>NW_028275162.1:20835811-23235811 GCF_013281855.1 Momordica charantia | reverse complement strand
ACTCAGCCAAACCTGACTCCAAAAATTCATTTCTTTGCACGATCTAAATACGACATACCTGAAGCAAATGGGTGCATTATAGTATTGAGGTGTGGAATGAAGTTGAAGTTGAAATTGGTCTGAGAAAAAAAAAATCTAGAGAGGGGGAAATGAGGCCTTAGAGATGAACACGTGACATGTATTAATGTTATTCATAATACAATGTTGTTTTGGGTTTGGTTTGAGGGTGAATTAATGGGTGGATGACTACTCATTACTCATTAGGCCTTCCTTTCCTTTCCTCTTCATTCTTTTTTTATACTTTTCATTTCAAGTTGTGGATCCCAATAATCATATGCTTTTCTCACCACCCATTTTTATACTTTCATTATCTTTCTCAAACCTCACCATTATGAATTGGAAGACTTGCTTGTTCAAACATTTCTCTCCAAAAATTTCCCCAATGTGGAGAAATTATCTCCAAATTATTTATTCATTCATTTGGGGAGAAATTATTCATGAAATCTCTAAGTTTTCGCTAATAGATTTTTCTTAAAAATATATATTTTTTTTCACTAATAGATGGTGTGATTTCTGACTTTTCAAAATTTTCACTTTAGTCTTTCAAATTTTAGAAATAAGTTTAAAAAGTCATTGAGATATATCTTTTTTTTTTGTTAGTGGTAACAAACCTTATCAAACAAACATATTGTCTCTACAAGTATCCTTCTATCAAACAAATATATATTGAACTACTAACTAGCATCGAACCTATGTACCTAATATTGGCTAATATTGGAAGAGCAAATCTTTCTATATTTTCATGATCATATGATACCCTTCACTTCAAACTTAAATTCACATGATTTTACTTTTAGTTTTACTCAAAAAAATATCATACCGATAAGAATATTATCCTTGTTTCTTTCTTAGTACAATATGTGGGATTAGAGTTTGAACACGTGACATTTTAATTAGAAATACATGCTTTAACCAGTTGAAGTAGGATATATTAGCGTTTAATTATATACATAGGATTTTCTCCACTTCTAACGGATATGAAATGTTATAGCATATTGTACATTCCCAGCCCAAAAAGGTTCCAAAAATAAAAATATTAGCATGCCGATGAACTTCACTAATGTGCTCTTGTATTTGGTTAGGTGATTAAATTCCAACGGCACACCACAATAACTCTCTCTGTATATCAATGATATAACATCATCAATTTTACGCATAATCTCATTTCAATTTGGTTTTTACTTTATCCAAAATATCACGTACCAATAAATATATTATCCTGACTTATATATTTATATTTAAGTTTTCTCTACTTCTAACCAATATGAAACGATTATGTTTACCCCTCCAACATATTATCCATTCTCGAACTCGAGGCGGTTCCCTTTTTTTTTCGCCAATAAAGTTTGATGGTGAATGTGGTATTGCTAGGCTTGGTGATGTAAATTATAAGATGCAAATTGATATTAAAAGGGAATAAACAAAGTTAGATATGTAATAAGCCCGAAAAGTGAGATGTCTTCTCATTTTGTCTGTCTCCCAAAACATATTTCCACATAAAAATTGGTCACATGCACCATGGCCATCCATCCCTCACCGACACTCCCTCCATCACCACCCAATCAAAATTCATCAATAACTCTTCCTTTTTCTTTCCTCATTTTCATTCTAACATTTTTCCAATTCCTACTCAAATGTGTTGGTGGAAATTTGGGTTCCTTTGAAACTAATTAAAACTTCGCTTTTCATATGTTTCCCAAAAATATCCTTTTCCAATCCAACAAAATTTTAAAAATATCGCTCCCACTTTCACTTTTTAAACACATCATCCATCTCTTTTGTACTTCTTTTTTTATTTATTTATTTATTTTCCTTTCGATTTTTGAGTTTGTCAAATTACGTACAATTTGAACCCCCATTATAATAATCGAAGATGAACAAGAATTAATGGCTTTGGAACTCTATTGGGTGTTTCTTTTATTTTGACCAAAGTTTTGTCTACTTGTAAATTGAAAGGAAAAGAAAAAGGAACGTACATAAAATCAAAGAGAAAGAAACAACTGACTTTCCGTTGGTCCGGAAGGGGCGGCCACTGCACTAATACACGACATTATCCACCAGAAATTTCTAATTATAAATAAATAATATATATACACTGGGTATAGGGCATATTCTAGAAATAAAATTTCAGGGTACAATATCATTTTATTTTTTATAATATGTTGAGGTGGAGAATTTCGAGATCATTTAAAACATGTTTTCCAACACTAGATTGAGAATTTTAATATATAAAGGTCACGTTTACTTGGAGAAAAATGAGAATGAAAATTTTTATCTCAAAGTAATAGGATGATCACCTGATTTGCATTTCTTATTCCGTGGCCTCACACGTTTTCAATAGTTACTTTACCATTTGTACTTTTTTTAACTCATTTATTAGGGAAGCTTTTAACTTTTTAATTATCGTTTTGATTAAAAAAATAATACTATAACATTTTAATTAGTTATAAATAGGAAATAGATATTATAGTCATTGTTGTATATTATATGATTCATATTCAAGTTCTACACAGTTTTAGTAAATATCGATAGGTTTCTGATTCATATTACAAAAAATTTATATTAAACAATAATAAATAAATAACATTCTAAAAAAACTTTCATATTATCAGGATTGTCTAGTAAGTGTGACGTGTTTATAGTAGAGTTAAAAATTTAATCTTAATATAAAAAATTGTTATTTAATAATATATTTGTAAACTAGTAGAATTTACCCACTAAATATTTTAAAATATTATTAATTAATTTCATCAAAATACATGTCATACATTTTGTATTATTTTCTCGAAACATATTTTGTATAATTATTATTTTAAAATATTATATGATTATATTTTACGTATCTTAATTTAAAATATGAAATAAGTTTAATGTTCAAAATTCAATTCCAAAAATCACTAAAAACACAAAAATATAATTTTTTACACCGTTTTTATCACATAATATAAAATAATTATAAAAAAACAAATCTGAACAATAATTGATTAAATGAATTTGAAAATAAAAAATAGAATCGGATTGCATATTAAGCAGAGTTTGCTTTCGTAACAACGCCACTTGGCAGAACGTGATTGGTGCATTCGGCCAACGCTCCTGATCCGGTGTTTCGCGGAGACGGACTGTGAAGTTAGAACCGTGACACGTGGAGGGCTGGATGACGCCTAAGATCGTTGGGAGAAGGGAACAGTTGGCAGCGTCCCATACCTGTCTCGCTGTTATAGAAAAAAGACGTGGGTGGTGGGCCCCACGCACGCTGCTCAACGACGGTCATGTGGGCTCCACTTCCTTGCCAGCTCAGACACGGCCGGTCCAATTCCAACTGCAAAAGCGTTTCTCTTCGCTTCGCTTCCATTTTGACATTTGCGTGCCTCACCTCACCTCATTAATAATCCTTTTATTATTATTATTATTATTTATTAATAAACTAATCATTTTTTTCTTTACTTCATATACAAATTTGGAAATTATTATTATCTTTTAATGTTCGTACTTGTTAATATTTGTTTATTATATTTAGGGTCGTCTGCCAAAACAAAATAATAATTACAGATATGAAAACCATTTTTTAGTTTACAAATATATATAAAAAAAAAAACAGATGTCCAATCAAGACAGAAAAAAAGGGTCAATTATATCACTAGCATTAATATATCAAATATCAAATATAAAAATAATACACCTAAATAAAATATAACACTGATTTATTTAGTTTGATTAATATATTTCATATTAAATTTATCAATAATGATGTATTTCTATTTCATACAACAGACATTTATAATATAAACTATACCTCTAATATATTAGATATATTTGAAACGAAAGAAACCTACAATATCACTTAAATCAAAATATTCAATTTGAATAAGATTTATTAGTGATATACCTAATATGAAGTATATCATTTCTTTAATGTGACTACTATACTCCATATATTTAGTGTTTCTAAAATACTTTATATTAGATACATTAATTATATCGATAATATATTTTACATTTAATATATCAGTTATAAGTATATTAGTTATATACTTTCTATGAAATATATAAATCATATCAATAATCACTAAATGAAGTATATCACCGATAATTTGATATATCACTAAGAAACTTAACTTAAAACTAAAATTTTTATATTTATCTATATTAGTTATATAACTTATATTTTTTAATATCAAGTATATTGATAACGATGGTAAAATTAGAATAACAAAAGAAATAAAAATTTTGACTTAAAATTGTTGGTCATGTTTGTAAAAATAAAAAATAAAAAAGTTTGTTGCTATGTTTATAAATAGGGTAAATTTATCGCTACCATTTAAACTAACCTTATATTTGCCTCCTATATTTATATTGAAAGGTAGGCGTAAGATAAATAATCCACAATTTCCATCAGAAAAGGTATAAAAAAATTCCCATGCAATGATTAATAAATAAATATTCAATGGAATTTTTTCGATGGTGTTCATGACAATACGTCGTTTAATTTGTTAAAAAACAAAAACCTGGACCAATGAAATTTAAATTATAGTGCTAAAAACAGTCAAAATACTTCTCTATTTTATTTTTTTTCTTTGACTTGTGTTAATTCTTTGTTAATTACGCAATTTTAATATTCTACCAACTCGAAATTTTAGATTAATTTTTTCTGTTTGGTACAGAACTCCAATTTCTTTTTGGAAAAATTGGGCTGATTCTTCTGCTCAATAATGTTAATAAATGAGTTTTATGAGGGGAAATGAATATAAAGTGTTTCTGTTTTTTAAATTTTGAAATATTTATGAGTTGAAATTACATGGCTCAGATCATTTTAATCCAAAACGCACTGTATTCTTTAAGGTAAAAAATATATATATGATTTTAATTGGTGGCTAAGCATCAAAGTCGGCATTTATAGACTTGATATGAAAACAAAAGATGCTTTGATGATTATAACCTCTAGAATTTAATGTAAGTTCAAAGCTAAAATATAATATGATTTGCTACATGGAATAAAAGAGGTTCTTATTTTAGTCATTGATTTATATTATATTTAATATAAGATGATTAGTGAATCTTTTTTTTTTTAATTTGTATATTTCCTAAAAAAAATACTAAACTTTTTGATATAATAAAAAAATTATTGAAGATATTAATTAAGAGTTTTCAATTATTGATATGGATCCTAGTTTTTATTCCCAATAAATAATTTTTAATAATAAAAGTGGTGGACATTAGATTTATTTGAATTCTAGTTAAGGGGGTAAGTAAGTTGATTTTTTTTAAGCACTAGATGACCAAATTGATTAAAATAAATAACCTACCAAATTGAAACCAACAAAATCTACGTAAACTGAAATTGACTAACTATTTATTATTATTATTATTATTAGTGTTCTTTTAGTTTGCACTTTTTTCTTTAATCTTTTTAGTACAAGTTGGGGTGAAATTTGAAAGAACTTTTGGTAAGAAAGAAGTATGAATTCCCACGTAGCTAAGTTCAAGTTGTCACCTTAATTTTTGATTTTTGATTTTTTATATTAATTTGTTGGTGTGAGAGAATAATAAAAATTAAAGTGAAGCAAAATAAAATCTCATTGAAACTAGACCACCTAAAGTAAGTGGTATAATACTCTTTTCAATCCCTTCTATGATTCAAACATATCCATATTTATATAAGTATTGATACCCTCTTCCAACTCTGCCTTTTTTTTTTTTTTTTTTTGGTTTATCCCCAAATATTTTAGTGCAAAATTATAGGACACCCACATAACAAATATTCCCTTCTTTAAACCTAATAATTTTCCTTTTATGGTTAACCTCCGTACATTCCTATAACCTAAGCTTTGCTTGGTTATTATTTAAAACCATTCATTTATTTCATAATGTAAAACAGATTAAACACATCTTACTATAATTAATTCTACAAACGAACATATACGATATATGGTTGAGTTCTTTTCCAGCTTTTTATTTTATCACTTTTAATAGAAATAAGTTTGGAATACACGTTTCCATTCCATGTTTAATGTAATACTTTTGGGCTAAAAGCTTCCAAATAGAACTCATCTATGATAATGACGTGTTACTGTACATAGAATAATAATTAAGTGTGCAATAAATTTAAGAGGGTGTTAAATAATATTGTCCACAACATGCATGACCTGGGCCATTTAAAATGAATGTGCTCGAGTCGTGAGAAAAAAATGTAATTAAAGTTTTTTCTAATATTTTTATCGATATATTATCCATGATTTGTTTTTTCTAATTATACCAACTTTAATTCTTATTCGGTAAAATATTGTCTAAAAAACAATATCATTTCCACTCAACATTTTCACACGCAGAAACGTAACACTGCCTATTTGTTGATCTATCATGACCAATGGTAAATCTTTAATTTGTAAAGAGAAATAAAACAAAAACAAAAGGCAAAGCTTTGTAAAAAGGAACCACATCCTAGGCCATATTTACTTCTTAGCCAACGGAACTTTGGCCACGAGTCAAAATTGAGCCTATTTTTTAAAATTATTATAAGTAGCTTAGCTGTTAAATAATCAATGACCAAACATTTTCCTTGGTAAAGTGAATTTCCATCTCATTCTTCACAAAAATAAATGATATCAGTTCCTAGACATCAAAATTTACTTTAAATTTAAATTAGGTTAAATTGAACAAATCTTAACTACCTCGATGTCAATACCAATTTAAATATAGTTCAAACTTTTAGATATTAATATATCGTGGTATGCATTGTAAATTTGTGTTATTTCATGTATATCGTAATAATATTAAAAAAGTTACATTCATATTACCTGCAATCTATTAATTGGAGATATATGTCAATTAAACTATGTTTGCTTTGACTGTCCGTGATTTAAGTTAAGTTGAGAAATAGAAAACCAGTATTAAATTGTTGTATTAAACATTAAGGGTAGAAAAATACCAAAATTCTGTCTTTTGTTCAAATTAACAAGATTAAGAAGAATGGGAAAAGTAACACGTGATTGGGTGGGAAGGCGGAACGTAAATTTGAAAGGAATTTCCGACCCTTTTTAGTCTTTTGTCCATTATTTATTTATTTTTTTAATTTAAAAAAAAATTATATATGTGTAAGCGTAGAAGACAGAGGGTCCCCCCCCGCAACTGCAAATCAAACAATGATGCCTCGGATCGCGAACGGAACATTTTTCCCCCAAAGCCGCATGAATGGCATTTCTGTAATTTTAGCCACGTGCAGGGGCAAGTTTATTCACTCTTCAAATCATTTCCTCGCCTTGCCCCTACTATTCGCCACACTTGAGGAGGGTAGTCTCGACATTACCGATAACTTTTTTTCCCCTCTTTTGCAAAGGACATGTCCCGATAAATTTATTTGAACATAGAAACTTCCTATTTCATTATTTGTGGAATAAATTAGGGTACATGAATTTAAATCTCCAAACGTCAAACAAAAAATTAAGCTGAGCTATGCTACCTATTTCATTATTTGGTACCGATTAAACTTAATTATTTTTTTAAGTATAAGTTTATAACTACTTTTAGAGATCAAGTTACTCCATTCGATAAGTGCTATAAGACATAACAACATTTCGACGCTACTATATTTTATTGTTAAAGTAATTCAAGATATCAAATTTTAAGTAGATGAGACCATGACTTGAATTCATTCTCTTTAAATTTTTATTTACATCGGTTAACATTGACCATTTCACCCATTCATAGCTATTAGCTACAAATTTGAGGGTTGAATAGCTTGTAAGATACTTTTTTATTTAAGGACCTAGTAGAAATAATATAAAAAAAATTATCGACTTATTAGATACTTTGAAATGATAATCTATGATGAAATTTGAAAAATTCATTAATACTTCCAAGATTTAATAACTTATTAAACCCGACTCAGTGACGAATGGTTTGTTAAGATTAAAAGCTTATAGCAGTGCATTTTATCTTTTATTTTCATTTCAAACAAAAAGAGATCTAATTAGATTCATTTAAACAATAATTTCAAATCTATTGAACTTTGGAAGGTGAATATATAATACAAAATAAAATAAGGTTATAATATAGTTGCTTGATTTGTAATTACAGTGGAAGAGCGACGCTTCCACAGGAAAAGCCGCCTCATTTACTCTCTCGCTTTTTTTTTATTTATTTAATTTTTTAATTTTGATTTTCAGAGTTTAAACCCTGTTGTTTCTTTTTCTCTCTCCCTTTATTTACTTTGTTTTTGTTTTTATTTCTCTCTCTATTCCCTTTCTCTTTTCATCTTCTGCCTCGGCCTCTGTTTAGCTTCTAGCCTTCCACCTATTTTCTCCATCACAGCGCCTACGGAAAGCGTGGAAACAACAACTGCACAGACAAACCCTTCCTTCCTTCTGATGAGCGATAAAATTTTGCCTGCTGCTCAGTATTCTTCTTCACGCCTCCCTGCCCTTTCTTCTGGAGGGAGCCGCCTGAGATGTACACTTAACGGCGGCCGGAAGGAGAACAGAACCGAGTTCAGTCACTGAGGGAAGAAACTGTTTTATGTGCGCCTGGAAAATGCGTGAAGCTCTGCCCTCTGATGACCCTAACCAAATCCTCTCTTGTACCAACAAGAAGAAGAAATCCGACGACGGCAAGCTAGAAAAAGATTCCCCCAGACCCATGCCGCAGATTCAGATGGTGGCCGTTCCTCCGGTTGTGCTTGTGAATCGTGGCCGATCCCAAGCCAGTTCGCGGAGGGTCACGCCCACTACCTTGACGACGACGCCTTCCAGAGCGCCGGCGACTCACGACTGTGTGTCCGGCGGCGGCACTGGAATCGTCAGCCCGACGGCGGTGGAGAAGCACCTCCCCAACGGGGATCTGTACATTGGGGGTTGCTTGGGGAGCGTGCCGCACGGATCGGGTAAGTATTTGTGGACTGATGGGTGCATGTATGAGGGTGAGTGGAAGAGGGGTAAGGCCTCGGGGAAAGGGAAATTTTCCTGGCCTTCCGGAGCTACTTATGAAGGCGAATTTAAGTCGGGTCGGATGGAAGGGACCGGCACTTTCATCGGATCCGACGGCGACACGTACCGTGGGTCATGGAGCGCGGATCGGAAACATGGGTACGGCCAGAAACGCTACGCCAACGGCGATTTCTACGACGG
Source organism: Momordica charantia (assembly GCF_013281855.1). Classification (NCBI taxonomy): domain Eukaryota; kingdom Viridiplantae; phylum Streptophyta; class Magnoliopsida; order Cucurbitales; family Cucurbitaceae; genus Momordica; species Momordica charantia. Next base: position 23,226,632 of record NW_028275162.1, on the reverse strand, counting down.
CACCTGGAAGCGGAACGTGCAGGACGGAAATGGCCGTTACGTCTGGAAGAATGGGAACGAGTACGTGGGGGAGTGGAAGAACGGGCTGATGTCCGGCCACGGGGTTCTGATTTGGGCGAACGGGAATCGGTACGAAGGTCAATGGGAAAACGGAGTTCCGAAAGGGAACGGAGTTTTCAGTTTGCTTGATGGGAGTAGCCATACCGGCGAGTGGAGTAAAGAAATGAAAATCCAGCAACACAACGGAAGTTGCGATTTAGGAGATGCGAAAGAGAAATTGCAGAGCAATGGGGCTGTTGAGACTGAGAGTCTGACCGCAGCATTCAGGAAAAGGTCTTCGGTGGACGCTGCCAGAGGCAGCTCGACGGAGAGGAATTTTCCGAGGATTTGCATTTGGGAATCGGACGGTGAGGCCGGCGATATCACTTGTGACATACTCGATAATGTGGAGGCTTCGATGTTGTATCGAGATGGATTTAGGCAGTTTAGGCGGAGCCCTTGTTGTGTTACCAATGATGCGAAGAAACCAGGACAGATTATTTCCAAGGGGCATAAGAATTACGAACTCATGCTCAATCTCCAACAGGGTATTAGGTAATAATCGAATCAGTCGCCCTACTTCATCTGAAATGCTCTGTTCTCCAACTGGGTACATGATTGATGCTGTTCTTAGGGTTTCTTTTCTTCCGTCTTTGGTTTTGATTGGCTTTTACTGCGGTTTCCTATAGGTATTCTGTTGGGAAGCACGCTTCAATCCAGCGGGAACTTAGGCCGAGTGATTTCGATCCGAAGGAAAAGTTCTGGACGAGATTTCCACCGGAAGGATCCAAAGTTACACCCCCTCATCAATCCGTGGATTTTCGTTGGAAGGATTACTGTCCCTTGGTGTTCAGGTACTCATTTTTCACAGTTTATGTTCAGTTCAATTGTTTTGTTGTTTAATCAGTGACTAAGTTCTCGCTGCAATTCTTGTGTGTAACGTAGACGTCTGAGGGACCTGTTTCGAGTTGATCCAGCTGATTACATGGTAGCTATTTGTGGAAATGACACCCTCAGAGAGCTCTCTTCTCCAGGAAAGAGTGGAAGTTCCTTCTACTTAACCCAGGACGATAGGTTTATGATAAAGACGGTGAAGAAATCGGAAGTAAAGGTCGGTTGCCCTCTAATACCAATTCCATAACCCATATAGGATACTGATTGGATTTGTGTAGTTTGTAGTGTCTTCTACTCTTTTTGTTGAATTGCAAGATATGTTGGAGCGTTATCATTGATGAAATTTAGTACTTCTTTTTCAGGTTCTCATCAGGATGCTGCCGAGTTATTATGAGCATGTTTGTCGTTACGAGAATTCTCTTGTGACGAAATTCTTCGGCGTACATTGTGTAAAACCAATTGGTGGGCCAAAGGTGCGTGGTGTTTTATGCTAGATTTTGGTTTGTTATGCTTTCCCAGATATACTACAGTTAAAATGTATCGATTCTAACTGTTATACCTTTATTTTGGAACTAGACACGGTTTATTGTGATGGGCAACTTATTCTGCTCCGAGTACCGAATTCATCGACGGTTTGATCTAAAGGGATCCTCCCATGGCCGAACAACAGATAAGCCTGCGGAAGAAATTGATGAAACCACTACACTGAAGGATCTTGATCTTAATTTTGTGTTTCGCCTTCAGCAAAGTTGGTTCCAGGAACTTATAAAGTAAGTTTTTCAACCCTCAAGAAGGTTCTTGTGTACTCGTTGTAAAGTTTTATATTAATGTTTTGAAAATATAACAGGCAAATTAACCGAGACTGTGAGTTCTTGGAAGCTGAGAGAATCATGGATTACAGTCTTCTCGTTGGTCTTCATTTCCGCGATGAAAATAGATATGACAAAATGGGCCTATCACCATTTCTATTACGTTCTGGTAATATTCTGATCTCAAAAACGTTGTCATGTGCAAACTATACGCTGGGAAGCTAAAAACCACTTGTGTTATCTGCAGGGTATAAAGATTCTTATCAGAACGAAAAGTTTATGCGTGGCTGTCGCTTTCTCGAAGCAGAGCTGCAGGACATGGATCGAGTTTTAGCTGGCCAGTATGTTTCTTGTCCATTTCTCCCATTTTTTTTACCATTGAACATTCGGACTGACTGGGTTTAATCATCCATATACAATCAACTATAGTTGTAACTTGAAGTTACATGGATTACTGGCCTTTTATCCTTTTGAAAAAAACATTTCAATGCAGTGAATTTTAAGCCGATACGTTTCATTTGCTTCCAGGAAACCTTTAATTAGGTTAGGAGCCAATATGCCAGCAAGAGCAGAGCGGATGGCTCGAAGGAGCGACTTCGATCAGTATACCCCTGGTGGGACAAGCCATTTGATCCCTTCAAGGAGTGGCGAAATCTGTGAAGTTGTCCTCTATTTCGGGATCATCGACATCTTACAAGACTACGATATCAGCAAGAAATTGGAGCACGCCTACAAATCCTTACAAGTCGATCCTATCTCAATATCAGCAGTCGACCCAAAGCTCTACTCGAAAAGATTCCGAGACTTCATAGGGAGAATTTTCATAGAGGACAGGTGAAAACAGGGAAGAAGGTGACCACCATTGGTCTACACATCTGATCGAATAAGATTTCCAACAAAAATCCGGTATCAACCAAACTCGAAGGAGTTCAGTTGCATGCAAACTTTGTACTCCAGGTTCGAACACGAGACTTGACTTGCGGTTGGAGGAGGAGCGCAAATAGCAGTCACAAGTTGGGAGGCATTCATTGGCATGTGCAAGTGTTTAATGGCTGATTTTGCAGAGCAGCCAAAGTAGGGAGGGGTAAAGCCTTTTATTATGTACATTCAATGCAAGAAAGAGGGAGGTTTGGTTTTGGTTTGGCTTTTAAGGGGTGATATTTTTTTTTTTTCAACCTTTGGACATGAAGATTTGAAAGATAGGTATATAGTTAAATGGAGAAAAATGTTGTGAGAGTCAGAGAGAAGATTCAAAATGGGGATTTGGGAGGGGGGAAGGGTGGCTTGGAATAAGAGAAAGTGTACAGCCTTACGATTATGATTTTTTGTGAAATATTTTATTCAGAAAACGCTCGTTCAATCTCTCTAGTGTTTACTAGACAGTAAATGAAAGGAGTATTCATAGTACCGAAAATTTCACAGCAAGGTTAAAAAGGGGGAGAGAGAAGGGCATTGGGCGGGAAGAGTTGTGTTGTGTTGTGTTGTGTTGTGTTATGTAAAAGGCCATGAAAAGCAGAGAGGTAGAGAGAGAGATGCGGTGGTCTTTCTTGTTTTTGCCTTCTTTGCTTACTTCTCTCTCTTTTTCATTCTTCTTTCCTTTTACCTTTTCTTATAACCCATATGGTAATTTAAACAAGATAAGTAAAATGGGTTTTTGTTCAAGTGTTTTTGCCACGTGTTGTAAGCCCATTTGTCAAAAATGTAATTTAAAAAGATGTAATTGGGAGAACACTGTTTGGCCAAGTTGTCAAAGTCAGCAGGAGAGAGAAAATAGAGTGGATGGCATGTTAAGTTTTTGTAGAGAGTGTAAGTTTGATTCTGAATTTGACCTTCTCTTGGTCTTTCTTTTCTGGAACTTTTGTTGTCTGATTGGACAAATCTCGGACCACGGGTCCCTCTAATAGTGGCTCGAGATGCTGTCATAATTTGAATTCATTTCTTCTCAGTCTCTTACTATTTACATTGGTTCATTAAGTAAATTCGAGACCGAATAGACACAGCGAAACCAACTGGGGATGGGCTTCGATTAAACTAAGGGACAGAAGTCAACTGTCCCGGCTGTAAAGTCATGTTGCCAATGCGTACCCTTAAACCTATGAACTCGGTCACACAACCATATTCAGGCAAACTTTGTTGTCAAACATTATTACTAAAATTTGTCCTTTTTTTAAAAAAACAAACCAATTTAAATATTAATTTCCCTATGGTTTTAACTGGAAAGCATGCATGGTTATGCCTTCTCTGACTCTCTCAACGTGCTCACAAGTTTCTCAGACTGGAAAAAAAAAACAAAAAAGCACTCAAACACAATATTATACTCCATCAAATCATTACCCCAAAACCCATTATCAAAATAAGCTACATACTCTATAGTTTGGCGTGAAGAAAGAAAAAAAAAAAACTGAGATTTGGATCAGGATTCCTCACTTTTATCAACCCCATTCCCTTTTTTTTTTCTCGGGAAACAAACAGAGGATGATCAGGAGAGAAATTTCGAATAACGTTTAAGCGCACGAAAATCGAGATATATTTGGTAAAATCCAGAGGCCAGATTGTGGCCTGTGGCTGATATTTCAAAACCCTCTTGCATGCCTCAAAAGCAAAAAGGAAAAAAAAATTATTTAAATTAAAATAAGAAACAAGTGAGAAGAGAATATCTTGATTCAGAGATTTCATCAGCGATGATTGTGTTCTCCATCTCCGGCGGCTCTTGGCTCAACTCTCATGCTTTTATTGCACCATATGTTCTTTGCAAATGCACTACTGTTCCCTGTTCCAGATTTTTTTCAACTGTTGAGATTTTTCTTTTGGTTAAATGGAGCTGCTTAATGATTACGTGGGTCAATGTTGGATTTAAAAGCAGATAAAATAATATATGGAGATAAAGTTGTGAAGAATATGAATGAACGTGAATCTAAAGATGGAAAAGAGGAGAAGAGAGAGATGGGGGCAGTTTTCAGTTGATGGGTAAGAAAAAGAAATGGAAGAAAAATGAAGTGATTCACAGAATGCAGCAAAGAAGGAAGAGACAAGGAAAGGAAAAGAGGACCCATTTGTAATGTATGGTTAAATACAGTATGACAATGAAACTTTAAAGAAGATGATGAAGACAATTCATGGGGTTGAACAAACCATAAAAATAAATAATGGTGTAAGTGCAAATGTTCCAAACAAGATCTTCCATTTGTCCATTGGACTAACTTCTCTTCGCAGATGAAACCACTTTATTTTGCTACACAACTTGAAGAGATATCATATTTTTTGTTTTCCCACTAAATTATTGACGAGGCTCCTAGTTCTAGTTGTCTTTTTTTTTTTTTAATGATAATGTTAGTATTTGTGTGTGATTTGTAAATAAGAATTAAAGATGAAAATTTTATATATTTTTAATGATGATGTTAGTATTTCTTAGTATACTTGCTAAAGTACTCTTGATGGATAGTAATCCACTTACTCGTGGCTTTTTTTTCTTGTGTTCGAATTTTTTGGTGAATTTAATACAAAAAATTCTTGATATCTTTTGAAATCATATACAAATTTCTCAGTTGTGATTTTGTGTTATAAAAAAGAAACAAAAAAACATGTTGTACATTCCTTTTCGATGTCTCTTGGATTGAAGTTGGGTAACTTCCTAGTTGATTCACTGTCTTTGAACTCAAAATACAACCCGATGGTAATTTCATGATATAATTGTCAAAATTGAAAGAATTAGAAAAACTGACCAAAAATAAACTTGAATGATTGACACTTGATCAATCAACAATTGGCTGGTAACTTAAGAAATGAATTGACATTTAACATTTAATATAGTCAATTAATAATAAACGGTTGACATTTTGAGAAGGTAAATTAAAGATTAAACAATAAAGTCTTTTAACATTTTAATATAATCTTTTAATGTAAGACGAAGCTAAGAGAATTGTGGTGAGAGTCAAAAGTTGCAATTTGGAAGTGAATTCCATTGATTGGTTAATGAATCCAAGTGGAATCTTTCATCGTAAATCGAACCTTCTCCAAAACTGTTGGGTGAATTCGAGTAAAAGAGCCTAAACGCCAATAGCATTTACAAACCCATTAAATAAATTAAATGCCAATGCCAAACAAAGGATTAAAAAGAACTCAATAAATGACTGAATTATCAGTTAGGCAGAAATCTACAGTAACTCATTATTTTATTGCATAGTTGAATATTTTTTTTCCAATGTTCGTAGTGTTTTCAGATTTTAAAACTAGCATAATTACATTAGATAAATTTTTTTATAAATATGAGGTAAAATATACATTGTAAATTATATAATATTGTAAAATAATAATTCTACAAAATTTTAAGAAAATGTTAATAAATTAATTAATATTATTTTAGATTGAACCAAATGTTAGTCGGTAATTATCCATAGTTTACGAATATTACTAAACATTAAATTGAAGTTCATTTTTCAAATCTTAGACCAAACACATCTCCGAAAATAATGAAAAACAAAAAATACAACTTTATTTTTTTTTATTGAATCTCTTATTTTTAGACCACCAATCAAATGCACTCTTGTTATTTCTGCGAACTCATTAAACATTATGACATGCAAACTTATCATTATTCAGAAATATTTCGAGTATATTTGAATATATATAAAATTTAAGAGAATAAAATTAATAAAATTCTCAAACATTAACTACAAAAACATGAGCAGTCAACTTTTTGAAGGGGCAGTTTCTTCTTTTTTTTTTTTTTTTGAATTTATTATTTTTTGTAAAGGGTCATGTTCGACTTAAATGGGGGCGGCCATTGATGCTGGGAAAAAGCCTTTTCCATTCCCAACATCGGCCCTTGTCTATTTGTCTTCTGGGGAACACTTATTATTTTAAAAAATAAAAATAAAAATAATTTCAGTCTCACTTATTGCCCGTTTTATTTATTTATTTATTTACTACATTTTCATATACTATAACTATAATATCTTGCCTTCCCCATCTACCTAACTTAACTATTTTTGTCCCCCCTCTCAAACATATTAAATAATTAATCTTCATTATAAAATACCATTGGGAAATTTATCCCACTTTTATTTTGGGAATTGGTGGAACTTGTAGTATCATTTTGTTTGCACAAGAGAAAATATTTCATTATGAAGTTTATGTGGCTCCACTTTTTATCTTGATGGAGCCAACCAGGGGACGCCACGTGGAATATAGTACACACGTTCGTTTGTTAATAATGCGCATTAATTAAGTGTTAGAGACGTGTTTGTGGAAAAATGATTGGATTGGTTGTCTTCCCGTGCTTCCAATCCATTAATAAAGACCTAATTTTTAGTTTATTATGAATATAAATATCAGATAATTGTTTATTTTTTAAACAACAAAATCAAATTTATTTGAAGTTTTTTTTTTATTTTTTTTTCTGAAATATAAATAAAAGAATTATTTTAGTATTCCGACTTATAAAATACATCATAAATATTAAAAAATTAGTAATAACATAAAAGTCCTTTAATATAAAAATTAATTTTTATATAAATTTACAATTTAAGACTACCATAAGAAATGGTTACCAAATATATTTACGTTTTTTTAATAAAAAAATAAATAATAAAAAATAAGAAACAGAACACAATTATATTTTATTTCTTAAAAAATGTAAAACTAAAAACCAAAAATAAGAAACAGAACGTTATCAAACAAGTCTTAAAAGACTCAATTTTGTGAAGACTTAATATAGAGAGAAAAAAGTTTAAGTAATTTTTCAAATGGAAGGTGTGGGTCTCTATCCAATATAATCTAAAATCTGAAACCTGCAACGTGTCATACCTTAATTATTTAAGGTATTTTAACCTTATAAAAAATTATAAAAAAAATTAAAAATAAAAAACCTATCCGATAGCTCAATGTCAAAGGCTTTGGATTGGGTGAATTGTGGCTAGCCTCACTACATTATGATGGCAACTTACAACTGTCTCAAACAAGTTAGTGAAACTTTTAAAGCATGTTTCTTGCTATGCATAGTGTGTGTATATATATATATGAATCTAAGCTTTAAACTTATGAAACTAACTTTCTATTTTAATGCTGGATCTGATCATTAAAATTTTAGATTTTGTGTCAATTTAGTTTAGAACTATAAAAAATAAGTCCCTAAACTTTTAAAGGTACGATTACTAATAAGTTTTAGAACTTTTAATTACGTGTCTTTTAATTCAATTAGTTTAATAATTATGTTATCAAATATACTTGAACTTGTCCAATATCAACTCAACTCGACTTGTCATCCTTAGATATAATTGATTCAATGTGACACAAAATTCATAAACTAACAAAATTGGCAACAATGGACTGTTAAATTGAAAGATGAATGATTTATTATAAATGACTTCTCAAAGTATAGAGATTAGATAAATACAAATTTAAATATTCAGAAACTCATTAAAAAATTTATAAATATAAATGATTAAATATGCAGAGTCTTAAAATTTACAGCTCTTGTTATTTGACTTTACTTTAAAAACTATAAACTACATTACCGTGCCAAATATACTGAGATACTCAATTTAACTGTTTATATCACACCTTTATATAATCTATACAAATATAGATTATATTTATTTCAAACTTATCAAAGCATTGAGTATATTTGAAACTTTAAATTGTTATTAGTAGGTGTCATAATCTTTGTTCATTTATTAAGGAAAGAAATGTGTGTATAGAGACAAATGTTTAGAGTTTAGAGCATTTAAAAATTATATAATCTCAAATATTTTAATAGGAAAAATGAGCTCTCGAGTCTTGACGAGAGGGTCCAAATTGGGAAGATAACATATTAAAAACACGAACACGGTCTGGGTGAGGTCGCCGCCATTGCCAGCAAGAGTTCCCATTGGAGGGAACATCAGAACCCAGCTCTTCCATTCCATTGCTTTGAAATTGCGGTGCGTTTATTCTTTTTTTAATTTTCCTCTCCCTGCTTTCAGTTCGCATTAAATTTAACACCCTTTATTTAGCTGGCTAATCAAACAAGTTTTGAAAATACAAGCCCCGCATGATTGTGTCGATTCTGCTGCCCCAAAATGGTGGGGTAATGGGCCTAGAATTAGATAGAAAGGGGGAAATAGAGGGTGGGTTTTGGAAATTATGAGGAGTTTTAGATGAATTATGATGTAATGTTTGGATCATCCTTCGTAATTTTGATTTGGGGGATGTGGAAAAGGAAAGGCAATAAGTGGAGAATAGAATCTGATCGGGAACAAGCAGTAGTTGACAATGGAAATTGGGAGAGGAAATGGAAAGAGATGGGGAAGCGGATGCACATGGCGAGTGGCGATGGAGACGCCACTGTCGGGTTTAGTTTGTTGAGTTTGAAAGAAACGCAGCCCAAGTGCTCGATCATATGCCTCTGTGACCCACCTTTCCTTTTTTTGGGGTCCTCCATATCTCACTCACACCTTCTCATCACTCATCACCAAATAGTTTTTATGTTTTCCATTGTAAGTATCCTTTGAGCCTTAAGGTGTCATTTGTCACCATCCCATTCATGGGGTCCCTCACCTTCACCTTCATATATCTCTTCTATAATTAATGACCACACCATATAATCACATATGGCCCTTCTCTTTCTATATTATATGAATGATCTGAATTGGGCCCAGTCCATTTGAGAGAGAACTGAGTTGAAATTTGGAACCACAGAACTAGAACAATGATGAGTGAGAAAGAGACTGTGAAAATGCATTGCGGAGACTGAGAGGAGAGGTTTGTGCAGGGGAAAACAGGGGATCCCCACATCAAGTTACCAAGCCATTGGGAAGAGATTGCTTCAAAAATGCAATTATTTTGTTGGGCATTATTATAATTGTGGTTTAAATAATATAAATATAGGAATGTGGGTGTGATTAGTGAAAGGCAGATCTCAATTTGTGATGCTTTTTGGGATGATGTTGAAAATGTGGGAATGCCTCAGTTTTAGGTGACCAACACCATATGGTGGCTGCACCTTAATAGATCCCACCACCACCATCCCCCCCCCCCCCCCCCCCCCCCCCCTCAATGCCCCACTCAATTACTCACCCTTTGCTTCTAAAGTTCTTTATCTCATTTCATTTTTATTTGACATTTTTCTCCGTAATTTTCTATGAAAAGTCCTTTGTCGCACGCTTCCGAAGCCGAGAAATTGAAGAAGACCGACCTCGGATTTTAGACTATTCCTGTTCACGGACGGTCTCACAGTGTTGTGTTGAATTGAAACCCACAGTAGTTTGAACAGAGTTTAAAAGGACTGTTGAAATTATATATAAAGAGGGAAAAAAATGTATATGTAATATTTGCTGAAATGGTTGTGCTGAATTTATGCACCATTTTAATTTGTGGGGTAAGAAGTGATAGAATGGGTCAGACAATTATGTGATAGATTTGGGTCGGAATACCTCAGTGCGATCTTTTACGGCCCATATTTGAGGTTAGGCCCATGGATCTGGGCCGGGCCACTATTCTGTAGATGGCCATGACCTCAATGGGATTATGACATTGATAATAAAATACATAAGACTAACCTAATTAAACACACATCCATTTTTTAGTACTATTAATCTCTTGACGTGACTAATATGCTCCATATTAGGTATATTGGATTTTAATAAACAACAAAATAACAAAAAAACCAAAACGAGCATAGCTTAACGATAATTGACATATATCTCTGATCAATAAATCATGAGTTAAAAAATAATAATAATAAAAAAAATAGTTAACATGTAATTTTCTTTTCCATTTTTCTTATTTTAACAATTTAAGGGACGAATAAACCATCAACATTTTAAAAAACAAGAATTATACAACGAGACCCATCTTACCACAATGTGGTTGTCCTCTTAGTAAAATAATCTCAATGCTCCTTAATAACTATTCAATAATATTTTTTTTAGTACAACACGTTGGGGTGGGATATTGAACTCACACCTTCTTAGTTTGAAATATATATCAATTACAACTGAGTTATACTCGTTTTGGCAATTATTCGATATTAAATTTAAAATACTTTTGCAGTTCCTCTCCCATACACATCTAATGTTGTAAAATTACAAACTACATTATGATCATTCCCTCCAATAATTTTTCGAACACTTGAGATGGTAACAAATATTTCTTTTGGTTCAATAGCACGATAGAGATTCAAATATCTGATTTTTCGATTGAATGTAACAATAATTCTCTTATCTACTTTTTTTTATTATTATTATTATTATTAAATTGTCTTATCAACTTAATTAACCTCGAATTGTGAATTTTTACTCACTTATTAGAATGTATATATATATATATATATATTTCTTTCATGTTGACTTTTTACCATGTAACATTTACATGAAGTTCGCAGACCGACAAAGGAAACACCCCCATATTTTGCCCCCTTAGAGTAGGAGGAGAGGTTGAAATGTGATAATGCCCTAAATTTACAGCGATTAGATTGACATACTCTCTATTCTCTAACCCTAACCCTAGAACCCTAATCTAATCATTCACTGACTGTGACTCCATAATCAAACACTGTTTGGATATGAGTGTAAGCTTACACTATATCTTCATATTTTTCCACTATATCTCTTCCAATTTTAATTTTATTTCTACCATCACATATTTTGATTATAGACTCCATAATCTCTCCACTCATTACCTATCATATCCTCTTGTCACATCAATCATACCATATCCTTCAACTTTCTTCCCTTATTTCTCGATTAATAATTCAACGTTATATTAAAAAAAAAATTACAATAAATTTTGCTCCTATATTTATTTGTATAATATATACCCTCCTTCCAATCCAAAAGACTGTTAAGTCCAGACTGAGAAATATACACGAAATTATCATAAAACAGGTCGAGTTCTTATTTCTTTTTTTTTTTTTTTTTCTGGAACAGGACTGCTAATTTGACAGTTTATATTGTAAAAAATGTTCTAGTCTGTTGGATTTCAAATTTTAAAATTGAACCCGAGTTGACCCACTTACACGTTAGCACCGTTGAGGGTGATCATCTGGGTCTCTGATTGAGTAGTAGCGTTGAGGATATTTTCCATTTCCATATTAGAGAAACTGAGAATTATTATCACCAAAACGGGCCTTATAATTATAGGTTTGGGGCTGAGGTGTGGAGAGTAGAAAAATTTGAGGAGATTAAGGAACACAAGAAAGCGAAAGGTGGATAGTTGTTCCACTCCCACTTCCAGTTGTGTACAATAATGAAGGCAGTGAGAGATATTCGAGGAGCAGGAGGAAAACGCGGCCATGGCAGCGCCCAGCGGCTAAGCCGGAAGAGGAATGGTGAAGGGAGAGGGGGCAGTGGCAGAGTTGTTGCATGGAAATGGGCTGTGGCTGTGGCCATGGCTTCCACAGTTTGTTTGGTTGTGAAATTATGGCAATTTTGGACTTTGAAAAACAAACTCTGATCCATTTTACTGTTGTTGTCCTAAGTCCTAAGTCCTACCTTTGGTTTTGGGTATAATTACTCTATGCTTCGCCTATGCCTGCTTTACCTTTACATCTTCTTTCCCTCTCTGTGTTTCCTTGATTCTCTTCTTTTTGCTTTCAAACAGAAACACATCACAAAAAACCATTGTCTTTTGTCAACTTTTTGTCCAGTGTATCAGTGATTATATGAGATTTCTTTTATATATCCTGATCTCTCTCTCCCTCCCTCTCCTTTTGGTTGTTGAACTTCTAATATTGTATATGTCATGAATTTGGACCTTGAAAAGTTTTAGATAAGTCTTTATAAAGCATGTGTCTATTAATTTTTGTACTTGAACAAATTCTATTAGGGTTTTTAATTTGTAGTTTTGTGTTTCATTGGTGTCTTGTCTAAAATATAATCGCCAAATAATCTTTGATAGTAGAATTAGCAAGAAAAAGAAAAGAAATGTAAATAAAATAGGTGTTGCAAATACGACAAATATATTTAGTAAAATTAGTAAAATGGCCGCCATATTTAGTTTTTTCAAATATAGCACATTTTTTTATTAAAGATACGAAGGTCAAATTTTGAAATGACAATTTTATCTCAATGATATATATCTGTAATATATCTAACTATTGATATATGTAAATGATATACATTTGATATACTACTGTATACCTCTAATGTACTATTAATATACTATTGATTCGAGTATTTTATATACAAGTAAAGATTTTTGCTATATTTAAAAATTAAAAAAATAGATGACATCTTTTGAAATATTATACATAAAATATGTTTGTTATCCACTGCAATTTTCTAATAAAAAAAATAATTAGAGAGATAGTGAGAGCAAAAAAGCACAGCGAAAATGTGGATTGGAGAGAGGAAAAAAGAAACAAAGAAAAGAAAAAAACCATTAATTGTGAGGAGAGAGAGGGAAATAAGAGAACACAAAAACATTAATTAGAGAGAGAAAGTAGAGATTACCGACTAGATTTTGCTCGGGATTCGGACCAAAACTAAAAAAGAGAACATTTAGCTTTTTAGTTATAAAATTATTCAAAAATTAACAACTCGTTATTTAAAAATAAAAGTACTTATTTTTACATTTGCTTGTCATATTTATTAAATACTTTTTTTAAAAAATAAAAATATTTATTTTTACTTTCGGTGTCATATTTATTAAATAATTAACTGTGATAGAGAGAATAAGATTATCGCCGTTAAGATGCCAAATATTTTCAGATAAACATTAATTAGATAGAGAAAATGGAGAATACCAACTATATTTTTTTTTGGGATTGGGACCGAGATTAAAATAGATAAGTATTTGGGTCCCTTTAACCGTAAGGACTCATTATTTTTTTAAATAAAAATTATTAAAAGGAGCAAAGTATTTTCTATTAAAAAGTGTGGATAATTAATTTCAGCATGGATTTGATTAATTTCGGTCAGAATATCAGTCGATGTTTATTTATTTTTTAATCCCTAAATATTTTTTTGATAAATCTTCATAACCTCTACCCTTTTTTTTCTTTGATAAATCTTCATAACTTTCCTCTACCTCAATTTATTTTTATTTAAATCGGGGATTAATCAACTTAAATGCAAATTTGCTAGATTATGGTTCAAATTTGTGACGAAATTGATACATCACATTTGCAATTCATCTAAACGATCTGTATATATACATATATATTTTTTATTTCAAGTTATTATAGATAAATTCAAAATTGATAAATCTTGATTCCAAACCAATCCGTTTGAAATATTTGAATTTTACTTGTAATTTTGTAAGTTCTGCCATAGATAAAATAAAAGCTTAAGAAAGAAATAAAATTATTGGAGGGAGGTTGTCAAGTTTTTGTTAAGAGAGAGGGGTTAAAGAAAGAAGTGGAGAAAGATGAGAAGTAATGGGTAGAAAAATATTTTCAAATTTAGGTATGTTAAAAAAAAAGCAAGAAAAAAATTTAAGAACGACCTAGATATATATATATATGTATGTGTAATATGCATGTGTATATATATACACACACTTGATTTTATACACAATCGACGGTTGATTGAATATGTATCATCGATCGATATACTTGATCATAAGTATATAAATATTGATATAATTGATATATATACTGAATTTGATATACTTGAAAATCTAGAATGATAAAATCAAAATAACTAAAAATTAAAAATTAGATTTCAAACATATGACAAATATTTTAGCCATTCACCCTAAATTTTTCTATTCAATATATTACAAATATAAAAATTCATAAAAGTTTGAATTTAATATATGTTGTATTGTTTGTTTTTTAAATTTAATTTGACGAATTAAGTATTTTTAATTACTTCCCATTTAATTTTATGACTGTGTTTTTTGTGTGTGTGTGTGTCTAGAAAAGCAATGTATTTAGATGATTGATGGAAGGAAATGATGATTATGCAATAAAAGTAGGGAGAGGGTCTATATGTGAAATAGGATCTTCCATTTGTGATATGCCCATCCACGTTTGATTTGACGCTCGCTTTCCCTCTCTACACACTAATTTCTAATTCCCATTATCTTTTTACCCTTTTTTTTTTTTTTTTACTTTCTGATAAATGGTTTAATTTTTGTCACATGCAATTAATTATATTCATATTCACATTAAGTATGGATGAGAAAAATACTTTATTACCTCTCCTTTTACTATTTAAATGACAAGATTATTAGCTTCAAACAATTATTCTTTCACTATTCAATGATATCCCATAAATTTTCTGATTGGTCAAGAAAAGAAGGAGAAAAGCCTAATACAAACATAATTCAACCGTTAAGGATGATTTATTTTTAATAAAAGTTGGTGATTCAAATCCGTACCTTTACTTTTATTGTAAGAACAACGGTAGCCACCAATACTTCAGATATCTCCATAATAGTATGATATTGTCTATTTGCTTTCTAGTATTAAGAAATATGATAATCTTACTTATATGCTATAAATTCTCTGCCCAACTCGATGTAGGACTTTATTTACCTTCGCTCCTAAGTCTTAGGTTTATTTTTTCTAAATTTAAAAAACATAACTTTCCTTGTGTCAACCAAAAGTATTTTCTTTTTCTAAATAATTTAAATTTGATGTGGAAAGGTATTTGTTTAATTTTTGATTTAAAAAAAATGACGTGTCTAATTATAATAGAGTCCGTATGTAGGCTTCCTTTGGCCCTCTGGCTATCATGGATCCACCGCCGTAGTCTTCCCCCGCTCGCCGCCCTCCTGCTCGTCCCAAAGGGTTCAGTTCACATCTACAAAATATTTCACACATAAAAATAACCCAATTCATTCCTTTCGCCAATTACAATATAATTTAATGTATAAATATTATTTAGAGTTGGACTACCCTGAGTGATTTAAAAAAAAAGAGATTGAAGTGATCTTGTCAAAATCATTTTCCGGATATTTGTAAAATCAATTATATTTAAATCAATTTTTTAAAAAATCACTAATTTTATCATCTTTTTTAAATACATTGCAATTGATACGATAAAAAATAATTTCAAGTGATTTTTCTAAAATCAATTTTTCAATTTGTCAAACATGATCCATAGAAAGAGAAGAAAGAGAAGTGATATTACCTATGTAAAAGTGATTATAGCTATACCAAAATTATTCCAAAATATACCCTTGCTATCATTGCACATGATAGAATGTACTAAACGCGTGGAGGTGAAAATTTAAACTCTAAAATTTTGATCAAAGATATAACCAGTTGAATTATGTTGGTAGGTGCAACGACAACTATCTCAATTGGAACAATAAATTTAAATAAAAAAAAAATAGAAATTGCTCTATACTCATGAATGAATTTTACCTTATGTGTAAATCATTGATTTTTTACCAACATTCCAAAAATATAATTTAAGCATATGTTCGTTAATAATATCATAAATTTGAAATGTGAAAATTAACATCATAATTTTGCTCTAAACTTTTTCTTAATTCTCCATTAATTATCACGTATATTAGATCAATTGCCTCACTTATTGTTGGCTAAAAAGAGGTAAACAATAAGAAAAATACTTAGCTTGACAACTCATTATTAAAAAAAAAAAATCTGTATTTATACATTTATCTGGTGAGTACAATATTTTCCAAAAAGTAACATTGTGAAACTTTGGAAAGGTAAAACGATTATTTATGAAACGAGGGCAGAGTTGAAAACTATTTGTAGCACATCAGCCAATAATTAAAAAAAGTAAAAACTCCACTCACCTTGGGAAAAGGCTTGGGGCTTTTAATGAAGAAATGGGAAAAAATCTTGAAAAGAAAATAGTTGTGTACGAACTGTGAAAGCAACAAAAATGGTGTTGGTGTCCCATTTCTCACGCTCTCCAACAACGCCGCCAAACCGTGGCTGAAGGAGGAGCCTCACTTCAATTTGTCTTCTAGTAAAACAAAAACAAAAAAACCCTTCCCATTTCACATTTGACATTTGACATGACTTCAAACACTTATCACTTCCCATCTTCATCATTCCATTCCTAAAATCCCCTTTTTTTTCTCTTTATAATCGAAGAAAAAATTTCTATCAATGGGAATGGATCATCATCTTAATAACCCTCCTCTCCCATTCCCATTCTTCCCCTCTCCTTCCTTCTCCTTCTTCCACCACCGCCCTCTCATGGCCTTCCCCTCCAAGCCACTCAATCCCAACGCCGACCCATTTCTCTCTCCCCCAACGCCGCCTCCTCCGCCGCATGTTGGTGGCTCTCTCGTCTCCGCGTACGGGAATATATACTACCCACGTGCGGGTGCGGGTTTCTACTTGCAGTTCCATCCCTATCCCGCCGTTAACTACTACGATCCCTTGTCGTCGCAGCTGTTCTGGCCGCCGTACCAGGCGGCGGGCTTCGGCGGTGCCGCCGTGCAGGACCCGAAGCACGGCTTCCAGAAGAACTTCATGATTTCTAGTGGGCCCCGGCCGGGAGATATCAAACCTTCGCCGCAATGGGTTGAGAAGAACGGCGGTGGCGGTGGCGGTGGCGGCGACCCTGTCGATGGCTCTGGGGTTACAACCGTGATGATCAAGAACATTCCCAATCAGTTGAAGTGGGTTTTTCTTTCTTTTTTTTTTTCTCTATTTCCCTCTCTTTTTTAACCCTTTTTTTATGGGGTTTCGAGAATCAAGTACATTTAATATGATATTGGTGTTGTGGCAATTTCTTCGATTCTGAGAATTAATTCTCGGAGGAGGAGAAAGGTGAAACATAAAAAAAAAAAGTAGTGGGGTTGTGGGCTAATTTGAACCTTTTGCTGTCTGTCAGTTGAATCAAATAATTAAACTAGAATTGAGTTCATCATTCGGTTGTGGAATGTGTTATGTGTTTAATTTAATAAGCCGTGCGCTTTCTCTGGTTTCTCCCATTTTGTCCCCCTTTTTCTGTTTTCTGACTTGCCCTTTGTCGTCTTCGTTATCCCATGCCTCTGTTTTTGTCCAAATCGTTGCTCATTAATGCCATGGATTTGCATTTATCGAGCAGGAGGCGAGATCTTCTGCAGTTGCTGGACAGATACTGCCAAGTGGTGAACCAAAAAAGGGATTCGAAGCCCGATTTCTCTGCTGCTGAATATGATTTCGTTTATCTGCCCATGGATTTCAGGTGGGTTTTGAATGAAACCCCATTATTTTTTGTTCTTCAACGTTGCCCTTTTTCAGACCATTGTTACAAATTTTGGCTTGTTTTTTGCTTTTTGGATTCACAGGAGGTCTTGGTTTGAAGGGAAAGTTTCGAATCTTGGTTATGCGTTTGTGAACTTCACCACATCCATTGCTGCATCCCAGTTTTGTACAGTTTATCATAATTACAAGTGGGATGTTAATGTCAATAAGAAAATTTGTGAGGTCACTGACGCTAGGATTCAGGTAATTTCACTTCTCACCCACTGCTCATATTAGAGTTTCAAAATGAGAAAATTTCTCAACCAACAGTTTAAATTGAACTGTGTGTTATAGGATGAATCTTAATCTTTTAAACATGTCTGTTTGGGGAACTTCAGGGCAAGGAAGCTTTGACGAATGCATTCAAGAACAAGATCTTCTGGTGTTGCACGGATCAGTACTTGCCCGTGATGTTAACTCCGGCGAGCAACGGTTTTCGTCGTTACAGAAGGGTTAACGTCGGGAAACGCATACCCCGCGTCCCTCGAAAGCCATTGAAGAAGCTATGCAAGTAGTTAACAACCCTCATGGTTATCTTTCAGTTGGTTTTTTTTACTTGTTTGTAGGATGATGAGGCAAAAGGGTTTGTGTCTTGTGTTTTCTCTGTCTCCCTGACCGCCGCAGTTTGTTTGGGGAGAATTTGAAAACATGAGTGTTTGTTTGTCTGTCTGTTTTCCTCTTTACCAGTTAACTAAGATAGGGGAGGATGTTGTGTGTGGCAATGTCTATGAATTGGTCACTTTTTGCTAATAATATTCTCTCCTGTTTACTCGGTTGTTTAATTTTCTGTTCGTAATTTGGCTTGATGATGATTAGTGTGTTCTATATTATCTGGTATAATGGGCTTTTCTGAATCAATATTGTATGAGATTGAAATTTAATACAAGTTATAGAACAACTGTTTCTACGTACTACCGGAATATGAAGCTTATTTTCAGTGTTTGAAGAATGATTCTAGAGCAAATTTTAGAACTTCTTTGTTGAATGGGTTTTAGAAAGTTAGGGTTTGTATGGTGATGTCACTGTTCATCGTTCTGTTTAGTTTTTTTTACCGAATAAAAAAATAGTTGTTAATATGACAAAAACATGGAATAAAATTAGTAAAATAACAATTAAATTTAATTTTTTTTTAAAATATAATACTTTTTTTCCGCTAATTAAAGGTTTAATTTTAAAATGATAATTTTATTCAAATAAAGACCACAATTTTATTCAAATAATAGAGATCTGTAATATATATAGGTACTATTTGAAATATATCTAATTACTAATAAGTGTATGTAATATCATGGGTATTTGATATGTTTGTTGGTAATATGTATATGATATATTATTGATATAAATATATGTGTAATATTTATGTGATATATATTTGATATTTTATTGATATGAGTATCTGATATACTTGATGTATCTGATTTGCATATGATATATTGTTGTTATAAGTATTACATGATATATTTGATATACTACTAATATGAGTGCACATTTCAAAGTTAAAAAAAATATATAACATATTTTGAAATACATATACTCTTTTTAGTAATTAGATATACTCTTTCATATATACATAAATACATATACTCTTTCATATACCCTATGAAAGAAACAAGCCAATATTTTTCACGTTTCTTTTTTCTTTAGTAAAGAGAAATATAATTACATGAATCCAACACTTGTAGATTCAAGGTGATAAAATAAGATTTTTATTTATTTTGGAACAAATTGGAAATGAAAACAAAAACCAACTTATTATTTTCCAAATTTTCTATACAATTTTAATGTTTGAGCTTTACTCAAGAACTCGCTCCATGAGAAAAAAATCTGCCCAATCCTCTCTAGAAAAAGTAGGGAGGGGAGGTTAGTGGCCTGCTCCCTTCCTCTCTGTGAAAGGTGTGCGTTTTCTCTTAGTCCTCCAACTGAGTTTTTTCAGAGAGTATTTTCTCTCTGTTTTGTTCCAGTTTTTCTGTAGATTTTTTTCAAAAAGTAAGTAGAATAGATCATAATATAATAGGAACCTCTCTTGTTGTGGTGGAGGCGATGCTCAGGGAGGATCTTCGCTGCTAGTTTCTATGATGGTGGACGATGGTCGAGTGTTGGAGATCTTTTCGTTGGATGTTTACCATGTTGTTGTGGCTGATTGAACCAAAAACAACATTGTTATGTATGGTATGTGGTTTAGTCATTTGGGCATTTTGAAGGGTTATCAGACACAGAAGTAGAGATGGCACTCGCTTGCGATCTTTCGGGATGACTCTTCATATTCGCTTTAATATGGTTAAGAGAACTTCCATGGTCCAAGGGCAAGGAAGACGGAGCAGCAGATGGGCGATGGCGGAGTTGTAGCAACAATCGGTTCAAACACCATTTTGGAATCTTGGGAGGCTATTAGTTTTAGTTGTATTAAGATTTGTGATTAGTATAATTTGGGGAATTTACCTAATTCTTCCTAGAACATAGGTGCCATAATTGACAAGATACCTTCACTAGTTGAGGATTCTCCCCGATGACTTTTGAGAAGGTGTTCAGTGAGCTAAAATTTGTTCATATTTCTTAGTTCCTTGAACAAGCAAGTGTTTTATTGACCAAGTGTGCTATTTCTGATAGTTTCTATGTCATTTGGAACAATTGTTTTCCTTCATAGATTGTGGTGGTGAAGTGTGGTCACCACTCTTCTAATGTGACCCTTAATGGTCTTATTCATATTTAATGCAACATTTCTATACAATTTTGAGGATGTTTTTAAAAAGTGAAAAACAAGTAACATAAATAGTTATCAAATATATACATTTCTTAATTAAATTAGAAACGACATGAAATGGAAATGTTAACAAATAGCTCTAAATAACTTATTTCTTGTTTTCCAGACTTAAAAAGTTAAAAGATACATATAACGTAATTCCGGAACAATCCTTTTAGACAAAAAGAGAAGAAATTTGGACAAGAAAAAAAGTAAGTTAGAAGGACTGCAAGAGTATTAGCTAAAATCTGTATGGGCGTAGGATCTAATCTGCAGAGTAGTGCATTGGGTTTGCTACTTACAAACAAAGGGTAATCTGATTCAGAATAGCAATTTCAGAGGTTTGGATATTAACCAATATTTTTATAATTCTTTTAACACTCAACAGTATAGAATGATAAGGGAGAATATTGGAATTTCATACTTCCTTAATTGTAAATAGCTCAACCAATTTCTCGACTTGACTTGGTTCAAACTGGTTCGGTTCGGTTTGATTTTGACAAAATTTTCCTTTTAGTGGGCTTGCCAATGTAAGAGCGAGAGGATGGGGGAGAAGAGAGAGTCATGGTCGTGGGGCCGATCGAAAAAATAATACTTAGCTACTCATTGGTCTGTAGCAATTTCATGCTAAGTACATAAATGTAAAAACTTTTTAATTACACCTCTTTCATTTCAATTTTTTTTTTCTTTCTAAGAATTGTCAGTCCTATCGAGCTTTCGAAGCTCGAACCTAGAAGACATAAAAAATTTTTGGTATTAAACTCACCAAAAGGTTAAACTTGAAAACTCTAAGTCAATATGACCAAGAGGTCCCAAGCCCTAACCAACTAAGCTGTCTTGAACACAAATCTGAAGGGTTAAAATCTTATGACTACTTAATAAATAAAACCAAAAGTTTAATTTTACACATAAGTTCCTTTTTGGATTTAGGGTGTGTTTGGGAGTAATGATAGAGTAAGTGATTTTGAAAAAAGAGATTTAAGTATACCCGATTTTCCAAAATTACCAAGCAAGCGATACAAAATAAATTTAAAGTGATTTTAAGCTTTCCTAAAATCAAAGTGATTTTAAGCTTTCCTAAAATCAATTTTCCGCACAGTAAAAATGATTCTCATATTTTCTAGTACAAGACTTGATATAAAGGTGAACCATTATCATTATAAAACAGGCATTAGAAGTTTGAAGTAGCTATAATAATAAACCACTCCTATATTGTCAATTTTGCACTTAACAGTTCATATTTACATGGTGTAATCCTAATTTATTGGAGTTCATGATTCATATACGCTTATGAGATATCCAATCTAATTTTAAGAGATTTAAGTTATTTATTTCATTCATTCATCTCTTGGAAGGTTTTGGTTCATTATGTTTTTTTCTCACTATCTTGGCTTAAAGAAAATGTTTGTATATCTACTTTGATATTGTTGCGTTTCTACTTATTTTTTTGTTCATGGTATGGAGAAGCACAAATAAACTAAATGATCTGTTACCTAAAGAGTCAATACAACATCACCCTTTACAGAATGAAGCATTTTGATAGGGTGGGAACATCTAAAAAATAGAACATGACAGCAATAACAGAATGTATTTGCAAGAAACTATATTTCAATGAGGAGATTAGAGGCAATTCTCGAGTTAAAACAAGAAAAACTGAGCTTTAAGAAGATATTTTTACTCGGTGCAATCAAATAACATTCGGTTCGATCACAACGAACTCAGCGAGGAGCCTTCTTCTTCCCTGGAATAGCAACTTTCTTACCCTTCAAGGTCCTGCAGTTGTTTTTGGTTCGCTGCCCTCTGCAAGGCAATCCCTGAATGTGTCGAATCCCTCTATAGCACTGAATCTCTTTTAATCTCCTTATGGCGAGTGCATTGAACCGCCTCTGCAAGACAAACAATCAAACTTGTAAGCACAGAGAGACCCAACATTTGTAGTTTTGAGCTACACTTTCTCTCAACATACACAGACAGAGAAAGAGAGAGACCAGATCTCCTTCAATCATGAACTTGGAAACTTCATCTCTGATGGATATGAGTTCCTCCTCAGATAAGTCCTTGGTTATCTTGTTCTCCAGGCTTAGATCATACAGTATTTTCTTAGCATTGTTGCGACCAATTCCATGTATATATTGAAGGGAGTATTGAATTCGCTTGTTGTTGGGTATTTCAACTCCTCCAACTCGAACACACTTGATTTGAAGACCACGAACCTAAAGAAAATGTAAGGAAGAAAAATGAGGGATTACGCAAGAAGAAGATCTAGGATTCTTAAATAGTTACGGACGACTGCAGATTTCCAATCAAGAGAACAACCCATACGAAAAACTTGATAATATCTAGCATCCACCAACGAGTCCAAATTTCCATATAAGATCAGACAGTAACCTGCAGAATCTACTCTTTCAGTCCATTTCCTATAGGGTAGACCATATATCCGCTTAAATTCTTTATAATCATGCACAGAAAGGGTGAGGGAAACTATAACACGGATTGCGGAATTTGGGGGAAAAAATTAGGATCACGAATTTGGTTCCTCCGGGCGCAATATCAGTTCCGGAAACGAAATGAAGAACTTTTGTTGCATCAACAGTATTCAATAAGGAATAACTCAAATGTGCATTGAAAAGGAATTTCAAACTCAATCGAATTCTAATAATTTCAAAGAATCAACTTGCGATAATGGTACAAGAGAAAACGGAATGCAGAAAGAAATACGGGAATAATTTGTTAGACAATGGAACATAAATGGAGAAGCAGAATCAATATGAAATCAAGAGGATACAAGAAATTATGGAAACAAAATTATAGAAACCAGTAAAATTGATGAAACAAAGTGGTTAGAGAAAATTAACCTGGGGGCTAGAAATGGGAAAGGAGAGGGTGGTAGAGAGCGGATTAGGGTTTCGACCATTGCAGATAAGGGAGAGCGAAGGAGCCACGGGCATTGCTAAACTCTGCGCCATTTTCTCCTCTCTTCCAAATTCTCAACTCCGACCGCCTCTCTGCTTTCACTGGCCGCGCCACCTTATCTTCATCCACCTCACGGGATTCGGATAAGGGCCACCTCGTACAAAATTTAGAGGCCCAAACTAGGCCGGAATTAGTATGGGCCTGGCCCGGCCCATTAAGAATCAGAACAAAATACCAAGGCCCAGCCATGAGTTTTCATCGTCCCTATTGATCATTAAAAATGGAAACTCGGATTCTCTTGAATACGGGTTTGACAGGATTTTGGATATTTGTTTTTCAAAATTGTTTTCGGATTCTGTGATTCAAACCATTCAAAATTTGAAAATTTGAAGATGCAGAATTACATTAAAAATGATAAAAACTTTGATAAATATATTACTTCATATTATAAACTCATTTTATGTTTGTTAAAATTAAAACATGTAAAATATAATGTATTCTAAATTATATAACCTTGTAAAATAACAATTATACAAAATTCATAAAAAAAATGTTAATAAATTAATTAATATAAGTTTAGATTAAACTAAAATTTAGTTTGTAACTATTTTTAATTTACAAATATATTACTAAACACACATTGAACAAAAAATACAACTCTGGTTTGTTATCTTTGAATTCTTTCCAGTTCTTCATTACCAGTACCAGCGATAATAAATGCCTGATCAATATCATATAAATTACTCTCTTGTTTTTAAAATGCGATCTATAACCTTTATATTGAAATATTTTGGACGTTTGTGTGTCAATGTAATGTCCCAAGCAAAATGCACAAACACTTCATTCATCACGTTTATAGGTCAACGAATTCCACAAGCTACACAAATTCAAGTTTCAAGCTATATTAACCCAACACTTTTGAAAATCTAAATTTCTATAATTCTTCTTCTGCACAATCCAAGAATTTCACAAGTCAATCTGACTTGTCAGCACCAAGAGCTAATCATTGCAATCGAATCTCTATTTGTGAAATGGTTTCCTAATTCTAAAACCGTTTTCTGCTTTTTAAATAGAACTTAGTATATATTTAGTGAAATGGTTACCAAAATCATAAACTTGTGAAAAACTACTGAAATTTACAAAAGATTTAATCTAGAGTTCCCACCAAGCTTGCCCTGGCCCAACTGCAGAAATCAATAATCATAAAAAGGCTTTGTTTTACCCAAACGATTTTCACCAATGCTGGACAAAAGATTGTTGAGAAGTTTTTGTTGTTTCAGTAAACACCTGAAACGTATCTAAAGCTTTTACCTTCATTCATCATACGAAGGTTCTTCACTGCATGATAAACAATATTTCAGTCGACTGGATTTTTTTTAAAGAAACGTTAAACAAAGTTGTATGAAATTCTGATATGTACCCAAGAGTTGTTTGTTATCAGTTTAAAGTTGAACTCCATCGAAATCACAATTGGATTCTCATGATAAATTGGATCGTGTGCAAAAATGCAGCTTCACAAAGTAACAAGATATGAGAAATGGCAGAACAGAACCATTTGTTCAACGAGAAGCTTTCTTCTTTCCAGCAACGACGATCTGCTTTGATTTCATGGTCCTAGCGTTGGTCTTTGTTCGCTGGCCTCTACACGGCAATCCTTGGCCATGCCTAATCCCTCTGTGGCACTGAATTTCCTGCAGCCTAGCGATATCCTTCTTAACACAGCTATTCTGCAGCACAGGGACGCAAAGAACTTTCCTGTTAGGCACACATATGTGAAATTCATGGACGGGCATAAGAAAGTTAGAGAAAGAGAGCCACTGAAGATTTACCAACTCGTGTCCGACCATGTACTTGGAAATTTCGTCGCCAAGAATAACGAGTTCTCTCTTAGTCAAATCCTTGGCAAGCTTGTTCCCCAAGTGAAGCTCTGCAAGAACTTGGTTCGCTCTCGATCGGCCAATTCCATCAATATACTGAAGCGCAAATCTGAGAGGCTTGTCATCCGGAATCTCCATACCCGCTTTTACATGAATGGACTCGATCTGCAAATATCAATCATCAGATTCCTCCATCTCATTCAAACATACAAAACCTTCTAACAGACCAATGCATAAACTGAAAATCAAATCGAATAAGAAAACTCGACATACAGGAAGGAAAATTCCGGAATTATCATCCAGAGATTCACAAGCCCTAAACCCTAAAATTCTAGTCACATAGCAATGAACAAAGAATAACGCAAGTTTATAGAACTCACTGATTGAGAGCGCCGAAGAGCGGCATTAGAGACGATTCCAAGGGAACGGCGAACTCCAAACATATCGGCAAGCGGAGGATTCCAGTGATGCGGAAGCGAGATTCCAAACTGGGAGGGGAAGAGAGAGCTTGTGAATGTTCTTTGCCAACACGAAACCCGCAGCGCGGCCCAGGAAAGCCCACTATTTCAACACGGCCCGCAATATCGAACCCAACCCAGTCGCCCAAAAAAGACCCAGTAGACACAAGTGTCCATCATGGGCCCATCTAGAGGCCCAATTCCGCCGGATTATCAGATTCTAAACCCTAATTAGCGATGTTAACCACCGTATTACATAAAACAAAATCTGTTTGATACTGTTTGAGAGGTTGAAAATGTTAAAATATTGATGTATTGTAAGCGAGAACTTGACATTCCAAGACAACAAATAAACTACTCAATGTAGGATAATGTCATTAGATGATGAAGTTATTTAGGCTCTTATTTACTTAATTAGTACAAAAATTACAGTTATTTAGGAAGTTTTTCTTTTAACTAATGTCAATTAAGTATACTATTTCAATTTTTTGATATGGTATAAAACTGTATTTAGTTATATCGTTCCAGCTTCAAAGATTTCTCTTGGTGTGATGATCAGATATAATTTTCTTGTAATCTAAAAAAAATTGTTGGAGTAAAATACATGTATTTGAGGGGGGTGCCACATGTCCGGTGTCAATTATGTGAAGTTTACACCACCATTGAATTCTAAAAATGATTGAAGGGACTGAAACAATGTAGTTAAAAAATTCATAGGGTTAAATATATAAGAGGGAAATTGAAAATTCAAGCATGCATCCAATTACTTCCAACGTTAAACCAGTTCCAAGAATTGAGGAGGACTTTTCCTCCAGGGACAGACAAAATGGAAATTCTGGAAGAGATGAACAATCCTGGCCGTCCATCATCCACCCAAGAGACGAAGGAACGGCTGAGATGGGAATTAAACGAAGCCCTTCTCTCATCCCTCACACCGGAAAACACCCATTCAACGCGGAGCCACCGCTGGACCTTCTCATGCGCCACGGCTTCATCACGCCCGTCCCGGTCCATTACGTCCGCAACCACGGTCCGGTCCCGACCGCCAACTGGTCCGAATGGACCGTGGAGGTCTGCGGGCTGGTCGAATCGCCGACCAAGTTCACCATGGATCAATTAATCGCCGACTTCAACTCGCTGGAGTTCCCCGCCACCCTCGTCTGCTCCTCCAACAGACGAAAATAATTAAATATGCTGAGCCAAACCATAGGGGTCAGTTGGGGAGCTGCGGCGATCTCCACCTCAATCTGGCGCGGCGTTCCGTTGCGGGACGTTCTTAACCGATGTGGGATCTTGAAAGAAGTGCCGGCGCTACACGTTTGTTTTGAAGGCGGCGAAGATCTGCCGGGCGGCGGCGGATCCAAATACGCCACCAGCATCAGGGAAGAGGTGGCGATGGATCCGACGAGGGATATTATGTTGGCTTATCTGCAAAATGGGGAGCGTGAGGGAGGATGGTGAAATGGCTGAAGCGGATTATTGTGACCGACGAAGAATCGGAGAATTATTATCACCGGATGGATAATCGTATGCTTCCCTCGCATGTTGCAGACTTCGATTTGGCGAACTCCGAAGGGTGTTGGATCAAACCGGAATATGTTATCTATGAAATGAATATCAATTCTGTGATTACGACGCCGTGCCACGGCGAGATGTTGGCCGTTGATTCGCCCACGGCTCTAAGGTCGTACACGGTCCGGGGATTTGCTTTTTCCGGTGAGATTTTAGTTTAAATTACAAAGTTAATATTTATAATTTGAGTTTAATTTCAATTGGGTACTTATAATTTCAATCATTTAATTGAACTTCTTTATTTGAATTTAGTTTTAATTGGGTCCTAAATCATTTTAAAAGTTTTAAATATTTTTAAATTATTTTCAAAAGTGTACTTAATTCTTCGTTTTATTTAAATGTAAATCATATGGTAGTTTTTTTTAGTACCAATCATACACCGTAGTTCATTAACCTAATCGAGAAAAAAAAACTTAAATAACATTAATGATTCACTCTAAAAAATTTGATTTTTAGAAACTAAACGATAGTGATGAAAATAAAATTGGTAGAATCATATATATGATCCAATTTAAGTGAAACTAGTCCTGATCAACTAAAAAGACTGAATTAAAATTTTTAAAATTGTAAGGATTAAATGGCAAATTTGTCCAACTTATCGAACGGAATTTGCAATTTCACCTGAGATTTATCGTTATTAATTTTATTTATTGAATATTTGGTGAATGGTTTTTATGTGTTTGAGAATTAAATAGGTGGTGGGAGGAAAGTGACACGTGTGGAGATGACGATGGATGGTGGAGTGACGTGGCAATTGTGTGAGTTGGAACACGTGGAGAAACCGAATAAATATGGAAAATATTGGCGTTGGTGTTTTTGGTCATTGGAAGTGAAGGTTGTGGAGCTGTTTGGGGCAGAGGAGATTGCTGTCCGCGCGTGGGATGAGAGTAATAACACAGCCGGAAAACCTCAATTGGAATCTTTTGGTACGTTTAAAAAAAAAAAAACCACCATTTACTTTTTTTTTTTTTTTTTTGAGAAACATTTACTTTGTCTCTTATTGCTATTCTTTTTCTTAGGTTAAATTGCAATTATAGTCTATGTTTTAAGTTTAAATTATAAATCCAACATGGATAATCTTTCTAGTTAGTAAAACGTGCACCTACACGTTTGTAAGACAACCCTCAATTGTGCAACCACACAACTATCTAACTCACTCCAAGCTATTGCCGTCAATTTCTTTTTCCACTTCTTTCGTCTTTTATTCTCACGGATAGAAGAGGCATGGAAAATACCCCAAACACATGTATTAATATTAGGTCAACCTAATGAAAACAAGGACAAGCTATTGTGCTTTAGTTGACTTTTTGGCCCAAAAACATGTACAGTACTTTTGATTTATGTATTTGAGTTTTGGCTCCATAATTACCCAACATGATTTAATATATTATATTCGGGTTGGTTCGGGTTGAACCAACCTCAATTTTACCTAACTCGATAATCAAATAAAAAATTTGGTTCTCTAAAAAGTAATCCAACCCAAATCGAAAAATTGTTAACCCAACACAACCCTTACGGTTTGGGTTGGGTTATTGTTCGTTTTTTTCCTTTTTTGTTTTGGCTTGTTGGATTATTTGAACACCCCTCATTTTAAGCATATACGTCAAAATCAAAATCTCAAACTTAATTCAGAACTACGACGCTCAAAACCAACACACCAAAGTCACAATCATAATATCACATATAAGTCAAAATCAAATCTTCATCAAGAATTCCAAACTAAAGTCACAATCAATCCTCGTCCCTCCCTAACCTCAAACATTTTACGCGTACGATGAAGCATTACGTCGGAGTCAAGATTCCAAATTGTTAAAAAAAAAAAAAGAAGCTAACTTCAAGATATACTTTACTAAGTGATGGACTTCCTTGGTCCAATAAGTCTCTCGAGAGTTTCATTTATTCGGCTAAATTTTCTTTCATACACTTGGCGTTGAATCTTGACACTCTAATAATTCGTGCTTTCTTGTCATATGCTCGTTCGATCTTCTGTTAATCTCTAAACGTCTACTCTTCAGTGAAGCCTCTATCTTTGCAAAGCAAGGCTCTAATGTTTGAACATATATATATAATGGGGAGTACTGTGTTGATTCTTGACTCTATGTTGGTTCTGGTCCTTAATTATCTTATTCCTTTCATGTATAGGATGATATTTTTCCTAAGGACCATAACCAAAATTCCTTTGTTTTGTGTGCCTTCATCTCCTATATGTTTTAAGATCGCATTCTCCTATCTTTCACTCCATGAGTTTCCGATTTAACATATATATTTCTCTACACACATGACACAACAAATATGTTAGTTACAAATCTTAAGTTTCATTACCACCTATTAATACATTAAACGAATACTTACATTGAATAAATATATTTTTCAAAAATGTGTTTATATTATGTTCTTTTTTTTTTTTTACTTTTCAAAATTCAGCTCAAACACTATAACTCCATGATACTTATGAAAAAAAATCCACGCTTGAGCTAATTTTCAAAAGGAGAGAGCTGAATATATAGGTCGATTTCAAACATAAAAATGTATATTTGACCGTGCATAATAAGGGTATATTTATAGGGATCGTAGATGAGATACTCCTGACAGTTGTAAACTTCATTTGAGTTAACTCCTGAATATGTGCAGGAGTGTTTCAGTCCTTAACTTGGGTTAGACGAGCTGGCAGGTCTCCCTACCTCGTCTCTGGATCTAAGTGAAAGACACTGAGCTTTTGGAGGTCAGCATCTTGAGGTATCCACGTGACACATCATGATTTTTCTCCTATAGTTTATTTCGTTCATTTTTTATTTTTTAAATATATCGTAATTCAAATTAACAAATCACTTTTTTACACTAATTAACAAATCACTATAACTGTAAACAAATCGAAATAAATTGTATAAATTTTAAAAAAAATAGTAATAGTAATAAATTTTGTCAATTTCAAATTAAAACGTAAAATTTTGCATGTAACATCTAATATATTGGCAACTTTTCTCTTCTTCTTTTTTATTTTTATTTTTTTTATTTTCCATAGTTACAAAGATAACTACAATTACCCAATAATTTAATATATTGATTAACTTTAATTTAATGCCTTTGGTCAATAACATGATCCAATAATTAATAAAGAAATATTATCAAATAATATAAATGAAATATTTAAGTGTTATTTAACACATTGAACTAAATTAATAATTTAGAATTTCATTAACAATCCATGTCAATTGGTGCATACCATCTTTAAAATCTAGTACACATTTCAATTTCTTACCTATACACGTAAAATTAATATATAATTTTTTTAGAAAGATATAATTAAAATTAAAATATATTAATTATTAGAATGCACTGTTTTTCTTTTCTTTATAATATATGATCTTAAACACATGCATATATAGTTGCAACATATACTTAAATATATTTTGTAGCTTAATTGATCAGACCATTGAAAATTACATAAAATAATATATAGCCGATTATAGATTTTTGTTTGGACAAAATCGATTATAGTTTATAGTATGTACTTTTCAAAAAAAAAAAATCTAATTTAAAAAATTATAGACGACGCAACTTAATAGATATAAACGATAAGGAAAATGACGGAAACTCGACACGTGTAAATAACAAACAAAATCATGGTGATTATTTATGCAATTTATTTTTTCATTTTGACTTTAAATTACAAGGATATATAGGATTGAATTTTGTTATAAATAAATAAATGTCATAACAACAAAAAGCATCCTATTACTCCGTGGACTTTTATTGTACTAATTAATTTTTTATTTTTATTTAGTCATTATTAAGCATATTGATCATAAAGATGTAATATTGTAATGAGTATTAATATTAACACGACACTTAATTTGAGATTTAATTACGCCACTCCCACTTATTGGGGCTTTTAATTAATCCAAAATTTTGTTCAATAAGTATGAACTTCTGGATGTGTTTTGTATTAGAAAAATGAAATGTATAAGATAATTATGAAGTGAGAGCTTATTTTTTAAAATATGTGGTTAATAAGCACTCTAATCACGTTTTGCAAATCGTACTAGATGGTGACGGAATGGAGGCAAGACAATTAAATACACATGTGTTAATTAATTTTGTTGGAGAATTTAGTTTATAAATTAAATAATGGCTATGTATTGTTATGTTAGATTTTTTAGCTAAGTCATCACCCGCAAAGACTCTACCATACTTGCCAACCATCTATGAAACATGATTAAATTGAACAATCGATCAAGTCGATTTTAGTGATCCTACTATTATGAAAATAGGTTGGATGTTCAATCGATAAATTATTCAATGGAATTTTCTCGTAACAATTCTATGAATTGGTTTACTTTATTGAGTATGTTTGATTTGTTTTTCTCTTTTTTCTAGAATCTTACTTAAAGATGTCTTTGTTCGCATTAACTCAAATTTGGTTTTCAAAGTAGAATTTGTTGCATTTTAAAACTCCGTGGAAAACCCATCAAGATCAATAACGAACCAATTTTGAAGCATAATAATTATTTTTAATCTTTCCATGAAAAACTAGCTAGTGAACGTATTACATTTTTTTTTTTTGTGGCAAGTATCATATTTATTGATAATCAAGGATGGTAAATAAAACAATAGATTAAGCTAATGTTTTACCAATTCGTAATGGTTAACCAGTTTTAATAAATATTTAATGAATAGTTTCTTCATCTTTAAGTAAAGTTAGATTTTAATAAATATTTAATGAATAGATTATCGGTCTATTTTTTATTGACCACCGTTATTTTTAAAAAATGAACCCAAAAAAACCTTTTTAAGACTCATATTGCAATATGTTATATTAAAAAAAAAACAATTGAAATAATAATTATAAAGTGACGTTAATAATGTACTTCTCATTTGCTTTCCTTGGCACATAAAAACTATTTCTTTTCCTATTTTCAAAT
Organism: Momordica charantia; assembly: GCF_013281855.1. Classification (NCBI taxonomy): domain Eukaryota; kingdom Viridiplantae; phylum Streptophyta; class Magnoliopsida; order Cucurbitales; family Cucurbitaceae; genus Momordica; species Momordica charantia. The sequence continues at coordinate 23,194,267 of NW_028275162.1, read as the reverse complement.
TTTTATGATGGTCTATTTAATCATCTTGCTAATATGAACTATGATAAAAATATCTACCTCGTTTTGTCTGAGGTAATAGACTCAAGTTTTCACACACCACCTTCTTTCTACTAAAAAAGGCATTATTTACATGTAGAATATATAATAAATATAAACATAGTTGAAAATAACATGTATTATTTATTTTTAAAAACGTTTTTAAGTAAAATTTTTATTCTTTTTATTTTGTTCATAGTAAATAACAACCAAATGCATTCTAAATTTATTTATGCATGTTTTTCTTAAAATACTTATTTTGTTTTAGCCTCCAAATTTTTAAATGATCTTTTTTAGTCTTTAAATTTTAGTTTAAAGATGAAATTATTTTAGTGCATCTAGTTATCTTTTACATTAATCATGAAATAAGAACCAAAATCTATTTTGAAACCTAAAACTCTTAAGATCCTGTTTGACTATTTTGTATTTATTTTATATTTTTGAAAATTAAGATTATAAATGTGTGTTACTTTATTTTGTTATATATGTGTTGATTTCTATTTTTATAGTACTCAATTTATAATTTATTTTGTTATCTTGAAAACATATTCAAAATCCAGACCAAGTTTAAAAAAAAGAAAAAAAGTTTTTGTTTTTAAAATTCGGTTAAAAAGTTAAATGTATTTTTAAAAGTGAAATGTACCAAAAAGAAATTGTGGGAAAAAGAACATAATGTAATAAAATAAAAATAAGAAATGAAATAATTATCAAATAAAAATTTAAATTATCGTTGAGATACTCATAAATGAATTAAATTTATTCAATCTATCGATTTAAACTTTGACTTGGGTGATTATTTATTCATCGTTAAGAATTATGATATGCTTCCAATACACTTATTTCCATAGATATTTATTGATTAAGCAAATGAATAGACCATTTATCCATGTCATTTGTTGTTAAATAATTTATTAACAAATGAACATCAAAATTAAAATTTTATTTCACACAAATTCATGCATTACATTACAAAAATTTACGCCAGTATAATTATAGTAGTAAAAACATATAATTCCTCGAGGTTCAAATTCCTACCCTCCCAAATTTGTCCTAGAAAAAATAATAATTTTTTTTGCAAAGGAAAAAATAATAATTAACCCGTATTTACTTAACTTCCAAGTATAATATTTTGAACAAAAAAAGACAAAAACAAACAGAAAAACGGATGACGTGTTGATGACACAGGCCCTTAATATTTGGAAAAACAACGATACGAATTATTGGTAGTTATATAAAATAATAATTGAACAGTTCTGGACTGTTGACTTGGAAATTGTCAACACGTATTTGGCCATTAACAAGGTTCAAACTCTTCAAAGTGCATGAACTCAATAGATTTTCTTTTCCTCAGTAATTGTTATATATGAATGAAATTTTCAGACCAAATAAATCATGGCCTAAATGTTTTAATATATACTTGTACTACCTCAAAAGGGAAAAAAAAAATTACACATGAATTTTTTAATCCTCTCTTACTAGATATTAATTTTCAACGTTTAATTTATAAAAAAATATTGATCTTGAGTAAATTTATATACGACCAAGTATTAGAAGGTTCTTAATTTATAATTTAATCATCTTACTAAATCAAATCTATCCAAAAATTTTTTTAACCTACTATATATATATATAATGATTTTTTTTCTAGTAAATTGATTGAAATGATTACCACATAATTTATTTGTGATTCAAAGATTGTAATTTCAAACTAATTGTTTAACTATGTCGATGCATTCATACACACATGTATATAAATTTTAAGATCAAAATTGTATTATTTTAACCATAGGTCGGTTAGCGATCTTAGAGGTGTACAAAATCGAGGTGAATTGATAGTCCAAATTAAATCAACAAAAAGAAAAATGGTATGGTTATTTGTTTTTATATTACATATTGGCGTTCAGTTTAATTTAGTTTAACTTTGGTTATTTGATTGGCTAACAAGTTTTGATTGAATCATTTTAGTTCAAATATTCTTTTTAAACCGATCTTGGCTTTTTTATTTGCTTAATCTCTTTAATCACTCTTCTCAATTAAACTTCCGGCAATTAATATATAATTAATTTAATTTGAACCAACCCATCATAACTAATTTAGTATAATTTTAGAACTGAAATTTTTATAGGCTCCATTTTTCACACTAAAAAAATTGTGTCAAAACGCGAAAAACTGGGGATGTAAATTAAAATAGAATAAATTGACTGAAGTTTTGTTATTTGCATTTTAAGACTGCTTCAACTGAAGTTTGTTTTTGTTGGTAAGGTTATTGTAAGTTAGTTTGGTCCATTTTCTTATCTTTTTATTTTGTTTTTCCACCTTAGAAAGTCAAGTCAATTTAAGTTATTCCAAATTTTAGTATTTGTTTTTAAAAATCGAGTTAGCAAGTAGTTTTTTAAACAAATGATATAGTTTCCCACTAATTCTAGTTCAATTTGCCGATGTTCATATGGATTAAAGTTTATGTTCAAATTTTAAATCTTAATCATCTTGGTAAAAAAGAAAAAATGTTGTACAATTTTGTAAACGATAAAATTCTAAGGAAATATGTTTAGAGAGATACAAGAAAATTATATTAGAGAAATTTCTCACTCCATAACATAGATTTAATATGTATTTTGAAAAATATCCCAACTTTTCATTTATTTTAAATACAACATAAATTTGACTGGTCTGATAAGGATCCCACACTCATAAAATAAGAGAAGTTTATAATAGACATGAGCTACTTCTCTCATTACTAATTGGTTTTGAGACAGAATTCAATGAATATTAATATGATAATTCGATAGAGATTGAAAATATCCCCATATTTGTTGTAAAAAAATAAATAAATAAATAACTTTTGTTTGAAATATATGTTATCTTTATAAAATTTTAAACTTCCTACCTTGTATTCGAGAATACATATTTACTTTATGTTATGTAATTTCCTCTTTATAGTGTGAACTATCAAATAAATTTCATTCAACCTAAGAAAAAAGTTTGCTCTTAACCCATTCAACCTACCTTAAAAGGATTGGGCAATTAAAAGGCAAGGGCACTTTGGTCACAATGCTAGAAAGAGGGAAAAAATGAAAAATACGCGTCTGCAATCTCCTTAAACCATAGTTTTTAATTTTCCTCAAATGATATAAAACTACGTAGCCACATTATTTTAGAGCATAAAATAATTTATTATAAAAGAATCCTTATTATATTGGGCGTTGCATGTATACTGTATAGCACTCTTTGATACGGGAGAGCATGTACTAAGCAAGAGACATTTATGTAAATAACATCGAGTAATTATGTATTTTTCACGTATATAACAAAAATTTTCTAATTTTTCTAATTATTTTACTTAGTTTATTCCTCAGATTTACCCTTTGAAATAGATCCACGACCCTTTCAAATTACCGACATAGGGGCATGTACAAAGTAATTTCTGCGTTCATTTGTTATATTTAAGTTGGGAGTTGCAATATTATAAACCGCGCTTGCTTTTACTTCAAATATCATATAGCAATCAAATTTATGATTCGTCATGGAAATTTCCCATTTTCTAGATATTTTTTTGGACTAGAAACATAATCCCCTTCCCAACAGCTTGCCTTTCTTTTTCTTTTTTTTAATAACACTGACCAAATCTGATTCTTAATCTTAACTAAGATTTGACAATTCAAAGTAGGGCCCTCAAATGTTAATTAACTTACCTCCATGTGGCTTCCTGTATTGCTGGAGAACTATATAAACCCCACATCCATCAACTCCAAATTCATCACTCAAATCTTCATTTTCATTTCTTCACTAATTCAGCAGTTCCCCAAATTGTTATCATTATCATGGCGGCTGCTGTTGATCATAAAACCCCCGGTTTCGGCGACCTGGAACCGGCCTCCAATGCCAAATTTCCGGTTCCACGCTGCAACTCTTTCCGGTCCGCTAGTTTCAAATTAAAGCGTCCGGCTGAAAAAAGTCTCACCATTGACGACGAAGATTCGTCCTTTGATGGTGATCAGGATCAGAATAGTTACTACCGGGATTTGATCCGGAAGGGTAAGGATGAAATCGAGCCGTCGATTCTCGACCCGAGGGACGAGGGCACGGCGGACAGTGGCATCATGAGAAACCCTTCCATGATCCGCCTCACCGGAAAACACCCTTTCAACTCCGAGCCGCCGCTGGACCATCTGATGCGCCACGGCTTCATCACGCCAGCCCCACTTCACTACGTCCGCAACCACGGTCCCGTCCCCAAAACCGATTGGGCTAGCTGGACGATCGATGTCACTGGTCTTGTCCAAACTCCAACATCCTTCACTCTTGACCAACTCATCACTGGATTCAGGTTATTAAAAAATTTTGACCTTTTTTTCTTAATTTTTAATAAAGAAAAATAAATTTCAATAGTTAAAATTCATAAATTCAAATATGATAAAACAATAATCTTTTTATTTATATTCCAGAACAAATTTGAAATAGAAAAAGAAACTTATTTAAAAGGAAGAACAAGAAACATATATTTTATTGCAAAATGCTTAGATTTGTTAATAAAATTGGAAATATCAAGCCTTAAATTTCTATAAAATGTAAGAATTAATAAAAAAAAATGTTTAGATGTTTATCAATCCATACCGATTGAAACTCATAGGAGGTACTAAACGATTAGCATTTCATTATTGTTCAAAATATTAATTTATTTAATATTTGTGGTAACTTCTTACAATTTCATTTTAACTTTATTAATTTTTGATATATTTAGTTACTTATTCATAATCTTAATACAGGTCTGTGGAATTTCCGGTTACTATAATGTGCTCCGGAAACCGGCGGAAGGAGCAAAACATGATGAAACAAACCATAGGTTTCCACTGGGGAGCCGCCGTGACATCCACGTCACTGTGGCGGGGCGTGCCATTACGCGAAGTGCTGAAACGGTGCGGCATCTTCAGCCGTCAAAGAGGAGCGCTATACGTATGGATGGAAGGCGGCGACGACCTCCCCGGCGGCGGCGGCTGCAGCTACGGAACCAGCATCAGGAGAGAAATGGCAATGGACCCATCAAGAGATATCATAATAGCCTACAAGCAAAACGGCGAGGATCTGCCGCCGGACCATGGGTTCCCGGTGAGAATGATCGTGCCGGGATTCACCGGCGGCCGCATGGTCAAGTGGCTCAAGCGAATCATAGTCACCAATAGAGAATCCGACAACTATTATCATTTTATGGACAATCGTGTCCTTCCCTCGCACGTACTGGATTCCGAGCTGGCCAACGCTGAGGGTAATAAATTTAAAATTAATCAAGAGAAATTTAATTTATCGGATTGTTTTTTTTTTTTTTTATTAATCATGTTATATATTTTGATTTTAGGTTGGTGGTACAAACCGGAATATGTAATCTACGAGATGAACATAAACTCCGTCATAACGACGCCGTCACACGACGAGACGCTGACTATCAACGCACAAGCGACGCAAACGACGTACACGTTGAGGGGCTACGCATTTTCCGGTGAGCCCTAATTAGTTTTAATTTCCACGTATTATGTTCTGTTATTTCCACGTGAGATTAAAGAAACTAACTTTAATTTAATTTCAAATATTTGGTAAAGGTGGGGGGAAGAAAGTGACACGTGTGCAGGTGACGTTGGATGGTGGGGAGACGTGGCGAATGTGTAATTTGGAATATCACGAGAAGCCGAACAAATATGGGAAATATTGGTGCTGGATTTTCTGGTCTGTGGAGGTTGAAATTGTGGACCTGTTTAGAGCCAAGGAGATCGCCGTCCGGGCTTGGGATGAGACCAACAACACCCAGCCCGAAAACCTCAATTGGAATCTCATGGTACGTTTGTTAATATTCTAAAAATAATAAAAGTCTTAAAATTATTTAAAAATTAACTCGTTATCAAGCAATCCAACAAAATCTATGGTTTGTGGAGATTAAATAATTTAATACGACCAAAATGATATATTATCGGTCTCTTTCCTTCAACTATATATTATCATTAATTAGTCAATATATATTTTTATTTCCTCCTAGCTTGTTGCTTGACTTTCGTATTTATTGATTAATAAAATGACATGTTAAAATTCAACCAATTAATTAGCTTAGCTTAATATGTAATTAAATTTGCATGCAGGGCATGATGAACAACTCTTGGTATCGAATAAAAATAAACATATGCAAGCCGCAGAAGGGAGAGATCGGAATAGTGTTCCGCCACCCAACTCTGGCCGGAAACCAGTCCGGAGGCTGGAAGGAAAAGGAAAAGGAAAAGAATCAGACGGATGCAGCGCCCGGACCCACGAAGAACACAATCCCCTCCTCCAAGACTTTCTCCATGTCGGAGGTGAAAACCCACAACTCGCCCGAATCCGCATGGATCGTCGTCCACGGCCACGTGTACGACTGCACTCCCTTCCTGAAAGACCACCCGGGCGGCGCCGACAGCATTCTGATCAACGCCGGCACCGACTGCACCGAGGAATTCGACGCCATCCACTCCGACAAAGCCAAAAACATGCTCGAAGACTACAGAATCGGCGATTTATTGATCGAAAACAACTCCTCCCCATCTCCCATCAAAGAATTGACGTCAGCGCAGACACCATCTCGACACGTGGCACTGGTCCCACGAGAAAAAATCCCGGTCAAATTGGTATCCAAGACTTCGATCTCCCACAACACGAGGGTTTTCAGATTCGCGCTGCCGTGTGAAGATCAAATTCTGGGACTACCCGTCGGAAAGCACATATTTTTGTGCGCCACCGTGGACGGGAAGCTGTGTATGAGGGCGTACACGCCGTCGAGCGCCGTCGACCAAGTGGGTTATTTTGACCTGGTCGTCAAAGTCTACTTCAAGAACGTGCATCCAAATTTCCCCAACGGGGGCCTTATGTCGCAGTACCTGGACTCGCTCCCTCTGGGCTCGGTGGTGGACGTGAAGGGCCCATTGGGCCATATCGAGTACATGGGCCGGGGCAACTTCATGGTTCACGGGAAGCCCACGTTCGCAAAGAAACTCGCCATGGTCGCCGGCGGGACTGGGATAACGCCCATTTACCAGGTCAAAACACTCTCTTAAACCCTCCTCCACCAAATAACCTTCAAAAACCTCTCTAGAAAATTTAAAATATTTATTAAACATGGATAAATCTAACAGTTTTCTCGTACCATCAGGTGGTGCAGGCGATTTTAAAAGATCCTGAAGACGAGACGGAGATGTTTGTGGTGTACGCGAATCGGACGGAGGAGGATATTTTGCTGAGGGAAGAGCTGGATGCGTGGGCTGAGAAGCATGAGAAGCTGAAAATTTGGCACGTGGTGAAGGAGGGTGGCGGAGAAGGGTGGCCGTACAGCGTGGGGTACATTACAGAGGGTATTCTGAGAGAGCATATTCCGGCGGCGTCGCCGGACACTTTGGCTTTGGTTTGCGGGCCGCCGCCGATGATTGAGTTGACGGTGAAGCCGATATTGAAGAATTTGGAATATGATACGGAGAGTTCGTTGCTGGTGTTTTGATTTTAAATTTATTTATTTTGTTTACGAATATATAGAAGGGTTAATAAAGTGGGTCATGTCAGTGTAATAAATTCAATTCTTAAATCTCAAGGTCTTTATTCGTTTGTAATATGTTATTTGAGATTATTAATAAAAAACCGACTTTGATAAAAATCTATTTTATATTTGTTTTTTTTTTCCCGCTCACGTGATTTTGATGAGAGATATATATTAATTATTGTTAATGTTGACATCTCTTTTATATTTTGAATCATAGTTGGTATTGAATGAAATCGTAAGTATATGAATCGTAGGTAAATTATCATTCTACAAGAAATAACAAATTACTCATTACTAATTTTTTATTTGATTTTATCTGAACATCAAGAAATTAAATGATTAAGATGAAATGAACTCAACTATCTAAACTGCTCAAAGAACTACAATTAACGAGAAAATGATGAACTCAATTGATATAGAAACTCTAGAACAATGACTTCAGCATTATTGTCTTCTCATCTCCCTTCAAATAATAACCAAAATTCTTATATTCCTAGGTTGTTGGCAAGGTCTATCTTACAGGCTCAATATAATTTCCCAAGCAATAATCAGTTTTTTTTATTTAAAAATTATCTATATATCTTTGGATTTTTTTCTCTTTTTATTTTTATTTTGCTGATGTTGCTTGGAAAGTCTTCAAAATAGACTCTAAAAACTAATCTTCATTCACCTATAAAATAAATGGAAAATAAAAATTAACATCAACAATGTTAAAGATCAAAGCAACCTAAACCAGGCATAATAGGTGCGTAAAAATTTACTTATTCGCTGCTAATTTTTGGTAAAGAGAGATATTAATGTTTTATAATGACTTTGGAAGAAATTTGATTTTCCTCAATTTTACTATGAGTAAGTGCAAATCGGCATATGTCTCTGACCAACAGGTCATGAGTTTGAATCCACTCATCCTACTTGTAGTATTAAAACAAATGTGCAGTAATATATATAAATCACTGTATTGTAAATAAAGAGAAATAACTAAATATACGATTATAACGAATAGAATGACAAACTAACAAATATAGCTCACATGATCACTCCATTTACACCGCTCTATTAATGAGCAATGAGTATGGGTACTACCTAGTCAAATACTCTCTCATGTTGAAATTAAAATAAGAACTTTATGTAAAATAATAGATGTATAGCTTAGGAGGATTTTGGCTATCTCAATGGATAAGTACCATGAGATGTGTGTCAAAAATAAAATAACTTACTTGGTGGCACAAGAAATCTTCAAGGACATTTTTTTAGGTTAATTGTACTATATTTAGATTAGTTGTTTCAATTTATGGGGGATGAACGATTTAGTTGGACTGAGTTGAGGCAATTGATCAAGTTATAAATTTATTCATCTCAAACAATTTTTATTAAACAATAAATTAAACCCAACCCATTTATGAAATATTTGAATTGGATTTGTCTGGATTATTCGAGTTATTTATTTAAAATGTTGTATAATAAAAATAAATAACTAATAATATCTTAAACATTTATTTATATTTTATCTAACATTGACCCAAGATTTATAAGTCAATGTTAATTAAATATGAAAAAGTACACTCCAAATTTTTTTTTAAAAAAAATTTGTTTTTGTAAGCCGTTATAGATTAAATAGTCCATAAAAAAGTATTAAATAAAATAAAATTAAAATAAATATAACTATATATAATCAATATAATCATTATGGTGAGTAACTAAATTAATAATAAATTCAAGTCGGTTGATTCAACCAAACTTTATTTTGAATGAATCTTGAACTAACCTAACTCATAAGTTTATTTGAATCCAACTCAATCAAAATAAGTTTATAACTTGACCCAAATCGTATCAATTAATTATGAAAATTGACCACATGGTAAAACAAAAAATAATAAATTTGAACATGTTGGTCACATGAGTTCTATTTCTTTCTAGAAAAGTATTTTATGCCAATTAAAATTCATTTACGTCTATAGCCCCTAAATTAACATCAAAATGGGCCGATCATTTAGCTGGTCGTTTAATTGGGTCAAGGCCGAACCTTATTTTCTGTAATTTTTGGGCCCAACACTTTAGGTGAAGTTAATTGGGCTTTTAGGTATTGTCCAGCTAAATAAAAAAGAATTGCGTAAGAATTAATAACGATAATTTAGTTCTTAATTTCGTACAAATAACTAAATCATATTTTAGGGGTTTCTAAAAATAGGTTGATTTTCCAACTTTACTCTCGACCATGTTTTCTTGGTTCGTATTTGTTCTTGTTTTCTTTGAAAATGTAGTGAATTTATAGGTATATATTATCAATGAACTTCCTAAAAGTATAAAACAAAAACAAAATGATTATGTAAAATAAAGTTGAGATGGATTTATGTCACCCCTTGATTTGAGGTAAGGGAGTTTCAATCTCAACTTCAAGGGAAGAAGTAGATGTTAATTACTATGGTTAATTAATTAATCATATAACAGTAATAAAATAAATATTTTTTTAATGTTTTAAGATATATGTCTTGTACTAAAAAGAAAAAGAAAGATATATATCTTTCTAACTTTTGAAGCACTTTTGCACCACTAAGCCACAAGATATTTATGGACCATTCTTCATGGAAAAGTCCCGTTCTCAGTGCTTTAGTTTTTTCCACAAAGAAAGCGAAAGCACTTCCAATAACTTGGTCCATTGAATATTAAATTTCTACTATTACATCCAGTCGCTCATAATTTTTAAATACCAATAAACTTCGCAGTAATTAACTAAATATTAGTTTACCTTGCTCAAATATAAAGCAATTATGATCAATTACGGTGAATATACATATATTAATTAGAACTTAATTAAGTGAGGATAATTAAATCACTAGTTATCATCTTAATAATTAAATCACTAGTTATCATCTTAATAGTCAATAGTTAAATCTCATTTCCGTAATTGTTGAATTAAAAAAAAATAGTTCAAAATATACGGTGGTCTCACTCATATCTCTCGATTACTTACCCCTCATATCTTTCCGGTCGTCAAAATAAAAAATGATATAAAGAGCAAAGAGTGTACCTTTTATTAATGCTTGTTACAAGTCATAGTGATAAATATCTTATTTATGTCAAAAAAGAAAAAAGAGACCTCTGATTCGAAGACTGTTGCAAAGGAACAGGAATTGGAAAGATGTGTCCACAGGTAAATGAACCAATGGGTTGCTCAGAAATGAAGGTTAATTTCAAGTATAGACGAAAGAAAAGATGATAAATGTGATGGAAAGTTCAATAATGGAAATAATATTTGAGATATTTTTCAAAGGTGTGGCGAGGGCCATGCATTTTTGACATAACACTTCAGTCACGTTTTGGGGAAGAAGACGACAACCAAACCTCCAAACCCTTTAATATTTTAATTATTACCCTTGATGTTGATGCCCAATTTATATAAAAATAAATAAACAAATAAATAATTTACATGGTAGGATTTGATGGACTAGATTCTGAGTATTCAATTTTTATCCATCCACCAACGTTTCTATGATATGAGATCTGAATCCATATTTGCATGTAATATTACGAAAGAAAATTTGACAAAAAAAATGTCAAAAATATTATTGATATAGATATAATATTAATATTAAAAAATTTTAACTTATTTAAAAATAATGGAATACTTATTTGTTATTTTAAATATTTGTTATGAATTTTTTTATAAATATCTAGATATTGATATTTTATAAAAAAAAATATTGATATTTCTATAAAATTAAGATCTCAGACTTAAATGATCCTTTTTTTTTCTTTGACACCAAATGATCCGTTTTATGGAATAACAAAATAAATAACAACAACGATATAATATAATAGTTAATGAAAAAGTTAAGTGGAACTTTTTTTTTCCCGAAAAAACTACTTCATTGTGAGAAAACAGACCAAAAAAAAAGGTCTAAATGAAAGAACTCCATTGTTGTTAAAGAAGGCATTGAAGGGGTTTAGGCACATTTCAAGGAAGCCAAATACACAGTTTGGCAAAGAAGGCATGCGAGGAGAACGTTTCATCTTCTTGGGTTTTGACATGCCCCACGTGGCTAAGTTGATTTATTGTTTGTTGACACTTATTAATTTATTTTGTTGTACTGCTTCAAAAAAAATGAAAGAACTCCAATTTAGAGAAAGAATGGTTGCATCATAATTACAAACGAAGAGGATTTAGACGACCAAAGAGAAGTTAAAATAGTTATATCTTCTCAAAGGTTGATCGGAGACTTTGATGGGTCTGAGAAAGTACGATGATTTCTCCTCAACTAGATATGCCAAAGAATCGAGCTCACGGCGTTGCTCCAAAGAATATATCTTGGTTTAGTGAGCGGAAAAAGTTAAGTGGAACTTGTATAAATCTCGAGTATTATATCTTCATCCTCTGCTTTTTCTTTTGTGCTCATATTATTATGCTATCACACCAATGGACCAGGATCAAGTAAAAATTGAGGGGGGAGAGGTTTTTTATGAAAGTTGAAAAGGACCAAGTATCTTAAAACTTTATAATGCATTCCTACCCAACAATAAAATAAACAATTTCTCTTTTTCACTTTTCAAAGCACTTTTTTAAAAAAAATATATAGATAAAGAAAATGAATATGATACAATTGACTATTCATATATTTTGTGGCCTTGCCCTTGTGACAAAAGGCATCTTCAACTTTATTAATATTATAAATGTGTATATTATACAACATGAATGGGCCAAGACTTTCCACCCAATGTCTTTGGAGCCATTTTCCATGTTGTGCGGATTCAGGTAGTGCAAACTACATATAGTTTGATTTTATAATTACAAACAATATTGTATTAGAAAATTCAAACAAAATGGGTGTTATTAAATTCATATAATGGTATGAAAAGTTTGTTTTTTCCCCATTTTAAAACAATAAATATTAATATATGACTGTCATTATTGTAATGTCCATTATTAGAGTCAAGCCAACAACCTAATTAGCTGCCTTCCACAAAAGTATACTTATTCGACATGGGATTAAATTTTTTTTTTATATAACAATACATGGATGAAGAGATTCTAATACTAATTAAGTGGGGACTAAAACAAAACAATTAAAACACTACGATAATTAAAATGTGTATAGAATTTAAGGAAAAAGGTAACAATTATTGGGTGGCATTTGAAATCTATGGTTGGTTTGGAAACGGTAACGTAGAATCTTTTAATATTGAAAGAGATTCCAATGCGTGTGGCGGCCAACGACTAAAATAGTTAAAAGAAATAATTGTAATAAAGAAAAAAAGAAAAAAGAAAAAGAAAAAGAAAGTAGGGTCCAAATGGTGGAAAGAAGCTAAGGCGGCGGCGGCGCGGAAGCTAAAGATGGGTTTTTTGGTTGACCTTTGAGTTCACGAAACAACGTAGGGCTCTTTGAAATTGGCCCCTGCCCCTGGGCGCGGCGACATGCACCACAGCTCTTCCTTATATTTCTACTACTAAATAATAACAATTAATAATGTTGTGTAATTACCTGTCTGTCTGTCTGTCTGTAATTTTCTCTTTTATTCTACTCTATTAAACTTCCCTCACATGCTCTGCCCTGCCCACATTCTCCTCCTCCATCCCCATTTATTCATCTCTATCTTCGTCTCGGGAATCTAACCCGATCGTTGTATAATAGATCTAATAATATTTAGATATTTATTGATTACTACTCATTTCTGTTGAGATCACCGATAAAAATTTAACATCTTTTCTTATGGGTTTAAATTCGGTAAGACACTTCGACAAATTTCCAAATATCACGAGGATTTTACTGTGGGCCAAGTCTGAACTATCGAGAGATAGGTAAAACCTGCATATTTCAAAAGATGGGCGGTCAAGCTCGCGTATTTTCATCGGGCAAAATTGACCCGACAGAATATGTATTGTACTGACATTCGGCGGTAGTACGATCTTGCATGTCAGAGTATTCTTAGAACTTGACTAATAACCTCTTTGGCCGATGGTATGATCCCGAATTTCTTGAAACACATTATCACAAATTGCTCCCCTATAAAAGGAGGAGTCAAAACATTCTCAAAGATATGCGATACTTTAGACCATACACTTTTACCTATACACTTTTACCTCTCCTCTTAGCTCTTCAAAACTAAGTTATAATTTAATCTTTGGAGTGCATATTTAGTAAACCAGTACCATACGGGTTTTGAGACCGATATTGCGGGTTACGCGTACATGGAGAATACTACCACATCATCATCTATTGCCCAAACAAACTACCACGCCATTGTCTACTGGTCGTTAAGTATATTGATTTTGTATCTTTTGTGTATTGTAAAATGGGTCCTAGCATACTGAATTTTGGCACCAACAACTTTAATTTGGGCTGAGCAACAAAAATTTAACATCTTTAAAAAAATAAAATAAAAGAAGTCTTTCTTTTTACATTTCTCTGATGCAAAAGATGAATACTCACCATTGGACAAGCATAAGTATTTTTCATATACATATATATCTAGCTATCTATTCAACTTTCAACCCCATTGTGAATTATTATATACTAATATTCCAAAACAAAGTGTTTCAAAATATCTTGTTTCAAGAGAGATTTTTATTTATTTTTATTTTTTTGAAAAGATATCCAACTAATTTGTTGAAGGGTAGGTAAGAAAACATAAAAAAGAAAAGAAATAAAGTAAAAAGTACACTCTAATTAAGTGAAAGGGAAGAGCTATCCTAATTTTAAAAAAAAAAAATGTTATTTAAAGGAGCATAAAAAAGCTGCAACTTTGATAACTCCGAAAAGATGGGTGCTAGAAAACATGCATAATTCTCTTTCGCTTTCAGTTTCATCTCACACACATCCTTTTCTGTAACATGTTTTTAACTTTATATCACTTGTCCCTTCAAGTTGATCATCCCCTGCTGGACTGCACAATTTGGTTTTGGATGCGTCTTAGTTCTCTTCATTACATCCAACCTTGCCACTTTTCTACACTCATTAATGTTTGAAATTGAATAATACAATATATAGAAAAGGGAAACGACAACCCTTGTTAATTATCGTACCCTAATTATACATGAAATAAAATAAACTATTTACAACTTAATATTCACATATAATTACTTATTTTACAAAATAAATCCATCCACCGGGCACCGTCCACCGTCCATTTTCTTCCCACAGCATTGAATAAAAAAAACAAGGCAATAATTTTATTTATTTTGGTCCAATCAAAACACTAGCAAGGAGTTCTTGGTGTCGTAATTCAACTTTTCCAAATTGGGCTGCACCGCAAACTGAATCATGGGTGGCGGCCCACACACCAACGCCAGAGTATCCTCTGCCCCCGCCGGGATATGCTCTTTCAAGATACTCTCCGTGATGAACCCCGTACTGTACTCCCACCCTTCTCTACCATTCTCCACCACGTACCAAACTTTCAACCTCTCGTTTTTCTTGGCCCACGAATCCAACTCCTCCCTCAGCAAAATATCCTCCTCCGTCCTGTTCGCATACACCACAAACATCTCTGTCTCGTCCTCCGGATCCTTCAAAATCGCCTGCACCACTTGGTATATGGGCGTTATCCCGGTCCCCCCGGCCAGCATGGCCAGCCGCTTCGCGAACCGCGGCTTCCCATGGACCATGAAGTTGCCGCGCCCCGTGTACTCTATGTGACCCAACGGACCTTTAACATCTAGGGTTGAACCAACCGCCATCGAGTCGAGATATTGGGACATGATCCCGCCGTTCGGGAACTTGGGGTGCACGTTTTTGAAGTAGACCTTCACGACCAAATCAAAGTAGCCAACTTCGTCGATAGAGCTGGTGGGGGTGTATGCCCTCATGCAGAGCTTCCCATCTACATTGGCGCATATGAATATGTGCTTGCCCACGGGCAGGCCGAGGGTCTGGTCATCAGCGGGCAGTGCGAATCTGAACAGGCGCACGTCGTGTGAGATTGTGGTCTTCGATACTAGCTTGCAAGGGATTTTCTCACGCGGGACGAGCGCCACGCGGCGAACTGGGACCGGAACCGGGATCGGGATCGGGACCGGGACCACTTCTTTGATGGGAGCCAAGTGCGAGAAATTGGAGGCGCCGTGGGTAGAGTTGTTGGGGGAGTTGGAGGAGGAGTCTGAGGTGTAGCCGGTGGTGATTAACTCGCCGATCCGATAGTCCTCGAGCATTTTCTTGGCCTTGTCTGAGTGGATGGCGTCGAACTCCTCGGTGCAGTCGGTGCCAGCATTGATGAGAATGCTGTCGGAGCCACCGGGGTGGTCCTTGAGGAAGCGGGTGCAGTCGTAGACGTGGCCGTGGACGATGATCCAGGCGGACTGGGGAGAGTTGTGCTTCTTGACTTCGGATAATGAGTAGGTGTTGGGGGTGGTGTTCATGAATGGGGTGGACACGCTCTTCTTTAGGGTCTGGTTGGATTCGGAAGAAATCTCTAGATGTCTCTCCCGGTCCATCCATCCGCCAGATTGGTTCCCAGGTAGAGTTGGGTGCTCAAAGATTATTCCGATCTCTCCCTTGTGGGGTTTGCACACATTCGTTTTCACTCGGAACCAGCAGTTGTTCATCATTCCCTGAACATAACATAAACATACCCCATTAATTAATTAATTAATTAATTACCATTTTCGTCCTAATACCAAATATTTATTATCCAACATACCATGAGGTTCCAGATGAGCTTCTCGGGCTGGGTGTTGAGGGTTTCGTCCCAAGCGCGGACGGCGATCTCCTTGGCGCCGAGCAGGTCAAGAACCTCCACCTCCAACGACCAGAAACACCAGCACCAGTATTTTCCATACTTGTTTGGCTTCTCCGGATGGTCCAATGTGCACACCTGCCACGTCTCTCCACCGTCCATTGTCACCTCCACACGTGTCACCTTCTTTCCCCCACCTACTCGATTGGTTCCCAAAGTATAAATATTATTAAAATAATTACAATCTAATTAAAAAATAACCAACAACGTGAATGTAGCATTAAAAAATGGTATCCAACTTATTCCAAAAGCGAGAGGACTGGGGAGACTCGTAATCAATTAATTACATAATTAAATAATAAAAAGAACTGCGGCAGAGGCAGCGGCTCACCGGAATAAGAGTAGCCTCTCAACGTGTAGGGCCTCTGAGTGGTCCAGGAGTTGATGGGCAAAATCTCCTCATGACACGGCGTCGTTATGACCGAGTTTATGTTCAACTCGTTGATTATATACTCCGGCTTGTACCACCATGCTGCATGTTCATAATCATATACGCATTTAATTAATTAATTAATTCAATAAATCAATCAATCAATTCCAAAAAAAAATTTAATGTAATTTGATTTTAATTAAGTAAGTTACCTTCGGCGTTGGCTAGCTCTGCGTCGACATGAGAGGGCAACACTCTGTTGTCCTTGAAATGGTAATAATTTTGTGATTCTTGGGTTGTGACAACGATGCGTTTGAGCCACTTGACCATTCTACCCCCGATGAATCCGGGTATTATCATCCTCACGGGAAACCCGTGGTCCGGCGTCAACTGCTTGCCGTTTTGCATGTAAGCCAGAATGATGTCCCGAGCCGGATCCATGGCCAGCTCCTTCTTGATGCTGGTCCCGTACTTGGACCCACCGCCACCTGGCAGATCCTCCGCCCCTTCGAAGCACACATTCAACGCGCCCTTCTTCCGGCTCATAATCCCGCATCGCTTCAACACGTCGCGCAGTGGGACCCCCCGCCACACCGACGTGGACACCCCCGCCGCTCCCCAGTTGAACCCAATGCTCTTCTTCACCATGTTCTGCTCCTTCCGCCGGTTACCCGCGCACACCAGCGTGGCCGGAAACTCGCGGAAGCGGAACTCGTTGAGGAGCTGGTCCATGGTGAACTTGGCGGGGCGCTTGACGAGCCCGCACACCTCGATGGTCCAGTCGCTCCAGTTTCCGTTGGGGACGGCGCCGTGGTTGCGCACGTAGTGGAGTGGGACCGGGGTGATGAACCCGTGGTGCATCAGACGGTTGAGAGGCGGCTCCGAGTTGAAGGGGTGCTTCCCTGTGAGACGGACCATGGAGGGGTTACGCCGGATCCAATTATCAGCCGTCCCTTCATCTCGTGGGTCCGCGATGGACGGCTCGATTTCATGGTTCCCCTTCATGATCAAATCACGAAGCTCGTTGATGTCGTCCTCGTCTTCGCTACACGAATCCTCCTCCTCCTCCTCCTCCTGATCTCGTATCTTAAAGTGACGGTTGTTGTTGTTGTTGTATTCGATATTGTTGGAAGTAGGGAAGTTACAGCCGCGGACTGGTGAGTCGGACCGGTGGTTGGGACCGGACTTGAAGGTCCTAACGACGCCGTTAAGCGGCGGCTGAAGAGGGGCGAACTGGCGGTTGTCGACGGAAGCCGCCATGGGAGCGAGAGATTACAATTACTCTCGGGAAAAAGAGAGAAGAAAAAGAAAAGATTGTTTGATTTGTGGCTCCACCTTTTCACCTTCACTTTGTGCCGTGTACAAAGTTTGAATTTCGGTGGGAGAAGTAGAGGGGAGAAATAGGGGCATATATAGGGAGGCGTAGCGAAGAAAAGGCAGATGGGGCCCATTGCTAAAACTTCATACATTAGCTAGTGGCCTGCCCTGGCTGAGCCTGAGAACGCAGTACAAAGGGGGAGTCGAATCTGTGGATCACGCCGCCTCAGCCACACGATGCGAAGCTTCTCCCATGCCTGGACGCAACAAAATATCCACCACACTTCTTTCTTTTTATTTTAAAATCTCGCCTACATTTTTATTTCGATTTCAATATTCACCATAAAAGTAAAAAGTAATCTTTACCTTTACCTTTACCTTTACCTTTACCTTTACCTCTATTTAACTCCTTTTGTGAGACTTAAATTATCAATTTGGTTTCGATGTAATGGTTTTCATTTCATTTCAATTTAATTATATTTGAATTTTAAATTCATCTGTATGATTTTGTTAATCCTCACAAAAATTGTAATATTGTTAACCCTAATGCAATTAATTAGTTAACATAGCTAGCAAAATAAATAACATCCACCTCATTACCATGTAAATAAACATATGTCCCTATTTAATATTGTAACAATTTCTGACATGAATAGTTTGCGAGATTGGATTATAAAATAATTCCCTTAAATTACAGGGATTTCTTTTTAGTTCAACAACATTTTTTCTTGGGAAGGAAATCATCTCATTCAAAAGGTACGTGAGAAACATACAAAATGGGACTAAAAGAAAACACTCCAATTAAGCGAAATGATCGATATGTGTCTTAACTAGTTAATCCATTCAGTTACAATAATTTCATAAATCTAATCAAGGATATAGTTGCAAATGCAACAACCTCATAGTTTAAAATTGAACTAAAATTTAGGGTTTAGAGTTTAATTGTAACAACTTTATGATTAAGGCAGAGCAACTTTTATATTTTAGGGTTTTAACATTCTTTTACAACTTTTATAGAAATTAGTTCTATCTCCTGAATAAAAGGTACGTGGTTCTCCATCTGAATTTTTTTTTTTTTTTGGGTGGGAAAAAGTAATTATGTACTTAAATACGAGGAAACAATTAAAATTTCACCTATGCGGGAAAAAATAATTAAAATGTCCAAAACTAAATATGAAAGAGAAATGGAATATTGTAATTTAGGAGGGGGGAATAGAAAGAGACGGAAGGGACCATATACGCGTGCAAAACCACACAGATATATATATTTTATATAGAGAGAGAAGGTAATTAATTTGGTAAATTAAAATTTAACTATAAAATACCTTATTTTATGCATAATTAATTTCTCAAAATATCTTCTCCGATGTCACGAGATATTTTTGCTGACGTACCAAAAAGACCATCTTATTTTCTTCCATTTCTTTTATAAGACTTCTCTCTCTTTCTCAAGGAAAAAAGTGTAAAGGCAACAATTTAAAATTTGCTAAAGATATTCTTTTTTTTTAAGTACTAGTTTTATTTTGTTATTACCGGGTACTATTTTTTTTAATTAATTATTAGAATAAAAATGCGTTTGGGTAGTTTTCTGAATCAGGGTTTCAAGCGTCAACTATTTTTTTTTTCAGTATTTTTTTTATATGATAGTAGAATTAGGTTGTCTCCCAAAAATATTTCTTTTAAAGTATTTATTTTTTAATCTCCAATTTAAACGGGGATATATTAAGTAAGCTATAATTCAACAAATTAAGGCATGGTCTCAACATTATTTCTTCATTTTGGAGCTATTTTAATTAAGGTAACCTTGTCACAAAAGGTTTTATATGGGTATAATAGTGCAAGGTGTTAGGCTAGTTCATAGAAACCTAACTAATAACATGAATTTTAGTTAATTCTAAATATTAATTCACTCAATAAGAAAGATCAATGTTACTCTAATCAAAATAGCACGAGCATTTTTCTTTTACATTAATTGTAATAGTACATGCTAATGTATATATACATTTTTGGGATAAAAAAAATTATCATCCTTACCAATGAATTAAATGTGCACTATATTAATTATTAGGGAACTAATAGTCCATAATTTATAAAAGATTTTTATTTTTACAACCATACTATTCTGTAAATTATATTTAGAAGAGTGAAATATACCGACACATAAAAATGGAAGGATCCATATTTAAGAAGCATTTGACTTGCAATTTTGTTTAGATTTATTAACCTTGAATCCACGGTGTCATAAAAACAGCATAATTGGATTGGAAAATAAATAATTAGCACGTAGTAGTACAATATAAACGCAAAACAAAAAGATGCTAGTGTTATTTTAATTAGAGTATTGAAGATCTTTCCCTTCCACTCCCTATGATCAATCATTTACAGTCGAACTAACACACCTTGTCACATGTGACAAGATTTTTACCTTAATTCAACATATAAATATCGTTGCTATAAGTTACCTTTGGCGACGAGATTAATTTCGTCGTTGAAGGCCTTATGTTGAAATTTTTTAAACGCACGGCTTTATTTGAAGATGAGGTTTAACTTCGTCGTTAAAGGTGACTTATTGTGACGAAATTATTTCGTCGCTAGAAATTTTAGAATTCGACTGTCAATAAAGTTTTCACACAGATTTTTTACCACGAAACTTATTATTCTGTCATTAGAAGTCACTTTTACCGACGAAATTAAATGTAGTCGTTAAAGGTCTATTGTAAAAGATTTTGAAACGCACGACCAATTTAGCAACAGAATCTTATATCGTCGCCCTACCTTACCTAATATATATGCATTATTTGGTTTAATTGGGAGATTGGAAAATATTTATATTGGATGGATCATTTCAAAAATACTTTAAACATTTCCACACATTTTTGGAAGACGTTACCATTAATCGATAATAAAATAAATAGTCTTTTTCTTTTTTGTCTTTTTTTGACAATATTCTTTTTGTATTTTGTTAATTTCTAGTAAAAAAATTATTGAATTTGAAACTAACTAAAACTTGACAAACTAAAATAGAACTTTTAAAATTTTATGAGTTAAATTAGGAACCAAAATTATATTTTAATCTTTTCAAGAATAATTGTTCTCAAAGCCTAACTTTATTTGGTTTAAGCTAATTTCTAAAAATAACTATAAATATCTTATTAATGCTGTAATTGGAGACCATGTACTTTTCGTTGTTGTTAGATTATTATTCTTTTAGTTTTATTTCATTATTCAAATTTGGTTTATTCGTATTCATCTCATTCAAATTGTATTTAAAGTTTATTTGACTTGAGATTTCTTAGTGAAATCTAACTTAGGATCATTAGATTAGTCTTTTACTAACGTTTTCTTAATATAAGTTTGTTATTAATAATGCATTTTTAAGTCAAAGTGCACTATTTAATAAAACTCCAAGCTGTCGTGATTATTATTCTATCCTATAACTATTTCCATATAAGAGTGTTTTTTAAACAATAAAAAGTACTATGACAGAACATCAAACTAATTTATTTTGCGTCCATCACACACTAACGTGAGTCGAGAACACAATTATACGTTTTAGTTTAAATATTATTCTTGGTCGTATATTTTCAACTTTTATTCGATCAATTTTTTTACTTTCTAAAATGTTTATTTTAGTCGGTATATTTTCAACTTTTAGTCTCTGTGCTTTTTAAGTATCTATCATAATCTTATACTTTTAAAATGTGACTGTTTCTTACTTATCTTATTTTTCTATCAAAATTTCAGCACTAACACTAACATACCACCTAAAATTCAAGTCACATAAATGTAAAAACTTAACTACAAAATACTTGAATCTAGCTAAGTAAAATAGCACCAAAATTCAATAAGAAAATTTCTAAATTCAACCAAAAAGTGTCCAATGAAAAACCAACACCCACTAGTATATTATCCATCAAAAACATCTCTTAAAAATATAAACTTAAACTAATTGATGGTATTGATTTATTATCTTAATTAAGGTTGTGATTTGATGGAATCGAAAGTTTAAGATTAAATTAATTTACTGAATCAAGTAATAAAAAAAATGATTTTCCCCAAAAGACTATCAAACTACTAATTACAAATAGGAAATAAAATTATGTTGTCAATAAGTAAAACTAAAAAGGGGGGGCAACTACAGATTCTTTTTTCTCTGGTGATGAACATTTAGAAGCATATATAAACATTAATTGGAGTGGTAAAATGATGGAAATTAATTCTCTAAATATTGAAGAGAAAATGTGTAATGTATAAGTAGGATTTTAAAAAACCACAAACAAGATGGAATTCTCATATTCTCAAAAAGGCAACTACAGATTCCTTTTTCCTTTTATTTATTTATTTATTTATTTTTATTTTTATCAACTAATTAAGGCAAGCAACTCATCTTTCCATTTTTTCCACATGAAACATGAATGGTATTGCATATATAATTTCCCATACAACTTTTCACTGTCATGGAAAATTCTACATAGTAGGAAGAATATTTTAACTTATTATATTTGTTGGGTGCATTGTATCTCATAAAATATGAATGCTTTTCTTCAGATTAACGGGATTAGACAGAGATGAATGTAAAAAGTAAAAAAATAAACAACTTTTTGACGCAGAAAATGAAATCTTTAAAAATGTCATTTCTATATTTTCAATATTTTTAAATTCTAAATTTGTTGTCAGATCAAACACCTATTAAAAAATAATAAAAATATAAAATACAATTTTCTTTTCAATAAACTTTTTATTTTCATATTTCTATATTATTTTTAAAATCACCAACCAAACGCGTTCTTAACAATCCAACGTTGTGGAAAAGATTTTAGATTTTTTTCCTATGAAATAAGGATAAAAACTACTAATCCCACATACTTAAAAATTTTGCAAACAAGTGATTATCTAATCGTGAGATAGGAGATTAAAACTGCGAGCCCCACTTTTTTTTTTCTCTTTGTGGACTTCAAAATTGAACCACACATGACACAGCAACAGTGACAAAGAAGAAAAGAAAGTGAAAATGATTGATGGGGAAGAGAATTGAATGCAACAATCCAATGGGATCCTTCTACTGTGACTTTGCTCATTTCCCACCACCACAATATTTGCAAAATCTAAACCAAAACCCTGCCTCCAACTTGTGTCCATCCATTTGATACGTATAAATCATACCCATAAAATTTATATATCGACATTTCTACTCCGAAATTGTTTATTTTTTAACTCTCCGTTAAACGATATTTTTAATCTCCGTTGTATCCGTACAATACTATAATATTATCTACTACAAAAAAAAATTAAGAGATATATATTGTTGTTAATTATATCATATACGAGGCTATAGTAATATATCTAGAATACCTGCACTTTTTATTGATGGTGGGTTCAAAGAATTCCAAAAAGTAATAAACTTTGGCTTAAAAAGTGCAGGTATAGTATCTTAGAAGATATTAACAGATCCAATAAAGTGAAGATGCAAATGGGTATATGCATGGGTGAAGGCTACAAGTTGGAGATCATGGTTTTATAATGCGCAGCAGCTCGTAAACAGTGAACAGATTATTAGACGGAACATAGCATGCAAAGAGGTACCCAACAAAGATTAGTTGCATTATGTTAATCAAAAACTTTATAATATACATAGAGCATGATTAAAAGAAAAGCAAAAGGACAAAAAAAAAAAAAAAGCAAAGAAAAATGAAATTGGAAGAGTCAAAGAGGCAAGAGAGAATTAGGGTTTTTTGGGGGTTGAGAAGCGACGGATGGGAACCCCAACAGGCAAGCCAATTTAGGGTTTGGCAATTGGCTCTGAACCACCAAACCCCAAACCCAACACCACACAACCAAAAACCAAAAATTTGGGTCCCCAAAAGATGTGGCCAATTGGAGACTGAAGGGTTACACTTCACGTATATATTTTTCCAAGTTGGCTTTTGGGTGAACTCTAAAGTCATCTCTCTCTCTCTCTAATTCTCTATTTTCTTTCTCTCTCTACGGTCAGAAAGAAAGGCTGTCAAAGTTGAAATGGGATCCATAGATTTAGGGGGACCAGAAAACTGGAGGAGCTAAAGCTAGCAGTTTGTAATTTCTGTGTAATTAAACCACAATTTTTCACCCATTTATATCAATAAATAAATACGTCCTCCTCAAAACATCTTGTCTATGAATCCTTACCACCAATACTTCCATCTTTTTCATGGATTTTTGTTTTGGTTTTACTGTTTTGTTCGGGAATTAATTGTCGTATTTATTGCATTTGTTTCTACCTAATGGAACGCGCTTAATTAAATTATTTTTGAAAATTTGACTATTGAGCAATAGTTGGAAAAAAAATTCAAAATAACACCAAAGAGAGGGAGGTGGATAGAGGAAATGTTAGATAACCCAGCCTAGTTGTTTTGTTAATTAGTTTGGTGGGGAAGAAAATGAAAACCTTTTTTCCAATGACACGTTTAAATTACTTCTAGTTAAGGCCTAGAAACTTTACTGTCACTAACTTTTTGACATATTTTAGAAAACTAACTCCCAAAGCAATATATATTATTAGTGTTTTTCCGAGAAAGAGCATGAAGGGTGAAAAAAAATTTAGAAAGTAAATTATAGATCTCACGAAATAGGATAATAAGATTGATTAGGTTAATCTTATCTAGAAATATGAATGGTAACTAATTTTGACTTAGATCTTGGGGAGGTAAATAATAACAATAAAGATAAAAGATAATTGAATTTGATTCTTATTCTGATTTTTTATTTTTGATTTTGAGTAAGTAAGTGAACAATTTTTTAAATTAAGATTTAGTTTTCGAATCTGCAAACAAACCTACCTTCCAAAGCAAGAATACAATTCTATTTTTCCATTGA
Source organism: Momordica charantia (assembly GCF_013281855.1). Classification (NCBI taxonomy): domain Eukaryota; kingdom Viridiplantae; phylum Streptophyta; class Magnoliopsida; order Cucurbitales; family Cucurbitaceae; genus Momordica; species Momordica charantia. The sequence continues at coordinate 23,169,419 of NW_028275162.1, read as the reverse complement.
ATTCCTTATTTCGGTTTTTAGATTACCAATTGATCTCACAAAATAGTAAGAATAAGATTGATTAGGTAGATCTTATCTAGAATTAATGGTAAAGCTAATTTTGACTTGATGCTGGCTATATTATCAACGAGGTAAATAATAACAATAAGGATGAAAGAGAATTGAATCTGATTCTTATTCTTGATAAGTAAACAGGACCTCAGTTCAATAATGAACATATTGACCAACGTACTTCACGTGGTGGTTACACTAATTACAAGTCGTTTAGGAAGGATTATAAATTTATTAGTGTAAACTAAATCCAAATTAAGCAACAAAACAGAGGTTAAGACTATAATGCAGTGATTTAATAATCAAAACCAGAACCCCTAATATTCCATTAGCAGAATCCCATGTTTTGGTTCTTGTTTTTCATTGCATCAAATTTGAGAAGGGAATCAACGAAGCTAAAATTGAATCTGGCATGCAGCTTTTAAACTCTCAAAATCCGACACTGATTTTAGCATGAACATCGGCAGATTCAAAAACCATCCTAAGGCTTAACATACATGTTTGGGGGTAAACATACCCAAGACACGTGGAGGACCCTTATTAGTATTTGAAGAAACCAAATAAAAAGGATTGTTTAGGTCCACCTTGGCCCCGCCGAGGAGACCAGGTTCGCCCACTATAAAAGGCTAAGTATGGGCACCAAGGTTCGACCTGACTGGGGTCCGACCTGCTCGGAACCCGACAGGTCCGATATGAGAAAAGACACATAACCGCCGGTCGTGTGTACTGTCGGATCCATCACCTATAAATAGAGGACTTCATTTCACGTTCAGGTATCGAATCTCATCTCGAACTAAATAAGGAATCCGATCTATACTGACTTGAGCGTCGGAGTGCTTACCCTCTTGTGCAGGTCCACTCTAGTGTTCAGGTCGGAACCGGAGACCGGGTTCGAACTCGATTCGTGAAGAACCGTTGTGCAAATTCTTGCATAGACAATACGAATCTAAAGCAATAGATTCTTGTTTTTCCTTTTAGTAGTCTTTTTGGTTGGAAGAAGAAAATAAAATACTAAGAAAAAGGACAGAGTGGTGTGGTGGTCCTGTCTCAATCATGCAACTTTTTACCAAAAAGTTGGTGCCAAAACTAAGCTAGCTATGTTTTGGAAACAGTGTTCTGCTTTTAAAAACAAAGTTCAGCCAAAATATGTTTGAATCGATTCTTTATTTTATTTTATTTTTTTTTATCTTTTCATTTAAAATAATGGTTAAATTAAAAGTTTAATTTTGTGAACTTTTAAAGTTAGTATTTAGTAAGTTAAATGATATTTAGAAAATATCTAATAATTTCTTAAATTTTTAATTTTACTGACATTTTTATTTTGTGTCTAATAGAACTAAAATTTAGAAAATATGTGACATGTCAAAATTTATAAAATACAAATACAAAAGTTCATAAATTTGTTAGACACTTTTTAAACTTCAAGAAACTTATTTATTCAGTGAAACTCTTTTTCTTCTCCATGAGATTGTGAATTTAGCTTAATAAAATTGTCAAAAATTTTGTCTTAAAAACAACTTTGAAAACAAAATTAAGAAAAGGGAGTTGTAAGAACAATTTCAAAATAGTGAGTGACATTTTTTTTCTTTGTTACAATTAGTGAAGAAGTGAAATTAATTGCTATATTTTTTTTTCTTTGGGGAGCTTTAGGTGCATTATTGCACTTTGCTATGGTCTTCAATATCATTCTTTTGGGCCCAAGTTTATAACTGGATCGGCCCAAAGGTCAAATAGTCAACCAACGTATAGAAGCCCAAAATTTTATCAAAATACTCGTTATATATAACATGAGTACTACAAGGTTAAATTATAATTTTAATCCCTGTAATTTGAGTTTGGTTTTTGTTTGGTATCTTAAAAGTTTCGTAATAATTCTTATCATTTAGTTAAATTTTCTCTAGCTTCTTTATTATTATAAAATGTTAAGCAATTTTCTTACGTGACATGTTTTCTTTAGATGTGACAAAGAAGTAACGAGATGATGTTTAATATAAAGTTTTTACAAAATATCACATTATCAACTTAAACATAGCTCAACAATTATCCTATTAACAATATGATAAGCCACAGTTGAAATTTGAGACTTAAATTGGTCGAGTATTTAAGAGTTTCGAGTTGGACAAAAGATAGGGGAATTATGTTTGCAAAAACAAAATTCTTTAGAAATCAAAAATTCATTTATTTTCCACTCAATTCAAATCCTAACATGGTAAGCTTAGAATGCTAGCTACCAATTTCTTCTCTTTACCATTTTCAAAAAATAAATATATAAATAAACATTTAGTAACTGAAACAATGATTTTAAAAGCTATAACCATAGTGACTCCATTGAAATTTGGAAGTAACAAATTATATAGTAATAAGTAATAACAATTTGGGTGTCATATGACAAGGCCCAAGGCCCAGGCCCAGGCCCATGTATAACATTAGCATGGCAAACAAATCAAGTGTCTGTTTTGAGATTGGTGCCAAAGCCAAGTTAGCTGTATTTGTTGTTTAAGGCAATATTCAATCCATGCATCCCTATTCCCTTCTAAACTTAGCAATTTCACAATTACAATTCACTCTCCTTCTCCTTTACCATTTTCAGACAAGAGACAACACAAAACACAATTCATTCTCTGCATCTTATTCTTCTTCATTTTTCTGCAGAATGCAGCAAAATCAAAAGATGGAGGGCCACAAATCAGACACCAACAAAACGAATCCCCGAAAGGATGGAGTAATCATCACTGTGTACGTTGAATCCCCCAAATCGCATAACAATTCCCATCAAAACAGGGATGCCAATGCCCTCAACAAAATTAACCCCAAATCCAGAGGCAGAGGCTACGACCGCCGGGCCCAGCTCCTCGCATACTCTCGCGACCTCAGAAACCTCGATTCTCCTCTCAAACCCAAGGTCTGTCTCCGTCTCTGCCTCTGTGTTGCTTCGTTTTAATTTCATTTTTGAGTAGGAATTGAAAAGATCGATAAATTAAAATGCTGCGTACGTACAGAAATGGAAACTGAAGGTGAGATCGGAGACACGGTATGAACGGGTGGGGATGGGGAGAGAGGATAGAGCAGAGGTGGTGGATCAGCGATGCCGCCCCAAATGCTTCTGCTTCCAAAGCAGGACAAAGAAAGCCACTGGGAAATCGGGTTCTTCCATATTGGTAAATTTCCGGCCGGGAAATGAATACCCACTTGATCAGTTTTTTTGTTTTGTTTTTGACGAGTTGGTTAATGGGTGTTGCGTTTGTGTTGCAGATGAAAATGAAGAGTTTGTTGAGAGAGTTATCAAAGGGGTGTAAACGCAGGAGTGATGATTGAGGACAAATATGGTGGGTGGTGATTGTGAAATGAGATCCGCCATTTGTAGTAGTTATGTTATGTATATTGGGTTTGTTTCTGTCTTTCTATGGAGGTTTTTGATCAATCATCGGTCTACCGAGTGAATGTAAATACAAATGCTTGCTTACCTCCTGGACCGGTATGTGACGCAATTTTAATCCGACTTTTCTACTGCATGCAATATAAACAGACAGATAAAACCATACTATATTAAAAAGTTAGTAAAGTTAGTCGTCAACGTGAACTTAATTTAGCGGTAATCGACAACTATTTTGGTCAAGAAGTTATGAATTTGAATCTCAATCTCATGGTCACTGGCCTCTCGATAGTCATGCAATTTTGATCTCACTACATGCAACACCCACAAAAAATTTAATATTTTTGGATTATTATACCATTTTAAGTTGTTGAATGTGTATACAAATACTTGCATGCCTCCGGGACCAGCGAATGTGATGCAATTTGAATACGACTTTTCTACTGCAAAATCAAATAAACCAATAAAAGTATACTACATAAAGAGCACAAAGAAATCATTTTTAAATCCCTACCTCAACTCAAAAAAAAAAAAAAAAAAAAAAAAAAACCTAGTTTGTATAGAATGTGATGGGATTTTAATCTGATTTTTCTACTAGATGCAACACCCACAGAAACTTTAACATTTTTGAATTATACCATTTTAATATTAAGATTATTTAGTGTTAAATTTACATGATATGGTACATAGCAAAGAAATGAGAAGGGAACAAAAATCTACTAACTAATTTCTTGAAATTTGGAGAAATTGAAAATTTTCTTTTCTTAACTGACCTAATTCCGCCACAAATTTTTGTCAAACTTGTGAAGTGTTGTGATGCAAATTAGTGATCAACTTTGAATAACAAAAAGAGTACAATTAAATAATGTTAAAACAACTCAAAACTGTAAGCAATAGAAACTAGAAAAATCCAACCTTAAATATAACAATAACAAATATAAATAGTGGTAGAGGCCACACGCATCTACTGTGGGTTGGCCCAAGTGGCAAACCATCAAGTCCTGAAAAACAGAGATTAGGACCATAGGAAGAACCGTAAGGACATTAACTGCTATTTAATTCAACAAACAAAAAAAGAAAAAAAAGAAACCATTTGTTCCAAAGTCATGATCTGTTGGTCAGTCGTTCAAATGCACCACAATGACAATTGATAACAAATCAAATCAGCTCAGAGGGAGCTCCGCTGCTGAAATACCTTCACACCCGATGCCTCCTTCCTAATAATGCCTATTCCCCCCCAAAGCCAGTGGAGAAAAACACCCAAAGCTGGCGGTTTAAACCAAATTCTTGACCATTAAAAACAAGGAAAAAGAAAAGCTACGAATGACTTATGCACCATGAACAAAGTGGGTATATCACTTTCTAACCGACGAAATAATGCCGACAGACCTCCATTACAAAGAAGAGTTGTAAAAGAATATACATGCCCTATCTCAATAAAAGCTTACGCCCCCTAACTCCCACTTGTTCCTCTCTTCTTTTATATCTAAATAACTTAAGACTTATGGGGCTCTGTTAAATCCTCCTCTCTGTCTTGGCCGCCTCGACCTCCCAAATATAATTCTGCGGAAACCACGTCCCGGTCCACCGGTAGCAGTAGAACCGAGACCTGCACCACGATGCATCCCAAAATCAATCTCATCTCCCCTGTTATACTCCCTATGATACCTACTACGAGAATAGAGACCACCATCCCGTCCAAAACCAAATGCATCCATAGAAAAGAAAGTATCATCTTCCAAATTCTCATCCATATCAGAATCGTACTCACTATAGAACCCGCTTTGGTTTGGTTCCAACACATAATCCCCAAGCACAACAGCTCCAGGGATTGATGATATAATCGTGCTGATCACATCACTTCGCTCCCTCTCATGCTCAAATCTCTTCCACTTTTCTTCAAGCACAGGGTCTACTTCTCGCGGTCGTGCCAACGGATGATTTGCTCTAACATGCTTCTTCAGCTCCTTGTAACGTCCAACAAATGGGCAATTATCCTGCATGCAGCTTCTCTTCTTAGAATTAAGATACTTCCGTGCTGGCTCCACCACTGTCCATCCTTTAACCTGTCCCCTACAAAGGGGACATAGCAGCTCTGGCACTTCAGCCTTCTCACTCGGCTGCCCTGCGTCCAAATTGACGCTTAAATTTTCTACCGACATATTCAATTGTTCTGGATTTTGAGTTGATGTTACTTTTGTGTAGGCTTTCTTGTACTGATCAAGACAATTGGAATATCGACGACCAGTTGCACACATATAAGGCCGGCAACCCTTGTTATACGAGGAACAGAGAAGAAGCACAGCATTGTGAGGGAACTCCATACAGACTGAGCAGGTAGCATCTTCCCACTCTTTCTTCTCTGATCCTTTGCAATTCTTCTTCTTTAGGTAAACATTTTTCGCAATTTTCAACGGGCTAGATGGCAACACATATGAGTTTGCCCTAGATCGTCGGGAATCAGAGTTGCTTGGAATCTTTTTCATAGCCATTCACAAATTGAACCTGAAATCATTAGGGTAAGTGGGGGCATCAGATCACTCAACAGTGGACCTCTCAAGGTTTACACGAAATCAAACCTGCACCTGAATTTTATTACAATCTAACATCGAGATGAGAAAACCCACACCATAGGATTTAAGTTTCATGCCTAGGTCTTCATAAGCATCTAACTTGCAATCATCTTTTGGTCTTAAATCACGTAACAAATGAATAAAAGCACCAGGAAGAAAACCAAGTAAATAGACAATTACACAATAATATCAACCCTCCCCATAACGCTGATAAACATGATGAAGCAGGTTGACTGAAACCACAAGATAACTTCAGACATTAAATAAACAGCATAACCCAAATAGTAAATGCGCCATTCCTTGACAAGTCCAAAAGAAAATTCTCTAATAGCAAAGTTATGGAACTGAACCACTAAAAAGTACATTTGTTTAGTCTTAAGAGAAAACACCTCATGGATTACCACAACCACAAGCTATAAAACTGTTAGGTCAATTACAACATTTAAAATTATAAAAAAAAAAAAACAAGTTGATGTTTTTAGTCTCTGTCCATATGAATGATCAAACCCCCTCAACCAACGCGGTACTTCGAATTCACAAATTGTGTGCTTGCCTTTCAATCGTCACGTTAACCTTGGTCTCTACTTCACCTCAAAATTCATGCAAATATGTCCTTAAAAGACTACAACAATGGATAAACTCCTTCAAACATAACATATTTTCAATTTCGGAACTTCGTGACTTGATAACTTTTCACCAATCACCATAACAATAAAAAGTGTGTTTCCTTTTTTCCTATATATGTTGTGTGTGTTTTCCCTAATTTGGACACAACAGTCAGTCACTCCTTCACATTAACTCTTCGACGCTCTTCACCCTCCTACATGTGGGCAAGGATTTAATACCTACCTTGCTCAAAACAAATTAGTAATCTTGAAGTTGGGAGAAATTGGTGATGCCAGAATCTGAACTTGATATTAATTGCAAAGCTAACTATGCCAAATTATAACATGTTAAATTATTCTACTCAAAGGCTAGTTAATTTGTTTGTTTAACCAAATTTTCTATAATACTAATATTATCATGTAATCAAGGTCTACAACTCCTTTAATAGACCATAAGTGGAGGAAAAATAGACTCTAATGCATATATACGAAAGCACTCAATACCCAAAAAAGGGTCCATATACAATATACATCAAGGTGTAAGGATAATTGAAGGGTTTTGCAAGAAATGCACTAAATGTGACTTCCATAAACATTTAAGGGAGGAGAAAAAAATTCTGAGAGTATGAGAGAAATATAATATCGTCTTTTTCTCATTAAAAATCTATCATACTTGGGACAATAATGGCAAGTTTTTCACTCCTAGTCCTCAAACTTCATTCTAATCAAGGATCAAGAGCGCAAAACTTACTAAATTGAGGACGAAAGAACTAAATGAGCTTCACTAAGTATAATGCAAGGTGAACCTCCCTCTTCCTTAGAAGACTCTTGTTCAAGGGGCATTAAAATGAGCTTCACTAAGGGGTTCCAAGTTGAAAACGCTATTGTGCAAAAGATATTCCTTAGATGGGCTCTATACTTTTGTACATCTATGTAATTTTGAAATTAAAAGGTATTTGTTCAATATAATTTTGCAAACTTCTTAACAAAACAAGATATTTGACACCACATTTTATTCATTATACTATTATAGTTCAATAACTTGAGGACTGGGATTCTACAATTTTATAACATGTTAACAATAAATTCAAAAAGAATGTAAGATACAATTATGATAACATGTTACTAATAAATTTTAGATTCTGATGTAGTATAGTTTTTGTCATGCCCTATAGCCTGTAATGGCTTAAACCTTAAGGTACTGCATCTCTTCACAGTGTATTAAATAAAAAGATACTTTACATAGTGAGACAACTTAAGCAGCCTTCCAATCTTCAAATAAGAGTGACAGCACAGAAATCTGAATAAAAGTACGTACTCCCCCCACTGGTGGCGCAGGCAGCCATAAATTTTCAGGCCAGAAAATTTAAATATTAGGCAGAATGGAAGGAACAGATGATCAGACAGGAAAAAAAGTAAATAAATAACCACAGCTTCATATGAACAAAATGTGCCACCCCGGTCCCCAGTTTACATTCGAATTGTTGTTAGTATGTAAAAATATTCTTAAATCTATGTAAGTACCACGCAATCAATATAAACACAATGCCTGACATCAATTTTTTCGTGGTAAAATAAAAACAACTTTAGCAGATATTGGGTGTAATTCCGAATCGCACAGAGTAAAAACAACGAGGAAATAACTAAAGATAACGAACCCTAAAAAAGGGGGGAACGTGGAATTTAACACTTGTGAGTGTGAAACACAGTACGATCGTTAATGTGACAACCAAACACGTAAGAGGAGACCGAGAGAATGATAAAGGATCCGTGCTCATCAGTGAAGCAATTGCAAAAGTAATGTGAGAGAGAGCGCGAGAAATGAGATCGGAAAAGAGAATTGGGTGGGGAGAGAATTGGAGTGAAGCGTACCTGGATGAGAATTGAAGACGCCGCCGATGAAGGGAAAAACTGGAATTGTAAAGTGAGATGAAGAAGAAGAAGAAGAAGGAGAAGAAGAAGAAGAAGAAGAAGAAGGCGGAGAAGGAGAGCGGAGGATCGAGGCCAGGCGCTCTCGCTTTTCCGGAGGGTTGGGTCGGGAGTTGCGTGCCGCTTCAGGGGATTTCCCCTTTTTTTAATGAAATTCGGGTCAATTTTCACGCCACCATGAAGTCACGGTGTTGATACTGGAGAAGCCAAGCCAAAGCCACCCACGTGACCTGCACCTGCACCTGCTGCCACCGAGAGGCTCTAAAATTTCTTAATATGGATTCCTTTATTGGGCCTCAGGCCCTGATTGTGAAGCCCGCCCGCCTGCTAATTTGGCCCACTCTTGATTTGGACTCCAAGCACGTAACCAGAGAAATATTATATATTTTTTAGAAAAATTATAAGTTTCGTCAAAAGTCGTGATCTAAACTTTAAAAAGAGAAAATTTTTAATTTTTTAATTTTTATGTCTAGGTACCGACATTCAATTTTATATCGATCTTAAACCCATTAGACATTTTTTCATTCTTAATATCACTTTTTTTAAGATTAAAAAAAGTCGAATTATCAATTCAATATATTATTTGATTAAATACTCGAGCACGAGTTTTAGTAAGCTACGGAATGTCTTGTCAAATATTCAATATGATTCCACAAGATCTAGTTTCGTTCAAGTAACGTCTTTAGCACGACATTTTGAATCTCGCGTGTCTACCATTTCACCACAAAGACATCTTGAAAGTGAATCATATTCTATGAATAGATATTTTATAGAATATATGATAAAGGTGGAGTGTTAGAGTATTTCTATTGCTCAACCATGTCATATAGGTCCAAGTGTGATGTATCGAGCATGTAAATTGCATTTTCTTTTTATATTTTTGATCTATCATATATGTAAATATATATAAGCTCATTTTAGGTAATATTGATATAAGAATAGTTTTTAATATTGTTTCATTATGTTTAATTGTTTAGATTTAACCTTTCAATATAGTTTATATATATACACACACACACTACAAGAATTCCAATAAATCGTTGAAATTTAAAGTAGATGAAAGACAACGTAAAATTATTTTGAAAGTCAAGTTTGACCAAAATTCAAGTCGTGTTGTGCAAGATAATCAAACTTGATGGATGGAAATAAAAATATAGAAAGTTCAAAGTTGAAGAACGGAGAGCAAAAAGACTGGGCAACTACCTTATATTTATATATTATATAATTTTTACAAGTAGTGCAAATGTTTCTTCTTTTGTACAATTACATTACAACACACATTATGCCTAAATCAGCCAAGTAGCTATGCAAATTACAAAATAATAAAACAACTTAAATGAAAAATCATGACCCGAATCATCAAAATTACATTCCTCTTGTTTTCTGTTCTTAGCGAGGAAACTAACTAAAGTACAATTAACTAGAAGCAGCTCCGTTTCAGGGTTCTTGCATCAATGGCAGACAAACTAGTTACCTCCTTTGGAGCGTGTAGATTGAAATCTACACTTGAATGCCAATAATTACAGAAAAATGTCCTACGAGTTGAACTTTCACCGCTGAGATTGCACGAAGAACCAGATTCGGGTCCTCGTTCCTCGGCAAGCCAACTATAGGGTGTAACCAAGTCGGTTGACGTAAAAGCCTGTTTTTGATCCCAGAATATCTGAGGATGGAGTGTAACATATCAATCCAAATGCAATGTAATACAAAGATCATAGGTGCACATACGTGTAGTTTTTTAGCATCAAATGAAGTGCAGAAAATTCTACCTTGTAAATTCTTCACACTTTAATTCCTTCTGCCTGGCCTGTTGTAAGGAGATGCCGACCCTGATAAACTGGAAACTGGTCTTCTCACAAATGGATGATTAAGAAGATCAGCAGCAGCAGGACGGTCGCGCGGATTAACTTGTAGGCACTGCAGAATAAAATCCTGTCCATCTTTTGAGAGAGACTCGGGAACCGAAGGCGCTACACCTTTTCCGATCTTAAATAGTGCCTGCATATGCTGAATTCAAAGGATAGCAGTTTTAGAACCTCACGAATAAAGGTTATGCTTTCTCCTACCGTAACAAACAAGAGAAGTTTGAAAATCACTGATGGACAAATAAAGTACTGAGCTGCAAGTTTCAAAACCCCTTAAAAACCGAAGATTGGTAGCACACTTTGTGGGCCACTTTTAGCTTAAATGTTGTTGGTTTCATTATGTTTGGACTAGTTTTGCACACATAATTATATATTTTTGCAGAAATCAAGCAAGTCGGAGAAATTAAAGGAGTTAAACGAACTACATCAAGGAAGACATATTTTGAACCATCGCACCATGAAGCAAGTAGGAGTGGAAAAAATTGGAGCCTAAGACCTGCGGGGACAGCGTAGCGCCTTAATGTCATCTATAATCAAGCCATATCATCCGAGTGGATAGCGTTTCAACGCTGCCCTTGAATGCCTCAACGCTCCAAACATGGAGGGTCAATGCACAAGAATTTCTATAGAGTCTCAATGCCACAAGTACCACATATTAGGGTACAACGTCTCAACTATCACATGTTCTTATAAATTTAGAATTTGTGTGCCACGAAGGGTAGTTTCTGAAATTTTTCAAATTTTACACCCATTTGAGATAGAGAGAGCAGATTTGAGAATTGGAGGAGGATTGATCAAAGAGCTAGAGATTTAGACTTGTGATTGTGGAGATCGGGGACGATCGATCGACACGGATTTTTCTAATTTTGTTATGGAACTGAGATTTTGTTCTATTCTTATAAATATTAGTAGCTAAATTAGTTGTCTTAGGGATTGATGTAGCTACCGGATTTATTGAGTTAGATGAATTAATTTTACCTTTATTGGTTTGTTCTTAGTCTATTCGTGTATTTGTTTGTTTAATACCTTTAATCTCTTAATCACGGATTAATTGTTTGTAAATCTTAATCTTACGCTCAAGAGGTGGTTTATATTGGAACTTGAATGCATGACTGAGGTAGTTTTAAGATTGCGAGATTTAGGAGTACTTTAGAAGTTAAAAGAAAAAGACTCAAGGCCTTTGATTGTTAACGGAAAGGGATATTGGTTTCTTTAACGAGTGAGAAAATTAATTGTGGTTAGAAGAGATCTATATAATATGTGATTTTTTGAATTTACTGACTTAATAAATTCAACTGTTGAAGTCAATTTCCTAAGACTCTTTTATCATAGATTTTTTCTTAGTTTTTATTATTTGCATTGATTTTCTGGGTTGATTTAACCCATTGCTATTTGACGATATCGGTATTTACTTATCACTTTTATTAAAACTTGACTCATACACTTGCGGTTTAACTACAATCATATTGGTTTCAAGCTGTGAACTTTCAAATCCAACAAATAACAAAAACAAAGTTTATACATGGAGCCAGAGAAGGAGAATAGAGGTGTCACTTACACTTTCGAGTTCCGAGTATGGAAGCTTTCGAGTTAACATTTCTAGAACTGTACACCCAAGGCTCCAGATATCGGCCGGAAGACCGTATCCTTGGCCCTTCCCATTAACCACCTGCATAAATCACGGCATCATGGTGAAAACGTCTTTCAAATAAACTATAAAAGAACAATATACTTGATTCATTTTCTTGACTTTAAGGAAGAAGGCAAACCTCAGGTGCCATCCAGAATGCAGTTCCTTTGCACGATTTGACATCATTCAATTTTGTTGCCTGAAAAGAATAAAAACAATGGTTTCAAGAAACGAAACTCAAAAACTCAACCAGGCCAAGAACAGAAATAATAAAATGGATCGAGGAAAAACCTTTGCCAAACCAAAATCTGCAAGCTTCACAGATCCATTCACATCCACCAGTATGTTAGCGCACTTGATATCCCTTTAGACAAAAATGAAAATATCAGACTAAAAAATAAATTAAATAATTATCTATACAGAGAAAACAAAACAAAACAAAAAAGGCGCTCAAGGGAGAAAAGCAATCCATACAAGCATTAAGAAAAGATTTACTTTTTAAAAAAAAATAATAATAAGAACGTCACTGAACGAGAAATCTATAAAGGAGGGTTATGTTATGCTGTTGGACAGACTATATAAAATCTCCAAAAATAATTTTTAAAAATAGTAGAGCTAGACAAGGATGTTAATAATAATGTGGAATTAAATATATTCCAGAAATTAATTTAAACTATCGGATAACCGACTTTGGCTGCTGCCAGAATGAACAAGTGAACAACAAATAATGTTAAAAATCAGAGGGTGGTACAAGAAATGGCGAAAACTTATTGATTTTCTAACTAGGGAATCACATGGGGGGATCCAGAAACATGAGAAATTTTTCACAAGGAAACCAAAATAATGTAGCACTGAAGTCTCAGACTATGATCATATCAAGACTAATGATATGTGAAACTCGTTCAGACCATAGACCGATATAAAATAAAGTACAAAAGTTTTTGCATATCAATTACCAGTACTGCAAATTTGGAAGAACTTCATTCGCCACTACAATTCATAATCAATAACATAACAGATTCATTTGTATCACCTGTGAACCACATTTCGCTCATGAAGATACTTTAAACCAAACAGAATTTGTCTGGTATAATTAGAAACGTGGGAGTCCAAGAGATGAATCCTCTGATATAGGCTCATAAGGGAGCCTTGAGATACAAGCTCAAGGAAGATATAGAGTTTTGACTCATCCTGCAAATAAGAATTAAATAAAATATTAACTATCTGATGTGTGAAGTTTCAATAGTCGAGTAGTAAAAAATACAGAGATTAGAAAACTAGAGTAAATTACATATTAGATAACCGTACAAGGATCCATGATACGGCCTGATCTTAAAGCACAAATTTAAAAGAAAGAAGGAAGGCTGATTGGGAATGCGCACTCCAACATGAGATTTCATTTTTTGATTCATAATAACACATGCTCCATACCCAGCACAACAGTGCAGTGCAGTGCATCTACCACAATACTTCTAAGAAGATGGAAAAATAAAGTAGAACGAGATTGAACAATTAGCATGTTGTAAAGCTTGTACAATAGACCGCCTTACACATGGTAGGAAAAGTGCATGGGCGTCACATAATGAAGTAGCCATCAATGTGAACCTCGAATATCGAACATTTTAGCATGTCAAACTTGTATGCAGATATCAATTCAGGTAAAGCTTGGAATTCGCCCGTGATTCAGGGGGCAACTATTAGGACTCTACATATCCTTCGTGCATACTCAAGTCTAATTAAAATGTATTAGGTTATCAAAGAGACAGGGAGGAAAATCAGTAAACAGGAAATGTATTTCATTTCAAATAAAGCATATGCTAATAAAAGACTTCAAACAAGATACTTTAGTCTCTAGGTAGAGTTAGAAATAAATTAAAACCTGATTAACAAAAATAATTAAGCACTTCTTTTTTTGAACCACCCCTAGATGATTTCAAATGCCTAGTAACTTAGATTCTTCAGGATGGAGAAGGCCAGTACCGTATGCGTGCCGTAGTACTGGACTATGTTCTCATGCTGAAACTCACTTAGAAGTGCTATCTCCTGGAAGAAAAGGCAAATGAAGAAAGGAGGAAAGCAGGTTAAGAATAAGAGATTATCAAGGCTTCATTAGGAAGAGACTGATAAGAATATCATCAGATCATAACAAATGACTTTACAGTATGACAAAAATGTTATCGCGAACTAGTGTAAATCACCTGCTGAAGTTGATAGATACTTTGTCTTCCTTGACTGTCTTCATCAAGCAGTGAAACTTCCTTGAGTGCAAAAAAGGTCCCGTCCCTGCAGAAGAGAAATCAAATCAGATAACCAAAATACTATTAGAGCTTCTGACCAAGATTTTCTACGCAACGCAGATGAGTTTTCCGACCGAAAAGTGTGGTGGGGTTTTAAATGAGTTCTCCTTCCTATTAACAAAAGCGTATCAGCCACAGGGAAATTCTAGGTATAAAAACTATTGTCCTTTCCGATTCCCAGATTGAAAATGCACAGAGAGATCAATCGTGCGAGGCAAAGATTTTCCTATCCTAAAGGACCCGAGAGAAAATCAAAGTTGCAGGGAAAAAGAAGCTAAGAGATACGTGACATACTCTGAAATTGCTTCGAATACTGCTCCAAATGAACCGCGCCCAAGAAGCTTTCCCGTTACCCAGGATGTGATGATGGGTTTACATCTCAAATTGGGTGAAATATTTGCAGGCTCCGTGGTACTGCTCGAAGAATCGTCGTCATTCGAAGTGAAGGAACCCCAATTCGATTCCATGATCGACTCCCCGTGCCGGACTAGATTTCCTTCTGCTTCTCTTTCAAGTAATGGTTCGCTGCGCTCTCGTACTTCATCCTGTTTTTCATCTTCCCCATCAACTAATGGAGCAAACGATTTCAGAATGTCCCAAGTGGAGCAATCATTATAAACTGGAAGCCGCATGGCCGGCGGCGGCTTAAGTAGGGGAGGCCGAGCGCCATTGATTCCACTTCTGGAGCTACATCCAGTAGCAGTAGCCATACGGCGCTCGTTTAGCTCGCGAAGTTCGGTTTTAGGCGTCTCTTGCTCGAGGGTAATTCGAACTGAATCCTTAACCCTCCGACACAGTTCCTCTTCCATATCTTTGTCTTCCTTATCCTCCTTCTCCTTACCCTCCTCGCTCTTCGGGCTGTCCATGGGATGCAGCCTAGACCTCGGTAGAAGATCCGAAGAGGAGAGAGCCTTTCTGGCCTCCCAAGCCGCCGTCGGAATCGCAAAGTCTTCGGGGCCCGATAGCCCCAAACTCCAACACAACCGATAAAATTCGTCGTCAATTCCTTCAACCCGGAAGCTGGACGGATCCGGCGATTCCATGGACCGAGTGTAGAGAGACCTAGTGGAATCCTCTTGCGAAGAAGAGGAGGACGCAGCGTCATACTCGATGTTCTTGGCCGCATTAACCCGGCCAAGCTTGGGTTTCCCTCCGATTTTCCTCGGATCCATGCGCTTGGTTCGCTTCCTAGGAGAGAAAAACTGAGGCAGATGATGCATGGAGACCCAAGTCCATTAAACTACAACCCACCGGCGACGGCACGAATCCCCCGATCCAATCACCCCCAACAACAAAATCCGCCGCGAAATTCCAACTCCCAGAATGAAAAATCGCTGGAAATTAGAATAGCCTCCAAGTTTGAGGAATTGAAAGCAGGGAAAAAGAGCAGAGAGAAAGTTTGAAAGACTGGTAAACGCCGGAGAGAGGAAAACGCGGTGCTACGTGGAAGTAGAAGTAGCCGAATGAGCCGACGGCGATTGGCTGGCAAATTGGAGGGACCTCTTTCTCTCTCTCCTAATGCCTTGTCGGATACCGAGTCCAGTCCAGTACATTTCTTCTTACTCCCTCCTCTCGCTGACGTATCCCCTTACTCTCGCAGCTTACGCTAATTCCCTTTTCTTGCTCTTTTCTTTTTTGACGAAATCCAATTCTAAAGAGGAGCAAAATTGTGGCTCTCCTTTGGCTCATCCGTGTTGGTCATATTCCTTCTTTTTATTGAATGTTCATTTGAACGATACCATATTAATATTCATGGAATTTTATTTCAAATTTAATTAATTTTGAGAGAAGTGGCCACCTTATTGTAAATCTGAAAAGAAATAAATATAAAAAACCTATTTTTTCCATCATCGTCTATAAATTCATAATTACCACTCACCCCACTCTCTCGAATTCAAGTACAATTATATTTAATTTAAATTATACTTGAATTTAGTTGCGTTTATTTTAGGAAACTTGAATTTAGCTGGTTAACATAATCATTTTTGACGATATTTTGTTATTTAGACAAGTTATATTTCGAAATATGACTTAACTTTGCTTAAATTAAAATTATGATATTTAAATAACTATATGTTTTAACGATAAAGTGGAGTCAAAAAGTAACTTTGCATTTTAGTCGCATTACAAATATTGCTTTTGTACTATTTTTTGTTGCAATTAATTATTTCCGTGTTTTAAATATTGTCATGGTAAGTAAAGTTTGCCAGTTAGTTTGGAAAAAGTACATTTATTATTTACATCTCTTTTTTAGTTCAGGTAAGAAAAGGTGGCGTCTACTTTACTATGAAAGGAGACCCCAAAAAAGGAGAGAAAAAAAGGTTAATTCTAAAGGCAAAAACACCATTATTCAAACGGTACAAGAATGTATGATTTTTTAAAAAGTATTAATTATGATAACAAAATTATTTGAAAATTACCCCAAACTATATGAGAGTTGTTAGTAACCTTTGAACTCCCCATTTGGTGAATTACTTTCCCAGATTTACTAAATCATTATATTCAAAACTTTAAAATATTTTCAAATTCATAAATCATTCCTAAACTATAAAAATTGTTGTTAGATTATTACAATTTTATCGGGAAAAAAATTGATTATTACAATTAAAATTTTTTAATTATATAAATTTTGAAAACTATGATATTAGTCGTCGTAAATTTTGGTTTTCAAATTGCTGTTGAACCACATCTTGATTTAATGGAAAAAAAAGTTGTAAACTGTTTAAATTTGATTGTAATAATATTTGTAATTCATTGGTAATCCACAGATTTTTGCAATAACTTCTACAATTTTCAGTACAACAAGTGTGGATGAGAGAATCTGAACTCATTACCTCTTGGTCAGAGGCATTTGCGTTAACAATCTCATAGTTCTAAAAGTTGTATAATAATATTTGTAATTCATCGTTGGTCTAAATATTTTTGCAATATAATATTTAATTGCAGTAATTTTATAATCATAAGGAGATAATTAATCAAATTGAGAATTCAATCCAAGTAATTAAACAGTGGTTTTACCAATCTTTTAAAGATAATATTATAAAAATATTAAGTACTATGCAACCCACCTAAAATTTAGATAAATCAACACCAATGCAGTTGTAAAGATCTTCCAATTTAGACAGGAAAAAAAAAAGAAAAAATTAAAGCAAAGTTATAATAAAATGAGATCTAGAAAGATCATATGATTATTAATATTGGGCTATTTGTGTCATTGATTTGATGCAGTGCCCAAAAAAGACGGTGCTTTTATTGACTAATTTTTATTTTTTTTTGGCAAATGGCGTTAAGGAGGATCGTCATTCATTATCCACGTTTGCTATATTTTCCCTTTATTTTAGCAATTATCTCCCACTTCCGTACTTAAAAAAATAATTAAAAATAATAATAACAACTATTTCCAACTTCCAAGTGCGGAAAACCTTTCCCCAAGTCAATAAAACCCACACACACTACTGTTTACATTACAATACTAAATTAAATAGTGCTCACATGTATCTTAAAACAAGTCTAATTAATTCTAAACTAAATATAGAAACAATTTGTTCGACTTGTAAATATAGTAATACTTTCGCTCAAATTATGCCAATTAAAAAGTTTAAAATAAATTTGAAATCTTATATATATATATATATATATATATATATATATATATATATCATTGAATTGTCACATGTTGAAAATTTTCTAGAATAAATCCTCCTGTTGTCTATGGTCTGTTTCCCTTTTTCTTTAAATTTATTAATTTTTTTCTTTTTAACGCGTATCGTCGAAGTTCGAACGCACAACTTTCAAACAGACATACATCTTTTACCGTTGAGCTATTAGATTGTATTATTAAATTATGTTATTTGAATTAGATAAAGTTTAGATTATATTATTTGAATTAGATATTGTTTGAATTATAGATATATTTTAGATTATATTATTTGAATTAGATATTGTTTGAATTATAGATATATTTTAGATTATATTATTTGAATCATATATTCTATTTTAATTAGATTTAATATTTGAATTATATTAATATAAATAGGTTACTAGTTTGTATGAATTCGATCTAAAAATTTATAAAAGGGCTATGCTAAGACTGGCACTTTAAGAAAAACTTTTAATAAGTCGATGAACTTTTAAAATTTTTATATATTTTCTATTTAATTACAAAATTTAAATAAACCTATGAATTTTTAATTTTGTGTGACAAGGATCTATGTTTTTCATTATGTTAGTTTAGTGTTGCGCTACCAAATATTTGAGATTGTCTCAAATTCAACCTGTCATTTAGTTCTTAAATAATATAGTGTTTCACGAGATTAAAAAATTACAAATTTAATCACACATGCATGTACTATGTAAAATAAAAAATTTAGAGTCAGTTTGATGTAATTTTAGAAACTAAAATTGTAATTCAAACGTATTTTTAATATTAAAATATTTATAATTGATGGAATCAATACAATATAAAACATTTGTATTTTTAGTATAAATGGGCTGGGGAATTCTAACTCATGAACTCTCTTAGTTAGAGATAAGTAAAGTATCTCAAATAAAACATTTGCAATATTATAATTTAACATTGATTTTAATATAATATATATATGTCGACACGTTAAAAGGGATTTATTTATTTATAGAAAAAGGGTTCATTTAATATGTGAATAACTAAAAATGAAAGGGAGTGAACGAGTTGTACTTACTCAAAAAAAAGTGAAGGAGAAAAGTAAAAAGAATACGGAAAAAGAAGCACATGCATTTCATTAGAAACGGGGCCTAAAATCATGGGAATACAAGGAGAATTGTTCAAAAGTTGTTACGTGTCCAATAAATAATTTATATACATATCTATACAATACATAAAATATATTTATATTTATATTCATCGGAGATAAATTTTTTCTCCTCATTTTGTCCTTCATGTACATCTATCTACTCAAGACTTCTTCAAATTCTCATTATTTAATCTTTTTTAAAATATCAATTATAAATTATTCAAGTTTTTCGCTTCAAAACTTTTCAATTTTGTTGATGCGTGGATCTCTACCTTTCAATTTTCTTCTTCACACACACCTAACGGGAACTGATACCTACAAAATTAAATCGATCTTAATTGGTGTGACCTTAGTCACACAGACTCTGATGCCTAAGTTAGCAAAGGAGAGCTAGGAAATAGTAGCTTTCAAGCATGTTACTTGCCTCCACAGGGTTAGGCTGCACTGCTATTTATAGCCGTAAGGATGATTTCAGAACCTTATGTAGTCGAGCACTAATTCGGAGTTGCAAGGCCCAATGATCGTTTATCAACAGAAGAGGGTGGATGCTGGGCTCGGCCCCGAATAGGTGTACTGTTGAACCTCTTGATGTAAATTAGAGTGGAGGAAGCCTAAATGGTACCTTGGCCCAAAGGCCAAGGTAAGAAGCTGGCGCCTCAGTGTCGAGGAGGTCTTGGTGCCGTGATGCTCGGTGCTAGGTCATCTTTTGGTATGGGACGGCCCGTTTCGTCGCGGGTCGGTCTTCTCTAGTCGATGATCTTGGGTCTCATTTTGGGTCCTTTTTTTTTTCTCTATAACAAACTTCAAGACATATTCATTATTTTTTATCCCATTTTTTTCTCTTTAACACAGAGAAATAAATCTTTAAAATTTTAAACAACGATTACACTAATCAACAAAGACTCTAAATTTTGCAGAAGAAAATGAGTGAAATTCAATTATGTCCCACTGTCTCATTCGCATAATTTTTCTTTATTTATAATCTATCTAACTTATTGCTGCCAAAACATGTGCATGAAGGGAAATTAGTGGGTGAAGCCATCCATGAAGGCTCAAAGACAAATTAAGGATGTTAAAGAGCTAGGGTTTTGTGAAAAATAATAAATGTCATTAACCACTTATTTTAAAATGTTGTTATTTAGTTTATTTTTTAAAGAAACAACGTAACATTATAAGTTTTCATTAATAAGAAAGGCATTCAAATAATTAATAGAGATAGCAAATTTGCTAACCCAGTCGATTGCAAGAGGTGGGCAATGGTGAAACTCATCTCATCTCTAAAAAGAATAAGTTTCTAAGAATATTTATCTCTATCTCGATAATCTTTTATTTTAATGTTTTAATATACGGCTTCTACAACTTTTCAAAAAACATAAAGCATAAATAATTACTAATACGTTTGGAATTAAAACTTTAACATTTCACGTGCGTTCCTTGATAGTTAAAATAAATTGATGGATTTTTTTATGCCGTGTTTAAAAATTAAAATAGATAATTTAAATCTTTTTATACAATAAAAAATAGTAGATATTAATTATCACTTAATTATTATACTAATGCTGGCTAAGAATTAACAATCTAGAAAAATATTGAGAGGAAATGGCATAAATGGCAAAATAAAAGGCCGCATTCTTAAATATAGGATCGAATTTTACATTTTTACTAATTTTATTTGAAATAAAAGAAAAAAACTATAACATGAGGGAAAAAAATATTTGATTAAAATAACTATAACATGAGAAACAAAAAAGGTAAGGTTTTTTACTTTTTGAACAAAAATAATAGAAAATTAGTGACATTCTTTAAAATGCATAATATAGTTTTGTCATTCAATGTAAAATTTCCTCCAAATTCAATTTATACCTTAAAACTAAAATTATCTAAGTTTATGGAATAATTTGATTAAATTGAACCTCTACAGTAAAGAGTAATATAACCTTACCAAATTTGGGATAAAATTTAATTGTTTCCTCCTTACAATTTTAAATTTAATTCCATATTTTATCCATATAATCAAGTATTGTATCTATCTAACTGAAGTTTGACATAAAAACAAAATTTTAAAATTTATAGAAAAAAGATGAAATTTAAAATATTTGAGAAAATAATGGGTTTTTTTTTTTGAGTACCAAGAAGGGGTCGTTATTGAATTTTTTGACTTTTGAAATTTAACATTTATGCCCCTAAAGTTAGAAATAAATTATACTATTATGACTTCAGTTCATGGTTGGGCATAATTGCAACCATCTTGTAGTTTTTTAGTGGGTTAGGGTTCAAAATTTAAGTTTTAATTCCACATTCTTCAAAATTCAACTAACACAGTTGCATATTGCAACGATTTCATAAATTTGAGGGAATTATTTTTATTCATTTTTTGAGAATTAGTTCTTAAATTTGAAGTTCGAAAACTTGATTACAAATTGTAACCATCTCTCTAATTTAAAAATAGTTTTTACATTTTTATCCTAAACTTAAAGCTATGTTAATATTTAATATATTCCGTTATCACTTATCGCTAATAAACGAACAACCAATATAAAAAACGTATTTACTGAATGTTAGATGGGACAACATAAATTGACTTTCAATTGAATATGATTTAAACATGGGAAAGTTTTAAGAAATAAAAATATATTATATCCTAAAAAATATTATCAAATATAATCTACTCTAAGACTCTTAAATAGTTATTATCCATCTGATAGAAGAAAAAAAAAAGAAAAGAAAAAGAATGATTCAGAAGGAAAAAAGAAAAAAGTCAAAAAAAAAAAGGAAAGAGAAAAGAGAATAGAGAATTGTCTCTTTCATTAAATGAAAATGACATCGTTATTTTTTTCAATCAATAAAGTGTATGTTCAAATGAATAATTTAAGACACATAAATGTCTCGCAAAGAACAAAAATTAAATTAGAGTTGTCCATCTAAAATACAGTTTCCGGTGTAGTTTCATGAAATCTTTTTTGAAAGCAATTTAAAATAATATTATTGCTTAATTGTTTTATTTTTACGATATTTATATAAACTACAATATTATTGATTTTATTTTTAAGTTTGGTATTTATTAATCAAATAACCACGTAAATAGACTACTTATGTTGACGTGAGAGCAAGCCCATTTGGCAGACGCGGTCTTTGTAATTAATAGTCCTTTGAGTTTGGTGTTAAAAAAATAGATATCAACAAATTGGGAGCTCCATTTTTAATTCTTGGAAATTCCAGTGGCAAAATAGTAAACGACTGACAACCTTTCTTCTTTTTATTTTCCTCTTTACTTTCGTTTCGGAAATTTCTGAACTGTTTCGTTGCGGAAAATAATATGGTAGATTGAAATTGTGGCAGACGAGACACAGAGAAAAAATTAGTGTCGATGAAATATTATGAAATAATAATTACATTTCATTTTCTAATTTCTAGAAATGTTAAATAGGTTGTTTCGATATTGCGACATTTACATAAATATATTTATATATTTAAATTGGACGATCAAAAAGTGATTAGTTATAAGATAATTAAACTATCATTAAGTCTTATTTACTAATTCAAAAAATTGACAGTAATGTCAATATATGTTCGTGAATTTTTTTTCGAAATATCTATTAACATGTCTCTAAAATCGGGACTTCAACATTCTCATCAACATGTACATTTCAAACCATGAGCGTAACCTAATTTGTTAGGAATGAACATATTATATATATATGTTGCCTATGAAAGTTGATTTTATGATTTTTTTAAGTATAACAAGCATGGTTCTAAATATTAGTCGACGTATTCATGTTTCCATGGTTCGATATCGACATGAGGGGTGAATCGATATTTCCATCATAGTACAAAAAATCGACAAAATATGAAAAATATCAACAAAATGTCACTAATATATACATAATATTAATATTAATTATTTTTAACTAATTTAGAAATAGATAAAATGTTTATTTGTTAATTTAAATATTTTTTACGATTTTTTAATTTTTCTAACTTTTACATAAATATCCATCAACATCGACATTTTTTCGATATTATTCCATGAAATTAAGACATCAACATTTCCATCGACATCAAAATTTAAAACCTTGATAACAAATAGGGTGGGAGATTCAAACTCACGACATCATAGTTAAAAGGTCGACTAAAGTTAATTTTATGATATTATTGTTTTTGTAGGAAAAAAAACAATTAGACAGCTGGAATATGGACGATTTTATCGTGCCATTTTTATTTCGTTCTTCAAACATAAAATATAATATAATGGAGGACACCAAAAAGTCTCACTCGTGACACTGAGACTGTAACCCCACCCCCACTTAGTGAACTTAAATATTCAATTTTACCAAATCCAACCATTAATGAAGAAAGGATAAAAATATTACTTTTGGTCCCACTCCCCCCTACTTCTACTTTATTTTGGTTATCAAACCATTTAGTCTTTATATTTTTAAAAATGATTAAACTTAAAGTACGTAATAATTTAGTCTCTATAATTTAAAAATTGTAACAATTTAATACCAACCGTAAAAAATCTCATCAAAATTAAGTGTTAATTCTTATTGTTTAACAATTTATTATTTATAAAATTATAAATACATTTGGTCTCCCATCACTTAATTGATTTACACAAATGTAAACATATTTTTCATGTTAGGAGCTAAATCAGCACGAACTTTAAACTATAGTGGTTAAATTGTTACGTATTAATGTTTATGAACTAAATTACTGCCAATTTGAAAATTGAAAGATTAGATCATTACAAACGAAAGTTTGTTAACTAAAAAAATTACTTCAATAGAAAAATATAAGGACCAAAATTATTTTTTAACCATAAAGAAATCAAGTAATTATATATCTTCAAAATCAAAATAGAAAAGGGTCTAGAAACCAACCAACAAATTATATAAAAAATAAGACAACAAATATCCACGCATAATATAATCTTATCAAACCAACAAAAAACGTTCCTGTCTATACTTAAATATTTTACAATAAAATATAAACATTTATCAATTTCATGATTTATTCAAGTTGGAAATATTCAAATTAAAAATATTTTTTTGGAAAGAAAATGCGAGTCCTTCACCCATGAAAGCCTTGGAGACGACGCAATTGATGGCTAAATGGGAAAGAAAAACATATTCCAATCATTGAATAGCTTGGGTTTTAAGAAATTCCATTGGGTCAATTGGCTTCTTCTTTCTTTCTTTATTATTATTTTTGTTATTCGTAATATTTATTTTCCAACAATTAAAAAAAAAAAGGCAAAAGTCAATTGTTGGGAAACATCTCTAGGTGGGTTGAATTTGATAGGAAGTTTCATGTCTGTGGAATGTCAAAGTTTTAGGTCGTCTTTTTTGAATTTTTGCATATTGCGGAATTAAAAAGTTGTTTGGATGCATGAACAAAAGGAAGATAAATAAATATATATATATTTTGTAACCCTATTACTTGTCTGATTTTGATACGACATGTTTGGTCATAGGTCTAAACTTAGTTTTGTTTACGCATGGGATTTTAATACTAATTAATCGGATATTAATTCAATTAAATTCAGGTTGGTTGATAAATTTTAGTTTTAAAATTAAAAGAAAATAAGTGTGGGCATAGATGATTGAACTCTCGACTTTTAAGAGATAGCAAGATGCCTTAACAATGACCCAATTAATCATGCAATAATATTGCGTTAGATATTTTATTTTCAAAATTACTTAAAGATAACTATTCAACTCTATATAGTATAATGTAAATTACAAATTATACTGTTTATTTTAAATTATTTGATAAAAGATTAAGAGGAACCATTGTTCTAAAAAAATTGTGTGGAAGAAAGTATATAAAAAGAATTGCAAAAGAAGTAGAATAAAAATATTAAATTGAATAAGAGGATAGAAGCCACAAATTATTTTTTTTTATAAAATAAATTGATGAGATAGAAATCAAATAATAATATTTAAATATTTGTTTGTAAATATGTCAAATTCTTGAGAAAGTCAATTTCAAAAGCAACGCTCTTATGCGGGAATTTTGTAAACTAGCATGATGGAGAAAGTTGGCAAGGTAAAATATAAGTCAAGCAATGTATATTATGGGCCAAAAAGTAGAAGGTTTAAATCTCTATGTTTTAAATTATTAAACAATAAACTTTACCAAACACTTGTTATAATTAAAATTCTTCGGCGATTACTTCTAAAATCTCGAGTAACGAAAAATTTCATTATTATAACTAAAACAAATGATTCTATTATATATATTTCTAAAAAGTGAATTTGAAAATAGCTCAATATGTTAAGTCACCTATGTCCGATCAAAAAGTCATAAATTCGAATCTCACACCCATATGTTATGATAAAATTATATATATATATATATAGACATCTTTTCTCTTCATGCGAGTACATTATTTAACAATTATTTGAATAATTGAAAACTCCTTTCTCCATACATTCATTTCATCACACAATAATAGCGACCCTTGATTGCAAAGGTAACAGAAAATTAGGAAATGAGAATTGACGTTCAAACTCCCCTTTCATTTTAAATTAGAAAATAAAAAAAAGTTAGATAATAACAAAGTCCTTCCCATGGTCAATCCCTAATTTTTTCAAGAAGGACCTATTTAGTAATTTTCACACTATTATATCTTTTGACCTAAATTTAAAACTATGATTCAAACCAGGTCTTAAAAGAATCCAAATTTCTTTTCGCTAAACCATAAGGTTCAATTGGAACTAGTCATATGTATGTGATTGATGTTGGGTTAAGACTTTTAAGGGGAAAAAAATCCAATGATAACGGGTGAATTTATTTGGCAGGGGACACGCGTGTGGGCCTTGGTCTTGGCTTGCCTCACACCAATTTTATAAGCCTAATACTGAGTCAATGCTTATAGACCAACTTCCCAAAGGTTATTCTTCCGATGTGGGACAACAAAAGGTTTTAATATTTGTCATTCCCAACACTTTGTTCGATTGAAAAAATAAAAGCCCTTATGTAATGCCCCAGGCCTAGGATTCAGAATCCAGATTTGACCCTAATCGCCCTGACATTCTCCCTGCATCCCTTGCGACCCGACTGCACCACCGTCTAGTTCTGAGCTTACGTAGACTATCCCTACAGACCAACACGAGTCCTTTCAGCATACTTTGTCCTCACTACTCACATGCTTCCTAGTAAAGCAATTAGGATGTTATCTAGCAGAAGATTGCTCTTATGATTGAACCACCGAAAAGAAAGGTGCACCTTGTTATTATAGGTAGTGACTATCTATTCTTTTAAACCTTTCTTGACTATTCTTCTATGATCTCAAGATCTCTCTCATTCAAATGTGGTATCAGTTCATTCATGTATCTTCTTCTCTACTCGGGTGTCACATGCCCACCAGCTTTCGCTTTGGTTCGTCCCCAAACTACATCATATTGGTACCATCTGTAACGCCCCAAGCCCAGGATTCGGATTCGGATTCGAAATCCTGGTCTGAATCCAGGACCTGGGGCATTACACCAAGTGAACGAGATTGGAAAATCTATGTATTAGATATAAGGTTTTATTATTGGAAAACTCTATTTTTTTGCTAAAGTTTTTTCGATCTTAACTAATGTTCGACACGTGTGAATACTTGTAATAGTACATGTGCCCGTAGTAGAGAGAGTGTAATGATAAACAATATATACATGCTTCTTAATGTCTCATTGGCTTGTTTCTCTTTGTGATAATGATCGTAGACTGCTATGGAGAATTTAAAAACTTGGAGTATTTCAATGGAGTAATTTAGGCCTGTTATGGAGGATTTTAATGGAGTAAGTTAGGGTTGCTATGGAGGATTTTGAAAATTGGGATATGAATGATTCGTTGGAAGGAAATATTTTAGTGTAAATGTTGAATTTTTTTCCTTTTAAGTTTTTCTATCATGGCAATCATGTAATTTTTAATTTCAGCTCCTCTTGAACGAGCTAGAATCTATAACCAAAAAACACCACTCCAGCATAATTCGACTAAAAATAAATAAATTTTCTAGTTTGGTTAACACAACAAGTGGAGGCGAGAATTTAAACTCACCACCTTTTGATTATAAAACATTGAACTAAGCTCAGGTTAGCATTTTACTAATTGTTGTACTTTTTAGCTAGATTTTATCGGCCTAAATTTTAACCTAAAAACTAAACATAACATCCTACTAATAAAAATCTAAATAAAAGTTTAATCTAAGCCGTCATAAACTAAAATTAGGAAGAAAAAAAAACGAAATAAAGTTAAAATAATATAATTTTTTTAGACAATCTTTGTATAGAAGAAGAACTGCTGTTTGTTGACCAATTTAAGTTAAATTATTTAACCAATAAAATATATAGTTTTTAAAAAATAATATAATAGCAAATTTTGTTATAGAGAAAAAGCAATATCTTTAGCATTACTATACTAAAATATACAAGAGTTTAGAGAATCATTTTTCAATAATGCTGTAAATGTAATTTTTGAGATTTCATTAATCAATTATATAATTTATCTTTATAAACTATATTAAAGGGTGTGATAGTTGATACTTATTTTTAGATTTATTTGATATAATTATAAAACTCCAAACTTGCACCTGATATGAACAAATTGATAAATCCTATATATTTATTTTTCAGACTGACTGAGATTAAAAAAAACATAATTTTTTGTTATATAAAAAAAACATAGGAAAAATATATTTTTGGTCACTTGAGTTTGGCGTAGGTGTCAATTTGGTTCAAGTTTCAAAATGAACATTTTTGGTCCCTCAGATTTGATGTAGGTGTCAATTTGGTCATTAAGTTTCAAAATGAACATTTTTTATCCTAAGATTTGAGGTATGTGTCAATTTGGTACTTAAATCTCAAAAATAAATACTTTTGGTCCCTAAAATTTGAAAATTTGTTCTAAATGGTCCCTCAGTATTATTTGACCGTTGGTTGACTTAACGAAAAAATGACTTGGCAATTAACGAGTGGCTGGTTAGGAACCAAATTGGAAAGCAAATTAAAAAAATACAGTCACCAATTAATTGCCACATCATTTTTTCATCAAGTCAACTCATGGTAAAAAAATGGTTAGAGACCATTTAGAAAAAACTTTCAAACCTTATGGTCTAAAAGTATTCATTTTGAAACTTAAGAATCAAACATATTTCAAATTTTAGGGATTAAACTGATACCTACCCAAACCACATGGACAAACAAAAATGTATTTTTTCCAAAAACATATATCAAAATACATTAGATGAGAATTTTACAGTATAAAGGAAAGCAATATGATAGTTTTTTGGTTAAAAATTAACCGTGGTCCCTTAACTTTACTTTTATTGGAGTTACCTTAAACTTTAAGTCTTTAATAATTTAGTATTTATATCTTAAAATTTGTAATAATTTGATTTATAAACTTATGTTGCAATTTAATTTCTTTAGTTTAAATTTTGTAACGATTTAGTCTTTATATTGAAAAATATTATTAATGTTTTGTGGTATTTCTTATATATGTACATCAATAAATTAATGGAGACTAAATATGTTCATAAACTACAAAAACGAAATTATTCCATAATTAAAAAAAAAACAGACACATAATTTTAATGAGATTTTTTCACAATATATCAACTAAATTATCTCATACTATCCACGATTAAAAATTCGTTGATGTAATATTTTTTCTATATTTTTCATAAATTTAGAGACTATATAGTTATTCATTTGAAAGTAGAGAAACAAAATATTTGAAAGTAGCAAAACAAAATAATTATAAGTAAAAGTTTATGAACTAAATCCTAAATAGAGGGACAGAAAATATTTTGTAAACTATAATGTTTTGTTTTTAGGAGGACAAAAACGTAAAGTTGTGGAGGAGAAGGAATGGTGGCCTCACGTGAGTTTTATGGGTGAGAGAGAGGCGGCAATATAAATTTATAAAATTATTTTAGAGGCACTCCTCGTCCCAGGCGTACGATAAAAATCAAAATTGTTCCTTCCACGCACGCGCAATGCGTTCCGAAATTGCAGAGAATCACATCCAAACGGCATGTTTGGGTACATGCATGCATGTACATAATGCTCATGCCCCCTCTACCCATGCATGCACATCCAATATTCATTTTTTCTTTTTTTTTTTAATAACAATATTCATTTTTTCTTAGCACGTGTGTGTATATATATTTTTTAATTAATTATCTTAATAATTATTTTTTTAGTAAAACATGATGAGGGATAAGGAATTCGAACTCATGATCTTCTGGTTGAACATAAATGTCTTAACTCGTTGAACTATGTTCAGATTGACAATAAATTAAGATATATTCATTTTTCAAAAAGGAAAAAAAGATACGGTAAATTATAACCTTAATATAAGCCCGACCCAATTATTAATGGAACCACAATTTTTCATTCTAAGTTATAAAATTTTGTGATTGATTTAGATTTCTTTTTTCTCGGTAAAATTTTCAAACTCGTTTACTATATTTAAAAATACATATTTATTTAATATCTTTAATGTAGAAAATTAAACATTCTACCTATATTTACATATTTATATTATGCTGCTTTTAAAATGTCTCCACGCATGATAGAGAGAAATATCTCTCGTCTTTTGATTGGTGTTTCAAATTTTAAATGAATTTTTTTATTTAACTTCAAAATGATGAATGCAAACATCAGATTAGCTTAATAATAATTAGTAATTATTTTTTACTAAACGAAGATTTGACCGAGTGGTATGCTTTTATCATTGAACTTAAATATCAAATAAACATTTTAAAGATCAAGCCCACACCAGATAATAAAAATGGTACCTCTTGTCTTCAACTATCTCTATTCAGGATCACCTTGATTTTTCTTTTCCAATTTCAAAGATAGAAACAAATCCGTAAATATTAACATTGAAAAATCGCGTTCCTTAAAACAAAATAAAAATCAACAAAATTTGGGAGCGATTAGGATTTTATTCAATTTTTAGTAGTTTCATACTTTATTATTTTATTTTGGTGCAGCCTTGATTTATTTTGTATTTTTAATATGTTTATTGTAATATATATATATATATATATATATATATATATATATATATATTAATGAATTGTATTTATTTTGATATGATGTACTCTTCAAAAGTGACCATTTTAATTTCAATTGGCAAATTTTTAATTCAAAATGTATATACAATAGAAAATTTCTCTACAAAGTTATAGCTACATTTTAAAAAAATTAACGAGTAGGATATCATACTAAAATTTTTATCAAGATAAATGAGATGAAAATAAATGGACCAAATTAATAACTTTTTTTTAGTTCATAAATGAGAAAATGAGAAGCAACGTTTTGAAAGGATAAGAATTAAGATAGGATAAGAATTAAGATGAAGAAAAATTAAAAAATATAAGGATAAAAGTAGATATTTTAAAAGCAAATCACTAAAATGAAAAAAAAAAGTATTTAAACCTTACATTTTTTTTTTCTAGTAAGTAATAACCATGTCTTTTATCACATTATTTTAGAAAACAAATAGAGTAATCCCAGTCATTATATTTTAGAATTCATTATTTGTAAATTAAAGAAACAATTAAAATGAGAAAAATAGGTCAGCTATATGAAATATGTGGCCTACCTACACTGTACCGTACACCGAGTCACAGCAAATCGCCCCCAACACCAAGAAAATTGGTTCTCAACGTTGGGAAAATTTCTTATTTCAGTTTTTCTGAGACTCCAAGAACACCAAATTATTATTCAAAAATATTATTAATATTTAATATTATATTATATTAGACAAAAAAAAAAAAAAGAGATTTAGATTTGGCAGTAGCCCTGGAAGAGAAGAATAGGGAAATTCAATTGTGGAGACGTTTGTTTGTTTGTTTGATTTTCAGTGTCAAAGAAAACCAAGACGAAAAATTTTTCACATTCGCCGTCTCCTCTCCTTCTCCAGGCTTCTCCACGTTCGCTTCCTCTTCTCTCTCCCGCCGTTTCTCGCTGCCGTTCTCCATTCTCTCCGCCACCGCCACCGCCACCGCACGGTGGTTGAAGCCAAACGAACCCAACAAACAGACAAAAACCCTATTCGCTGTTCCGAACAACCCAAGCCTCATTTTCTCTCATTCCAATCCATTTCCATCTCTCTCTCTCTCCTCCGCCGCTTTCTTTCTTCACAGTCTGAAACTCTTTCTCTATCTCTCTTGTTCTTGCCCTCTTCATACGCATTTTCTTGCTTTGGTTTGGGATATACAGCAACCACTGGGGGCAGTTATTGAGGCAGTTACGCCTTCTGGGGTTCGTCAATCAGTCTGGGTAGGGTTAGTTCTTCGTCGTATATCTCGCTTTCTTCATATTTCTCCCAGGTTATATTATTTATCGCTTGTGTATTCTCTTGCTGTTCAGACCTCCGCGGGAGTTTTCCGGAGGCTGCAAATTGGCTTTAGGGTTTCTGATTTTTTTTTTCCTTGCACATTCAATCGGAGTTTGGATTCAGGTTTTTTCAATTTCTTTTACCCTTAGGGTTTTCCTTTTTCCTGATCGAACTGTTTTTGACGGGTACAATCTTCTGTCTTGGAATTGCTCGCCTCACTTTATGATTCCTGAGTTTTGCCTTTCTTTATATTTCTGCATCTCAATCGATTCCCTCAAAGACGAGGGTTTTCCGAGCGTGTTTTGCTGACTGAATCTACCCTCAATCGAACATGGAAGCTTAGAGAGACACTGAGGCTCTTTCTCTTACCATTCTTTGTAACTGAACCGCTTCCCCTTATCCTTGCTATCTCCCCTGTTTTCATCCTCTGATTCCATACCCGTACGAGAATTAGGTTATTTTGATTTTGCTCATAAGATAAGATAAATCCCGTTCAGAATGCGTTCAGCTTGTAGCCAAATTGGCAGCTACTTGCTTGAATATCCGTGTTTGTGAAGTAGAATAATTGTAGTGGATAAACTCTTAGTGGCATTTAGGACAAAAGTTTTGAGAAGTATCCTCTGGGTTCATTCCCGTGCTTGAGTTCGTATCTTTGAAGCAATTCATTGCACATGTCAATCATTGCTGGAACCCCGGATATGCCACTAAGTTGATGAAAACACATATGGTTTGTAGCCGTGAATTGCATAGTCAGGGATGCCTGTGAAGGTTCATCCAACGCAAAATAGAGGTTAGACATTTGAAATAAAGAAGTACAGGTTAGGGTTTTATACATTCCTCTATATAAGGAATACGATTTTGGAAATTAGCGGTGGTAAAGAAGGCAGAAGTGTTTTTTACTTCTGATATTTTGATCATGTTCAGCATTCCTTATGGAAAGAAGTGAACCCACATTAGTGCCAGAATGGTTGAGAAGTACTGGAAGCGTTACTGGTGGGGGCAATTCAAACCACCATTTCCCGTTGTCTTCTTCCCACTCGGGTACTAATATTTTATTATTGCATGCTTTCATCAACGATGCTCTCTTTCTGCTTACGTGCCTCTGTTCTGATTTTGAACACCTTTTAATTGTATATCCTGTGTTGTAGATGTGTCCTCTCTAGCTCAATCGAGAAATAGAACTTCCAAGACCATTGGTGATTTTGATACTTCACGCTCTGCTTTTCTGGATCGGTCATCTTCATCGAATTCAAGGAGAAGTTCGAGCAATGGTTCTGCTAAACATGCATATAGTAGTTTTAACAGGGGTCACCGTGATAAGGATCGTGAGAAAGAAAAGGATAGGTTAAGCTTTGGGGATCATTGGGACCGTGATTCTTCTGACCCTCTGGGAAAGATCCTTTCCAATAGAATTGATAAAGATGCTTTGCGGCGCTCTCATTCAATGGTATCCAGGAAGCAAGGTGAGCTGTTTCACCGAAGAATTGCGACAGATCCAAAAATTGGTGTCAGCAGCAGTCTCAACAATGGCACTGGAATGCCTTCTGGAACTAGTGTCGGTAGTAGCATTCAGAAAGCTGTATTTGAAAAGGATTTCCCTTCACTGGGATCTGAAGAAAAGCAAGGAACATCAGATATTGGAAGAGTTTCATCTCCTGGTTTGAGCTCACCAGTACAGAGCTTGCCTATTGGGAATTCAGCCTTAATTGGTGGAGAGGGATGGACATCTGCTCTTGCTGAGGTTCCCAATATTATTGGAAGCAGCACAGGATCATCGTCATTTCAACAAACTGTTCCTGCTATATCAGGGGCAGGGCTGCTGAGTGTGACAGCTGGGCTTAATATGGCTGAGGCATTGGTGCAGGCTCCATCTCGAGCTCGTGCTGTTCCTCAGGTATCTGAGGTACTTTCCTATACCTTCTTCTGTTGTAAATTATGTACTCCATTTGATCTAAAGTTCGTCTTTCTTTACCCCTCTTGTAGTTATTCGTCAAGACCCAAAGGCTTGAGGAATTGGCTATTAAACAGTCCAGGCAATTAATACCAGTAACGCCTTCCATGCCAAAAGCTATGGTAATTGGGGCTAATGCAATTTTAGAATCTTTGTTGTATAGATTTGTTCCTGCTCCTTTTTAGTTTAACTAATTTTGGTGCCATTATTTTGTGGATTTGAAAACGAAAAATATTGATTCATGAAATATAAAAGAGAATTGAGAATCATAATTACTTGGTATCTTGACAACTTATATCAATCTCTGATGTCAGTTAGGATTGGCACTCTTCTTATAGCTGCATTGTGCTGTAGTCTTATGTACTTAGGATGTACGTATAATTATAGTCATTTTTGGGTAGTTTATACTCAAACTATGCAATGAAGATACTAGTAATATTTTTTTGACATTTTCTGTGCCCCGAGTGTCTGACAAACATTTTAAGAACTACAGTAATTTTTTTTGGAAAGTTTGTTATTCAAAGATTCTCTCTTCAACCTACCCATCGACTAAGAGAATACGTAGGTTGTATGTTAGATGGCAGAAGTTATAACATTTGCTAGAAGTTTATGGTTCAAAGTCATTTACTATGTGCTAGATAACAGTGCTACTTCCCCCCATATATTATGAGAGACTCAATTTTTACGCTGTTTTCTTGCTTGATCACTTTTTGGAAACTCATAAGAAGTAGATGCTAGGAAAGATATAACATGATGTTTTGGGGTCCACTTGTATAGTTTTCTTGTACGTGATTTTCCAGTTTGACTATGCAGGCTCAATTATCATTTGTTAATCACTTTTTATTTTCTCTCTCAAGTGCGAGGAAGGGCAGTAGTAGATTAAAAATGCTTTAAGGGAAGTGTAAAATTTCTATATTAAAGTCCTTCATTTGGTTTAGCTGTGGCCAATAGCCGTGGCCAATATATCACCGATGCGGCTAGCCGCTAGTATCCTCTGTTAATGTGTATATTTGGTAGGCAAGTTTTTTTTATTGTGCCTGAAAGATTTGTTAAGCTGTTATCTGACTGTCAACTCCTCTTCCAATATTGTTGTTATAACTTTTCTGAGCATACCTATTCTGGAAGGTTCTGATTTGTTCTTTTTGTTTTTGAAGCTGATATCAAATATTGTTGTGTTTCAGTATGGTAATGTAAAAAACTTGTTTAGCAATATAACTTTCAAATAGTTTTCAGGACAAAAAAAGGCCGTGGACAAGAAATATTATTTTTTTACTTTCATTGTGTTTTATTTTACGTTTTCTAAATGAACTATTCACATCTGATCATTATTATTTTAAACATATAACTTAATTTAAATATGTTAATTTTTATATTAATATGCAAAAGAAATAAATGAAAACACAAGAACCTAATATATCTTTCCAAATAGTTTTAAAAGATTTGTTTATCAAAACAATTGTTATAAAATACATCCAAACTGTTCTCAGCTCTTGTTATCTAGAATATATTTAGTCTTTACGATTTGATAATCCTCTATATCCTGGTAAATTTTTACAATAAAATATTGATTTTAGTAGTCTTCATTTCAGCATTAAATGTTATCTAGGAATACATATTTCTCATAATTATGTGTATCTGCCAATCTTCTGTTTTTCCCCTTTAGATGATCGTTGGCTTATTTCTTTGATAGGTGCTTAATTCTTCTGATAAATCAAAGCCCAAGCTGGCATCAAGAACCGGAGAACTTAATGTAACCATCAAGGGTGGACAGCCACAGCCCTTGCCAGTCCATCATACCAACCAAACTCGTGGTGGACATGTCAAGTCTGACGCTCAAAAGAGTTCTCATGGGAAGTTTCTTGTTCTCAAACCACGAGAAAATGGTGTCTCCCTTGCTGTAAAGGATGTCCCAAGTCCAACTAGTAATGCAAACAACATGGCAGCAAACAGCCAGTTCGCTCTTGCACCTTCAGTTCCACATGCTCCTTTGAGAAGCCCAAACAATTCAAATGTTTCCTCTGTGGAGCGCAAGATTGCTAGCTTGGATCTCAAATCCGGATCAACTTTGGAAAAAAGACCATCCTTATCACAAGTCCAGAGTCGGAATGATTTCTTTAACCTCATTAAGAAGAAAACTCCAAAGAGTTCTTCTGCTATTCTCTCAGATTCATGCCCTGCTGTGAAATCTCCTACAATTGGCCAATCTAATGAACTAACAAGGGAAGAAATCAACATTCCTGCAAGTCCTCGTGTTGTTGAAAATGGTGCTGTGGAGACTAGAAATGGCGATAGTTCTGAAGAGGTTCAGGCATCTTGTGACAGTGGTGAAAAACTTGCGAGCCACGTTGGTGCAGAATCTTTAGATGAAGAGGAGGCTGCTTTTCTTCGTTCTCTTGGATGGGATGAGAGCTATGGTGAAGACGAAGGCCTTACTGAAGAAGAGATCAATTCTTTCTATGAGGAGGTAAACGAATACTTCTTGATATGATGTTTCACTACCTCTATTGCTTTAACTAATCCCCGCTGCAATATTTTTCAAAGATTGTTCTTGTTTATATTAGCTGACGAAGTTGTAATGGTATGTTATAATTATAGTTGCAGTATATGAACTTGAAGCCACCTACAAAAATGGTCCGGTGCATACAGCCAAAGATATTTGTGCCGTCTGAATCTCATGAGGATAGCAAGGATGGAGCCGGTTCTGAATTGAGCTCATCTGACTCAGAAGCCTGAATTGCCTTTTTTCACCCATGAGAAGTTCTAGTTCACAATTTTTAATGGCAGTGGGGTTATTTTTTTTTCTTATTTTTCTTTTCCTTCTTTTTGTTTTCGTGGTTTTAAAGAAATGCTGATGAGAGTTGGGTTGGAAGAAGAGGTGGATGTTAATTGAAACACTGAACAGTGCAAATAGTGCAATAAGTTACAGTTGCCCAAATCCTGCCTACCTTTTACAGCGGGAGTTTTTGCGGTTTTTAAGGGCAGTTGCAAAGGTTCGGCAGGCGCATATTTTGTCTGCTCTGAAAGATGTGGTGAAAGTTGCATCTTTTGGTTCGTTTTGGTCCTTTTGTTCTCTTACTTTTTGAAGAGGTTTTGATTCTGGAAGTTGCTAGAAAGGAAAAAAAAAAACAAGAAAAGAAAGGGTTACTGCTTTGGAGAAAAATGGAAAAGGAAAGAGAGATGAAAAGTTTCTATCCTAGTTTTAGCATCCATTGATTTATTGTTTGAGATGTTACTTTTTTACAGTTGGGTAGCGTAGCCTTTGACATTGAATTGCACTGATTGTGATTACACATGAATAAGAGGATTAAATTTAGAGACTAATTGTCCGGTACCACTCTATTCACCCAATCATTAATATTTTGTTTAAAGAAATATAGTATATTTTTTTCTTTTGCAAATTTGTTATTTTGGCCTTTTTCTTCTCCAAATTCAAATATTATTAAATAATATTCACCTTTCTTACGGTATGGTCTGGTGTTATAGCAAGTAATTAGAGTTAAAGATGGAATGTGGACTAATTCATGTTTTTAAAAATTCTCATTGCAAGCAACTGGTTACTTTGAGGTCGTTTTCCAAAGCACGTATTGCATTCGGCACCCCTTAAGAATCTACTGGGAAAAGATTGCCATTGATTTTTATATATTTTTTTTCCAGCAAATGGTTGCTTCTTGTGATCAATTCGTCACTTTCTCAGCTGCTATGCCGGCTGTAGTTTATCAAATAGAAACCCCTCCACTTACTAAGCAATCCTTTGGATTCTTCAAATTCATTAAGGCATCCACTACAGCCCCTCGGGACCGTAATTTGTCCCTTTTCATCTAAATTGTTTCCATTTATTCTTCTTTTCAAGATATGAACAAAGTGCGACAAGGCCGAAATGGCAGTAACCTTGAAAATTTGGCTCGCTTATAATTGAATTCGTAAAGATATGTAGATATGGTTTGAGCTGACGAATAACACAACATTTACAAGATGTAAAAGTAAAGGGAGACCTTGTGGTTCAGTTCTAATGAAACATGCACAAATGACTCGCCAATGCAGCTCTACACAGTTGGTAACTCTCTTCAGCCTCTGACGTCCAAGTTCATTGATTCTCTCCAACTTATTCCGAGTGAGAAGTCCAGTAGATCAACCCACTGCAACAAACACTACTTCAGGAAAACAGATCGTAGAAACAGGCTAACATTATAGGAAACTCCTCGGAAAAACATTATGGTATAGTAAGTTAGCCTTTGCTATAAAGAACATCACTAGTAAGTTAGCCTAGTGATGAAACCCCTGAATTATCTAATTTTTTCCAGAGAGCAGTTTCAAGCAACAAAGAACAGTTTTTTCTCAAAAACATATATTGATATAGTATTAGAACACTAAAGAGAAAAGGTGATTTAAAATGTTCCACGTAGATTGAGGAAGGGTGGAATATAGAAGTTATTTTATATGAATCATACTCAGAAATCAAGAGAAACAACATACTGAAAGTTTATCCCAACAACTCTTCTTTAGACTTTAACAGAGTTGCCTTGCAGAATTTTTTTTGGATAAGAGCCTTGCAGAATTAATTCAACGGAGTTGAGGATAAAAAGTTATCGCATGGTTGTTGGCACAGATCCAAATAAAAGACAAAAAGGAAAAATCAGAATTAAGATAATCATTGAGAGGAAGGACCATTTACCTAACCAACACAAACACACACTGTAATACTCCCGCAACTCCCGTCCACACTGATGGCCCAGTTTTTACTATTGAATCTTGTATCAAGAGTCCCACTGATGCTGCTAATGAAACGAATGATACCACATAAGCGAAGAAGAGCCAAAGCTTCAATCTGTTGTTAATGGAAATATCAGCACTGTTAATTACAACAATATACTTGCACTACATCAACACATCAAATTCTCAATGTTATCACAGGATTCATTAATTTTCCTTTGCTTATAGGTTTAAAACTTGATAAACAAAGGTTGATTTCCATGATGTCCCGACGTATCAATTCATAGCCAACATATCAATTCATCATGTCCTGACATGAACCGATATTGTATTCTAGTAGGAATGTGGAAGGCATATAAAATTTCTCTTTAAGAAAAATGAACAACAGATTTTGTCCTCAACAAGCAGATATGCAGAATCTTTACTACTGGGCTGTGAGCACAGTAGACGTCCATGATTTATGTTGCCATTAACATATAATGAAAAAAAAAATCCTAATTCCCTTCACGTTTCATTATCCTTTGTACCCCCCTCAATCAGTAAAGTTGACTCTTGAGACTCCTAGTGATTATCGTCCCTAAATCACAGCGGTTAAAACATATGGAGCAAGCCGCAATTTTATGTCGTTACCTTGCTCTAATTGTTATTTTCTCCATTGATCAGTAAATATGTGCACAATTCTTTTAATCCGTGTGCGTTTGATCCAGCTCGTGAGACAACTGTCCAACCCTACCATACATTAGGTTGCAAAAATAATTCATTGGATATTAAATCCTAAATAGTTGTATAATTAATGTTACCGTTGATCAATAGGTCTTCCATACAGATTTTAATTCCACAATAACCACCTTAAGAACTCCTTTTTTTTGTGGGTTCTAATGAAGCTCGTAGAAGCTAGGTTTCCACTAGCAAGTCGCTAGTGATTTTATTCCCAAGCAAGTATTGCAACTACTGAAGGTGTAAGGAATGGTTTTCAATGCATCTTAATCCTGACATAGCAACCCAAAAACATTTCTTAGCTCTAGAACATTATAACCTCAAATACACCTTTTTCTTATGTTTGTCACTGTCAGACCTCCACCAGCGTTTACTATCACTTGGACCATTCAATCAAGAAATTATGATCGATCTCTTCATTTCTGCTGGTCTATGCAGTTCACACATACACATTTTTCTTTCAACTCTCTCTCTCTATATATATACCACTAGACATGTGCATTACACCCTACACAACCTCACTCTTCCCCCTTAGTAGTTTCTCCTCTTGACAACCCACTTAATCGGAAAGGATATTAAAAAGGGATTTACAGAATTGGCTAACAGGACGTTCTGATAATAATCATCACAGTAGAAATGCTGCTCCCATGAAAAAAAAGGCGTAAAAGTCTCGGTGCAGATATCATATCACATATGCAAATTACTCTTACTTTAAACACAGACATTGACAGTGTTCAACTTTT
This sequence comes from Momordica charantia, assembly GCF_013281855.1. Taxonomy (NCBI): domain Eukaryota; kingdom Viridiplantae; phylum Streptophyta; class Magnoliopsida; order Cucurbitales; family Cucurbitaceae; genus Momordica; species Momordica charantia. The sequence goes on along the minus strand of NW_028275162.1, from coordinate 23,129,867 downwards.
GTTGCCTATTTGACTTTTCTCCTCCTTTATGCGCTAATAACGGACAGCTAACGAACAATTCATTCGTTGCTCGATTCCAAGCTTCGTGATGAGTGTTTCGACCATGCCCCTGTAACTTCTATTGCATGCAAGCAAATTTGGGCTCAAAGTGCATTCGATAATCTAAAAATGTAAATTAATACCCGAATGTATGAGTTCATAAGATCCTAACACATCCAAGGAGAATAATGCTAGCAAGAAACTAAACCACATTGCACATTAACTTGTCGAAGAAGGACGCTATGAAATTGCATTCAATCAAATCGAATGATAAAGCAAGAGGGCCGCTATATGATCGGTGACGGAATTGAACAATAGAGAAAAATAGGAAAGCAGACAACACATTCATAAAATACTCGCCTCCATTCGCCTTCCTCGTACGGAGAATAATCGATATCTTCTTTCCGAACGCAATTGAACATGAGAGCCGCGAAAGAGGCAAAAATACCTGCAACGCCAATACCGGAGGCACGCCGTCAAAAACCCTAAGCGCGAATTACACGGAGCTTGGAGTAGTAAATGTGTAAGAATAAAGAACCTGGGAGGTAGTGGACGAAGGAGACCGGAACAGAACTGCAGACGACGGCGTCAACCCAAAACCACCATCCGGCGCCGAACACGGCACCGGCGACGCCTGGGGCCGAAGATTGACCACAGTTCCGCCAAATCCATTTGGGGTTTCTTCGTTTTGCCTCCTCCTTGCGCTTGCGGGTCGAGACAGCTTGATTTGGAGAGGCAACTGTGAACTTAATAATGATCTCACAGTTCAGACTCTTTCCTACCAATACTTAATCTTCAATCTTCCATTGAAGCTTCAATAATCGAAGAAGTTTTTTTTTTTTTTTTTTTCCCCTTTTTCGTTGAAACGGGTAAATAAAAATAATTATATAAAGACAAAAATTCTTCGTTTTAATTATTATTTTTTATAAGGAATTATATTTATTCTTTTTTTTTTTTAGTTCGAATTATATTGATTATTATTGTTTGATAAGATTGTCATTACAAGGTCTTTTTCCCTAAATATAATGCTTTGAAAATTTCAATTTTACCTTTAATTTATTAGAAAAATATCAATAACTAAATTGATAATTATTTAAAAGAATGGAGATATTTAGCATTTTCTTTCTTCCGATGATAATACAACATAAATATAGGAGTGATAATGTGAATATAGTTTAAATGTTATTTTGGGTGGTTGTATTCTCAGCTTTCGGTTTAGGTGTATTTTTAAAATGTCTATTGTGATCGTTGTATTTTCAGTTGTGATCGTTGTATTTTCAGCTTTTGAAGATGAAAAGCTTTGGCGCATAGCCCTCACGGTTTTACTTTTGGTTCTATCCAAAATACTTCATACCAATGGACATAATTGTCATATCTTACATAACTATGATCATCTCCTCCCCAAATCAACGTAAGACTTTGTTTGCATTTCGTTTATAAACCCAACAATCCTCCCTCAAACAAAGTACCAACGAGTCTCTCCTTAAGTAGCCACTAATTCGTACTCTCGGAGACCAGAACGAGAGCTCGCTCTTATCTAAGGTTTCCGCCACACCTTGATAGAGCACACCCACAGATTCCACCATGACTACACCTTCCAAGACTCACCACTTATTTGTTCGACACTCGAGGATTTCATCAACATAGCTAGGTTTAGATCATGGCTCTAATACAACGATATTCTAAGTACCCCGAGTATCTCTACAATTGTATAATATTGTTCGCTTTTGGCATAACCCTCATGGATTTGCTTTTGGTTTCACCCAAAAGGTCTCATTTCCTAATCAATATGGGACTTTGTTTGCATTTCCTTTACAACCCTAATAATTGGTAAGTACGATGAAAAATTTAGTATTCCAACTACATGCATGGGAAATAATGACTTTCTCCCTTTTCTATATTGTAACTTTAAACATGATTAAATTATTAGTAACTTTAAACATGATTAAATTATTAGTGAATCCAAAAATTTAAGTTAAAAGGGTTAAAAGTAAATTTGTATAACTAAAAAACATATCACCAAACCCAACAAAGCATAAATCAATATTAAATGCATATAAGATCTTATAACATCTCAAACATGATTAAATCATTGATGAATTTAAAAGTTTTTTTTAATACATTAACCTAAAAACTTAAGCTCAAGAGTTAGGATAAAAATTTAGTCATTTATAAGATACCTAACAAAAGTATCATAAAATCCAACAAAGTGAAAATCAATATTAAATGACGAGGAAATGACAACTCGTGGGTTTAAACATAGGACCTCCTGTTATGATATCGTCTTAAGCATATTTATTTTTTTTAAGTAAATGTCTTAAACATGATTAAATCATTGATAAATCAATTTAATCATTTATAGGATGTGTAACGTAAATATCATATCTGATTGTATTTTATGACTTGTATTTGAGTCTTCTTTCTTTTTCTTTTTCTTTTTTTTTTTTCAGATCAAATGAAAATAAACCTAAAACTAACCACGAGAGATTTAACCATCGACTTTTAGGACGGTAGATGTTATCCTATGTTTGGATCGAAGACTTTCTTGACTTATTTAAATTATATTATGATACTTTAATTTCAATGTTCATTATAAATTGGTTTGTAAACTTTAAAACATCAAATCTTCAGGTGGAACTCTTGTACCCTTAATTTGTTGTATTAAAAAAAACATTATGTTTTCAAATAACAGCAAAATATAATTATTCACATGAGATTTCTAAAGAGACTGTACTTCATAGAACTGAATTTTGATTTTGTTGTATATTTGTGTAGTTGATTAAATCTCTAGTAGTTATCCTCTAATTATTTTTCTCAACTTTAAAGATTGAATTATTTTTCTTGAACTTGGATCGAGGTTCTGGTGCTTCGAAATTCTTCAAGTCTTCAAAGAGGAAGAACCTTCAATTTGCTATATGAATTCTCCAACTTCTCAACCTTTTAAAATGAGTAGACTCCTCTACCCCACAAGCTTTGGTGGGATTTCGGTTTGTGTGATTTTAGACCCAACTCATGGATTTGGACTCTATTTGAGTCATAAGTCTAATTTAATTTCACATAGTCTAGGTTTATGTGATTTTTTGACCCATTCCCTAAATCTAGGCCTGTGATTTTGGACCAAACTCAATTATTTAAGTGTATTTATACTTATTCAAATTTGGTAAAGTTCTATTATCAATCCACTGCAATGATCTTATTGGTAATTTGGACTTTGGGTCAAATTACCCTCCAATGTTTTTTGGGAAATTTAAGTGGATGGCTAAATTTTGCCACCCGTTTTAAAAAATATCTATTAGTTTTGAAGTGGATGGCTCCAATCCCGATGACCATGAAAGACATGTGACATTATTTGAAAATTACTAATTTATTGTCTTTAATTTTAAAATTTAAATACCATTTTGGACCTTACGTACTCTTAGTTTTGGTTCATTTTGGTTTATTTTGATTATTGTAATTTCAAAATGTTCTTTTTTCTCCGTATACTTTCAATTTTCATTCATTCTAGTCTCTTTACTTTCAAATTGTTCGTTTTAGTCCGTGTTCAAGTTTAAAAATTAAACATTTAAACTTTCGTAAGTTCAAGTTTCCCTACTCAAAAAACTGAATCTATTTTAGGGATGCAATCTTATCACTAATAAACGTTTAAGGTTTTAATAGGAATCTAATTTTTTCATTTATGAACTCAAATTTTTATAATTAAAACTTTAGACGTGTAATTGTAATTACTTACCATACTTTAGGGGTGATTTGTGTAATTTTAAAGTTTGCAGAATATATCCAACTTTTGAAAACTAAAAAAAAAATATTTATTTTGTTTTTCAAGTTTGGCTAACTAGTCAAACACATTTTTGGAAGAACGTGAAAAACCTATCAAACTTGTACGATATCCCACTCTCATAGTTGGAGATATATGCTAATTACCGTTGAGCTATGCTTATTTTGACAATTTTACACGATTTGAAAATATAAAAAAACTATAATTTAATTTCAAACGAGACTTCATTTGAGTCATTGTAGCTTGACTTTAGTTTAATTTAATTGATACGATTCCAATTTAATTTGATATTGGTTCTCATTTGAACTTCTTGACTTTGAGAGAAAAAATATATACCTTTATTAAACTAAATTGTGCTCGTATTGACAACCAGATAAGTTAAATATCAAAGATTAGAATATTAATCATAGATAGAAAATGTATCATGTATTCTACGCCATGACAAGTTGCAATGACAGGGATGGGTTGTGAGGTTAAACCCACCCATCCAAAAAGCCACGCAATTCCTTTTACTTTCTAACAGTTGGCCAAATATGAAACACAAGCTTATTGCACGTAAATGTACAACTTTTTACATATTTATTACGGCAATGGTATGCATATAACATTTGTGACTTTTTCTTGGTACAATATGAAGTTGGGAGATTCAAACTCATGATCTATTCATCAAAGATATGTGTAAATTACAGTTGAACTAAATTATGTTAGCAACATTTGTGAGATATGTACCTAGCAAAGGATGCCACATATTTACCTCATTTTATATCCAGATATATACTAATCAACAAGAGTATAACTAAGTCAAAACGAATATAGTTCAACGGTAATTGACATATATCTCCAATCGAGTATAACTAAATTGATTATGACATATATCATGAACAAAAAAAATTAGAGATTTGTTGAAAAGAATTTGAAGTTCGAATTATCATCCCACATGTTATTTAACGAAACATAAAAAAACAATATCAAGCAAAAAATTATCAATTAAAATCTAAGGTTTTGAAATTTTAATTTATCTAAATTCAAACTTAAATTCCAATTGACCTAAAAAATAGGACTTCATAACCAAAAAAAAAAATCTAAAAGTCCAAATTTTAAAAGGTGGGAAGAAAACTAAAGGCATAGATTAACTTTAAAGTAATTTAGCTTGAAAACGAGAGACGTTAGGATATTGATTTGATTCTACAATCGAAGATTTATATTTTTGATCAACTGAGTTATGTTCATGTTGATAATTATCGATTCTTTACCCCGACAAATAATAAATGTACCGCATCTCGAATATGATAAATATTTGTAATGGTAGGAATAATTGGTGAGACTTGGAATCATGGGGTTAAATTGGTAATTTTGAAGTGAAGGAAAACGAAAAGAAAAAAAAAAGGAAGGTAAGTAAACTAAATTGGAATATGACAAGAGAGCATCGAAAGGCGAAAAAATGCACAAACGCAAAAACTTGACTGGATTAATTGGAATTTGGAATAAACTTTAAAATTTATATACGCGAAAAAAATTAGGCAATAGCGTTGATCCGGTAAAGGAATTACATAACTAGAGCCAATGGATAGATGACACGTAGACAGCGGAGGAGCTAATACCGCTGCAACTCTAGTGTCTTACTACACGCTAATAAATCTCCCATATAAAATATCTTTCTAGAATCGAACCGCCTTCACTGCCTGCAAATAACGCGAATCTCTCTCTCTTCCTTTCTCTCTCATCCCAATCGAAACCGAAACCGAACTGCGATTGCGAACAAATTTTTAATCATTCATTCATTCACAACAAAAGGGATCCGAAAAAAACAACACGAATCACACTAATTTCAGACCCCAATCCTGGTTACGCCTCATCTTTTCCTCGCATATACCCGTGCAGGCGAGGAGTTTGGACCAGGATTTCTGGATTAGGGTTAGGGTTAGGGTTTGTTTTTGTCCTTTTATCTACATAGTGCGTGCATGCGAGGGTCTGGATCACATGTATGGCAGTGTTGTTATCTGGATAGTGTGGAATTTGGGGCTTTGACCATGGAGCGCGCCAGAGGTGGGTTAATTCTTGGTTATTGTTGGTGATGACTAGAGACCGATGTCTCCTGGGAAAGAAGATGATGGGTAGGGGTGCGGACGGAGGCTGTGGTACTGAGGAGAGGCCTTGCCCACTGTCTAGAGTGCCCAACAGAATACCGTTGACCCAAACTCAAGCACAAGAGGAGAAGCTTTGTACTGTGAACATTGATTATTACGCGCAGGCTCAAAAGGCGTTGTGCGAGCGCTCGCCATTTGATGTTGCGGAAGAGACTTCAGCTTCTTGTGTGCCTACTTTGCCCAGTAGGCTGGGGAGCTTTTTGGTTAGACATTCGGATGGTAAGAAACGGCAGCGGAAATCGAATTCCGGGGCAGACAAGAAGTCTTCTCGGCAAGGTGAAAGGTCGCGTGGCTCCAACATTTGGGTTGAGACCGAGGAATATTTTAGAGACTTGGCGTTGCCTGATGTAGACACTTTGCGTGCAGCGTCTTCCTTTAGCAGTTTAGTGGCTAGGAAGTGTTTTACAATTCCGTCTTTGGGAAATGTTCCAGAAGCAAATGTAGGTGGCAGTGAGAATGTTAGTGATCAGAATATGGATGGGGTCGTTGTTAAAGACGAGGTTGTGGATGATCGTTTGTGCTCGGAAATGAGCATGGCTGAAGCCAATGGTTCACCTCCGGAAGACAAGGGTTGTTTGAATTTGGATTCTTCTCGCGGATTAGAATGGCTCTTAGGTTGTAGGAATAAGGTGTCTTTAACTTCGGAGCGGCCTTCGAAGAAACGGAAGCTTCTAGGTGGCGACGCAGGGTTGGAAAAAGTTCTGATTGCTTCTCCTTGCGAAGGAAATTCATCTCTATGCCACTTTTGCTCGAAGGGTGATACGGACAAAGGGTTAAATCCGTTAATCACTTGTAGTTGTTGTCATGTGGTGGTTCACCATAAGTGCTATGGCATAAGAGAAAAAGTTATTGGATCCTGGTTGTGTTCTTGGTGTAAGCAGAAGGATAAAACCAATGATTCCACGAAGCCTTGTTTGCTCTGTCCCAAGCAGGGTGGTGCTCTGAAACCTGTACATAAGAACGTCAACAGTGGATTTTCTGTCGAATTTGCTCATTTGTTTTGTTGTCAGTGGATGCCAGAGGTATATATAGAGGACTTGACGCAGATGGGGCCCGTTATGAATATGGGAGGTATAAAAGAAACTCGGAAGAAGTTAGTATGTAACATATGCAAGGTCAAGTATGGAGCCTGTCTTCGGTGCAGCCATGGTATGTTCATTGTTCCATTATTATATGCCATTCTCCTTTTCTGTTTGGATGATGCATCGGAAGCACATTCTACGTGGCTACTAGCGGTCGTCAGATTTTGGTTCATTTTTTGCTGTTAACTTGTATGAACTGGGTAGATTACTTTTATGCTTTCAAGTAGAAAGGCATGTTTTTGGCTTGTTTGTTAAAGTCCTTTGTACAAAGTATTTAGAAGTTGGTCGAAATCTGAAATCAATGAACAATTATTTTCTACTACTCTTGAGGTTCGATTTCATGTTCCTGGGCTGCGTTCTCTCTCTCTCTCTCTCTCTCTCTCTCTCCATTCCTCCCTCCTCTCTCTCCCAACATAACTTTGCTTTCTGACTTCTTTGGAAGGTTAGTTGTTGAATTACTACCATATTGAGATATAAGAAGTGGTATTAAGAGAGGGGTCATCCATACTTGTTATATTAACTTTATCGTCTATCTATTCTCCAAAAGATGCGAGCAGTATAATAGCCATCAGGATATATTGTTGGTTGTAATTAATTATCATTTAGTTTATTCTTAAGAGAGGGTCTCATTTAAACAAACATGCTGACTTGAGGCGTTATCATGACTAAACAGTTTCTTCTTTCATGCTTTGTCTATTATTCAGACCGATAGCTAGAGGGCAGATTTCTTATCTGAGGATGTTGGTGGTTCCTGATTTGATAAAAAGGAAAAAATCTCTAGGAATTTCTTGATATTTATAGGTCGTGCATTCCAACTTATAAACCTCTTATTGGAACTCTAAAGTATCGAGTAAACACAGCTTTTTTTTTTATGGATGGAAAATATTGTATAACTCAAAAAGCATATAAAAGAGTTGCGATGATTAAGTTCTCTCCCAAGAAAGATAAAAAAGACTCCAATTGGCTTGAATCAAGAATATTGGATCTTATGTAACCGTTCTATGGAAGCTTGTCAACTAAAGAAATTAGACCAAATTAGATTCCATACCTTCCATACCCTTTTCTTTTGTCTAGGAATTCTATGATTTTTATCTCCCAATCTCTAACAAGATAGTCATTTAACAAACTATTCTAGAGGATTTTTGTCTTGTTTCTGGAAGGGTGCGCCCAAGCTAGTGGAAGGAAGAAGTCCTCAAGTCTTTTAGAAGCACACCATGAAAAATTGCTTTGTAAAAGTCTTCAAGGGGCAAATTGAATTTTATCAAATAAGTGCTGGATGGCTTCACTGAACTTTTTACAAACAACATAAATCACACGACGAGTATTGGAAATCTTTTATCGTTTTATTGATATTGAGGATATGGATTTTGATATTGCTTAGTTGACCAAGCAGGCACCGGCTTTAATGAAGGTTCTTTGTATACTTGATTATAACCAGGCAGGCATGCACCTGAATTTCCATAGGGATCTACTCCCAATGAATTTATGGGGGGTGTTTGGACTTGTGGAGATACCTTTGATCATAAATTTAAAGATGGATTTTACAGAGTTCCATGGTGTTCTAGTGTTCATGTATTGGTTAGGAATATTATTTCTGACCTAAAAAGGATGGAAAGCCCATTCTTCAACCTTTGTTGTTTTTGCTAAGGGATCGTCTGAACTTTAGGTACCGAGTGGTGTAGTGCCGGTTAGACACTGCTTTAGTTCTATGATGTTGACTTACTCTTCAACGGCATAAAGATTAGTGACATTTCAACTTGGGCAGTTGCAATCTCATCAAACTATTTCCAAATTCTACTTCTTCTTTGAAGTAAAAGAGGATCTTTCTAGTGTTAGCAATATCCAAGCCCATCCTGCTCTTTAGGCAAAGCTCACAGGACCACTTATTCCAATGGGAACCCTTCTCCAACTAAACATGTTCCAAGAAATTCTCTCATAATTCATTTTGCATCCTATTCAAGAGTATTTTCTGAAGTCTTGGGGTCTTCTGAATAATCATGATTCTGTTGAAACTTGAAAGCGTTTTAGTAGTTGTATTTATCAGCTGAAGGTACGATAGCTGGATGAATAGGTTTGAAGAAAATAGTTATGCATCACTATTCACTACTACTCTTAATATTATAGCAGCTACCATTAACTGTGGAGATGACCTGATTGTAAATTTTCCCTAGTTACGAGCAAGGTGGCTAGAGAAATGATTGGCATCTACCAAAAATTTCATAGATGTAGTGTTTAAAATTAATTAGAAGGAACGTATTACTTTTTAAGGTTTTAGAAAATCTATTTGCGTCTGGATCTCTCTGTATATAAATTAGAAAGTTTATCCTTCTAAGGTTTTTAATTCATTGACAGTCATTTCATTTGAAAACAGACCATAATTGGCATGCAGAGGTGGAAGTTATCATTGTCATGGAATTTAAGAGGCCATTCTCGTTTGTATCCATTGATAATATGCACAGTAAAGTAGCATGGGTGCCTCCCCTTATTTATTTGCTTTGCTCTTTCCCATTTTTATATAGCATCCAAAGTGAAAACGATAACAGGAGTTTGAGGATGAGAAATTCTCTTAGAACACCAAATATTTTACATGAAAAATGTCCATCTAAATTACATTGGAAATTCCAAAGTTTAAGGGGGCGTTTGACCTGTAGGAATAAGAATATGAATGTAAACCTGAGACTATGATGCCTATAAATTGAATAACCATGTTTGGTAGGTCATGTTAGTACAAAGATCTTAAAATGAGTCTTAAATTATAAAATTATTAATTAATTGTACACAGTTAAATTAAATTTGTTAACAATATTTTGTTTCATAAGTTACTTCATACTAAATTTAAAATTAATTATTTATAATTAAAGACAAATAGTTAAAATCAAATAAATTAAATTGAATTTTATATTAACAATTTTCACGGGTTTATGAGGCTAATGTTTAAGTTTAATAATAACATTGGTTTAGGTTGCCCATTCTCCCCTCTATGTTACTGCATACCGCATACCAAACAGCCCCTAATGGTTTTACATAATACTGATCAGCCATAAATTCCCGAGTGGCAACTGTTTGTGGCCTCCCTTACCAATCTTAAGACAATGTGATTTAGTGCAATTTGGTGAAATCTATCCCTGGTTTACTTGGTTTAGAAAAATGAACAAAAAGAGATTTTGAGGACAAAATTGATGATTTTGGATCCGGCATTCAGGGGAAATTTGGGAGTTAGATAGTTTTTATTATTATTTTTTATGTTCTTCTCGCATACAGTTTCAAACTCTCTTGTTAGTACACCACCTTTTTAGTTAATTTAATTTGGACTATTTTTTAGGTTTGGCGGATACTCCATCCTCCGGTCTTTATGACACAATCAATAATTCGCTTCATTTTCAATTAGGCCTTGCTTCCCCATTTGTAGTTTTTCTTAGGTAGTTTTCTTATCAAGGAAAATAAGTCCCAAGACATTTTCCTGTTACTTTTCCTAAGAGAAATTGCCTGTTCTTTTCTCTCATCAAATTATCCAAGATTATATGAAACTGCCAGCCGCTTCAAAAAGGCCGTTCTCTTTTTACTGGTAAGTAGCAATTCCCCCAAAAAGGTTCTAGCAAAGAATATTCCCCTTCAGAATCCTCTCTCTGTGAATTGTGATAGGCCAGACTTTTCTCATACTTGGTCAAGATGTACTTTGCCCTTTCAGATTGGAGATTTATATATATTATATTTCTATTTGTATGCTAATCTTCATTATGTATTTGTTCTGTGGAGTTTACGGTCATGTTCTCCATCCGTACATATTGGAGAATAGGAGCTCTCTCTGTCTTGGATGATTTAAATGTCACGTTATTATTGGCTTCATATGCTTAACCTTTGGTGTATTATGATGGTTTATTATCTAATTTCCTCTATTGTTTGGGGACGACTTTTAATATTTGGAACTGTAGTCTCTCCATGTCTATGAACAATCGGAAATCTATTATGTAGTCCTTTTTGGGTGGGGTTTTCCTCTACCCCCCAGCCACTAGTTGTTTTTGCCTTTTTGTTGATACAGGTTTCTTATCCAAAAAAAAAAAAAAATTGGAACTGCTCTACCATCTGTGGTTTTTGATTTTTATGTTTCTTCATTCCGTCCAATCCTTTTGAGTTCTCTCCTACTATTTATTAATAGTTATCTTGCCTGGGTGATTGCTCTCAGGAACTTGCAGAACCTCCTTTCATCCAATTTGTGCAAGGGAGGCTAAACATAGAATGGAAGTCTGGGCAAAATATGGGTGTGATAATGTAAGTGTGAATTATTCCCATCCCATTCTATACTTTAGTCTGTCTGATAACAATTTCAACCGTGACTGTAAAATTCGACTCAATCACATCTTTTTTATTTTTTATTTTTTCTTTCTTTTATGTATCAAGAAGCCCTTTGTACTGTCTAAAAGAGTACACCTTTCAAAGATCTAAGCTTGCTTCTATCAGGTTGAGCTTCGAGCTTTCTGCTCAAAGCACTCAGAAACACGAGATTTTAGGAGCAGTGGCCAAGTTCAAGACACTTCTGAAGCTGTTAACTGTAACTCATATGTGGTCAACCACCTTCCAGTGACATTGTCAGTTAACAGACCGCAGAAATTAGTTGGGAGAAGGAACATTGATAATCTTTTACTCTGTAAGGAAGCTTCTGATACGAACTCTGGAAAATTGGGCGATGGTGAATTAGAAGATATAGGATCCACGGATCTAAGTTTAAATGCTGATTCTGTTGGTACACACAAGTCTACTATCCAGGGGGTTGAGGATGTCAACCCACTTGACTCCCTTAAATTTGCATCGATTATGAAAAAGGCAAGCTTGCAAGTTTCTATTTCGTTTTGATATTAAATCTTTCTTTTCTAGGGTTGTCTTACTTAAACTGTATGTCTACCTTCTTGCAGTTGATTGATCAAGGAAAAGTCAATGTTAAAGATGTAGCCTCAGAAATTGGCATACCGCCTGATCTATTAAGTGCAAAACTTACAGTAATGCCTGTGATTATTCAATTTTAAAGAAGTTTTTCTCCATGTAAAATAAAATCCTGTGCTTTGCTTACATTATCGTTTCTTCATTCTGTAGGCTGACAACCTTGTCCCTGACTTGAAATCTAAAATTGTCAGATGGCTAAAAAATCATGCTTATATTGGTGCCCTGCAAAAAAATTTGAGAGTCAAACTTAAATCGGCTGTTTTGTCCAAGGCTGTTGTTGGAGCTGCTGATCGTTCTGACTCTTTATCAGTTCCTGAATCTGAAAATTCAGATCTTATTGCTGATAAATTGGTTAAAACTCGACGAAAAACTAAAAGCAATATGAGCCATCTGAAGAATGATGAAATCAAATGTTCATCTGAAGAGACTTTAGGTGGTGGTCTAGCAATGCATAGTGATTCCTTGGATCAGCAAGATAGTGAAGAACCGGGTGATTCAAATAAGGAATGTATCCAAGACTCTAGTGAAAAGGTTGAGCACGTTATCTTTATTATTGTTATTTTTCGCCATTCTTTCTTTGGGCAGCAGATCTTCTGATTTTCCCTATGGAATCCAAATGATGAGTAGTACCATTACGCTTTTATTCCACTCTCCTCTGCATGGTTCCTTTGATTTCTTGACTGGTGAACTTGTAAAGTATCCTCAGTTATTGGAAAAAGTAACAAAATAACGTTCTTTTTCTATCGAGGTGGTTGCAATTGATGGATTTCATTACATCAATGTAAAATCGATGGGAACTCTTGTTCTCATCTGTCCCTATGTTCATTGTTTATTTTCTACTTTTTTAGGCCTGCTAAGATAACACTTTAATGTGCTGATTTAAGGAAAGGTTATGTATAATCATTCCCTTATTGTTTGTCATGACCCCATTTCTCTTGCTTCGCTGTTCTCTTCTTTCATTTTATGGCCAGTATTAACTGGTTCAATACAATCACGTAGGTAGGTTGATAAGGGCAGTGTGTTGAGGAGGGTAGACTCTCTATGCGATTATGAATATGTTGGTATTTGCCTGAGTTAAACGTGGTGCTTGTGGTATTTTCATTATCTTTAATTTTTTTTTGGAGTGGCTTGATATGAAGAGAATCATGGTATAGGGGCTGCTGAAAGTGTTCACTACGTATTACATACATGTTTGAACCCGTTGGTCGTCAAGAGATCGGGGATTCTCTGAGTACTAAAATTTGTAGTTAAAAATCTCTTGACTAGTTTAGGGTACTAAAATTTGTAGTTAAAAATCTCTTGACTAGTTTAACATTTGCATTACACTTTTGCTGGATCTTCACAATATCACGTCGTTCTTTCTTATATGTTCTGTTTGTTCACCAGTCTTTTGGACTGGTTTTGGCATCCTTGTCTTGGAAATGGGTCGAAGTTGGGGATTCTGGCCAGTTAACTGAAGCTTGACGTTTCCATTGTCTGAATGTGGATGAAGATGACGTTTATGATTTATATGAATTGGGAAGTCTAAAGTGATCTGAGATGTTTTCCTTTCTCTTCCGAAAGCTAATGTTTCATGGTTTCTCTATCCAATGCTTAGCTATCTGCCATCATCTCCTTGGGTGTAGTTTAATCTGTTGTCATACGTCACTATCCTATCCCTCAAACTAAACTTTTCTATCCTAACCAATTTACCCTTGAAGCCATATGGGCCTTGAGGTGGAAGTGGGGAACTAAGCCTGGTTGAATACTTCTCTCCCATGTTGCTTCCTCCATAGTCATAACATCCCATTAGGTTATTACTTCGTGCAGCTTCTTGTTTTTTGGATTGGAGCAAACCCCTAGAGCTGCCTTAGGTTCAGTGATCAAGTATAAGGAGGAATCCAAGTGGGATGGTAATGGTAGGGGATGAGAACTCTTTCCTTCAGCCAGAATTGAGAAACATGGAACATTATGTATATTAAAGCAAAAATTGGCCGACTATAGATTGCCTGCATAATAATCATCTGGTATACAGTTTGAGGGTTTTCAATAACTTCCCAGAATTATATGTAGGAATGCTGTGTGTTTATGTTGTATCTTATTGACGTCTCTTCTTGCTGCTGCTTATATTTTGAACATCTGACTAAAGATGGCATGCACTTGCACATTTCTTTCTTCCTTCAAATTTCCTGAGTCACTTTAGTTCCCGATTTTTCCATTTTAGTTTGTGGTTTTTTCCCTTTCCCCTTTAACTGGAGTGATTTTGTTTCAACCGTGCAGCATTTGAACGAGCATGATAATTCTCGAGATTCTTCTTCAAGGATTTTCCCAAATGATGTAGGTATGTTATGAAGTTTATGATTGATTCTTCTCTATATGTTTCCAGCTTGACCGTCTCTTTTTTTCCCTCTGTATTTCTTTCATTGACTCTGGATAAGTTATTTCCTTATAGGAAAACAATGATAAGTCTACAAGTAACTTATTTCTGTTACTCTCTACGACACCAGTGTTTTCTTGACTAAGTTGTGAAATGTTTTTGATGAAATTAAGATTACATTCTTATTGATTATGATCTAAAACCACATCTAAGATTGAATTATTCTTAACTAACAGTATGATATTTTTTATAAAATGGGTGGTGCTAATGATAGTGTCCGCACTTTCTTGTTAGAAGTAACGGGTTACTTTTGAAGACTTGGAATGGAGGTCACATCTTCCATCCTTTTTCTAAGAGGTCCCTATTATAATATTGCAAGCTCCTAAAGATGTTGGCTAAACACTATTTTTATAGTTCAAATCAATATTTTTCCTTTGTTTCTTTTTTTTTTTTTTGGACTGAAAAATCTTCTGGGCTTTTTACAGTCTTGGTTCGATCATTCTTTTTTAAGTAATTCATTGGATGTTTTAATTGCTTTAATGGATCTTCAAATATTAAACATCTACTTATGAACGTGTTGGATCCTTGGATTCTCTTTAACACCTGGAATATTGGTGACTCATTTTTCTGTTCGACGTTTTGGGATAATTTTGCAGGCAATACAGTTAGACCCTTAAATTGTAGCCTCACGGAAAGTGATCGTTTAGAGGCTGCTGTTTCTGGCCACAAGTCTTCAATAAGTGCAGCTCATGGGTACATGGTTATTTCTTATCAATTGTAGTTCCGAATTGGGGCTTTTGACAAGTAACTTCTTTTTAATTTTTAGATATTTTCTGCTGACGTCACAAGTTTTCTAAACATTTTAGATGATTATTATGCAGAAATGCTGGAGAGGCCCCCAGTTCTTATTTTCATCCATACGTTCAAGAGAAGGTGTCGCATTTCTTGGATGGAAGGCTTTTAAGTAACTACATACTTGGATCTAGTGGTAAAGTTTTTCATGCTACTTGGTATGCATTGAATTTGTCATGATATTATTTTACTTCACAGATTTGATTGGGGGAGAGATGTCACGTTGGCAAGCATCCTCCAATGCTGGCGTCTGCTGTGATCATGAATACCAGGGTTTAGAGTGCAATGACGTGGGTTGCCAATCTGGTGGATTTAATCCGAAGCAGCTAGTCAATAAAAAAATAGCTGAAATTATGAAGTTGTCTCCAGAAGATGAAATTGAAGGAGAAATTATATTTTATCAGCATAGATTACTCGCAAATGCAGTTTCAAGAAAGCAGTTCACTGGTATTTTAACTGTTCTCTTAATCTTCAATGTGATGCTGGTCTGTCCTCATTACTCTTATTTCCCCCTCTTTCATGAGGATTAGAAAGCACTTAAAATGTCATAAATGACTAACAAACTAAAGAAAAAACAGTAATGACTGATGAGGATAGACCAATAGTATCAGCATAGCTTCCTCCCACATCAACCAAAATATATGACTTCTACATACCTGTATAATCATGTTAATACACATTTTTCAAATCACGTCATTAATCAATTAAACAATTGACAAAAAAATGAAGACTTATTTTGTAACTCCTTTGGATGGAGATGACCTAAATTGGTTCTCATAAAAAAAAAAAGTTAACAATAAAATGTTTATTTCTTGAAAGTCGAAGGACTAAAATAGATATTTTAAAATTTAAGGTGAAGACCATAACATGTTTCTTAAAATTTCAGAGACTAAAATATATATTTTAGTAGTGACTAAAAATATAAACAATTGATAGCAAAACAACAGCTAGAACTGTAATGTTTATTTTTTAGAAGCTTATGGACTAAGACTGAAATGTACCTGAAAGTTTGGGGACTTAAAAGTTTATCGTCCGATGCCTGTTTACTCTCCAATGAATTACTGCATGTTATTTTCAACCTTTTCTTTCTAATCTTTGACTCTTCCTACAAAAGAGGAACACTGGAAAGCTTCCTCTGGAACTGAGTTTGTGTTCTATGTAATAGTTTTTGTTTGAATGGTTATTGCAGATCATTTAATCTGTAGTGTTGCTAAGAGTCTTCCTAAGGAGATTGATGAAGCAAGAAGTACGAGATGGGATGCTGTGCTCATTAATCAGTATTTTAGTGAGCTTAGAGAAGCAAAGAAACAGGGTAAGAAAGAGAGAAGACATAAGGAAGCACAGGCTGTACTAGCTGCTGCGACTGCTGCTGCTGCAGCCTCTTCTAGGATGTCATCATTCAGGAAAGATGTATATGAAGAATCTACTCATAGAGAGGTTTTATGATGATTTGATCTGAGGCTCTTTACTTCACTTTGATGCCTATCTGTAGAGAAATGACTGAT
Source organism: Momordica charantia (assembly GCF_013281855.1). Classification (NCBI taxonomy): domain Eukaryota; kingdom Viridiplantae; phylum Streptophyta; class Magnoliopsida; order Cucurbitales; family Cucurbitaceae; genus Momordica; species Momordica charantia. The sequence continues at coordinate 23,113,173 of NW_028275162.1, read as the reverse complement.
GATGTAATGTTTGGCTATTGTTCTCAGTTGATGCCTCGTGCAAAAGAAACACTTACAAAGGTTGCTCTCCCAAAGACTTCATTAGAGTCGGACTTCAGTAAAGAACATGCTAGATCCTGTGATATCTGCCGGCGGCCAGAGACAATATTAAAGCCAATTTTAGTCTGCTCTAGTTGCAAGGTTTTTTCATACTATATCTGCATACTTCTGTAAAAAAGGAAAAAGTATTACATTTGATTGACAGATGGTGCTTATAGCAGGTTGCGGTACATCTGGATTGCTATTGCGCTGTTAAAGAGTCCTCAGGTCCATGGTGTTGTGAATTATGTGAAGAGTTATCATCATCAAGAGGCTCTGGAGCTCCAGTTGTCAATTTTTGGGAGAAATCATATTTTGTTGCAGAATGTGGTCTATGTGGTGGCACCACAGGTGCATTCAGGAAATCATCTGATGGCCAGTGGGTCCATGCCTTCTGTGCAGAGGTAAAACGGTCTTGGGAAATGTTAAGGAACCTGCTTATTTTATGTTGTGCAATATTGTAAGATGCATTTTCCCCGCCCCAAGGGGTTGGGGTCTTCTATTGAGGATTTGGATTGATGTGTTTTCAATTAAAAAACAAATCTCTTTATAAATCCTATTTAAATATGCATTAATTTGAGTATACCTAATGTATTATCTTGTAGTGGGTCTTCGAATCAACTTACAGAAGAGGACAAGCAAATCCTGTGGTAGGAATGGTATGTAAAAGTGGAATGTGCTATATTTTACTATTTGATTATATTTGTTGATGTATTTTTGTCAGTTAATATTTATTTGCGTGAGACCTGGTACGATGGTTTATTTAAATCTTAAATCATACCTTTCTTGATGGAATTCCAGGAGACGGTTTCAAAGGGGGTGGACTCTTGCTATATTTGTCACCGCAAACATGGTGTCTGTTTGAAGGTCTAACCAACTTGGTTTTGCTCAATATGCCCGTTCTGAAATAATAGTAGTGTAGGAGTTCCTGTTTTCATCACTATTTGCTTTATTGGATATTGTGATGGTTGAAGTACCTTCTTTCATCGTCTTCAGTGCAATTATGGTCATTGTCGGTCCACTTTTCATCCTTCGTGCGCTAGAAGTGCTGGATGTTACATGACTGTAAAGACTTCTGGTGGTAAGTTGCAGCACAAGGCATATTGCGAAAAGCATAGCTCAGAGCAGAGAGCAAAGGTTTATACTCTGTCTTGTAATGATTTATATACTTACTACATGCAATTGTGACAACTGACGTTAGAATGAACATGGACAGGCTGAGAACCAAGCACATGGAATCGAGGAGTTGAATAGAGTCAAGCAAATTAGGGTAACTCTATTTCCACTCTAATAATTGCTTATGAACTTACCTTGCTGTATTATTTCTGACACGATGCTTATGCCTCTCTTAAGATCACACTAGGGTGGAGTTTATGATTTTTTGATATATTATGCTGGATCAGATGATTAACCATTTTTCTAAACTATTATTTTTGTAATTATTTTATCCATTACATTTAATTTACCTCTCTGTACAACATCCATCTATAGAGGCCAGTTGAAGAACACCCTGCATTGACCAAATACTGTGGGACGAGATGGCATGTTCAAACGTTGAAATGTTCTATATTCTACGTTTTAGAATTTGTATAAAACATGAGAAAATAAAACAAATACACTTGTGTCTTCAATGAAAAAATTATATTTGAAGAGCTTCCATCATCATGTCATAACCATTTATTATTTTAAAATGATATTATTCTTTAAGTAATTATTAATTATGAAACCAATTTCGTTTGGTTTCTATGTAGTCCATTTTCTTCTTCATGGTATTTGTAGCATCTAATTCGATTATTTTTTATTTCTTTGACCTCCAAGCAGTTGTATTGTGGGTTTCCAAAACCCTTGGGCCTACGTGCTTGCGAGATCTAAATATGTTTCCTATGATGTGGAGCCCCCAAGTGGTGGCCTCGTTGGCAAGGACTTGGGGTCTCTTGGTTATATTAGCTTAGAGGTCTCAAGTTCGAATCTTCAAGTGAGGTTAATACAAAAAATCATTCGTGTCTCTCGAGTATGGCCTTGGGGTGGGTGCGAGTGCCCCCGAGTATAGGAGAGCAAAATTCCAACTCCTTAATTATTAAAAAAAAGGTTTCCTATGATGTCGAAACGGAAGGACTTGTTCTCGAACTGTGTATTTCTGATTTGGAAATAACAATAGGCCTTCAAAACATAACATTTCTTTGGTTGTGCAATGTGCAGTTGAGATCAGATAGTGGTGGTTGAGGGGTGCTTCTAGAATATAAATTCGTCTTTTTGTTATTCATACTGGTGGCTAGTGCGCATGTCTAAATTGCACATTTTACTATCATTTACATGCTATGCCTCTTGTATGATCTTTGTCGCTCATGTCTTATACTTGCTTATATCTGAAATCAGGCTATAATATTTCTTACAATAGATGTTGAACTATAGAGTATTTTTGAATTCTCATTCTTTTTCTTTGGCAGGTTGAACTAGAGAGGCTACGCCTACTCTGTGAAAGAATCATCAAGCGTGAGAAGATTAAGGTATGTCATTTTTAACTAACAAACTAATTTCTTTCTGACGTTTATATTTTGTCAATGGGTAATACCGATAGAGAAAAGCGAGTGCTTGGCTGCAGCTGCAGGACATGACTGTACTAGCTTATTGTTAGTTCATGAATTTGTGAGCTTGTCTTGGCCTTCAAGGTGTGGTTGCTCTATTGGTTGAGTGCTTGGGGCTCGGGGCTGTAATGTATGGGATCTTGGGTGGATTAGTGGGATTGGGTCCAATACCACTGTTATTAAAAAATGAAAAAGGAATTTGTGGAATTTTTAAAGATCTCCCGACTGGAATGCTTCCATATGGCATTCTTTGGGGAATATAAGTTCCTTCTAACTGTTTTGTAGGGTTTTTCTACATTATATGTGAGGATCTTTTTTGTGTTTGCAGAGAGACCTGGTTCTTTGCTCACATGATGTCCTTGCTTTTAAAAGAGACCATGTAGCCCGATCCGTACTAGTTCAAACTCCTTTCTTCCTACCTGAAGTGAGTTCTGAATCAGCAACCACATCCTTAAAGGGGCATGTGGAAGATTTAAAATCGTGCAGTGAAGCTGTGCAGAGATCAGATGATTTAACTGTGGATATCACAGTTTCCATCAAGCACTGGAATAAAGTACCGTTGCCTTTGGACACCGAACAAAAGACTGACGACGACAGTTCCACATCTCAAAACCTGTTCTCCAGAAAATTTGCAGAGAGGGCTCAGTTTTCTGGGAAGCAAATACCTCAGAGATCTTCTACTACATCACGTCATCTTTTAGATGTTGGAGGATTGAGGTTCAAGTCCAGAAAGGTACAGAATTAAAATTCCCTCCTGCTTGCTTAATATTTACCCAAACAGAGGATGTAAATTTAATTATGTGCATGATCCTGACTTGGATATTATAAACCATAGCATGCCGAAACATTTCAGAAAGAGCTAGTAATGACGTCAGATCAAGCATCAATGAAGAACTCTCTTTTGCCTAAGCAGTACCTGTATGTTCCTGCTGATGTCCTTGCCAAGGAGAAGCAAGTCAACCAGGAAACAGGTTCCGCCGAGCCACCGAAATGCGACAGGTAGTCTGAGAAGGCATTTCTTGTGTTTCAGATTTCCAAATTGGAGGCCAAACATCCATATGCCTCAGGGACCCATATCCTGCTCAGAAACCGAGTCTGAGAGCGAGTGACATGGTGAACGGAGAAGAGCAGGGGAATGCTGGGATAGACTCGGGCGGGGCGCCAGGTTTTGAGTTGGGCATCGGAAGTTTTGGCATGGCAGATGTACATTCAATGTTGAGAGTAATTGTACAGGTGGGTGGGAGCCATGGTTAAACGTTGCAATGGGGACAGAGTGAGTTTTCCACATCTTTGAGATTTGTTTTCCTGGTGGGTAAAGTCGAATTTTTAGGTGTTAGCTATTGTGTGTACGAGGAGTTGGGAGGGAAAAAAAGGAGAGAATTGTTGCTGTGATGCTGCTGCCACTGTAAAGTTGGTGTATAATTGATACGCAATCAATCATTCTGTCCATCCTCTTGAAACCAACTCGACCCTCTCTTCTAAATGGAACAATAATGCTCAACGCTCATTTATTAGATTAGGAATTTTGTAAATTGCAGAGACTAATTTGGTCTAAGTTTTTCGTTAGTTTCGAGGTTTGCCAGCAATTAGATGTCAGGTGGCCGCATTTATGAAAGAAGTATTTAATTTGGACAAGAGGCGTTACGTTATGGCCTTTTCAATCCATCTTGATTTGACCATGTAAAATATGGTTTTTTTTTCTCTATTTAAAATTAATTTGAAGGTTAAATTATAAGTTTCAGTAGTTGTGCATTCTTTGAAAGTTAGTGTTTGTTTTAGAACTTTTTAACAGGTTTTTGAATTTTCAATTTTGAATCTAATAAGCCATTAAGTTTTTAATGTTCATGCATTTGACACTTTGACTCTTATCATGTCAAGCAATTTCAAACTTTGATATAAATAGATACCAGCTCTAAAATTTTAGGGACCATAATCTCTCTAAAAATATTGAACTTACAACTTAATCATTATTTTTATTTTATTACACTTTATATTATGTAATACTATGGGAAAATTTATAGTGCTGTCGTAAATATTTGCTACTTCTGTTCATGGCGAGTTATTCTTAACTGATTAAAGTATTATAACCTTGATCAAAAGATAGAAAGATTCATGTATTACTCAACAAAAAAATAATACTCTCTGTTCACACTGTGAATTTTCTTTCGTAAATTTTTTAAAATATTTTTTGGATTCTATATAATAATGCTAATGTTACTAATAGTAGCTGAGAGGAGTACCTGAATGTATTATTTAGAAAAATTTCCCAAGATATATTAAAAATTTATAACTACTTAAATCAGTTTGGTTTAATCCGGTCAACGATTATTCAATTTTCCCAAGAGCAGTATCGGACCGGACCGTAAGCTGAGGTAAACTGAAAAGAAAAAAAAGAACATTTTTTTCTTTTTAACAATGAAAAAAACAGTGAAGAGGATTTGTGTGTGTTTTTATATTTATTATTATTAAAAAATCTGCCCAATATATTTCGAAGGAGAGTTTTTTTTTTCTTTTAATTTAAAAAATAAATAAATAACGAAAAAAAAGAACGCCGCTGCCGTCTGCGACGGTTTCCGTGCTCTGCCTCTGCCTGCGAACCCCGGCCCATACGAAGCTCCAAGCTAGCGATGGGCTCGATAGACGTCCAATCAACGAATGCGGAGAATGGATCTGCCGCCGCTTCTGCTGATGCTCGTCAAAAGCCAGTTGCCGCCGACGCTGTGACCCAGACATCCAACGAACCAGACGGAACGCCGCCCGAGAAACCTAAAGAATTGGGACCGACGAAGAAGCGTATCTCCTCCATGCTTCCTCTGGACGTCGGAACCCGCGTCATGTGCCGCTGGAGGGACGGGAAGTACCATCCCGTCAAGGTCATCGAGCGTCGGAAGTTGCAGGCAACTGGTTTTAGTGATTACGAATACTATGTCCATTACACCGAGTGTAAGCTACTCTTCTGCTCTGAAGTTTGCATTAGTATGTAGGTATTTGATTTTGCGTGGTGGAAGAATGAAGCTGGAATGAGGAAACGAGAGATGCTTCTTTTTGGTCCCCAAATTTGTTTAATTTGCTGTTTAGGGTTCGTTTGATGAATTAGGGCTTATTCGCATTTGGTCAATTTAGGAAGTACGACCTTTGGATTGAGTGAGACAAGTAGCTTTTGCAGCAATGAGATTTTACCTTCTCGTTCATGGACCGTTTAATTGACAGAACTCATGGGTGCACCATATTTTTCTTTAACCGTAGTGTTCGTAGCTAAATTAAACAGTCTCTTCTACGTGGAGTTTGGGGTTTTCTTTCTCCTTAACTGGATTTTGTGACAGTCAATAGGAGACTTGATGAGTGGGTGAAGCTTGACCAACTTGATCTCGATTCAGTTGAGACGGTTGTTGATGAGAAAGTGGAGGACAAGGTAATTTTTCTTTCCTCTCTCTTTTTTTTTTTAAGTTCAACCAGTCCACTTCTGAAGTATCGTCACTGTTGTTGCTTGAAAAAACTTTAAGGTTATCTTTGGGCATGGCTTGGTCCTTTTGGAAGCCACGTCTTACTTGCAAGCACTAATGTAACTTTATTCCTGCACTTGAAGGTGACGGGATTAAAGATGACCCGACACCAGAAGCGGAAGATTGATGAAACACACGTTGAGGTATGTATTTTTTAGGATGTTGTGGCTAGTCCTTTGTTTAAGATCCTTTATGTTAATATAATAGCTTGAACAACTAATTGATAAGTAGTCTTTTATTGAGATACCTATTGTTGGATTTGAACCTACCATGCAGAATGGTTTAAACAAACAAAATTATGAGCTACCATGCAGATGGGATTAGCATAAGAATTTTAGCATTGTCTAGCTCCTTTCTCGGCTTTCAGTTTTTCGATAAATAAATATTTCCTTATTCATTCTAGCAAACACCTTCAAGAGCTCACTTCCAGTGTCAAATGACTAATATGCACTTAATAGCAATCCTATCATCACTCTGTCCCTCTTTTGGCGAGGCTTGTCACCAGTAGTTAGTCATCTCTTGTCAACGATTCTTACTTGAAAACTTTTATTCCTCCAGTAATCCTATTTGGATTACTTTCTCGCAAGGCTTCGGAATTCATGTTGGAGTTAATTCCGAAAGTATCCTTGCAAATTGTCTACTTACACTATCCAATCTTGTTGCCATCAACTTGCTCTTTATCTTCTCCTTCTGCACATATAAGAACTAGACTACATGGGTGTTTGATAGTAGTCGGTAAAAACATTCCTTGTCACACCCACTAAGTGTAGATGTGGGGGCAAGCATCAAACTCTCGTCAGTTGTAGGTAATTCTGGTAGATGGTGAGTGAAAAATGCTGATTTTGAGATGGTGTCATATTAAATTGGAGCTTCCTAAAAACTCTTCCCTGTCTTCATTATGAAATGATGTCCTTTTTTCCTTTTTTACAATCGAATAGGGCCATGAGGAACTTGATGCTGCCAGCTTGAGGGAGCATGAAGAATTTACAAAAGTGAAAAATATAGCAACGATTGAACTTGGAAGATATGAGATTGAAACATGGTATTTCTCCCCCTTTCCTCCAGAATACAATGACACCACGAAACTCTATTTTTGTGAGTTTTGTCTCAATTTCATGAAGCGCAAGGAACAGCTCCAGAGACATATGGTGAGATGTGCTCCAAATTCTGTCGTGTTGCTTATGAATGAGAATGAACCAGTATGTTTGTAAATAGAATTTTGAATTGTTATTTTGGACCATACGCGAACCCATCCAGTGTTGATTGCTGATATTGTTTTTGGAATATCAATTTAATCTTTGTGGAAGAGTGTACAAGTTGCATCTTTTCATTGTTTCATGTTTCAGACCATACAAACCATCTCAATTTTTGTGCTTTGTCCATGTAGAGGAAGTGCGATCTCAAGCATCCTCCTGGTGATGAAATATATCGAAGTGGTACTTTGTCAATGTTTGAGGTATGGTCTTGGTCGGATAGGTTTTCAATCTTTTGGCTTGTTCATGTTGCAGTTGTGCACCTCGTTCTTTTATTATCTAATTTATCATCAACATTCCTTATTCATTTATTATTTGAACTGAAAGTAGTTCCATTTTGGTTTTCTGGTTTCTTTTCTTATTGGTTGTGAACGTCATTGGGGGAATTTCTTCTGCATTTTAACAGTTCATGCAACCGTGACATTTCCTCTACTCACATTGTGTGAGAGACTCAAACTCTGTTTTAAATTATAATTGAAGTAATAATCCCATTCTCCTTTTAACCTGTCATAAACGATAATGTACTTGAAGCTATAAGTATAGGATGATGATTTCATTATTGTAGACTAGAAATTCTGTCATATAATTTATTTTCTGCTAACTTTTTGTGGAAACAGGTTGACGGAAAAAAGAACAAGGTTTATGGGCAGAATCTCTGTTACTTAGCAAAGTTATTTCTGGACCACAAGACTCTATATTACGATGTTGACCTTTTTCTGTTTTATGTCTTGTGTGAGTGTGATGATCGAGGGTGTCACATGGTTGGATATTTTTCAAAGGTAATTTTTGATTCAGTATAACTGCTTTCCAATTAAAGTTGTATGATTCTGGTAGAATAAAACTATTATTACTATTATTTTTTTATTTGGAGGGGTTGGGAGGAGAAAACATCGTTGTCAGCCAAAAAGGGACTTTGAAAGACATAAAATTCTTGAATAGGCTTGAATTTGAAAGGTTGTTTTATTATGAAAAAAGTTACAGTAAGGAGCTCCATCTAGGAGATAGAAAAATAATAAAATGGGCCAAAATATAAGCATCTAAAAATCTCACGTATTTACTTCAATCTAAATAGACCATACTGTAGCTGCGCTTACGCAATTCTGTAGTCTTTTAGGTTTGTTCCGAAAGCTGTGACCTGAGAAAGCTTGAATGAAGTAGTCCTGGATATTATTTAGGAAATCACTATTGCATATTAGAGAGCTGAAAATCTTAAGCCCATGGTCCTTGAGAAATTGTTGCGAAGGAAGAGATGGTGGTGAGTACCATCATCTTGAAAGCACCTATAAGGTGATAAACACGAAAGAGACATTTCTTTTGAGTGATTTCAAGGGAATTACAGTTAATCATTCCAAGAACGAGAGGAAAGGTGCCTGTTGTCTTCTGGTTGATTTGTGGAAAACATGCTAGACTTTTTCAAGATCCCAGACTCTTAACACCATCCTTTTGTCTTCTGGTTGATGAATCTCATCTAAGTTCCTAAGTATAGAAATCTACTCTCTAGTTTCAAAATCAAGTTAGGTCCATCCCGTAGTATTTCTGATCTTTGGGCTATTGGGGATGGATATTGGATATTTTTGAGCTTAGTGTTTCATTGAAGATCCATTTACCTTTCCAAAAGTTAGTCCTTCTGCCATCCTTCATTTTTGGTGGAGTTTGCAGGGCTAGGTATGAAGGAGTAGGGCTACCCGAGCATGCCCTTTTTTTAGAGGGAATAAACGATTCAAATAATGTTGGTTTAAAATTAATTTATCTGATCTGCAGTATACACGCCATTTTGATACATGATATACTTTCTAATCCATGCTTTAGTCATTTCTTTTCTCTTTGGTGGGCCAGTGGATGTTTTAGTGGTGATAGTGAGTGGCATAAAAATAAATGAAAATCATCTTATGGAGATAACGGAATGTAAGATGGATGGATTTACAAGCAGCTGGGAACAACTTTAGAACTTCGCATTTCTTTTCAAGTGTTTGGAATTAACATGGAATTGTTTTTGTGACCATATTTATCTCTCGGTGTGCAGGAAAAGCATTCAGAAGAATCCTATAATTTGGCATGCATTCTCACCCTTCCTCCTTACCAAAGGAAGGGCTATGGCAAGTTCTTAATAGCTTTTTGTAAGTCCACATACATTAAACTAGCTCTATTTTTTGACTAATTGTGTCGTCAACTAGCATGCTTGATGATGACTTTACTTGATAAGATTTGTTCTATATGTTGTACAACTGTGCTCTTGAGTTCTAAAACTAGCATTCTTGATGATCTCGGTTTTCTAGCATTGAAAAGTTTAGTTTGTTATTTTAGTCGGAGAGTCCACATCTTTTATTTTCCTGTCTTCATTACACCATGTTCTAATGGAGATTTTTATTCTTTTATTCACCTGGGAGATCAGCTTATGAACTCTCCAAGAAAGAAGGTAAAGTTGGCACACCTGAAAGACCTCTTTCTGACCTTGGCTTGGTGAGCTACAGAGGATACTGGACCAGGGTTCTTTTAGACATCTTGAAAAAGCACAAGGGCAATATCTCTATCAAGGTTAGCAATTTTGTCTCTTACCGAAATTCAGGGTTGAAAATTTTATACCCAATCATGGGCTCATTCGTCATCCCTTTATTGCAGGAGCTAAGTGATATGACAGCCATCAAAGCCGAAGATATTTTGAACACACTTCAGAGCCTAGAGTTGATTCAATACAGGAAAGGGCAGCATGTTATATGTGCCGACCCCAAGGTTCTCGATCGACATCTCAAAGCTGCTGGTCGTGGGGGCCTAGAGGTCGATGTTAGCAAATTGATCTGGACTCCATACAGAGAACAGGGTTAAAGCTTTGCAAACTCATTATTAAATCTCACGGTAACCTAACTCTGCATGTACAATAATAGTCTAGAATTTTAGCATGAAGCATTACCGCTGCCATGTCTATCTTATTATTAAATCTCACGGTAACCTAACTCTGCATGTACAATAATAGTCTAGAATTTTAGCATAAAGCATTACCGCTGCCATGTCTATCTTATGAATGTAAGCCTGGACAAATCAATACTGAACTCATTGAAATGACCAATGGTAGAAATCCAGATCTTGTACATCACCAGTTGCTGTATTATATCTGACCCTTGACACTTGCACTTTCTATTATGAAGTCCTGAATCGGGTTTGTTTGAGAAGAAGGGTACTTTAAGTGATTATTCGCGACCTTTTAGAACAATTTTTTTCCCTTTTTACAATGAAAACGTATTTGTATAGTGTCATTTTCATATACTGGTTCGGTGTTCTCCAAATTAACTTTAAATTTATGAGCATCACCAGTAGGAATAAGATAAAAGATAATCTCTCAGGAGCTCTCTTTTTTAAACACAATTTGATTGGGTATTGATACACGACAACTCTGGACAATCAAGTGACTAGTCACTAAAATTCGTTCTAGTTCGTACAAGTGGTTCAACTCGAAAGGGAAAAGTTAGATGGATTGCCCCTTAGATGGTTGAATACCAGGAGTAGATAGAATTATCATTATGCGACCGAAACATTCCACAAGTTTGATGAATAATGAAACTTGAATACTTCACAGTAATGCATCAAAGGAAGACACTTTTATTCAACAATTGTAAATTGCATCAAGATTTTAAGGGAGCCTATTTATAGGCGAAGACCATGGCTGATACAAGGGGAAAATAGGACAAAATAAAATCCTAAAATTAAGGAATTAAAAATTAAATACTAAACAATTTTCCTTAAATCGAAAATATGCTGGTCTAAAATGCTAAAATGAATTACAAAAACTAATTCTTCAAACAAATAAGGAAAGTATTTTCCTTGAACAACAAAGGTGGATAGGGCATCCCCTTGACAACAAGCAAAGGGCGTAGGCAGACCAGGGCGTGTACAGACTAGCGTGCGCGTAGGGGCATGCGGGCATGGGTGCTGGCAATGCACGAGTGCACGTGCGGAAGTGGCACTTGCACTGACACCGGGGCCATGGGCAGACATGGGTGCTAGACAGGGGCATTGGCGCATAGGGCTAAGCAATAGTGTGGGCGTGGACGTATGCTTGCAAGGTTAGCGAGCTGTGCATGCGGTTGGGCGTGTGCGATGGGTGGCCATCATATGCATGCAGTTGGTCCTTCTCTTTGACATAGGAATTTTCTTGATTCTTCTTCCAGCTCTTTGCCCTTGGTAACTTAGCTCTTGTTGACCTTTGAAAATCTTCAAAATATGCTTATGAGTACACTGAGTTCTCTTCCTCTCTGGAGCCACCATAACTTGTGCATGCCTCTTCTTGATATTTGGTAGATCAAAAAAGTTGTTGCTAATTATAATCGTACCGATAAGCATTCAACACCTTAAATTTCGTTCAATAACAATTTTTTAAAAAATGAGGTTACTCTCAAATCATGTTTGTTCTTAGATGTTGATTAAGATTACAAAGGAAAATAGAAGGTTATTTTCTAAAACAACTATCAGGCACAAAGCCAGAGTTATCCAGTAGCTCCCATAGCTTACGTGGCAAGTGGACAAAAATATTAAAGCAGTAGCAGGCAGCAGGAGCAGCCCAAATGTCCACGCCCCCAAAAAGAAAGAGCCCTGTTTGGTGAAAGCAGAAAAAGGATTCTTTTCTGATCAAATTTTCTTTGGAAAATGGAGCAGATTTTTCTGCACAACACTCATGTAGTAAAACAAGTCCAATGGCTGCATCTTGGAATTGGGAGAGATAAAACAAAATTGTCAATGTTAGAACATATCTGCCACTTTCTTCAGATCTGATGCGTTTCAGGTGCAAGAATTTAGAACGAACACGTCACTCAAAATTGGAACTTGTAAAAAATTTATGAACATTATGATTTATGAGTAACAATCACATTGTCGCCGGCTCCGGCGCCTGTGATTGAGACACAACCAAAACTAGAAACAAAACTAAAGAGAACAGATCATTTACACAACACTCCGTTGAATCTTTGATGAATTTGTGAGCTACCCACTTCAATTTTCTCATCAAATAGTCGTGATCTGAAGCCGATGCTTTGGGATGTGGATTGGCTGAATCTGTAAGCTCTGTAATACGGTCCCGCTGGACCTCCTCTTCCAGAGATTGTTCGTTTCACCCCTTTCTTCTCCGGCCTTCTGCACTCGCCGGACCACCGGCAACGGCGGATCCAAATCCACAACGCTAAACGAATTGCAATTCCCATTTCTAGAAACATCCTTCTTACCCGAAATTGCGCAGTTCGGCGCCGCCCTTCTTCTACTGCCACAACCGTTGGCGGCGGCCGTAGACACCGACGCGGCGGTGGGGGCGGCGGACCTGGCGGAGGCTGAGGGGGAAGCCAAGAGATTTTTGCTGGAGAAGAATTTCTTCAACTTGAAATACCCAACATTGGCGTTATTTCCCTTCCTGTTGTTGAGGACGGCATTTTTGGTGGTGATCAAAATTCTGTGGGAAATCGGAAGACCGGCGACTCTGTTATTCCGCTTAACTTGACCCAAACACCCAATTCTCGGCGATAAAGGGTCGCCAGAAAATGACTCCGATCGGTCTCGGTCGCATTTCGGCTGCCGGCCGTCTTTGATAGCCGGCTTCGAACAGAGCATGGGCAGAAACACGCTTTTCTGGCGAAGATTCTTGGGGTTGAATCGATTGTATCTGTCACCCATTCTAATTTCTGCTTCTTCAAATGTCTGAGAGAAAAAAACAGAGCTTGGAGTTGGAGCTTGATGCAAAACAATGGCTTCTTCAGAATCTTGATGCTGCTCTGTTCAGTAGAGATATGGGTTTATTGGGAAGTCAACAAAAATGGGTACCAAATTCTTGGCGGTGTTTCTGAGTTAGAGCTAAAAAATGGCTGGAAATTTGTCAAATATGAACAACGTTTTGATTGAGTCTTGGCTTTTGCCCGTTTATTATTGCTGTTTTGGAAAGTAGTTAAATATTCCAAATGTAAATGTCTGGCTCCGAAATTTGTAGAAACTTTTGAGGGTAATTTGGATAAAATGCCCATATTAATACAAATAGCTTTATCCTGATTATTATTATTAGTCTCGTTGTCAAGTCAAATATTAGAATTAATAGAATGGTGATATGACATGTCATTAGATTAATTTTAACTAGTTAACTAAATTCAGTTTGATTTCTAAAAAAAAAAATAGGAGTTGCATTGGTCATAGGCTATAATGTTGAAATAAATATTCATATCAATATAAATGGCTTCACCCGCGATTGTTACTACTCTGGTTGTCAAGCCAAATATTAGGATTAATAGAAGGGTGATATGACATGTCATTAGATTAATTTTAGCTAGCTAATTAAATTCGGTTTGATCTCTCGGAAAGAGGAGTTGCATTTGTTTCTATAATGTAGAATACATTAAGAATGTTACCCAAAAGTCTATGCCTCAAAATCTTAGCATCCACGAAACAATTGATGGATCTTTACCAATTTTCTAACGTTCGATTTTAGACAAGTCAAAAACTATAAACATTAAGGTATGATAGGGTAAACAACAGAGAACAAGTTGATGGGTATTATGTTACTCCAACGTCTTGCTAATTGTGCTAACGATTGAGACAAAACAAATATAGTCTTTGTATGCAATATCAAATCATTTTAATTTGTAGAAATATCAACATGCCGATGATAGTGACGAGAGAGAGGAGGGTCAAAGATTAACAACCAAAAAGGTGGGAATGGGATAGGGGCAAAGATGGAATTGGGTTGGTTTGGTGGTGTGTGGAAATTTGGTTAAGTTGAAGCAAAGTGAAGGAGGCATCTTTAATAATTAGTGGTCCTCTCTCTTTCTTTTTCTTTTACACAATCAAAGCAATTCAATTCAATTTGATCCATGCCAATGCCAATGCCAACTTCACACGCTATTGCCATTTACTTTGCTAAATCATATGCCTTTGTCTCCTTCACTTCACATCTTACCCAAAAAGAAAGAAAAAAAATCCTCATTTTCATTTCTTTTGTTATCTCTTTCCAACCCACATAATTAAGCCCATTTTTTTAATTAATATTGCTCCACTATCAATGAAATTCTATTTTGTAACTTAGTGTTAAAAATGACAAGTTGAGCTACAAATTTAATTTTGAGATCAAAGATCTATTAGACACAAATTTAAAAGTTAGTCTAATAAGTCTCTAAAGTTTTAAAAATTGACTTATTAGACACAAATTGGAAGTTCATGATGGGGTTTGTAAAGTTTAAAAACCTATTATATACGATATTGAAAGTTTGGGAATTAATTAGACATATTTAAACTTAAATGACTTATCTTACGTAATTCTGAAGACTCATAGACAATCGTATCTATCAAGTATAATATCTAGTTTCAAAATGGGTGGATCAAGATTTTTTTTTTTTAATGCAATAGAAAGATATATAGAGAAAAACTAAAACATGTATATATTAAACTTCATAGAGGAAAAGAATTAGAAGTTTTTTTTTCCAAAGCGAGCATAACTCAATAGTAATTGACATAAGGTTGTGAGTTCGATTTTCTACCCTTATATGTTGTATTTAAGAAAAAAAAATCTTTTTTTTAATAATTTTTTTTCCTTTTTTGTTAATTACCTTACCTCAACTTAATTCTTAGTAAATTACATTGTACTCACCAATCTCGCTCAATCTCAAAATCTGAAGTTAATAGAAGAAGAAACAAAGATCCAATTTTTGAAGTAATTTTTTTAACCAATAAATAGTATCATGGAGATTATTTAAATAAATTTAAAAAAAAAAAGTATTTTGATGGAGACGTATTTTGAAAGTGGTCAAAGGGTAGGAGAAGAAAATACTTCCACGAGATTTAATTAAGTATAATTGTTTTTTTCTCATCTTACAAGAGCTAAGTATTTGACTTTGTCCCATCGCTGACACGTCTAAAACACACGCTTATTAGAACGTTTTATTAAGTTACTCGTAATCTTATTTAATTGTACCCAAAAAAATGTCTTATCTTAGTACGACTCGCTAAAAGGGGTATTTTATTTATTAAAAAAAAGTGACTTTTTTTTTCAAAAAATAATTTAAAATATATATTTTTTAGTTTAGCTTCTAGCTGTAGCTGCAGCTCCCTTTGCTTCGAGGCCGGATTGTCAGAAGTGGCCCCCCGTCCTACAACGTACCGAACATCGACGAACTTCCCACAACAGCCGTCCGATTCGAATCACCGTCCCACAATCAAGATTTGTCAGAACAATATCGGCCAGCCACGTATGCAACCTCCAAACACGTGGCCGGATCCTATCAACCACTGATTGACGGCAGGGTCAATGCCACGTCAGAGGTAGAGCATATGCAGGTCACGTGCGATAGGCAATGGCGACAACGGAAGCATGTGAGCACGTGGGAGGCACGCTAAAGTCGCGGTATCCCAAACTCCATTACAAGCATTTTAACTTCTTTTCTCTTTTTTTTTGGGTATATAATTATTTATTTATAAGAACTTTTTCATTATTAACTCTTTATTTATTATTTTTTTGTTTGACCATTTGGCCGCACATCTTGGAACAACCCATCATTTTTCCTTTATGCTTCAAACTACATTTAATTTTCATTTCAATCTCAAGACATTATTATAAACTTGTAAAATATATTACTTTAGACATTATTGTAAAAGTACGTACCAATCACTTTTTCGAGGATATCAACATCAAAATAGTTAATTCTTGAATCATTGATATCAATTATTTTATTTTTGACCAATTTGCATAGTTAATTAGTTGGCGCACATGTGAATCCAACTTCAATCTGAATTTATCATATTCGATTAATGGGTGGTTCTCATTTCATATTTATATAAAACAAATTATAAACTCGGTCTAATAAAAGAAAAAAAATAAATAGTCATAGTTTCAAATGACACCATTATGTGGTTTAAAAAATGGGGTTTTCAAACACTTGTGTCAATTAGTATAAAAGTATCAAAATTAGTTTCAATGAGATTGATACACATGATATACATAGAATAAGTCACCAGCAGTAATTCAGTATATTAAAAAAAAAAAAAAAACAGTAAATCTTACATTACAGATAACAGCAGTGTCTAGGAGTTAACCAGTATGCAATTTTCCCGAAAAGAAAAAGAAAACAGAGGAGAATATCTCATGGGGATCAGTAGAGCAGAAAATTTAGCAGAAAACGCCAAAGCAGAAGAGGATGAGAAGCAAATAAAAAAGGCTTATTATTTGAAAAAGGCAACAGAAAATAGCAAGGCACATGTAAATGAAGATTTCCCAATCAAGCAAAGCAAAGCAAGCAGCCTTTTTTTTTTTGCATTTGCATTTGCATTTGCATTATTAGTGCTTTTGGTCCCAACAAAGATTTTGAAATGCAATAAAGTTTCAGAAAAATAATGGACATGTTTCCCTAATATGCATGTGTTAAGGGCAGTGGTAATAGTTGTAAAGCATTAAGACAGAGTTGGCTGCTTTTGTTTTTGTTTGGTCCTCCATGCTTTTTCTTCACTTACTTCATAATTGCTTATGTATCGCCAATTTTTTTCTCTTAATTCTCTCGTCCTCCTACCTTATTAACAAAATCTCATCTCATATCAAATGGGCAGCAGTTCGAAATGTTGGCTATAAAACACAGAAATTGTGCTAATAAACAGGCCTCTTTTTGGAAATAAAAAACTTAAGAGCATGTTTGACCCACGATATGGAACCTAGATTTATATAGATTCTGTATGGATACAATGGAAGAATTAAGTTATCAAATTTTTTTAAATCATATGGTCTATATTTCATGGTTGTGATCTATAAAAGTGGGTGTGTGTAGTCGTTGCATGGATTTATGTAGAACTTGGAATTAGCAAACTTGTCATTTAAGATAAATAAAACCTATAGGTCAAAGTAAGCTCGATTTCTTAATTCTAGACTATTCAAAACCATCCCAGAAACTAAGCATGCCATAAAACCATCCTGGTTTGATCTAGTAGTCCATCAGACCCCAAGTAAATAGTAAAGAGCTTAGAAGGAATGAGTTCAAACCATGGTGGTCACCTACCTAAAATTTAATATTCTACGAATTACTTAGGCAACCAAATGAGTTGGGTCAGGTGGTACACACGGATTTAAAAAAATAAAACCAAGCATGCCATAAATGGCTATTATCAAACAAACTCTGGGTAGTTTGACATGTACACACGGATTAATTTAATCACATCAATGTTGCAGAAATAATATTTTACTGCCATACATAAATAAAATAAAATAATTAAATGTAATTAAACGCACACATCAGATTATGAACGTTTTAGGTGTGAGTTTTAGATTTTGACCTTTCCATCATACCGAGTTTGAATATAAAGCAGAGGTCACAATCAAAGGGAAGAAAGGCTCCGACTTGGAAACCACTATCTATTTATAATAATTTTGCAGGCAACTAATCTAATAGCATTTTTTCCACGCCTAACTTATCACCAAACGCGATTTCTATAATCCCACTGCCCAGAGATTAACCATTATACTCATGCTCTGTCTTTGTCTTCTAGTTCTAGCTGACAATTCCCTTATTATTGAATAAAAGTTAAATCCACGCATGAGAATCTGAGATTAGTCTAGCTTTATGTCCAAAAATGTCCAATAAGAATGTAAATTATCAACATATATTTATATAAATTTAAATCTTTTCAAATTGTAAACTTATCAATGTGATCCTGAATGAAATTGCTACAATGATACAAGTGGAGGAAAAAAACAGAAACATACTTGTGGAAGCAAGCCAGGATGAAACTTTGATAGTCCGGCAGTCATTAGCTCGTCTTCGTGGGGAATTTTTGATTTCCTGTCCATTGCCAGATCCAAAATCAAGCTAAATTTCCATTATTGATCCTCCTTGTGATGGCTATCAACCTGCGATCCGATCCTACACGTGACAATTGCTTGTTGCCAATTCCTGATGAACAAAAGATTGAGAAAGCAAAGCAAGATAACTGGACCGAAAACATTTGACCGGTCCCGAAAGCTTTTTGAAGGTGCTAGGATTGGGGTATCTTGTCGTTTCCTTCATGCTGAAGTAGTACTACCTTGTCTTGTGGTAACCCTGATCCAACGCTTTCTTCTCCAAACAGTGAGATTCCATCTGGGCCATCAATTCTCTTATGTGTCTCTCCAGCTGACTCCTCATTTGACGTCACATCTCTAATACCTTCAGGTTCTTTGAAAGATTCAGGACGATGATGGGATTGCATTTCAGAATGTGACACAGAAACGGATGAAGTCGTCAGACTCAATCCTTTGGAAAGAGAAATGTACTTGAAAACTAGTTGTTTGTATTGACTGAGCAGCTCATCTACGTCATTGAATGTAAGATCCCCAACTTGGGCAAATAAATATGGATAATCTCTGAAGGCTTGCCTCCCTGTGTGATCGTTTAAAAGAATGGCTGCACCCTTATTCTCCAAATCTGAGAGCGATGGTTCTTCCATTACTGTCGACTGATCTTTGGCACATGATGCCTCAGTTCTGGGCTTTGCTTCTGCGGATTTGGGTATAACTGCAGGTTCAGTACCAACATTTGAAGCTTGAGAACTGGATTTTACAAGTCCTGAATTGCGGACAACCCCTTCATCCAAGTTACTTTTATTAGAGATAGCTTCAGCATCAGTAGAGAGACCAGATAGAAGTGCTCGAGCAGATTCCATCTTATTTTCAAACTCAATTTCATCCATTGAGAGGGCTTTTGCATCAATGTTTGAGATAAAGGACTCAGCAGAAAGTACGTTTGTGAAAAAATATGCTGCTTCTCCAGTTAATCGATTTTGTCCCCTGTATCGTTGTATATACAATAAATTTGAGTGCAGTTGTGGAGGGTTTGCCTACAAGAGATCGTGCATGAAAAACACATTTATGAGAATGGTGTGATAAATTCCCACATTTTATACCAAAATGACTATATAATAAAATATGACAGAGAATTTTGTGCTGTTTTTACCGCCAACTTTTCAGTTGAATTTCAATTAGAGATTATTAGAGATTTTCAGTGGCATTATATGAGGAGAAATCATATGCTCAAATGCTGACATGTAAGAATATATGCTCTAGCACAAACATTGCTTCATAAGTAATCACATTATTGAATACGAAAAAACTAATTTAAAGTAACCATATTATACATCACCTTTATGATAACATAAATAAGGACAGGAAGGAATTCATCAGCCCCGGGAGGATTCTCATTTGAAGCAACGGAAGCATTAATTAGTAAGTTACTGATGACCTTACAACAATTGAGGAGACACACAAGTTTGTCCCTTGGAGCTTTGTACATGTTAATCTTCAGGAGTTCTTTCTGAGCAAGCTGCAAATAAAAATGTAAACATGCATGTGAGACTTGTATTAATTATTAACAAAGATTCAGATGGTTGAAAATTCCTCATACTAAAATGCGAGTCATGACCTTGTTCAAAAAAATGAAAGTTTCGGTTATAAAATAGAAGACTTGAGAAACAAACTTTGAAGTAAAGAAACAATGTTGTCAGATAGGAGAATAAGAACTGGCCTAAGTTGAAGAAACTTTGTTCAAATCTCCATAGCAAGAACGCACCACCAAAGGTTTCATGTTTCCCTGACTTTCTCCCACCTTTTTCATGGAAAACCAAAAACTTAACTCGAGAATTGTCTAGAACCCGGGGGGGAGGGGGGGGGGGGGGGGGGGGGGGGGGGTGGAATTCATGAGAAAAGTTTAAATCAGACCCGTCATGCATTACAGAACCCAATGGGATTTCATAATCATTAGAAGTAAATATCCACAACATTTTAATGTTTGTCTTATTTACTTTCCATTATGAATAGGAATCAGCTGATCAAAAAAATTTGAAATTTGTTCTCCAGAAATTCCAGCTACACTTTTGTCATCTCAAGACGAGAAAACAACAAGCCTATAGAAAGTTTTTTTGTAGACATTTTTATTGTATATTTGTATCTTTAAATAGAAAAGATCTATCATGTAAATGTTTCATAGATGAGAAGATAATGGAGAGAAGATAATTCCCAATTTAAACTAATAAATATGGTTCTTAAAAATGCTCGCAAAATGTACAATATCAAATAACTTTGAAGTATGATTTATGCCCAAACAAACAATCATGAGGATCTAAACTATAAGAGAGAGAAAATGATTGCAGTACAAATTATATGGAGATCACTTGACTTTGACCTTTACTCACCAACCATGACGTTTCATTTTGGAAATTCGGTTTGATATCCAAATTTTCTGGCCTAGCAAACTGTTGAATCAATGCAATTTTATCAGAAAGTTGTTCGTCAATTTTTACATCATCTCGAAGCGAAGCATATACACGAGTAAATAACTTTGTCATGACATACTTCTCCAGTCCCTGTATAAAAAAGAAGGGGGTGCATGAGAAAGAGAATTAATATTAGAAATAATAAATATCATTTAAGCAACAAATTTGGATGCAAAGATATGTTATGATGAATACATAATATGTTCATTTGGGAAGACTACTTGCAGAGTTTTCCAAATATATGCTCCAAGATAAAATATCTTGGTCTTTTCTATAACATTTATTTTTTTAATTTGTTAAATATACAAGGACAGGACAGGAACACAATATGCGTTATTCGTTTAATCAGGTAGGCTTGTTTTACCATCATGTTTAACTATAGCAAATGGATTATACATAAAGATGTTTTAAAACTATAGTCTTTTTGTCCAGACCTTTTACCCTAAAAAAATTAATCATTCACCTCATTCTCCTCGTTATTGAGATGAAAAACAAATCATCATTAATTATAAAGATTTACACATGCTCAAAAGTAGTAAACTTACCTCACCAGCACTTTCGAGCTCTTCCTCTGAGCAACCGGACCAAAGTGGATGAGCTCTGAAAGCTCCCTCCATTTTAGCAAAGAATTCTTGTACTGAAGCACTGTCCCTCTCAGGATCAGGAGCATTGTTCGAAAATGACACAATAAAGCTGCCAGTACATAATGTTCAGTCTAAACTTTATGCAGTTTTATAGTTTAGTTGAAAATCAACATTCGACATCCTATAATCAAGCAAAATATATGCAGGAGAAAGATTTATCTCCTTCTCCAGAGAGAACATAATCAACGTGAGTAATCACTGCCAAACTCTTTTATTATAAAGTAACAATTTCAATCTGAAAATTGACAAACTGAAACATACTCACACATACACATCTATGCATGTATATACTCTATGCGTCGGGCCTCAAAATCTTCAGTCCTCCCAGTGTATGTCAAGTTTAAATTTGAAACCACCTCAACTCCAGAGCATTAGGTAGTCACATAAGGTATTTTACTATCACAAGTATGTGGTATCAAAGGTATTTCAATTAATGACCAACAGGTATCCAATGGCTTTACCATTATGCCGACCTCATGAAGCTACTCTTGTATAAGAATTGGATTCATCTTGCAGATAACATAATTTTTTTAGATAAGAAGCTTGCATATAACATAATTACTAAACTGTGCCACTAGGAACTAGCTATAAATCTTTTTACTTCAGAGACCCATAACTGCTATTCCAGCTAGAGAATGCAGTCTGTGAGACCATTTATAAGAGTGCTTTTCTCCTTCTCGAAAAAAATGATTCAACTGGTTTAAGTTCTGGTGGACAAGAATTTGAATCTTCAAATACTAAAAGTGGGTGCCAACTAGAAATCTAAAACCGAAGGCCGAAATGATGAAGTGCATCTCCAGCGACAACCTAATCAATAGAGTAATTGTTACTAATCTCCAATCTAACGGTAACAACATCAACCATAAAATCACATTAGGCACTGAGTTTCAGCTTGAATAAACTATACTACTTCACAGGCCCAACTTAACTTCTTCCATTGATGACCACGAAAATTTTCTCCAAAAGTAAATGAACTTCAAAGTAGCAAATACTTTTTCAAACAATCAGCCATTGTCAATAGCAATCAGTTCGAGGTCAAGACAGAAGAGTTAGAAAAAGAACAATGAGCAAGCATTGTAATTAACGTGTAAACAAATCAGATAATAATTGAAGGAACGAACACAATACACTAATTGAAGTAAATAAAAATTCTATATTTTGCACATATCATTCGAATGGAAAACAAATTTACCTTTTAATGGATTTGACGAAATCTGAAGCTGATGGTTGACGCATGCGCTCGAGAAAGTCGTGCAGACCCAAAAAAACGTCGGCGTTCTCCATTCCCCACCGGGCGTCTGAAATTCTCAAGCAAATCCTCGATCCTTCACTTTTGGTCGAAGAACTCTGAGCATCAGCTAGAGGAAAATCTCTGAGAGCACGAGGGACAGTGAATGTGATGTGCAATTCTTCGATAGAAGAAAACAAAGCACTTCCTCGCCATGATCGTAATTAAATTTCAACAAATTAAGATCCCCCACTTTATGATTAACTGGGCTCGCAGGCCCAATCCAATTACGGCCCATAACAAGAGAATGGTAAAAATGGGCCAGGGTTTAGAGCCCAACGCAATATTGCAATCTGCTCAGACAAAGTTTCGTTCCACCTTCAGCAATGAAAGCACTTTTTTTTGGGGGTATTTTGGTCCTTTTACTAAATTGACAGAAGTTTTCATAACATCATGTGAACTTGTGTTAGGTTAGGGCAAACTACATATTTAGTATTTTTCAAAAATAAAAAATGAAAACTACATATTTAGTATATCAACTTTGATTAGTGTGTCTTTTTGATCAGTTACCTTTTTAGAAAGTTTCAGTTTTCTAAGAAGCTATTTAGAAGAAGCCATTTAGTAACCATTCCGTTGTTAGTTTTATGTTTTTGAAAATTATGTTTGTTTGCTACCATCTTATTATTAAGATTTTCACCATTATTGCAAACATTTTTCAATTAAGTTTCACAGAAAACAAAATTAAGTATTTTGAAAATTACTTCTTTTTGTTTTCAAAATTTGACCTAGATTTTGAAAATATTTATAAAAACTTAGATAACAAAATAAAGAATGGACTTAGAGTAATGTTCGTAAACTTAATTTTTAAGAATAGAAAATCAAAATGAAATGGTTATCAAACAAAGCTTAAATTTTTGTATTTTATTCTTAACACGTTTTTGTCATAAATACCATTGCTTAAATGTGACATAACAATTGAACTAACCTATAGTGAAATATTTAGCACAACATGACATGAGACCATGCCTACTCTTCCAATTTTTCGTCCCGCTCTCCCTGTTGTGTTTACTCACTTGATCTACTTCCTAATGTCATATCATACCAAATTATCATTTCTACGTTCACTCAACCATTATTTAACGATATTAATGACAATAAATATTAAAGCCAAAACCAAAAGTTCAAGGACGAAGACTAATTAAAATTTGTAATGACTTATCGAAATACAGCGACCAAGATTGTAATTTGATTTACAAGCAATATTGCAATAACATGGAGTGTAGCATAAAATCGAAAGATAAGGACTCAGTTTGGTAACGTTATTGTTTCTTATTTCCCATTTCTCGTTTCATGCTTCCTGATTCTAATATTTTTAGAATTGGAACCAGGAATACATTTGATAATCATTTATGTTTATTGTTTCTTAAAAAAAAAATAGAAACAAAAATATGTTTGATAACAATTTTCTGTTTCCTATTTTTATTTTTTATTTATTTAGTATAATAACTTGTGAGGTTGAATTCAACCCCATAAACCATTGATTGAAAATGTATACGTTAACTCATTTTTAATTTTAATTAAAATAAATCTAGTGGATATGTTATAAAAAGATATAACATATCCTTATAATTTATTAAAAAAAATAATATAATTTACAATATAATTTTATTTTATAAAAAAACTAAATTATTAGCTTTACCTACAGAACAAATTTTTAAACTATTTTTAATTTAAAAAATAGAAAAAATATTTTTTTTAAGATAACATATTAGCTTTAAATAAAGGAAAAGTTTTTAAACTATTTTTTATTTAAAAAAATATAACACCTTTAAATAAAGGATAAAATTTTAAACTTTTTTTAATTTAAAAACTAGAAAATAATTTTGTTTTATTTGAGAAAATATAAAAGATGAGAGAAAAAGGAAACCTATAAGCAAATTTACATTATATGAGATTTCAATCTTGGCCGATGACGTTGAAGAGATTGCAAATGTGCATTTAAACCAATTGGCCAACAACCGGAGATGAACATTTTTTCACGAAAGATGCATTTTTAATAAAACTGGCTCGAACATTAAAAAAAAAGGGAAAAACATGAAAATTTGACTTCTTTTTTAAAAACATTTCTCAAATTAAAGAAACGAAAAATGGGATGAATTAATAAACATGTCAATTTCTAAAAAGAATGAAAAACGGAAAATAGAAAACAGAAAAATTATCAAACGAGACTTATCAAAGAATGGTGGAAACTTTTTATTTAAGAAAATTTAATCGCAAAAGACTAAACGAGGGTATGGGAGGGAAATGGTTGTTTATGCTATATTTCTAGTTTAGAGAAATGCGCTACTTTTAAAAAAAGCACTCAATTATATGTTATTTCAGGAAAAATAGCCGCATTTTTTGCATATCGTGGTGTTGACATGTACATGACATCCACGTGGCCCAATAAGGTTCATCAAAAGTGACCGCTGGCGTTTGCAGACCGGAAAGCGCATATAAGCATCCAATGTTCTCTCTCCATGCTCTTGGACGGATGACCAGATCAACAAACAAGTGGGCCCAGAATAACTATTAAAAAAATACATTTTTAAATCTTTTGCCACTTGTAGTATTTTGATGCTTATTTATTTTTGCGTAAATATTACATCCTCCCTACATTTTTATGCTTGTTTTATTGATTTTTTTTTTCTTGACAGTTTGTTTTATTGAATTTTAAACATTACTCTTTAGTCCATATTTGTATGAAATTTTGTTTCAATCATTATTGTTAATCCAGGTTCATAATCTCAATATATATTAGTTTATTTCAAAATCTAAAATATGATATACTATGTATGCCTTCTAATATTTGTTCACATATACATCAAATATCATGATCAGTCAAATGTTTGTTTCACAATTACGAGAGTAAAAGTAAACAACAATAATATTTTTAATGAATTTTTATGCAAAATTTATGGAGAAACATCAAAATATTTAAAATTTAAGATAAACTTGAATATTCCAAACTATAGTAGACTGAGATTTTTATTTTATAATGATTTAGTCACTTGTTCAACTTTTGATGTTGAAAATCTATTTCATATTCCATACTTAAGTTGATTCGTAAATTCAAATATACACCTCCATATTTATTGTATAATATTTTAAAGAAAAACTTAATTGTTATTTTTTTAATATCAAACCATTATGGATAACAATAATATTTCGTATCTTTTTTCAATACAACAGATGTAGAGATGAATAATTGAATAAAGTCTGCGAATAATTAAAAAAGGGGGCAAATATAAAAATGTGAAAGGAAGAAAATAATGAAGCAGCTGACGTGTATTTCTCAAATATATAAACTGGTCGTCACTATCAGCCACAGCGTACGGTCCAGATTCACTCCTCACTCGCTGGTTCTCTTTTTATCCACTTTCTCCTCCTTCTCCGATTTCCAATTCCCTTTCCCTTTCTCTCTCCTTCGCCGATTTCCTCTCTCTAACATTCCCACACAACCATGTCGCTGGGGAAGAGGCTCCGCCCTTCAATCAACCGGACCTCCAGCCTCAAGGAGATCATCTTCGACGTCGGCGGCGGCGGCGGCGCTCCCGGAGAAGATCCGCCACCGGAAAACCCTAACTCCGCCTTCGATCCACGGCTTTTGGCCATGCTCTCGCCGAGAAATAATCGGAGGCATTCCGATGAGTTTCCGCGGTCGCCTCAGTTCCTCCGAGCTTGCTGTCTCTGCCACCGCCGCCTCATCCCCGGCCGAGACATATATATGTACAAGTGAGTAACAATCGCGAGTAGGGATTCGAAACCACTTTTCAAATGAGTACCTATTATTAAAATTTATGAAAAGTACTTGAAATTAAACTGTTCACGTTCTCTGAAGTGATACAAATTCACCCTAAATCGTTCGAATTGATATAATTTGTAGGAATTGTGCGGAGAAATTGATGCGGTTTTTTTTTTATAATTTTGGTGATTGATGTGGACAGGGGAGAAAGCGCGTTCTGTAGTGCAGAGTGCAGGCAGCAGCAGATGAATCAGGATGAGGCGAAGGAGAAGCGTTTGATGGCGCCGAAGAATGGAGCCGCAGCGGTCGCATCAGCTACCTCCACCGTAGCAAAAGTCTCTGCGATTAATGGCGAGACTGTCGCCGCCGTGTAGCCGCCGCAGATAACTGTAGATGTAAAGGCAGCCGCCACGCACGTGCCAGCTTTCTATCAACGCGTATAAATACAATATTATATATGTATATTTATAATATATATATATAGATGTTTATGCAAACTTAACTGGGCAAAAATTTTGGAGCTGCTGTAACATTTATGTTAATATTTCTCTTTGATGGAAATATATGTTTTATGTGTAAATAAGTTGATTCGGTCTAATTTTTAGTCAAAATCGTGTTTATTGGTTTAAGAAAAATAAGAAACGGACACTACAATCAGTTTTCGCAATAATTGAAGTGGTTGTACAAAACAAATCAGCTCAGTTGATTAAAAGTCAAATCAAATGAATTACAGACTTATTTGATGCTAACGCGATCATAGTTGAGAGGTAAATGGTATTTATTATTTCTTCCTATATTCAAATTTTTATACTTTTACTCTATTTGTACAAAAAAAAATATTTCATTTGATAATTTTTTGTTTTATATTAAAAACAAAACTACTTCTTTAATTCTAAATTTTGGCTTATATCTTAAAAAGTCATCAGAAAGTAAATAACAAAAAGAAAAAAAACACAGGTGGAAATAATGTATATAAATTTGATTTTTAAAAATAGAAAAATGAATAGTTTGGTTTTTGAAAATGGTGAAGATGAGGTGTTAATTTTTGTTTAAAATTTTTACATAATTGAACTAATTGAAGACAATGGGTTGGAATCAAATTGAAATTGAAGTTATTATTTGGAAGAGTTAATATTTTTGTGTCATGGCTCAAATCTCTCACTCCACTTATAATTTATAGATTTATGAATTATTTTTTAAAATAGCAATGAAAAATAACTAAACATTAAAGATTTAAGTAGTGGAAGATGATATTATCATCTTTCTACTCCTTCAATTACAGCATTATTAGAATATACTTAAGAGACCAATTCAACTATTCATATTTCAATAAAACAATTATTTATCTTCTCTAGTGAATATTCCAATAGTAATTTTATTCGATTGAGCTAGGTTGAAGTTATTTTTTAATTATTTAAATTTTTGTTTTAGTTGTCAATCAAAATTAATTAATTTTTTAATCAAAATTAATGAGTATTGATTATTATGATAAAATGAACACGGTTACCTATGCCCACTCCTCTCTACCATACAGTATCTAGAGTCTAGACAGTTATATTTACACAATTTCAGAATTTTAAAATATTGGAAAGCCATTTATGTATTGGAGTTTTAAGATATTGAACTTTTCAACAGGGGTTTAAAATCTGGTCAATTTAGATTGACCTTATTTTAAAAAATTGAGTATCTAGTATATTCAATCGTAAGTACATCTAATATTAATTTAATTCTTACCTTTCCAAGTTCATAATTGAATATACTATTTATTTTATTTTACAATTTTTTTCTTTGAAATCCTAATTAAAACTTATAGATTCCAACGAACAATGGCACGATTAAATTGAGAGTAGCAAAAGTAGAATTATGTATAATATGTAGCACATGCTCCTCTTATTTATAGAGAAAATTTAATTGCGTTTGATAGCCTTATCGATTTGACCCAAACAATTCAACTCACATTTCTTTGACCTCATTTTAAGTGAACCTATCACGATAATTTTTCTCGTAATAAAAACAATTGTCCAGTGAAAATGAAA
This sequence comes from Momordica charantia, assembly GCF_013281855.1. Classification (NCBI taxonomy): domain Eukaryota; kingdom Viridiplantae; phylum Streptophyta; class Magnoliopsida; order Cucurbitales; family Cucurbitaceae; genus Momordica; species Momordica charantia. The sequence continues at coordinate 23,084,817 of NW_028275162.1, read as the reverse complement.
AATTTAGAGTATAAAATTGGAGTGGAAAGGGATTCTCATTCTTTCTCCACTCAACAACGTGAGCTTTGAATCTGATTTGTTGAAGTATTGGCATTACCATTATGAAAAGTTAAAAAAAAAAAAAAAAAATTGAAGTTTATTTGGGGTATCATAAGAAAGGTCGAATTGATTCGTTCAAGTTTCAACCTTTTCATTTAATATTTTATTCTGTCACTCTGCATTATTTTGTTTCTAAAAAAAATATGCAAAATGTCATCATCATATACAGAGGCGCTCATAATTCATATCTTGTCCTTGGTGATTGGACCAAAAATAGGACCATGAGTCTCAACTAGTTGATGGGGAGATATTTTTAAAAATAAAATTTTAATGGCTTTATTCATAGCTTTATGAGACATTTTGAGTTGAATTTATTTTGAATATATATTTTAATTTTTGATGTCTATGAAAAACTATTGTCATCCTATTGATATGATATTAATTATTTATTATTTATATAAATATTATTACAGTATTAGTTAAGTTCTATTGATGGTTGTGACTCTTAAATACGTGTAAGTCAGTATGTTATTTTCACTAATAATACTTTGTATATGGTATCAAAGCTTATTGATACCCATAAACAGCTTCCTCAAGATCCTCTGTGAATACAAACTCTTATGCTCCAGTTCTTATCTCTTTAAATACATGTAAGTTACGATGATATTTTCACTCAATATTTAGTCTTTGTAAAATATCGAGTGAGTTGGCATAAATTTAGACAAGGAATTAAGTCGTCCACCTAAGATAAGAAAAATCAAAATCTCTAATAAAAGTATCTAAAATTTTGGAGAATAAATTTGAAAACTTAATGTATTATTTTGACTTAGTTTTACAAATTTATATCATGTAAGTTTATTATCAGCTAATGTTGATATTCACCAACGAGAAATTTTCAATTTAGCTTCTTATGTTTTAATATTTTTTAATTTGGTCCCAGATGGTGAATATTAAAATTGGTCTATGATAAACGTATATAGCATAATACTTAGTAAATTGGTTAAAACTTAACAATAAAAATAAAAAAAAAACCATCGGTATAAGAAAACTTGAAATTTCTATAAACCTTTTTAGGAATTTAGAGAAGGAATTAGAAATTTTAATATGACATTTTTCTTCTTCTAAATATTTGCCAATTCATTAAATGTTATGTTGTTTAAATTTACTATCAACTAATTTTAATATATATTTATACTAAAGTACTAAATTAAAAAATATTAAAATATGAGTGATTGAATTAACATAATAATAATAACTAAAATAACATGAAAAAAGAAACTAAAAAATAATTAAATGCGCGTGTGCCTTGCCAACGGAGAGAGAGAGAGAAATTGAAATGGAAAGTGTAAGTTGTGTATCATCAAAAATAGTGGGGAAAAAGAGGGGGGAAATCTATTGTTACTTTAAATGATTTTATGCTGTGGGAAATTGCGAATATAATATATGGCTTACACACACAGAATTAAAAAGCCAAATATAAAATCTGTTGGTCCCCACAAATTAAGCCACGTCGGACCCACGTGACGTAACAAAGAGAGCAGGTGGCAAATTATTATTCGGTTTCACGGGACCCACCTCCCTTACTTTTTTTTTCTGTTCTCCTTTACCTTTTTTTTTCCTTTCTTTTTTGATCGGGACCCAATACATAAATATCTTATGCATGCGAGTAATAATTTTTTTTTGGTGATGAGCAAACTTTTATGTTTTAGTTTTATTTTGTTGAAATTTTGGAAACAATTGCTATTTGTTAAGATTTGTGAAGTCAATATCAAAACCGAGCTAACCTATTATAAGTGAGGTCGGAAAGTGTCTAGATGTGATTTGTCTGCAAATACTAAAGAAAGAAAATATGAAATATGACTCTAGCTAAACGTAACGTATTGAAAAAGAAAGGAACATAATCACTTGTACTAGCTGAGAGCTTTGAAAAGTAGAAAATTATGTTTTCTAAATCGGTTAAGATCAAGATTTAGTTAGAGCTTATTATTGACATTATCTTTATTTATCAAAAACAACATTTTAGATTAAATTATTTGGAAAATTTTTAAATCCTAATTTTGTTTATACAAGACGAATGAACTCCATCGTTTTTTTTTATATAATGTCGGAAGGGGGATCGAACTCACAACCTTTTAATTGTGGATATATGTCAATTACCGTCGAGCTATGCTCACCTTGACAAATGAACTCCATCGTTATTACTTATTCGTTACACTCTTCTATTTCTACTTGTAATGTCTGGTTAAATTACATTTATAAGTTATGTGGTCTCAACTTTACTTTAGATTTAGTCTCAATATTTTCAAAATTATTATTGTTATCACCTGCCTAGTTTAAGCATATCACATGTGTATGTCATTATAAAATTTGAGCATGAAGCAGTAGATGTAAACAATTTTCGTTGCACAAAAACAAGAGTTACATAAATTGAATGGATGTTATTTCTTATAGAATTGAGTAAGATAACTAGAAACCGAGTTAATTTAATAATACATATGAAAAACAACAAAAAAATAAAAATCATATAAATAGAATTATGTATACGTTTCCCTTCACGTCATTATTTAAATACAATGATGTGAAAACCAACCAATTATTAAAAAAATTATAAAGCTAAGAAAAGTACTAACTAGAAAGATTGATGATATAAGTCGTCCCTATGTAAGCACTAATTGACTGAATCTTAATATAAAATAAAAAATAAATAATATCCCAATAATTTAGGGTTATAGCAATTTTCTTTTAAATTTTGTATATGCTTAAAAGTTATTTGAACGTTTTACATATTTTTTTAAATATTTAAATTTTTAGTCAAATTTAAATATAGAAGAAGTTTTTTGAAAAATTTTTCTTTTGAGTTTTTTAAGCTTTGGCTTAACTTTTGAAAATTATTTTAAAAATAGACACAAAAGAAAACTAATGTGAGTAAGCTTAATTTTTAAACATTGGAAAAAAAAAAACAAAATAGTTATCCAACCATGCTTTAGAAATAAAAATATTTTGACCAATAAAATAATAAAAAGTAAGGTTATTCGTGCTTGTTTAAAAGAGGATTTAAAGTGATTAAGGAATGAATTTTAATGACAAAACTTTTAAATTAAGCACTTAAAATTTTTAAAACCACGTAAAATTTGAAAAAAATATTTTTTCTAAAGTAAATTCAAATTTATTTTATATTATTTTTTTAAACCATACTGTTACAAATATAGAAAATTTAAAAATTGACTTATAACAAATATATATTTATACATATATATATTTAAATAGAAAATACGTTCAATTAATGGAAAACAAAGCTACAAGTGCTACATTTAAAGGCATTTCTCTAAGTGATACTTGAAGCCACATAGAAAAATTTGAGGTCCAAGATGACGTGGCGTTAGGGAGCAGCTTAGCAAGCAGGTGGGCAGACCGATTACAATTGCAAGAAATAGGAGTAAAAGATATTGAGCCAAACTCCAGATCCAAATGACGAATTTCAAGAAGATAATTGAGATCATCTCTCAACGTTGAAGTGACACTGTGAAGAAGCTGACTTGTAGAGAAGCAATCAATTCGACATGTGAATCAGGGTAGTTGAAATTTTTGGCAAACTTGAGCCATTCGATTAACGCCTTCAATTCGACACGCTGAGGAGGGAGAATGAAATTGAGGGCTTGAGATTTTGCCGCAGTAATGAATCCATAGGAGTTTCAAACGATCCACTAGATCAAGGTCAATATGTGTATCTGTACACGCTTCGTCGACATTCAGATTGAGAAACCCATTAGGAGGAGGAAACTAGCACGGGGATAGATTAGACGTAGCTCCGATTGAGATGACTTATAACAAAGATTACTAATACTCGAATTATTTCTTTTAGTTCATAATTTCAAATGTGGGAGATTCAACCATCTATAAAAGGTACTTTAAAACATTGACCTATTCATTTATCTTAAAATATTGCCCACTTGACTTAGGTTCAACTTAACTAATATGTTAATCAATTAAGTATAAATTAACCTTTAAATAACACTCATACATATGCCTAGTAGAGGCCAACTTAATTTATACAAAAGGGGGACAAAGGGGACAAGTACACGTGTGTACCAGGTTGGAATCCTTAAAAGATGTTACATTGACAAAATAAAATTAAAAAAGATCAACAAAAATAGAGATCTAAAACCAAGTGAACAAGACACTCCTTTTTTCCATTTTCATCCCCTATGGCACGTTATTGTAGACAAGGATTAAAATACCGATCATATATCAAAGCCTCAATTTCATAGAAATATTAGTAAAATATCTATATCAGTTAATATTTTTGAAAAATAATGAAAATTAGATCAATTAATTTGATTTGGTTAGAGCAAAGTATGCTGGTTTATTTTTCTAAAACATAAAATTAAAATTAAAATTCAATAGAGTTCGGTTTAGATGGACTTTTCGATTAAAACTTTTTAATAAAATTTATATAATGATTGGTTTACTATATGTTTTAGATAAAAATAGAGTCAAATTAAACCAACATGCTTATATATATCTCAAAAAAAAAAAGAGTAAAAAAAAAGTCCAGTTATTTGTTTATTACTAGGGATGAAAATAAAATATTTAATAATATTAGTAACACTGTTATCGAATTGAAAAATTGAATATTGATCTTACAATTATTATGCTATATTCAAAAAATATTATATATATAACAATTAATGTCATGTCACAACCCATGTGTACTGGGGAAGTATATATGCACAAAAACAATAACTTCAAGAATCTACAATGGTACTTTACAAAACACTTTGGGATACCCCTTAAAAAAATTATTATTAATTTTGTTTTTTTTGGTGAAATCTACTCCATATTTTATTAATATTGTTGATCATTGTGTGGCTATGATTATGTTATATTTAGGCCAATGTACTTATAAAATAGAAGCTAGTTGTCCAAGTTGGTCACTTTAAGTACTAAAAACAATATAAATGACACAATACCAAAAAGATTATAATATATATATATTAAATAAATAAATAAATAAAAGAACCAACAACTAACCAATAAAAAACATAAGTTAAAAAAACTTTTAGTGTGCGTATCCTTTAATCTTGATGTCAATTTGATGAATTGGGTCTTGTAATTTTAAACATCATAATTGTTTTTCATTCTTTATTTAAAGTTTATTCTACTTTATTTTTATTATTTATAGATGTGACAAAGTAAGTATTATGATGTAGTGAAAGGGATTAAAGCTATGATTAGTTGACAATGACTATTAGTTACTATTATTACTATTTTGGAATGTGACTATAATAGCTTGTCAGGTTAGATTTATGTTACTTATCACCAATAATTCAGATGTTTGGTGAACTTTATTTAGAATATTAAGATGATAATTAAAAAAAAATCATAGATGTTAAATTGAAAATAATATTACAAGACTAAAATGTAATTCAACCCAAAAAAAGAGACTAAAGATTGTTGGGACGATTGTTATAGGTTTTGTAAGTATTGATATTAAGTGCGCAATAATGTTTAACTTTAAACTTGAATAAATTGTGAATTTAATACTTCCCCAAAATTAGTTCAATAAACTAACCACATAGATGAAAAAAACCAATAAATTTCCCATCTAACTTTTGTGAAGTGATTTTTTTAAGAAAATAAATATTTAAATATATCATCGATGGAAAGGTCGGAGTTTTGAATTATAAGTCTTATATTTGTCAATCAAAGTATAGTTTAACTAGTTCATATATATATTCTCGACTAAAATATCAGAGTTTTGAATATTCGTCCCTACACGTTGTTGAATAAAAAAAGAAACCCTCACATTTTACGTCCAAATTTAGGAGACTCCAAATATTTTTGGATATTATTTTTTCACTTCTCATGGTTGATAGCCTTGGCCCTTCCCTTCTTCGAATAGTCTCCCCCTCCCTCCATTTCACCGATTCCCCACTTCTCACACACACCCTTCTCAATTTTCACCTACATTTATTTAATTTAGGTTAAAAATATATTATATATATTTTTCCAATTTACTCTCTTATTAAAAAATTTTAATTTAATCTCTCAAATTTTAACCTTTTTTTATTATATCCTTTTTATGAGTGAAGGTTAAAATTAAATAATAAATTTAAAGACGTGCTCAACGAGGAGACACTAGTATTGTTTGACGAGACCACTTAACTATGTTTAGGTCTATATATAAAGATCACATTTTAACTCATTCATCTTTACTCTTCCCATCATGGTTTTTGAAACAAAAGTGTGTGTTTGGAAGTACTTTCAATGATGATAGAAATATGTTCTACCTCAAATATTTGGAAAATATTGGTAGATTTCTTTTTAATTATAATATGAATTATTTAGAATATCCAATTCAACTATAGTTTAGTGGATAAACATATTATTATTTAAAAAATTGTTGATGATTTAAGCTCTATAGAATGTTAATCGCAATTAAAAAAAAAAGTCCGAAACCGTGTTCAGAAGGCATGGACCTCTCCCATAAAGTTACTACAAAATACAAAATGTCGTTCTCCTAAGCATCACCTACGGTATATAATCACTCCAAGTAAATTATTCTAAGGGGTCTACTGTCGCCTATATTTTTCCCTCTAACTAACTCATTTTCTTGATATGTCATTCGCTGTATAATTTTTCTAAGTATTTTATCTATTAAATTACGTACCAAACGAAGGGACTCTTTTCTAGCATTTTTAACGCAATTGGATAGGAGAGCTAGCATATAATTTTCCAAAGTTTGGGATAAAATATGTAAGAGTAATTTCCCTAAACAATTCCTTGAAATTAATTGGATATAATATTATATTCACCTGTTTATATTTGTATATCATTTTTGAAAAATGTTACAATACTATACCGCTTCTTCAAAATATTACAATCATATACCTTAAAATCATTGGAATGGAAAGAAAAGATGTACTAAGATTTTGGAATTGGGGGATTTTTACCCAAAAAAAAAAGATTTTATATATATATATATATATATTTATTTATTTATATTTATTTATTTATTTTGAGAAAGAGAAAGAATCTATTCAAAATTTGTTTTGTAACAAAAAAAAAAACATAACCAAGTTTCTCATTCTATAAGGCAAAAATCAAAAAAGAAAAAACTCAAAACGAAAACCAAGTTTTGTTAATAGGAGATATGAGTAGTAAACTAAAAAATTGGGGAAGAATTAAAAGGAATAATAATAGAAAGTCATAAGCTTAGTCGTGGTCGGTGAATTTCAAATTATTAATATTCATAGAATTTCATTTCAAAACTAATTGACTATGAAACGAGTGGCCAAAGTCTATTATAAAACCTGGTTGGATCCTTAACATGTCATCCCATTTTACATTTGACTATTGAAACTCTTTAAGGTTATATTGCTAGATTGTAAAAATAGAGAAAGATAAAAATAAGAAACAAAAATAAATGGACAAAAGAAAAATTAAATATCTCTTATGGACAGAAATAAAGACCATAAAATAAAAGAATCAAATCTATTAATTCACGTAATAGATTTTTAATTAGCAATAGACAAAGATTACAATTTAATTACACAAACATGTAAGAAAACAATGTAAGCTAAATAAAACAATGAAAAACACTGAAAGAAAACAATGAAAAACATAATGAAATTAAATAAGGTATTTAGGGAAATAAAATAAAATATAAAAGTTAAATATATTTTTTAAATCTCCGGGAATATAAAATTATAAATAATAGATCATTATATATTTGAAAATATTTAAAGATATCGTATGTAACTGTAGATATTTTCGTATTGCGGTATATTTTTTACAATTACTGTATAATGTATTACAATTTAGAGAGAGTTTCAAAACGATTAGACCTTTAAAATATGAATTTCACAATTAATTGTCCTTTTCAGGTTAAGGAAAATGGGTGTGTCATGGGTCCTGCTTTTGTAACCGTTTACAAGGCCCATACAGAAAACTGGGCTGTAAGCCCATTAAAATTTAAAACAAACACTTCCTTTTAAAGGATTATTTTGAGGTTGATAATTACCTAAATCATAACAAATATGAGCAAATATGGGTAGAGAATTGAACGTTTAGCTTATGAGAAAGTAATACGTGTTTGATCCAAATTGGAGTGTAGTAGAGATTGTAATCAATATAATATATAACTAATCTAACACACTCATATGAGTCATTTCAATCATTATAAATATATTATTAAATACAATGAAATAATTATTTGGAAACTATTTAACCATGGTCAAATTATTTATTTTAATACTATCGGAAAATGAAAATTAGATCCAAACAAATACAAATGTCCAATTTCAAGTATGCACATCAAATGTAGTAGAGTCAGACAATTGTCCCGTATAAATAATCATTAGCAATCATCTATCTATATTAATTTTTGATAAATTTCTTGATAGATCACATGGATGTATTGTATGAATCATCTCACCTCACATTATCAGTTTTTTTTTACCTCTTAATTAGATATATATCTTAATTATCGTTGAACAAGATATATATGTTAATTGTTGCTAAGTTATACTCACTCTGACTCGAGTTAGATAGTATTATTTTGCAATTTCATGAAATTGAGCATTGTAATCGTCAACGTTACATTCTAATTTTATAATATTAGTTTTTTTTCTTTTTTTGAAAAGCTTATAATATTAGTTATTGATTTGATAGCAAGGCAAGAAATTCTACTATTAAAAGCATTGAATTTTTATTATTTAATTAAAAAAAAAAACAATGGTAAAGAAAGTCAAGATGTTTACCCACTGTATCGGCAGTAACATAGGATCGATGAACCGAAAAATCACTCGTTCAACATCTGCAAATTGAATCTCCAAATAACCAAAAAAAGAAACTAAACAGTTACTTAAAAAAAATGCGTTCTTGATAACCAACAAACTTACCCCCTCATTTCACTGAATAAAACGAAATAAATCTCAACACAAACACAGATTCAAACTAAGCTCCAGATTTCTATCTCCGTTCTCCCGAAATTAAAAAACAAAAAAACAAAAAAAAAACCGCCATTATTCCAAATTCGATCGCCGGAGAGAAAAAAAAGGGAAAAAAAAAACCAACAACTTACCTTCCTCCACCTCCGACAAGACCAACAATCTCCAAAACCAAACGCTAATTCCACTCAATGGCGATCGAGACGATTCCGAGGCTGGCTGTGGTGGCGACCTGCATTGTGGCGATAATGAGTTGTAACGGAAATGCGATTGCGAACGCGGCGGCGCCGAATGTGGATTGCTCGACGGTGCTGTACCAGATGCTGCCGTGCGTGGATTACATAACGATCGGGAGCACGGCGGCGAAGGCGTCGCAGGAGTGCTGCTCGGTGGTGGAAGCTGCGCTGAAAGCTAACGGCGAGTGCGTGTGCGAGGCGGTGAAGGAGAGCGGGAGCATGGGAATTCAGGTGAACCTGACGAGAGCCCTAGGCCTCCCCTCCACCTGTGGAATTTCCACTCCTCTTCCTGAATGCGGCAGTGCGTTCTTCTTCTTCTTCTTCTTCTTCTTCTGTGTCATTTGTAACTTTGTAATCGATCGATTTCAGACATTAATTATGAGGTTCTTTCTCTGTTTTTCTTTTGGGCAGTTCCTCTTCCTCCTGGGATGGCCCCAGCCCTTGCTCCAAGTAAGGCCCCAGCACGAGCTCCAACCACGGGCCCAACGCTTGCTCCAACCACGGGCCCGGCTCGAGCTCCAACCACGGTCCCAGCCCGAGCTCCCAGCACCGGCCCAGCTCTATCTCCAACCACGGGCCCAGCGCGCGCTCCAAGCTCCGTCCCAGCTCGAGCCCCAAGCTCCGCCCCAGCACGAGCCCCTAGCATGGGCCCAGGGCGCGCTCCAAGCTCGAGTCCAGCACGTGCCCCAAGCATGGGCCCAGCGCGAGCCCCAGGCTCCTCCCCAGCTCACGCTCCAGGATCCGGCCCAGCACGAGGTCCAAGCAGGGCCCCAACGCCATCTCCAGGTACACTTGCACAACAGTACAGGGCGAAAATTTTCTAAAACTATTAATTATTTTAATTTAGAGGTAAAGAGAATTTTAGCAAATAAATAACTGTAGTAATAGTTAGTAGGAAAATTGTAGTTTGTGGTGGAATAGTTAGTAATAGATAGCAGGAAGATTTATATGGACTAAATCTTGGAATTTTTTTAAAATTTTTTGTTGCAGTTTCTTTTCCTCCGAGGCGAGCTCCAACTCCAACACCAACTACTTCTCCAGGTACATTGAGATCAAGCTAATATAACTTTCACAATTTATTTTATTTTATTTTTTAGTACAGATCTAGGATAATATTTATAAATTTTTATTAATTGTAGTATTTAGGTTGAAATTACGATTAAAGGTTGAAAATATCATTGATGTTAAGAAAAAGTGTCATACTAAAATAAATTTATAACCTAGTTTTAATTATTTTTTTTAAAATAGTTAATAATTCAACAAATATTAAACTAAAAAAGAGAGAGAAAAAGAATGCAATTTTTCAAAATAGTCATCCTTTAACCACTTTTATCTACAACCCATTTTAAAATTAACCTCAACCTTTTAAAATTTTCGATTTTATGATGTTTATAAATTCTAAATTATTATGTCTTTAGGTAAAAATTATGTCAAAGTTAATTATAAAAAGCGTATATATGCAACTAACGGTAAGTGTGATGGTTGCAGTTAACCCACCAGCACCGGCAGAAACACCAGAGGAGGCGCCAAGCAGCGGCCCAATATCGGCGCCACCACCGTACAGCTGGGGACCGGCCGCTGACGATTCGCCGGCGCCGGCGCCGTCCGATGCCGCAACTTTCGCCATTTCCTTTAACCTCTGCGTGCCTCTTCTTCTCACCCTTCTCCCTTCATTCCGACCATTGTGATGCTCTTTTTCAGAAGCCATCTCCTCCTTATTTTTGACCGATTAATTTTCATCAGTTTACTTCTTATTTCTCCCCTTGGAGATTTTTTTTAATTATTTTTATGGAACTCTTTTGAAATAATGTAGTCTCCATCTTTCGTGAGCGGATCATTTATTAATATAGAGTTCTTTTTTTTTCTTGATGTTAAGATATCATCTTTTTTTTATTAGAATACAAATATGTGCAGAAAAACTGGTAATTATATTTGCAAATTTGTCACACATCAAAATAAGTCGTAAACATGACAATTTTTTCTCATATATATATCACTAACATGTATATATATGTTAAAGTCATTTTTAAAAATATTTCATCATGTCACAAATTTAAAATTATTTAGGCTGATAATATGCTATTATTGCAAAGTCTTCTAGAAAAATAATCCTTACGTGTCTTCAGTAAGAAAAAAGAAAAAGGCTGATAAATATTCTTCCAAAATTAGAGGGATATGGATCTATCATCTATAACGAGAGGCCCATTTCGGGTAATTTGTGGACCATTTATCAAATCTCTCTAATCTCTAGGGTTAAGATTATCCTAACGAGTCTTAAAATTTAAACATTTAATTTAGTAAATAATTTAAAGATATTAATTTTTATCATATAACATAGTTGTTTAAAGTTTTGCTATAAAAATAATCGTATGACCACTGAACAAATTTGGTTGACGAACAAGGTTTATGCGTCACCACTAGTGGCGAAGAAAATTTCTACCGTTCCACCCAAAAACAATTCGGAGCCTAAATTAAAGAGAAGAGAGTTCAATCTACAAGAAGCTGAGCTTTAGCCATTTGACTATATCCATCGATACTACCTAAATCGTCACTTTTTTTTTCGTTTTTCAAATGACATTAGTGGAGATGCCACCCAAACCAACTAAGAGAAGTCGCATACGTCCCATCACAAGCACCTACAATATTATGATCACATAACATATATAACTCAATTCGTTAAGACATTTATTTCTGTATCAGACGTCATGAGTTTGAATTGTCACCCCCACTTATTGTATTTTTAAAAAAAATATTAACTAATTAAAAAATTAAATTAAATTAATAATTTGTTTGAACGTTGGATTAATAATTTATTATTGTTATTATTATTATTATTTATTATTTTTTTTTAGAACTGTTTTGTTCTGATTATAATTGATGCCGGTATCGTTTTTGTTGTCCGTTAATGACCAGAAAAGACAATATAATATTGATACTTGTTATTAGCCACATATAACTTATCACCACGTTTTTAATATTTGAAAATATTTAATTATCAAATTTGCTTTGGTGGAAGGGGCAAGAACATGAAATCTTTTTTTTTTCAAAATAATCTAGATTTTAAATAGTTTTAAAAGATGAAATATATGAATTATTTGCCCTAACATATATACTATTTTTTAATACCAGCGATGAGATCGTGAATAAGAAAGTAGGATTTTAATCGACAATTTGAGTTTGAAATACTAATTGTTATGGATGATAGTGACTTCATTTTTTAAAACGAGAGACATTACTATCAAGTGACTTGATTTTCTTACATTCTCATTTACATTTATAGTGCAGTGGCTTATCAAGAAGAATGATATCTTAAAATAACAAAAAGGAAAAAAAATAGGAACCTGTAGAAGATTTGAGACATTTATTAAATTTTGTGTATCAAGTGGGTGTGCCCAAATAATCAAAATATTCATGAACATGTAAGAAATATGGTAATTGACATATACCTCTTGAGTTCGGATCCCCTCTCCAACGTGTCTATTAACCAACAGTATTGAAATTCTAAAAAAAAAATCTAAAAATCTATTAGATACTTTTTAAATGGAGATATTTATTAGACTAAGTTTGAAAAGTTTATAGATCAAATTTGAATTTATAACTTTATTTAAAAGGTAAAAACATTAATTTAATAATTGAACCAAATTTTACAAATGGATTGATTTGGATTCCTTTTCTAAAAATATTGGTCCACATGTCATCTATGCATCAAGACATTGATATTTCTACCTTTGTCATTTTAACCATAATAACTGGGTCAAAAATTTTAACACAAAGGTTGATGTTTAGAGAACAAAATTTCTGCCTTATCATTCGCACTTATTACGAAAGGTTAATATTTGAATTCGAAGAACATGCTTCGATCTCGCCCTAAAATTTTGAACTTAAAAAAAAAAAAATTCATGAAACTCAATCCTTACGCTTTGAAAAATTATTGAAAGAGATTATTATGGTGTAACTGTCAATTTTTCATAGCTAGATTTATAAGAAAAATCATATAAATATATGTCAATTACTACAGAACTATGTTCGCTTTGACATTATTTAGGATTCGATAAAAATTCGGAATGAAAGAGTTTGCGTCAGAATCGAACAATACGTCTGAACATTCAAGGACGAAAGAAAAATACTTCTACAGGAACTCGTTTTCACGCTCATGTCACGTACTGCATAAGAAAAAATTGTAAAATCCGATCCAATTTATTTTTTCTTGTTGATACAGAAATTTGGTCTCATGGAATTCCGTCAAATTCCTGCCAATCTTCTATAATAAAAGGGATCGACGAGACCTGCAAAACAGAACAACATTAAAGACCTGTGTGTTGACTTGTGTGTTCTTGCCACACATACTCCGATGCTTATAAAGTGTAGAGTGTTGTGAGCATTTTAAATAGTAGAGATCTGTAACATAGATTTGACTTTTCTCTTGAATCTGAAAACCATCCAGATATCTTCCCTTTTGAATCCCTTGAATAAAGAGGATTGAGATTTTCTCATCCATAACATATCTCATCGATCTCATAAGTGCCATACGAATCCCATCAATCGAATCGTTTTTTTGAAAAATGCGAGAAATCATAAGTAATACAAGTAAAGAGATAAATTTATTGATAAGAAAAAGAAAGGATTGATGATAATGAGACTACTACAACATATTTACTCATGAGCGGGACAAACTAAACTAGGTGGATGATTGACTCCTTTCATATTGGTTTTAAGAATGCACAACGGAATAGATCAAATCAATAAAATTGATAAACCGAATTGAGCCGAATCGAATTTTGCAGTTAGTCAGAGTGGCATTTGAGTTCGATTTGTTGTATTTCTTTAAAAGGTTTGGTTCAATTTCGGTTCGGATATTAAAAAGACCGAATCGAACAAATTTAAATATATAATATAATTTTTTATTTTGTATTTTATAAAAGCTTCTCTTTCATTTCTCCCAGGGCCCAATGCTCAAGCCCATTGACAGTTCTCCAATTCCAAATAACATGAATCACGTTTTCACACGTTTTCTTTTTATATTTTAATTCTCTTCCTTTCATTTCTCCCATATCCCAAGGTCCTGTCCCTTTATCAATAATATTATTTATTATCGGTTCCACTTTAATTTAGTTTCAAAATCGAACAGAGTTGAACCCCTTACGTTCCGTTCCAATTTGGGTTATTATAACTAATTATTTGAATATATAAACTAATCAATTAATTAAATTGGCTATATTTTAAGTCACAAATTGCAATCTCACATTAATAAAATCTTTCGAACTTACTAGCATTTGAAATTTTGGAGTGAGGTTTCATTATTTGTTGTAAATTGTAGTTTCACGTGATATAATAATCATGGTATGTGTACAAACAAAATATAGTACATAAATTCATAATTTTAAGTTATGGATTATACAGATTTAGTATCTAAGAAGTTGGGAAGCTCTGGTTATGTTGAAAAGCCTTTGAAGGCTGGAAAATCAAGGAGGGAAGGATATTTACCTTGAAACGGACTCGTTGGAAGTTGAATCGTTGGTGACAAATAGAGATTCGGACCTTACCGAGCTTTTCTAGATTGCTGAAGAAACTCCAACACTAATAGAAATGAAGTCGGTGGTCTCTCTATGCTCGATTATTGCGCATGCAATATCTCGGACAACCATGGCTGAAGATCCTGTGAAAGTCTGGAGTTTTGGGTTTGAAGATTTCCCTCCATGGCTTTCTCGTTTAGTTGAAACTGATATTTGTTAATTGTCTTCCTTTTATTTTGTTTCAGAAAAAAAAAAAACATTAAAAATAGTGATAATTTTCCATAGTTAATTAAAATAGTAATAATTTTTCTACATTTTTCCTTTCAAACTATGTACTGCTAACATTTATAGACTACAAACTTATAAATACACGTTAAATCAGTACTGATGTGCTAAAAAACTCAAATTTTGTAAACAACAAATGCCTCTAAGCTAAGATGTATTCAATATTAAATACATGGTTGACTATTAAAAGTTTGATTAGAGCCCTTAAACTTGGGCAATGTTTTAGCATATAGTATAGAGTATTTTTTTTTAATTTTTTTTTGAGATAAGCTAAGCATGTATTTAAATATGATCTAAGGGACATCTCAACGTGTTGCTAGAAAAATATATAATACATTAAAAATGAGTAGGTAATACTAATTATTTAAATAACCATTTCATGCTAAGTATATAATATGGTATTTTTTCCATTTCATTACTCTCAATATTTTAAAATTTTTAATTTCCTAATTTTAGTGTCAATCCCTTTCCGGAAAAAACTTATTGTATTAACTATAAAACTATATGCTTTTATTGCGATCGTATATTTAATATGATGAAAGTGATATAAATATTCTATTGATTCCTTATAATAGTTTATATGTTTTCTTTACTCACTCCAAGGCAATATTATTTTTATTGGAACTCAATGAAAAAAAGTTTGGAAGTTATACAATAAACTATATATTCTTTATTGTATTGAAGTACAACTCAAAATCTAAATATTATTTAATAGTTCTATGTTGCTGGTCTTGTGTACCATGATCATGACTCATGTTCATGGGAGGTCAAGATCGTACAAATGCAACAAAGGGAAAAAAAATTAATAACAATAAAATTATTACATAGTAGAAAAGTTATATTTTATTGCTTAACATGCTACCAAACGAATTCAAATTCGAATTAAGAAATATTTATTAAAAGAATGATATAGCTTGTTTTTGGTTTGTTAATTTTTTAGTCCTTTTTTTTTTAAATTAATAGATTGATTAGAGCAAAATCTGAAAGCAAATAAACCCAATAAAAAGTAAGGTTGCATATTTTAAAGTGTTTTAATTGATTGCAAATAAAAAAATTGAATTTGAATTTAAAAAATTTCAGTGTGTTTGGTAATAATTTGTAAACCATAAGAATATAGTGGTGGTTACAAACTAGGTATTTATTCAATCTAAAATATGATTAGTTAAGCACATTGTATAAATTATTATTTTATAATATTATATAATTTATAATGGTTCCGCTATACATTTCTTAATCTTAACAAAAATAAAATGAGTTTATAATCTAAAACAGTGTATTTAACCGAGTTTTATCATTTTTGTTTTTAAATGGAATCATGCATTTTTAAATTTCAAATTAATGTTGTTTTAAGAATTTATACTTTATGGATAAGATAATCTAAAAATAGTTTAAAAAATAAATCCACCAAATAAATATTCAATGAATTGGTTTCAAGAAACAAAATTTAGATGGCATATGAAAGTAGCTTTGGATCATTTAAGTATGATTGATTGGTCAATCAATTTGAGGTTGTCGATAAAGGACTCTATTTCTCTTTCTAAGTCACTTCATTGTCTTTTTCCAAATTTCTTCTCATTTCTGTCTAACTAATATTTTTCGTTTTAAGTCTCTATAAATCACTTGAATTACTGAGCTTTCAAATAAAGGAAAAAGAGACCTTGCTAAAAAATTTGAAGGGATCAAAATCATTTGTCAAATAATAAGCCGAACGAATTAAATCATTTATTTATTAAATCTTTCAACAATAGATTGAATATGAAGTAATTTTTTTTTTCTTGCAAATATAAACATAACTCAATTGATCAAAGTATTATTACCAACCTAAAAGTTGGAGGTTTGAATTTTCCACCTCTTTCATTAAGAACAAATTTTTTCTTAGTACAACAAATGAGAGTGAGGAATTCGAACTATTATCCCATGATATGTGTCATTTACTGAGCTAATTTATGTTGGTTAACGTGATTTTAGTAAGAATTAAATCTTATCATTGATTTATAGATGAATTATAAATCTTTAGCCATATTAAGTTATTAACAAAGAAAGAAGAGAGTGAAATATGTAGAAATAATTGGCGACATGAACAGTTTTATTTATGATGGTACGATGCCTTTATATCAAATGCCCAACGAACAGCGCTCTAATTGTTCGATCATCAAAAAGGGCTTTTTCTTTCCAATTAAAGTTTTAGGGTAAACGAAAGGTGCAGATTTGGAAGAGAGCGGTGAGAGAGGCGTGGAAGCACCTAACCCCCAACCATTCATTACCCAACCTCATCTCCAAAATTTAATTTTTCTTTCTCTCCTTCCTTTTTTTTTTCCTTGGGCCAACGCATCACCTATTCCGCTGATCAAAACCCACCTAAGCATGAATTTCCCGCAATAAATGAAATTTATGGATCCACCCACATTCACAATCTCTCTCCCTTCCGCGTCAACTAGGTCCAATGAGGGAAGAAATGTGAGACTCTTAAAGTTCGAGGGTGTTTGATTGATGGGTTGAATCTCGTTTTTAAGTTCGTGTATCGTATTGAAATCAATTAAGCAGCGGAAGTTTGGTCGCGCACACCACCTTCCCCACAGTCAATGCGCGCCACCACGTCTGACAGTGATGCGAGCCTTAGCCTGTTTTGTTTTTATGTATCGTGTGGCTATTGTTTTCTCACCCTTTTTCCCTTTTAACGGTTTGGGGTCTGAATTTTTCTTGGGAAGGAATTACAGGAATGCGTTAAAAATTTTGAGAGATGCGAGAGGTCCCAGTTGAATGTGGGTAGCTGGGAACTGTGAACACTAGCGGTAGCAAAAAAGAGAGACAGAGAAGAGGGCCTGGAATGAGGTGATACCACGTGCAGGCTCCCATTAAAGGACTTGCGAGTGAGCGACCCCACTTAGCCCAAACTCAAACCTACCTCCTCTCCTGCCAATTGTTTTAAGCTTAAAGGGTTGGATAGCATGGTTGTGCATGATTCACACCGATAATAAAGAAGACCCATTTGATGGTTTCTTCTCTTTACATTTCAGCAGTTTCTGATTCATCATGAACAAAGGCTTTGTAACCATACCGTGGACTGAAGTATTTTGATTCTCTCTTCTAAGATTTTGGTTTATCTTTCTTCACCAAGGTTTGTGACTTCCTTTTGTTCACCTCTTATTATTATTATTTTTAGTTCTACTTTCTGGGTTGTTGCGTTTGGGTTATTCTATGCTCAATTTCGGTGTGAGACATTTTTGGAACAGAGGAAGCCATTTAGGTTTGTGTCGGATCAATCCATCGGAGGCTTACTTTTTCCTAGTGGGGCTCTGTTAATTTGGATATAGGAATCTATTTGCCCTTTTTCTGTTTTTGTGCCTTTTGAAAGTCCATTTATCCGTTTCTTTCAGTTTAAGCTAGAGTGTAATTTCCGTCTATGATTTACTTCCTGGCGATTTATGGCTTACTTTGGATTTCACGAGTAGGGGGAATCCTCTAACAAAGTTGATGGTAGAGGAAAAGTTTTAGATGCCATGAACCTGTGAAAATCATGTCTTGTCTAACGACCTACAACCAAACGCAATCTTGATGTGGAGATTCTTTCACTGTGTCCGCAGATGATAAAATAATGATATACTATAGCTACCATATGTTGCTCTTTGCATAGAAAACCCATTTAATAATGCTTTCCCTAAAAGCTGCATGTTAAACAATTGGATAGTTTCACTTGACCTGCAATCAAATGCTTTACTACTCACCTATTTTCTTATTTATTTGATAGTTTCACTTGAAACTTTTCTCTATATTTTTTTTGTTGCTCAAAACTAGGGGGATAGCCCTTTTTCAGTCGTTAAGTCAGCATTTCGGTTGACTGTTTGGCTTCACTGCAGCATGTCAGAAGCCCAGAGGAAATCAAATGTGGTCAATTTCGGGCGTGGGAATGGATATTTAAACGGGGCAATACCCGTCAGAAACGCAACTGCAGTTTCTGAAGTTGATGCGTTCTGCCAATCCCTTGGTGGGAAGAAGCCAATCCATAGTATTTTAATTGCAAACAATGGAATGGCTGCTGTTAAGTTTATACGTAGTATTAGAACATGGGCTTATGAAACATTTGGCACTGAAAAGGCAATCTTGCTGGTGGCTATGGCTACGCCAGAGGATATGCGGATCAATGCCGAGCATATCAGAATTGCAGATCAGTTTGTGGAGGTTCCTGGTGGGACCAACAATAATAACTATGCAAACGTGCAGCTTATTGTTGAGGTACTTGATATTTTCAATTAAATTTGTATTATTATCTCCTGGTCCTAGTTTTGGTCACATTTCATAAGTGGGATTGGTTTCTAATGTAAAGGAAGCAATAACCATCTTTTCTTTTGATCATAAAAGTAAGTCAGACAAGCAAATCCTGATAAAATGAAGATATATTTCAGCTGTAACAATCGATTTCACTGACCTTTAAACTAACCATAGTGGAACTTTGGGATTTCACCACTGATATTGAACTTATGAGTTGTTGAAGAAACTGTCCTATAAAACATGGATAGAATTTGATGATTAAGATGGTCTTACACTCCTATTAAGAAACTTGGTAGCTTCTTGCTCATAACATGTTTTTATTTTTGAGGGTTTCTTTTTCTGCTATATAATTGTTTATCAAAATTTTTTTTTGAACAAAGATACTAACTCTTCATTGATGTATGTAATGGAACAAAATTGTTCAAAGATATAATTGTTTATCATATTAAATTGGTTTATTATGTAGATGGCAGAGATAACTCATGTTGATGCAGTTTGGCCTGGTTGGGGCCATGCATCTGAGAACCCTGAGCTGCCAGATGCACTGAGTGCAAAAGGAATCATATTTCTTGGGCCTCCATCAATATCTATGGCGGCATTGGGTGATAAAATTGGTTCATCATTAATTGCACAGGCTGCAGAAGTACCCACCCTTCCATGGAGTGGTTCTCACGTAAGTTTATGTTATTTTCTGTCCGTCCATATCACTCACTTTATGACCCACACTCAATATATTATATATTTTGTGTTCAGGTGAAAATTCCTCCTGATAGCTGCTTAGTTACCATCCCAGATGAGGTGTACAGGGAAGCATGTGTTTACACAACAGAAGAGGCCATTGCAAGTTGTCAAGTTGTAGGTTACCCAGCCATGATAAAGGCATCGTGGGGTGGAGGCGGTAAAGGCATTAGAAAGGTTAGAATAGCAGTATTATACATAATTATTATATAGGTAGCTTAGGAACAATGAAAACAACCTCACGAGCAACTTTCATCGTTGAACTTGTGAGGACAAATTATAACGGCCATTTATTTAAAAAATTATTATTTTTATCTGGAAATATGAAGCTACCCTTTTTATCTCAACCTTCAGGTTCATAATGATGACGAGGTGAGAGCGTTGTTCAAACAAGTGCAAGGTGAGGTTCCAGGATCACCCATATTTATAATGAAGGTTGCATCACAGGTCAGATATCTAACTACGTTTTATCCCAGTCATCATTGTTGCCATAGGTATGTTTTATCTTGACTTTCCGTTGGCTTTTGTCTAACTAGAGCCGGCACCTAGAAGTTCAGTTATTATGCGATCAATATGGAAATGTTGCCGCTTTGCACAGTCGTGATTGCAGTGTTCAGAGACGGCACCAAAAGGTTGGTTCAAATTATTGTTACTCAGTATCCATTTCTTGGGAATCCATGGTTTTGTAAGTTTCTATAAAGTGTTCTTACTAGGAACCTTTCATTTAACCTATCCCGTGGCAAACAGATTATTGAGGAGGGTCCAATTACAGTTGCGCCTCTGCAGACAGTGAAAAAGCTAGAACAGGCAGCTAGAAGATTGGCTAAATGTGTGAACTACGTTGGAGCAGCAACTGTTGAGTATCTATACAGTATGGAAACTGGAGAGTACTATTTCTTAGAGCTCAATCCTCGGTTACAGGTATCGATGACCTTAGATCTTGAACTTGACATACCCCATCTTAGTTATCTGGTATATGTAAATAATCTCTTTTTGTTTACCGAGCTGTTCAAGTGTAGATCATGCAAGGAAAGAAATTGTTGCATATATCCTCAATAAGTCCCGCCCATGTGTTTATGCTTACTCTGACATGCATTCATTAATAGCTGTCATTGGTTGATCACATCCACGTACTTTGGATTATTACAAAACATTCATGGGCAAGTGATGATTTTGTGTATCTATTAACTTCTAAACAGGTTGAGCACCCAGTGACTGAGTGGATAGCTGAAATAAACCTTCCAGCAGCCCAAGTTTCTGTGGGGATGGGAATTCCTCTATGGCAAATTCCTGGTACGATGCTTTATATCTATGGAAGTCATTTCTTATATTTGTCACATGGAATTTTGTATTTATAATTACTTGATCATATGTATAATTTTTTAAATCAGAGATCAGACGTTTTTATGGGGTAGAGCATGGTGGAGGATATGACGCTTGGCGGAAAACTTCTGTTGCCGCAACTCCATTTGATTTTGACCAGGCAGAATCCACTAGACCAAAAGGCCATTGTGTAGCCGTGCGAGTAACAAGTGAGGACCCCGATGATGGTTTTAAGCCTACAAGTGGAAAAGTACAGGTCGGTTGCATTGCTGATGATTTATGGCATATGATGTTAATTTTTATTTATTTTTGTTTTTCTTTACATATGTATTTTTTATTTTGTAAGATGAAAGAGTTTAAAATGCCTCCAACCCTGTGCAGGAGTTGAATTTCAAAAGTAAGCCAAACGTATGGGCATACTTCTCTGTCAAGGTAGACCTTTTATTGTAAATGTTATTTTCCTACTATTTAACGCCAACATTTATGCTGAATTACATTTTCCGATATGCTTTGCAGTCTGGAGGAGGCATTCATGAATTTTCAGATTCTCAGTTTGGTAAGCATTAGCTGATAGATCTTTATGCAGTTAGTTCTTCAGTTTGAGTTTTGGGAAACTTGTAGACAAGACACACGAGTATATTTTAATTTCTAAATTCGATGTGATGCAGAAAATGGATCGCTCTTGTAATGTTCTTAAAATATTTGATTTGATGGATAGTGTTCTGATAAGTTAGGAATGCCCCTTCAGCATCATTAAATGAATTTAAAGAAATTATATAAAAATTCAAAGAGTTCTTCAAATTATCAAGCAACTCTTCAAGGTTTTTATTTATCTCCTCACGTAGATAGGATGATATTTTTATCTTAACTTCATAAGAGAATTTCTTCTTATTTGATATTATTTGCATACCTTGCTAAAATCTTGATGTCCTTCTCCAGGTCATGTTTTTGCATTTGGAGAGTCCCGACCTCTAGCAATTGCAAACATGGTTCTTGGGCTGAAGGAAATACAAATTCGAGGAGAAATTCGAACCAATGTTGATTACACAATAGATCTTTTAAATGTAATGTTAAGATGACATATTTTTATTTTCTGCAGTTCTAAATTATATCATTTTCTTATTCATTTTTGGTGGAAATGCAACTTAAGAATAATAGCCTACAGGCTCTCGATTACAGAGAAAACAAAATTCATACAGGCTGGTTGGACAGTAGAATTGCTATGCGAGTTAGAGCAGAGAGGCCTCCATGGTACATTTCTGTTGTTGGAGGGGCTCTATTTGTAAGCACAAGTATTTGATATAAATTTCAATTTCTTAAATGTGTGTATAGTTAAATATATTGGTTACATTTGTGCTTTTTTCAACTCAGAAAGCATCCACCAGCAGCGCAGCCATGGTTTCTGATTACATTGGCTATCTTGAGAAAGGGCAAATCCCTCCCAAGGTATTGTTATAAGGAATTCTAATTAGGTACCTGATTTTTGTTGTCTCGATGCATTACCCTTCCTAAATTATGTTCTATGAAATTTAATGGCAGCACATTTCTCTTGTCCACTCTCAAGTATCACTAAATATTGAAGGAAGCAAATACACGGTAATGCTTTTGTCACTTTATTTTGAATGTTGTGAGTTTATATAGCTTATTGACATATCACTGCCATTGTCTGGTATTCATTATAGATTGACATGGTAAGGGGCGGATCTGGAAGTTATAGGCTGAGAACGAATGAATCAGAGATTGAAGCGGAGATTCATACCTTACGTGATGGGGGTTTATTGATGCAGGCAAGTACTTGGCTTGAAAGTTATATTTACGAATACACGATTGAAGCCAGTAGTCTACTTTTCAAATTTTGTCTGGATGAAACATGTGAAAATTAGATGAAGCCCTTCTAAATTGAAATTGCTCTTAAGATTGAGTATACGCGTGTTCAACTTCATATGGTTAAGCTATTTGAATGTGTAGCTTTAATTTTGGACAGTTGGATGGAAATAGTCATGTAATATATGCTGAAGAAGAAGCAGCTGGAACTCGACTTCTTATTGATGGGAGAACATGCTTGCTTCAGGTGTGTGAAAAGTAACCCTAATTAGCCCCCCCCCAACACTCTCCAGCACAGGCTGATAACATTTAATTATCTTTGTTCTTAACCAGAATGATCATGATCCATCTAAATTAGTTGCAGAGACGCCATGCAAACTGCTGAGGTATCTAGTTTCAGATGGCAGTCATATCGATGCTGATGCACCATATGCCGAAGTTGAGGTCATGAAGATGTGCATGCCTCTTCTTTCACCTGCTTCTGGAGTTATCCATTTTGAAATGTCTGAAGGTCAAGCAATGCAGGTCAGCGACAATTCGACGATGAAATATGGGTACTCTAGTTATGGTGAATTTATGGATTCTCTCTTTTTAGGCTGGTGAACTCATAGCGAAGCTAGATCTAGATGATCCGTCGGCTGTAAGGAAAGCAGAGCCGTTCCATGGGAGATTCCCTGTCTTGGGCCCCCCAACTGCAATTTCTGGTAAAGTTCATCAGAGATGTGCTGCAAGCTTAAATGCGGCTCGGATGATTTTGGCAGGATATGAGCATAACATTGAGGAGGTGAATGATCTCCTGTCCAGTTTCGCTATCATCAGATCTCTCTCTTTGCACACACACATATGTATATAAATGCCACACATATGTCTACATCTGTGCATATTTATATATCAGTATATCTACACACACAAGCACATACATAAACACACAATATCAAGAATGCATAGCAACGAACAACTAGTGAAGATTCTTTTCTATCAGGTGGTGCAAAGCTTACTTAATTGCCTTGATAGTCCTGAATTACCATTCCTACAATGGCAAGAATGCATGTCAGTTCTTGCAACACGCCTTCCCAAAGAACTAAAATTTGAGGTGCTCGATTGTCTTCTGAACTCTACTTACAGTTTTATCCTCTACTTCTAAATTTTCAACAATCTGAATCCTTTTCATTTTGCTTTCTTAGCTGGAGTCCAAATATAGGGAGTTTGAGGGGATTTCAAGCTCCCAGAATGTCGATTTTCCTGCCAAATTATTACGTTCAATTCTTGAAGTAAGTTCCTTCACCAAAATTCTATAAGTGCTCATGTTGAATTGTCACTCGCGGAAGGTAAACACTTCTTCTGGCAGGCTCATTTATCCTCCTGTCCAGAGAAAGAGAAGGGGGCTCAAGAAAGGCTTCTTGAACCATTGGTGAGTCTTGTGAAGTCTTATGATGGTGGAAGAGAGAGTCATGCTCGTGTTATTGTTCAGTCCCTTTTTGAAGAGTATCTGTCAGTTGAAGAACTGTTCAGTGACAACATTCAGGTGACTTGTTTTCAGATTTGATAAATGATTCTATGGTAGAAAATAATCATGTAGTTCTGCGGAGCTAGATGTTGGAACTTGCAGTATATGTCAAGGATCATTCTCAAGTTGGAGACTCTTTCTTTTTCCTGTGGCCAAATGGGCTGTAGGATTTATGCTACTGAATATCATCTCAATTCTTAAGTAACAACTATGTTTTCCCCTTTATTTGCAAGGCTACATTAACGTGTTCATTGATTATATTTAATATATCTTTTCGTTTGCCGGAGATCTAATCTATCAATGTAACCATTCACAGCTTTGATAAGGGAATGAATCTCTCTCCTCTATGCGAAATTACTAGGACTAAATTGTTTCGTTCTGGGTTTAGGAAGTAGAAATCAAGTTTGCATTCCTCTGGAGATGAAAATAAGGATTTTATTCCTTCCCATTACTTTTTTAATTGTTCTCAAAGTCAAAGCTGATAGTGTGCGTTGAATTTAGTTTATAGGCTGGTAATCAACAGAAATCTAAGTGGTAACATTGTGAAATTCCTCTTTTACTGTGAGTGGAATGCTTAATTTTAAGGTTGATTAGAAATAAATAGAAGAACATTTCAAGGTTGAATAGATATTTAAGAGAGATTTGGGAAATTGTTCGTTTTATTTCCTCTGTGTTTTCTGCATAAGAATTTATTTTCCTTTTTCGTCTCGTTTGATCTCTTTTTTAATTATAGTATTTTTATGATTTGTAATAATTGGAGATATCTACTTGTGACCCCCTTGGTGCATCCTGGTGGCTGCACTTGCTCCTCTGTCTATGCCATTCTTTTAATGAAGTTTTGTTTCTTATGAAAAAAATAATAAATCCTTATGTGGGTTTTTTTTGGTGGAGTGGTATTACAGTTATCAACGTGAAATTATTATTTCTTGACATGAAGTTTTCTCTTCCTGAAGGCTGATGTGATTGAAAGACTTCGACTTCAATATAAGAAAGATCTGCTAAAGGTCGTAGACATTGTCCTTTCTCATCAGGTACTAATTTCTACCTTGTCTTTTCCTGTCTCTCTGATGCTGTTATTTTGAAATTAAACATCAGTTCATGCTCAACTTTTGGCTTACAGGGAATCAGGAGCAAAAATAAGCTTATATTGCGACTCATGGAACAACTCGTCTATCCTAATCCTGCAGCTTACCGAGATAAATTAATACGATTCTCTGCACTGAACCATACAAATTATTCCGAGGTTGGCTACTCTGTTAAAGAACTAGCATTCTTTCTGTTAAATTGACCAGCCGTTCATTGCCAAAACCATTTTTCTACCATGGGATGAGGTTTTGATCTGATGATAATGGGGGTTCTACTTTATTGTACCACGAAAATATTTCTGCTAGTATACTATTAGCTTACATCATGTTATGGTCTCCCTTCTCTCCCCATCCCTCTCCCTCTTAACATCCCTCTAAGAAACATATTCCAAATGCTTAATGCAGTTGGCGCTGAAGGCAAGTCAGCTATTGGAACAAACTAAGCTGAGTGAACTTCGTTCCAATATTGCTAGAAGCCTTTCTGAATTAGAGATGTTTACTGAGGATGGAGAAAATATGGATACTCCAAAGAGGAAAAGTGCCATTGATGAGCGTATGGAAGCTCTTGTAAGTGTTCCTTTGGCTGTTGAGGATGCTCTTGTAGGTCTCTTTGATCACAGTGATCACACCCTTCAAAGGCGAGTGGTGGAGACTTATGTCCGCAGACTATACCAGGTACTTATTAAAACATCTGTAATCATCGGCCTCCCAAATGGAACTGAAATTTGCATGTCTAACTGTGCTAATATGTTCTTATCCAGCCCTACCTCGTCAAGGGGAGTGTGAGGATGCAGTGGCATAGATCTGGTCTTATGGGGTCATGGGAGTTTCTGGAAGAGCATATTGAGAGGAAAAGTGGGATTGAAGATCAGGAGTCTTGCCAATCAGTTGAGAAACACAGTGAGAGGAAATGGGGAGCTATGATCATATTAAAGTCTCTACAGTTATTGCCTACAACTCTTAGTGCTGTACTAAAAGAAACTACTCATAACATTAATGAAGCAACCACAGACAAGTCTCTTGAACCAGCCAACTTTGGTAATATGATACACATTGCATTGGTGGGCATCAACAACCAGATGAGCTTACTTCAGGATAGGTAACGCCGTTTCCTATCTACTCTGCACTGAATTCCTGTCATACTGTGAAACCTTCTTATGGAGATAAAAATTCATCGATCATCTATCACCTTACAGTGAGATTATGTGCGCTTGGCTTGTTCAGATATTGACTCAATAACATACTATATTTTGTTTGTTATGTCGTATATTTATTTAACTGTGAATGTATATGCATTTTTACTGTAATATAGAAACGTCTTGGTCTTGCTGGATAGCTTAACTAGATTATGAACTATAGTTTGGTTAAAGTAATCATAGGATTTTAATTATTTGCCCTCTTCTTTCCTACTTGTCTTGATGATAAACAGTGGTGATGAAGATCAAGCTCAAGAGAGAATAAACAAGTTGGCTAAAATACTTAAGGAGCGAGAAATTGGATCCAGTCTACGGTCTGCAGGTGTAGCTGTAATTAGCTGCATCATACAGAGAGATGAAGGACGAGCCCCTATGAGGCACTCATTCCACTGGTCGGCAGAAAAGCTGCATTATGAAGAAGAGCCATTATTGCGTCACCTGGAACCTCCTCTATCTATTTACCTTGAATTGGTTAGTCATGAATGCACATTTATCCTTTACTGTTCAACGCTTGATCGTCTGGCACTGGACATATGGTGTAATTTGGTGATCTCATTCTCACCTACCTACCTACATATTATCTGCTCTTCCAGGATAAACTCAAAGGGTATGAAAATATACGGTATACGCCTTCTCGGGATCGTCAATGGCACCTGTACACTGTTCAAGACAAGCCAGGAGTGATCCAAAGGATGTTTCTGAGGACACTTGTTAGGCAGCCAGTCTCTAGTGAAGGCTTAGTATCATATCCTGGGTTGGATGTAGAAGCCCGCAAACCTCTCTCTTTTACTTCAAGGAGCATCTTGAGGTCCTTGATGACTGCAATGGAGGAGCTGGAACTCAATTCACACAATAGTTCTATCAAACCCGACCATGCTCATATGTACCTTTACATCTTAAGAGAACAACATATAGGCGATCTTGTACCCTACCATAAGTAAGTGTCCTCATTTTCTGTTTACAATCTTTTTTTTGGTACTTGTTAGCATTCTTATAGGAATTCTTGCTTGGACAAATTTCCAGGAGCGTAATCTTAGATACTGGGGAAGAAGAGCCTGATGTGGAGACCATATTATCAGATCTTGTTCGTGAAATCCAGTCATTTGTTGGTGTAAGAATGCATAAATTAGGCGTTTGTGAATGGGAAGTGAAACTTTGGCTAGCTTCTTCTGGACAGGCAAATGGTGCTTGGAGGGTAGTGGTAACAAATGTGACCGGTCATACCTGCACTGTACATGTAAGTGTTCGAGTGTCCTTTCTTCCAAAGTAGATAAGTATGTTTGCATGCAACAGTAAACTAGTACGTAGGGCAACTCAAAATGATGAAAGCCACGGAATCTTTTTACTTTTTGATATTATTACAAACTTGCCATGGATATCTTTTTGTAACTCCATTTTTGGGCTCTAGGGAATCTCTCCCTCTTTCGTATTATTTCATACATCAATAAAATACATGTTTCCCTCTTAAGATTTTTTTACAAACTTGCCACTTTTTTCAGAAATGATAAGAGATATATCATATCCATGAAAACTTGGGCACATTGAATAATTATTAGAGTCCAGTTGATATTGTTATCTAGGATTTCCTGGGTTTGCATTGTTCGTTGAGTTTTCCTTGTATACAGAAGACTACTTTTTGAAGTTTATTTATATTTATTTGCATACGTGTCCTGGGTAGCAAAGTAAACAATGAATCGTACTTGGTAATTGAATAAATATTACATCTGATCTGACAAGTTGCGGTTGTGGAGTGCTCCCCTTCACCACCATTTATGTACACATGCATATATTTTTTGTTCAGCACTATGAAGGGATAAACAGAAGGATATATATATTATTTGAATAACATTCAAGTAAACTATACAGTCAGTATGTGGGATTATATAGCTGTAGTTTAATCACAGAAATGTTAAATAGTTTAAACGTCGATATATATGTGAGACTATATAGCTGAAGTTGAATCTCAGAAATGTTAATTACTTAATTAGCGTATCATTGATAACCAGATATATCGTGAAGTCGAGGATACAAATGGACACAGAGTACTCTACCATTCAGTCTCGAAACAGGCTCCTCTTCATGGTGTGCCTGTGAGTGCACAACACCAGCCATTGGGAGTTCTTGACTTGAAACGTCTTTCTGCCAGAAGAAGTAACACCACTTACTGCTATGACTTTCCATTGGTGAGCAACATGTCTTGTTATACTACAAAATTGCTAGTACACATTGTTTTGTCTTCTAAGCATGTGCATGCTGTCGCTCATGGTAATTGACACCTATTCTTCCCCTTGAGGTTGGAGGTTGAAACTCCCGTATCCCCAATTTATTGTACTCGAAAAAGGAAAAAAAAAGAACGTGCATGCTAGTGTGTGCACACAGACCAAAAAGAGAAACTAAAGCAGAACTGTTTTTGCAGGCATTTGAGACAGCATTGGAAAAGTCATGGGAATCTCAATTCCCCAATATTGATAAACCCAAGGATAAAGTTCTTATCAACATTACTGAACTCAAATTTTCTGACCAGAAAGGCACCTGGGGCACTCCCCTTGTCCCTGTGCAGCGGCAACCTGGGCTTAATGATATTGGTATGATAGCTTGGTTAATGGAAATGTCAACGCCAGAGTTCCCCTCTGGAAGAAGAATATTGGTTGTAGCAAACGACGTAACCTTCAAAGCTGGGTCTTTTGGTCCTAGAGAGGATGCATTCTTTCTTGCTGTCACTGATTTGGCTTGTGCTAGGAAACTGCCTTTGATTTACCTGGCAGCAAACTCTGGTGCCCGAATTGGGGTTGCTGATGAAGTCAAATCCTGCTTTAGAGTAGGTTGGTCTGATGAATCTAGTCCTGAGCGTGGTTTCCAGTACGTATACTTGACCCCTGAAGATTATGTTCGTATTAAATCCTCTGTCATTGCACATGAAGTACAGATTCCTAGTGGAGAAGTCAGATGGGTTATTGATACCATTGTCGGGAAGGAGGATGGCTTGGGTGTAGAAAACCTAACAGGCAGTGGAGCTATTGCTGGTGCATATTCAAGGGCATATAATGAAACCTTTACCTTAACATATGTGACTGGAAGGACTGTTGGGATTGGTGCTTATCTTGCTCGCCTTGGCATGCGGTGTATACAAAGGCTTGATCAGCCTATAATTCTTACCGGTTTCTCTACACTAAACAAACTTCTCGGTCGTGAAGTTTATAGTTCTCACATGCAACTTGGTGGACCCAAAATCATGGCAACCAATGGGGTTGTTCATCTAACAGTTTCAGATGATCTTGAAGGGATATCTGCTATTTTGAAGTGGCTTAGCTATATACCATCTCACATGGGCGGTGATCTTCCAATTTCAAGACCTTTGGATCCTCCAGAGAGGCATGTTGAGTACTCTCCAGAAAACTCATGTGATCCTCGTGCAGCAATTTGTGGTGCTTTGGATAGTAGTGGAAAATGGATGGGCGGAATTTTTGACAAGGATAGCTTCATTGAAACACTGGAAGGTTGGGCAAGGACGGTTGTCACTGGAAGGGCAAAACTTGGAGGCATTCCTGTTGGAATTATTGCTGTAGAAACGCAGACGGTGATGCAAGTCATCCCTGCCGATCCGGGTCAGCTGGATTCCCATGAGAGGGTTGTTCCTCAGGCTGGTCAAGTATGGTTTCCCGATTCTGCGTCAAAGACAGCCCAGGCGTTGTTGGATTTTAATAGAGAAGAGCTGCCGCTTTTCATTCTTGCCAACTGGAGGGGCTTTTCTGGAGGCCAGAGGGACCTTTTTGAGGGAATTCTGCAGGCCGGCTCAACTATTGTGGAGAATCTGAGAACATATAAACAGCCTGTTTTTGTATACATTCCAATGATGGGTGAACTCCGTGGAGGGGCATGGGTTGTCGTGGATAGTCGTATTAATTCACAACATATCGAAATGTATGCTGAAACAACAGCAAGAGGTAATGTACTCGAGCCTGAAGGAATGATTGAGATTAAATTTAGGACAAAGGAATTGCTTGAATGCATGGGTAGACTTGATCAACAGCTGATCAGCCTGAAGGCAAAACTTCAAGAAGCAAAAGGAAATGGAATCCACAATCTCATTGAATCTCTACAGCAGCAGGTAAAAGCTCGTGAAAAGGAGCTTTTGCCTGTTTACATTCAGATAGCCACCCGATTCGCAGAACTACATGACACTTCTTTGCGAATGGCTGCGAAAGGAGTCATTAAAGAAGTTATTAACTGGAGTGATTCCAGATCTTTCTTTTACAAGAGATTGCGACGTAGGATCTCAGAAGAATCGTTGATCAAGACAGTAAGAGAAGCTGCTGGAGAGCAGCTTTCACATGAAGCCGCACTGGACCTGATTAAGAACTGGTTTTCAAATTCTGGCAGCAGAGAAGATGCATGGCTGGATGATGCCACTTTCTTTAGATGGAAAGATGATCCCAGGAATTATGAGGAGAAGCTGAAGGAATTGCGAGTCCAGAAGTTATTACTTCAGTTAACCAATTTGGGTAGTTCGCATTCGGATTTACAAGCTTTACCTCAAGGTCTTGCTGCCCTTCTAAGCAAGGTAAATATAATCAGTCAATGACAAATTTCCCTACCTTATCATGTAACTTAAGGCAAGGAATTGATTGTGTAAAAACTATGCAGGTGGAGCAATCCAGCAGAGTGCAATTGATCGATGAGCTTCGTAAGGTGCTCGAAAAATCGTATAGGTAGATAGTCGATTGTGGCCTTATGATGTGATTCAGATTTTCAATATGATTAACTTGGATAATTTCTTATGATTGATTATCTGAGATATTCTGGAATCAATAGTAACTTGGTTGCATAATATACACAAGTCACCAATTATTTGGTTGGACAAATGAAGCTGCTCTCTGACATGTCAGAGGTTAGTCTTAGGAACATTGTATTACCTTGAGAGAATAAGATTTTGCTCATGCTTCGAGTTTGTATGAAAGTAGTTTGTAGGAAATAAAATTTGTATGTACATTAAGACAACTGTTTTCAGTAGGCTCTAGTCTGCTCTGCCTTATCGTACCAAAATGTAGTTTTGTGAGATTTTACCTATGGAAGTCCAAGGTTATTATGCTTAATTGAACCATTTCAACTCACCTCAGAATTCTAAATGTATCTACAGTAGCAAAATGCTTGTCTTTCTTTCTTCCAGAGTCTGTTTTCCAGTAGAAACAGAGCACCCAACAGTTAAAATGAAAATGAAACAGCCATAATAAACATGATGGTTGATTTAATTGAAGATAGAGAATTCACATAGATTAATGTTCTTGTTTAGTACAATAACACCATCCAGGACCAGGAGCTTTTCATTTGTGAGAAGTCCAAACTCAGTTCCTCTTTTTCTTGTTCTTTTGTTTCTCATTCTTCAATGCTTTCTGCTGTTTCATTTTCTTCTCTTCTTCGCTTCTCAGTCGTTCTTCCTTTTCCTTCTTCTCCTCGGCCTTGCTTTGTTTTTCCTTTTCTCTCTTCTCTTCTTCCTTCCTCTGTTTTTCCTTTTCCTTCTTCACCTTGGCTTTCCTGTCTTCTTCCTTCCTCTGTTTTTCCTTTTCTTTTGCTCTCTTTTTGCTCTCTACCTCCATTTCCTCTTTTGTAAGCTGTCTTCTAACGCTGAAACACATTGCTTTTGAAAAGATTCAAATATCTGAAGAATTCACCTGAGAAGGAATTGTGTAGTTTCAACTTTCAAGCATCAAAAAATGCTTCCCTAAATACTCATTGCCGCTCAAGCCTGCAAGGTGTCTCAATAGCCTCATTTTTATGGCTTTCAGCATCTGGATCAAAAAGCCGGCCAGTAACACTAACAGACAACCAAAATATTTATTATTCCTAAGAGAATTTTACAAAGAATTTTGTATTGTCTTTACCTGTTCCCTGCAAGAGTGCAAGGCAATTCAAGATTAAGCTTTGAAACGTTCTTAACATGGATGAGACAAGGGCTTATCCATTATCACCAGAGAAGAATACTATCATGGGGTCATTTAATAATAACAGATTAGATTCTTAATTCAAGAGCAGCAGCTAACAGAGTAACTGCTTCTGCATGCCGCCCCCCCTGCTCTTCAACAGTGTTGCACTCTTTTGGTACGCTATGCATTTTTGATTTAGGAAGAATGATAAGTCGATAGCTTGAAGAGTGCCTGCCTATTAGTTGATCCGAAAGCCTCTTTTTCAAGTAACAGTAGCAGATATTATGTTACCGAGCAATTGGCAAGCCTCTAGCAGAATGAGAACTACGGAGCGAGATAAATGAAAGCCTATGTTTTACAGCCTTTGACAGAGTTCAAACTATGCAGTTAACAGAAACAAAATCGCAGTTGAAGAAGATGAGGCTCCGTATCATTCAAGCTATCTCATATACCGGGTATGGCGTATCCAATAAGTAAATTAGAAATAAATAATAGGAATAGAGATTTGATAACCACTCCGATCGGAGGTCGAAAAGAAAAAGCCTCCAGATAAATGTTGAAAGTGACCAAAATGGAACGATTCATGAAAATGACTAGAGATGTCAAGAGAAAATTCAAATCGAATTAATTTAAATATAATCACTGGCATTATATACATTGGTACTATCTACTTACCAATACAGAACTTGCCAAAAATATTGGACAAAACCTCTTCAGAGATATCGTCACCACTTATTTGCCCAAGAGCTAAAGCAGCACCTCTCAAATCCACTGTCCAAAAATCAAGAGGCAACTCCTCTTCAATGGAAGATTTTAGTCTTGCAAGCGCCTCCTTGGTTCGAAGAAGCTGCTCACATTGTCTCTGATTGTAACCAGAACAGCACTAAACCATAAGTTCTATTGCTCATTAATACATCAATTTATTAAGACAAGGAATACTGTAATTTTTAGTTTTAGGCAGTCTGCAACTGGGTTCTTATCTGGAGATGGGTAGGGTGGAATAGGTTACCTGGTTTACTGTCCATCTACGTCCACTTGCAAGAGTTTTGTCGAGACCCACCAGCTCGGATATTGCCATCTCCAGATTCTCTATTCCTTGTCCGGTGACAGCGCATGTATAAACTTGTTTATTGAAAGAATCATAGTTCATACCAAGATCATCCATGTTTGGAGATGGAACACAGTCTATCTTGTTTATTACCAGAAGTATAGGAGTGGCTGATCCATTTGATTTCTGTATTTTTCAAGAATTTAAAAGGACAAAAAAAAAAACATAAACACCAACTTCCAAATTTCTTTAAAGTGGTGGAGTTCTGATATTGACCATTAACTCAATAAAGCAGAGTTCATTGGAGGAAAGGGTGGTGGAATTTTGTTGTTTAACCTTTTTTGACTGTATCCTATCAAGAAGTATGGTATCTTCTGTAGTCCATCCGTCTAGGGCGCTTATAGTCATAATAATGACATCAGCCCCAAGAGCAGCAGCTTCAGATCTCTCTACGCCTGTAAATAGACCACAGGACAAGTTACAACTACACAAACTAAATGCAAATCAACTTGGCTTAAAGCGACTAATTGAGCATCATGAGAATACCCTGTAGCGCATCATAAGTTAACAATCAAAAAGTTATGAACTGCAAGTTTACACTCAAGTGGTCTGTGTAATTTGCAATTGCCATACACTGTTTTGGAAAATAATCATATATTTATATGGCATGACACTAAATGCAATGTCCAAACCCTTGAAATGCTGAATGAAGACATTAAAAATTCATAAATCATACCAATCTTTTCCACAATGTCATCTGTTTCCCTAATTCCAGCTGTATCCAGAAGAGTCACAGGGATACCACAAACTGTGACATTCGCCTCAATTACGTCCCTGGTAGTTCCAGCAATTTCTGTAACTATCGCCCTCTCGCTCTGCACGCTAAAAAATAAATGTGACAATAGAATGACGTGATTAAGAGTTCAAGAAAAAAGTAGCTAAAGAAAACCACCTATATCTAACAGGAAACTTCATTATGAGATTACAAATATTTTGGCATGCTTTAACATGAACACAAGTTTACAATGTCTCTTTCCATAAGTAACACACAAAACTTTCATAGCATAAATGAAATTACAAAGGAGGGAAATCACCCTCACAAATGCCAAAGTGTTACAGGAAGAAACTCCTCTGGGCCAGCGTAGTAGATAATGAGTAGCAAAAGAATTAGAAAAAACACTCCAAGACAAGGCCACGAAAACAATCACATTCTGAACATCCTGAGAAGCTCTTTCCTGTACACTCCATTTAAGATTCTCTATTTCTCTCTAACCACACTTTCTCATAAAAGAGACTTAATAGCATCAAGCCAAAGAACCCTAACCTTGCTTCTTAAACATGTGGTCACAAAACAGCTACAATGGAACTTTCTGAAATTCTTGTGGGAAGCACTAAGAAGTGGCTAAAAATGTGTCCCAATTATCCATCCAGCAAGGCCAAAGCAATGTCTCTAGAGCTCAAGATGGACTTCACAAACAACCTATCAACCAAACTCATTTTCATAGTCCTGCTCTTCCAAAATGTGTCTTCGGCAAGGCTTATTTCAGAGCTAGCCCCTAAATGTCATGTTCAAGCTAAAAACATACGTTAGACACTAGGAGTCCCTGTAGATGTTCTAGTACTTAACCATGGAGGGAAGGGTCGCACAACAGGCTTCCATCTTTTTCCCTAATAAGCATTCTCTTCTTAGATTTTCTCATCAACATAGGCACACTGAACAGATTATTGGCAAAAGGCACTTGGCAAGTTTGATATCCAATATAGCATCTGGCAGATTATCCACTCCTTGACCAACTTGTTTTAGACGAACAATCCCTGCTCTCCTCCACCTTCCCAGAAATCTGCACAAAAGGACAGACTATCTTCCCTATTTTTGCGACGAATTTGACGGAAGAGGTAAGCGTCACAACACAATGTTCCTGTTCCTAGAAAAGTTGAAGTAGAGCCCCTTCGGCCCTTCCTCATTTGGGTTACTACCAAATCCTCCTTGTTCTCCTAAACCTATTTTCCTTCTGTATCAATCCTTTCCATGTGCAGGCTAGAAAAGTTGAAGGGTGAGCACTCTCCTTGAATATAAGTTCAGGAAGAATCTTCAGATTTTTCACCAAAATTTTCAGAAAGACCATTACTAGTGTGAAGCATCATGCATTTTGTTAGAAGGTCTTCAGATTTAACCTTTACTCCTGAAAGTTGTAATACATTATCAAGATTTTGAATCTCAGATTTCAATTCACATTTCACTAAATCTGAAAAGTCGAGCAAGAATATCCCTCTCTCTTATGGGACAAAGCACTAGACGATATCAAGAGTAAGTGGAAATCTGACTATTCAATGGAAATAACAAGGAACAAGCAAAAAGTGACGTGCAGATTATCAGATAACGGGTCAGACTCACAGATAGAACAAATTTTCTACAGGAGATCATGTTGGAAGGAAAAAAGAGAACATCGTGTAGCTTACTCTGCTCCATGCATTGAGAAGGCTTGACTTCCCAACATTAGGGCGGCCAACAATTGCTATCTGCAAGTTTTAAGGAGATTGCTGAAGGAATTAACAAATCTATACATCTACTTTACACAGGAACAGACTATTAGACGACTCGTAAAATTTACCTGTATTCCAGACTGAAGAAGCTTGTCATAATTGGCCGTCTCAAGAGCAGTCTCTACATCTTGTGACATGGCATGTACTTTATCCATTACAAGTTCCAAGTCTAATGGTGGCATCTCATCATCAAAGTCTAGACGGGCCTCGATTTCAGTGAGTAATTCAATGCATTGTGTTCTTAGCAATTTGACTAAGGAAGAGAAGCCTCCCTGTCAATCAAAAAACTATATACTTCCGTTATGAAACGGTCATTGATGATTTCCAAATTAAGTTGCAGTAACCCGGTAACTGAAAATAGATGGTCACACCAGTTCAGACAACATTATCAGTTAAATAAGAGCCCCGACCTGAATTCCAGCCAACGCAGCATGTGCAGCAGCCGTAGACTTGGCTGAAATTAGTTTCCCAACATTTTCTGCTTGGGAAAGGTCTAAGCGGCCATTTAAGAAGGCACGAAGAGTAAATTCACCTAAAAACGGGAATATAAATATGTAAATATAAAAGTTTCTGTCTTCCCGGGTAATCGATTGGCACAAGTGTGGATTTGATAAGGGTGAGATAATAAAGCATAAACTTTTTTCTTGAACCAATTTTCCAAATTTTCTTTCATGCTTTAGCACTGCATTATTTACATGCGTGCAAGTGCATACTTCAGTTGGTATAGACAGATGTGAAGACAATTGTGTACAGACCAACAGCAGGCAGTTGTCTCGTGGGTGAGATAGAGTCAAATTGTGCACAAGTAGGCTCGAACACCATACATAAAACAAGGTGTTTAGACTATGAATTTAATGACAAAGCAATTCAAGTTCAGTAAACAAACCTGGTTCTGCAAGCCGGGCTCCAGCTTCTAAACAAGCCTTTAGCACACGTCGGAGACATACTTCACTCCCGTGACACTGAAGCTCAACCACATCTTCACGAGTATAAGATCTTGGGGCCAGCATCGGCACCGCCAAAACCTTCACAAAAGAGTACAACCATGGCTTAAATTAATCCAAGGCTTAAATTAATCCAATGGAAGTTTCATCTCAGACTTAAGAATTCATCAAACCATGGCAAAGGAAACGTTACCGTACTTCGTCAATTACATCGCCCTGTTGGTCCAAAACCGCACCGTACTCCACGACATGGCTAGTTGGTCTCCATGAATGCGGACTCAAATTCTTCGTCTTCTTTCTCGCGGCGGGGCGAAATAAACTCCCAACTATAGTCACAGCACGAGGACCCGATAATCGCACAATCCCCACCGCAGCAGGGGAACCCCCCATGGACGTCACGATGGCCGCAATTGTGCTCGAATTCTCAATTTGTTCGGCACGAGAATTCTCCAGGCGCTCATCTCGAGTCAAAACCAAGGCATTATCTGCACTCAGAAAAAGAAACAAGAATGAGGAAATGGCAAAACCCAGTGAATTTGAAATGATGAAGTAGAGAAATTGATAGGGGAATGACGTTTTGGAGTAGCGTGGGACTTTGTAAGAGATTTTGGAAGAACAGGGTTGGAGGATTTGGGTATGTGGGAGAGAGAGCATGGTGTGGAAACAGGGGCATGGAGGTGGGTTAAGAGAAAAGCCATGGAGGGTGAAGTTCTGTAAAAATGGGTGATGAAATGGCGGAATCCTGGAAGCAGAGCCATGCCTGTGGCTCTGGTTCGAAACTAGGCCAATACAGTACTATACTCCCGCCCGGAAACTATAGAGCCCGAGCATTGTCCGGTTTTGTGGATTTTGAAAAAAATAAAAAATATAAAAATAAGAAACACATCTCGGGTCAAATTTAAAGATTTAGTCCCTATATTTTCAAATCGGTAATAATTTAGTCTCTAAAAATTAGTAGGTAACAATTTTGTTTCTTGAAGTTTATAGTTTATAACAATTTTGTTCTTATTGTGAAACTTTTATTAAGTTTATTATATATGTAGACAATTTATTAAATTTTTTATATACGTAGATCGTCGAAGAATGATCAAATTCATTCATAAATTACAAAAATTATATTGTTTTAGGATAAAAATTAACATTTAATTTTGATGAGAGTTTTTCGTAGTAGGAATTGAATTATTACAAATTTTAAACTATCGAAACTCAATTGTTATATATTAAAATTCAAAGACAAAATTGTTACAATTAAAAATTTAGAGATTAAATCATTAACTGGAATGAAAGTTTAGAATCTAATAGTTTTTGATCGAAGATAAATATCTAAATCAGTTGAATAGACGTTATTGGAAAATAAATGGAAGTTATTGGAAAAGGGAAAAGGTTGAGTTTCTCAAAGTTTGGATGGATTGGGTGCAGTTTGCAGCAACATTGAAGCTCAGCCCCAAACGACAGAAACAACTTCACCGCTAGTATCAGATGCCTTCTTTACACCTCCACTTCCACTTCCAAACCATACAATTAACCAACTAATTAAAACTTCCATACATATTTTTAATTTTTTCTTTGACAAATTATAACCCATATTAGCAGAATTTATAACTTATTATTTTGTATTTTCGGATTAGTTAGAATCTCAGAGGGACAAACAACTTTTTTTTTAGTGACGTCTCCCCCAACCCACCACACCACAGATGCTTGGCCTCTCTTTTTCTTCTCTTCCGCCGATTCTGCAGAAAGAGGTAACTTAGAGAGTGTGATGCTTTGCTTTTGATCCATGGCGGCCATTGAAGAGACTGAGTTTTGAAAGCAACAAACAAGGTGTGATTCGATTCGATTCGATTGTCATCTACTGGTACTGGTAAGCCCATTTCATTTGGGTTTTCGTTTCAGATTTTAAGTTCTCGAGATTTCTATCCATGGAGGATTTTCTTAGCCTCCTGCTGCCCATTTTTCTGTCTGCAACTTAATCACCTCTACATTTCTAAGGAAGAAGAAGGTCCCGGTGTTGAGTGAAGAATCTGGAAGCATCCTTCAGTGATATTTGGTAAGTGAAAAAAACAAATTTCTTTTAATTTGTATTCCCAATAATACTACTGCTGCAGGGGAAGTAGAGAAAAGCTCTTCTTTCTTCTTTTTTTTTTTTTTGGAAAAAAACTTCTCTCTTGAATTCCTGTATGATCCGGTATCTTTTTTAATTTTACATAATTTATCCATTCGTCCATGTGCTGAACATAGAGGAATTTAGGAATAGCTTCAACTCACCTTCTTTGTTTTCAAGATTTTAAAAAATACATTTTGAATATTTAGCAAAATTATAAGTTTTTAAAATATTGGTTTTGTTTTTAATTTTTAAAACTAAAATATTAAAGTAAAGAAACACAGAAGTAAAAGTATATTATAAGTTTAATTTTCATTAACAAAACACTAATGGTTATGAAATAGCTCTGGGTCGTATAAAATATAAAATTTTCATCAAGTCACAAAGATCTAAATTTATGTTAGAGATACTTGAACAAGTAGTTAACAAGTTTATAAAAAGAAAGATTAAAAAATCAAAACGTGAGGTTCTATATCACGTGATCGTGAAGAAACGACCAACCAAAACATAACTCAATTGGTTAAATTACTTATTTCCGACTAAAAAATTGTGAATTTAAATCTCGTACTCTAACAAAAAAAAAATAGTGAACAAACACACACCTCAACTTTTCAACAAGTATGATATATTAAAGTATAATGGCAATTTCTATTAGTACAATGTGCAGTCTTCCACTACCATTTCGATTTAATAAAACTGCTTCATGACTGGGTATTAGAGTGACCAAAGATAAGCTACGAAATTTATAGCTTCATCAAATGTCGATATATACATAACGAAGGTATATAGAGACATTTCTGTAGTACAAAAAAAAAAAATCACCTTTTTACTTATCTTTATGAAGTTGTGCACTTTTTTTTTTCATTTATTCTGCCTCTTCCTTGCAGCTTACTGTCTATCTACTGAGATCTTCAGGCATCTACAAAACCGCTGCTGCTTGCAGCTGAGCAAGTTCTTCCTCCATTCTCCTTCTACATATATTTCATGACAACTCTAATGCAAGAACTGGCCATTCAAATCTTAATCTAGGCCTCTTCCGCCAATTTTGGGGAGCAGGACGCAACAGCCTCGGCAACCGTCAGAAAGATATGGTCCTCACCAATTACATTTGCAAGATCGGACATGAAGAGTTTGTCGATTACTACTGGCCCGGGATTTGCCAGAACAAGCTGTTCAACAACACCACGCCAAACTTCTGGTAAGGCAAGTTTTGAAAATTTTACAGCACATATGTACCCTTGCTGTGCATGACATTCTGAAGTAGATTACCTGAATATCTCTTTTCTGGAGACTCCTATGTAGCTCTTCCAAAGCATGAATGCCGCTAGTGTCAATGTCGGTAACGGCTAATACAACAAACAAAACACCGGAATCGTGAGGTCGGAACAAACAAGAGTGTGATGTGAATGTGATCGATAGGTTTGTCTACCACGCAGGAGGATTATTCCAAAATATTTG
Source organism: Momordica charantia (assembly GCF_013281855.1). NCBI lineage: Eukaryota > Viridiplantae > Streptophyta > Magnoliopsida > Cucurbitales > Cucurbitaceae > Momordica > Momordica charantia. The sequence goes on along the minus strand of NW_028275162.1, from coordinate 23,043,835 downwards.
GAAAGGTTGAGAGTACTTACGAGACATCTCAACAATCAAAAACTGAGTTCTTGGTGAATAAGTCTTCTTTATTTGTTCTTCCTCATCAGACAACCATCTCAATATCCTGCAATAAAATTCCCATTGTATAATAAGGTTAAGAGTGACTGAGTTGGAAAAATGCAAGAGCTTCCCGTAACCACCAGAACCCACTTTTCCAGGCTCACACAACCCAAACACGTAGTAAATAATTGCTAAGTTAGTCTAGGAGATAACTATTTGACTATACAATATTTAGTTCGAAAAGAAAGAAAGCCCTTGTTGGAATTCCACCAAGTAGGTAGTCCCCAGGAGATAGAAAAAATTAGTTAAAACTTCAAATACAGCAGGGAAATATCTTTAACCGATTCTTCGATACCCAAATATATAGAATCCTGGAGGTCCTATTTACAACTAAATATGACAAAGTTTTAGAAATTGACACAAATTTCCTAGATATGAATGACAATAGAAGTAGATCATTCTTAAAGATAAAGATCATCATTACCTATCTTTGATATAATTGGAGTTAGAAAAGTAAATAGCCGAATCGACTCTGACAATTAGAATGCCAGGAACCCTTGTTGCTTCTGGATATTGTTGGGTGTTTCTGTACACTGTGGTCCTAGGGATCTTCCCTAGTACCGCAACCCGTGGCCTAGTTACTTGTAAGAGTATCTTAGCAAATGATATAGAGACCTGCCTCCACATCAAAGACAGATTTAGACATCTTTATGAGATCAAGCTAGTAATGAGAGAACTTAAGATAGCAGGCATAATTCTTACAGCAATTAGGAGGCCTATCTCAACATTTACAAAAATAACACCGAAGAAGGCTCCCAAACAAGCAACAAAATCAAATTTATCAATCTTCCAAAGCAAAATTGCTGCCTGAAAGTCGATCAAGTTGATCACAGCAGAGATAATGATGACAGAGAGAATAGCATTTGGAGTGTACTTGAAAAGGGGAGTGATGAACTCTAGAGTTAGAAACACAACACAGGACATAACAATGTTTGAGACTGCAGTTTGGCAGCCAGACATGTAATTCACAGCCGAGCGAGAGAACGAGCCTGAAAGTAGGAACAAACCTTATTAGTTAACATCTACCATTTTATTATGCTCCTAGTTTATACATTATTTAGATGAGCATCATGCAGAAATCACGCTATAACCTGCTTAGTTACCAGTTGGGACTATGCTAATTTTGTGAAGATTTATATAAATACTACTGGTTATTGGTAGCTGCAAGTATTAACAATCAAGCAAACTTGCCATCCAAATCTCTTATTTCTGAATGCTAGAGAAAAAGAATATTCCATTTGAGAATTTTTTAAAAATATCTTAACACGTCTGAAAATTTCATCTAAGGGCTTTTGAAGAAAACTAGATTGGAACTCTTTCATGCACGGTGCCATTATAATCAGTCAATAATTCCACTTTAATCAAAGTAGCTCTAGTATCTTCCTGATTTATGGTTGCTTCCCACCTGTTGCCACATAGCAGGAAGTCATTGAACCAATAACATTCATTGTTCCCAGTGCCACCATTTCTTTGTTACCATCAAGCTGGTAATCCTTCATGGAAGCAAATGTTCTTCCAATTGCTATGGCTTCCTAAAAAGAAAGTGGATTCTCGAATAATATCAAAAGATTCACTGGGTAGTTCAACAAATATTAAATTCAGTCAAATCTACTTCCAAGGATAATATAGTTCTACATTTTGCTTACTGTTAAGGCTATCATACCAGCCACAACGCCAATCCTGAATCCTTTAAGGAGGTTGTCACCAGTGAAGTATATTTGCTTCACTGATGAGGGATTGATACCTTTCTCTATGTGTTTCACCTTCAAAGTTCAGAAAAAAGAAAAAAAATGCATAATAGGAAAAGATAGGATAATCATATTTCAAATAGGAAAAAATAATAAAAAAGTATCCTTACAATTGCAACACCTTTCTTGTCTGCATGGGTAATGTAAACAAAAAAGGTGGACAGAATAACTGATATTAGTGGGGCAATTGCCGGCACCCAAAAGAGGCTTCTATTCTTCTTTCCCTGAAATTGCAAACATGTAAGTTCTTCTAAAGCCAAGAAAAGAAACGTGAAAAATGCTTATGAAAAAATTTCACCACGTAGCAATGGCAAGTAGGATTCTTACAATATACTTAGCTAATAGAAGAAAGCTTAGAAAAGATACTCCAATGACTATAGTCTGCCAGTTCCACTGCAAAGGGTGGTACAGAAGAGAGAAGTTACATGAGATTTAGTTTGTTATACATCAGTGACTCATTTATGTGCAAATAATCATGATAGACACGTGAGGTTTGAGGGTAAGGAGGCTTACTCCATGATGCGCTGCCTCAAATACTGAGCGCATTACAGAGATAATATCTGTTTTCTTCGTAAATTTTGCAATGCCAAGAAAACCTTTAAGCTGTTGAAGGGCAATAGTGATGGCAGCTCCACCCATAAAACCAACAATGGCAGCGTGAGATAGAAAGTCAATCAGAAAACCCAACCTGTTAACGGAAGTCAAGGATACATACACTTATCAACGGTTAGGAGTCTAAAACTAAACATACAGATGATACCAAAACAAGAAGGAAAAAAGACCATTAAAAAAAATCAGATTCTGTTGGGAAAAAAAAAATGACACTCAATTACCTTAGAATCCCTAGCGTGGCTTGGGTGATCCCAGCAAAAAAGGTAGCTGTAAATGCAAGCCGCACATACTCTTCTGGATGTGTATGTTGATCAATCTCCCTTTGAAGCAGTGTTCCCAGCAAGAGAGAAACAACAGCCACTGGTCCAATCGCTATGTCTCTTGAGCTACCCATCACAGCATAAACCAGTGGAGGAACAAAACTGGAGTCTGCAACAATTTGAAAAGTTGGACGAGGCTGGGAAAATCGAAGAGAGCACTTAAACGCAGGAAAACTAGGTGCAAGAGCCATAATAAGTGCTTACATAATCCATACTGGGGAGCCAAATTAGCAAGCTTTGCATACCCTATATCCTGTAATATTAGAACTGACACAATTAGACACAGTTGGTTTCTTACAGTCTCTTTATCTGGCAGCATTTTGTTATCCTCTCTTTTCTTACATCTTTATGCGTACTAAGGCAGCTAGTTTACCTGTGGAATACACAGACTTGCAATAGTGAGCCCAGCGAGCAGATCACCTCTAAATTTTGTCAGATTGTAATTCCTCCCCCATTCAAATATTGGGAAAATAGCCTGAATTCCCAGGATAAACTTTCGGGACTTGGATTGATCCTTGAACGTTCGCAGAGGATCATCAGCAAAGAAAGTCTCTTTCACCCTGGCTTTAAATTCTTTGAAGAAATTTTGCTTCGGTGGAACCCCCACCTTGTGAATGTATTGAGTATTGTTGCGTGAGGATGAAAGACTTCTAATGTCCATCTCTTTTGTTTCAAGTTCTCCCCCATTGGAATGATGCCTAGAATCCATTAGTAACTTGTTCACCTATTATGAGGAAAATAACAAGGAAAACAACGGAAAAGGTTCAGTTTTCATTAGTAAATAGAGGAAGCCGAAGACCAAATGTAGTATGCAGTCGACTTCAATGTTCTAAGCTGGAAAAAATTAAGTCTATGGGCCCCAGATGTTGAAAGGAAAACACAAAAAAATAAATAATAAATCGGTTTTAAAAAGTAGTATACTTCAGTCGCAAAACCCAGAACTAGTACTTAGAGAACAGAACTCAATGACATATCTCACAACCTAAGAAAGTTGAACCCAACCTTATAGAAGATTTGGACAACAAATGGTACAAGCAACGGTGGAAACTCTTCAACTGAGTTTTATAGGCCAACTTCTCTATTATATAAAATATCGGGAGGTTCCAAGTCAAACTTTTCAAGCTGAAATAGCAGAATTATCAAAAGAAAATTTAGCTATATGTCTGGTTCATTTAAACATCAAGACATATGTCAAAATATTGCAGTTAAACCAGCAAAAAAATATTGACAAACTCATTTAGTGGTGTGGACTGGTGTTATCCTCTACCATAGCTATTGGCATTTGAGAAGGCATTGACTTGGATATACAAATAACAGCAGCAGCTTACATACAACGACTAATACTTCCTTATTCATTTGCCTGGGACTGGCCATGTGACAGTTCTGTTTTGAGATTTCAAGTCAATAAAGTAATGTTGAAATTTCACCTCGTGGGCCATCCACAATCAAGACTAGACCTTATTGAAAGAGATCCAAAACTCCTCAGTACATCAGTTAGGCCCAGCTCCCAAGCTGACTTTTCTTCCCCAGCTGGCTAAGTTTGCATTTGTCTCGCAATTTTTTTGAGGGGTTTTATGTAGAATAGATCAAGCAAAGAAAAGTCTAAGAATGCAATCAAATGTTTCAATTCAACACAAGGGTCGAAATTAAGACCATCGAAGAGGACAAATGACTAAAATACAAGTTGTGGGAAATAAAGTAGCTATTATGAAATCTGACAAGTCAATACACAAGAACCAACCAAATAGATCCGCATTACATCAGCTGACATCATAATAACAAGTTAAAAAAAATTCCAGGTCCTCATAAGGAGATTTCACCCAACATAAAGAAACTGAGACCAAGAAATGCATCAGCCATAGCACAGAGAATGAGAAGCAACAGTAGCCATGCATGTAAGTCAAAACCTAAAAACATGGTCTCTATTGCTCAACCTTTAATTTTAAGTTTGGTGGGTCTGTAGCTGAACAATGAAGGGTAAAAAGAGACTATATGTCTTATTTCCCTGCTTCTCGTGCAAACCATCCATAGTGGAGTTTATCAGTATTCAGTATTGAAAATTTGTTTTCTACAAATTCAGCTTCTTCCCTTCAAATCGCACTTTAGCTCTGTTTTCTCTGTTACGAAAACTATAAAGAAAAAGTATATGAAATTGGAAAGGTACAGACGTTCACTATTATTTTATTGAAAAGAAATGTAAAAAAAGAAGAGAACTAAAGATAATCCTCCTTTCCCCACCTTTTTCCACCCCTTTTTGTTCCCCACACTTGATGGCTTCTAGGGTTTCTTTTCGAAAGATCCTCATTTTCTTAATGTAACTTATAAGCAGTAGCAAATACACCCAGAAAGGTAAGATTCGAGAAGATGGATGAAATTCCGTCCAGGTTCAGTGAAACTACAAATCCTACTTTTCCCACCTAACAGAGAAAAAAAATGGTTATCTTACGCGTTGATTCTCATTCAAACTAAATCTTACCGCCCTGTTTGGCTGCCACGACATCGTGATTCCATTTCTCTGTAACTGAAGAGGAACATTTCCGATTCGTCGCTCCCCTTTTCTCTGCTTGTGTGGCGAGAAGAGAACAGCAACCGAACAAAGTAAGTCAAATCGAAGTTCATCTTTTCCAAGAGTCAAACCTAGCTGCCGAGTGCGTTATCTCCGGCCCGACGGTTGAAACTGAAAAAAGTAGTGTGACCGCCGACGCTCCGACGTGGAACTTGGACGTTTACGCGGTCGGATTCCGATTGAGTGGCTCGCTCCCAATTCCGTACTCTGAATACAAATTGGACTCGTCCTGCTATATTTAGAAGTTATGAATTTGAACCGTTGGATGGTTGTATTGTAGATCACAAGTGGTAGATCCAATACATAGGTAATGGCAAAATTCATGGAACTCCCTTTTTTTTTGGGTATTATTGGCCTCCTTTCATTCACTACTTGTTAAATTAGAGTTGTATTAAAAATGAGGTGAGAATCACCCCTATTAAAAAGTTGTTTATAGAGATAAAATTATAGTCTGACCAAAAGAAATATAATATTTTGATAGGTCAGAATTTTATTTCTTTGCCTTGCAATTTACTTTTTATGTAATTTTATAAAATAAAAATGAAAATAGGTTATATATATATATATATATTTCACCCCTTGAAATAGTGGCAGATCGAATTATGAATTTTGAAATAGTAATAGGTGTGAATTATGTTCATACCATAAAATAGAATTCTCAAATGGAATAAATTAATATTATCAATTCTTTTTTTATTTTTTTGATAAAAATTGTAGCTATATAAGCAACTACATGCATTAATTCTCCTGATTTTGATAGAATGTTTTTTCATTAATTTTAGCCTTAAAATTTTCGAAGTTTGTATAAGAGGTGCAATTAATACTCTCACCTGTTAAGTATTTATTTTTTGTATTAGGATTTGTGTGTAGGTGTGAATATTATTATGGTTGAAAGGTTAGTTTTTTTTTTCTTACAAACATATCCTCTAACACAAACCATTGCATTGAAGGTATATATGTGGATATAGAGAGGATCTAATGTATCGAGGAATTGAGACTTTCTGATTTAATAAGCGAAATTGAGATTGAACTAACAAGGACCATAAAATGTTCTTTCATAGGTTGGAAATTTAGACAAACAAAAGAAATTAAAAAGTCCCTTCCCTTTTCTTGGTCTTTCATAGATTGGTTTGTTGTGAGATTTACTACAATTTGACATGTTTTGTCCTCTTTTTATTGTCTGGATCTTGATGGCGATTTATTCCTTTAAATTATAAGTTTGGTATTTTTTAACTTTTAAAAATTATTTTTAGTAAGTCCCTAAACTTTAAAAATATAATAAAATACATCCTTAATAACTTTTAATAGGTCTCTAAACTTTAAAAATAATAAAATAGATCCTTAACTTTTAATGTTGTAATTATACTTTTTAACTATTAAACGCAATCACACAACATTCAAAATTAGATAAATACTAAACATATAATTTAACTATATTTTTTCCTTGTTTTTAGTATTTCTTTAGTACAACAGGTGGAGGGAAATACGAACTTATGACCTCTTGGCCAGAGAGGAGATGTGTCAATTACCACTAAGCTGGGAATGACACTTTTATATTACTGTTAGGCATTTTTTTTTTCCTTTTTTGAAGAATATTACTATTAGAATTTTTAACAAAGAGAATTACATTTGTTATATACCATAAGTTTCATAACTATTATACTTGATTCTTTGTTAATCCATAAGCAAATTGATTTTTGGCATTATTAATTGAACCTCTAAAGTCAAATACAGTGCTCTTTTTTTTTTTTTAATTATTGAGTTGAGGAAAAACTTTGAGCATTGAACATCCCAATATGCAATAGATTTGCTAGGGCAAAACCCTAAAGAAAACAAATGTCTGTACTATTGTGCTTTTTTCAAATTGGGGGCCGAAAAACTGGACCAAATTATGTGATTGCAAACTTAGGATTTTTTTGGAAAATTGTTTTCACATTTGCTTGTGATATAATTTGGATTGAATAAATTATATTAAATTAAGACATTTAGATCTAAAATTTTGTTTTGATTTATCAACTTTTGCACCTTTCTTGTTTTTGTCTTTATATTGGTAAAGATTTTGTTTTAGCCTCTCAATTTTTAATTTTTTGGTTTAAAATTTTAAATTATATTTGATATATTTAAATATTGTTCATGGGTGAATTAGGTTTTCAAAAAGAAACTATTTCTTGCCGGTAACATCCCTCTGGCATTTTCATATGTCCAAATATATTTTTTTAAAATAATAATAATTTAGTGATACTTGATAACAAATATTTAACAATTTTTTCTCTTGAAATGACCTAATTGAGACTAAGAATTACCCAAAAAAAAAAAATTAAGGATCATGAGATATATTTAACCTATTAATTATTGTTATTACTTTTTAGTTTTTTGTCAATTATTTAAAAATTATTTACTTTTTTTTTTTTGTTTTGTTTTGGAACCCTAACCTTATCATCTACTATGTGTGGTCTTAAATACTTTTTTGTTGTTGGAGGCATCTAGTTATCACGTAAATTCGAATTAGATAAAATAATAATAATAATAATAATAATAAGTAAATTTTATTTTTTATGCAAAAATTTCAAAACCTAAAATGTTTGAAAGGCTCCAAATAAGATAGTTACGAAAGTTTTTAGAGATCAAAATAAAATATATATCTAAGTTATTATCTAATTTTTCTATGATTTTGAGAGTAGTAATAATTGTCAAAGCTAACATAGCTCAGCGGTAATCGACATATATCTTAAAAATAAAAGTTGTGAATTCGATCCCCATCTCACATATTATTGATTAATTAATTTTTTTTCCCTAAAAAATAGGTTACCTAATGGGAAAGAATCTTTTAAAAGTACAAACACGAAATTTTTATTTTGAAAAATACAAAACCATTTCAGAACTTTTTTGACTTCCCTGCGGCTGCCAATTCACTTTTTTTTTCCAAGACATGGGAATGGGAGATAGAGAATCTAGAGATGAACAATAATTTACACTTCAATTTCATCGATCAATTTTATATAAAATGCATAGAATTTTACAAGTTTACAATTTATAAACTTTCAATGAGATTTTAAATTAAAATAGAAGCACATTTTTCTCCAAAATATTGTATGTAAAGATACTTTATTTTATCGCACCTTCTTATATATGTGTATATATGTATAAACATATTAGCTTTTAAAAAGTTTACCATTTTTCTAAGATAAAAAATTTACCTTTTTATGTGAAATATATAACATTTTACAGATATACGTTCTTATACTTGATATATTTACATTACAAGTAGATTGCATGTGTATAAATAGAAAATACAAATATCTTGACTTCTTAAGTCAATCTTTTGAATTCAAAGTTAGAAAATTAACAATAATGTAATCATTTGTTGATAAGTTTATATTATATTAATTTTTAACATATCATTTGACAGATGAAGATCTTCTTCATTTTTAAACTTGAAAATAAATCAAAATTTGTTGATTATTTGTCAATAATAATAATATATTAAAATGGGTTTAATTTGATTTTTCTTTGTTAAAATAATAAAAAAAGGGTTTGTTCAATTTATTCAACTTTGACCATTCCCCATTTTTGTTTGGCTTAAGAGAAATGACGTGGACTCGTAGCCAATGAGTTTTTCCCATAGAAACTCTTTAGAAATTATTAGAAATCATCTTTATTTGAAAGAATGATTTTTTTTTCTTTCGTTCACATTGTAACTATTATTAATTTTACTAAAAAAATGAAAATAATTCTTTCTAATTCACATAAAAAAATTAATTATCCTTCTGGTTGTTTGATGTTTTTAGAGAGGGTGAGGAATATTAATTCTCATTGTCCCATCTTGGGGAGATCTACTGGTATTTAATAATATTATTTCGCTTTTAATTTTCTTTTTCTTTTTTAAAATTAAGTCCAAGAACACTACGATCAACTTGTATATTTTTTATTATGTCATCGCTGGGAAAACTAAAAAACTAAAAAACATAAATTTTGAAATTTGGCCAAGAAGTCAAATGTAAAGGTGAAACCTAACAAAGAGATGGTGAGAAACCAAGTATATAGTTTGTAAAACTATAAAAAAAACGAAATAATTATCAAATGTATCTTAATTACTTATCCAAATCTCCCGGGAGTAACTAGTAAGTTAGTATATATCTTGATAGTTAAACCAAATTAAAAAATATATATATATATATATATATATTTCCACTGTACAGTCTTTTTTTTTAAAGTTATTTTCTAGAAAAATATGTTACGTTCGAAGAATTTCTCCCTTTTTTTCCTATTCTTTTTGAGAAACATCTGAAGAATTTCTAGACATCAATGTAGGTTTTATTCCAATTATTTGTAATTTCTTTCCTATCATTCTCATAAAGTAAACGAACCAAATGGAAAGAAAATGTTCTCCGATCTAATGTGGAAAGGGGCCAACCAGTTGAAATGCCGTTCACGTACAGTAGCTTTCACTAAAGAAAAAATATATATATATTGTTATTATTGTAAATTTTAATTGGTTTGATTTAGTTTAATATTCTCTCCGTGTTAAACTTTCTATCTGTATTTTGACAAAAAAAAAAAATAATAGACTTTTAGTGTCAAGAATACATATGTCTTAATTAGTTGCTATTTGATTCAAATTTAATAAAATTAATTAAAAATATTTAAGTTTCTATTTCATTTTAATTTTTTTTTGAAGTTATTAAAATGACTCATCGGCAATATAAACCTAACTTAGTAGTTAAACACCATACTTCTTTCTTTATATTAAAGTTTCAAATTGCTACCATATATTTGTTTTCTTTAATAGTAGAAAATGTTTAATATGAGCAATAAATAAATTAGATAAGTTTTAGTTAATTGGTATTGCATGAGATATATAGGTTAATGATGTTAATGACAAAGACCAAATAAAAGAATAAACCACAATACATAGACAAATTTTAATTCTTTTTCTTAAGTTTAAGAATTAAATAGATATAATCTAATTTCAACCTTCTTCGACAGGAAAAAAAAAATCTAATTCGAGTCTAGATCAATAAACAAGATACTCATTATCATCCTAAAGATTGACTGTTCGATTCTTCGCTCCATAATTATTTTGTATTTTTTTCCACGATCCTTGAACTAAAAAAATACATCATATTATGCATGAAATTTAAGGGACTTAATTTATAAAATTTAATCTATACCAAAGTACATTTTTTTTAAGGATTAATAAGGGTGAAACTAATGAAATATACGTAAATAATTGAATGAAAGGATATGTTGGGAGTTTTATGATTGGAGAGTGGGCAAAGGGTAAAAAATGACTCCCTTCCATATCCTTTAATACGTTAACCATATTTATACTTTTAACTTACCTTTTGACCATTTATATTCATAATTTACCTAAAGAAAATATTGAATATTTTCAAACTTAAAAATAATATAATCCATTAAAAGAACTTTATTTTTGCCTACGCTTCTTTATAGTGAAAACAATTACTATAAATTATAGTTTCATTGACCCAAAATAATTTAGACATTGTTATAAAGGGGTAACCAATATATTATTAATCAGCATCAACCATTTATTTACTTATTTATATTTTATTTTATTTTATATTTTTCATTACTCTTTTAATATAGTATTTTATCAAAATTATGATTTTTTAGTATAACATGTGAGGATAAAGATTCGAACTCACGATCTTTTAGTCGAAAATAGGTGTCAGTTAAGTTATAATTGGTTTGTTGCAAAATCTGTAACCATCCATGATTTATACTAAAAATATTCACTTTTTTTTTTCCTTTACCACTTCTTTTATCTTTTATCATTTATTTTTTTGCAAGGTAGATTCACTTTTTCTTCTTTTGGTTAATGGGCCAAGGGAGAAGGGAATAGTTAATGGATCTTTTGAGAAAGCACATTAGGAAGCTTAATTGGTGTTGAATCATATTAGATGAGGAAAAAATGGAGAATTTATAACAGGTGTCCATATTTATCAGCTAGTTTTGAAAAATGACTGAAATAGGTTTTTGTTATTAAAAATGTCTATTTGTATTTTTTCGACTATTTTACAGATTTAATTTTAACCATTTTATCCTTAATATTTCGTTATTATATTTAAAATAAAATATTACTCTTTCTCCTAAATTCAAAGTTTTTTTTGTTTTTTTTTTGCTACATTCTCTCTCATAATTTGTTGCTACAATTTCTCTCCTAAATTCTAATAACCATCCCATTTTTAAATATATTTGGAAATATATGTACACATATAAACAGAATTCACAGACAAGAGAAATACGATCAAAGTTGATGGAGATGCCATGAAGGAACTGTTGACGGGCGACAAGTGAAATTGGCGAAGGGATATTGGCATTCTGAAGACAAATGTAGGAGGAGATAGATATCGACATTCTGAAAGACAAATGTAGGACGAGACAAAGACATAGGAGGAGGGAGAGTGATGCAAGTAAAAATGGTTCAATTTGCCTACTTTCTTTTAATATATTATTAATCTGGTTCAATTTGCCTACTTTCTTTGGATGTATTTTTCCTCTCAAAACAGATTTGTTTTCTATTTTTAAATTTCAAACACAAATTCAGAGAATAATGCCAGAGAAATTTTTGTTATATGCTTTGAATTTCTTCAATTGATAATTTAGAAGGTACATGCAAAACACATTGTATTTGTTTATTTGGTATCAACACAAAAATACATCGTATTTGTTCATCTGTTCATCGAATTTGTTCATCGTATTTGATTATTAGTATTTCTATTTATAATTATATTTTGTATTACCTATTCTTTCAAAATTTTGCTAGATTTTAATAGGTATTTTATTGGTTAAATTTTATTTTAGATTTTAAATTAGGGAGAAATATATAATTGAGATTCTCCTATAGAAAAGGAAATGAAGAATACGTGATTAGGAAGGGGTAATTTAGTACTTAAAAAAGTAAGAAGTCATCTTCCTATTTTTAGTTGGCAATTCTTCAAAACTCAAATTTGTTTCGGTCATTTTTTGAAATTGCTTTTTGAAATAGTCATATGTGTGTTATCCAAGAAAAACTTAGACATGTTATCTTTAGTCTTGTATTTTGGATATTGTTAACGATGGGATGGAGGATTAAAATTTTGACTTAGTGGAGGTAATTACATATATTTTAGTTTTGGTAAGGTGACGATTATGATAATTTAATCTATTTATTTTTGTAAATACAACAATTATATTCTAAATGCAAAAAATACAGATTAATTTATTCTTAATTTTTTAAAGGTCGTATTTTATAATTATTTTATTTTCTATTGTTTATTTTTTAAAAACAGACTTATTTAGTAATCAATTCAATTTTAATTATATCTAAACTTTTTATAGAAATAGATTTATGTTTTTCGATTTCAATTCTTTTTCTAATGCTCATACCTTCGTTTTGACATATTTTTCTTTAACAAAAATCTTTCTCATTCTAAAAATATCTAAATTTTTATCTTTAAAAATTTATTTTTCTCTCTCTAAAATATTTATCTCTCAAATATTTACTATTATTTCTCTCTCAACAAAATTGTCATCTCTATATATTTTTATTTATTTCTTTTTATTTTTACATATTACTTTAATTTTTCTATATTGTCCAAAACTTTTTTCTCTCTCTCAAATTTTTTACTTTTATAACTTTTCTTCTCTTTCCAATATATTTTTTCTCTAGTAAATATATTCTTAAGCTTTTCTCTATCAAAATTTTTTCTATTTAAAAAATTTTCACTATAACTTTTATTATTTTCTTTTATTTTTTCTAACAAATATATCTCAAAAAATTTCTAGCTAAAACTCCTTCAATCATTTTTCTTTCTTTTTCTAACCTGTCTTTTTCCTTGAACTTTATTAAATTCTCTAAAATTTCTCCTTTTATCTTTAACTTTTCTTTCACTCTTTTCTTTTCTAACTTTTGTTTTTCTCTCTAATTTTTATTTATTTATTTCTCTAAATTTACTCTCGAAAAATTCTCTTTAAAAGTACCTTTTTTTAATCTTTTTAAACTTTTATTTTCCTGTCTCTGCAATAAGGATGACAAAAATTCCCGTAGAACCGAGTGCATACTCCAAAAACAGGTAATGCATTTTCCACCATGTCTCAACAACCTCGTCTCTAATTCAAAATTTTTAATAACAAATACATAGTTTATTAACTATTTTACTAAATTAATGAATAAAATATTAAATACTTTTTAAAATTAATTTTTTATACGAGTAAATAATAATATAATTTATATATATTTACTACTCTTTTTTTATTTTTAAATTCTAAAAATAATTATAATTAATAGCTCAACCAAGAATTTTTCTCGCAAATATTCTATACCCAAACTATCAGATAATGGGAGGGAGACTAGAAATTGCCACTAGGAAGTAGGAAGATCATACGGAGGCCAACACTCTCGACTCCTACCACATTCCATTGTCATCTCTATTTTATATTGATTTTTTCTCCCTTTAACGTATCTTTTCAACTCTCTAACTTTTTAAAATTAGAAAACAAGAAAATGATTATGAAATATGTTTGGTTTTTTATTTTCTAAAAGCAAAAAACAAAAATAGTTACCAAACATATATGATTTTTCGTTTTTTAAAAACTAAAATCTAAAAATAAAATTCAAAAACAGAAATCTCAATGGTTTGAGGGAATACATTCAATTAACTTTTGAATAAAATATATGTATTTATTTTATTATACTACACACTAGAAGCATTCATTCGAGGTACAAATCATCACGTCACCTTACACACTCAAACTTAATCAATACAATTCTTGAAGTATGAGAACAAAGGAAAAATGTATAAAAGAATTATGAGAATAAAAGTATGAAAGAATGAGAAAAATACTCCTCACTTTGTCCTAACCACCATTAAAGAAAAAACAGCTCATTATTAACAAAAATAAAAATCTATACTCCTTTGCAGGTTGAATTGTTGACAATTTTTAGCAGTGTTTGCTTCACAAAAAGCATCACTCACCTTCGAGTTGAATCTAATTCCTTAACTGCAATTTAGTATCTCACCGGGATACAAACAATAATCGAGGATGATCGGTTTGAGTGAAATTTGTTTTTTCAGTTAGCTCACTCTTTCCATTCCAATACCTTTTATGCGTATATGTAGAAGTAAAAAAAAAAAAGTGACATATGATCTTTTGGGCTAAACTTTATAACTGCATTTTTGTTTTCTTAGATGATTCTACTCGTTGGTTGCAAACCATTGTAGAGAATGACAGGCTAAGTGGTAATTTCAATTCATGGATATTTACCTCTCTTTCACCTCAAATACAAAACAAAACAAACTATTGTTTTTGCTTTTTGATTTTTGCTACTTTTATTGAAAAAGTACTTAAAAAATAAATATTCCAATAGATCAGCCTTAATATTATTATTTTAATTTGCAGAGATAACCCTTTTGCACATAAGATTTCAAATTGGAAATGATTGGTGCATTGATATATTGACAAGATATATATAGTGGGGAGAGCATGATGATGGATTGATTTTAACAGGAGAGATTCAAAGTTTGAAGGCTTGGAAAAAGATTGCACAAAAAAAGCAAAGCAGCAAGTTCTTTCCATAGGTTATGGTAATTTCTCATTTGTGTAAAATTTTAAATCAGTTAGCTCAAGGAAAAAAATGAAGAAGAAGAAGAATATTGGAGGTGATCAGGGGCACTTTTGTCCTTGTTGGTTTCTTTATGTTCTTTGAGCATTGTTAACAAAGTCATGATATTCCAAATTTGACTTCCATAAAGCATTAGGGTTTGGCAGATTTTCATTACCAAAAAAGACAGAAGGAATCTTTAGGAAAATTTGTTCACCTCTCCCTCCCTATAAACTTAGCATGGATTGAATTTTGCGTGAATAATATGCGTTGCGGTTTGAATTCTATCTTGGTCTGTTACTTTTTATGTTGGGTCTACTTTTAGATGGTCATTAATTTTTGTATAAAAATTATCGATATTGTTTTACTTGTTTAGTTCCAACGCCAATTACGCCTTTTTTTTTTGTCATGAGCACTAAAATGGTGACAACATGCTTTTGAACAACAAGCTATATATCCTCATTTAGGATAAGCAAGAAGTGTGTGAGACAAAATAAAGTGGCACGATCTATGAAAAAAATTGATACATTGCTTTAAAAAGAGAGTATTTTGGTAAGGAATTAAGTAAAATATGATTATTTGACAAAATAGCTAGGGTTGTCCATTTCTTTCTATCCGTTGTCTATCATATTGGCAAAATTAGTCAATAATATTATTATTTTAATAGACACAATATACCACGTCATCATTTGTAAATAGGGTTAACAATAGAGATTATAAACAAAGGGCATAACGAATATTTGAATAAAAACGAGCGAATTTGGAAGATATTTAATGCAAATTTGTTAATATATATATATTTTTAAGAATAATAGCACTATAAATGTAAAGGTGAGGAGGACTTTGAAACTTTCAACCCATTGGTTACTAATACCTTAACATGAAATTATGTTCAGGTTGACGAGATATTCAATATAATTTGATAATGTTTACCTAGGATAGATTTAGTTCATACTATCTATATCAAAATTAAACTTGATGATTTATCCACAAGATGATGACTTGATTTTTCCAAATTAATTCCTATAGAAAGATTGATCTACTTCACTTTTGCACGAGTCAAAATGAAAAATAAATGCCATCAATTTGGGAGGAGGGATGTGCGTGTTTGAGATAAGTTCTATATTACAGGTGACAGTAATAGATTTGTTAGGAATCTTTTGACTTACTTTATATGGTTGAGTAGAGACATGATTAAACTATATATATTGATGCTGGAAATGATGATAATTGTGCCACGTTAGGGAGTGAATCGGTGCCTGCAACTCTATTGCGCCTCTGCTTAATAGCAAGAGGGACGAGTGCAAGTGCACACTGTCACAAGTAATAATCTGAAAATATTCCAAGTTCGTCTCCACAAGGACTAGTTTTCTTTTAAAATTGATTTTGCAAATTGTTGGAATGAGCAATCGAGTTTGTGATAAAAATTGGTGAGATTGGTTGAACACGAAAAACACACGAAAATAATAGAATTTTGAAACCAACCCTCATACTACTGACTAGTTCGAAGAGAATTAAATTACACCTATCAGAATCTCACACTAAATTTACTCTCTAATTGCAAACTAGTTCAACTCCTATTCCATACCGCTTTTGGTTTGTTTAGAAGATTAAGCCAGTATTTAAAACATGTCTGTAAAATACTAGAAGAATCCTAAGTAATTAAAACTCTAACTTACGTTTAATGGGTAAGAGAGCCTATGTCTAGGATCTTGTTTAAGTTCTTATGTCTAAGTAACTTCCCATTTTATCTTGATGAACTCCGTTGACTCTAACCTTTTCAGAATTAAATTCAACTGTTGTAATTTAAACAAGTGGTCAGCAAGTAAAATCAACTAGATTAATTAACTCAATCAAGATAAGCAATTTGAGCGTAAACGCCATGCTATCTGATAGATGTAATTAAAATGATGGGAACTAAGTCATTCGTAAGAGGGTTGGAAAAACAAATTAGCTACTCATAAAAACATGAAAAATAGAAATAATAAGAAGTGGATTGAAATAAAATATCATATTGAATTTAAGAAGTAATTACCATAGCTAAATTAAAATCGAGAACCAAAATCTAAAGAAAATGATAACAACAAAAGGAATTGCAATAAAAATAATTCAAGGAATGTTGAGCAAAATTAAAGACAAAACAAATTCTAGAAATGTAAATTCTAGAGAGGAAACAAGCTGGAATTTTAAATGTCAAGTGAGATCCCCTTTGAAGCTTGATGAAACTTGGTATTTATAAGCTAAACATTGCAAGTTGGTGGAGAAAATCTTGGGTATTTGAGTGGAGGAGCTACAATGGGGCTTTAACAGCATTTGGTTGCACGGATCAAGGGATGGGTTGAGATTTCTTCCAACTGCTCGGTCAACAAAAGCCCTTATTTGTAGGTGGAGAATGCGCCAGACGCATTGCTGAAGTTTCTGGAGTGTTGGCGATGCGCCAGACGCATCGCTGCTATCTTTAAGATAGCCTCTGTGTCATCTGCAGCAGGTGCATTGCTGCTTTTTTCTTCTTTTTTCCCTATAAAACATATATATTTCCTCATGATTCCATCTATTTATCCAAAACCAAGTGTACAAGTCTTTCCTAAGAAATAGTCCCATTTATACCGGATTCAATGCATGAAACATATGTATTTAATTTCAGAAGACACTAAACATGCACAATTTGTAAACACTGTTTCCTAAAATTCAAGACTTATCAAGCTCCAGTTCAAAAAGGTCGAAAATTAACGACCAGAAAGAATCGATCCGAAAGGAAGCTATGGTTGGAAGCCCTCCAACCACACGTGCTAGCGACCAACGAGTAGGTGTACCTGCTTTCCCCAACTACCCACGCGGTTCGGTACACCTGCTCCCCAACTACTTGTCAAACTACACAATATCCATAAACCTATAAATAAGAGACCACATTTCAGTAACAGGTATCGTTATATTCTAGCTCGGCCTCTCATCTAAGTCATAAAGTCAAAGTGTCTGCTTCCCTTGTGCAGGGTATTCCTACCAAGATTTTAACTGAGTCCCTCAAACCAGCTGACTTCTAACCTGACCAAGTCGAACGACAAATCACCTTTTTGGAACAAAAAAGTAAGGCAAGACGACGAACATTAAAATACAAGATCGTATATCGACGCGTGCTCGTTTGTAAACACTCAATGTCACATCAACATGCACTAAAAAATCCTAGATGTAAGGTGGGCTTCCTTGATCCCTTTGATCACATGAGAGAGAGAGAAAGAAAGATAGAGAGGTTTGAAAATGATGAGAGAGTGAAGCACTATCACAATGACAAAGTTGCACCTGCATTGTGGCTGCTTGTGTCCTGTTGCTTTCACTAGAAGTGGAGAAACCATAGCCACTGGGGAGGCGAAACCATGAAGCCGACTCAAACTATAGCTTTGGAATATATTCTCTCTTTGATTTAACCCCAATCTCATCCGTTTGGGACCAATACTCCATTACCATACCTTTACCTTACAATTCCTCCAACTAGAAGTGAAAGGATCCTAACAATTTATGGGGTTATATGAGCGAAAGTCTAATGTCGGTGTAACGTTATGTTTGGATCATGCAAAATCTAGATTTTTGTCATCTATAATAATCTATGTTTATGATTTGTAAAAAGTTAATTAATTACATGCACTTATAAAATTACGTGGATATCATGATAACGAGTTTGTGTAATTTGTATAAAAATTGATTAATTACTTCTAAAACTGCGACGAATCTAGAATTTAGGACCTCACTTAAAATTTTAAAATAATTTATAATTTATTAAGCTTTTATTAATTTAATACGTTATAATTATCCTCTAATAAGTAACAAATAATATATATAGTACAAAGTTGTTTTAACTTCTTAACTAAATCCAAACAAGGGTTATACAAATCCTAGTTTATGAGCCCAAGCATGTTTTAAAAGTAACATCTTCATTCATTGGTAACGAGTTTTTTTTTTTCTTTTGGTAAATTTTAAGATGTTTACTCATAAAGCGCAGTACTCCATGCGTGTGTCTTAAGTTGTTAAAGATACCACATTGAAAAGATAAGAAACCTAACAAGAATTCATAATAGACATGAGCTACTACTCTCATTGTCAACTGATTTTGATAAGATGGAACCTCATGAATATTAATATCCTACAACAGGAGAAATAAAAAATGATTTTAATGGGTTAAAACCATTTTTGTTACTCCTTTAAAAGTGATAATACCATATAATATAAAAATAAAGGAATCAAAATATTTTGGCATCCCAAATTAATTAAAAACAATATATATATACACTCTTATTTCACATTACCAAACTTCTTTCATATTCTCCAACTTTTTATAGTTGACAAGAGCAAAACTCCAAAATAAACACTATCATAATCATATAACAATCGGGACCATGGTCTTAATCATATATATTCTTTCTTTGAAACTCAACTCTCTCCAAACACTCTTTCCAACCATGTATAGTTGACGTAAAAGTTTAATTAAATTTAAGCTAGACAATATCGGAGATAAAAAAAAAAATTAAGGATAAATTATCAAAATATCACAAAGAAACTAAATTTGAATGGCCTGCCATACATCTCTAGTGGACAAAGAGAGATGGGAGGATAAAATTTATTTCCATCCATCCATTTTTAAAAGTCAATTTTCTGCTTTTTGTTCACGCAAATGATTTCCCATTTCATTATGTCCATTCTTATAGTATATATAACATAGTTGGGGTGATTTTAGACCTATGGCATTTTCTAAACTCTGAATTCTAATACGTCATTCTAAAATATTAGAATATATTTGGAAGTGATTTTATCATCACTGCTAAAATTAATTTTGTTCAAAATAGTAATATCTTACCATAATGTACAAGTGATTTTTAGAATCTGGCAAAAGCGGTCCAAAATTATTATCAAACATGTCCATGATTTTTCAATAATTATAATCTTGGTGCAAATGTGATGATCATCTTGACTAAGTATATTTGGAAATAAGACTTTATTGATAACAATTAGGAAAAAGCCTTAGGGCTATATCAGCACCCAAAATCGATGATCAACCTCAGCGCACTATACCCGTACATACGCAAGGAGTTATTATTTGGTGGGATTGCATTCCACATGGTGACTTGACAAGACCTCAAAGATATTCATTGAAGCACCAAGCCACCCAAGTTATCCTTTGGGCATTGATATTGACCTATAGTAATTACTAAATTACAAACGACTCAGTGTTATAAAAAATTAACTCATTAAAATGTTATTATACTAACCAAGGATGACCTCAAATCTAAATTCACATGTAATTTTTTTTTCTTTTTACGTTTAGTAACATTAAGGGTTTGATTGAAAAAATGAACACATATATAAAAAATGTAAATAAAGTTTTAAAAAATTAAGGATGGAGAAAGCATCTTGAAATGTCTACGTAGGCTTTTCTCTCAATTTTAGACCAAACCTTAATGTCGTAGAATATATATAGACACTCTCACTAAACGTAGTTGCTGATTCTTTGACAAAATTTTCTATATCAATATAGGCTTTTTGAACAGTAGTAGAAGACGACAAATCCTTGAGGGTAGTTCACGAGGATTTTTTTTTTATTTTTTCATTACCGAGGAGTCGGGCCCTTTCAAAGTTATTCTTTGAGGTTCTAAGCTATCCAAGCTATCCTTAAAGACCGTTCACGAGGCTTTTTCTAGCTAATAAAGTCTTTCTTAATTATATCTGAAGAAAAGAAAGAATATACATAGGTATAAATTCTAAGAGCCATGATTATTTTGCATTTTATAATTAAGATTTGTTCTTGAAGGTTCTCACATTCTCGAGAAGTTAGAAAGAATTAGCCATTGATTCTTGCTTGGAAAGAATTCAATGGACATACAAAGGCACAAATATCAATATCAAATTTATAAGATCATAGACAAAAACAATGTTTTTATAGCATAAGACAAAATTTATCGTATCAAATTGTGTAGTGAGGATCATTTTCAATTTAATCACTATAGATTCTCTGATCTTATTAAAAAATAGACAATATAGATTATTCTCTTCCAAACTTAAAATGGTTTTAAATTATAGATATTATTGAAGAAGAAAGAAAAAACCCTTAAATTTCATTTCTTCATGTATCAGATTTTTTCTTTTCTTCTTTGATTTTCTTCCCATATCAGATTTTGGTTGATTGTTTTGTAAATATTAAGCATGGGGAGATTCAACCTTCGACTTCAAATAAAATAATGATTATATTATCTATTAAACTATGCTCGGATTGACAAGAAAATTGTACTTGAAACCCATTGAAATTAATTCCCTAGGTAAGTTAGCCACCACGGGGTTTGAACCCATTTTCTCTCGCTTTTTTTTTATAGCATTTCCTCCCACTTTACCCTAAACTCTTCAGATTTTTTTTTTTTTTTTTGAAACAACAGCCACCCTGATGGTTAGTTTTTACAATACATACAATTAATCATCAAATTGACCATTCATTCACAATTTTTTTAACCTAAAGTTAGGAGACAATATTAAATTATAGATATATAGATAAAAAGAAATCCTTAAACTTAATTTTTCTTCCCAAAACAATTTTGGTCGACCGTCTAGCTTGTACAGTATCACAAATAACTAAGATTTCTAACGCCGATCTATATAGATATTATTTCTGAAAATTTTATAAAAATAAAAAAATAATTAAATTACCAAATGGCATAAGATATTTATTTTCATCTTAATCTCACCTATCAATTGTGTAGAAGTAGAAAAAAATATAAAGGAAGAAGAAAAGAGAAGAAATTAAAAAGAAAAAGAATGTATATATATATATATATATATATATATATATATATTTTTGAAACAATGGATATAAATGAGTTGAAAATAAGAAAGGAATTTATTAATGGTGTATAGCCATTATTTCAGCTATCAATGGTGGTGAGTGGCTTATTGCCAAACACCAAACATTCAGAACAGCATTCCATTCAAACATCTATTGCATGTAGTACGTAGTATAGTTCTCAAAAGCTATACTACACTTTTTCGACACTTTTTCGATCGAGTGCTCCTACACGATATGGCTGGAAAGCTCGATCTTATATTTTTTAATAATGAAAGATACATTTTTAAAAAAATAAAAATAAAAGGTAATCTCTCAAATATAAACACAATAAAACAAATAAGGAGAGGATAGTT
This sequence comes from Momordica charantia, assembly GCF_013281855.1. Classification (NCBI taxonomy): domain Eukaryota; kingdom Viridiplantae; phylum Streptophyta; class Magnoliopsida; order Cucurbitales; family Cucurbitaceae; genus Momordica; species Momordica charantia. The sequence continues at coordinate 23,021,707 of NW_028275162.1, read as the reverse complement.
TCTCTTTATTTTTTTTTTAATTTGTGGGTGTCTGGATCAACTTACGTACAACTTGACTGATCTTAAGGGACAATCGTCTGGTCTTACTACATTTTAGTTCTCGAGGAAACATATAGAATATTAAATTTTAAGTAAGTGGCCACCATGAGATTTGAACTCTTTCAACAATTTGTTGTAATTTTATAAAATTCTTAAAGATTTTTTAGGTTTAAAAAAAATTATGATCTCGCCCCTGTCTATGAGTACTCGTCCTCTTTTTCTTTTTAATTTTTTGTCAGTATTCATCTAACTTCTTCACTTATTCCATGATTTGAGAGGGAACACTGTACATGTTTACTAGTGCATATATTATCTAGTGCAATTTTAAATATATCTTTGAGAAAATATGGTCAAAAATTAATTGATGGTTTTGTAGTGATTTGTATATTAATTAAAAATCTAGATGTAATGTGACTATCTTTGATCTTCTTTTGCTCCATATTCCCATCTCAAATATAATGTCTTTTTGTCTCTATCCCTACTTAAATAATATATAAAACCTTACGATGAAAAAAACAAAAAAAAAATAGTTTGAATTAAATATAACTAAAGTTGAACACTACAGCTTAAACAATGCACATCGATAATATTGTAGTACAATTATAGGAATCGTTAAAATTTATCGAGTTGACTCAAAAGATTATTAAGTGTTAATTATGTCAACTATTTTCAATAAGTTGGTATATATAATTGTATTAACCACACAACTTTAAAGAAATCTTATAGGATTGAATCTCTTTTTCTTAATTTGTGAAGTAATACTATAAATAAAGAAAAAAACGGATATGTTATGTCTATTTATTTATATATCCGTGAAATATGCATTTATATAAAGTAATAAAATAAATACTTTCCTCATCAAATGGTATTTTTAAATCCTTATGACTAAAAATGGTTATATTATTTCATATAGAATATTATGTAAAATATATAAATATATTTTAATCTTGAAATTTATTTTTAACATTTTTTTGGGTAGCTGGAAAGTATAGCCAAAAAAAAAGAATTAATAGTAAATTTCAAATATAGCAACTGTTTTCCAATTTGAAAATATAGGAAAAAAAATATAAAGGTTGAACCAAAACGAAAAAATAGAAAAATATCCTTTGCATTGATATATCTAATATCAAATATATCAATGATATGTTTTATATTATATATGTATACTAATACCTAAAATATAATATATATCATTGATATATTTAGTGTCACTGGGTGATATAATTGATCGGTGATAAACCTAAAATGAAATATATCAATTTTATAAGTTATATATTTCATATTACGTATATCAATAATATCGTCAATATACCGAATACGAAGTATATTGTAACGCAAAGGCAAAAATATTGTAATAACAAAAAAAAATTGAAAATCTGATTAAATTTTTTTCTATGATACTTACAAAACTAAAAAATTGTTGTTATATATTTGCAAATTTGATAAATATTTTTACTATTCGTTAAAGATATCATATTTTTATTTATATACATATCGATTCTTTCTAACATCGTTAAGGATGAATAAATCACTCACTCGACTCAAAAGCTTACATGTTTATTTTTATATTTTTTTAATGGTTTTTTTTTCACAAATGACCATATAATTGATATTGTTGACTTTATTTCTTCTCATATTTTATACTAAGATTGTTCTTAGAAATTTTTATTTTAGAATATAATACAAGGTGAAAGATTCGAAGCTACGGATGATTTAATTAGCTAATTTTTCATATTCATAACTTTAATAGAAACCTTATTTTAATTTAGCTAAAAACAACTTTGTTCTTTGAGCTAGTTTTTCAGAATGTCTAGGAGTCACATGCATAATTTTGACTCCTAAACTGTCGATTTCATTCAATATTTTTTTTAATTTAAATTAAATCCAATTACCATAATTTGAATTAAACTTTTAAGAAAATTTTAACGAGTACATGTTTTTAAAACGTATTTATAAATGAGTATCAGACACGAAATTGAAAGTTTATGAACCTAATAATTTTAAAAGTTCATTGACTAAATTTGTAATTTGATTAACTACAATCATTGATACATCCATCGATCAATTAATAGGAATAATTGATATAGTTTGATTAATTTTGCTATATTTAGAAATACTCTAAAAATCATGACACTATTAAGAGATTAAACTTTCAAAAAAGTAATTGATGTCTATTTATTAAACTGAATTGACGCTGTAACATCTTTTCTTTTTTATTTAAATATGATTTTTTCTCTATTTCAACAATTATACGTGAGATGATTTTTTAGAATTAGTGTCTTGTCTATTTTTGCAATATGCCACCTAAATTGCACTCTACAAATAAAGAAACTTGTTTTTTTTTTAGAACAATATGGTAAATTGCTTTTTCAGACCTAATATTTATTTATTTATTATACCTAATAAATAATAATTAATGGGTCACACTCTAGCGAGTTCAATAATTTTTCCTACAATCAGTTACTGGAGAGAGAGATTTAGAAGAAATTTCAACAGAGTTTTGGGATTGATATAAATGTAACGAACGAAGGAACAATTTTGTGAGACAAATAAAAGGCAACACACAGAGCTCACAAAGTTCTCCCAAACACTTCAAAACAAAACGAATCCCACATGGGTTCTTTGCCTTCTGAAACTTTGGCCCTCGAAATGACAGAGACCCATCTTAATGTCGGAGACAGCCGCGCCGGCGCCGGCGCCGGAGCAGAGACCGCTCAATGGCTGCTCAATTCTCCCGACCCTCCAACTCTGTGGGAAGAAATTGTCGGCGCCGTCAAAGAGAATGCCATTCCCCGCAGTTGCACAGAGGCCCCCACGGCGAAGAAGAAGAAGAAGAAAAGCACTTCTTCAAGCTCTGGAAAACAGAACATTTTCAAAACCGCAGTTTCCCTTCTGCAGAAAGCGCTTCCAATCCTCAGCTTGAGCAGAAATTACAAAGCTTCCAAGTTCAGAAACGACCTCATGGCTGGTTTAACACTCGCCAGTCTCAGCATCCCTCAGGTACACTCCCAAAACACAAAAAAAAAAAAAAAAAAAAATCTCATCTTTATGGGTTTCTTTTTTGGCATTTTTCCCCCTTTTTTTTTTTTCAAATTTGAGACATTTTGCCTTTGTTGCAGAGTATTGGGTATGCTAATTTGGCAAAGCTTGATCCTCAGTTCGGTCTATGTGAGTGTCTGTTTTTTCATTCGTATTGTTGTTCTGTTTTACCTTTTACTTCTGCTAAAACTGCTGACTCTGTTTCTGACATGTCTGGTTCTCTGAGTTTCAGACACAAGTGCTGTTCCTCCTCTAATCTATGCATTAATGGGGAGCTCGAGAGAGATAGCCATTGGCCCAGTGGCTGTGGTTTCTCTGCTTCTGTCGTCCATGCTTCAAGAAATTCAAGATCCTGTTTCAGACCCAGTTGCCTACAGAAGGCTTGTTTTCACTGTTACTTTCTTTGCAGGAACTTTCCAAGCTGCATTTGGACTATTGAGGTATTCTTTTTCCCACTTTCGGTTCAAATTTGTTTATTTTCTTTCTTCTGCAATGGAGTTGTTTGTTGTGATAAATTTAATGTCTTGGCACTAGAACATAGTATAAGGTCCAACAAAAGATTATTAATATTAAATAGAAAGGAAATAATATTATAGGGATTCGAACGGAAGACCTTGGTTATGATGCTATAAATCTAAAAACTCTTAAACCAATGAGTTGCGGTAAATTTAATTGGTTACGACCTGAAAATCTCCACAGGTTGGGTTTTCTTGTGGATTTTCTCTCTCATGCTGCCATTGTTGGGTTCATGGCTGGCGCAGCCATTCTCATTGGTCTTCAGCAAATGAAAGGTCTACTGGCCATCAGCAACTTCACAACAAAAACTGATTTGGTCTCGGTTTTGGAATCTGTTGTGAAATCTGTTCACCAGCCTGTAAGTTCTCTGTTTTATACCAAGATAAAACAGAGAAGAAGAAAAAAACAAACTTAAAAGCTTCAAAATCTTAACCCTTTTCTCTCTCTCTTCTTTGTTTGTTTTTTTTTTCCTCTTTACAGTGGTACCCTTTGAACATTGTCCTTGGCTGCTCATTCCTGATCTTTCTCCTTGTAGCCAGGTTCATTGTAAGTAACAACAGCAAATCCAAAACTTCCTCCCTTCTTTGCCATTGCCTTTTCGAACTTCTGTAGTGTCATTTCCTCCCGAACTGAAATATCACAAGTTGGGTTTAAAAATTGAATCTTTTTCCTATCCCTTGAGTTGAAATGCAGGGCAGAAGGAAGAAGAAGCTGTTCTGGGTGTCAGCCATTGCTCCTCTCATATCTGTTATTCTCTCCACTTTGATAGTGTTTCTATCAAGAGCTGACAAACATGGAGTTAAGATTGTGAAGCAAGTTAAAGAAGGCCTAAACCCAATCTCCATTCATCAGCTGCAATTCAACAGCCCAACTGTTGGAATAGCTGCCAAAGTTGGCCTCATTGCTTCCATTATTGCTCTCACAGTTGAGTTTCCCCACAATGAGCAACATCAAAAACTTTAATCTTCCTTCTTTGCTCCACCCTGATCATATCTTGTGTGTTTTCTCCTTAGGAAGCCTTAGCGGTCGGCCGATCCTTCGCGTCGATTAAAGGCTACAACCTTGATGGGAACAAGGAGATGATTGCTATGGGCCTCATGAACATAACAGGCTCTCTAACCTCTTGCTACCTGGCCACTGGTTAGCACTCGATATCTCCCGACCGGAGCTTGAGAATCAGATTGTGGAGAATGAGATGTGTTTTGCTAATGCAAGTTTGTTTGTTTGGCTTTGAACTTTGCAGGGTCATTCTCAAGAACAGCAGTGAATTTTAGTGCCGGATGTGAGAGTGTGATGTCAAATATTGTGATGGCAGTAACAGTGATGGTGATGCTGCAGTTCTTCACGCGGTTCCTCTACTTCACTCCAATGGCCATATTGGCTTCAATCATTCTCTCTGCACTGCCTGGCCTCATTGACATTAATGAAGCTCTCCACATCTGGAAGGTTGACAAGCTTGATTTTCTAGCCTGCCTTGGCGCCTTCCTTGGTGTCTTGTTTCATTCAGTGGAATTTGGTCTCATTGTGGCGGTAATCTCTCACTTTACTTGTTATAGTTAGTTCTTAAGGACAACGATATCTCGTACCGTTTAGTATCTCCACAATAATATGATATTGTCCGTATTGAGCATAACCCTCACGACTTTGCTTTTGATTTCACCCAAAAGGTTTCTTAGGAAATAATTGTCCTCTCTTATATACCATGGATCAATATCTTCCGTAGCCAATATGAGACTTTGTTTGCTCCCCTTACAAACCTAATAACAGTGTACACCAAACTGAAGAGAAGAGAAAAAAAAAAAGACCGAAAATCCAAACCGAATTAGCTAGTTTGATGTTGGTTTACACTATATTCGATTCTTTTCGTTCTAAAAAGTGGGAGAACTGAAGAACTTTTTGTTCGGTTGTGTTCTTAAACCAATTATAAATCACCACTGAATTCAAAAGCTTAAGCCGATAGGTTATAGTACTCTTCACTTGTGGATTTGGAACTTAACGCCATACCTAACGAGACATATCTCGTGAGTTAAGTAAGTTAAATTTTTTATTAGTACTTGAGTTGTGTTTTAAAAGGACATGCATACAAAATGCTTAGGTTAAGGCTAAGTGAATAAAATAGTGTTTTTGCACTGTATGATTTGGACATTCAATCATATATTCCAAGAAGATTGATTAAGTTTCCTTTTTATTTTCTATATTCTCTTTGACTCTCTAAACTGGCTGTGGTTCTCTTATGCTTTATTCCTTATTTAGAAGCCATTGCTTGCTTGCCAACTTGTTGCTAATTTAGGATCTCAAACAGCTCTTGCATTACTTAGGAATAACCATTTTCTCAATATTCTTATTACAGTATATGATATCGTTGAATTTAGACATAGATGTGCATAATTTTTACTTTTTAACTCTACCCAAAAGCTTCATACTAATGAGGATATTGGTAAGACTCGACCCTACTAAAAGACCTCGAATGCAGATAGGGAATCTAAGTTTGTGTTAACGAAAGCTAATTTTCGAAATAATTTCCTACTTTTGTTGTCAAAAATTATGATCGAGTAACTAATGCGATCGATATTGAAAACAAACTAAAAGAAGAGTGTTTTGATTTGAATTTTGAAGGTGGGAATTTCATTTGCAAAGATATTGTTGATCTCAATCCGACCAGCCACAGAAGAGGTGGGAAGGCTGCCAAGAAGTGACATATTTTGCAACATGAAGCAATTCCCAATGGCCATGAAAACTCAAGGAATCTCCATTATCAGAATAAACTCTGGCTTGCTTTGTTTTGCCAATGCCAGTTTCATCAAAGAGAGGTTTATATAAGCTAATGAGTTTATTTTTTTCCTTTTTTTTTTTTTAAGTTTCCTCAAAGTTTGCAACTGAAAGTTTATGTGAGAAATGGGGCTTTCTTTGAATGATTTTCCTATCAGGATAATGAGATTGGTAGAAGCAGATCAAGATAATGATGATGATGTTGAAGAAACAACAAAAGAGCAACCAAAACAAGTAGTTGTTGACATGTGCAGTAAGTTGATCTTTTCTAATTTAAGAAGGTTGCTTTTGATAATAATTCTTTTATTTTTAGTTTTATTTTTTTGAAAATTAAGCCTAGGTGAAAATTACTTTTTAGGCCCGCTTAATAATCCTAGATATAAACATTAAGCTTAGAAACATTACTTTCATGTCTTATTTGGTTTTGTTATATACTTTTTTATAAATATTTTAAAAATCTGGATCAAATTTTGAAAATAAAAGAAATAGTTTTCAAAAAAACTTGTTTTTCTTTTTAAATTTGAAACTAAGAATTTAAATAAAGAGAGGTGAAAATTTTACTAAAAAAGAAAGCATAACTTTTAAAAACTGAAAACTAAAAGTAGAAGACATCTCAAAAAAACAAAATCAATATCAGATAGAGTTTTAGTGAATTAGGTTATGTTTGTTTCATAGTCATTTTCATAATATCAATTTTTAAAATAGAATGACTTAATTCTTTTTAGGAAAAATAGAATGCTTTCTTTTTCGAAGATAATAAAGTATTTCAAATAAATTATTTACTTGCCACGACAAAAAATGGCAATTGGCTTATCGTCTTTCTTCTCATCCAGATGTTATGAATATCGACACATCAGGAATCATTGCTTTAGAGGAACTTCACAAAAAATTATTATTGAACGACATACGAGTAAGCGAACCAAAACGTCAATCACAGACTCTTTGCATGAATTTATTGGTTTCTTTGTGCTCTGACAAAGAAACAACAATGAATTTTTTGCAGCTAACAATAGCATGTCCAAAATGGGAAGTGATTCACAAACTAAAAAAAACCAACTTTGTGGAAAGAATTGAAGGAAGGATCTTCCTATCAGTTGGTGAAGCTGTGGATTCATGCCTTGAAAATGCATCCAAATTGCCTTCTCTAGTTACCAAAGTCATTGTGAATTGAGAGATCATGTTTCCAAGTTTAACAAAACTTCACACTTTTGATCACAAGTGATTTGGTCTCAATATGTATATATATATATATATATACACATATAAATATTTGAGTATTATATATATACTCGAATACGACACTAGAAATATATCAATGATATGTATTAGCTTCTTTTCCATCGGTTTGCGTCAATTTGTTTTTATACTTTTAAAAGTTTAGTTTTAATTTTTGTACGATTAAATATTATTGATAGTTTTTGTCATTATTGAACAATATTGATATTGATGAGAAATTATCTAAATGCATTAAGACGTGTTTTTTTATTAATTACAAATTTGATGGATTGATTATACATTAGGTTATTAATTAATGATAAAGGTTGATCAGCTAAACATGAGTACAGTTCAACGAATGATCTTCTCTCTATTATTATTAACGCAAATTATAAATTCACCTCATAAATTCGTAATAATGAGGCCAAAATTTTCAATTTATACGGCATTTTTGAAAAAGTATGTATCATGCAAGAAAATTGTAACCTCTTATAGTAACAATGATTGGTTCGAGAGAGTGTTCTTTTGTTTTTTCATTTGTTTGGAGAGATTTAATCAAATTATATAAACTAAATTAAAACATTTCAAACGGTAATGACTCAATTAAAATTAAATACACATTTTTTAAAAATATTATATTATGAACTGAAAACTCGAATCTACATTTTAAAAAATGACTTTAACCACTAAAATATGCTTAATTTGACATCAAATAAAATGGTAAAATAGAAAATTTAACCATTAAATAATGACATGAACAATAAAAAATATTTAAGCTAATAATAATATGGTTAAAGCACACCGTTGATCCATTTAAACCTAGTTTCAATTGGGTCCTTATAATTTTAGAAGTTCAATGAATGATCTTTAAGATTTGAACTTAGTTTCTATTTGATTTCTATAGTTTTTAAAGTTTCAATTTGAGGTAAACTTCATGAATCATTTTCAATAATATATTGATTTTTTTTAACCTTTAAAATATTAAAGACAAATAGAAACTAACCCAAATTATATTGAATAAATTGAAACTTTGAAACCATGAACTCAATTTATAACTTAACCTAGGGATTCCATAAAGAAATTTCTTGACATATTTAGAGTATGCTTTTTTCTTGACATGTCAATATTTCCATATGCCCACAAAGAGGAGAATCAAACTAGAAAATATATCAATAAATGTGACATAATATTAATTATAAAATTTTCTAACTCATATGAAAAAGTGAATTACTTATTTGTAAATTTAAATAGATTTAATGATCTTTTTATTTTTATGCCTTTTTTAAAAGATTTATTAATACTGAAATTTTATCGATATTTCCATTCTTATCTCATAAAATTGAGACCATAAATTAAACATCTAAGTGGTTTTTTTAGCCCAACTAAACATGCAAGTAGTTTTTTTTTCACCAAAATAAATGGTAATTAATATATATCTCGAATCTCCTTTCCTTGTACTGAAAAATATATATTATTGTGTTTTTTCTTTAAAAAAATCTCTCTCTCCGTCTCTGTGTCCCTCCCTCTCTCCTGAGTATATAACAAAGGTCGAAACAGCAGTTCATTGGAGGCGAGCTATCAAATCGACGAATCTGATATACAGTCACAAAATGGGGGCAGAAGAAGCAGCAGCCGCTATGGAAAAAGAGAAGCTCACATCTCATAACCCAAGGACGAATCCCATCACGGAGGCTCAGTTCCTATCCTGGAAGCGGCAGAAGGTACTTTCTCTCTAGCTTCGCTTAGGGTTTCTCTCGATTTCTGCTTTTTTATGTTCCATCGATCTGTTCTTTTAGGCCGCAATTACTTGTATTTAGTGCCGAGGCCAATAAGATTACAGAATTAGGGTTGCCCTGGATTGGACAAATAATGAATATTGCAAGAGTAACTTGAAAATTCAAATGATGAGAATTTGAAAAGCTCTTAAGTATTTATTCAATTTACCCGAAGTTGTGGAAAATTCAACCGTAGAAATGAACATTAAATGGCCCACATCAAATTTACCCGAAGTTGGGAAAAGGAATTGGTTAATGAGAAACGAAAGGTGCGTATGGATATAATGACTGAGATAGTTCTAGCCTTCTAGGATTGTGTTGTCTTGTTTTGTTCAGTGGTTTTAACAAGAAACCAGCCAGCTTTAGGGCCTGCAGAAAAGAGCACCTAGACGAAGGAGCAAAGTAAAAAAGAAAAAAAAAAAAAAAAGAGATTAAATCAACATTACGAATTTACGAGATAATGCTCCAATTATGAAGAAAAAGAAAAAGACGATAATTTGAAATACTAGGTTATCTTAATTTTTCCAACATGAGTAGAGCTCAATTAGTTAAACTAAAGTATATATCTAGGTATATTATTTGAATGTTCGAACCTCTACCCCACGTGTTGTTGACCTAAAAATTAAAGTTCTCTTATTTCTCTCAAGCCTAAATTCAACAATATAATGAAGAATTTCGCCTGCCAAATAACCCAATCCCTTTCTGCTGTAAGGGGAATTTGCGAGTACCTCCCCCATGTCCCTACAACCTCTGGGAGGCAGATTAACTCCAAATTTATACAAGAATTTGCTTCATAGTTTCAGTGTAAAGTGGAAAATTTAAGGCACGTGATTAAGTTCCTCTGTATACCTCTTAAACACACGTCACACTCCGGCATTGGAGACATAAAACCATGGATGAAAATCTTTGAATTAAGTCACAGTGTTTGTCCTTCCCGAAGAAATCAACCAGGCAAATAAAGTATTCTTTGGATTCTCCCAGATCATGGAGAAGAAAGGGGGACAAATTGATCTCCATGAGACACTAAAGGGGTAGAACTTACTAGAGAACATGCTTGAAGGCTTGAGAGTTCATTTACAAAAACAATCTAACGTTGGGGATAGGCAACCCCTTGTAACTACAAAAGAGATTAGCCAAATCTTAAGATCATGATCATTAAAGGGTGTTATAAAATGAAAATCATAATCACGAGGGAGGGTAGAAGAACTATCATGAGGATTAAAGATTAACGAGGTCGTGGAAAATAACTTTGAGGGGGTTATTACCGATCCTAAAATCCTCCCAGAAACTAACATGAGCCCTATTTCTCATGGAAATTTCAATGAAATTGTTCAAGAACGGGATTGATGAAATACTGCTAGAAAGTACCTTCAATATGAAACTGATATCTTTAACTTTGGAGACTGTTAACGTTCTAGATCACACGTTTCAACAATTGATTGACAGTGGCACGAAATACAGGTTCATTTGTGTTCTTTAAGTTAGCCAACTACTGAATTACAAAGAACCTGAATCATTGCACCAATCAATTGCGAGGCGATTTGTGCATCAGTGAAGTTAATGAGCTTTTGATGTTTGACATTTATCTCCAACCATGTCCTCCTATTTTCAGGATGCTGAGGCATCTGCTAAAAGAGATGAAACAGCTAGGAAGCGTGCAGAGGATATAGCCACAGGAGCTGTGCAAATGAATGGGCGAGAGCTTTTCTTGCACCAACCATGGGTTTTTGATAATACCCAATATTGAAGTTGGTTTCAAGTTTCATTGAAGGTAAAAGCTGTACAAAAACAATTGAATTGGATCTAGACAAAGATGAATCCAAATATAGGAGCTGATTTGTCCAACACTGTTGGCCTAAAATGAACTTTATGATGTTTATTCGTATTCTCCAGTCTGCAAATCATGTGAAAACAAATGTAATGTTTCCTTTCTTTAATAGGTCCTTATATCATGAAATTTTTTTCATTAGTGCATAAAAAATATTTAGTATACATGGTCTTAGACGCTACTTTATTTAGTGCCAAGTAATTTTCAGTTCCTAAGGCCAAACTATCCTATGAATTACGGATGCATGGTATGGATATCAAGAGGAAAAATTAGTAGAATAGACCAAGTTAGGTTTCTTCAGTAGAAAAATTAACAACATTGTTCTCTTAATCATGATTTATAAACCCTTGTTTAATCGACCACTACTAGATTAAATTACCTATAACTCCAATATAATTTGTCAACCAGAGCCTTCTGAGCCTAGTTTTGTAGATAAAGCATTTATTAACTTTCTTAAGATTGAAGATTAAACTTTCCCCTCTGCATTGTTGAACTCAATTTTTCTTAATGTTGTTGGTTTTTTCTTGAAACTCGATTCTTGATGAATTGAATAAGAAAAGCCAATAACCTTTTTTAAGGGTTGACCTCTTATATTCTATATTCTTGATTTCTGATTTGTGAGATTGAAAATTAGTACAAGACTCAGCAAGTGACTAACACAATTAGTTAGTTATGGAGAAAATGACAATGCATGAGTTTAAACGTTCATCCAAGAAAGAATGAAACAAGTGAGATGGGCAAAGAATTTAAATTTGTTGGGGTTAGGACAGTTGTGAATGAATGGCCTTAACTGATCATCAAGCCAATTAATATAACATAACAGCAGCAAAAAAAATGGAGTTATAACCGGTTTAGTTCATTGAGATTATTAGTTCTTGTAGTTGTGGAGGACACATAAAAGAGACAAAAAGGCAGAAGAAGAAATTTTTGCCTCTCCTTGAAAGAACACACCTGGTTTATTAGTACTGTTCGATAATAGTGTTTAAAAAAAACTCTTCCCAATTGTTGAAAACAGAATTCTTTTCTTTTATAATCTTTTTTAATATTCAACTCTTGTTTGGGTAGGGAATCTGTTTGAAATTAGCTCTGAACTTGAACAACTCGCTTTTTATAGAGGTAATTATTATGCAATATAAAAGGTAGAAATTTTGCATTATCCAAACGAGATACGTCAACTTTCGACCAAAAGTGGCAATTATAATTAAAAAAGCTTTTACACAAATAAATTATTCAAATTTTGAACAAATGGACCGTGTAACTTCAAGCATGAGGATTAACGTTCCTTCTAATGTAGACATGTCTCAAGGCCAGTAAATTGATTGAGGTAAATATTATGTGAAAAAAATAGTTGATTTTAAAAAATTGCGATTAAAATAGATATTTTAAAAGCTCATGAATTAAAATAATTATTTTTCAGGGAGTACAATAGAAAACTCTGAACCGATGGGTTTTGAACCTACTATTTACTCGAATCAGAAGAAAATTACACGTTTTTCAAAACAATTTACAATCTATCATAAATTTCAAAAAACTTATTCAACACCAAAGCACGCAAAAGCCGACGATCATGAGTACTTCACTCATCAACTACAGAACAAGAAAATCAAACAGGAGGTTTTGCAAACTTCAAACATGACATTGTGACGTGTGTATATATTTGGAGATTATTAATTAAAAGCAAAGTCAAGTCTACATGATTGAGCAAGCGTAGGGATTGTCATCACTGAACATTCGAACATAGTTTTCGTCGACCACAGTCTCTGTAATGTTGGCTGTGTTGGGCACACTTCTAACCATGTTCGGAGGGGCCTTCTTGTCGTAAGCAACCGACACGTACGGGTATGGCTCTATCGAAACTGGAACGTACGGCCACATCTCGACCTTCTTCTTCGTTGCTTGTGCTGCCTTCAGCACCTTCTTTGGCTCTATGTAACCTGTCACTGTCACCTTCATCTGCTTCACGTCCACATCCACTTGCTTTGCCCCTGCAAGCCCCATGAAAACATATAATACATAACATCTGGGTTTTAAAGTATTAACCGCTCTAGATTGACAAGTAGAGGAACTTAATTAGAGGAAACAAGTTCAAATTCCATGATAGTATAACCATGTACTTCAGATATTAAAATCTTACCATTTTTCTAGCAATCAAATGTTGTAGAGTTTGGTGGTCATCTCATGAAATTAGTACGAGATTTAACGAAGAGGGTAACATGCATGAGATTGAAGGAGTTTGAACACTGGAGAACATACTATCTAAAATCACTACTTGACTCAAAAGTTTACGTACCTTTTACGCGAGACATGATTTGCTTCATCTTGCGCCCGCAGCCCTCACAGTCCATTCGAACCTTTAGAGCCACTGTTTGCATCTGCTTCTTCTTCTTCTTGTGCTTATTGATCAGATTGGAGAAGTACTCCCAAGTGCCTTCAACTCCCATTTTGTACAACCTCTTCTTTTCTCTATATGTTGCCAAGTATTTTCACAAGACCTGCTACAGCCAGGAAAGTGTATGTTATATGGTTGTATATAGGCTTCTTCCTATAAGCGTTTCAAGTGGGAGATGGGAAGATTGATGGAAAAGGCTGCACCCTACTCTTTGAACAATTAAGGGTTTATTTGGTCCTTCTTTGGGTGTCTAATTCTCTAGAACTGACCCCCTTCTTATATGTAGTTCTGCAGAGACTGTTGAAAAAATAATGGGAGGGTTTGCAATTTTTAAAACAAAAGTTTGACTCCAAAGTTGTACTTTCTTTCTTTCTCTGGAATTTGGTCTTTTTCAGAAAATGGCCCAATTCTTCGTGTATAAGAAAAGGTGAAAGTAAGAACAAAGTTAAAAGCTTGAGAGCCAAATGCCGTCTGATAGTGACAAATATGAAAGCCTAGAACATTTTGATCATTGATATATCTGCATATCTTCGCAAGAATATGCATGCATCATGTATGGTTGGAGTAACATGGATTTGGATTATGAATCAGAAACTGCCACGTTCTAGTGGTAGATATCCACGTGGATAACATATAATCCAACGGTTGATGAAGAGCCCACGTGGCAACCAAAAAATTCAAAGGAGCTGGTGCAGGCAGTTGGTTATGAAAGTAGTATGGAACGGTTGCTGTACTCTTATCATGTAATTAATATCCAAAACTAGGTAGGTCCCACCAATGAAATAGATAATGAAGTGACTAAATACAAATAGAACAATATGAAACCACTCCATATTAGAGTGATTTTGACTACAAAAATTTCAAGAACTCGTCCATGGAAAAATGAACCAACCTTTAGAAGTTTTGTCTTGGGAATTTATGTTCACAGACAATTATCCACTTGTGGGATGCAGAGGATAGAGCCGTGATGGGTGGTGGGAATTTGGAAAAGGGAAAATTGAAAGATGGGAAAAAGAAGTATAAAACGAATATACATTACAAAGCCACGCCCAAATAACTGACTAGTTGTAGCTGCTTTGCAAGGTGGCAAAAATCTGGAATATGACTTAAAAGCTTCCATATTTCCTCTGAATTACTGGTTTTAGATTTCTCTCTGTTGGGGGGCGATCCTAATGGAAACTAAGTTTTTGCTTTTTCTATGTCTCGTCTCTACTAAATAAAAATGGGGGGTTCAGAATTATGTATGTGGTTGGATTTGATTAGGTATACGCATGGCCAACAAGATAGTCCCCACATAAATTGTTTCAATACTGCAAATTATCTAGCATCAAGTAGCTTCTATAGCTGATGTTTTGGTTGTTCCAAAGAGTTCTCTCACATGTATTTTATTAAGTTTTTTACTTCTTCTTTAGATAATCTTGAGCCTCTTATTGGTTCCTTGAGATGTAACCAAGATCCTAAAACTTGAACCTATTAAAATAGACGCAACCAAATCAACGTGAAAAATATAAATTTGAAAAAAGAAATCATGGGATCAATATCAAATTCAATTTTTACCAATCTTTATTATATTGGTGAAGCATGATCAGACATTGGTTTCGCTAACATTTTGGACACTAACACGTGTCGTTGGACACTCCACTATTTATTGGACATGCATTCCAGACGCTTGGCACAATAAACGTCTCAAATACTAATGGTACAGATTGAATACAAGTCTAACACTCGTATGAATGCAGAATACTTACTAAATATAATTGATAGACATAAACATTAACGTAAGACAAAAATAATTAATTTCGAAAGTGAAATATATCTAACTACTTGTTGACTCTAAATTTATCTCTCATATAACAATTATACATACGGTAAAAAACTGCCTAAATTTTTAAATAGTATGTTATCATGTCTGTGTCGTGACCTTGATTCTTTGTCTAACAGCATACTTCTTAGCAAACCCAATATTTGAAATGGTATAATTGAGAAGGTAGGATTCAAGGTCATAGGCAAAAGAATTATTTAATAGGGATAATGAAATCCTACAAAGACAATTACAATAAATAAAAAGGAGATAATCAGGAAAAACAAATAGTGGCTCTAAATAAGTAAATTTTGTGTCTAGATTATATGATTAGACAGACATGCATGAAGAAAATCTAAGATTGTGTGACGCAAAATGCATCTGTAAAAAATTATGGAAAGAAAAAGGAGGAAGAGGGGGAGCATGTCGAGTAAAGTTGGCTCTTTTATTTATGGGTGAACATACCACTCACTGCCAAAATTTCCCAACACACAAATCTAGCCCTGTGAAATAGGTCTATCCAAACAGTGCAACTTTTTGGCACCGTGCATTATTGGGTGCCACGCTACTATTTTGAACGGTAACTGTTCGAGTGACCCTGAACCTCATCTCACCTTCATCCATCACTATCTAATAATAACAGCTTTTAATAAGAGCTTATAATGTTGGAGTTTTCATTGAGGAAAGAGAGGGAAATAAATCGATATATTTCTCTTTCAAGTTAGTTCATCCAATATTCAGTGCCCTTCTCGTGATTCTGAACTAGCTATTGACCCAATTTGATGGAATCTCTCTAGGTAAAAGGTACACTTTTTCTATACTAAAGGGGGCTACTTTATCAAAATTCGAGTGAGAATTTTCCATGCTGTTTTCTTATCTTTGATATTATCACCATTTTGTTTTATGATCACAATAAAAAGAAGAAAGAATCTATAGATCACATGACAAGTGTTTAGATCAGAATAACGGGATGACTAAAACATCATAAGAATAAAGAAAAAAGACCAAACTCTTAAACCATAACTTTTTTCCGAAAAGAAAAACTTATTTGAACATTTCTGAGCAAGTTCGTAATTAAATAAGTAATAAACGAAGGTCGAAGATACTAGAATTAGAAGGGATATTGGGAAATATTAATTAATTGATTCAAAGAGAAAGAACTTCACCGACCTGATAATGACAAGAAACCAAATCATTTCTCCTTCAAGAGCAATGCATGGATATAATTGAAAATTCTAAGTTACCACTGCAAAACGAAAGAATATGACAATTTATTAACTAGGGTAAGTAATTTAAAATCCATCAAAGAATTCAGTGCTTTTATTTGCCCTTCAAGGAATAATTGAAGGGCAAATAGCTAATTCTCAAAGATTCAATCCCATTCTTCTTGGTCTTTGATACCAACTACAAAATTTAAATACGAGGGTGGGACCGCATCAGTCTCAACTACAGTTGATTATTGGTTTATAATTAAACACAAAATTTTTATTATAAGAAAAAACTCAAAAGCAAATCTATGCAAGCTCAATATAATATTACATCAATTTGGAGAAAAGGAGAGTTCGTTATTTCTGATATCAAATTCATTCCCCAAAATTGGTCCTGGGGTGGAACTATGGAGCTTCATTGGCAAGCAGACTTTATTAGGAAAATTGTTGAGATTGATAGGAGCTTTCAGCTTGGTGGTCCTTCGTTCACGGAGACGACTGTTTAAGGTGCAGCCCAAAAGTGATGGTAAAAACATTCTATAATTTAGCATTAAGGCAGGTGGGTTTGATCTAGAGAGATGAGTTGATTCAAATAAAAGCAAACTCTTAGTTGAAAGTGTATGGAAAGTTGACTATATAAGAAATGGCTAGGTAACTTGAAATGATGAAATCTCAAGTTTGTCAAAAGTGAAAAAAATTACAAAGTTTATAAGGATAGTATTTTCATAGATATTGGATCTTTTGAATAAAATTTAAAAGTAAACAGACAATTTCGTATCTTAAATATAAGAAAAGATTTGCACCAATAACAAAAACTTAATATTTCTGGGAAAAAGAAAGTAGACCACTAGCTTAGTACAACTTTCTCCCAAAGCAAGTGCCAGAAAAAGAAAAGGCCAAACCTTGGCATGAATTCACCCACTTGATCGTGGTCTCCTCCTGTGGTATCAGTCACAGTTCAACTTCATTAGGTTGCTTTGCTTCATCTTAATACGATTAACCTCCTAATCACATTCTTTTTGCATTACGAATTAAAATTTTGTGACTTGAACAACTCATTTCATCTTCCCATTTCTTTTCTAAATCAAATTGATCTAAAAGGTTAAACCACTTGAGTGAAGAGCTATCCAATGTTTTTGGGCAATGTATAATATATTAATTTTTCTTTCACAACTCATATTTCATTGATTGCGGGAGGTCTATTTACCTTGGAGTCACCCTGCATGACTCATCTGACCAAGGCACTAGCCCATATAGAGCTAATCAATCAATTTATCCGAAAATGCTCCTCTTCATGTAACCTGTCAAATGTTTTCATCACTTTCAAATCATACCTATAGAAGAGAATTTCTCTAGGAATTTCAGCAGTTAATTAAAAAATGGAAGATAATAACTACCTGTCTGGTAATATTGCAGCATAGTAAGTAGTACGAGAGGTGCGGAAGCTGGTCAGTCGCCACCCAAGTTTCTTTTCCTTGCATGTACTGAAATTATTGACGTACACAAAACCTAAACCTTTCCAATATAGTTTTACAGAACTTCGGTTATTTGTTAACAATGTCTAAACCAGGCACTTCTTCAAATAATTTGGTTGATGGAGGAGCATAGAAAGAATTACACATTGAACTGGCAGTTGTACTTATGCATGATCAATTGTAAGAGATATCTACAAAATATATATCCGTTAATAGATACCCAAAAAAAAAAAAGCAACTTATTTTTCCCTATATGATAAATAACTTACAGGAACGGATAACCTATTTAGTAATTGAAAGTTGAAACCCCAGTCATGAAAGGCGGCATGTACAATATGAACTCGAGAAACTCAACAAACGACCAGGAAAACCGGAAACAAAAGTAACAAGGGAGAAAAATGGGATGCAGTTGGGGAAGATTTGGAAGACGTCGTTCTTGAAGCAGTGGGTGCAATTGCTTGCCTATTTGGTGGGCTTTTTTGTTCATTGGATGGTATTGCAATTGGCGATCCGTCATTTGAAGGAGGCTTGGCATTGTATGACTTGCTATTAATATCCAGGCCTGCAGTTTTGCAGACACTTATAAATCTCGAATGAAGAAAAGTGAAACTAAATTATGCTTAATGTAAGTTCTCTTTCCATGCAGATCAGAAAAGCGAAATCCAGAAGTATAACAAACAACCCTTCACAGAAACTTAAATCTGGACCAACGAAGAATTTAATATGAAAACTTAACTTCAGGATGTCAAGGTCATTGGTAAAAATAACCTTGAAATCATAAGCTGCTTAGAAAATTCAAAAAGCAAGATTTCATTGTTGCCTAATAATCAAAATCTTTCTTATAAAAGATTATAAAATAATCATGAAGTAATGGAAGAGAAGCTGCAACACACTTATTAGAAGAAAACTCAAACTGTAAATAATAATAAAAACATGCTTACATTTGGACTTGGACCAACCCAATTTAAGATTTTCCCTGTCAAAAACCATCCGATAACCCACCATCAAGTTTTCTGTAGCACAAAAAAGGAAGAAGATATTACAAACTTTATCACAAGTGCATTAACACGTCCAAGCTCCTGCGTGTAGGTGTAATTGTGCAGCAGAAAAAAAGAAGCTAGGCTATAGAAAATTATTGAAAAAGTTGAATATGCAAACTACAGAGTCAGAAGGCCTACTTACGTCCAATTATACCATAATCGTCATCTGTCTCCTCTAAAGTTAAACAGAAAATTTTATATCCCTGCACCATAAGTTTCAGAAGATTGATACTTCAACCAAAACAGACAGATCATAGCGCCACTGTAAGGAAAAAGGATGAGAAACAAACGAGTCCTGTAGTTTCATGCTATTATCAATATTCTAGACAAGGGGCATTTTGGATGCAATAGCCTCCGAAACAATAATAGAGGAGCCGGGTAAGGGAGTAAACATTTTGGTGCTTGCCTAAACATGATTGTGCCTCAAACTTATGTGCAAAAACTTTCTACTTTTCCCACTCCCAAAACTAACAAATTGAGGAAATTGCATTAAAAAAATTAATATTTTAAGGGCCTTCCACTAAAATAACCATTTATGTAACATTACTGGGGAATCGAAAGCAAAACGGCTAACTTACTTGGTTGACAGGGAGGACATATACAGGATCATGTATAAAGCTTTGATTCAAAGGAAACACGAGTTTCATGCTAGGAATATTGGCGGACTCCAGCGAACTGTTCCATAATAAACGAACTGCCTGTCAACCCTTAAGAAATGACGAAAATATCCCTATTCACTTTTCCTTTTTCAAACACCTACCTGACATTATAGCAGTAACTCCAGGGAAACTCCTGGAGAGTTATTCTGGTAGCATTTAATTTTACTTGTTTGTCAAACTGCATCAAGTAATATGAGACTTTAGGCCATACTAAATTGAAATATCACGCATCTTTATATGCCAGTATCACCTCAAAGACAATCCTTCTATAGACTTCTGCTGGAAGATATGTAAAAGATGAGCCACTGTCAACCAATGCCTGGAATCCACTTTTCTGCAGACAGGAACTACCAACACAAAAAGATTCCACCCCAACAAAATAGGCATCACTGAGACAAGGAATAGATGGTTGAATGGTGAGTTGGTGACGATAATAATATATAACTTCAGAGGATAATAAGGGAAGAATTGGGCTAGCGAATAATTTAGTTGATACTGATAGATCACATACAATTCACCAAATAAGGGCAAAAATCGTGTTGTTTGCTGGGTAGCAGAACCATTGTCCCCAAAGAGAATTCTCCCAGAACCATTGCCATCAAAACAAAGTGAGAACGTGTTTCTAACTAATCCTGCTTTTGCCAATAAGGTTGGCACTGAAATGTTTCCAGGACCCAAACCCATGACACCATCAGGGGCAGCCCCATCCAAATAGCCACCACTCTGTTTCCTACCACAGCTGCATCAAGAGAGAGAGAGAGAGAGAGAGACATCAGGCAAAGAATTAGGTGATATTCCAATATCTCAAGTTCAACAGTGATAAAGATAAAGAAAACATCAAAGTATGTGATGCAGTAAGAACCCACCCTAATACAACCGAGGCTTGCACAAGACTTCGTTTCGCATGTTTGCTGAAAGATGCCAAATGCAATTTATCTTCAATCATAAATCCAGAACTTGATGTATTATCTGAGTAATAATCTCGTTTATAAGTGCAGGGCTCATCAGGTCTTTTGCAAGTTGCGCTCCACGCACATAATTGATGGTCGCAAGAAAGGTGCTTGCTGGTGCTCGATAAAGCTGGGTTGTACTCACTCAAATCCCTATCCTGCATCATAGACAGCCCCAAACAGAAGAGAACACCTGCCAATCAATTGGTGGAATTAACTGAAAAACCCGTTACAGTTCTTAGTGAAATGCTGGATAAGGACAGTTACTAATATAAACGTAATCAAAAGAAAGATTTCATTGATATAAAACAACCATACATGTGCAATGCCCGTTTTACTATGTATTACTATGTTGGAGGCAGTACAATAATCTGATTGAATTAAGAGCTTACTTTGGCTTTTTTTTTTTTTCCTGTTATTTTCCATTGACAATATATATGTGTGGAAGAATTTTGAATACAGATCTTTCCTCTAGAAGTTACATGTGGTAAAATATCCTGTAAACTTGACTAGTTAAAGAGACTGATTATGACAACGACTTCATTTCAGCTTTCAGGGATATGGAACATATGGACGGTTCAATATCCACACAAGTAAACCTTGAGCTTTCATTATTTTATGATTATGATTCTTGCACAGTAATACTAACTGAGATATAATTATAACTCGTGCGGAAGTTAACTGAGATTGAATAAAGACATACTCGGCTACTTATTTGAAGTTGGAGGGAAAGGAAACCAGTTATCCAGTTTATGAACTAGTTAGCACTTCATATTCCGAGTAAGACTTGAAAATATGTCAAAAAGTCATTAGAGAAATGAAGAAATTAGAATTTGGCGATTGCAACCGTACCAGTACGCTATAATAACTTGCAGACAAGGGAGCACATTGAATGCAATCACACGGAACCCAGAGCAGATCACTTCCGACATCCAACGCAACAAGAAACGAAACACTTGGTGTTCCTATATCGATCCATGTGTAATGTAACCTGGACAACTAGACCCACTGAATTCTTTAATCGCTCTAATAAACAAGGTTAGATCATAGTTAACAGCAAAGTACAACTCATGGCCTAGTGAAAATTTTCCCTCCATTTTTCTTCAACTTTTTAACGGTGAAGGAAATGCTCGTAAAATTAAAACTGAGACTCTGAGAGTTGTTGTGAAAGTAAATAAATAAGACAAATGATAGAACTGAGAAGTTAGCCTACGAGAGCGATCACGTCCTCTTTCTCCAAGAAATATAACAGTTCAAGTTCAAGCATACTACTAACCAATCAAACTCGTTCCCGAAGAACAAAACTTCGCTTCCTTCGGAAGGCAAAAGCATCTCGTCCTTCGATCCGATCTTCAGCCTCCGTCTCTTCAAGTCATTATCCATAAGCAATTCAAAATACTTCAAGCTATCCCTCCGTGGCCAAAATTTTCGAGACACATTACCACTCCTCGACTCCCAAAGCGCTTTCGCCTCCTCGGAAAACCGATGTATGAGCTTCGACGAGAACGTATGCGCAACCGAGCTGTCCGCTAAGAAACAAGCCATTAAGAGCAAAACAACCACACAATTCGCCATGGAAAGTCGAGGTGAAGACCAGATTTCGGAACGGCGAAGTCCGGGGAAGGCCGGATGAATGTTCGGCGACTGAGCGTCGGGCTTCGGGTGGGAAAAAGCACCTCAGTTCTGGATTTTCAAATACGCGAATGAAATTGTTCCGTCTGCAAACAGAGCAGAGGTTGTTGAATGTTGATGACGAAAAACCAAATTGGCGTGAGAGAGTTACTATGCGCCGGTGCGCACGATACTACGATGCGCGCTCCTTCTAATAGTGCGCGCCCGTTAACGTGGCGAAAAGAAAGCAATGGGAGAGAGCCACGAGACGCTGACTATATTATTTACTCCTCAATATTAGAAATTTAAAAGTTTGTGCACATGCTTAATTTAAAACAAATAGTAAAAAGTTTAAATTACAACCCTCGAGAAGAAAAAAAAAAAGTTTAAATTACACAGTTTGTTCGTCGAGTTCTCGATCCTAGTAAGTCCATTAATTTTTTAAAGAATGTTTAATAAAATTTTAACCTTTTAATTTTATGATTAATTCCAACCTAATTTATGAGATAGAATATGTTCTATCATCCCTCCTATAATTATTAAACTAAAAGAATTTAATTTTGTATCTAATAAGAACATAAACTTTAAAATGTACTAAAACGTCAATGAACTTTTAATATTTTGTACAATAAGTCGATAGACTTTAAAAGTGTCTAATACGATCCATCAAAACATATTTTATCGGATAAGACGTTTATTTTTATTCCAAATATCAATAATTGTGGACCATTCGAAATACATTTTAACTATTAGGATCTCATAAACTAATACAGATATGTTTTACCAATATGGGAGGATATTGAGAAACTTGTCATTTTTTTTTATATGGACAATTTAGAATTACATAAATGTTGTGATCTCTAATCAAATAAGAATATGAACTTTTGAGTCCCTAGTTAGTTGGATAGAGAGTTACATCTCAAACATACAAAGAGACAAATAACAAGTTTCAAAATCTGTTGGTCATATAAAGGAGAGCTCGCGCGCAATAGAATCTCCCTAATGCGAGAACATGTACCAACTAAATGTAGATGCAACTTTTTCTCCTAATTCTTTTAACGTAGGCGCAAGATTAATTATATGAAACTTAGTCCATAACATTGACTTAGTTGAATGATTTGTAAAACTCAGCTGTTGGGCTGGGCTGGAAAAGGAGAAATGCGTCACAAAAAAGCCCTTTAATTTTTCAATAGGCAGCCGAAGAAGCCCGATTCTTTTGTCACATGTTTTGGAGAGACTCTAAATATACTAAACCTTAATAATCAGTCCCACATATTTCAGCGATAATTGACATATGACTCAAACTACAAGGTTGTGAGTTTCAATCCCCTCATCAACATGTTGTATTAAAAAAAAAATCTGTAACATATTTAAGTGGTAATCGACATATAAACTTATTTTTTAAAGGCAGGATTGTTGTATTAAATAAAATGGTAGGACTCATCTCAAATTTGGAAATTACTATCCATAAAAAATTATAATTTCTACAACCTCTGCATTTTTAATAATTACTTTACAATTATGGTATTTCCTCTCTCACCTATTTATGAAATTCATTACTTTTTAATTTAATTGTCATACACTTTTATTATTTATTTGTTTATTTCTGCTACTAAAAATTTTTCTACTAATAAAAAATTATAAAACAAGTTGATGTGATTTTACTCTAAAATATTATAGATTTTCTATTTTGTTTTTTTATAAGGAAATTTCTATTTAGTTTGTTAATTATTTAATTGTGCTTTGTTATTATTAATTAATTTCAATAAAATTGATAAAATATAATTCATTATTATTAACTATTGTAAATATAAAATTTAATAATATTTTATATTAAAAGCAGCTGTTCTGATAAAAATTATATTATTTTTAATTGATCTAGTTTTATTTTAATTATTTATATTTGTGTTTTATAGATAAATTATTTATTAATCTTAAATAAATTGTTAATAAAATTTTTAATAAAATAGAAAAAAAATTATTAATATTTTAATTTAAAATAATATTAGTAATTTTTGTAATTAATTTATTTATAATTAGCTAGAAATAAGAAAGAAGTATTATTAATTATAATTTCAGACCATTTTAGTGAATAATATCAATAATTTATGGTTCCGAGAAGTTTATAGTAAATAACATCAAATAAATAACATTTTAATTATCATTTTGATTCCTAGTAAATAAACGAGACCCATACTACTTGTTTTTATATTCTCAAAATAAAAATACATATCATTTTTATGTAATGAAAAGGAAGAAAGGGGACAGTCCCCATAATTTAGTATTTTTATTATTTTGAATACAGTGCCCATAATTTGTTTTGAATTATAAAAGAAATTACATAAAAAAGTTAAAAATTTTTACCTCCAATCTGTCTTCTTTAAATTTGTATAAATGAAAATTTATATACATCGAGTTCGAAAATTTTGTCCATCTGCGTTTCGGAGCTAAAGAATACGATGTCGTTTCGCTTTTTGTAAAATTTATGGGTTGAGTTAGAGAAAGAGGTATAACCCATCATAAAAAAAGCCCATTATTCCAATCAGGCCGCCGAAGAAGCCCGGTTCTTTTTCACGTGTTTTACACGTGCACTCTATAAAATGCTAAACCCTAACTTTCACATTCCTCTTCTTCGCAGTACCTCCACCTTTGGTCGTCAAAAATCTTCAGCGTAGGGCAAGGGGACGATGGCGGCGGCGAAGAAGACGGTACTTATTTCCATCGATAACCTTCTCTTTCCCATTTGCTTTAGGGATGGTAGTTTGAACGTTCTGTGGTATTTTATTTGCAGAAGAAGACTCATGAGAGCATTAACAACAGGCTCGCCCTTGTGATGAAGAGCGGCAAGTACACACTGGGCTATAAAACCGTCCTACGCACTATTCGCAGCTCCAAAGGTATTCATCTGCCCGTATCATATGGTGTTTGATTAAAATTTAGGGTTTTTTTGTTTGTGTACTTTTGACACTTTCCGTTTTTCGATCTATTAAAAACACAGGGAAGCTTATAATCCTATCGAACAACTGCCCGCCGCTGCGTAAGTCTGAAATTGAGTACTACGCGATGCTTGCTAAAGTTGGGGTTCACCACTACAACGGAAGTAAGTGTAGTATAGACTCTGCTTTGTGAGTTTGTTGCTTATATTTCCAATTTGCTAGCAGGATTTTATGCTTTATAATATTTGGAGCTTCATATTGCATGATTTCGATATAAGAGGCATACCTAATCTATTTTATTGTAGTTTGATGTCTTTCATTACCTTAGAATGGGTAAAAATAGTTTGTATACTTGGCACGGTCAGCTACGTATGAGATGTAGATTATTTCAGTGTCTGGACAGAAACTTATAACATTTACAAGTGTTGGGCGATTGTTTGTATATTTGAGTTATTTGATCAATTAGATAACTGCTGGGTATTCTGCTACAATAAGTGATCATAATGAGGTTCTTTAGTGTGTAGTTCATCTTGACTAGAATTTCTATATAAGTATATGTAAAATAGTTGGTTCCGTCATACTTTCGTAGCGATTGGTAACTACTACCTTCCAGGGTTGTTGATATTTTAGTATGAAAATGGGTGGTTTGCTACCATTGGTTGTTACTTGTAAAAATGATGTGGGGTCTGGGAGAACCAGTTTTAAACTTGCATTTCATCCCTTGCATCTTTACTTTGAGAATACTTGCCTGTTTGGTAACTTTCTTGTTTTTGTTTCATTATTTTTAATAAAGAAAAATAGAATTGTTTGCCCCAACACCCATCGATGCAAGAATAATAAAACAAGATTTGTATTTATTTAGGAACAAATTGGAAATGAGAAAAAGAAACGAAGAAACTTGATTTTGATTTTGTTGTTTTCAAATATTTTGGACAATTTTGAGAATTGTTTCTTAAAAAATGAGAAACATGAAATATAAATAGTTGTCAATTTCTTAAATTTCTTAATAAAATTGGAAATGTAAATAAAAAAGGGAAAGTTACCAAACACACCTTCAATTAGTGGGTTTATGCTTGGTCATTATGCCTCGCCTTCTCTGTATCTTCATATACAATTATTTGTTTGTTTTGTTTCTTCTGTGTCTTATATATTATTGTTATTTGGATGTTAATTTAGGCAATGTTGATCTTGGAACCGCCTGTGGCAAGTATTTCCGCGTGTCATGCCTCAGCATTATTGACCCAGGTACTACAAATATGTTTTTGGGTTTATAGCTATGAAGTTTAATGTTAATTTCATTTTGCTCTTTTTAACTTTTAAATGTTTTGTTCTAAATTCTTGAAGTTTGCTCAACAATCGATTTTAGTCCTTACTCTTCCTCTGTCTCTGTTTATTTAGTAATTATTTGACAAAAATACTTCATATAGACACCATTTTTTGTTCATGTATTTGATGGGTTAAAATATCCTAATAGAACAAGCATTTGATTGAGTTGGTTAGGTGTTGGATTTAGAAATAAATTAGAATTTTTGTCAGATCTTTAATGGCACTAATAGTAAGTGTTTAAACAATTTTTTAAAATGTCAACCTAAGCTTTGTTTTATTGGTGAAAAGTATTATACAAAGGTAAGATATTCAAATTATACCCCTACATTGAACTTAAAACATAAAATTTAAAAAGTTCAGACTTTGAGCTGATCGGGTTTACCTAGTCTTCCGCTGCTTTATTATTTTTCAGGTGACTCTGATATTATCAAGTCGCTTCCTGGTGATCAGTGATAGTACCCTTTAGAAGCTGTCTTTTTTGCGGCATCTTTTATCTTCAGCAAACGGTGGAATTTCCATCTTTTAATGTCCTCAGAATAGCAACCTACTTTCTGCAGTCAATTTTTAAAAATGTTAATGGTACTTGTGTAAAAAACCCAGATTTTGTTGATGTCTTTGAGGTTTTGTTTAGTTGAGATGTGGTCTAAAGTGGAATGTTCAAGTATTTTTATCTATTTATGCCTAGACGATTGAGAATTCAGAATTTCCTTGTCTTCCGCATTAGCAATGCAATTCTGCTTCTCATTACTGGATTTAAATGATGCAAGCAACTCGTATTATTATTCATCGATGTAAATATAAAGCTGCTTCGCGTAATACGTACTCATTTTTCTGAAAGCAAAAAAAACGTTTATTTGGGCGCAGAAATAATCACCTTCTAGACCTTTGGTTTTTGTGATAATTCCTATTTTTAAGTTGTTATACATTGATCCCTCCCTTCTTGTTGTGATTCAAAAAATATATATTTTAATATATATACATATGTATAACTCGAAACTGTTTTTCTTTTCATTTTGAAGAATGAGAACTTTTTGAAGACAAGTATATTATTAAAAAAAAATTTTGTTACTGGATTAGATATGTTTAAATTTCGCTAATTTGGTTAGATAAGCAATGTTAATCTGAGCATTGTTTAATACTTTCTTTAATCATCTATCTTAGACCAAAGGGAAATTCCAACTTCCACATATGGAACTATTGCGTTGATTTTCTAACTCTGAAATTTTGAACTCAATGCTATTTTCTTTTTTGGGAAAATGAGAAACAATTGCAAATGTAAAACCACGCAAGAAGAAATGTACAAGTTGAACAAGTTGTTGGTTGATATTCATTTTGTTGGTTTTAGTCTACTATTAGTTTTGGAAAAGAATTTATTAAACATATATTTCGAGCGATTATTTGAACTAGCTCGCTTAATCTGTTGATCCTAATCGTTTCTAAGCAAATAATCATACGTAATTACATATTTTCCAATTATGTATAATTAATTGATATAAAAAATGTTCCGATTAAGAAAAACGCGGTAGATATGAAAAAGAACGAGAAGGAAAAAAAAAAAAATCTGATTTCCAAAGTGTGCGTTTCCTTTACAACCACTTCGGGAGGAAGCGGGAAACGCCGAAACCGTCGCCATTTGATCTTTCGCAGAGGTGTAAGAAAGAGGCGAAGATCAAACGCTGTTTCGGAGTTCTCGAAGTTCTCCATTATCGCCATTGACGAGAGGCTTCCCCATTCTCTCCCTCGTAAGTTCTCCTTCTCTCATTTTACTAGTTTCTTTTCGATTGTTTGAGAAATCAATCTCCAACTGCAACTGTTTGGCCCGCACTAGGGCTTGTGTTGATTCCACTCTCCGTTTTCGATCGAACGATTCAAGTTTTTTGGTGTAATTTTACTCATTGGACTTTCACTAACTAAAATCGAACAGTAATCACACAAGATTGAAAGAAGAAAAAAGAACCTCACCGCGTGTTGAATTTCGAGCTTCTTCTTCCTAACGCGACAGATGTCTTCCCCTTAATCTTCTCTCTTCGCTTTTTCCTTTTTCTGCGATCTTTTTTAGATCGGTGACCGGAAATCTTATCCTTTGGACTATAGTAGGATCAAGGATATGTTTAAGTTTAAGTTTAAGTTCCAAATTCCCCTTCGTCTCCTTCTACAGAGGGGCAAATTTAGGGCTCCACTTGGAAATTTGGTACTTAATTAATTGCATCATAGAGCGTTTATGGGTGAGGCGAGGGCTGAGTTGTAGTAGCCACATCGTGTGCGCGACATCGAAGCAAATACGTGGTGCAATTTTGTAGCCCACGTACCGCTTCCAAATGTTGAAAATTAGTTTCACAGTGCCAAATCCTCGAACCCTATTTACTTCCTTTATTAATTATCCTCCATGGATGACACCATTTTACTCTGTTTTATTTCATTGGCCTCGCATTTAAATTTCCTTTTGAAGGGATCGGTTTCTGAATACAAAACAGACCAGCGCCCTCTCTTTATTAATACCCCATCCTCCTCCACTTCTTCAAACCGCACCACCATCCTTCCCTCTTCCTAATCTCTGCTGATTAAGAACCCTCTGTTTGTGAATCGCTATGCAGAGCCAGAGCCAGAGCCAGAGGGTTTTCCCTTCCAGTACTCGAGAGTCCGATATTGATGATTACATTGGCATGGAGAGTTGTGTTGATTTGAAAGAGAATCAAACGGCGGCCGACACGATGCCACCGCCGCCGCCGATGAAATTCTCCGATAAGAGGGAGAATAAAATGTGGGGGGGAACGGGGAGGAAGGAGAGGGAGTATCCTCCGCCGATCCCATTGCTGGTTCGCACCGAGAATCTGGCTTCCCACATGCCGTGGGTGTTGAAACGGCATTACACCGGCGACGGGCGGCTGATACTGACGGAGGAGAAAGTGAGGCACCACGAATACTTCCGGGCCCACAGATCCGACGGCCGTCTGATGCTGCAGCTGGTGGCCCTCGACGACGGCGACGGCGAATCCGGGCAAGATCAGGAGGATGAGGATGAGGATTTTGAGAAAGGGGGGAAAATGAAATGCTTAAAGAATGGGATTGTGAGGAGGCGCAGAGATCCAGCGCTTATGTTCGGAGTGGCAGTGCCTGCACTTTCTGCAGGGACCCTGAGGACCGTTCGAAGCTAAGAAAACAATGAAATATTGTCAGCATCAACAACAGCGATAACATTTTAGAACTTGAAACTAGAAACTAATAAAATTCGAGACCTGTTTGGGTTGGGGTTGGGTCTTTAGTTAGCCTTTTTATTTCATTTCTCCTATAAAATATGATATGATGATAATGATATATCATATATGATTTGTCACTTTCTTTCTCTGTAGTCTGTATTGTTAAAACACACTCTCCATTGTGTTGTTTTATTTAACGATGAACGTTGCATTCATCTTTCCAAAATCCATATTTCTCTTCCAAAAAAAAAAAAAAAAGTTTATTTCGAAACTCAATCATTAAAATTTGTTTAGAGAGATTGAAAATTGGATTTTGTCTCGCAGTCTTTCTTAAGGGCTCAATCCTGATATTTTGCTTATTTCAGAAATCATATTCTTATCTTATCATTTTAATTTGAATGAAATTAGTATAAGTCGACACGATTTCTTGATTTTGGTTCAACATGGCTAAATTACAAGAGTGAGTAGTATTGTATAATAATATTTTTCTTGAAATTACAAAAAAAAAAAAAAAAAAACTCTCTTTTATATACCTTATTGTGGCGTCGGTGTGGTGTTTTATATGGGAATGAAATATTAAAATAATTAAATAATTTTGCAGTCTTGCTTTGCTTATTATTTGCAAATATTGATGCTACATGCCGGGACACGTTACGTTTGACTTTCCAAGTTCCTTTTACAGCTTTATTATATAATACAATAAGTCCAAATAATCGAAACATAAATTCTTCAAACGCCGACACTTTGGAGTTGAGTTGCATCATCAACAGATACTGTTTTAATAATGTTCTTCTTCTTATCCAATCCCTATAAATTACTTTACCTGATTCAACTTATAATATATAAAGATTTGACATTTTTAATTTAAATCCATGAGAATTAAAGATTTTAAAATAACAGACACTAAATCGATAATTTATTTTTTTTCATGAATTAATAAATCTATAGATGAAAATATAGAGAGAGAAGGCAGAGAAATGGCAGAAAGGGTATAAATAGCAAAAGTACAGAATTCAATTTCCAAGGGCCATTTGATAATTTGCATTGTCCATCTCTTCTTCTCTTGAATAATGTGGTACAGCTATCTATACCCTTTCCTTTGTCAGTCCTTCCTTATCATTGGCCTTCATATTCCCCACATCATTCTCATATTCTCCCACCTATTTTTTTCTATTATATTCAACCATATATTATATATATATGGAATGGAATTAACTCACGGATCAACAAATCACACAAATCTAAACAAAACACAAAAAATTAAGCTTTTTTTTATGTTTTTAAAAATCTAAGTATGAAAACACTATTTTTATACCATGTATTTTTTTATCTACTTTTTAAAATGAAATCAAATCCTAAATTAATTTTAAAAACTAAAAATAAACTTTTTTTTCTTTTCTAATTTAGCTAAGAATTCAAATGTGTGGTAAAAGAATGTGAAAAATATTAAAAACTAATGAAAATAATCAAATATAACTTTTTAAAATAGAAAATAAAAAACAAAATGGTTATCAAATGGAATCTAATTATAAAAATATAAAAATTTAAACTCCAAAATAGACTCCTTAATTAACCATCATAAGTGGTTCATTGTTCTAAAGGCGCTATGCTTAACGAGAATGAGTTCAAATTCCATATGTGGTTGCACCATGAGATTCGCGAAGGGAGTTCAAATCTAACTAAAAAAAATAGGAAGTTGATGGTTGAATTCAATAAAATTTAAAATTGATTTTTTAAAAATTAAAATTAAAATTTAATTAAGTGTTGGAAGAAAAAGAATTATAATTTTATTATATTTATATCATCAACCTCTTTATACACATTGTAGATATTTTAACTGACATTTTGAAGTCATGAGTGATGACACTTGGAATGCTTAGGGTTGAGACCCAATTTGAAGTTTAATTTTTTTAAACGTAATTTATTTTAAAAGCAAAAATATTTTTGTATGAAATAAATAGTTATAAGGTACAAATGATACATAAATGAAGTCTGAACTCTGAAGTATGAAGAGAAAAAGACACCAACAGATCTGTCACACGACCAGAAGTATCTGCAAAACAAACAAAACAATAAAGAAAAGTTTTAAAAATATATTTTTTAAATTTATTTTAGTTATCACGCCTCTTAAAATCTTCATTTTGTCGATTTACTTTCAATTAATTTTAGATAAAATCGTGTAATTATTTTTAAATTTACAAATATAATAGGTACCGTACAAGCGACATACTAAATATCAATCAACGTTTCGATATTGGTATGTATCAATATAATAAAATTGACAATATGAAAAATATCAATAAAATATTACTAGATGATTCTAATATTAATTTTTTTTTAAGATTAAAATATTTATTTCATAATTGAAATATTCTTTATAAATTTTTAAAAAAATATTTATAAACATCGACCTTTTATGAACTCCGTAGACATAAAATTTGCAACGGCATTTTACCGCTAAGCCTATGAAAATGAAAAATGAAGGTTGGCAGTCATAGTCACAGATGGCTGAGTTTGAATGAACGGAAACAAAATATATGAGTTGTACTTGTACTGTACTCGACACGAACATCAACACCATGGATCTTTTTTCTTTTCCTTTTCTTTTTTCCCTTTCTTTCTGACTTCTCTAATTAATCCATTTCAAATTTTATTTCAAATCTCTAAATTTTAATGCTTCTTTATATTTAAAATTTTTGGGACGAAGGATCATTCTTTTCTTTTGGTTTCCGTGGTGACGATGGCGGATATTGAGAATGTTAATTGTGCTGTTGTGGCTGACAAAATCAAAGATGATTATGGTTTGCGACTTCGTCATTAGGATGTTTTGAAGAATTATCAAATACAATAAATTCGGGTTGGGTTGCCGTGTTTTTTTTAATTGATTAATTAATTTACTTTTGCCTTGGAGGTGATTATTGAAGTTTTTTTTATTGGGTTAAAAAGCAAAAACCAGCAGAATGAGAGAGAGAGAGTAAACCGGAGCAAGGCAGCGGTGGTGGCCAGAGGCGGCGGCAGCGAGAGGTCGAGACGGGAGCGAGCAAGGCAGCGGCGACGAGATTGTAGAGAGAGATGGGAGAGAGGAAGATGAAATTGAAAATGTTAGAGATGAGAAAGAATCAAACATTCAAAATAGGAAGAATTGAATTGAAACTTAAAATCAATGATTGAGATTTAATGATATGGATAGATGAGATTGAATAAAAAAATAAGATTTTAATTAAAATGATTGATTTATTATATATATGTAATATTAGATTATTAGTAATCTCGGGTCGGGTTGGGTTGACTCGGGATTTTCAAGGGTCAACTCGAGACCCGACCCAACTCGGTCGGGTTGAGATTTTTCCAACCCAGTCCAACCCTCGAATTCGTCGAGTTGTCGGGGTCCTTGAACAACCCTAAGATCCACGACTCACATGATTTGAGAAAATTGTCCAACTCTTCCTTACCGGTCATGGTGGTTGGATAATTATTTTTCTTCCACTTCCAATTTTTGAATGAGGTTGATGATGTTATGAATTTGAATAAGGTTTTTAACAAACAGGCTCTTTTATTGACAAGTGAGCCATTTTTTTTTATCATTTCTCTATCCTTAGATAGGTGTATTCCGATTGTGGAATATAGTCATTACTTTTCTAATTATATTTCTTTTTAATGCTTTCTTTCATTAAAAACGAAATAAAAATACTTATAGACGGTACAAGTTAGAATTATGTTTAATATAAATCTTTACTTGTTTTGTTATCAAATTAAGGTCGAATCCGGTAAATGTATTTAATAATTATTTAAACATGTGAAATTATTTTTATTAACAACATGTGAGTAGAAGTTTAAATTATTTATTAGACTAAGATAATCGTGTTGTTCACTATTATATTTTTTTCACCCAATATCTGTCCATCCAATAAATCACCCTAGTCAATCTATGTAATATAATAGATGCAAGTCTGGTCACCTATTGATACTTGTATTCATTATCTATTTGTTAAAAAAAAAAAAAAAGACAATAGATATATTTGAAAGGATTATTTTTATAAAATAAAAGTTTACTAAAATAAAAAGTTCAAAATTTCATAGCACAAAAAGGATTAAACCTAAAATTCAGTAATTAAAATGAGATTTTAATCTATTTTCTAAATGTATGAGTTAGTTTCAAAATAGATGGTATGAGGGATTTTTATAAATTTGAATGAAATTCAAGTTTAACAACAAGAATCAAAACAAACTCTTATGAAACCGAAATAAGATATTAATTTACACGAAGATGAAAACCAAAACGGGATTTAAATCTGTTATTGATTTAAAATTCTGCCAATGTATTATAAAGATGTGTCTAACAATTTTTTTTTTTTTTTTTTACTACTTCTAACTTTAAAAATGATGTAATAGATCTCTAAATTTTCAATAGGACCATAAACTTTAAAAATTGTATAATAAACCCATATTATATATCTCATAGATCATTGAACTATTAGTTTTGAGTACACAAATAATCTTTAAACTTTACAAAAATGTCTCATATACATATTCAAGATCGTCTATTAGCTAACAACATCGAAAAAGTTAGAAACTTAGATAAATGAAATAAAAAATTAGTGATCTATTAGACACATATTAAAAGTTTGTAAAGATAAATAATGTATTAGACACTAAAAATTAAACTAAAAGCCTTGTTTAATTACCTGAAAACTTTCATTCCCTATTCGATAGAAATGAAATCAAATGGTGGGATCCACCCCAACAATCTCATTCCCTATAAAGAGGTGTGATCTCATTACACTCTAATTACAACCCATAAATCTCATTCAAATTCTTTATTTTGTTTGCCTCACGTATTTATTATAATTAATTTAAAATTTTACCTTTTCTTTCTCGTATATTAATTAGACCCATACAATTTTTAATTAATTTTTTTTATACTTTTATAATTTCTTCTCTATTTATACTTCAATTTTTATTAGTTGATGTGATTTAATTATACATTATATAAATTTATATTAATTAACATCAGTAGATTTTTTAAAATAGAAATTATTATTTTTAAATATTAAAATAATAAAATTTAATAATATGTTATATTAAATTATGGTCTTCTAATGAAAAAATATTTTATTTGATGTAATTTTATTTTAATTATTAAGTATTTATTAATATAAAAAAATATTTACTATAAGAGTACAGTAATAAATTAAATTAAAATTTATTATTATTGTAATTAAAAAAAATTAGTACATATTTATAATTAGCTAAAAAGAATAAAGGTAAACAACATGAAAAAAATAACATCATTGATTTTCATTTTGATTAATTCCCATTACAGCTATGGTAAGTAAATGGTCCTAAATTATTTACAAAAGAAAAATAAAAAACTAAATCTGTAATTTAATCCATTAGATATATAGAAAATCGAAAACTGGGAGTGTGTTAATTGGGTATATTTCTTAATATTGCAGGTTAATTGATTAAGTCGCTAACCGATGGAGGGCGCGGGGACGCATCCGTTCCGTTTCTGTGTAATTTTATCGAAAATATTAATAATTAACAATAAAAGTGTCTAAAATATCCATTTCCCACCATGGCTAGGGTTTGGGTTTGGGAGGGAAAAAATCGCCATGGATTATTTCTCAGGCGAACGCGACTTGTTTGGAAAGCTTAGGATCATCGTTTCATCTTTCTTCGGTTTCCTTCTCTGCGCATCCACTTTTTGGTCTCCCATGCAAACGCACAAACGCCGTCCAGTTCCCGAATCAGTACGATTTTCGATTTCTGGACTCAAAGCCCTAATTTCTTCGGAAGAAGGGGAAGA
The DNA here is from genome assembly GCF_013281855.1 of Momordica charantia. NCBI lineage: Eukaryota > Viridiplantae > Streptophyta > Magnoliopsida > Cucurbitales > Cucurbitaceae > Momordica > Momordica charantia. The sequence continues at coordinate 22,986,125 of NW_028275162.1, read as the reverse complement.
AGGAGAAGAAAAGGCACAACGACTTATTCGCAGTGCTGGAGTTGGCATTATCAGGTCAAAACTGTTGACTCATTCTTCTTCTTCTTCTTCGATCAGATCTTGTTTGTTAATGGACGATTTGATAGGCACTGAGAGCGGTGTTTGCTTGACCAATTCGATTGCAGAAGAAATCGATGAGAAATCCTCCGATTATCGTTATCATCGCGTTGATCACCGCGATCTTGATAAGCAAAATCAGCGATGTGCGGCGGAAAAGCAGTTTCCACCGCCGATTTCTTTCCTAGCAGCACAGGCAGGGCCTCGAACGCGGCCGCCGTGGGTTTTAACCAGACATTGCTCCGATGGAAGATTAACTTTGACGCTGGAGAGAGTGAGGCACCTCCAGTACATGGAATCGCACCGGGAAAATGGGCGACTCATCCTGAAATTCGTTCCGGCGCCGTTACCCGACGATTCTGAGGACGACGATCGAGATCTCCAATTCGTCGAAGAAGACGGAGGAAGAGAGAAGCGAACGGAGGACGCGGAGGACATCGAATCAATAGAATGCGAAGAAGGCGAAGCAATCGAGGAGGCGTCAGATCCGGCTTTCAAGAGTTTTACGTACGGTGGCGAGGGCATCGGCGGTGGAATGTTTCGTGATCGGCAACCGTTTTGCAGTGTGGATCGACATGTCGTCAATGGACACTTCGGTTCAGCGCCTCTTCGTCCGATGGGTACAGTTACGTGACTTTTTCAAAAAGGTAAAAAAAAAAAAAAAGAAGAAAAAGAAAAGAAAAAGAAAAAGGAAGTGATAAGGAGGCCGCACTTTAAAACATTTGAAAGGTACAACAATTCCATTTTAATCTTCCATTAATATTTCTGCATTTTTAAGGCTTTTTCGTTTTTCCTTCTTTCAAATTTCAGTTCATCAAATAGAAATATTTCAGCAACATTTCCTTTAATTTTTTGGTTAAATTATATTTTCAATTGTTGCAATTTCTCATTTATGTCAATGTTAATGTTGTCTCTCACGATATTAGGGATGATTATATGATTTTCAAAAATGATATTTAAAATTTTAAAAACAATTTTGAAATTTTGTTCTAAAAAATCATCCCAAACTTCCTAATTTTTATGGAAAATAAGTTCATGATAATTTGGTACAATATTGGTAGATCAATGAAAAGATGAGCCTAGGTTAAACAATAAGGATGATAATAGTAAGATTTAACCAGGTATAGTGACCAAGTATAATGACAAAGATATATGCTTTGTAACATCTTTTTAATAGAATAATGTGTGTATATATTTTTTAAATGATAAGACTAATGTATATTATTGTCAACAAATTACTTTCCAAATAAAATAAAATAACATCTACTTTTTTATTTTTATTTTTATCAGACCAACAGAGCTGAGGCTGTAATTTTTAATCTCTACGTTAGATGGCCCTCTTGAATTTTAAAATAGAATTGTTTTTCAAATTGCTATTTCTGAAAAATATAGTGCTACAATGGTCATTTCCGAAAGTAGCCTGATTTTTAAATAAATAACTATATATGTTCGTTTCATGGTCGTCATCTTTGGGCCTAATGGGCCTAAAAAATACCCTGCAGTGGTTTACCGCAGCCCAATAAGCCCACAAAGAAAATGGAGTTCGCTCCATGGCCAGGCCCACCATAATTAAAATGTAGCAAACGTTAATCATCACCTTCCGTTTAGATTATTTTTATTAGAATCTTTAGTTCATGGGAAGGAAAAATTTTGAGGCAGAAAGAAAGAAAAAGAATGGGGAAAAAGAGTATTGTTACATTCCACATGACTCAGAAGGATTATTCAATCTGACTATCATTCTTATAATCGTTAGATACTGATCTCTCTCATATGATATAAAAGTAACTGCATGTTGTACCCGCCAAACTAAATGACTTATTTTCTCAATGACTTGGGCGCAGAATATCAAATTATCCACACACCAAGGGGAGCAAGATGCCAGAAAGGGTCAAAGATTGAATGATATGGTTTCATTTGCTTCCTCTTAATTATATTCGGAGAGTTTAGTCATCTATCTAGCCATGAAGGTATTTCGTTTACTGTACAGAAAAAATTACATTGAAATAGAAGAGAAGATCCTATACTTGATAATACTCTACCATCTGGTGAATGAATAGGTGCAGAAGCTTTCTTCTTATTTACACAAAACTGTTGTGTTTCAACTTGTGCAGCTGACTCCAAAATCATAACGTCTCGGTTCCCGGTGACGGTATCATCTCTCGATATGCTTCTTGAAGAGATGATGCAGGAAGCCAAAGATGGAGCCTTTGGTGTCATATTCCAACTGAATGTGATTTCAACAACTTGTGAAAGAGACCAGAGAGACCACACTTAGAAGCCAAGTAGCTTATGGAGGAGAATGCTCCCCGCGGGGTGACCATGAGGGTCGGTTATTGGTGCTTAGAAGCTTCCGGGATGCTCGGACATTCTTGACGGTCATCATGAGTTTCTGTCTCTCTCCTTCAACCTCTGCAAACTGAAGGCTTAATTGGGAGTAACGGTCATGCATCTCTCTTAGTTCAGTCTCTACAGTCGTATACCTTCCCTTCAGATCTAACATATCTTCGATAAGCTCATTGATGTCTCGGAAGCTTCGGTATATCGCTTCTTCGTCGCTGTGTTGCTTCAAGAAAGAACTGAACCACAGACCAAATGTTTTGTTGAAAGTATCAGAATAGTTCGACTTCAAACAATCTAGCACAAACACAGAGAATTAAGGCTTTTATGCAATTGAAAAATGTTAGTAAATATCAAATTGGCCATGGTTTACCTCTGAAAATTTGATTTCTTTTTTCCCTGCAATGCTTCTGCAAGCTCGATTTCCAAAGCTAGTACTCTTTCTAATGCATTGCCACTGCCCGAAAATTCTTTGAACAGGGGGAATATGCTTCCTAGTACTTCATTCGCCTGAATAAATGAACTCGAGTGTTAACATGTCAATTTACATATTGGAAGTTGGTAAATGCTAATTATAGATCACCTTATGTAACCGCATCAGGTGATGTTCTAAACCAGGCAAATCTGAGTCAGAAGGATGATCCTCGTTTAGCGAGTTTTCATTTTTCAGTCTTTCCAACTGCAAGCGGAATACAAGAGTTGAATATAACAACATTTAGAAATGAATCTGTTTGAGTTCATATAGCAGGATCTAGACGAGATGCTTAAACTTCAGTCCTGAGCTATTAGACTAAACATGATATTGATAAGTCAAATGAAGAAATTCTCACTTTCTTTCTGCAGTACAGTTTACTAACCTCTTCATTTAGATGGTCCATGCTAAATTTCAAGCTTTGAGCTCTGAAATTATCATTTACTAGAGCTAAATGCTTTGTCTCATCATGCAGCACAACCTCTTGATCTCCAGGAGAGATATTTTGAAGTCCATTAACACTTCTTGACATGAGAACATCCTGCCATTGACATGGAAATGAGGGGTGGTAAGATTTACATAATGGCAGTCATTTCAGTTAATCTAGGTTCTAAATTAAGGCTTCATTGGATAACAATTTCGTTTTGAATTTTGCTAATTTTGAAAATTGTGCCGGCTTCCTCGCAATTTCTATGGCATGTTAATAAAAACAAGTTTTCAAGATTTGACTTAAATTTTGAAAACATTTTTAAAAGGTGGGTAACAAAACAAGGAAATGAATAGATGGAAGCTTAATTTTTAAAATTTAAACTAAAAACAAAATTATTATCAAAACACGGCCTCAATTTTTTTCCAGAGAAACATAACTTTTCTAATCAAGATGCATTTGAAGTAACGATAGACATGGCATATTGAGTTCTCTAAACAAGCTCAAACAAATCAGCCCAATTATACAAGAACATTATGTACCTGCTCCGGTTGCCCTTGACCATTGAGAAAAGCATGTGAATTATGGGTCTCATCAGCTGAAACTGATCTTGTGCATTCAACTTCTTCACAAGGAGCTGCATTATCTTGGTCTGAGGACTTGGACATGTGATCTTCTGAGTATTTTCCATCACTGCCTTCCTTGTGCATGCTCGTCTGAAATTTGTAACTCTCCAGTAAATCCTTCATTAAATTCAGTTCCATTGTAATTTTAAATCTATCGTCGTTGCATTTCTTCAAAGAAGCTTCAAGGTCGTGTTTTTCTTCCTTGCAGCATTCAAGGCTGATAGAAGAGCATTCTTTTTCAGCCTTCACCAAATCATATGCTTTCGTTAGTTCCCGCTTTTCAGAGAGAGCTGCATTTAAGTTACCTTCCAACTCCAAGATCTTCTTTCCCAGCTCTTCGTTTCTTTTTATGTGAGACACTTCAGATTTTTTTCTAGTTTCAACTTCATTGATTGCATCTTGCAATTTCCATAGCATTTCTTCACTGTGTTTCTTGGACACAGAGAGCTGGTGCTTCAACTCCTGCAACTTTGTTTCATATTGTTCTTTAATAAATGCAATTCTGAGAGACTCTTGCATGGCGTTGGATGGCCCTTCATTCTCCTTTTTTTCACGAAGTTGGAGGCACTCCGCATCGGCCCTGTCTTTTAGATCCTTCAAGTGAGTAGACAGGTTTTTGAATTCTTCTGTTTTCAAGATTTGTTCAGAAAGCCTCTGGTTTAGCTCATTACACCTATTTTGCAAGATCACAATCTCATCGCTCATACCTTGGAGCAAGATCACATGAGCATGCTGTTCATCCAATTTTGATCTGACAACCAACAAGCTTACTTCCAGTTCTTCCTTGCAAAGCAACAAATCATCAATTTCTGTCTCACAAGTCATCAACTCTTTCCCCAGTTTTTCAACCTCTCGAGCATGTTGACTTCTATCGGCATCAGCTGCAGCCTCCAAAATTTTAGTCTGACTTTGTAACTCCTCAGACCGAGTCATTATTTTTTCGTTTGCATCAAGAAGCATTTTGTTTTCTGAAGCGAAGGCTTCTATCTCAGCTTTTAGAGAGTTGAGACTCATCAACAATCTAGCATTCTCTTCAACTTGACATGCTTCACTAGCCTGACAATGATTAAGAGCAGTCTCTACATTAAGATACTTTTCCTGAAGAGAAATAAAGTCCCTTTCTGATAACAGAAATTGGTGAACAAAATTTTCAAGCTGGTCCTGATACTGAGATCTTGTGAAAACTAGGCTAATATCTGCAGCAATTGAAAATTCATGCATTTCACTTAATTGACTTTCCAAACAAACCAAGGAAGAACTCTTCTGATCAAAATGCATAAGAAGTTCCTCAGACTGTATTAAACGTTTGTGGACTCTTGATTTCTCCGACTCGAGATCCAACACCAATTGCTTGAGACTTCCAGCTTCTGCCTTCATTTTCTCAAAATCTAGCAACTTACAACTCTTCTCCTTTATTTGGGCATCAAGATCTTTAATTCTGTTCTCTAAGACATCTCTGAAACTTTGCTCGATATCTAGCTCATTAGACAATGATTGAGATTTTTCTTCTAAACGACCCAGCTCCGACTTAAGCTCCATTGATTCCTCTACTTTTTCATGTAAAGACTCAAGTAGATCTTGTTTCTCCTTTGTTAGCACCTCGATGGTAAACTTACAAGTTTCAAGTTCTTCATTTACCAACCTCAGTGCCATCATTTCATTTTCAAGGCCATTGTTTTTAGAAGTCAGTTGTTGCAGTTCATCCTCCACATGATCAAGAACAGACAGAAGTTCTTTATGCTGCTGGGTAAATTTATCTCCAGCTTCACTGCTATTGATACTTTCAGAAACGGTCTCAATTGCTATCTGAAACTTTTGTACCAGTCCATTAGCCTTGTCCAGTCTATTGACCATGTCTTGTCTTGCACTTCCAAAATTCTCTTTCATAATCAGATTATCTGATGCTACTCTGGTTAAGGACTTTTGAGCCATATCTCTTTCTTCCATCAGATGTTTATTCTCATCCATGAGCTGGAGAAGTTTCTTGCATGCATTAAGATGCAGATTTTCAAATTGCAAAACCAAGCCTGCTAAGCTGTCCGACTCCGAGTCATTATAGACAGATTCACCAAAGAGAGAGAAATTGTTAGAGTTTTTTCTACAGGAAGCCAACAATTTACTCAACTTATCTTGCACAAAATCAACAGTATTATGCAGCTCCTCCTTCTCTGAAAATAGGTTGTCAAATTCAACTCTAAGTGCTTTCAACTCCTCGTGCAAAGATGAAATCTCATTACGGATATTTTTGTTTTCAATGTTTTCCTCCATCATTGAATTTTCCAGCTCTAACTTCTCCATATGACAGGTTTGATACTTCATCTCAAAACTTCTATATTCTGTCACCAAGGCCTCACATTCTGTTATTCTCTTGGTAAGCAAGGAATTCTCACGAGTAACATTTAATAAATTTTCTTCTAAAATTTCAGTTTTTAATGCCATTTCATTATACTTTGCAACAATTGCAGTCTTATATTCATTTAGAGATTGGATCTCTTCCAAAGAAGCTTGCAGTTCAAGTAACAATGATTCCTTGGACTTGGTCGATAGCTCCAGCTGCTGACTAATCTCATTCATTCTCTCTTTCATAAGTTTGAAACCAGTACTTGCTTCAAGCAAAGTTTCGTGTAGCGTTTTTGAAAACACATCCAGGTATATGTTTGATAAATGCAGTTCAAAGACTTCATCTTCAACCTTTTGATACAGACCTTCCTGCAAGTAGAGAGACCTTTTCAAGTCCTCAGAGAAAATACCTCCACTTAAGTGATATTTCTTTACACCTGCATCATGATTCTGACACTGCAAGAGTTTGCCAGCAGGAAATTCCTCCAATTCAACTTTTGGATTCCAACCTATTTCACAGTATTCCTGACTACTTGGTAGTGAAGAACCAGCAAGTGCATGCTTAATGAGGTTCTCATTAGTCTCAAACATGGACGTAACCTGGCCAGATAATAGGTCAAGGTCCTTCTGTAACTGATTCACAGCAATTGAGTAATTTAAGCGTGCCCTTTTGAGAGCTGTCTCGGCACTAGAAGCCCGCCTCTCAAGCTCCTTATTGATAGAATCCAAATGCTTCTTGTCTTCGGCAAACTTCATTAAATGGTTATTCATTTCGTGATGCAGTGCTTCTATCTCATCCTTAGAGGCCGTGACAGTATATATACATGTTGCATGCTCATTTCTGAGATTCTGAAGCTCTCCGATCACATGTCTCTGATTTTCCTCAAGTTCCTGAATAAAAGCTTCGTAGTAGCATTCCATCTGGTCCATTTTCTGTGCAAGGCCCTCCTGTTTGGCTTTTGACTCGTCCAGCTCCCTTAGAAGTTCAAAAATTTTCCCTTTCATTGAACTGATGGCATCTACAGAATTGGGTTCATAGGACACCAGACCCGGTATAAGACAATGAAGCATGCTCTCAGTGTGGTAAATATCTGAATCAAACCCAGTTCCTGATGCCAATATCTGACTTGTCGGGGAGTTCAATTTTCTGATATCATTTTGGTTTGCGTTGTCACATGAAATTGCCTGTTGCATTTGTTCTCTGATATCTTGCAGAAAACAGAGCAAGCCCTCCAAGTCGGCCAGGAGAAACCGAACATCTCTGTCTTGACATCCAAATTGAGACTTATTTAGCAGATCTCTAATCTTTTCCTCCATTGTTAAGAGCCCCTTTAACCACTGTGGCTCTAACTTTTGACATAAGCTAGCCTGGTCAGCCTCCAAAATTACTTTTCTAGATTCTGTAAGACTTGATTGCAAATTTTTCAATCTCTCAAGCTCCTCTTTTAGGTTTAAACACTCAGATTTCAGTACTGAAACTTCTTCTGTCAGTTCTTTACCCGAAGCAGTCTCAGTAGCAACCTGCCAAGCAATTTTCTGTGTTTCAACACCCATCTCATCAACATGATTTTGCAAAGAGCTAACCTCTAGCTTCAGCTCAACAATGGAGGACTCGGCTACTTCCAAGCTTTCTCCAAGTCTACTGTTTTCTTTATATGCAGCAATCAGGTCACTATCAGCAGCATAGTCAGAGCCCCAGTTATGAGCCCAATTATTGGACCCCTGCACTGGATATTGATGATCACCCTGATCTCCTTTCTCTGACTCAAGACTTTGGCCAATGGAAAGCCCACCTAGATCACCAGATACTGTACTCTTTATGCTGTCAACTTCATGCACATCATGTTTCTCAGCATATAGACTTTCTGAAGTATTGGAAGAGCCATCAAATCCGGTTGCTGAATCTGCGTACTCTTCTTTTCGCCCAACCTCATTGTCAAGTAAAGGGAGTTCCTTACGTACTTCTTTGGACCTAATTCTTGCATTGACCTATTTCAGCCAAGGTGGGAGTGGAATGGGAGGCACATGGAGAAATTTTTTTATAAGTAGCAGAACTATTTCACCGAAACGAAATATACAAAAAAGGGCAAGCCCAAACAAAATGTGTACAAAAAGATTTTCCAATTGGCTAAAACGGAGAAGATTTTATAGTTACAAAAGAGAAGACAAGTAGAAGAAGACAAGGATGTTAATCATACATTGATAAATAGAAGAATACAAAAACAATAGGAGATGAGAAAAGTTACTTGACCTCCCTGAAATTATTCCCTTAATGTAATTTCTATCTTTTTGATATTAATGTACGATCAACAAACGAAATATAATGAAAAATAGCCAATAAGTTTCGTATCACCTTTCATTTGAGTGTTTCACCACCATTAAAATATTGGTGTAAATATCTGAATCACCATTACAATGTGACATTAGTAAGCTCCTTTTTACACTTTGTGGGGAGACGGGCATTCCAAGGGTTAACTGTTTTGAAGTATTTATGTAATGTTGGGCACTAATGGTGTAATTGCTTTCTAACCTGGCCATCTCCTTTTTCAGTTTATTAATGTTGTCTTTCCATCATTCTTCATTTCCTCAGTTAGGGTTGTGATTTTCCTATCAAGTGATTTAACATGGATAAGGATCTCTTTGAAAAATGCCCCAAGTACAAATATTTTTGTAATTACCCTAGAAGATAATAAGTACAAAAAACTTTAGGCCATGATTTTATAGTTCCAGAAAAACATAATTGGGGGGGAAACAAACCTTATCATCGGATAGTGACACTTTTCCACTAGGAGATTCACCATGACTATTTTGGTCGGAGAATGTTTGGAGCCCCCTCTCCCTAAGCTCCCTTTGCTGCTCAAACTCCCTAAAAAGAAAGATAAATACATGTTAACAAGATGAAAATAGGACTGAGTATGCAAGTTTCGATTAATGAGTACCCCACCTGAAACCAGTTTTAGAAGTAAGCAGCTGTACGGTAACCTGCCATTGAATATGATTGAACAACATGTTACAATGAATTATAAATTAGAAAAGGATGGATAGAAAATTGGTGAGAGCTTTGAGTCATGTGTTAGGAATGACAAGCCTTCCCAATTCTTACATGTAAAATAGTTCCAGCTTCACATCCATTAAGAGGCAGTGCAACAGCTGAAGGCTTCAATGCATCCGCATAGTCAGCAAGATTGATGTTAGCTTCCCCAAGAATGCTCGAACGAGATGATCCCTAGTATTGTTGGGATTTGGTCCAAAAAGAAGTAAGAGCAATTGTTTTAGACATTGCTGGGAAGTTCAAAACAAATTGAGAAAAGAGAAAATGATGAAGAATTTATAGGAATACTACCATGGCCACCACAAGTTTATAGAGCTTATCATCATATTTCTTCGTTCTAGTGTCTTGGAGAAGTCTGGCTGTTTCATAGATAGGATCGGCCCACTTGCACGCTCCATTTCTCACATTTGCTTTTGTTGTCTTTGCTGTTGCCTTTCCAGAATCGGCAGGAATGAAAGATATAAACAGTTTGTCCCATCCAAATTGTGGAATCTGGATCGTGCAGGAGACATCAAGAGTCCGTCGTTGCATAAATAACAAGATTGGTTGCATAAAATTTCATATGCAGTATTTTGTGTCAAAGTAAAGAGGTAGAATGTATTACAATTGAATCTGCTGACAACTCAAAACAGACGATGAAGAAAGAAAAAGAAATGGAAAAGAATTCAAACGTAAGAGCTTAATCTTCAATGATGTGGGGCATCATACATTCATACGAGAAATGCAGGCATTCAAACCAAATAATGCCATGAACTTCAGCAATCCATTTGCTAAACAAGGTGGTCCAGACTTGGGAAGCATCCCATTTCCTTATCCACCTTTAGGTTTCCTGTTTCCCTCCCAAACATAACTTTCATTCATACATGAGAGGCAGCATAAACAAACGGATAGATATCAACATATCAAGATCTAAATATAAGTGAAGTTATCCATATAACTGTGATAATAACTCATCTAACCAATCACCACAGGCCGGAAAAACACATCTTTTGACTTTATCATACTTACCATATAACATAATTTCACTTAGTCATACCCACTCTACAAGGACCGAGTTCTTGAAGATTAGATTGTTGACATCATGAAATCCAATATTGGCATCCTTGCAATAAGCACCCATTACAAGTTGTTTCCCTTTTCCTCGTTCTTTTACATTTTATATACTTTTTCTATACATGTGAAATATGTTTGGTGTTCGTTGTTACATGTAAATGATATTTGAAAAGAAAGCATTGGAACCATGTTTCAAAATGAGACAGCTTCAGAAAGAACAAACAAAAGAGAGAAAAGTAAAAATGGACGGCATCTAGAAATGAGATAAGTTAACTTACATGCGTGGCATGGAATTGAAGCCTGAAGACCACCTTTACTTTTGTCTTCTCAAGCTTCCACTTAGCAATCCTTGACATTTCAATGTAATATCGCAATCATCCACTGCACAAGATTTTGTATCAGCAACAGCATACAGTCTTATTCTTTCTAAATTAATAGAAAAAAGTAATTATGTCAATTATGCAAAAATTTAATACAGCTAAATTGTCTATGTTGTCAAATCCCACCCAGAAGTATGGTTTTTTGTTAACTGGTGAGGAAAGTAATCTCATAGTTCTCTTAAAAAATAGCTTTTTGGAATTAACCTAATACAGAAGGAAGAATCTCAATGTCTTAAAAAGGCTTGAATAATCACTCTCAAGGAGCAACGGTTAACGAACATGCAGAAGGAAAGTGAAAATTTCAAATTCAACGAGAAGGAAGTACAACTCATTGGATAAGCTCTCAATAGCCCCTAAGGTACCAAATAATGTATGCAATAAATTAGTTTTCCATCACCACTATCAAATCAAGGGGTTTGTCAGATATAGCTAAAACTTGAGCAGTCAAGCAGAAACAGCAGAAGGCAAAAGTGAAATTTCATAGAGTTGACTGGTACAACTTAAGTTATAAATTGAAACTTAGACCTTCCCTTTGAATACATTCTCATAGCAACCTTCTCACAATGAGAGGAAAATGAATCCCTTTTCTCACCAGAGAAAATAATGAAGAGAGAAAGAGAGAGAGATCCACGATGAAGTAGTATATGCTTGTATTTGGTAATCAAACTCGATAACATAAAAATAACCAACCCGGAAAACATTAAAGTTGCGACAAGAAGATACATTTAACAAGAGATAGGAAGTACATGCAGAGGACACACAAGAAATTAGAGAATGCTGAACAACAGAACAAGTCAATACTAATGAAATACTTATTTGATGAAAATTACCATCCCTAATGATCCCAATGTACATAACCAAACATGGCTAGATAAAAACTATAAAACCAAATTAGACAAAACCACAGTCGTCGGTGAATAATTCCATCGGTCAGAACCAGATACCTGAACTGGAAATTCAAATCTACAGTCACGGACTGTTTGTAGATCACATCAAAAGGTCAAACCAACATTGGGAAAAGAAATGGAAGAAATAAGATGAAAACTGAACATTATTAGATTAAGAGAAACAACCACACAAAAGAAAACAGAACATCTGAACCAAGAAACGCAGACATAGAAATGCTGGAGCCTCAGCTCAAGCGTTTTAGATTACATGTTCTTTCCAAAACAATAATGTTCACCCTAAATCCAATTGCTCCCCCGGAGGTCTTGAGTTCAATACCGTTCGGGAGGATTGGACCGTTAATCCAGAATTCAAAAGGGACAATAAGAAAAACAAAACACCATAAAAGCAAGGGGGTAAGGTGAAACAGCAAAAGATTACAGAAAAAACAGTGACAATTCTAAAACATACCTTCTTGGAGGAGACAAACTTGCGAGAAACGCCAAATTTGACGAACAAAATTCAACACGCCCAGCAGAAAACCCCCGGATCCGGGCTGTGGAAACTGCAGTGAGCTAAAGAAAAATCCACCCTCGCAAACGGACAAAGCCGTGATCCAGAAAACTCCCTCATTCAAAAAAATGGTGCTCGTGCACTGAAATCCAGACCAACAAGACTGACAACTGCAGAGGGAAAAACAGAATCCCAAATCATCTGTCCATCTAAATCTGGAAAAAAGGAAAAAAAAAATGAACTGTTTGTAAGAAGAGAATGAGTTTAAACTTGAAAAAGCCTAAAGTAAACACATAATTTCTCTTCAATGAGACGTCAGTAGCCCACCCGAAAGCGAAGACCCAGATGTCACAAAATCCAAACCGAATTATTAGAAAATTAACAGAGTGGGGAAAACGCCAAATGCAGAGAAGTGAAACAGAACAGGGATATCATATCACCACGCCAGTAAAAGTTGACGCAAATAGGACCAAAAACTGGTCGATTAAAATTACAGCACATTTAGGGAATACTAAATTAATTGGGGCAAGTAATCAAATGTAGTGGAGTGGGTACCTTGCCTCAGCTGCGGATCTGCAGCTGCTTCGGTTGGAAGAAAGAACAGGGAATCTTTGGTGGGGAACTCCCAGACAGAGGAGAGAGAAGGCTAGAGAGAGAGATGAACGGAGGAGGAGAGGAGATGTGGAATTTGTGAGCCTACTCTTGGAGTTGGCTCTTGGTGTTTGTTGGTCGGGATTGTGGGAGAAGGAAAATGGAGGGAGGGATCACGGCGGCGGCGACGGTGGCGTAGATGAGCAGTAAAAAGAATGTAAAAATGGATTTAAAAGCCATTAATAAGGTGAGATGGAGCTGAGTTTTCAGCTCACAAATCAACTTCAGGAACCCGCCAAAAGCCTGTGATTGCCTGTCCTCCAATTATTTTTTTCCTTAATCACCCTCTTCAATTTCCATATTTTACGGGCATGCCCCATAGTTTTGCTAAATTCTCCCCCTTCCCCATTTTTTAAGTCATTGTAAATCAATTCTCTTAATTTTTTTCCTCTTTCTTCGTATATATATAATTTCATATTTTCTCCATTTTTCTGTCTCTCGTCTAAAAATTTCAAATATTATTCAAATATGATGATTGGATTATTGGTACTAAACATTTTTATAAAAGGTTTAGCATCATCATGATCTCTTTTTTTTTTTTTCTCAATCATGATTATTAGTGCTAAACATTTTATTAAAAATGGAGACAGTTCAGGAGGCTTCTCTTAGATGATCTGCAATTTTCAAAGAAAATTTTTCAATACTGAATTAAGAAAAAAAAAATTGAAGTTTTTGATTGATCAAAATGTTCGAAACTATGACAATTGTTGAAGGTTCTAAGAATATCATCTAATTCTAAATTCCAGAGGTACATGTTTTGTTACCGATTCTTAAAAATAGGGTAACGCGGTTGCTCACAACTTTTGAGCGTGCTTGTAGTTTGGAATCTATTGACTTTGACTTTTACTTCATAGGTATTTGATTTAATTCAACAAGATTTGTAGTGCTTGTTTACAATTTTACCCCTTATAAAAAATAAATGGTTAAAAATCTTTGAGTCAGAAAATGAGGCTTGGAAGCATCCCACCATCCAAAATTAAATATAAATCTTTATAATTAATAAATTGTTACAAAAACAATGTACAGAATATTTCAACATATATAATTTTGCCTAATTTGAGGCCATGCCCAACCATTTTCCATTCTGATAAAAGTCTTTTATCCCCTTTGGTATGATCATAAATTCATCCATTTATGGTATCTAAAATATGAATCCCTGGCCCAAGTGAAAGTCAGATCCTTTGCAAAATTAAAATAAATTTCCGTTATAAAACAAATTAAGATCAAAATAGGCCCTATCAAAAATAATTAAATAATTAAGATCAATACGAATACTATTGATCTTATTTATGTTTCCTATTTTATAATAAAGAATAATAGAATTACGTAACCTAAACACCCATTCATGAATGATAAAACAAAAGATTTATTTATATTGGAATAAATTAGAAACAGGAACCAGGAACCAGAAACAAGATTGTATTGTTTCCAAAAATTTTATAGTTTATCAAGTAATTAGATGTTTTAATAAAATTGAAAATAAAGAACAAGACGGTAATATTACAAAACAGAACAGGCTCTAAAATACTTAAATTTTTGTAACATTAAATAAAAGGTGCGCATAAATGAAATTTCAAAAACACTTTATATTAGAACTGAGACACAAAATGACAATCTAAACATAGTTAAGAATTGGGAGATAAAATTGGAAAGAAATTTTGATATGGAGTTGGTTGGTAAGAAGAAAGTGGACAATTGAATGCAGCCAAGGAGAAGGAGCGGAGTGCAGAGTTTTGGTATCATTCATTGCGGTGGCCAAGCGTGCACCAAAATGGGGCTCACCTGCACATGCCCGATGCGATGTCGTTTCCATTTTCTAATTAATTAATAATAATAACAATAACTCAATTTCTTATTTCTCCTTTTCGGGAAAAGAATCGGAAAAATCTTATTTCTCACGTGATATCACGTGCAGTCTGCGCGTGTCCATGACGCAGATTGTATCACGTTACATCGTTGCATTTATTATACATGTAGCTCAGCTTTATATACATATATATATTCCTTTTTTAAAAGACAATTTTCCTTTGGAATTTAATAGGTAGGAAAGAATTCGAACTCCAATATTTTTTATCGGATATAAATTTTTTAATTAATTGAATTAGACTCGAGTTAACAAACTTAATATTTGAATCAAAGGTCATTGGTTCAAATCTACACTTTTATATGTTGTTGTATTTGAAAAAAATTTGAATACTAAACTTGAATAAATGTTAAAATGTTACAATTAATACCTTGTTAAACTAAATTTGATATTTATCAGATGCGAACCAATAGATTATATAAAATTTAACTAAGAATAACTCACAGTCATTTCAAATAATGTTACGGGAAGATAAAAGAAGAACAGATCAAGTGACAAAAACAGACGAACCAGGTAAGCATCGAAACCTGGGACGAGGCCTCAACCAATGGTCGAGAACCCTCCTTTGGTTCTCATTGTTTTTGTGCAGCCCGATCCGAACTTGTCCTATCTCAACCCTCGATCCAATGTTAGGCTCTCGACGAAACACATGGGTCAGGAGTCCAGATCTCTTGAGTACACTAGGATTTGACTTATATATATCCTAAAATGATTATGATTCAAGTTAGATAATTCTTGGTTAGGATTCAACTTCTATAAATAAGAGGATGAACCAAACCCTAAGGGTACGCTACACATCCCTACTATTTGCTATGCTAAAAATATCATACTCTTCATACTGGACTACTACTTAAGCATCGGAGCTTGTGTAGTAAGAACTACAGCGGTTTTTAGTGCTCTTCTGTTATGCAGGTCTCGTCGATGCCTTTTATTCTAAAGGATTGGTACTTGGCGGAATTCCAAAAGGCCAAATTTCTCACAATCATGTCAAATAGTTTAACAACCAACAAACTTATTAGTAAAAAGCATTCGACACCATTTGAATCACCCATGAGTGTAAAAAGTTTCATCCAACTATATAGAGACAATCATTCTATAACTAGTCGCAAGATCTTAAAAAAAGAAAAGAAAAACTTAACTAATTAATTGCACCACTCATTGGTTAAATTTCACTTTTACTGGAAAAAAAATAATAAAGCTTACCAATGCAGTTTAAACTGACGAAATTAAAAGATTAAAATTAAAATTGGTCGAACCTTTTTCCTAAAAGAAAATAATAATAATGATGTAATCAGAACGTTTTAAACTAAATATACACAATGCTAAATTGGTAATTTATGATCGCAGTTTGTATATATTAATTTTGATGGATGAATTTGAGAAAGTCTACATTATAATTATTCCTTTTTTATTTGGTGGGCAGAAAAGCAGATGGAGCCTACTTCTACCAATTTTCCTAATAAAACTTTCCATTCACGTTAATTAGTTTACTTTTTAGAAAAAGAAAAAAAAAAGAAAAAAAGATTAGATACAATAAAACTAACAAACTTTTATTATTGTCTCATCTTACCAAACCAAGGTTTTTCTTACAAAAGAGGCATTCACTTTATCTCCTAAAGTCCACGTCCTTTAATGGTTATTTAAAAATAATTTTGCTTTAAAGTATGATTATACTAAATTTAGATTACTATAAGAACTTTACAAAAAAAAAAAAAAAATTCTAGGGTGTTCGATAAATCAAAGTATTTTTAAACAAATAGATTGATTTAGAAATGATTTGAGAAGCAATTATCCAAAAAAAATAACTTTGAAATGATGATCAAATCACTCATGACGGAAAAAAAATCATACTTGTTAGGATTAGAATCACTTTTGAACATAGTACAACTAAACAATTAGTTATTAGAAGCACTTTTCAGAAAAATATAAACATATGTAAAAAAATACATTAGTCCTAACGAAAGCCAAGAACATAGTTTAACCGTAATTGGTATGTACTATTTCCTTCAAGGTTGGAGGTTCGATCCCGTATTCTTAAATTATTGTATTAAAAAAATAAATTAGCCTTAAAGAAAGAAAATGTCAAATCATCAAACGGTCATCTATGATAAATTGTCCAATACTATATAACATCATTGACTTTGTCCTCCTGATCAACGTGACCCAATAGTTCATGATTAATTAAAAATTTTCAATTATAAACACCGAAATTGTAACGAATAGCCAAAATGAGTATAGTTCAGTATGGTAATTCACATATATCTCAAATTAAGAGGTTGTGAGAGATCTCTCACCTCAATATGTAAAAAAAAAAAAAACTGCAATGAATAAGGTTTAAATTTTTTATTTATTTCTTTCAACTTTCAAATTTATTCTACTGTGGTGTGTAATAACTTTTTAGGCACATAAATTTTTAAGTCTCTTCTAGTTTGGTTTATTTTAAAACGTCAATTTTAATCTCTACGAGTAACTACCACTCAAAATTAAAAACATTTATGGTACTACAAAAATACTATATTCCCTTCCATTCACGACTCAACTTCGGTAGATTGCTTAACCCCGTTCATAGCCGGCGTACGAGCACTCTATATATCTTTTCATGTAAACAAAAGGGAGTAGGGTATTCTAGTACTTCGACTTTTGTCCGCTTCATTTTTATAAATGTCTCTCTCCCACCGAAATATTGTTATTTTTTAAAATAAAGATATATATATTTAACTAATATTAATACTTATATGGTTGGTATGACTTCTGTAATGCCAACTCAGATAAATTTAAACTTCGTTTTCCCCCTCAATTTTTGAAAAGACTGGCAAAGAATTGGGGGATGAAATCAAACCACACCGCTCCTGCTTTTTCAATCTGTAAAAGTAGGGCACTATCAATTGAAACAGTTCAAGAATCTGAAATTATCAGAACAAGCCACTGTAGATGCTTGAATCAAAATAATCATACACTATACAAACGCTTCAATCAGAAGCGCTCAATTTTTGTTCACTATGCAATTACACAAAATCAACAATTAACGCCATAGAAATTGCGGAGAGATTCGTAAACAGCATACAATTGATCGACTATTCACCATTTCAGATCGCTTCAGTCCGTTCACCGGAGCCTAGCTTGGATGGATTTTCAATTTCCTGGAAATCCAGGAGGAGGAGCCGTTGGATCGTTTCACTGATCCGTAAGTGCTCGAACCGCTCTTCCTCGTCTTCTCCTTTTCTTCCTTCTCCTTCATCTTCTTCAATTTCTCCTTGCTCATTTTCCTCATCACGTATGCTTCAGCGAAAGCGTGGAACATGGCGTCGCCGGCGAGGTTTCTCCTTCTGCAGAGTATCGATTGGTTGGTTGGGGCGAGATAGTGAGAAGGCGGGGGCGGGAGCAGGGAGATTTATAGGAGGGGAGAAATTGCAACTACTTGAAGGAGAAGAAAGAAGAAGATGATGAAGACGACGTTACGGTAATGTCGGATTTTGATAACGAACTTTGCCGACTTGTCGTACGCGGTTACTGGAATTAAAGCTTCGCCTTCTACTAACTTGGTCGCTAAGCAAAATAGAACGACGCGTCCTTTCTGGAGGTATTTATTACAACTAAAAGTTCTACTTTTGGTTATTAAGTTTTGATTAGGGTTTTTTATTAGATGTCAAGGGAAATTCTTATTGGGAAAGTATGATTTTTTTTTCCTTCTTGGTAGTAATATGAAATGGATCTTTTAATTCATATGAATGCGGTCGATTTTATGCATACTTCATCGTACGTGTGACAGACAGCGACATGAAATTGAAAATTGGCGTGGTGGCCAAGCAAAGAGAGAGAGAACTCCATTAAAATTATATTTTTTTTGACTTATCAACATTATATTTACACTCATTTGGTGTTTCGCAACACTGCCAAAGGTGAAGAATGCCAACCAAAAATTTATTCTTTGCACACTACAATAGCCAATCGCCCATTTAATGAGTTTCAGCAACTAGATACAATTTTTGAGATTCATCAATCATATGGACATCAAGAATTTTACCTCCATCTTCTGATAATATACAACATTTACTTGAAACTTGTAGCTGCTCTGATGATTCTTTGATGAGCTCTTCAATAGTGTGTGGAACCCATAGCACAATTCCAGGTTTTCTGTGTTCTTCGGAATCCCATGGGTGGAAGGGGAACACTGTACATTTCTTTGAGTGTTTTTTGTCTGTAAAAATAACAAGTGTTCTTTTTAGAAGTTCCTCCTTTGTCATTGAGAATCAATCAAAGTTCAAATTGGACCAAATGTTCTAAGAATCTTGTTAGGGAACAAAGAACTTGAATATTTCTGCAGTTTTTGCCAGGGAAAGAGGATGTAAATTGGGTTGGCTTCTTCGCCTAAGTTCAGTCTTGTGTTGAGCTAAATGAAGAAGTAATACTCAACATACCAAATAAGAGGATTTTTACTTCATTCACTCGTTTGACCAATCAGATTAAAATTAGCTCAGAAAGTTTAGCTTATGCTCATCATTTGCCACTTTGAATTCTTGAGAAATTGTAAAATGAAGCTCAATTCGCCATTGACTTTTGCATAAAATAGAAGTGGAGAACAGGATAGGTTTGTCTGATTAATACCTGTGAATTCTCGAGGGGAATAAGGAGATTCTGACAACTGAGTAGCTTTTGCCTCTTCCAAGAGCTTGATCAAATTCTTGTTTCCACTAATTCGGCCTTCATCAAGGGGAGTGTTTCCCCATCTGCAGTAATGAAATTACCACTGAGATGATAAAATAGTTGATACAATATGGAAACAGAATGAACATGTACTCTTTGTTTCTTAGTGGAAGTGCTTTTCTAGTAAGAAGAGACCATAAAAACAACTCCATTTTGTATTAAGAAGAGATACTTTTATAGAAGCAGCAACAGAATATTATAGAATAGTGAAGTGATTTCCCAAAAGCTTTGAATAGGGCTGTACAAGCAGGCCACATTATTGAACCACAATGTATTTATGCTTACCTGTCCTTTGAGAAAACATTAGCTCCAAATTCTATTAGCAACTTTGCCATCAAATGTAGCCCTTCTGAGGCAGCTATATGAAGTGGAGTTCGGGAATCGTAATCTTTGGAGTTGGGGTCAATGCCATAGCACAATGATCTCTTAAGAAGATCTGAATCACCCCTAGCAACAGCTGTGCAGAGGAAGCTACCAGGATTCTCAACCTTCAATGAGGCACCTTGTTTAGCGAGCGAAGCAGCAACTTGATCGTTCCCGTTCTTGATGGCTTCCATTAATGGTGTATTTCCAAAATTATCTGGGAGAAAGCCAGAGCAAATATCATAACTCAACATTACTAAGGTAAAAGAGAAGGGGAAACCTCAAGAACTTGTATTCTACTGACCTTTGAGGTCAATGTTTACTCCTTCCTGAATTAAGAAAAGAACTATATCATCGAATCCTCTGGCTGCTGCAAGATGCTGTGGAAAAACGACCAATCGTTTAGCCAAAGTACTTATCGTCTAAAAAGGATAGACAAGCAGGCTGTTAATAGTAAGAGCAGTTTCAGTAGCTAAGTTCAGTGAAGTGTTGTTTGACTTGGGCCAACTACAATTCCTTGTTTCCATCTTGAGGACAAAATGAAAATTTAAGCATACGATAGACCTCGGTGAGGTAAGGAGGCATTAAAAAGATATACAATCATTAACCACCATAAATTGGCCTAACAGCAACGGAGTTTGGAGAAGGGACTTTGAGACTTTAGAGCAAGAGTTCAAATCCCAGGTGCCCTTACCTAAGATAATAAATCCAATAATCCTAGTATTAAATCTATGAGACAAGTATCTAGGAAGAATCTGAAAAGTCAAAGATTCTACTCCATACCAAAGGCGACCTTCCATCATAATCCGTCTTGTTTGGATCAGCTCCCACTCGGACGAGACCTTTTAATTGGTACATATCTCCATGATATGCTGCACTGTTCACCTTGAGAGCAAGTTCAGCTTCTTGCTTACCAATATGAAATGTGATATCCGACTCCAATTGCTTAATTCCAAGGTCGGAGTCTTTACCCTACAAGTATGGAATCCATAAGCTGTATTATAGACAAACTTTAAGTTCCTTTTTTTTTTTTTTTTGATAAAGAACTTTAACTGAAGTTCTTAAAGTTTATTAAGAAATGAAATGCATCTCAAAACTATAGGTCTGTGAAAAATAATCCAGCAACTTAAAAATCAAGATATACCAGTGAATTATGTTACCTGTAGAAGGTTGTTCAAGATTTTCCTCCCGTCGTAAAAGTATATGTCAAGGATATTTGTAAACGACTGCTTATCAAGGCGCAAGAGCCTGCACAGTTCACATACTCGAACTGTATAAGGTTGAGGAATATTGCAAAGAATTGAAATCTGTCCAAAAGAGCTGTTGGGCTGCAGTAAAGATACGATATCTTCTGAACCATCTTGTCCTATGCCCACTTCCTCCTGCAGAAA
Organism: Momordica charantia; assembly: GCF_013281855.1. Classification (NCBI taxonomy): domain Eukaryota; kingdom Viridiplantae; phylum Streptophyta; class Magnoliopsida; order Cucurbitales; family Cucurbitaceae; genus Momordica; species Momordica charantia. The sequence continues at coordinate 22,964,971 of NW_028275162.1, read as the reverse complement.
TATGGTTATCTGATTAAGGATTTTAGCAGTTTCTTGTTAACGTTACGGTCAACAATATTTTTGGGTTATTCTAAAGACAAAACAAAAGGACATGTGGCTAGAACAATGTACGAGAAAAACTATTAAAAATAGAGTATTTAAGGTAGAAAAGATGCCAAGATTCATCAAATTTCTTTCCTTGATGATCCTAAACTTTGGATAAAAGAGGACATCAAGACCTAAAAATTTATAAAGAAAACACAAATTATGTAAAAGAATTGGTAACGGCAAAATAAATTATTGGAAACAGATAACATGATCAGTGGACTCATACCAGCGCACCATGACAGACAAAATAAAGTTGATCAACTACGTTTCCTTGCTCCATTATCACCTCTCCAGGGAGAAAAAACTCTTCATGGAGTCTAATAACCTACAATGACAAACCACATAAAAAACACCTTCTTCAAAAAATATGATCACTACTACAGACTAGAAAAACAAAATGCTTACTATTTGATTGATGAACTCTGGAGAGCATCCTTTAAAGAGAGGAACATTCTCAATATAAGGCAAGTATAATGTTTGGGAAATCTGCATAAAGTGAAATTTTGTCAAGCTAGCAATCTAAGCACATTTATGCACTGAAGAAAGAACATACTTCCTTATGAAAGTGAGAAAGAACAGAGAGCCAAAACATCACTCTCTCCTCACCCAAAACCCTGAAACTCCTACTACTTCTGCCTCATCCCAAATCAAAGATAAGAGAAAGAAGGTGAATAGAAAGCCAAGTGTTTCCTAATGCCATTGCTTCAATAAACAGATTGTTTCCTATCATCATGCTAACTATTATGTTAATTAAATTATGTAAAATTGAATATTTGTGTTTACCTTAGAACGGATTGATATCGGGATGTCCCGAAGAACAGAAGCCTCAGTGTAACTACTTTCATACTGTAAACGTAAGTGACCTTTGATCTGATCACGGATATCCCTGCTAAGTCTATTTCTGTTCATGTACTTCATTACATCTGCCATTTTATCCCTGAATTTCACTGTCTTAGATCCTTTAACGATCAATGCAGTCATGTTACCGATCAAATAAGCACCGAGAACCATGTCAAGTGACACATAAATCATCACGAATATCATTTCCCTCAAGTTGACTGCATGTATATCTCCATAACCTGTTCATAAAAAACAATTTAGGATTAAGGAAACTCAACTGAACAGCAATGTGTAGAATTTTACTTCCAAATGCCAGTAAATGACCAACAAGTAGAGGCTATTTTAATATTCCCAAAAGTAAGTACTCCTCCCGAGCAAAAATGCAAAGGGAAAAGAACGTCATATGCTTACATTTGATTACCATTTCAGTTTTAGTAGTATTTACAGAGCTAACTTTCAAAAGTAGAAAACAGAAAATAAAATAATTATCCGGGCCTATAATTTAGTTCTTGCATCCCCATTTGATTGGTTCAAAAGTTGTCATCGAAGGTGTTAAGAAGGCACTTACCAACAGTGGCCATGGTGACAATGGCAAAATACAAAGATGTGGTGTAGCGTTTCCATAAATCGATATCTCTGAAATCTGAGTAACTGTAGTCCCCTAGTTTTAAGCTTCCGATCCACGTGTACCCTTCTTCAGAAGGAGGAAGAGTAGTTGCTAAGTAGTAAAAGATGCAGGCTGCAGTGTGTGTGCAGTAAAGTTCAACAACAAGGAGCTTGACAATTCTAGTGAACATATAATTTATACGTATATCCTTCTCCAACGTCTGAAAAAAATCAGTGACTTTCCGCACCCGAAATAGCCTTATCCATAGGAGGTATCTCACCTCCTCTCTTCTCCCACAAGCCTGTTCCAACACAGATGTAGAAAATTGTTAAAAACAGCAGTCCCAGAGAGATTATAAAGCCTGCACTGGAAAACTCAGCACAGAACAATCTGTCAATAAAACAATGTGTCAAAACAGAACCTTAAAATCAATGGAAAACAAGACCCCTAATTACAAAATGTCATGGGTTGCTTCTAAAACAATGGTTCCATAGAGTGTCACCTTGTAAATGATATCCCAGGGCATACAGCTGAGCAAATCAGTCACAAAAGTGGATTTCAAGTACCTGAAAAACACAAAAACAGAACATATAAGACGAAATCATGAACAGCAGAACTACCAATACCCCCCAAATCTGCACATAAGCTCAACATTCAGAGTGACCTGAGGACTATTGGGGTGCGCTTGTAGACCATTCGGTAAGTCTGACTGTCTCGGTAGGCAAGAAAGAAGTGGAAAACAATGTCGAGGAGGAAAGCAAGTTGTCCCACAATGTCGAGTATAAATAGATTCTCGGGTAATCCCCTGAAGAACCCGAATTCCATGGGAGTGAAGAAGGATGAGTAGATTGCCCATATCAGTATGAACTTCGTCCACGCCCTGTACCACCTGCATTTGATTTGCTATATTATGTAAAACTTGTTCATGCACTCTTATGAAATGAACAAATGCCCAACGGAGTATTTCAACTGGTCAAAGTTGAGAGTTCGAATATAACCCATGTTGGAAAAAAATGGACTTCATTTAGGGGTGGGTGTGTTTCCTTAGAATTCTTACTCATCATGCTCAACAATTTGGATGCCCTTGACATTATTTGGGCATTCTTGGGTTCTTTCTTTTTCGCCCTAATTTTCATCTCATGTGATTCTGACGAGAAAGATTTCTATCCGCTGTTCTCTTTCGTACCCCTTCATTTGGATTGCATTATTTTATGAACTTAAATTTCCATAGACTCGACACAATCCAATTATATTTGTAACTAATTGACTTAAAAACTGATATGTGAGATTAGTTTGAAAAAATCTACGTTCTGTGAAAATCATTTTCATACTAACTAAATTATATATGTTTTTCTTTTTGGTGAAAATTAATGAAATTTCACTTGATGAAAATTAAGGAGATCCGTAAGGTGTAATGTCAATGTTAAATAAAGGTAAGTTGAAGTAATATGTAAACCTAATTAGTCATCAAATTATATTATGAAACAAAATGATATGAAAAATATGGAAATTGCATATAACTAATTCGCCTCATCAAATTTTTCTGCTTATTCATTCCATCATATCCCTCGCGAGCGCAACAAACCCGCAGATTATCTGGCCAAACTTGCCCTCCCCCGTACTTCTTCAATCTTTTTGCAAGATAATTTCCCCTCTTGGACGTTAAATTTAGTAAAGGGAGATTACCTTCGACCTGTAGCCCACGTGGCACTTTCCTCTTCTACTTAATTTAATACATTTTTTCCTTTAAAAAAACAAAAACACCTTGTCGTTGATATTAACCTTTGCCAAATTCAGTCGGTTAAAGTACCTATGTATATATGATAGTTTGATTCCTACCCGTGAAATGGTTGAACTAAATTTTTTTTTTATAAATTTTTAAGTTAAAATATTATTTTTTAAAAATTCATTTTGGTTCTTATCCATTTAATTTTTAATTCATTTTAATATTTGCACTTTTTAAAGTATCTATTTCAGTCTCCATATTTTAAAAAGATGACCAATTTGATCAATTCTTACAAAATTTCAAAAAAAAAAGATATAAAATAAAAATTTATAATTACATTTCAAAAAATTTAGTAGATAGAGTACCATGCTAAAATTACGATAAAGAGAAGTAACTTTTTAAACGTATATAGATAAAAAATGTACGTTGGATAATATAGACTAAAATAAATAAAAGTTGAAATTAAACTAAAATGCACTAAAAGATTGGATTAAAATGTACGTGGTCCTTTAAGATTGGGTCAGATCCAGAAGGTTCTGCCCGCCCATGATCCAACTCTCTGACCTAATGTTGTCTTCTAATTGCGATAAATTCCACTATCTTGTATTAACGTGGCAATCTTACCCAAAAGTTAGCCAACTACCCATTATGATATGAGCAATAAACAGCCCATAATATAAGTTGACCATTCGACAGCGATCACTGTTTACTCAATTTGTATTGTTTATACAAGATCATACTCAATTGCCCTAAAAGGGAAAAAGACACAGAAACCCAAGGAAAATATGGCCAAAATCTTTGAAAGAGAGCGACAAAAAGGAAAAAGTACATTAACAAGCACAAAAGGGGAAGAATCAGAGTGGAATCAATTTGTCTTTTAGTAAGTTAAGAGAGAGATTTATAATTTTCAAAAATCATGGACAGGATAGTCACAAGTCCAAAGTTAGACCTTTATACTTATTATCCAGTAAAATCGGTCTCAGATTTTTAATATTTTTTTTCTTCAAATTTCTAACTTATTTCTTTGTTAAATGATTTAGGAGTGTCTTAAAATGAAAATTGTTCGAGTCTTTTGTTTTGCAAATTATCCAGTCAGCTAGAATTTCTACTAAAAAACAAAACATCACGTCAAATGTTCCTCAGAAAATTAAAATATAACTTTTTCAAATTTTATTTTTTCAGAACTCTTAAAACAAAAGCTTGAAAACCTCAATTCAAAATACCCATATTTGAAAACACATTTATCATATCTCAAATTTCATATATAAAATCTGAAAAAAAGAAAAAAAGAAAAACAAATTTGGCCAGATCTACAAGTAACCCATAAATAAAGTAACATAGTCACTATTTCCCAGACCCACTATGAGATCAGAAGAGGCCCCATCATTTTGATCATCTTTGAAAACTTCCACATTACATATATATATTTTTACTAAATACCCAATACGCCAAAGCACAAAACATTTGAAAGATGATTCAAAAAATTACTCCTAAAACCTGTCAAAGTGGCAGCTAAGACATGTGAGCTGTGACAAAATGACAACCACCACACACACACACACATATATATATATTTTTTTATGTGACCAAAATGGTTCCCTCCCTCACCCCGGCCCCCGCCCTATCCCCATGTCTATTAAATTACGATTTAAATGTCAAAACAAAACCTATCTAATCAATCTGCAAATCTCTCAATTATCCTTTTTCCCTATCCCTTCCAACTTCCAAGTCTTGCCAAAGAGAGCTTGGCCACACAAATTTCACCCTCCAGCTACGCCAAGTGTGTGCGACTATAATAAAACTAGTTTCTGTATTTTTAATTATTTTTGTTTGTTTTAGTCTTGTTATTTTTTTGAAAAGACTATTTTCGTCCGTCTTTTTAAATGGGACCAATTTGATTCTTATATTCAAAATTTCAACACAGATTATATACCCACATCTTAATAAATTTAGGAAAGGAAATATATTAAGATAAGAAAAAATGAAATAAAAATAATGAAGTGAAAAAAATATAGTCAACATATGGCATAGAAATTGTAACTCACAACTTTTTTATTGGTTAGAGATTGAGATCTTAATCCGTTGAACTAAGTTTGATTAGGCCAAAATAGAATAAAAATAACCTTTTAAAAACTAAAAAATTTAAATGAACGAAAGTCCACATTTACTTGTAAGTTGCATATATATGAATAGTAGTTGCAATTTACTAAAATAACTGAAATCAAAATAATTAGAAGGTGGGAGTGGTTTTTGGATGGCGATTAATTTATGGAGTACGGATTCTGAATTGTAATTGTTGACGAGTCGCGTTCAGACGCAAGCGCGACGTTTCATAATCTTTAAAATTAAAATTTGGAATGAGGTTGGAGACGAAGCGTACCTGCTGTCAGGGCGGATAACGAGGCACTTGATGCCATTGATGAGGTTTTCGCGGCTAAATCTTCTGCGATTCGACTCGAGCCTCAACTGTTTCTGAATCAGATTGAATCGGCTCGTTCGCGACGAAATGATCCGCTCGCGGACGCTCTCCATCTTGAAATCCTGATCCTCATCGGAATCCGGCCGGCGGTTTCTTCCGTCCTCATCTCTTCCGCCGATTCCGGCCATCCTCTCTTCCCCTCAACACATAAAACAGACACAATACAATTCAATCGCCGCCGTCAACGGTGCGCCTGCTGAACACGCGATCGCCGCACGCGCTCCCTGCATAATTTGGTCGAATTCGTTAACGTTTGAAGATCTACATCTTCGATAGGGAGGAGAAAGGAGGAAAAAAAAGGCGAACTCGCTCGCTGAAGTTAATAATCAGCTAGAAAGTTCGCGAACGATGACGACGTCATGAATTTCGAAAACGAGAAATAGCGGAAGTTAATTGAAAAAGGAAGCTAACCGGTGAAGAATCCCTTTCTAAGATTGCTTGACAGATGGAATCACGGGGAAAACGGGAGGAAATTTTTGGAAAATAGACACGCGCCGTTCAATTTTTCACGCAGATCTTTCCGACGATGGCTAAAGCGGGAAAGAGACGAATGAAAATTGCAGAGATAGAAAATTGAAGAAGAAAGAGAAACAGATCAATAATAAGTGTTTAGTTTTAATTTTAAATAAAAATTCTTCGACTACGGTCTATGAAGCGCGAGCGACACCTTGCCGAATACCGAGGGTATGAATTTATAGTTGTTATCACTTATCATTAGATTAGGGCACATTTTTACTCAATTTTTTAATCGTCAATTCATGCCTCTACACTTTTTTATTTTATTTTTGGGAGTTTTCTTTTCACGATTTAAATTTTATTTAGTTACTCCACATTCATATTATAAGTTAGGTCATTTGATATATTTTTAATTTAGTCCATATAATTAAGTTTTGTTTCATGTACTTTTAGACTTTGTTTGGTTTAACTCATTTGATTTAGTTAAATCTAACTAATAGTTCATAAATTATCTCTTATCTCACACTAGAAATCCACCAATTTTATTCAAATACTTTATTTAATTCTAAAATTAAAATTAAAAATTATTTTCGTTATTTTAATTCTTTTAATAAAATTTTAAGTTTAAATATTTGTATGTTATGTAGCATCTATTTATGGTATTTTAGTTTTTACGCTTTAAAATAAATTATTATATTCATATTCAATCACTTAATACAAAATCATTTTATTTCTAAGACAGAAACTGTAAATCATAATTTTTTCCTCAACAATGGTAGGATGGGGGATTTTAATCATAAGAGAAGTAGATATTTTACCACTTAGTTATACTCATGCAGACAATTATCATGGGTTCAAATTCCATGGTAACCACCTATCTAAAATTTAATATTTTAATGTTTTTCTTGGACAACTAAATGCAGTAGGGTCATATGATTGTCCCATGACATTAGTCGAGGTGTTTGTGAAAGTTGTCCCAGACACTCACCAATAAAATAGATTTGATAGTTTATGAATTAAAATATGTTTAAAATATATATATATATAGAATTCCAACCTAAATTTCACACAACAAATTAGTTCCGCAACGTGTAGCTGTTTTTTGTTTGCTTGTAAGGTGATTTAAGAGCAACACGCTTTGGGTATTATTGGTGGTTTGGAACTTAATTCAAAGGATTAAGAATATGACAAGACTTTTTGTTATCTTTTTTGGAAGATAATATGATAGATTTTTTACTATATAAGAAATTATCCCTTTGTTTATTTATTTATTTTATTATTATTTTTAATCAGTGATGAGGACTTATCCCTTAATTTAGTAAAGGAGAAATAGGTAAAATTCTTCATTTTAATAACTTCATATTTAAATTATATTTTAAACAAGTGACTTCACGTACGTATAGGCTTTGTAAAAAGTCATACTCATTTATTTTCTTTCCTTAATAAGTTCAAATTATCCTAAATAAATTATTAATATCACTCTTAGATTTGAAACAAAACAAAGGTAAAAGGTAAAAAAACAAAGTTATATGTGGACTAATAATGAATGAAAAGAAAACAAAACAATATTGCAAAGATTTGAATTCATCTACTTTGATATTGCTGTATAAATACAGATCATCCCATCAAGTTCTTAACAATTGTTATCATAATTCCTAGGAAGTCAATTTCAATAATAAACCAAGTTTTGAATTTTTAATAAAGTCAACAACTCGATCCTCTTAGCCATTTGTTAACCATATAGGTTAAATTATTAATTTGTTTCTCAATTTTGATGATTACGTTTATTTCACCCTAAACTTTAAAAACTTTCAGTGATTCTATTCAATCTCACTCTTACATCATTTACTAAGGGTCCGTTTTTTTCTTTTTTGGTGACATTCTCGTTTCTTGATTCTAATATTATTAAGAAACTTAAAAACCATTTGACAACTATTTATGTTTCTTTCTTTCTCATTTCTCGTAGAAAAGTTCTCAAATTTGTATATAAATTTTGGAAACAACAAAAACAAGTTAATTGTCTATTGTTCCCGTTTCCAATTTGTTTCAAAACATAAATAAAAATATTGTTCTATCATTTTTGAATCGTGGGTGTTGGAAGTCATCCTATTCTGTTTTTCTTCATTAGAAAAGAAGAAATAGAAACGTTATCAAAATGAACCTTAAATTAATGACATTGTACGTCTATCAGACACATATGGGTTGATTTAGTACAAATATATACCGAAACAAAAAAAAAGTGAATAAGTTGTACAAAATAAAGTAATTCGTATAAATTGTGGCAACAAATTTTTTCTTTCCTATGAAACTATTCGACTTCCTCATTTGACATAAACACGAGTGTAAAAAATATTTGTGCACCTAAACAAAGAGTCAAATTTTAATGAGTGCATTAATAAACTTTCACAATTTGTTGTAAGCCCCACTCTTACACAATGGGTAGTGGACCATATGAAACAAAGGTTGTCTTATTATTATTTCTCTTGAAGCAATTAAAACTTTGAGTGAAGTTGCACATGATCATGTTTTTATGTGACACACTCATTATAGGACCTATGTTGGTGCACAATTTCAAACATGTCGTGCTAGTTGTGGCCTAGAAAGTCTAAATATTGCATCCATTTTCATGTTTTTGACCAATTATTTCGAGTTACTGTCACTTTTAAACAATAAAATATTAAATATTTCGGAGTTGGTATTAGTTAAAAATAAAAAATAAAAAAAAACCTTAAGAAAAATAATTTCTCTCACATTCAAAACCATGAGTGATCGATTATTGTGTCAAAGCATAGTTCAAAAGAACAAGACACTTTAATATAATTTTAAAAATCGATAGTTTAATCTCTCGTCTTACTATAATAAAACAATAAAAAATAAATAGTGAACTCTTGATATTACATCGACAGGAGAGAGCAACTAAATTAAGTATTTTAGGGGATGCAAACAAATTTTAGATTGGGAAGGAAATTAAGAAAAATCAAAGAAAACTATTTGCTTAATGGGGAAAAAAATTTATGTTATTTCATGAACGAAGGTGCAATAATTATTCTGTAAGAACATTATATTTTTTCATACTTTTTTGTTTTTTTTCAAGGAAAAACGAATTGAACCATATATTTTTTTTTGTTAAAAAAATGTTAAAATAGGTTAATAAATTAAATGTTATGGGCTCATTGAAACTCGATAAGATATATGAGAGAATCCACGCACACTATGAAAAGTATGAGCTGAATCCAAAACTCGATAGGCCAAGGAGGGAAAATCTACGTGTCCCAAGGATGGGTAGTCCAACTCGTCGACGTTCCTCGGACAAAGTTCACCTGATGTGACATCATCAGTGGGAGTACGATTTTGTGAGTCAGAATATTCTTAGAATCGACTAAGAACTCTCTGCCTAACGGTACCGCTTCAAGCATCTTCTTCCAAATCGCTCCCTTATAAAATAAGAAGGTCAAATCATTCTCAATGGTACACGCAATATCTTGCACTATACTTTTGCTCTCCTCTGGACTCTTGTGGACAAAGTTATAATTTAAGATTTGGAGTGCATTTGATTAAATACCACACTGATGTTGAGTTCAATTTTGCAGGTTACGCGTACGCGAAGGAAGCGATCACATTATTATTTACTGACCATGTCAACTGATTGAATTTCGGCACCAACCAAAACAAAATAGTAATGATGACACATTTAGGATGTGCACCGGAAACAATAATTTTCAAAATCATTTATCTTTAATATATACCCTCAACTAAATCATATATTATGGTCATATGATAGCTAGTCACAATTGAAAACTAATCATTAGCATCTTCCTCCACTTAATTACTCATCGATGGACTCTCATTTTAGAACTTCATCTCCTCCTTTTCATATCAACTCTAACTTTTTCACTACTTTAAAATTTAATTCTACCTCTTGATCTAAAGTTAGGTATTTATGTGTTGAAGTACAAATATTAGCCAATGAAAATAGCTAGAGACAATATATTAAAGACTTTGATGGCCTTATTTGAGTGAGTAGCTAGATTAATTTTGATAATGATAGTCAATAAAAACAAATATTTAAACATATATCCTACCTTTTGTCTTTAGTTATAATTAATTTCTAACTACTAATTTTACAATATTTTATCTCAATTGGTCAATTATGAATATAATTACATATGTGATCCTAATTGACTTCTATTATTTTTTTCTCCGAGAAAATACAATTGTCTTCATATGCGAGGTTGCTTGCATGTTATGCTAAGGCTAATTTTTTTTATAAAAAAAATCAATTACTTAAAAATATATGTAATTATCAACTTCATTTAATTTATGTTTATTTGTCAAGATTAGCACAATTAAAATGAATTCTAGGATTTCATTCAAAAAAAAAAAAGAATATTACGATGGTAAAGCTGGCGATAAATAACATTTTAAATAAATAAATAAACATGATTTATTTGAAAGTTTGACTTTTTATCTTCGTATTAACGTGTATACTTGTACGAATGAGACTGAGATTTATTCAATAAATAATTTTATTATTTATCTATTTTGTTTTACAAATTCAAATAAGAAATAAAAAGAAAAGCGTTAAAGAAACTGAAATAATATAGGCATTTAATAACCTTTCTGTTTCTTTTATTTTTATTTTTTCGTTTACTTTCTATGCGTTTTTATTCTTAACGAAATAACTAGTAAACTAATTACTATGCTCGAGTTCAAGTGATTTTGATTATTTATCGTTTATATTTTTTGAAAGTATTTTTATAAACAAAAAATTTTGATTGTTTTTTCTTTCTAGGTTTTTATTTTTTCTAATGTTCTAAAAGGGTGATGAGGTTGCTATAAATATATTTTTATTTTTATTGCCAACCAATCGAGTCTAGGTCAAATTGTTAAAGTATCTATTTCTGATTAGAAGGTCATGAGTTCGAACCCCAGTCCCACAATGTTGTACTAAAAAATATATATATATATATATATTATTATGTTTTGACTCGTAAATTGTTTATATAAGATTTTAAAAGTAATAATAAAAAAGGACAAACTTATGGATGATTTATTTTTAAGATATATTTTCAACTAAAATTCAGCTTTTTTTCTTTTTTTTTTAAACAAAAACGAGAATGATGGCTTAACAACACTTCTATTTATTTCTCAAGGACTATAAATAAAAGATTGTTAATAAGTAGCTTATTTCTAAAAAAATCTAAGAAAACATAAAATATGATTGATATTGATATTTGCAAGACGAAGGTAGAGTCTATAATCTTATTCCACATACATGAACTTAATATGAGTTAGTCAGTCTGATTATCAATTAATTATGATAGTTGGGAGCTTTTTACTGAATTGTGATTAATCAAACCGAGACAACAGGCAATCGACCATCTGCTTTGTTGGGTTTCTAAAGTGAATGTAAACAAAGTCTCATATTAACTAGGGAATGACATGATCCATGGTGTGTATAGATATCTCATTAGTATGAGGCCTTTTGGATAAATCAAATTCTGGGTGAAACAAAAAGCAAAACTGTGAGGGCTATGCCTAAAGCGGAAAATATCATACCATTGTAGGATACGTACTTGGGGTACATGTAGTCATGATGTAATCCGTAGTTGTGTCTATCAGGTTGTATTACAGCCTTGAGCTTTGGATAAGAGCAAGCTCTCGTTTTGGTCCGAGAGTAGACGGATGAGTGACTCCTTGAGGAGAGGCTTGGTGGTACTTTGTTCGAAGGGAGGATTGTTGGATTTGTATAGGGAGTGCAAACAAAGTCCCGCATTGGCTATGGAAAAGAGTGATCATAAGTATGTAAGAGAGGATAATTATCTCCATTGCTATGAGGCATTTTGGGTGAAACCAAAAGTAAAGTTACGGCTGGTATAAGCCTCACGACTTTGAGTTGTACTCTTTACAAACCCAACAAAATACAAACATAAAAATCAAAAAACAAAATAGTCATCAAAACGAGGTTTCAACCGCTTTATACAGCTTTTGACGTTTGTCTAACATAATAATCCTGTCCTAACGAATTAAACTAAGCTTAGCACTCTTACACTTACTAATGATATATGATTTGTGGCCGAGTTTTCACACTCAAAACTACGGAGTTATATTGTAATAAAAAAAACTAAGGAGTAATAAGTTTTTCTGGCCCTAGCTAGTTGATACACTATTAGTGGTTCTTATTTGACCACTCACAAAAATTAAACAAAACCACATGACCTGAAAAAAACTAGCCAATTCCCAAAGCCCTTGTATTAATTAATTAATTAAACTATGTGCACACCCATCAGTCATAGAAATTAATTACAAGAGTGGAAATGACACTTCCCACTGGCTGCCCATCTGCCCTCTTGGCTTTATTTTTATTGGTTGAGTGCCATGCCAAGTCACCAAAATACCATCAATAAATAACATTTTTTAATTTATTGGTTGAGGGCCAATTTTATTTATCTATTTTTAATGTTTATATTTGTAATTAGTGGAAGATTAATTAAGAAAATGCCCATTCTCATGCATGCATTGCCCACTACTATTCATAAATAAATGAACATGGCTCTTCTTGTGGCTTAGGATTAGAGATGCAATGTATTTTTTTTTTCTTCTCAAAGGAAATGGGCCAATGATGGAAAATTTTTGGCTTGGATTATGAGCATTTTATTAGGTTAATTCTTAAATATGAGATAGACATGTCTTATGTATTAAAAAATTATGAACTCAATGGATGCGGTTATTTTGATTGGATGTTATAAAGTATTATGAATACAATATGGGAAGATAGATGACATTGTACATTCCATTTCAAAATATATATTTTCGATAAAAATGACATGTTTATTATTTTAATTAAACAAATGTATTTACACGCACATACACGTACATGTAGATGTAGATATAGATATATACATATCACATTCACACATTTATTAGGATGATTTAGTTATGTGTTCTTATTTTTTCCTCCTTAATTCTCATTTTGGAATAAGAAATATCTTAAACTAGTTCGAAATACATTTGAAAGTGTATTTTATTCTTATGTCAAGGAGTATATTTTCTAATTTTATTGTTATTTAAAGAATGAGAACCCTCTCAACACTATTACTTTTTTTTTATTATGTGATCGAGAAGCTGATTTTAGGCAGATTTAACATTTTTATGAGCCAATAAAGGAATGAAACGAGTTTAATATTTTTTGTAGCATAATTATTGCAAAAGTTTGCCTGTCCATCTCTTCACATTTCGTGCTTGCAGAAAATACTATACTCGTTCAATTGTTCTTTTACCCGTGCAAAATTAATTCATTGCATTATTAAATTGATGGAGTTAACAATACGGAGGACCTACTATTATATGAAAAATTGAAAGTTCAAAAAATATAGGGAATAAAGATACATCTTGAAAGTTTTGAGACTACTATTTAAAATATGGAGACTAAATAAATTCAACTTTAAAATTTTAAACATCAATTTGTGATTAGCATTTTTTTAAATACTTATAAATATAAGAGATGATATAAATTCAAACACTAAAACTTAGAAAAATGTGCTAATACTTTTTTTTTCTTGCATAACAATATAATAAGTGTCTTATCTATTGAATTATGTTCGGATGGATACTTAATACTTTTTGTTTTTTTAGTTATATGGTATGTAGGGATGAAGATTCAAACTTTCGATCTCTTTGATCGATAACATATGCATTAAACAGTTAAACTATATTCAAATTTACGATTTAAATTTGATAAAGTGTTGTGAGAAAGACATCTTGATTAGGAAATAATGAAGGTGGGATAAGGTTGGTAGCTTATATAGAGAATTGATATACGAAGCCATGAACCTCATTAAACCATTAGATTAAAATGATATATTGTGGGTGCACACAATTAGACTATTCAGTGGGAGGTCGGTGCCAAGAAAAAGGTCAAATTACTGTTTCATTTAATGTTGTCCCCATTATTCATTCTTATGGTGAATATATTTTTTTTTGGTCAAGAAAATTTATTTTATTTTTCTCTTATAAATCCTTGATATTGAGATAGGATTAAAGTTAAAAGGGTGTATTAGATACAACACAATTTAGGAAACTAGTACTAAACACATTTAAAATTTTAAAAATTTATGAGACACATATTTTAAATTTTATTTAACGCATAATTAATAGTGAATCAAATTATTATCTTGTGAGTCAAAAGACAAATAACAATTAACACAATGTGTATAGTACAACATGTGGAGATGGAGGATCGAACTTACAATGTTATGGTTGGAGGTATATGTCAATTACCATTGAGCTATATTCACTTTGACATGATGTGTATCAATCTTTACTTCTCAACCACTAAAATGAAATTTTTTTTTAGAGCAAGCAATTAATTGAGACGTAAATAAGTGCTAAAGAAATATATGTTTAAGGTGACAATAGGGTATGGAAGGGGTTGTGCGTCAACAGTATTTAGTGCTAATTGTTTAGCATATTTTTTTCACTGATAAAAATTGGACAGTTTTTTCTTTTTTTTTTTAAAAAAAACAGAAAGAATTCTCTTTTATACATTTTTTTCCTTTACTTGTCAAAAAATTTAATAACGATGAACAAAATATAAGTGTCATAAGTACCTTTAGTTATGCGTTAAAAGGCATATAAATTTTTTTTTCCATTTTCGAAGCAATACAAAGGCATAAAGTTGGGCGATAATGAATATAAAACACACACATATATATATAAATGTGCAAATGAAAGTTTTTTTTTCTTTTTTTCGTGAACTTAAACATATTCAATTGGTTAAAACATATATTTATAAATAAAAATTTGTGGATTCGAATTCCTTCAAATTGATGTACTAAAAAAATGATAGGTTTGTTGGTAAAATATGTTAAGTATCTCCAGAATTGCATGATATTGGCTTTTAACATAAGCTTTGTTTTTTGTTTCACCCTCTCATCTATGTCTTCCTTAATCAATATGAGATTTTACTTGCATACTCTGCAGTCCAATGAAAGCCTGCTTGTCTTATCAACATCTTTCTTTTACTTACATACTTACCATCCCATGCAGGCCAGCCGGACTGCTAAGACATTTTCACACGAGAAGGGCTTTCCACTGCCACAAACTTCAAATATTTATTGAAATTGATTAGTTTATAAGCCGTAGGAATTAAAGAAGGTATAGTCAGTGGGTGTTTGGCGTGGGAGAAGGGGCACAAAGGTTAATTAGTCTGTGCCACTTGTGAATTAACATTTTATAAAATATATCTCGCACGAGAGTCTTGAGAGAGAAAGAGACGGATTCCATGGAGGTTGTTCAATTTCTTCAGGGCAAAATGGATGCCGTTCACAGAAATTTCTTGGCTTATGGAGGATATTAGAAATTGTGGAGGAAGGAGAATTGGATCAATCCAACATGTTAAGAGGACCTCAAATTCGGTAGCTCATGAGATTGCTCGTTTTGCGATGGAAACGGGGTAGAGATGGAGTGGTCTTCAGATCTTCCACATTGGTTATCGAGTCTTGTAGACTCTGATTTTCCTTAGTTTTGTTTCGTTCTATACATTACTCAAACAACAAAAAAATGGTGCTAACGAGTAACAATAAGGATTATTTATTAGAAACAAAGTCAAGAGTTTAAGAATGTCGTAATTGAAGGCTTTTTAAATTTAAAGACCAAGTTCATGTGCTAAGTTTATAATTATTTGACAGAAAAATATAAAAATAAAGTTGGTACATAATCAAGCTTAGAAGTCGACTATTGAGATAGGTTTTAAGGTGTAAATTTAAGTTTCTTCTTCAAGATTTCTTTCTCCAAGTATGAATCCTAACTTCGAGAGATTTTTTTCTACTTGGATCTCCAAATTTTGAGGTCTTCATACAACATGACACCACGTGACTAAATTGTTAATCTCTTTCTTCAACTACTTTTTAAATCTATCGACTTACGCCACATAAAATCTAATTCAAATCTAGAAATGTACCTAATTAATTTTTCTAAAAAGTTTCCCTATTAAATATAACTTAATTATTTAAGGTACCAATAGCTTTATTAAACGTCGGAAATTTGAGTCTATTTTTTTTAGTTCAACGATTATAGTTGGAGAGATTGAACTATCAAGAGACTTTTGAGATAGTAATTACTATTTTTGACAAATTCTTATGGTAGTAAAAAAATACATATGTTTAAGTTAATAAATTGGATTCTTTTTCCAAGCTTAAAGCTTTTGCAAGTCATCAACTGATACACATGTGTGGTCATATTTTAAGATGATATCAAAGCCGGAAGATCCTGCACATGCGTGAGAGCTTTGATCATATTTTAAGATGATATCAAAGCTGGAAGATCATGTGTTAAAAATGAGTATTATTGTTTGTTCTCATTAAATATTGATTTAAGTTTTTGGATTTATTATTAAGATAAGAGTGTTAACTTTAAGTGTCTTTCAAATTGGTAACAATTTAGTCATTGAACTTTAATATGTAACAATTTAGTTCTTATAATTTAAAGTTGATTGAACTTTAATATGTAACAATTTAGTTCTTATAATTTAAAGTTGGTAATGATTCTTTGTATGAAATTTTTTTTTATTAAATTACTTATATATATATATAGATTAATAAACTAATGAGAGACCAAATATGTTTATAAATTAGAAAAATTAAATTGTTAAGTAATAAAATTTGACTCTTGATTTTAATAAAATTTCTTCCAACAAGGACTAAAATGTTACAAATTTTAAACCACAGGGACTAAATCGTTATAAACTAAAATTCAAGAACTAAATCGACTAGATCATTACAACTAAATTGTTACTTTAGTTGAAAGCACCTGTTTTCTGACCAATAAAATTTTAATTTCAGGTCTTTCTATATAGTTTCCTTTTTGAATGGTTACACCTTAGTCCAAACATTAATACATCTCCTTTATTCAACACTACATCAACTTCAACTTTTGGTCCAAAGAAGTTCAATCCAGATTAATTTTTGAACAAGATCAAAGACAGACATATCAATTTAAAGAAAATCTAACCCAAAAACCGATTTTTTTTTCAAGAAAATAAAATCAAACTGATTGAACTAAAAAGGAAAGTGCAAAATTAATATGGCAATCATAAAAACCCAATACCACATCAGAAACCAGTAATCTCCTTTATTCAACACTACATCAACTTCAACCCTAAATCAAAATCAAAATCAAAATCAAAATCCAAGAGAACGAGCTGCAAGATGAAGAAACAACACTACAGGATCAGAGCTCAAGCGCGAAGAAGCGTAACACCGAAAGAGATTGTGCAAATCATCAAACCAAGCACCGCCAGAAAGGAAAATTTCCTGTTTGGTTTAAAATCCGTCGATTAGTCACCAAGTGTTTTCAGAAACAAATTCAATTAGATTTGTCGAAATCGAATCTGGACAGAGAGAGGTGTTCAGAAAACTCACCCGATTGTGAGGCGGTTTTCAGGCACGCCGGTGGCGTAACCTCTGAAATAGAAGAACCGACTTACGACGTAGAGAACACCGAACGAAGCGCTAAGGCAAGGATGCCTAATTCCTCCCAAAATCATGAGCATGAAGAACAGAGGCATCATTTCAAGCGAATTCTGGTGTCCTCTCTGTAGCAATTTATGCTCAAGATTTCAGACTCAATCGATTTCCTCCTCGAATCAAAAATTAGGGCAAATAAATTCAATATCGAAACAGAGCATACAGAATCACATACCTGAACGCAATTGAAGAGCTTAGCATCCTTGTTTTCGGATTCCAGGGCATACAGATTCGGGTAAAACACCTTATACCTAAAATTAAGAAGACAAAAGTCGAAATTAAAAGATCGATGTGATCGATATTCACCAAAGGAGAAGGAGAGAAAAGAGAAATTACTTCTTGCGAGCTCTGCCGACTTGGCCGGCCATCCAGAAATTAAGAAAGGTGTAGAGAACAAGAACGAGGACGACGTAGCCATATTCGGCGGGCAAAAGCTCGATTGCGGCCATTTTTGGAGGTGAGGAGTGAGGGCAAGAGAGCTCCAAGGTTGGGGTTCTTATCGTTATTCAGCAACTTTTTCTCCAAGCCATTGGGTTTTCTTTAATCGGATCGGTCAACTGTGAAATGTGAATGGATCGATGATTAGGGTTCGAGATTCTAGAAATTTCCGTGGGTGAGGTGAAGAACTGAACAGTTTTTGCTTTTTGATAATTATTTTCTTTTTTTAATTGGTTATTTTAATTGCTAATGCTGGATTTTAATGTCTAAACCACAGGCGGCCGGATTCGGAATTTCAGAGTGATGTTAAATCGTATTTAAAATTATTGTTGGGAAAATCGAAGGATGGGACGGGATGGGATATTGATATTCTATGACATTACGTTAAATAGTTAAATTATCAATTAATTCATTTGTAAAATTTTAATTTGTATTAATTTTTGTACATTGAAAGATATTTAAGGTGGTTAGTTGATATTGTGCTCATGTTTTAATGATTAAAATATATTTATATTAGTATCTTGGTTTATTTTAATTCTTTTTGTGATTTTTCAGAATTGATGTTGTGTGGTTGTTCATAGGAGTTTGTTCATAAGTGGAGTTTTTTTTGAGTTTGACCATTTAATTCTTTTTGTGATTTTTCAGAATTGATGTTGTGTGGTTGTTCATAGGAGTTTGTTCATAAGTGGAGTTTTTTTTGAGTTTTGACCAATGCAAGGTTCGAACTTAAAGAACTTTTTCATTTAAAATTTTATGATTTTAAATGTTTATAATTAATATAAATGATGATTAGAGAACTTTTTCATTTAAAATTTTATGATTTTAAAAATTTATAATTAATATAAATGATGATTAGAGACCAAGTCGGGGAGAATAACTATAAAATACATAAGGTTAGACAAATAAAAAAAATCAGTTTAATTTTATCTAAATATTTTATCAAAACAAAACATCTTGTTTTAAATCCTGCCCTATATGTTGTTATACCTATGTCATGGGTGAAATTGTGCTTCAAAGTTCGCATGAATGGAAAGGAAGCAAATAGATCGAGTTACCAAAATTAAATTATTTGGACTAAACCATCTAACCGACCAGACCAATCAAAATATGGTGGAATTGACCCGCACTCGAACCAACCGGCCAGGCCAAATCAAATTATCTGGACTAGACCATCTAACCAGACTCGACCGAACCAATCTAAATACGGTGGAATTGACCCACTCGAACCAACCCAAAGAGAGGATCGACTTCTCTTGAGGTATGTTCCCACACCAACAGAACTCTTTTGTTGATTTCGGCATTGTAGTGTACGTACTTCTAACACTAGACTCGTTGCAGTTTTATTATTGGAATTATGAATGTTCGTTGGAACTATCACGTCGAAGGGTGCATCCAAATGACTGCATCAACAATATATATAGTCTACTTCCCATATGTCATATTGTGTAATATGTGTAGAACCACCCCATTAGAACATACAAATCAAACATTGTCGATCTGAAAAACAAGGACCCATCGCTAAAATTTAAAATTTAAGCTAAAGATGATGCACATACAAGTAATAGCATTCATATTATACACAGCTTAAATAGTAGGTTTCTGAAGGCTTAAGCAAGATTGTTGGGAGTACTAGCTACTGTGCTGAGTTGCAGCTGCAGCTGCCTCCCAATTTGTGCCATCAAACTTGAGAATCTTCACATGGGCCAGAGTTCCAGGATCAACGCATCGGAAAGTGACCGAAACCCCATCTGGGGTTGACCGTGAATGGTAAAACGAGGTGATCCCACACATTCTGCAGAAGGTGTGTTTGGCAGTGTGAGTCCCAAAGCTGTAGCTCGAAACATACTTCTCAGACTCTCCCAAGAGCTGGAATTTGTCGCAAGCCACGCTGAAATGTGTATTGCCCCTCATGGAGCAGTCTGAACAGTTGCATTCCCAGGCTGTGACGCTCGCCGGTGCTTCCATTTTCCATCTTATTCTCTTGCAGTGGCACCCACCACTGTGCACCACCATTATCTCATCATCTGAAGAACCCATATCCCTTCAAGGCCCTTGCTGGAACATCATCATCATCATACCAAAAAAAAAAAAGAAATCCCCTCCATTAATTAGTCCATGCAATAACATATACCAAATTTACATGTCTACCTGAGGGAGATGAAAAGGGTGGCAGAAAAACAAGCAAGACAGGAAAACTTACCAGCAATTTAGAATCAATTTGTATGGTTTTTATTTCCTGGAGGTGAAGATCGGAAGAGTATATATAGTTGGGAAAAAGAATAAGTGAAGCGGTGATGACTGTGAATGAGATATTGTCCAGGTGGCCTTCAATGCGGAAGAGCTCACAATGCTCCCATGAATTTAACCTTATCTTTTGATTCTCATCTGAGGTTTTTACTTTATTTTTATTTTTAATTTTTGAGGGCTTTCTAGTATTTTATATATAATATTAATTCTAAATCATGGTGTAGGAATTTCGAACTTAAAAAAGTTACTAATGTGTTAATCTCTTAATTCAGCATGCTAGTTAGAGCCATTTTTTACGAGTCATCCACGTAAATTTGTATCCAACATAGGACTGTTATCTCAATTATGTTACCATGTATAAGCCATTTAGTTAATTTATCATCAAAGTTCCACATTAACTAAAGGTCTTCATGTATAGTAAAAAAAACTCAGTTCTGAAGCTAAACCAATTGATTGTCGATTTTCATCCAACTCAGTTCCTCTCCTACCCTCCCCTTCATGCATGTTCAATGTTCTTCTCCCTTATATGAGATCTCTCACTTGACTAACGCTTTCTTCTTCGACATTTTAGATATGTTGTATCTTTTTGGTCCATTTCCCTATCGGATCTTGGAAATCATCATATCGGTATTAGTTTCAGTGTCAAACCAACGCCGACCAATCAGTGATCAGGTCTAACATTGACTAAGAAAGAAGTAGATTTATAATATATGAAGCTGACATTTTCATTGATATGAGATCTGGAATCTATTGTCTTTTACTATAATTTGTTCTTTACCTTCGAGGTGAGAACAAATAAAATATTAGGAAATTAAGTTCATATATATGAGACAAGAAATAATAATAATAATAATAATAATAAAACATAGGAACTTGAAACAAACGACAAAGGAAAATGCTTGGCACATATAAAATCAGCAAGTGCATTCCTTCGTAATCATTCTATGGGACCTATGTGCCTTTCTTTTCCTTGGATTCCTTAAATTTCAAAAAGTAGAGAAAAATAATGGGGGACTTCTTTAAATTTAGAAATTAAACAATGCCTCCTAAATTTCTCTGTTTTCACCCAATTTTGGCTAATTCTTTATTTATTATTATTTTTTTATTTTTTTATTTTTTGTTATGATCTTGAGCACTGGACCCACTAATAAATTTGAAATGACATTTTGGTAAGGTAAAATTTGCTTCTCATAGGCCTACGAAAACTAAAGGAATAATACGAACAATTACTACATGAGAATGTGATATGTCTCGGGGCGTGTAATGGAGTAAATACACAATTGAATGACTATACCAACTTCTCCTTGTGATCATTAATTCTCCTAGTGGTGTGACTGTGACGAACGAACGGCTCCATAATGATATGATAACTCTCACGACTTCATTAATAATTTCACTCAAAAGACTTGATAATTTATCTCCTCGTTTATATATTATGAAATAATCCCTTCCTTTAACTATCGTGAGATTTTGTTTCCACTACTTTGCGATTCCAAACTAGAGCCTCTTTCAGTTTCAGCCATCAAAAAACACCAAAACTTCCGTCACAAAAAGAAAACCAATTCCCAAAAGAAGGAAAAAAAAAATGTTAAGAATCCTTCAAACTAAGCAAATTTTAGTGCAGACCCAAGAAAGTAACCAATCAATCAAGAACTAACCTTGCAGCTCATCAGTCATGGGCTGGGCTGCGGCGTCGCGTCGGCCGCCGGACGGAACTGCCAACATCCACATCCTCTGTTTTGCCGCACATCACCGAGGGCCTCCGCCAGAAACCTCTCAATTTCTTATGCTTCGTCTTCTTCTTGCTCTCAACTTGTGGTTCTGGGTCCAATATTTCCGAATCGAAGCTCCTGAGGCTGAAATTATTGCGATCAGCAGGGTCTAGAAGGTCAGATAAGCGGCGAGAAATGCTCTGGATCTCGTAGGCGTCGAGGAGGGAGTTGTGCGGATTAGGTGTTTGTGAATTGTCCTGAATGAGAGTCGTGATTGCGTGGAGCCTGTAGCGGGAGGGCTTGGGGAGAATGGTGGTCCTGGTGAGGCCGAATTCGCGCATGGGCTTGGCTTCGGAGCCTGATCCATGGTGGAACCAAGCCCACGCCGCCGCCTTCACCGCCGCTAAGTCGTCGCCGTCGGTGGGGGCGGGCTTCTTGCGGTCGGGGAAAGGGTTGAGGGAGACGGATGGCAATGGCATGGGAAGAGGGAAGAAATGGTCTGATTTTAGGAGAAAGTGGAATATATGGAAATGTAAAGCTCCACGTTATTGTATTTACAAAGTTTTTTATGTTCACTCACGTTACATTCTTGTAGGGACTTTTCTTTGTTTTTTTTTTTCTCCTTTCTTAGTTACCACTTACCACACGACAACTTATAGGTTCTTAAACTTTCGATATCATGTTTAATAGATCTCTAAAGTGTTCTTGACCTTTTAATACTGTATTTGATGAGTTCATAAACTTTCAATTTTGTCATTAATTTCTATTTGTATTTTTAGCTTTTATCCATTTTGGTTATTTTACTTTTAACTTTAATTCATTTTAGTCCATATACTTTCATTATATTCATTTTAGTCCTTGTATTTTTAAAGAGGGATTATTTTGGTTCCTTAATTTTATTTTTAATATCATTTTTCTATCACAATTTCAACACAACACTATATACAATATATTTCTTGAAATGTAATTATTATTTTATATTAAAGAGTTTTCGTATAATTTATGTTAAAAGATAACACTGCACTTCAACAAAATCAACGAGGGAAGGAATATCCATGACTCCAAAAATATCAAATCAGTTGGGATTTTATTGCGAAATAAATAGCCTATATATAAAAAAAAATTAAGTTAAAAAATTGACATTTACCAAACAAAGTTCCATACCATTGAAGACGGTCACATGTTCAAAATCTTTAGGAGGACAAAATTTCTCTCTTGATAATTGAGTTCGAACTTTTTTTTTTTTTTTTGTCTCACTTGGTTGAAAAGTGCCGTAACAAATTTACTTTTATCAAAATTATTATTCTAACGAAAAAATGTTTATTAATAGAATACTTTTTGTTTGGTTTTAACATTTTAAAAGTGCTTTTGATTGATATTTACCGAATAAATGTTTATAAAATAGACAAGTTACTAAAGTGCAAATAATTAAAGTTATAAGAAAATACTTAATAAAATATAAGCAATCAAAATTACAAAAATAAATTAGTGAGAGAAAGTAGTGTAGAGAGAGATTAGAGAGAAAAATAATATATGTAAAGAGAAGTAGTGAAAAAAAAGTATGTAAAAGAGAAAAATTATTGACAGAAAGACCATCTGTATAATAAGAAGTTAATTAATAAAAGTTAGGATATTTTACAACTCACAATTGAATTTTTTAATAGAAAAATGTCAAATATGGATACAAGTTCTGTTTCAAAAGAAAATATATGGAGACATAGCACATATAGTCATTCATTAGTGAACTGATGCATTTCTTTATTGTTAAATATTTTAAAATTTAAATCAGAAATAAAAATAATTTATGTAAGAAAATATTAAAAAAAAATGGCAAAATCGTCTTGAGAATATATCCTCACACCATGAAAATCTCCTTGGATGCCTCTTCATAGCATCTTAGGGTGCTTGGGCCTAATGCCTACTCAATGGAAAAAAATCTTTTTAAAATAAAAATAAAAATTTAATTAATAGGTACTAATTCACCATATACTTAAGTTTGAGTTTATAATTGGCCCATGTACTTAGTTGAGCATAAGTTAAATTTATTTTTAATTTTTTTATTTCATCATATCGACCAATAAATTTAAATGAGTGGTAAAATTAGTATTTATACTATAATTAATCAACTTTTCATAAAGATATGTACCCGTGACTACTTTTGTAGATATGATTCAATACTTGCTAGGTTTGTATTTCTTCTCCAGCATACTTAGGTGTTGAGTTTGTACTATTTTTATTGTTAGGTTAGTTCATAAGCAAAATTTTATTTTGGTTTTGAAAAGTCATTACTTCCATATCTGATATTCAAGTTTTATGTGTTAAATCAAATTTAGTAGCATTCATTCTGGTATTTGGACACAAAAATGGAAAAACAATCATATAATGGAGTAATTAATATAAAATTAGAAAACAGAATGAAACAGAGAGAAAAGAGACAAATATCCCATCCTGTTCCAACTTTATTATTAATTCCGAACACCTCTTAACCAAGTCAAAGTTCCCCCTTTGCAACTGAATAAGAAGAAAAAGCAATTTCTTGCGAGTAAAAAACTGGAAATTATGGAAACCCAATGGGAATTGAAGATATTGGGCAAATATATATCCTAAAGATTTGGGGAGTTCTGCTTCAGCATTTATGGCTTCCAAAGGATGGTAGTTTCTGCAATCATGGAAGTGACTGTGTATGGATCCATGTTAGAAGCTGGCCTTCTGTCCTCAAAGTATCCTTTGCCCGATTTCTCCGTGTCTCGCCCTACTCGAATCGAAGCTCCTCGGTTTGCAACACCCTACATGCCACAAACCAAATCAGAACTATTTATTTTAGTCGAAAGGAGTATGTATATCATAATAGTACTCGAGTCGAGTCAAGGATGTTATTTATGGTTGTTTGTTTACCCATAAGAAGGAGTTGATATCGGCTGTTTCGTGTCGACCGGTGAGACGACGCTCGTTGCCTTCTCCATATGCGGCAATGTGTTCTTTGTGCCGCAGCCCCAATTTTTCTATGGCTTTCTTGATCACCTCGTAGCCTCCTTCCTTTCTCATGGACTTGGTACTGAAAATATTTTACACAAATGTCATCCATAAGTTCACGGACTAAAATATAATTATAAAAAAAATGTATTTAATTTATTACCTGTAGTTTGTATGGGCACCAGCTCCATTCCAATCACCCTGATATTTGAATGAAGAGACAAAATTCAGTTGACATCGGGAAAAAAAAAAAGAAAAAAGAAAAAGGAAAATGAAGAATGGAAATTGTAATTTGAAGTCTTGAACCTGAATTGGTTTGGGGTCAAGAGAAAGAACCACACCCGCAATTTCCGTAATCCTCTGTTAATTAGAGACCAAATATAGATTATTATTTTGTAAATTAAAAAAAAAAAAACATTTTGTTGGTTGGAATTTTTTTGAAGTTACCTCCAAAATGTACCGAGCGATCCACAGCTCATCCGCCGCCGATATGCCCACCGAAGGACCAACTTGAAATTCCCACTGCATAGCCAGCACCACGAATTTGGATTACAAATTTTTGAAGTTTAGAAATTTTTAATTCTAATAACTTCGTTGGTAGATCCTACCAACATTTTAAAGAATATTAAAATTTAAAAATTAAATTTATAATTGAGAAAATTATAATAGTTGACACTGGGTTTGCAAATTTGTTACTCAAAAAGTTAATTTACAAAACATTTTTAGTTGTCACTGTACTTCCAACTTTTTTTCATTTTAATTTCTATAATTTCAGAATTGTCACTACAATTCCAACTTTTTTTCATTTTAGTTTCTATAATTTCATAATGTTTACATTAGCCTCTCTTATACACAATGAAAACCATTT
The DNA here is from genome assembly GCF_013281855.1 of Momordica charantia. Taxonomy (NCBI): domain Eukaryota; kingdom Viridiplantae; phylum Streptophyta; class Magnoliopsida; order Cucurbitales; family Cucurbitaceae; genus Momordica; species Momordica charantia. The sequence goes on along the minus strand of NW_028275162.1, from coordinate 22,939,013 downwards.
TATATAAATTTATGGCTATATTTTCATAAATTGTGTGAGTGAAGTATAATACTAAAAGAGAAACAAGATAGAAATAGAAAAAAAAAACTAAAATGGTTCTTCCTTATAAATATAGGGATTAAAATAAGTCGTTTAAATTTATAAAAACTAAAATGAATCAAAATTGAAAATACAGATACTAAAGTAAACATTTTAGAAGTATAAAAGTCAAAATAAATAAATAATCAAAGGTAGGAAATAATATTTTGAGCTAAAAGTTAATAATTGTAAAATGAAGGAAGTTTAAAGGAGGCAAGGAAGGCGAACCTGACCGGGCATGACTTCGCCGTTGATGCCGCTGATGTTGACGCCGGCGTATAGACACGCCTTGTAATGCGCATCAACGATGTCGCGCCCGAATGTTTTGTCAGCGCCCGCACTGCAGTAATATGGCCCCTGTCACCCAATTAAAATCCCAAATCAAAAATCAATTTCATAAACTTTCTTCACACACAAGAAAAATAAATAAATAAATCCAAAGTGAAGGCAAAATTATTATGGGTCACCTGAGGCCCAGGAAACCCGCCAATCGGCCATCCAATAGGCCATTTTACATCCCTCTGCAACAGCGTATACTCCTGCTCAATTCCATACCTGTTCTCTCTCCAAATTTTTAACCATGTCACAAAATTAAATCCTCAACCCACCACCAATTTTTCTTTCTTAATCGATTCAAAACCAAACCAAAATACCATGGCTCCTCGGCTACTACATCTGGATGGCTGAAGATCTTCGTCGCCGCGTGCCTCTTGTTTGTCGGAATCGGCTCTCCGCCCGGAGTGTAGGTATCACACATCACCTAACAAACCGTGTTTAAATATTTAATATATGAATTAAATTTATCCGATTAAGCAGTAATTTATTCATCTTAATAGCATATATGATATCCCACGCAAGAAAAATGATGAAAAATTAAAACTTACAAGAATGTTGTTTCCTCGTCTGAAGGGATCCCTGAAAATTGCTTGTGGGCTGTTTTCATTACACAAAAAACAAGGAAATTAAATTGAACTTATTCACCGTAATATACAGATAAAATGATTTTTTTTAAGGAGTTTAAAAAACTTACTATAAGATAACTTCACTGTCCTCTCCAGGGGCTTGGCCGGTGCTGGAACCGTCATAGTTCCACTTGGGCAGCTTCGAGGGATCGCTAACAGGCCCTGCAACAGTCTTCACTTCCCCAAAATTTAAAGTTAAAATTAACAAAGGAAAAAACAGAACAGAACAGAGAAAAACAACAAAACTTTGTCTCAATTCAAACAAAAAAAGTTTTGTTTTTGTATACCCTTGCTTTGCTTCTGACGTCGGTACCAGATCCACCGATCCTGTTGAAATAAAGCAGAAACAAAAAATGGGAATCGGAAAAGAAAGAAAATTGAAGATGATGGAGGTTTTAAAGAGGGGCCGGGGCTGACCATATGTACTCGGCAATGACCTTGTCGGTGAATTCGGAGATATTGAGGTTGATAAGATCGGAGAGGGAAGACATTTCTGATTTCTTTTCTGGTCTGAAAATAGGAATTTGGGCTTCAACGAAACTCACAGAGATGAACAGAGCTGTGGTCGGGGTAGGCTTTTTATAGCCGCGAACAACCCAAGAAATTCTTTTTTTTTTCTTTTTCTTTCTCGATTGTGTCTCGGTCAATTCGATTGTTGAAATTGTGTTTATTTTATTTGTTAATTTCGGCTGTGATTTAAGAAAGAAAAGAAAAAGGGCGGTGACTTCTGAAAAGGGAAATCCGTGTTGAGAATCGGATATTATTCCTTTGTGTTGATTTGTGATCTGTACTCTTCTTTTGTTTGTTTGTTTGGCAAAGTGATAGACTGATAGGGGTGGAAGAATTTAGTTAAATACTAGATTTAACTGCTAATTGCAGGGGTGATATCTGTAAACTGTTCATTGATTGCAATAGCAATTTTCTAAATTGTAAGGTTTGGAAATTGCTTTGTAGTGTTGAAAATTTCGGCTGAATAGAGTAGCAACAGAGCACAATTTGACGGGTTAAGTCATACATTTATAATAAAAAAAACTTGTGAGTTCGAATCCACACTGACATATGTTGTACTTAAAAAAAATTAAATGTAATAGATAGTTTTTAGTTTCATTCTTAATCCTCTAGAACATTCAATAGCATCGTTCGTGTATTACAAATTTCTGAATATGTTATTTTGAAAAAAGATCGTTAAAAATTGTTATTATTTTTTTAACAAAAACTTAGATGTACTAATTAAATTATTACTCTATTAAGAAATGTTTAGATGAAGAGATAAGCCACTTGAATGTTGTTTGACGTATGAAACTCCATCTAACAACTTGTTCAAATGACCTATCTGTATATCTCAATGTATTAATAAAATGATAATTTAATGATAAATTAGTTTTTTATTAATAAAAGTCGAACAAATATTTTTATATAAATTATTTAATTTATAATTTTTAATAAAAAATTAATGATCAGATTGAGAATTACTTAAAATATTTGGAAACTAATGATTTAATTGAGAAACTTTTATGCTTCATATATTTTGTTGTCTAAAATTTCAAATTATTTTTATGATCCAATTTTTCAATGTTGGTTAAAGAAATATTTTTGGTTGAGTCGGTGTACTCCTAAATTTGTAATAATTTGTCTCTAAAATCGTGCCTCTCCAATAATCTCATAAAACAATCATCTAATTATACAATATTTAATTGTTAAAAAAATTCATAAGATATTAAATTTTAGGAATGCGATCATCGTAGTTGAACTTATTCCTCCTAAATTTTTTAGAGTTTACTAATGTGATGATTAACTCAATTATATTTTTAGAAAGTCAATCGAACTTGAGTACATTCATCTTTTAAGATAAAGTTTGACATTTTATATTTCTTTTTAAGTATTCTCTATAATCAAAACTATATTTACAGCACGTTTATTACGGTGCCTTAAAAATGGGAAGTAACGAGGCCTGCCTAAAAGCATAGCATAGTAATAAAAACTAAGCACTAGAAAAATTATGAGAATGGAAATGTGCATAATCGTTTTAACAATTTATTATTATTATTATTATCTTTGAATTGGAATAAGAGTAATTTATCGGGAAAAAGAAATAATAAAATATGTGTTTGGCACTTCCTTTAGACAAATTTTAAAAATTATCCGTGGCACGTGGCAGTAAATAACATTCGCAAAGAAAAAGAAGGAAAAAATGTGGCAGTCAATAATTGAACGAAAGAGAAGACCAAAGACGGCAAGACAAGAACATGCTCCCACGTGGCTCTTATAGGTCGACAAAGATTTCATTTCTTCCTTCTCTTTTTCACTCTTAGACTTGGACACCTTTTTCTTTTTTTTTTCCAAGAAAAATTAATATTTGTTATTTAATATTCATTAATTTCTCAAAAAAATTAATATTAATTAGGCATTTTTATAAATAAAAATAATAAAATAATATATTTATTTATATTTAGAAGAAATATATAAACAAGAAACAAGAAATTTAAAATATAAAAAAAATGAAAAACAAAAATAATTACCAAATACTTGTATCTATAAAAGAAAATTAAAAACGAGTTTCTTAGGTTTATAAACAGAAAATGTCATGAAACATGCTTTTAAAAGAATGCAACCATAAAATAATATTATTTTAAATCTTTTTCTTCAACGTGGAAGTTGGGATCCATGCCAAATTGAATATAATAATGATTTAAATTCTTAAAGATCTTTTTTTTAATTCAATAATAGAGGGAGGTTAGAATATGTACCTCAACTAATTGAGTTATATTTAAATTGGTAAAATAATTAAATTTTACCAATTTTGATACATAATTAAATTTTGATTATCCATATATGTAAAAATAATTTAAAGATATAAAAAAATTATCGGGGAAGATTTGAACTTACGATCTCCTAGTAAAATAGAATATAGATACTTTTACTGGAGATCAGATTGATAAAAATAAGAATAAAAATAAAAAATTAAAATTAGTTTAATGGAGCAAGATATGATCCTATATGGTTGGTTCCATTCCATATATATGATTCGATTCTTGGAACAAAAACAAGTGGCCTACAACACTCTGAGTCGTATTGGGGCCCACCATACATCAAATTTCTCAAATCAAATCACTTCCTACCGTCCATTTTGAGTATTGGAACAACTATTTTTATACTCCAATTCGTCCATGTGAACTTAATTGCGGTTAGTATTTTTGGTTGTTTGATTACATTTTATGCCTACTTGCCACGAACTTGTAGGAACTAGAATTAACAATGTCACCTTTCCTTTCTTATTTCGATAGGATTTCTGTTGGCTCCCTTTAGAGAGACTCGTTTTACCCAACATAATTTTTCCTTATACAATCATTAAGACTTGTTTGCCATTATATTTTTATTTTTATGTTTTTTAAAATTAAGCCTGTAAAACACTATTTATGTATATATACACACATACATATACATTTTTTTTTACTTTTTAATATTTTTTTCTCGATATTCGTGAGTGTTCGGACTAACTTAGAACCTACAACATTTGATGGCGAGAAACACATATAAAGTAGGTGCCTATCATGAGATTTGAATCCATTCCCTCCTAATTAACTCTAATCCATTTGGACCAATGATCTACCTATAATGGTTAAAAATATAGTTTTTTTAAAAAATAGTTTTCAAAGTTTTTGTTTTTAGAATTTGGCGAAGAATTGAAATGTGTTGGTAAGAAAAATGAAAACATACTAAGAAAATTATGAGCAAACAAACATAATTCTTAAAAAGAGAAAATTAAAAATGAAATAGTTATGGAAGATGTTACATAATAATTTTTTGTAAAAGGAAAAAAAATCCATTAAGTTGTTATTAAATTTTCAAATAAACTAACCTAAATAGAGAACAACTAGTTAAAAGCATGTATACTAAGGAAAAAATTGACATTATTGAACTAAAAAATACAAATAATATCGAAAGCTATAAAATAACTCGAGCCTACTCAACTAATTAAAAATATATATATAGAAAAAAAGGTAAGTAAGTATACCAAATTTTGCGAAGAATGATAGGGGTGTGGGGATCCTAGCCACATGCTTTAGTTGGTACGGATTTTCTTTTTTTAAAATCAACATAAATATAAATAGAGGGAGGAAAATAACTTATCTTTGGTTGGAAAAATAATAATGTTAAAAAGTAATTGACATGAGCTTAGTTCAATGATAATTGTCACCTATTTATAATCTAAATGTTATGAGTTCAATTTTTCCACCCTACTGTCTCTACTCACAAAAAAAAAATAGTACTAAAAGTAAAAACGAATTTGTTTTTCTTAGCGAAGTTTTTTTAGGGCATCTTTGGTAGAGAATTTAAATTATACTTATTGTTTTTTGATTCACTAAATCAAATGGATTTTATTTGGAATGGTTGTTTTGAAAGCTGTGTTTTTGGATTCTATAATCCAAATAGAGAAAATTCTGAAAATAACTATGGTATGTTTTTTACTGTTTTCAAATTTTGAATCCAAAACTTGTAAAATGTACAATTATATTTAAAAATATAAGAACTTTGAAAACCATTTCACGTTATAAAATGATTTCATTTTTGTTAAAATTAAAATATTTAAAATATAAATATATTATAAATGACATAATATTGTCAAAATACTAATTCTATAAAAAAAATATTATAACATTTATCTTAATAAATTAATTAATAATATTTTAGATTAAACTAAATATTTAATAATAGGTGACGACTTTATTTAAAAAACACATTATTTTTTATATTTAAATTTAATTTTCATTTTTGTACCAAATACATATTTGAAAACATGGAATATTTGAGATTTTAGTTTTTAGATCATTGAACCCTTAGTTGTTCTGTGTTGTCCAAGAGAAAGAAGTAGAAAAGCTTTGTGTTTTTTTACCATGTCCTGTGGGATGGTTAGTATGTGTGGGTGAACATCGGTTGGTCGGGATCAATTTGATGTCGAAAACTGACCTAGTCAATTTCCAAAGCTAGAAATCGATGGTTTTTTTTAACCATTTTTGCTCCGGCTGACCGACCATCGGTTTGGTCGGTCGATTCGTCGAAAAATCAACACTTAAAAAAAAAATGAAAGGGGTGAGAGTCATGGGATACCAAACGAAGAAGTAAACTATGAGGGTGGAATGTGGGAGTGAGAAGACGAAGAAGAGGGTGTCTGTAGAGTAGGCTGTGGGGCTGGGAACTAGGAAGAAGAAAAGAAAAGAAAAGAACAGAACCTACGAGAAAGATGAAGAGAAGAAAATTTAAAAATGGAGGGGAGAGAAGAGAGAAAGAAAATGAGAGTACGTGGAAGAAGAAAGATAAATTAAAATATAAAACTAAATAAAAAAAGATAACTAAAAAAAGGTAAATAAGAAAAAGTTCAAAACTGCTGCAGCAACAATAGACTAAACTTTTTTTTTTTAATACTAAAAATAATCGGTCGGTCGAAAATCATTTCTCTGACCAAACTGACCGATTATAACTCGATTTTTCTTTTTGTAAATTTATCACGCAATGTCACAAGTATTAATTATAATATAGTTCTTTTTAATAAAGAAACATGCATTGAAATTAGAAAAAACAAGTAAACTTGAGCATAATTTATCTAGTTAAGATATATATTTTTGAACAAAAGGTCGAAAGCTAACATCATTAGTCTTACAAAAATCATAATCCCGACTAGTTAGGTGATAGAAGTGCAACCATATACCGCATTTGTTGATCTCCACCTCTTTGTTGAACTAAAATATTAAGTGAAACTTAATAGGAACATATAGTATGTGAAACTTTTTTTTTTTCTTTTAATTATTATCTATGTTTGAAAAAGTTATATTCTTTCCGAAGGATGGCTCATTTAGGGAACATATTCTCAAATTCTTCTAGTGACGAACTTTAATAAATTAAATGGCTTCAGGACTGTTTTTGCAAGTGCCCATGGTTCCCCCATGACACAATCGAAGGAGGAACTTGATCCTCTCGAAAGTTCTTCAAAATTATATCTTAATTTGTATACGCTTTTTAAGGAACACTTAATTAAACATTGTAATTATTAAATACATTAAAGAAATAAAAACAGTACTTATAGCAGGCACTTTTTTCTTTTGAAATTATATTTCGAAAGCTCGGGTCAATGAATTAACGTAAGTTTAATTAAATTTTCTCCTCAACCTTAGGTATCGGAAATTAACCCAAGACCACATGTGATTATCAATATTGACGGAGTGAAAATTATATTATAAGAGTTAAAATCATTATTGAACTCAAAAATTTAAGTGGGTGGATTTACGGTAAAAACTTATATTTCATTTTTTTTTTCAAAAAATGAAATATAAATTTTATGTATTTGTGGTCCAAGTGGATGATATCATTTCTATTAATATTCCACAATGATAGTGGCTTCTTTGTATTTAGTTGTTGTCGATTGTCACAAGGAGAAAAAAATATTAAAATTTAGGTGAGTTGAGATTTGTTTTTTCAATTTAAAAATATGTAGGGATGAAAATTTGAAATTTCCAATTTTCTTAACTAATTGAACTACCATAAGATTGACTAATGAATGGGAATTGCGAGAGGCTTGTTAGCAGCACCAATATTCATATTCCAAAGCGGTCGCTCCAACTCCACTCCAAGCCTACAGTTGTTGTAAGCCATCTATGTGAACATAAAGTTGCCAAGAACTATTCAATCCACCTTGTTTCTGGGATTTATTCTTAAAGTTAAGGCCATGTTCTTTGGTTTCAGTTGTGTGATCCATGTTGGATATAACAAGGACCATCACTTTTATGTATGTTTTTTGTTAGATCGTAAGATGCCCAAATTAAATCAAATCAAGAGTGGGGGAAGTACAAAGAGTTATTTGATGTGCCTGAGGGCGTGGGTCGAGTTAGTGGGTGTGCATGAAATTTGGAACCCACAGACAAGACAGCACAGGAGAAAAGAGAAAATTAATTAAGATTCGACAATATCGAAAAAAAGCTCTTTTTTTTTCCTCAAAGGATAAAAATTACTAAGGAAAAAAAAAATAAAGAGAGAAAAATTTTAAATGGAAAAATAAATATATATTTACAAAAAATTTTGGGGAGAAAAATTAGAAAACGATGTTAAGGATGAATAAACCACCACTCAACCTAAAAATTTAAGTCGATGGGCTGAGTAAATTTAATTCATTTATATGGATTCTAAACAAACAAAATAGAAATTTTCGATGTAGCTTTTGGTTTGAGTATTACGAGTTAACCCTAAGCCTTAAGTTAAAAGGAGATTAACATAAAGGTAAATATTGTCCTTAATTTCGCGCTGTCATATAACTTAATAAAAAAGAAAGGGCATGTGAAGAAGTGCATTTAAAGATGGTGTCAGTTCAGACCAAGACCGAACTGGGCATCTATCCAAAAGTGCTTGGTTTCCTATTTTTATGGAAAATAAACAGTATAATTCAAATGGGGACTTCTTCCATTCTCCAACGGTTACTTTTTCATCCGTTATAAATACCAATTTGAACGAACATGGTTGCTATGCAAAAACTTGCTAACTATTTACTTATCATTTATCATTCAGCATAAGACTAACAAGATCGTCGGAATACTAATTTGTTTTATAGATTTTTCTATCTTAGAGTGTTTTCGAAGATTTATTGTGACTATTGATAATTAATTTTTTGATACGAACACTGTCTACAAATTTCATTTAAAGTGACTCATTATCTTATTAATTTTAATACTATATTTGGTGTTAAGTTTTATAAATAAATACATGCCATAAATTGCAATAAGAATCTACTAGAACAAAAAAGTTCAACATTTTAAAAGATTCCAATTTTGTAAATAGTTGTAGCCATATGTAAAGATAAGTAAAAATCCCTGTACAATGACCATAGCGCGTTTCCTCAAAAAAAAAAAAAAAAAAAAAAGACAATAGCGCGAAGTCTAGGAGTTAGGACCATAGGCTAGATGTTGAAAATTGGGCCTTAAACCCAGCCTAATAACCAGTTCATACACAGTAGGTCAGGCCCAATAAGAGCTCGGCCCATGAAATCGTCAGCTCCTCGCTCCCGCTCGAATTCAAAAATGTCGAAGTCTCTGCAATGAGCAATGTGAAGTTTCGTCTCCATTCTCACTAGGGAGGGCGAGGGAGATCATGGGAGTTTCTAAGAGAGAAGCGGCTATGACTGAGGAAGCAGTAGAAGCACAGGATCTATTGCCTCAGAAAATAGCGAAAATCCTCGACGAAGCACGGTTATCAAACGCCGCGCACAACCGCAAGCTCAAGGAGCTATGTGTTCTACGTTCCAAATCCAAGTCTCCTTTGGAATTCCTTACCGCATTCTCCAAAACCCTCACCCCTCTCTTCAGTTTCCACCGCAGAATTACCTCCGCCGAGCGCGTCGTTCGCTTCATTTCCCTTTTTGCCACTGCTAGAGACGCCAATTTCGATTCACATGCTGACGAGTTCTTGGAGGAATTTCTGAAGTTTCTTCTCGCGGGATCTTGCGCAGCAAATAAGTCTGCTAGGTTCCGCGCGTGCCAGATTGTTTCTGAGGTGAGATCCTAAACTGCGTTACAGTTTTCTTGTTCTCGGAGTTGGAAAAGTGATATGGACTTAGGTTTTCTTTTCTTCCTTTGTTTGTTTGTTTCTTTTTTATTAAATTGTACGATAGAATTATACCTTGCCATCTGCTTGCTTTCTAGAGCTGAACTCAACTGATTGGCACGAGTTTGAAATAATTTGGAATTTGAATTTTGTGTCCCGTTTTCTAACTGTCATTTCCTTATCCGTTTGCTGGAAAATGAAAAGAATTCTGGAATTAAGTAGTTCACGCGGGTAAAGCGGAATATTATGCGTCTCGAGTTTCCTCAAATGCTTTAAACGATAGACTCGATTTTGTCGCGGAATCTGGGAACTGAGATTGGAGAGGTCAATACGAGGAGTTCTAGTAGTTTTGGGTACTTTTGTTCCTAATAAATTAAACTTGCAAATCGAAATACTATTTTCAAATTTCCTGCGTTTCATTTTTTCGATGTTCCTCTAGTAAAGCAAAAACAATCTGAAGAGCTGTTGATTTATAGGTATTTGATGAGACCTTGCAATTTTCCTTAAACTTTTGAGCGTCGGATGCTCTTATTCATGATTTTATAGGAGTCTTTTACTGAATATTTATTCGCACTACTTTTAGTTGACTGCTGGTATGCTATAGTTCAGTTTCGCTGTTGCTAATTTTCACGATAACTTTGTTGTTGATCGATTCATTTATAGATCATCATGCGGCTACCAGATGATGCAGAAGTCAGCAATGAACTCTGGGATGAAGTTGTAGATCACATGAAGCTGCGAGTGCAGGACAAGGTTCCTTTAATCCGCATGTTTGCAGTTCGCGCTCTTTCACGCTTTGCAAATGATAGTGAAAACAGTGATATCCTCGATTTATTTCTCGAGGTGCTTCCTATGGAGCAAAATGCGGTGAGTATGTTAAGTAGTTTAAATTGTTATATATACGTGGGTACACAAACAAACTGTTTTTGTCACTTTGATGTAATTCGTCTATTTTTCTCGTACAAAGAAAAACTTTAAGCATCTTTTGAATGTCTTTTGAAACCTATTGCTCTAACAGTTACATGCAGGTTGTTAATCTATTTTTCCTCCTTAACAGCTAAGGATCAATCAAGTTGCTTGCACATTCACAATGCAATAATGCCTTTAAATAATTAAGTTCAATCATGTTTCACATTTACAAATGGTTATGGTTATATCTATAAGAGTGCCTCCAATTTCGGTGGTTCAATCTTATTGTTTGCAGGAGGTCAGGAAAACAGTATTACTATCATTGCCACCTTCTAATACGACTTTGCAAGTGATAATTGATTGGACCTTGGATGTGAGCGAGTCTGTCCGCAAAGCAGCATATTGTATATTAGCTAATAAATTTCCTCTTCAAAGTCTCAGGTAATCTACAGGAAGACACCTTATTTTCTTTTACAGTAGGGTCCAGGTTGGATGGGAAAAATTTTCCTTTCTTAGTACTCCTGCCTATAAGTCTTTGCTAGAATGTATGTGACTTAGATATTTTGGTTTGTTCTTTTTTAATAGCATCAAACAAAGGACGATAATTTTACAGAGGGGACTTGCTGATCGTTCTCAAGCTGTTTCAAGGGAGTGTTTAAAACTAATGACAGATGAATGGCTTACTAAATGCTGCCATGGCAATCCTGTAGAATTGCTCAAGTATCTTGATGTTGAAACCTATGAACGTGTTGGTGAATCTGTTATGGGGGCCTTATTAGGAGCGAATTTGTTGAAACTGCATGATGGTGAAAGCATCCGCCATTATATACTAACTGCGGGTGACGGGGCCGAAGGTTAGTGAGCTTGTCCAATATTCAAATACTTATGGTTTCCATATTTCTAACTTTTCATGGGTGATTCATGGTAGTCAATTTATGCAATGTATCATTATTGCCATGTCCTAGCCTATCCTTCCATAATTGGAAGGCTTGAGCAAGCAAACAGAAGAGATTATTATTATTATTATTTTTTTAGCTCCAAGTGGTTACATTTAAATTAAAAAGCCCATTACAAACCTGTAGGTAAATGTTCCCAACTCGTTGCTCATTGAAGTGGTTGTAATTGCTGGAGTAATTTGCTCTAGTGATTTCAACACTTCAATCGCTGCCAACTTATTTGCTCATTTAACTCGATGAAAGCATTTCATTATACTGTGAGTTAGGGTTGTACATGCTATGGTAAAATGATGGTTCCCTCTCTTGATATTAGGAGACTCACTACATTGCACCCCAGGTATTCAACTTATGGAAGCGGAAGTTTCTCTATACTGGAGAACCATTTGTAAGCATATCCTAACAGAAGCGCAGGTAAGTATATCCGTTGCATCTCCCCATCATTTTATTCTTGATTCGTGTTTGTCAAACTCAATACCTATGTGTAGTAAATATTGGGTGAAAAATAATCTTTCTAGAGATTTGTAGGCTAGTTTTTATTATAAATGAAAAATTCAAAATGGGGCCCTCTCGAGATTTGGCCCTCGCGGGACAAGGAACCCCTTGTTGAATTGGGAATGAGAGTTTTCCTCAAATTAATTTTAGGATTTATTGCCTAGACCCTAAACCCCGACTGTCATCACTCTCGACTTATTTATATATAATTGAACTTTTTTTTATGATCTAGTAAAAAGTTTGTATGGTAGGACTGCTTGAGCAAATGATGACAGATTCGAGTAGACTTTTCGTGGGATATAGGTATAATTTATGAACTTAGCAAGATGAAAGTTGTTGAGGGATGTTTGAAACCTTATATTAGCAGCAATTAGATCAAGGAAGAGTGGTGCAAATAAAGGAATTCCTTGGCTCCATAATGCTATTGCTATGTTGTCCCACATCATGGTAAAAGTGCTAAGCCCTTTATAGTCATCCATAAAATTTCACTTCTAATGCATTTTTGGTGTTTGTCTCCTCGAAAACTCTATTGGACCTTTACTCATATGAAAACTTGTTCTCTTATGAGCGATCCTACTCCTTTAGGGAAGGGATTTAGCCTCATTCTCTGACAACTAATCTAGCATGTGATTACAATAATATAAATAATTCTCCAATTTAATTTAACTTTACTTGTTCACGGAAGCAATTTTTAGATATGAGCTTCTCACAATCATCCACGACCCTTAATTTTGGGAGAAAGGTATCCCTTTAAGAGAGTAAAGGGTAAAGAGTGTCATTTTTATTTATTCATTTCTTTTGCCTTTTTCATGTTTAAGTAGGTAAATTATAAGAATTAGTAATTCTATATTTTTTCTGACACCAAATATTGTAGGATCAGACGGTTGTCTTGTGAGATTAGTTGAGGTGCGCGTAAGCTGGTCCGGACACTCATAAATATAAAAAAAAATTATAAGTTCAGTCTTTCGATGGTTCAGTTCATTTAGTTCTTAAACTTAATTTTTTTTTATAATTATTTTCTCTTTGAATTATAATTTGATATTGTCCTAACTAATAATAACATTCATAATTGATAATGTAGCATGTCTATGGTACAAACTCCAGTTGATTTGACACAACTTGCATACAAATGATAAATGGTAAAATAAACAATTGAACAAAATAAAGTAAACATGCAATATATTCTGTAGGAAATCTCTTTTATTGATGTGCCACTCTGTTCTTCCATTTGTCCATTTCTTTTTGTCATGTTATGCCAAATAAGTCAATATGTATCCAAAAAGGACGCCACATCATCGTTTTGTCAACCAAGTCATCATTTAGTCGGTGGCGTTAGCGGTAAGAACATAACAATTCAAAGTTTAGCTACGAAACTGAAGATTTAGGAACAATTTGTAAGTTAACCTTACATATTCATTTTTTTTGTTTCTTAATTGTATTTAAATCTTTTTAATCATCATAGTACGGCGACTAAATTAGTAAATGATTTGGATTTGAATTTCTACACTTCAATGCATCAATGTAAATAAGTTCCTGAAATTGAGCCATCGTGGGGTTGAGTTTTCTCGAACATGACAACATACCAGACTTCATATCAACTGATAATTTGATCTTTGTAAAATTTTCTTGGGTAGGAAAAAGGTTCTGATGCTGCAGCCACTATGGGTACTGAAGCAGCGGTATATGCAGCTGAAGCTTCGGATAAAAATGATCTTTTAGAGAAAATTCTTCCTGCCACAATTTCTGATTATGTAGGCCTAGTCAAAGCTCATATCAATGCAGGTGGGTTTTTCTCTTAAAGCAAGAATATGGTACATTGTTGTTGCTAAGCAACCTAAAACGACCTTGTAATTTCAGGGTCCAGCTATCGGTTTGCATCAAGACAACTACTTTTGCTTGGAAGAATGCTGGATTTTTCTGATGCTGCAAATAGGAAGATTGCTGGTGCATTTCTGCGGGAAGTGTTGCATATGTCTCCGGATCATGAAGTGGATGATGATGGGAACTTGGTGGTTCTAGGGGATGGAATCAATCTTGGAGGAGATAGAGATTGGGCAGTTGCTGTGTCTGGTTTGGTAAAGAAAGTCCATGCTGCTGCTGGTGAATTTGAAGAAATTATTCTTGAGGTAGTTGAAGAACTTGCTCGACCATGCAGAGAGAGAACTGCAAACTTTATTCAGTGGATGCACTGTCTTGCTGTGACAAGTCTTCTCCTGGAAAATGCAAAATCATTGAATTTTATTAATGGAAAAGTCACAGGACCTGCTGAACTATTGGAGTCGATATTGCTTCCAGGGGTAAAGAAAATTTTGTAAATCAGCTGTTTGATTTTGCATATTTCTCGATATTGATAATCTGTTCTTGCATATTGAATTTTTGAAAAGCGGTTGACAATTTCCTTTATATGATCAGTTGTTTCACCATACCATATGTATCATTTCTTACGCATTGCCCAAAAGTTGATTCAGTAAAACAATTTTTATCTGTGAATACCCTCCAAGTCGCTAGCTGATACTGACACTTTGAACCATGGTTAGCTAGGACATGTACTACTTTGTGTGTGTGTGTGTGTATGATTAGCCAATTATATCAGAATGTGATTCACTTGTGGCTATTGTTACTCCTATATAGAAGGGGAAAAACTACTATTTGGAAATCAATTGAAGTATGAGGTGGAGTGTTCTAGGTATAGCTCCTCTCTTTTTGTGAAAGTCTGCAATATTTGCATCAATTGCATGAGTGGTGATTATATGCTGCTTGGGCAGCAATCCTTGCGGCATTCTGCAGCTTGATTTATGTTTTGGAGTTATGTAGTTCAGAACTCAAATTATCCAACACTAACTTTATTCATTTTGTATTGCAGGCAAAACATGTTCATTTAGATGTTCAAAGAATTAGCATACGTTGTCTTGGCCTCTTTGGATTGCTAGATAAAAGACCAAATGAGAAAGTTCTTAAACAGTTGAGACATTCCTTCATTACGGGGCTTACCCCAATCAGCACAATGTCTTGCAAGGCATTATTTGATCTTGTAATGTGGCATGGTCCCCAGGAGGTTGACAAGGCCTTGGGACAGGATCAATCACTGCAGTCTTCATTTGATGGGACATCTTTTCGTTCTATGAACTTATCTGAAGCAGATGAGGATTTTAATATGGGATCACTTGATCTCTTATATGCTGGACTTGACAACGATGAAAGGTACAGCCCTTCAGCAACTAATGAAATTGAGTCGGTTCAAACCATTGTTGCAGAGGGGTTTGCAAAGATTCTTCTTCTGAGTGAAAACTATCCAAGCATACCAGCATCTCTACATCCTCCACTTTTAAGCAAGCTTTTAAACATTTATTTTTCCAGTGAGAAAGATCTCGAGAGGTGGTTCCTTCTGCACTTTTATTTTACAAATCTAATTTACCATTTAAATATTTAAACATTTAAGACTTCAATTGATTTTGTCTTAAATCAGGTTGAAACAATGCCTATCTGTATTCTTTGAGCATTATCCATCCCTCACAGTTGCTCACAAGGTAAGTTAAGTTTAACTTCAAATGGATATATTTTCTATACACCTGAGGAAGCTTGAACTTGTAATTTCTCAGCTGAGTGGTATATTTTACTCGCAGAGGTGGATATCTGAGACTTTTGTCCCATTTATGCGTTCAATGTGGCCAGGCATGAATGGAAATGTCGGAGGTTCTGCTGTTGAGGTAACAAATATGCGCAAACAGGTAGTCCAAGCATCACGTTTTATGCTGCAGATGATGCAGGCTCCTTTATATGCGAATGATACCGAAAGGAAGTATGAAGATGGATGTATGGGAGATCAGGAAGTCTTTGATAGTATTAGAAAACCTCCCCTTGAGTGCAGTGAAGAGGGGCTTGCCATTCGAATAGCCATAGAGGTAATTTTAGCTTGTTTGAGGGCATGCATGTGAATTTTAATGTGGTAAATGCCTAGTCTTGAACAATGGTTAATAGTTGATGGAATCAATCTTATGTCGATGTTCATGCTTATTATGAAGTTTCAAATTTAGCGTTAAGTGCAGTTCGTATCACACTGTGTTTCAAAATATCAATATATCATGCTTAATTCTTGGCAAACATGAGTTTATGACTACTGTGATACTCATATGTATATTTTAGATTCTCAACACTCAGAATTCCTGTCAGCTGTATTTCTAGCTAACGTACTTGAATATTTTTTAACTTGTCTAAAGGTAGGTTTGAGGCTCTCTCTTTGCGGTGCAAGTCTAAATTTAAATAAAAAATATTGATACAAATGTAAATCAGAAAATTTTAGTTCGTCAATTATCTCATAAGTAGATATTTTAAAGGTCATTTTCTACTTCACGATTGTTAATTATTAACATGATCAACTTACTGTTTAATTGTTGTCTTCAATATATCTTCTAAGCCTTAATGGTAAAAGTAGTAATGTAATTACCATAACTCATAATATATAAGCATTACACATAGAAGTAAATGTTTTTAGTTTAAAATTTTGATAGCAAATTGAGAACTTCAGACTCCATGCATTCTCAGATGTAAACTTCTTATGATCCAAGAAGATGATAGATCCCCGGTACTGAAGCAATATGTAAGAAGGGTAAGAAGGTTCGGTAAGGTAAAAAGGGGATGAAATTAGGTGTGGGCCTGAGTTAGTTAGAGGAATTTTGGGGTAAAGGGAATTAGTTATATATACTGCTGTGCCATGGAGGGTAGGGGTATCTTTTTGTTAGTGGTTAGTATCCTTAGAAGGATTGTAAGGAGAGGCAAGGGAACTCTCGAATCTCCCTCAATCGTGTAATTTCCCTCTTTTAACATAAATAATAGAAGTATATTCTATCAAAAAGATTTAAGATTCAAGGCTAAAAATTTGAGTCGTCCTAAGGAAAAGCTTCAGACTCCACATTCTCATAGAGTTGTAAACCTATTCTAAATGAGATGTAAACCTCTTATGATCCAAGAAGATTTAAGATCCAAGGCTAAAAGTTTGAGTCTTGTCCTACGGAAAAGCTCAAGGTGTAAGCCTCAAAATCCTCTTAAAGCTTTATGTCAGTCATGGATTCTCCTAAAGAAGGTCATTTTGGATGTAATGACTCGGATCTCAAATATCTGTCAGGGCACCGAGAAAGTTACTTATATCTGAAGCAATGGTGTAGATTGATGTAGTTGTGTGGGACCAATAACCTACTTCAATATATTGTATATTTGTTAGAGGTGATCTGGTCACTTGAGGAAACAATTTGTTGTAGCTAGATCAAGTGCAAGAAAAGTATGACCTCTCTCAATTCTGTTTGTCTGTCTCTCTTTTTCTTGCTCCATACTTCTTTATATCCCTCACTCTGTCCCTTTGGCTTGCTCCATCTGTATGCGTTTCTGTTGCTGTTCTCTCTCTCTCTCTCACAGCTGTCACTTGGAGATCTCTGCCTCCTCTTTCAATATCTCTTTGGTTAATGAATAAACCCTTTCTTTAACTGAACAGGTTTTTATCAATCTTTCTTCTGTTTATAGGTCCGAGTTATTTGGGTTTTGTCTTCAACGCCTGATCTCAATTCAAATCTTAAATGACTCATAATAATTGGATTGTGTTTGTTTGTTATATTTTGCCCTTTATTTTCTTCATCTCATGCTTCGTAATATAAATGTTATAAGTCAGACCTTACTGAAGTTTTTTTTTTCATGCTTAAATCTTAGAGGACTATTGTCTTAGTGCACGTTGCACTTAAAAAAAATACTATCATTTGTTAATCAAACATGTTAAGATTGATGGAACGCTCAAGAGAAGCTAGAAAAGTGCACAGTTTTGAACCCTGTAATTCATACTAGTTTGAGGGGAGTGTAGATTCTGCATTAACATAGCTGTCACAGACTCACATATACGTTAAAGTTGGCCAAGTTGACTAATTTGAATTGTACCAATTTGAATTGTACCAATTTGAATTTTCTGTCTATTTGTTTACCATCTTTGCTTTTCAATTTTCGATCATTCATTCTTGTCTAAATTTGTAAAAAGTTGGTCCCTTTTACGTTAACTTGCCAAGAGTGTGATACTTGTTGAATTAAACAGAGAAATAAAGTTTGTCTCATTTGCTAAATATCTGACTTTTTGTCTGTTGCATCCAGTTCAATGTTGTGGTTTACTGACTTGTTAACATTTGATTGATACTTCTTTGAGGTTGCAAGCTTCCGTGGAAAGAAGACACCTGCACAAAAGTCATATGTTTCTGCTTTGTGTCGTTTACTTGTGTCGCTTCATTTTCGCCCATCAGAACAAGGTGCTATAAGGCTAATGAGAAGACTACTATGTCATGTAATTGAAACTGCATCATCAGATAAGGATCTTGTCAAGGAGTTAAAGCGGATAGGGGAGCATCTCACAGCTATTGACAAACAACCAGATCTTGAAATGTTGCAAGATCAAGCTCATCTAATTTTAGGTAAATGTTCCTTATTCATTTGCTGCTTCTTGGTTTGACGACAGTTCTAAAAGTTCACTGAACAAAAACTTCAACGAGTTATGTTTCCTGAGTAATACCTTCTTTTAAGTAATAGAAGGGACCAATTACGTGGTCTGAGAGTGGTTTCCACCCCTTATTAAAAGTCATATACCAGGGTCTATAATCACGTTAGACTTTCAATTTTGGATGACCTGGGTTTAGTTTTATTTCTCTTTATCTCCCAACATCTCCAATCTATCTTTTGAATTAGTAGTGCTCATAGAATCATATTTGCTTGGAAACACTCCAGCCACGCAGATATGCTGGGTGAAATTTTGCCATGAGATGGTTCTCCAGGCAAAGCTTTTTTCCAATTGTTTTCGGTATTGCAATTCTGATTCACTAGCATATCTCTGATATAGCTTTGAATGTGTCCATTTTTCCTGTTGTTTTGTGCTAATAAACAAATGTACTTACAGATCAACTAAAACTGGAGTTCAATTTCGAAGCTGAAGTTGCACAAACACCAGTCCCATGTTCTACCAGACCTGCACGTTCCAGGAGACGAGTGAAACATGAGTCTTCATCTTCTGATGAAGCCATGTCGCCCACCTCTGTTTCCATTGTTGCAGGGACAATCAGTACACGCTCACAGAGGGCAAGCAAAACTGTGGCGTTGACTAGAATTACGAGTAGTGCACTTAAGATGAACAATGTAGATGAGGAAGACGAGGAGGATGACGATGAGGATGATGATTCAGATGATGGAGATTCAGACGTGACAGAGAATTAATGGGATCAATCATTGTTTGCCAGTACCATGGTATTTTTCTCCAGTGTTGTATGCAAGCTATATGATTGAATTATATGTAGGCATCAGTTGTATAATTGTATTGTACATATATGTGCTTCAACTATGTATGTTACATTCTGTAGCTATAGTGAGTAAAATCTGCTTGGTTTGTAAAATGAATGCATAATTAGATTGTGGATTTGCATAAATGAGTTTTTATCTGTTCTTTTAACATATGTTATAGTTTATCCAAATTAGTGTTTCATTTTTGGAGACTGTCAGTAGTTGAAGAAGCGATGCTCAATGGTAATTAAAAAAAATTGTGGATTGAGTGATTAGAAAAAAATATCCAATTTGAAACAGATCTGAGTTACGTCAAACCCTTCAAGCTCCACAAGTTATAAGATGAGGTCCTCAATAATGGAAATATTTAGCTCAAATATGAAAACACAAACCAAGTGTGTTGTCAAAATCAACATTTAGGGCCTTTTCACATCAGAGAATTGTGGGGCACTTCTTTGAATTCAAAATGGTCACTTTGAAGGTGGGCCCAATAACCGACCCAACCCGACCCGACCGGTTTACACCCCTAAATTGTCTACATCAGCTCTAAAGATGGAGGTTTTGGACTTGATGGTTGGTGGTTAAACATTATGTTGGCTGGATGCTCTAGTGTTTCTAGGCATATGGTATGGAGATCTTACTGGGATTTGAAGAAAAGGCAAGTGAACTAACCAAATAAGAATAATTAGTTTAGTTCTAAAAAATGTTTCTAAATCATAGTTGATAAGATTCTACTGTCCCACTTGGTAAAAAAACAAAACAAGAATCTTGACATCCAAACACAAAACAAAAAAAACAAAAACAAAAATCGACCAAATAGCTTTAACTTTGGAACTCAGTACCAAGGATTTAACTTTTATTTTCTTTTAAAGGTGTTGATTCCTTTGATTTGATCAAGCCTCACAAATTACTCTGTCATTGCAAGCTATTACTCTATTGAATAGGAGACATGTTGTTATATTGGTAGGGTTTAACCATCTCTAAAAACCAAATCAAAACTATACTCAAATCATTAGACTAAGTTGAAATTTTGTAATTACACGTATCGAATTAAAAGTTTACCGAACTTATTACTTTTAACCTAAAATTAAGAAGTTCCAACTCAAAAATTTTTTGGATTTTGTCCAATTTTTTCAACAGAAGAGCTTCAGAAACCATACTTCCCCAAATTGGTGAACACAAGCAGCACACAGTTTCACATCCTCACCTATCCAATCCGTTTTACCGAATTCTAGAAGTTAGCAAAGTGCAAAACCCAAAACGAAGATAATTTAAAAAAAGAAAAAAAAAAGAAGAAAACTAAAAAACACGACAAAAATCATTATAGATGCAGTCAAAGAGTTGGTTTACTGTTAAAAAGTTGTTAAAAAAAGTCTTGAAGAAGTCGTCAACGATAATATAAAATAAAACCCTCTCCACATGCAGATGATTGATTTTATTGATTGATTCGTTCATGTATTTATGGAATTGTTGACTTGTGCAATTATTTCTAGATCTTCTTCATTAAATACTTTGGAAAATTAGTATTAAAAATTTGAAAATTCCGACACCCAACATTGATATGTTTTAAAAACCTTAACCCAACCCAACATATCACCGACCAATCATGTTTGTGTGTTCATATATAAAAGTCAATAATTTCTGCCATTTAATCCTCCTATGATCTTCTTCTTCTTGTGTTATTAATGATTCCACACTCCATTTCATTTTCCTACAATAAGTTTTTTTTGAGTTAAATTGTTTAATTTTATTTTTTGTTGCACAAGAATTGAAGGTTCCTTCATTTTGCAGTTGTTGGATTAAGATTATTTGATATTATCTTATTGCTTAATAACATCTGTCTGCATATACAAACTAAAATTTTGTGTTTAATAATTTCGTTTGTTAGTTGTGCTTATTTTATTTTCCACATTTTTTTAATACACTTTTGAGTAATTCCGATCCAAAGTTTTTAAATAAATAACATGAGTGGTTAAAAAAAAGGTGTACCTTTTTAGGCCTTCTAATGATGACAAAAAAAAAAAGCTTATTTCTCATACTGCCAAAATATATTTCAATTAATTATTATTTAAATCTTTCCTTAAGTTAAAAATAAAAAATAAGTAGATTTTTTAAAACTAGCGTCCAAAATGTGGCTGTTAAAACAATAGTAAAAAAACACGATTTTTTAAATAATATCATGATTGATACTACGTTGATAAAAGAAGGGACATTTTATAATAGACATGAGTTACTCCTCTCATCGTCCATGAATATTAATATGGTATTCAAGTCCAAAAGTTCAAATGAGCATCTGGTCCAAAAATAAAATCCGAAACCCATGAATATCAATAATTACGATAAGAAAACTTTAGAAAATTATTTTAAAGTCTTTTTAGGGGTGCTTTTGTAATTGAGAAAAACTATAGGGGCATAGTTGTAATTTTGGAAAACGATGCAATCGAATTTGATATTGATTTTTTGGTTGAGAGTCTAGAATAGAGGCGCATATGGTTGTATAATTCCACGCATGCATTTGCAGATGCAGGCATCTTATTGTATCCACAGAATCTGGAAATTTGGAAAAAAAAAATATTTAATTTAATGAAAATAACAAAATAAAGTGCGGCTACAAAATACAGAGCGGCCAAATATAATATAATATAATGTTCTAATTTCGAATATAAATTACTGCATGGGGGGGCCGCAATAAATGGAGATGCTTTTTTTATTTTTTCAGCCAATTGAATGATAGAAACCGCAATAAATTTATTTGTTCTTTTGTAATGTATTTTTAAGAAAAAATAAATAATTTTTTTTCTACCCGTATTTTATTGAGTAAATGAACTTTTATGATTTATCCTAAATTATTTATTTATTTTATTATATATATTTCTTTAGTACAATATGGGTATAAGTTGTAAAATTAATACCATTGACTATTCAAGTTTTCATATCACTCCTATGCTATCCATCAAATTAAGTATATTGGATGAAAGTTAGTTTTCTCAAAAAATTTTAAAACTGATAGTTTTAAAAATATTTAGAGAAAATAGGGTAGTTTTGAATAAAGTGGCAAAGTCAATTTGAAATTGAAATATTTTTGTCCATTTCTTCTTTCCTTCACGGTATAAAAAAAGAATCTAAAATCATTTTTGAAAATATTTGGAACACTACAATATTTTCAATTGGTAATTTATATTCTCCTGCAGGCCCTAAATTCAACCCCCTATTATTGTTATTTTCTTTTTTGTTTAGTTTAATCACATGTGAAGTGGAAATTGATCTGTTTTAACTAATTAAATTATGTTAATAACATTAAAATTAGATCAAAGTAGGAAAATTTTGACATTTTCAGAATCTACCTAAAATTCTAATACATGAACGACCGAGTCACTAGGAAAAGAGAAACTTAGACCCAAAGGAAGGATTTGAAACGTACTTGCGGACTTTTAAAGAAAAGCTGTTATACAAATTAATTAAAATATTATGTATTTTCCAGAATTTCGTAGTGAAAAAAGAAATTTGTAGATAAAATGTAGCTGGCGCTTTCCTAAATTAAAAGAAAAAGACGTCGTAAAAGTTGAGATGTTGGAATTTTCTTCCCAAAAAAAAAAAAAAAAAGTTGAGATGTTGAAATGCAAATTGTTGATTATGACTTTTTAAAAATTTTTTATATTTATTATTCTTATTTTTTGGTAGGTAGAGAATGTATCTATATATGAATTAAATCAAGTCCATCGATTTAAAGCTTTTAAGATGAATAGTGATTTATTCTCCACGTACTATCAAAACAAGATTTCTTGTATTCGAACCTTTGCATTATATTATTTCCTGATCCCTATTTATCATAAGTTTAAACTTTTGAATCTTTAATTTATGAAAATGTTAATCAGTATACTATATTTAAATTCGCTATTTAAAAGCTATTGTTTTGAACCAACTAAACTATTCTTCTTCAATAGACCTATTTGAATGATTCACATACTTGTGTTGGGCGTTTAATCATTTGGATGAATATCCATTAAATTCTTATTCACATATTATAAATTAATTGATAATAATATTATAAGGTACCTTAAAAAATTATGGCTCTTGATGCACAAAAATATGTGTGTGTTTTGTATGTATTACATATAGGTGTATGTATGCATATTAGCTAACAGAAACATGGATTCAGATTGATGTTCTTACTTTGCATCATTTTATTCTAAGCTAAATATATATAATTTAGTTTTCTAAAATTATTATCATTTATCTATTCTATCACATTTTTTAAAATATATAAAAAAAATAAAAAATTTTCAGTTTCATGAATTTTTTTAGTTAAGCACATTCTTAATGACAAACTCGTCATTAGTGATATTGTTAGTATTAAAAATTAAAATACATTTTATTGTTGTTTTTTTCTAGTTCAACCACATATGGGATGAAGATTAGAACTTTAAATTGGTTTACTTTAACCGGTCGAATTATATTTAGGGTTGACAAAATATAGTTTATTAATTATTAAATAGAGAGTAACTTGTATTTAATTTAATGGGTTGGTTACCTTCATCCATAGTATTAAAAGGGAATATTATACAAAACTATGAGTTATTATTGTTTTTTTTTAATTTAATAATTGTTAGAGTGTAAGATCAAATTAGCATAGACTTCTAGGTGATAAATGAGTTTTAAGCATGGTATTTCCTTTATTTTCTAAATTCAATAATGAAAAGAGAGACAAAATTACATTAAGCTGATGTAGATATATAGTACCTTTACATCTTTAATTAAAAAATGATAATATATCAATAATTAGAGGGAGAAAAGGAATTGTCATTTTCATATCCTTATTTTTTCCTTTTCTCTCTTTTTTATAATCAAGAAATTGTGGCGGTGGATATTCATATTACCCTCCTAGAATGAAGAGCTGGTTTTCTATATCCTAAAAATTATAATATTATTAACTCCATCTTTCAGGAATAAAATAAAAGAAAATAAGTTTAATTCACATTTAATTTATAATATATATAATGGTATACTATTTCATGTCGGCATATGCATATGCATACGTTTTTTTATTTAGTATTTTAATTTAAATAGATAATAAAGATTTAAATTTATGATCC
The DNA here is from genome assembly GCF_013281855.1 of Momordica charantia. NCBI lineage: Eukaryota > Viridiplantae > Streptophyta > Magnoliopsida > Cucurbitales > Cucurbitaceae > Momordica > Momordica charantia. The sequence continues at coordinate 22,914,641 of NW_028275162.1, read as the reverse complement.
GTAAAAGGATGGATTACTAATATCTTATGCATAAAGTTTTTATTTGTTTTCCTAATGAATTGGTAATTAGTCTCAAAGTCTTTTATTCACTCCTTAAATTTGGACTTTCAAAGCAATTAAAAATGAAAAAGTCATTCTGGACTATGACACACCATCGTCTCATATTTTAATTTTTATTTAATATGAAACATACCATTACATTAAAAGTAGGTAAAGAACATACAAAATGAGAAATCGTCTTATATTTGATTAAGATATGTTTGAGAGTGATTTTGATATGGCTATAATCATTTTTACTAATATCAAAATCAATAATATTTAGATAAAAATTATTTTAATTTAATTTATTTATAGAGTAAAATAGCTATAGCAAAATCACCTTTACAAAATTAATTAATATTATTTTTGCTAAAATCACTCATTCTAAAATTATTTATACACACAGGGACCGTCGAAACTTGTTTATTCTCAATGATCAAGAAAGTCATCAGTAATATGTCATGGTTAGTAGTTAATCAAATCGATGACATCTAAACATATAGTTTAGTAAGTAGCATCAAAGGAGAGGAGTTGTATGTATGTTTAAATTTCTACTCCATATCTATGATAATGCATCTTTATATATATCACCACAAGAATTAGAATTTGTGACATATCTCGACGTTTTTTAATTTTTTTGTCAGCAGTTGGAATTCTTTCGACGATCTTCGACCCGCGATGTTCCTACATTCTTTTTCTTCGTCGGGCGTTTTTCTTCCTTTTTCCGAGTTTTTCTGGCATGGGTAAAACCCCAATTTCTAGTAGTGTATATAAAATAATTTTTTCGTATCCTTTCAAGAATTGGTAATTGATAGTTGCTAATTTTGATGTACCTAGAGGTAGTTTTTGCTGTTTTTTCTTATTTCAACTATTGGGAAAATATGGATCATGGAATTGAGTTTAATTTGATGGTAGATTTTTAGCCAAAGATGAGTTCTCTCTACCAAGTGATTTTTATATGAAATTGTGAAGGATGAAAGGGTAGAGTTTTTATTAGATCTAAATCCTATCTTTAATGTGATTTCACGTATTGTATTAGACTTAAATCCTATATTTATAGCCTTTCAAAGAATGATTACTTCCCCTATTTATTTTAAAAAATGTGGGATTAAGTGGCTACTCATAGCCTTAAAAAAAAGTTTATTCTAAGGTCTATTTGTCGGACTTCCATCTTAATTTGACTTACACTTACCCTCTTATGATAGCTTGTTTGATGGAGTTTACTAGGCCTAGGTCCTCTCTTTTCACTCATAAATCCTAATCCAATATTTAATTTTGTTTGAACTCTTACTATTAAATGTATTTATGTCATGAATGAGATTCTTTATTGTCAAATATATGAAGTTCCGATAAAATTTAGGATGACAAGGTTGATGTAGGATTTGTATTATTTGGACTCCAACATTAAGTGTTTCGATGAACACCTGCTCACACAAGAGATCTACACACTCTAATGTCTAAGGCAGACAAATAATTGAGTTGGGAGTAGCCAAAAGTATAGTTATGTAGAACGTGTGTCACTTCTTTAACCTCATTTTAAGTGAATCTAGTACGGTCAATTTCATTCCTAACCAATTTTATTATGTACTTTGAAGCTCTCTTTCCACCTTTTTGTTAAACGTGTTTCTTTATAAAAATAAAAAACAAAAAACAATACAATAAATTATAAAACTCACAAACAATATACTATAGAAATTAATAGTTTATTAAATAGAGGTAAAATTTTACGACAAATACTTTTGGAGAAAGCCAAAAGGGTGGCCGTAACTATAGGAAAATTGAGATAATATAATACAAAATTGGTAGCCTAAAAGATTACGCATCTTTATTTTATCAAAATGTGAAATAATTGAGAATTATATTCGGAGATATTTGACTTTAGAATAATTTAAAAATTTTAAGTTTACCCCCAATAATGATAATTTATACTTTATTCTTAAAAAAAAGTTATACTTGATTTATTCTATTATTTCTATTAAAATTAAAATGATATTTATTTTTTAGACATAAAATCAATCCGGTTAAGTTAAAATAGATGTTGAAATAACCCTAATCGTCCAATTTTAAAAGTAAAGAAACCTACTTTTTGGTTTCAAATTTGTTAAAATTTTAAAAATAAATCATAAAATTATTATCAAATGAAGTCTTAAAATATAAAAGTATAGGTTAAAATGCCCACCTAGAATGTACTTAAAATTTTTTTTAATATAGACCATAAATCAATATAATTGTATTTACTATATGATCCATCGATCTATATATAAAAAGTTTTTCAACAACTAAATTTGATCTACATGTGAAAAGGTTGAAAAAGATAATGACGTAAATACAAGTTCCTCCTAGAGTGAATTTGAGATTTCTTATTAAAAGCAATATACTATTCTTTTCAAAAAGTAATTTGGGAAGAAACATTGTGTTTCTCCTCATTTTTAAAAAATATTTTTGACAATTTAAAAACTTGAAACATTACTTTTGATAAACAAACTTTTTTTTTCCTGTGATTTACGTAGATTAGTGTAGAACTCAAATACAAGACTTCAGGGTAGGTGATATCAGAAAATCCCGTGTCCTTACCACTAAGCCATCATGAGACACTAATGAAACATTATGAAAATTTTGAAATAATTAAAAACACTTTTTAACATACTAAAATTATCCCAAACTTACTTTAATCCTTATATTAAAGTTAAATTCTAATTCGTTTATCTACCAACATATTTCAAAAAGAGATCGTGGTTGACCTACCAATTAATAAGCTTAAATTATTCATTGGAAGGAGCTGGAAAAATGAATTTTATTTCAATTTTTATTTCTTTTATTGTCTTTTGGCACCATTTCTTGTAAATGCATGTAAAAAGATGAAGTTTGTCAACTAAAGATTGTCCATTTTTAAATATCTTATTCCAAGTAAATTTCTAAGCTACGAAATAATTATGAAAATTTTGAACTAAAAACGGATCAACATTTCTGTCTACCAATCTAAGTTGATGGCAACAAATAGTTGATTTTTCTATGTTAATAAATGAAAATTTAAAAACTAATTAAAAGACAACTTCAATGGTAATGTAAACACATTGATCATATATAACAACCTTATTTTGACAACAATATTTGATATATTGTTAAAATTGAATCTATAATAAATTCTTTAATATGTTATTCCTATTCACATTTGTTAGTTATAATTTCAATTATTTCCTTTATTGAAAAGAGTTTTACTTAAGATCCAACATCGACATTTAGAATGATATTGAAATACTTTATTTACTTGAACTATGTTTGAATTGGTCTGCACTATACCTATATGAGATAGTTTGATTAATAAAATTAAAAGTTTCTGCTCAGGGCTCCAAATTTTACCATGATAAAAATAAAAAAGACTCTTGAATAATAATTAAGTAGATAATTTTTTTAAAAAAGAAATTATTGGATTATATTATATCTTTAAAATAATGTTCAATGAAATTCTGACTTTTATTATATTTATTAATATATAATTTAAATATATAACAATATCCAAACATTTCATTTTATTGGTTCCATAAACAGAAATATTCCGTCCAATTCAGAAACTATTTTAAAGCTGAAAAGTTGGGGTTTGAAAATCAAATGTTAAAAAAAACATCTGGGTTTTAAATTAAAACGACAGTTCTTTTAATATGCAAGGAAAGTTAGTTTGGTAGAATAATTTTTCAAAAAATAATAGAAATATTTATTAAATAATGCCTTATTATCCAAATAATGGAATAGTTCTAAATGGTGCCTCTAAATTACCAATTTGAAAATAATTCAACCGATTAAGACATGTAATTAATATCTTTTAAATTTAATCATCTTGAACTTATATGACTCAATTAGTTAAGTTAATTTTATAGAGTTTTTCATTCCCATAATTCAATTAGTTAAAATGCAAGTGAAATTCCAGTTTATACTTCTTAAAAATAATGTAGTACTAACTGTTTAGTCATGTCGGTTAAAGTCTAATAACTTAAAGCATTTATCAATATTAATAAAAAAAAAACTATTAAATTTCTAGTATATCTAACTTGTAGTATTTATTATTATTATAATGTATTCATAAAAAATTTAGGAATCTAAATGATCATCCTATAAATATGGAAAGATTCCCACTATAACAAATTAAAAAAAAAAAAATACACGCCAAACACATTAATTTAAATAGAAATGAGATTGAACGTCACGAGTGACGGTGCTGCAACTCAAAGCCAACAAAATTGAAACATCTAACTGAGATTCGCTCATCTCTCCGTTCAAGCCATTTTATTAAATACTTTCAGAATAATGCCACAATGAATATATATTTAATTTAAATCTATAATCATAAATGTTTGGTCAACATATACTTGCATTGTATCACAACCAGGTATTAAAGTTTTCTCGATTTTCATGTGTTTATAAATCCATAAATTGATATTTTCATATTATTGTAAAAACAAAATATAAAAAATATCAATAAAATATTAGTAATATAGACATAATATTAACTATCTTGGGTGATTTATTGGTCCAAATGAACTAGGGTTAATTGAGAATGAATGAGTTCGCGTCCTACGATGGACACACCTACTTTAAAAATTAGTAATTTCTATATAATTGAAGTACGCGTAGGCTGATCTGTATGCTCACAAATATCGTGTATATATATATATATATTTTATATTAGTTATTCTAACTTATGTTTGTTCATTAATTTAAATATTTTTTACCAGTTTTTTATTTTGTTAAGTGTTTCATTTTTGTTTCTGATAATCAAAATAAATACCCTATATATAAACAAATAAATTATAAATGTTTTGATAATCAAAATCTCATTTTATTTTTCTTTTTAATACCATAGTTACATTCATTACAAAACTCACAATTAGCCTCTTATTTCTCTCTCAATGTTTTACATCAATCTCTAACTTTTTTTTCTCCCCATAATATCTCTTTTGCTTTTTTCTCCTTCAATCTAATATCTTTCTCTCAAATTCATATATCTCTCATATTTTTTCTATCCCTATCGAGAATGCAACTAAAGTCCAACATTAAGTGGGAAGGAAAGATCCATGGATATATAAGTAAGATGCAACATCTTCTTCGTCAGAAGGAAAAAAAAAAGAGGCAACGTATTCTTTAGTGTGAGACCTTTTGGGTGATTCTAAAAACAAAGCCACGAAGACTTATATTCAAAGTGGACAATATCATACCATGATGTAAATGTGGAAGGTCCCTTGTCTTGATTCTTCCTCTCAACATCTGATATCTGAGTAAATGCCTCTAACTTAGCCATATCGATAGAATCCTCAGGTGTCGAACTAAGAGTAAGGGATCAGACAACATCACATCTCCAAGTATTTGGATGATTCTAAAAACAAAGCCACGAAGAGTTTAGGTCCAAAATGGTGTCCCTCTTTTAGTACTAGAATAACATGTTCACAAATTTTGTAGAATATTTTTCGTAGTTTTGGGTAAGTAACCAATACAATTTGAAAAGAATTTGAATTATAAGAAACTTGTGGTGGTGGTCAAGTCACTACCCCAAGATGATTATTATTTCTTAAACATCAAATTAGAATGGAAAAGAATTGGAATTACTTTCTTTTTTATTTTTTAAAATTTTACCCACCAATGAGAATGGTGAAAATTAAAACCTTTATTTTTGGGATATTGTATATTTATAGGAATGAAAATGATGTTACTTTGTGAAGTGTAAAGTAGATTGGTGCCATTAACCATAGTGTTGATATGTAACTGGACGACTACAACAAAATTTATAAAGTGATGTTAGGTTCTACCTAATTCATGTTAGTTTCCCTTTTGCAATAAATGAAAATCTTAGTAAGCATTCACTTTATACATATAAAAACACGTCATTCCAAATATGTGTAAACTAATTTTGAGAATTGTAAAAGTATTTAAAAGACGTTCATGTGTTTGAGAGTGTTTTTGGACTTCAATATAATTATAAACACTTTAATATAAAGTACTTCATGAAAATCGACTTGAAAATATTGATCTATTTGAGCCTTTAGACTTAGTGCCTACTCCAAATATTTTCTCACCAAGAACTTTAAGTTCGATGGAAAAGTTCTATTAGCCGAAAAAAGTACTTTTTAGTTATAAATTCAAAAAAGTAGTTAAATAAACCAAGTTATATCCTTGCTAATTGTAGAAAAATAAACCATCGTGCATATCGATTATGCTTTATATAATATTATGTTCATATCTTTCTTTGGGCGGTTTTAGAAAATGGTATTAAAAAAAGAAGAAAAAAAAGTGAATGAGAATTACAAGATCTATGAATTATTTACCACTTAAGTCCATTAAAATTTTCATTAATAAGTAGTTGTCTCTCTGTATACTCTCCCCCGTTATCTTCCTCTTTATATAGTATTGAGGTGGTAGGATTAGATAAGAGAGTGATTCATAGTATATAGATTAAGACAATTATTGTTATTGCTATAAGATATTTTGGATAAAATCAAAAGCAAAGTCGTGATGGTTATGTCGAAAGTGGATAATATCATACATTTGTGCCGCTCTTATAATTGAATTTTGTGTGAAGATTAGCTAAGAGTTAGGTTTCGTCACGTACCTTGATTACCTCTTTGTTAGATAGGTTCATTATGCAATTCAAAGGAGAATATCGAGATACGATGTGTTCAAATCTCTGCTCGGTCGAACCAACTAGTGGGTCGGTCTTTTAATTTTCGAACGACCACTTGATATCTAAGCTTGCTTTTCAATATTGGATTTATTCTTGGTCTTACTTTACTTCACTCTTAACAACCTCTTCCTATCCCTTTAATTTATTTCACTAATTAGCTATAAAATCAACACTATAATTAATTGGTTAACGCAATTTGCTTTGTTTTTTCTTTTCTTAGTTTTTTAAAGTTGAATTCTTAAAATAATATAATTAAGTTCTCTTTTCATTACTACTTTATTTTTAGTTTTTTATTTTTTAAAATTAAACTGGTAAACACTGCTTTGACTCACATATTTCTTTACTTTTCATATCCTTTTTGCAACTATTTAAAAAATTTTAAGCCAAAATTTGAAAATCCATAATTTTTAATTTTGAAATTTGGCTACAAGCTTAAATATATTTAAAAAAAAAGTGTAAAAATACTAAAAAAAAATGGTGACCAAGCATAATTTTCAAAAGAAAAAATAAAAGTAAAATGGCTATCTATTTCTTCCTACCCATTTCTTTTGATAATATGGTGTGTTAGGTTAAGTAATTTAAAAAATGAGATTATTATATTAAGGGAAAAATTTTAATTGGAGAGAGCGCACAACTTCTACGTCATTAATATGTATGTATGTATAAAATGGTTAAAATATTTATAATTTACCTTTGAAAAATAAAATTAATAAAAATATTTATAATCCGCATAATAGAATCAATTATATCAAAATATATATGATGTCTTGGTATTTAATTATAAAATATTAACTAGTATTTAAAGTTTAATTAAATAAACTAGTATTTAAAAATAAATTGAGCCATGTGTTAGGTTATGCAACCTCCCTCCCTATCAACAGCAAACAGCCAGTTTTTGACTTTAATCATATTTTCTTCACCCTTATATCATTCACATTATACCATCAAAAAATAATAATAATAATTAATTTTTATATATATACACATACATACACAAATGATCAACAAATAAATTACATTAAATTAAATTCGTCTAACAAAACTCTCAAAATCAAGCTACACCAGTGGAAAATACCAAAATCTAAAGCCACGAAATAAGCAAGGTCTAAATCCAACAATAAAGTATGACCAAAAAGAAAAAAAAAAGGTACCCACAAAAGGAGTTTTATTAAACTATAATAATATTCATGGATAGCTATAAATTTTTAAGAAAATAAATAATGAAGGTTAATTAATTAGGATATTAATTTGTTCAACGGGATGAAATTGATAGTTTTTAGTTAAAATTGACTTACTAAGTACAGGGTAAAAAAAAAGATATTTTTCTCAATTAACTTTTTTAATGGTACATCCACATAACTAATATTATAAAGCTAACGATTTTTCAAGTTATCTTTCGCTACTGTATCTAATAAAAAACTAAACGACGAAGATTATTGAAACTAATTTTTAAAATTTAATTCAATTTAAATCTTTACATCTTAAGATCTGACAAACAAAATAAATGAAGTTCGTACTGCAGAGCAAGCGAAGAAAACCTAAGGATGTGCTGGTCTAGTCGAGACTCGTCCATGCCCAATCTCATCTTGCCTGGTGACATCAAGTTATCTAAATGCCAAAGAGTTCTTCTTTAAGTTCGATTTGTCATGATCTGTTGGACACAACTTGAATTGAGCTTATTTAATTATGATTAGACTTCCCCAACTCAACCGGCCAATGTAGAATGTAATTCACTCTCGTCTTTTCCAATCTTTTTGTCCTCTACCTAAATTGTCCTATAGGTCTATTCCTAACATTGAACCTCCATTTGGAATGAAGAAATGGTTTTATTTGAAATGAAAAAGAAAATTTTCAACCACCTAAAACATATTTAGTTCATAGGTTAAGTTTGTATGACTTTAAGATTTTTTTCTTGTCCAACAATACGTGGGAGTGCATATTCCAACATTGACATTTTAATCGAAGATGTATATCATAACCAACGGTTCAGATTGATGTATGCATTTCTTGAAGTTAACAAAACCTAAGCCTATGTTTGTTATACTAAAGTTTGCTTATCTCAAAAGCTAGTTTGGTAAACTCAAGTAGTTACATAAATCTAGTTGCCAAACTCATGCCTTTTCTTTTAATTTTTTCCTTTTTTTAATTCATACCTATATGAAACACACATTAATTTTATCTTAATTTTTACAGAACTATAATTCTACCTACCAAATGTAGGGTTATACAAATGAGGTTTGTATGGTTTAATCCCTTCACATAGTCCAACATTTAAAAAGAGTTATAAACAATACCAACTTACTCTTATACTAAGTTTTATAAATTTAAATGTACTAAAATTAAGTGGATCCTAGAGTCTAAAGTTGAATTGAAACTCTAACCCTTCTCACTCGGTCGCTCATTCACTGCTGGGTAGAAGTTATAATTTCGAAGAATTCTCGTTCAATTGTAGAAAAATGAGAGAAAGAAGAGAAAAACAGAGAAAAAGTAATATAATCTAATTTAAAGCTAGCAAAATGGAAGAATATTTGCCTTTTGACAGCAATTTGACAGTTATTTATTGCTCTAAAAAAAGAAAAATCTCTCTTCTTTCATCTGTTTCTCTTGGTAAAAAAATTAAAAGATTCAGTGTTCTTTTCTAGTTTAAATTTTCTTACACTAGACTCTAAAGATAAAAAATAATTTATGAGAGGGAGAAAATAAAAATAATAAAATAATAAAAGAAGTGGTGAGTCAGCGACACGTAGTCCAGGAAAGCATGGTACCCGTTGGGTTGGGTTGGGTTGGGTTTGGTATTATATAAAGGGGCGATTTGGGAAGAAGTTGTTCTTCAAGGGTGTCCACTAAATCCGAATCCACAGTCGTTAATTAGAGAATTCCAGTTCCTGCCCTCTAATTTTTCTTATTTTTCTCCTTTGGAAAGTTTATTTTTGTTCCTTTCCCAGACATTGTTGGCTGTTTTTGCCCCTTCTTTTTTAGTATTTTCCCATTTCGATTCTCGTGAATCCATTTCCGAAAAACAAAAACAAGAGGAGAAAAAAACCAACCAACCAACCAACATGGTCGCCTTGGTTTCTCAAGACAACATGGTCGCTGCTTTGGTTTCTCGTACTGGAAGACATTTGCAGCGTTATGATATTAGGGGTCGCCGCCAAGTTGTTGGGTAATTTTTTTTTTCTCTCTGTTTCTGTTATTACCCCCATTTCTAAATCCATGGAGAAATTGGTCTTGTTCTTGCCGGAATATTAGAATTTTGAGGATTTCTGTTTGATTTTGGCTTGTTTCTTCAACTTCCCGTAAAACCCTTTTCGAATTTTGTTGGGATTTGATTTGAATTGGATGAAGTTTGCCCTTTGGATAAGACTTGGATGATTGATAAATGGCATCATTTTGGAGGGGGGCCCTAAGGCCTAACCCCATCATCTTATTTTGCAAATGGATTGGTTTGTGTTGTGCCATTAATCTTTTTTCTGATGGGTCCCCTTGGGAAATTCATGGGTCTTAATCTACTACATGTGGCTACCAATAAAAATCCAAACTTTTCTCCACGGAATTGGATATTTTTTTATTGGTTTGTGGGGGAGGAAAAATTCATTAAAGCAATTTTTGTTTAAATTTCTTGTGGTGAAATGTTTTTTACTTGAAGTTTTAATCTTTCTTTGTGAAATTTTGCAGATGCATCCCTTATAGATACAAGACTATTAAGGATAGTGCCTTGGAGAATATGGAGGAATTGGAAGTGCTTGTGATTAGCTCACAGAAAGGGAAAGGCATGCTGTTCCCAAAGGTAAATATTAGAAAGATTTTCAGATCTGTGTTTCAATGAAAATTGGCTGATTGTGTAAAAATTTTAAGTATTATCTAAAAATTTCAAATTACAGGGAGGTTGGGAAACTGATGAGTCCATTACCGAGGCTGCTTCAAGAGAAACCCTAGAGGAAGCTGGAGTTAGGGGAATTGTTCAGGTATCTCTCTCTCATATGTTGAGAAGGGCTGAGGTTTCTGTGGTTTTTGCTGGTTTTTTGTTACAATGATTTTGGATCTTGATTGATAATTATAACTAAGATTAGGAAGATTTAGAGTGAGTTTACACTAATCGGTAATGAACAATTTTGATTTAGAATATGAAGTCGAACGTGAGCGTTTGGAGGGTGAAAGTTTGCTTTTGATTTTGTTTTGTTGACTTATAGAGATTTCTAGATCTAACAATAATTGTTATGATGGTTACCAAGTTTTTATTTGGTTCTACCATGGAGAAAGTCAACTTTAAAATAGTTCTTTTGTCTTCCTGCCTTTCCCTTGGTTGTTTCTTGTTTCGGATGTCATGCTGTGATGATACGAATTATTAACTCGAAATCTGGTTTACAGGGTGAATTGGGAAGTTGGAGTTTCAAGAGCAAAACCTACGATACTTTATATGAAGGATACATGTTTCCCCTACTTGTCAAGGAGCAGCTCGAATTTTGGCCCGAAAAGAACTTTCGACAACGCGTTTGGGTACGATATTCCCAACAATTTCCTCCATTTAACATGTCACTAAGTTTTAGCCTCCCCCCATCATCATCTCCTCTGTCAAATTCCTTGTTAAAAACTCATCCTTGCTGGCTTTTCATAATCTAAAACTCCACGGTTCTAAATTTTACTTATAGATGAGCGCGCACGAAGCTCGGGAGGTCTGCCAGCATTGGTGGATGAAGGAGGCATTGGATGTATTGGTAGGACGGCTTTCGTCACCAAAGAAGCAACAGATCGAGGAAGTTATGCCGTGTTCGTTGAGCTAGCGAGAGGACGAGGATGGTGGAGGACATCTCTTTTGCCTTTACGGTTTTCGTGTAAATAAGAAATTGGTGAAGAAAGGCTACAGTTGCAGAACACAGGAGAGTACTGGAAAAGGGGAAGTTTTATTTAGAAGATTAAAATGAAGAAGAAGAAAAAAAAGGGGGAAGGGAAGAGATTTTCTAGTTGGAAGTCTGCATTTTCTGGATATTTGGTAGAATCATGCGGCTCAAAAAATACACCACAGAAAGTCTGATTGAAGAAACAGAAACTTTTTTTTTTTCCTACACAAAGATGAAGAACAGAGATTTGATTCTGATCAGAAACTTTGTTTTTTCTCTTTTTTTTGAGTTTCTGCTTTTTAGTTTCAATCAGACTTTCCCAAGTGTAATAGTTGTTCTTCTTGTCATCATCAATTTGAAAACTTCATCGATCTTTCTATCTTCTCTCTCTTAAATTTATAAAAAATTATAATTTTAGACAGTAAAAAAGCACTTCAAGGGAGAGCACTTTTCATTATAATTACTTTCTTAAAGTTTCATTTTAGATCGTAAGCAATGTTTTTTATCCCTAAACAGATTTATCCATTCAAAAATTTACCCTTTTTCATTTATTTCATTACTTCACCCTAAATTCTAATACAATTAACTAACCCAAATATTCAACTAAAAGATTCAGGCTCATTGTGGTGTCGGTAGGCAACATGTCATGTATTCTATGACTAACAATAAAAGCATTTTTTTTTTAAATTCCGCTATTAAAACTTCTAAAACTATTACATCAAATTTATAATTTATTTTTTTAGTACAATTAGGAGATCGACTTACAATCTCTTGGTTGAAGGTATATACAAATTACCATTAAACTAGGCTCAAATTTATAATTTATCCAAAGAAGTTACTTTATTATTTGCCTAATCTTTTTAAAGTAGCTTTAATCAATGTCTTGATGATGGAACATTTAATCACTAAAAGATTTAGGAGTGAATTACTGAATTAAAAAAAATAATGCGAGAGAGTTAAGAGTTAAGATAAAAAACGACTTTGAGATAAAAGTGTATATACGGAGAAATTAATAAATGAAATTATGTTTGAAAATAGAAATTGGTGAAAGAAAATACGTTCCGAAAATTCGTTGATCGAAAAGATCAAATAAAATTAGAACAGCAAGTTTTCTCTTCTCCACGTGAAGGCGGAGTATCTTCAGAGAAGTTAGTGCCAAAAGTGGGAGGGGTGGGGTGACCAACCGCCTGCTCCCCTCCTCTCCTTCTCTTGAAGGGGGTGCGTTTTCTCTTAATCTTCAGACTGAGTTTTTTCATATGGTGTTCCTTTCTATTTTGCTTGGGTTCTTTTATGGTTTTTTTTCAAGAAGTACAGAGCGTGGATCAAAATATAATAGGGAAACTCTCTTGCTGTTGTTAAAGAGATTTTCAAGGAGGATCCTTCCTCCCTACTTGTTTCTGCTATAACGGACAGTGACCGGGTGCTGGGATCTCTCCGTTGGATGTTTATAGTGTCATTGCAGCTAACAAAGTCAAAGGCAGCATTGTTATGTATGATCCATGACTTCATCATCTAGGTGTTTTGAAGAGTTATTAAGCAAAGAATTGGAGAAGGCACCTGCCTGCGATCTGTTGACATGACTCTCCATCTTCATTGCATCTTGGTTCGGAGAACTTCCATGGTACAGGGACAAGGAAGATGAAGCAGAAGGTAGGCGACGATGAAGGTGCAGCAATGATCGACTCGAACACCGTTTTGGAATTTGGGGAAGCTATTAGTCTTAATTTTATTAAGATCCAATATGCCCGAAGTGATTTGGGGAACTTGTCTAATCCTTCCTTACATGTCATGGTGGAGGCGATTATTTCCTTTCCAGTTGTGAATAGGGGAGCCATAATTGATAAGATACCTCAATTAATTGAGTATATTGTGACTTTGGAGAAAATGTTTAGTGTGTTAAAATTTGTTCATATCCCTAATTATTTGGATAAGCAAACTGTTTTATTGACCAAATGGGTTATTTTTTTATCGTTTCTCTTCCTTTGGAACTATTGTTTTTTTTCGTGGATTGTGATGGTGATGCGTGGTCACCACTCTTCATGTGATCCTCAATGGTCCTATTTCTTTTTAATGTAATATTTTTTTTTTCCAAGAGAAAGAAGGTTGGTAAATAAAGTATGTGCATCATAATAAGAAAATCGTATGTTCGGAGAATACCGAGTAAAAGAAAATGTTTGAGAGAGATTAAAGAACAAACATTTAAACCAAAAGTATTCAATAAAATATTAATCAATTTTCTTTTTAAATTGATTTTTCCAAAAGTATTTCCAAATTCTGGTCAAACCTAAACGTATTGATTGATTGAAAGCATCATAAATCATTAGTGTATGGTTGGTAGGGAAGTTTTTAGCAAATTAAAGAAAGAGAAAAATAATAATAAAAGAACAACTTTATCGACTAATACTTAACTGTTTATTTGTTGGCATCCATCTTCATACTGGTTGTCATTAAAAATTTGACAGCTCTTTATTTTTGAAAAAAAAAAGAAAAATCTTTTTTTCTTCCTTCCGAAATGACCTAGATGGTGAGCACCTTAATATTATTCACATAGAATATAAAAAATAGAGAGAGTGAAAGCAATATTGAGATTTAAAAAGGAAAAGGAAAAAAAAGTGTGTTGAGATTGAAATAGGAAAGAGGGGAGTGGCCCACTAACATGGAAGTTGGAGGCTAAATCATCACTCCAATAATGAATGGTTCTTAGGGATACTACTAGGGGCACCACACCCTCCAAACCCATGTGCCCCTTTTTTTCTTTCTTTTCACTTTAGTCAAAAAGAAGAAAAAAAATGACACTTTCAACATTGGCCATTCATATACCAATAATTTTATCCATATGCCACTTAAAAAGGAAAAAAAAAATCTCTTTTTCTGATTTATCAACTTCTCCCTACCAGGGTATACATTATTAAAACCTGGGAACATAATTGAATCGCATTTGAACTTAGCTCTTGTTAAGTCTACTTTAACATAGATGATCTTAGAGAGGATTATTGTTCTTCAATTGGTTAAGAATTGTTAAATGTCAGACATCTATTTTTACACGTTGCGAAAAAGTCACCACATTCAATGAATTGCATGCAAAGAGTCAATGAATTGGCTTTCCACGCCTACCACTCTTAAGCTCTTGGTGTTGTGCGATGTAAATACCTAAAGATCGTATAATAATCTTCCAATGAGGGAACGACATAGAGTTGCATGCTTCTTTTACTTATCTTTTTTAGTTACTATATATTAGACACTTAGTTTGACGGTCAAAGTTATTTAGGGGTCAGTACCAGACTAGTGTCCCTAACTCCGTACTAGCATTCTTTAGGCAAATGTTAGATACCATAATAATAGATCTTTCAGCTTATCCATATACATTTCTAATAGGTTCATTTTCTATGGTAGGAACTCATTTTCATATTAGATAAGTTTTCATAGGTCGGATCATGTGAAATAGGCAAAATAATAATGATGATGATGATAAATAAGAATATTATTATTTTAAATAATTAGCAATAAGGTTTGATTTTTTTGTCATATAATAAGATTCAATGATTTCATTTATATATGATTAGTGTAATACATATGAATTGATGTTTTAAGTTATCAAAACATTTCATCGATTTGGTTATTTACGTGTATTTTTTTTTACAGTGTGTGTAGATATTGAACTTTTTGATCTGGAAGAAAAGAGTAGATGCTTTAACAGCTATGTTAATTATATAAGTTATTAATGTTAAAAAATTCTTGAATAAAAAATTTGCTTACTTTTGTGTCACAAAAGAAATGCTTACTAGGAGGTTCTGAGTTTGATCTCCCGTTCCCACCTGTGCTAAAAAAAACTTTCAATATGCTATCTATTATGATTTCATGAAAAAAAAAATAAAAAACAGAACTATTCAAATTGGGCTTCCAAGCCCATGTATTATGGGCAAGCGTATTAGAACATTTTCTATGGGTTTCCTTGACCCAGGCCCAAATTTGGCAATGCTCACTCTGAGACTGAGAGGCAACAATTTACAATTCTACATAAAATTATAAATTTATTTTAAAGTTTTTATTCCAATATTGCATCCATTGATCTTCAAACGCACTAAAATCTTAAGTAGAGTGCTTTTAGATTGTAGTAAAATACAACCGTTTTAGGATCATTTAAATTAAAACTTCAAAACTTACTTTTCTCAAAAAAAAAAAAAAAGAAAAAAAAGAGAAAAAAGAAACTTCAAAAACTTAGAGAAGTTCATTTGAATCTTGTTGGTAGGAGAAATAAAGTCGACATGGAGAAAAGGAGGATATAAGAATCTAGTGCCTCCATAAAGCACTAGATTTTTACATTAAATTGATTTTCTTTTTTTTTAATACCAATAATTAACCTATATCAACTTCAATATAGGGTTAACGTATTAATTCTCACCTTTATATATTATACTAAAAAAATAACGTGGGGTTAAAGATTGATCTCGACTTTACTTCCTCTAAAGTTTTCTATTTTTCTTTTTTGACTATGCTTCCACTATATATGTTTTTTCTTTTTCTTTCTAAAATTTATGGTTGAAAAGTTTCTTTTTATTTCTCTAACAAAAACTTTTATTTACAATAAAATATTAAATACTTTTTAAAACTAATTATTTATACAAATACAAGTAAATAGTAATTTGTTAGTACAATAAATATATATTATATATATTTATTACTCTTTTTTATTTTTTAAATTTTAAAAATAATTAAAGTTGATTACTAAACCTGCAATGTAGGTACTTATCCCAAAACAAGGATTTCTCAACTTGGACCTCGATTTTTGAAATTGGAGAACCGGATGGAGATAGGGATTAAAAGTTTCTACAAGACTAGGATATATGGGAGAGGGCGTCTACAACTTCTCCCTATACCATTGTCATCTCCATTTTTATCTCTCTCTCTAACATTCTTTTCACTTTCTAACATTTAAAAAAATGAAAGCGTTATCAAACATGTTTTTGTTTTATGTTTTCTAAAAACTAAAAACAGAAAATAGTTATCAAACACTTTATAAGATCAGCCTTTCTTATTCTTTTCACCTCGAAATTGACTAAACATCTTGTTCGTATATATAGCTTGAACACGAAAGTATAAAACTATTTAGAAAGTTATAGATGTTTTCCATTGCAAAAGGGGACTTTGGAAACAAACAAATACTTGTAGATCACATATATTATTGTATTGTTGTATACATCACAGTGTTAGCATATGAAGAGAGAAGCTTTTTTAGAATAGAGACTTAGGACCGAGTTTGTAGCAAATTAATAGTGTATTTGGCATGACTTTTGGAAAAAAAAATGTTTTTCTAAATAAAACAAATTTTTTACAAGCACGTTAGAAAAAATTACTAGTTTAAAGTATGCTTAGTATAGTTTTCTAGGTTATTTTAAATAATTCAAAGTGCTTTCTAAAAAAATATAATATTTAATAAAAAAAAAGATTGCTTTGAAATCTATTTTCAAAGAAACACTGTGATTACTTTAAAAAATGAAGAAAAAAGCTTACCTTAGAAGGAAGTCGCTATGGGCTATGAGAGCCTAATTATATAGTTGTAATTCTGTCTTCACTTGATGAAGAGAAAAATAGAATAAAATAAAATAAAAAAGCAACAGCACTGAAAAGAAACACAATAAAAATATAGTTATTAAATATAAAAAAAAAAAAAAAAACAGATAGCCTTTTTTGCCCTTTTATTCTTGAGCTTTTCCCAATGTTATTTTTAAATATCTTCAAATTTCAAAATACAAAAGCTGTGGTTGCAATCTGCATCTTTCCCTTGTATAAATCTTCACTATTTTTGGCTTGCCAATCTGGTCATGATTCCTCCATCATTCTTCTTCATACTTTTTTTTTTTTTTCTGTTTTGAATTTAATAAGTTTTTATTTATAGAGAGTAATTTATAATGCTTAAAAAAATATCAAAAACCTCAACAAACTGCCTAATAAAATATTGCATTCTTATGAATATCAATTTGCTTTTATGTGTACAATGTCAAATTGGAGCTGAACTAAAGAAAAGGGGGGGGGAATGGCAAGAGATACCTCTCATATATATAATTTTTTGTGCATGCTAGGAATTAAAGAACTTTTACAATATTTTATTTGACCATAAAAAATTTATCACAAAAGAATTTTAAATTTTAAATTTTAAAATTAAGGAGGAAGTGGAAAGAGGTAGGTTTGGGTTAATGTAGCAGGTACTTTTTTGAAGTTTTTTTTTTTTATTTCTTAGCTTAGTTTACTCCACCAGACTATGTTAAAATTTAGTCAATCATAACATAATTGAACGGGTGAGGACACTTATATCTGATCAGGAGGTTGTGAGTTCAAATTTTTCGCCCCACATGTTGTACTAAAAAATTCATAAATTAAAAGTTCTAATCAAAGTATAGTTTTCTAATGTTTCCTTCTTTCTTTTTGAAATTTGTTATAAAATTCTAAAACATAACCGTAGAGAAAATTTATCAAATTAATAAATATGTGTGGATAAGGGGGTTGAAAAACATTAATGGAATCATTTTCATCAAATTTGATTGCTTTAAAAAATCTGTTTTTGAAAATCAAATTTATTTGCTAATATTTTGTCATTTATAATCTACCCTTAACATACAATTTTGAAAACTGATAAAATAAAATTTCAAATATTTATGTTAATTTTCAAAATTTTCTAAAATTTCACATCTATATTTAAAAACAAGTAGAAAAAAAAATCTAAATAAAAAAAACTATAGGTATATATATCTAGCTATCATCTATTTAGTTTTAAAAAAAAAATTACAGGTATCAAATAAACCCTTAGCTATCACTTCATAGTCTTGATGGTAATAATTTAAAGAGAATTATTGTGTACGAAAAGAGATTCTCTTTCACATTTTTCGTGGAAGGCTCTAATTTTTATCTTCCTTTCATTCTTTTAAGAATTACTTTGTTGTAACATGCTTTTCCCATTAAAATACTTTAAACTAAAAGTTGAATAAAGCTCAATGATTTTCCTTTTCTTTTGTCACTCTCAAAGTAATGGAATCGCTTTAAAGCTGTATATTCCAAGAATTTACAAAATGTTAAAATAAGCTAAAAAGATGTGAACTTCAAATTAAATAAGAAAAAGATAAAAGAAAAGTATATTAAGCTTCTGGAAGGTGGGAGAATTTTAGATAGAGTAGAGTAATTATTTCTCACAAATTTACAGAGTTGCTAAAAGTTACGTTAACGTGATTAATTATAATTAATCTTTGATGTTATTATGTAATTTTGGTAAAATGATGATTGGGTTGACCAAGTGCACGTGAACATGGTTCGAGGGTAGCATATTGTTAAAGATAATGTGTGTGGTGGAAGAATACGATGCAATAATAAGTATTGAATTTAGGGTGGGGTTTAGTCTCTTTTGATGTTTAAGTAAGCTTAATTTCGAGTTTAGTACAGTTTTGAGTATCTTTTTATCATCCTGGCATCGAGTTATTTTTCTGCAGGTCTTCCCCTACAGTATCGTCGATCACCACTAAGAAACATAATTATCCAAAAAACACAATATGTGTTCGGGCCACACCTTCAACAATATAGATTGTCGGATAAAAAGTAACACATTAGTCACAATTACTTCGTGATGACTTGTGAATATATGACCATAATCAATTGAGTAAGGTGACATCAATCACAATTCACTCAGCATCTAACTTGCTAATGGAACTAACTTAAAGATGTATAGCGCCCCACCATTGGCTATACACTTTTTTGGATGTTAGATTAGGATTTGACATATGGTAGGTCGATGTAGAGCATGATAAGACATGTTATTTGGTGGATCTTTTTTACATCTATCATTTAATTATCTTTGATGTAGTAGCACAAATGGATATATAAATGAGGTCTGATGTTGCCTTTTATTGATACTTATACTTGATTGGAGCTAATTAATTAGGTATTTATGGCCACTTAAAAGGTGTGTTTGATCCTAGAATTATATTAGTGATTTTGAAAAAAGATGTTTAATGATAATTGATTTTTCAAAACCACCCACGAGTGATACCTTAAAAGTTAATTTAAAGTATCAATTTCTTTATTTTCCAAACATGATCGATAGAGAGGAAAGTGATTTTTTGGCAACGGAAAAAGTGATGTCGCCAAAATCACTCCCAATCGCACCTAAATAGTTGAGGGGTTGGAGGTAGATAGATAAAGTATCTGGATCAGTAGTCCTAAACCTGATGCAAATCAATTAAATAAATGAAAAGAAGGGAATTATTTTTATACTTATTTAAAAATATTGAAATATGAAGTTAATTAAGATGCAAAGCTTGAGATCCATGGACATGCATGTTATCATATATTAAAAGTGAAAGGGAAGGGAATTGACAAAACCTTACACCTTGCTCCACATAATCCAACCAACTTTAATTCCATTGTTTTTTTGTGTAACAATCTGTCACGGGACATTTTTCGGATGATGGTTGTTTTTCTTCTTTTTCATTTTTAATTTATTTTCAAAAATACTATTGACATAGTTAAATTTGAAAAGATATAATTTTTGTAAATATATTTTTAAGTAGTTACTATCACGAAATTTGAAATGTATTCATTAAAAAAAAATATTGATGTGACATTAAAATACATTATTTTGTTAGTTAAATTGAAAATATTTGTAAAAAAATTAAAATACCTTACATGTTTAATTTAATAAATTTGAAAATCTTCTATGACTCATGCTGAATAACAATATTATTTGGATTTGATCATTAATAGCCTTAATAAAGAAAAAACTCCACCCATACAACGTTATTGTTTCAATTTTTAAGAATAATAAATAATGAAATTGATTATTTTTTTTTAGAAAGAATAATGAAATTGATTATTTTAAAAGGTTGGAGGAAAAAATGACATAAAAGTCAAAAGCTAAATGGTAATTTAGCCAAATATTTATAAAAGAAATTAATTAAAAGAGCCCATCATCTCACAACTAATATATACCTATTCAATATAACTGCTAATCCAACCTATTTTTCATACATACAAAAACAATTCACTAACCTTTTTACCACACTTCTCAATTCTTCTTTCTTATTTCCAATTTTTAAATAACATTCCTAACTAATTTTCCTATTTCTGGTTTCTCACATTTTAAAATTGTATAAAAATTTATTGTTTCTATTTTCATTTATTTTTATAACATAAATAAAAGTACTCTTTTATTCTTCTTTGATCTAAAAAGTGAATAATAAATAAATAAAATGTTAAAGTTGGTATATATACT
The DNA here is from genome assembly GCF_013281855.1 of Momordica charantia. Classification (NCBI taxonomy): domain Eukaryota; kingdom Viridiplantae; phylum Streptophyta; class Magnoliopsida; order Cucurbitales; family Cucurbitaceae; genus Momordica; species Momordica charantia. The sequence goes on along the minus strand of NW_028275162.1, from coordinate 22,893,838 downwards.
TAAAAAAACAACTTTCATATAATATTTTTACGTTTTCTTTTAATTAGAACAAGAAACAAGAAATAATTTACATTATGTTTCTCCTTTTAATGTTAAAGGATAGAACAATAAAAAATAATTAAATGTAATTGTATTTTTCTTTATTTAATCATTTTTAGTAAGGATCAGATTCAAACTTATCACAGATATACTTTAATCAATTAAGTTTAACTCAATTGAATTTTTTTTTATATAACAAAAAATTAAAAATTAAAAAACCTTAATGTTACTTCACTAGGTCCATACTTTTTAGCAGAAGGTAACACTAAGAAACAATTTCACGGGGAGGAATGCAAAAACAAAATTTTTTTAAAAAGATTAATCTGAAGACAAGTTAAAAGGAGCCAAATATTTTCTTTTTTTACCCCTCAACTAATTTCTCTTGAAATGGATTGTGCACCTTTGTCATCTCATCAAACAGTGACCAAGTAACCATATACATTGATATAATAATATATATATATATATATATATCCATTTCTCTAAAGCTTGACAATTCCCCATCATTAGCTTATAACTACCAACAATGTCACACAAATCAGAGGTAGCAGAGAGAAGATCAGAGAAGAGAGAGAAAACCCCATCTTCTCCCTAAACCCAAACCGATCTCTTATTATTTCCCAAACTCCAAAAATGAGGATGAGGAGCTCTGTTCCTCTCACTCTTCTCCTAATTCTCTCATCTCTCCCACTCCCCTCCCTCTCCGCCGTCGACACCTTCGTCTTCGGCGGCTGCACCCAGCTCCGGTACCTCCCCAACTCCCCCTACGAGTCAAACCTCAACTCGCTACTCACCTCCCTGGTCAACTCAGCCACCTACTCGTCCTACAACAACTTCACCATCCAGGCCTCCTCCCCACAGGACGCCCTGTACGGCCTCTACCAGTGCCGCGGCGACCTCTCCATGCCCGACTGCGCCACCTGCATCGCACGCGCCGTCACCCAGCTCGGCGGCCTCTGCTCCTCCACGTGCGGCGGCGCCCTCCAGCTCGACGGCTGCTACGTCAAGTACGACAACTCCACGTTCCTGGGCGTCGAGGACAAGACGGTGGTGCTCAAGAAGTGCGGGCCCTCCGTCGGGTACGAGGAGGAGGCCATGGCGCGCCGGGACGCGGTGCTCGCCGCGCTGGCGGGGTCCAGTGGGGCCTACCGCGTGGGTGGGGCCGGGAAGGTGCAGGGCGTGGCGCAGTGCGTGGGGGATCTGAGCGCGCCCGAGTGCGGGGACTGCGTCGGCGAGGCCATCGGACGGCTCAAAAGCGACTGCGGGACTGCGGATTATGGGGACATGTTTTTGGGGAAGTGCTACGCGAGATACTCCACTCATGGGCCTCCGTTTTTTTCCAAGGCCCATCATGGTAAGCCCTCGTTTCTCGCTCCAATTTCCAGCTTCCTCCTGATGGTAATGCATTTTTTTTCCTTCTTTTTTATTATTTTTGTTTGGGATTTTTAATTTTGGGGATTAAAAAAAAAACGGTTTGAATTTGAACAGATAAATCCGGCGGTGGCGGTGATGGGGAGAAGACATTTGCGATTATCATTGGCCTTCTAGCGGGAGTTGCTCTCGTCATTATTTTTCTCGTCTTCATAAGAAAGGTGTTCCAAGGATCTGGTAATTACAAATCATTCCATTTTTCAAACCCAAATGAAGTATTTGTTTAATTACAATTTTTAAACACTACTTTTCACTTAAATCTTACTCAAGTTCATCATGTTTTGAAAGTGATTCATAAGTTTTTTCATTTTTTTATTTTTTTGGAAAAAGTCAAATGCATTTTCAAAATAACTTGTTTAGTATTTTTGGCCAAAGTGTTAGCTGTATTAATATTCACGGGGTTCTTTTTCAAAATCAATTGACAATGTGAAATACTTAACATGCACTATTAAGATGAACAATGCCTTTTTTTTCATCAATCTTGACTAGATCTCATTTTTTGACTGGACGCTCATTTGAGATTTTTGGGCTTTGATACCATATTAATATTCATGGATTCTATCATCAAATCAATTGGTAATGAGATGAGTAAACCGTATCTCCTATAAATCTTTGTAAGGTTCATTTTCAACGTGTGATTTAACATGGATCGTGGCCCTTTTTGGCTTATCGATCTTGGTCAAATCTCTTTTTTTAGACGAGATATGTGCTCTTGAAAAATACTTAAAAAGGGCTTTTACTAAAGTGCTTTATAATCAAAATAATTTTCATACAACTATTTGTTTTGAACATAAAATGACACCACTAAGTTTTTTTTTACCGTTGTTTGTAGTTTTGATTAAAGAAGAAAAAAAAAGTATCTTCTCTTTCATTCTTTTACTTACTTTTGTGGTATTGGTCTGTGCATTGTGATGCAGGTAAATAATAATTAAACAGCAAATGGAAAAGCTTTATTAAAAGGAGTTGGATTATCTTTTGGGTTCCACTTTTCCTCTACATTTTTATTTTCTCTCCTTTATTGGTTTTGGATTTGGTGTTTCCAAGAGAACTTTGTGTAATATGTTTATTATTACTTTACTTGGCTCAAAAGAAAACCCACATAGAGAAGAAACAACACAAAAAAAGCTGTATCCCCATTCCCTCTCTACTGTGGAAACTGTGGCACATTCTTTGTAAAACATCATATGCAGAAAATTTTTCATTTTTTTAATCATAATATTATTCTACTTACTTTTGGAGTTCATCTTTTTGTTTATTTTCTTTTACCTCAAGAAGAAATTAATAATTCGATATTATAGAATTAGAAGGGAAAAAAAAAACAACAAAACATGATGAAAAGTTGTGCAAGTTGAAGTTTATTTCTTCTTTTTTCACTTAAATTAGAATTCTTATCAGTTTTACAAATGAGAAATCTTTGTAACTTTGAAAATTACAAAACAAGTTAGTCAATATGAAATACAGCTCATCTAGACCAAAAATCTCGACCAAAAAAAGGTTGGGAGTTCAAATTCTTAATACCAAACAAGTTAGTCAATATGAAATACAGCATATTCTTCACTGTCACAGCCTGCAAATCAAACTAGATAAGGAAATACAAAGTCTAAATCAAAATAATTAAAAGTGAAAGATGGCTACACAATTGGTTGGGGTTGAGTTAATGCATATATTTGTTTCCAAATACGAATGTTCCCGCTAGTTATTTAACAAAATTTTGAACCAATTATGATATTAAATCCTAGATAGGTGGCTACCATGGATTTGAACTCATTCCTTCTAAGTCATTTGATATTTGCATTGGACTTCATTGACCACTTGAGTTATCCCATAATGGTTGTTACACTATCTATAATTACGGTCGTTTTTAGATGGGATAGATTTAAATATGAACCACTATGGTAGCATTATAAAGTTTCTTTATTAATTCTATCGAGCCTCTGGCCTTAGGTCAAATAGTAAAAAAGAAAAGAAAATAAAGCAAGGAAGGAAGGCAAAGCAAATTAAAGGCATGCAATTCTTAGAAAATGGCCATTCAACTTCAGTTCTTTATCCCATAAATGGTTGCATGGGCATGTCTTTTTCTCTATAGTGAGACACACTCTCTAAAAGAGCAATTCCTCAAAGATGAAAATTTCATTGAGTTGTTTCCATTCAATAATTGACCTGCCAATGGGTTGTTGTTGTGACCTTATTGGTTAAGCAACACACACCAAACAAAAAGCTTTTGAAGTTGAGAAGAGAATTTTTTTTTCTCAACTTTTATGGGTGTGGTTTGCTTTTTGGAAAATTTTAAAGAATTTATGATTGGAGAATGTGGGTATAGTTTTGAAAAAATCTTTGGTATTCAAGCCGAGGAGAAAATGATGTGTGCCCTACCCATTAAAATAAAATATGACTTATTATTCAGCTTTGAAATAGACGATATAATATCGTATCATTACGGGTATATGAAGGAGTTGATTCTCCTTACATTTATGTTTGAAAATATAGAGTGATAAGAAAATAAACAATAATAATCCTATTTCTTTTTATGAATGGTTAAAAAAAATTGTTAGGTTATTATCAAAATGAAAGGAAAAATTGTATGTATATAGCTTTCATTTACAAAATATTTGTAAATATGTAACTATGTTAATAAAAGAGAATTATAAAGGTTGATTAATGTTTTTTTTTAAATGACGGGAAAATCATTGCTTACTCCTAAATTTAGAAAGTTGTATAATTTTAACAAAAATAAAGTAATGTATAAAAACTTCAAAAAGAGTGGCTAATTTAATGAAAATCAAGTTTTATACAAAATTAAATTTGGTTAATACACAAAATCGACCATTAAATAATTCCATCAAAACTTACAAATTTCAATAAAAGAAATCTATTATAAGTGCATATTAGAACATTTGGATGAGAAATATGAATTGGAACTTAATCAACATAAAATTGATTATTGAAACCAAAAACAAGATGCGATTTGATCCCAAAGAACAAAAGAGTGGCTTTTAAAGAGGTCAATAATGCTTGAAAAGAGACAAATAAAAGATGTAAATTATTTCCTTTTGCTTTTTCCAATTGCTAATTAAAAGAAGGGTATCAAAAATTTGATGGAGTGGAACTCCCATGGAACTCTTTTTAACTTATATATATATAATATACAAGACATCATTATTGCCTTTACTTTTTTTCGCTTTTCCTTTTTGACATATGGCCTTTCAAAACTATATATAAACTGCTTGAGTTGTTTCGATATAAATCAAAATAATCGATAAATAACTTAAGATGAAAGTTTGAATCCACATTTTACCCCTCGTCACATCGCGTTACAAAGAATACATTACAATCATCTTGATAAATGACATACTCTTATTTTCCCTAACTTTTTTATAAGCTTTGATTAGAATACAAGTGAGAGCACGAGAACTTTTTTATCATTTGAAATAGACGTGAAACCTTAGAAAGTTGCAGATAAAAACCCTTCCACCGAATGAAACCCTTAAACTATTAATACCTAAAACTTCAAAATCAAATTAGCACAATCCCAAAGAAAAAATTAGCACAATCCCAAAGAAAAAATTAGATGACCGATTAGTTTGTTGATCGAAGACCAAGAAGCCAATAAATTAGGAGAACTAGTTCCCTACTCAAGGTTCTGAAAAAAGCTTTTCCGACCTAAAATTTTCGTCAGGAATAGTTATGATAAGCTATTCAAATCTGATTTATATTATAATGTAAATAAACAAATTCTTAACTTATTCACCTACTATATTTTTCTAGAAGTCGAAGAAAAGAGCTTCATCAAAAAGATTGGAAGTTGTAGTAGTTTTTTTTATTACTTGGTCATCTTATATGTTATTTAGTTGTTTATTGAGTTATATCCTTACCATAATTTTAAGTTTAACCTCGTAGAGAAATTAGAAAATATATCCTCACTCAAAAACAATATATTTTTAAAACAATTTGGCTGCCCGGATTCGAACCGGAGACCTTAGAGAAATTAGAAAATATATCCTCACTCAAAAACCATATATTTTATAAACAATTTGGCGTCGCCCGGATTCGAACCGGAGACCTTCAGTGTGTTAGACTGACGTGATAACCAACTACACCACGACACCAGATGTTGAAATCGTGTAATAAATTTAATAAAACAAAACTTATGTTTAGGAATTTTGACAAACGGCCCAAATAATCTAATTGGGCCCGATTACACCATAAAAAAACAGCCCACAAACATGAACAATCTATTTCTATATATATATATTTTGAAATATATTACTACCTTTTTTCATACATAATATAATATTTTGCAAATTTCACAACATGGTTTTATTGTTAGAAATATTATCTTTTCTTCTATCTATTTTATTAAACTCCCTCTCTGAACTTTTAATGAAGTTAGTTCTCCACATGAGAGTTTAGTTATGTACTCGAAATAATAATAATAACAGTACTAAAAAAGAGTTTAGTTTTTTTTTTTTCCCTTCTTGACTTCTGGATAGAAGAGGACTCAAATCTATTGGATGCCAACACTAAATCTCTTGCGCCAACATCCGCCAACATCTGAGAGTATTCATCTGAGAGTGAAAAAATAAGAGTCTAGTTATTCCTAAGAAAAGAATCCAAAAAAGAAGTGCAACCTAACGAAACTCTCAAAAGTATTTCATCCGTTTTCTATATTTACCTACTTCAAAACACGCTTAGCAAGGCTTAAGCAATCAATTGAGAAGAAAACTTTTAACTTGATATTTGACCAGTCACGACTCTCATACTAAGCGAACCTAAAGTTTTAAATTTCAATTTTATATGTCAAAATATTGATAATGAGACTTTTTAGACAGACAAGCAAGCAATTAATATGATATTTTGATATATTTTGATGAGGTGATTACATTAATTCTTATACAGTACGTTACATATACTAATTCGTAATAATTTACTATTTAGCAACTTAATTCATTATTTATCAATCAACGTAAGCATAACTCAATAGATTAACACATATATCTCCGACTAAACGATCGTGAGTTCGAATCAGCATCGCTTACAATTTTCACCGAAAACATTCTTTTAACATTACTAATAATAAGAACATAACTGTACATGCAACGAGTTTGGGCATACACAAATACACTCTTCTAAACATATGAAATCCCAGAGTCTACATTAACAATGTCTAATTTCATTTCATAAAAATCAATGAACAAATGGGTTTTCCTTTTGGTAATTTTGAAAAGGAAAGAACACCATATGTAAATAAAGAACAAATTAGTTTTTAGGATCAAGTTTCCAATTTGCCATTATCTCAAAAGTATGGGCTCTTCAACAATGGTTTCCAATAACGGCTTCCTGGACCTGCACATAGACCTCCGATGCTTCATCTCCGGCGAAGAAAATTCCTCCACATCATCCAATTTCAACTTCCCTTCCGATTCCGATTCCTCTGCCGAGACATTAACAGATCCTCCTCCTCCTCCGCCGCCGATGACGACGGCGACCGGGGGCTTCTTCCGGGCGGAGACCCGCTCGGCGGCGAGGAACATGGCCCCCATGTCGGCAACCGAGATCACCGAATTGAGCTTCTTCATCGGAAACATGAGGTACAAATTAGCCATCTCGAGGTCCTCATCCGCCGCCAGAGCAGAGAATCTCCGGCCAACGCGCAGCGACTGGGAATTCACGACGAAGAAATTGGGCATCTCCAGCATCAGCTCCGCCGCCTTGAGCGGCTCGTGAAATTGGCGAATTTCGCCGCTCGGAAAAAGCACCGCCGTCGTCGCCGAGCTCGAGCTTTTCCCTCCAATTGGAGTCGAAAGTGTACAAGAGATGTAATTCCCCATGATTAATTAACTATTGTTGAAGAAGAAGAAGAAGATTTAATTAATTTGTGAACGATTCGAAATTTTATATATAGAGATTAGAGAGAGGTGGAATTATGAGATCATGTGATTTCATTGGAAAAGTGTTGAACTCGGAAATGAGGAATCGGTTGAATTTCAAACCAAAGTGAAGCCCAGTTGTTGTTGTTGACAATTATTATTGCTCATTCCGCGTGGAGCCACACGAAATAAATTAAATAAACAGAAATACCATCTTTATGAAAACCAATAATATATATATATATATATATATATATATATATATATATATATTTGTTGGGTTTATTAAATTTTAGTTTATGGAAATGATTTTGGGTGCAACTTGAAATTAAGAGCGTTTTAATTTGTCAAATTACATTTCAGCATGCGAAGCTTTTGGTGCTATCCATAAACTGAGGTCAACCCATTGCAAATATTATCCAAGAGATGGGTAAAGATTTTTGTTTGTAGAAGTCTTTTTTTTTTTTTCCTTAATTACTTTCACTCCTAACTATCAAACATTTACCCATATTTTAGCAGCGGTTAGTTTTTCAGGAAATTGCACAAATCGTGGTGGTTGAAAGTTAAACTCTCAATCTTGTTGAAATTGAGCAATATTATTGTTGAATCAGTTAAAAAAAATAGTCGTTTAGGCAAACTTCTTGAAAAAATTCATGATTTTGATAAGAAGAAAAAAATGAAAAAGGAAGGCGGCGGTGACATCCGAGCTTTGCGTGACTGTAAAATGAAGGCAGCGGCGGGTGTCACTGTCGGTTATTTGTATAATAGGCGTGCCGCGTCGCGAGGCTGTACAGCGACTCGGTTATTGCGTTGCGGCGGTGGCAACGGCCACGGGCATGCCTATATTCCACCAACAAAATTTTCTAATACTCTTCAATCCAAAAATTCGATCAAAGCAATAGATCTCCAAACAACACCCAAAATTAGAATTCAATGTGCACAAATTTTCAAAATCAAAGTTTGTGTATCTCCCTCGTTCAATTTCAAGGTATTTACATGAAGTATCGATAAATGTTCTTGTCATGAATTTAAATTCACGGTTATTCTCCAAATTGAAGGCGTAAAGTACCTATTAAGGATAAAATACAACTGTACGTACATATTTTAACGTTTAGATTAAGTTCAACTGCATTAATGACTTCGTTCAGTAATTTTTCGAGCAACTTATCCAAATTTGCTTATGAACTTTATCCTTTGGGGGTCGATGCACGTGCACATGACTTTCTGTGGAGTTGATGATTACATGTCTCTCGACTAAAATCATGTCTTCATCAACTCTCAACTAAGATTTTAAATGTTAATATCGTTAAGGTCTCAATTTTATAAAAATATCAATAGAAATATTGATAAAATTTATAACAAATATTTAAATTAACAAATTATCCTCCGTTGTTATAGAATAAATTTAAAGAAAAATCATCTTTCGCACCGTTCCTAAGTGATTTATTATTTTATTACATAGATTTTACATATTTTTAAATATTGTTGATCGGACAAAAAATAAATGGTATAACAAAATTTTTCCACCTATGTAGGACTAGATATTTTTTTCATCTCGCTTTCATAAGCTCATTTTGGCACTGCTTATTGCATCATCTTTATTAAAAATATTGAGAAAAATGCAGAAACATATATATATATATATTAATTAAGAGCTTTCAATTTTTTTTTAGTATTTTTATTAATCATTTGTGTTTACATTATTCAAATCTTTTGCATGTCATGTCATGTGAGTCATAACCCCACGTTATTGGAATAATTATCATTTATTCTTAATAATGCTTTCTCGGCTTTCTACGTTTCATCGATTTGGTCTATTGTGGAATATGATGGGTAGTTTAGTCATTTGCTTTCGTATTTTGCTGCCCTATTCTCGAGCCGATGCCATTTTTTACTTTCCAAAGGTCTCCGTTAAGAGGGATTTTTCAGGATAGCAATCTATTGTTTATTATTATTATATTTTTAATAACGAATGAGACAGGTTAAATCAACCTCAAAATTATTTGAACTAGAGTTTTAGGTCAGTAAGAGACGAGAGATGACTCCATCTTTTTCGAGTACAGCATGTGAAGGTGGGGGGATCGAAGTCACAACCTCGTGGTTGGAGATAAATATTAATTATTGTTGAATTATGCTAGTTTTGAATTGCCAAATATGATCAATAGAAAGGGAAATGATTTTGACAATGTCAAAATTGAAGTTTAATTGCGTTCATCGATAGTTAGTGAGTTTTTCTTTTTGTTTTTTTTAAACTGATATTTAGTGAGCTAGTAACTTATTTGGATATAAATACTTTAAGTAATCATTTTTATTTGAAATGAATATAAGTTTTAATATGCACATAATTTCATTCCTTGTTTTCTTCGTTTTTCTTTCTCGTTAAAGAGGAGGAAGATGATGCTTTGAGAAGTATTACGTGAGTTTGAAAGGTTACCAATATTTTCAGAACAAACAAACTTATACAAATTTATTTGTGTTATCTCTAGCGGTCTAATTTATATATATCATAGAAATTCATGTATAATTAAATCAATGGAAATTGTATAATCATATGATAAACTACCAACTACTTTATAAAATAATGGGAGCTTTATAATAATTTAAGGAAGCAAGATGAGCAAAGGAAAACATAACTAAAATATCATACTATTAAGATGCATATAGTGAAAAAAGATGCATGTGAAGAGATAATCTCGTCTTAAAATAGACTAGGTCGTCCCTGTGACATTAACGGATATATGAAGATTGATTTTTATATCAAGATTGAAAGTTAAAATATAGTATTTGAAGGTTTCGAAACTAAGTATAAAAATGTAAAGAATAAACTTATTAATTATCAAAAATAGAAAGGGACAACATTTCAAGGAGTTAAAATCATAATTGAATTGTTATATATGCTTTAACATCATATTATGTGCTTCTTTCTTATAATCCACTTGGGAAATTTTCATAACAAACTAAAGAATTGCAAATATTTTATTTGATTAATTTAAATGCACTTAAATAGATTAAAATTTAAAAGAGGCGAACAAAATAAAAAAGAAGAAAAAAAAACCCATTTTTCATTTCCAAGACATTCTCAAATCTTGATCCGAGAACTTTTGAACAGCATTAAAGGACACTTTCGGTATTTAAAAAAATATTAAATTGAAACATTAAATGAACATAATGGTCAGAAGAAAATATATAATTATTGGGAAAAGGAAATTGGGAGTACAACTGTCTTTTCTGTAGTTAACGTACTTAATTAAAATATTTCTATAAATACAGATGCTGCGAAATTAAAGCCCCCCTCTTTTCTTTTCTTTTTTCCCCTTTTTTTATTAGAGAATTTAAAGGCTGTTGATTAGGAGGACTTGATTTTTGATATATTCAAATTATTTTAGGGCGGAAATATCCACAAAATAAAAAATGTCTTTGAAATTCAACATATTACCATTACAACACATGGCTACTTATTCTATTCTATTTCATTTCTATGTTTTGCGGATAGAATTTGTCTACAGTTTTTAGACTTCATTTATGAAAATCTACATATGACTGCGATTAAGTCTAACAATAAAAATGGACATAATAAACATTTTTTTTTTCCCTTTTCGAGTACAGCAACCGATCATAGGAAGATTCAAACTGATCAGATAGTTCAGTGAGAACATTATAACCATGGAAAAAGAATCCACCAAACTTGATAATAAATTAATGGTTGAAATGAACAATAAAGGAAACTAAACAAAGGGAAAAAGTACCAGTAAAAAAGGTAAAACCAAGAGAGGCAGTAATTAGTAATAAAAAGTGAAGAAACTGAGAGAATTGTTTGTGATTTTTGAGTTTGTAATCATAGGAGGAAGTATAGTTCCATCCATTTTTGGCTCTGCAACTCAAACATCTCTCAAGTTTCTCCCTCATCTTCACATCTTCCATTCTCTTTCTTAAAACTCCCAAGTTTCCATCTACCATCCTACTCAACCTCTCTGCAAAAACTCAAGTTTAGAATTTATGACAATTTAATTCTTAACGTAAAAAATTCAATACTCTTTACTACATCGTCAACTAAATCGTTACAAATTTTATACAGAAAGTCACCTTCATCTCTGAAGTTACTCTGAGCTCGTATTTGCAAACGACGACGAGAAACAGGCAAAACCAAAACGCATGGTTTTGATATTGATGCATACAGAGAACAAGCCATGTTTCTGGGTGGCTTCTTATATCTTTCTGAATTTTTCACACAATTTTGCAAACTTTCTCTCTCTTTTGGGCTTATTTCCAAGGAGAAAACAATGTTGTTTTTTGATCTCTTGGGGCGTTATAAAGAGGGGTGGATTAACAAGACAAGAATATATTTGTTCGGTGGTCAAACCGTTTGGAATTACACAACTATTTTATATTTCAAGGAAAGGCCAAATTCTCAGAATTAATTTTTTTAAAAAAAATGTTACTTTTTTTTTTTTTTTAATTTTGCATACTCAATTGGTTAACGCGTAACTTTATAAATAAACCATTTTGATTTTGGAGTTAGTATGTGGATTATAAGCTAACATCCAAATGAAAATCCATGCTTTAACGGTTGGACTTTTTATAGTTTATTATTACTATTTTATATAATTACCCCAAAAATAAAATTTAAAAAATTAATTGTTTTAACGTACGGCTGGTCTTATTCATGCATCTTGATCTACGGAAAGTGTGTGTGTATTGTTTTTGACCCTTAGCTTGTTCTCTAGTACATTCAATTTTAAACATTTCAAAATTAACGGATTCAATACTTTAAGTTAAAAATTTTAATTAATTGTTAATTACTTCTACTCGTTCAAACTTCAAACCAAAGCAACATTCAACCAACTTTAATTGACTTAGAAGTTACTGCTATTGAAAAGTATTTCTAAGAGATAGAAAAACCAAATAAATATTTAATTAACAAGCTTAAATTTTATAAATAAATAACAAAACACAAAAATCAAATGGGTCTCTGAAACAATCAACTTCAGCTTATTAAAATATAAAATAAAGGAAAATAGTGCTTTGAAAGAAGCACTTCCATGCACGTAGGAAAAATACTATAATTATTTTTAAACATAGAACGAGGCATAAAAAATGGCATGTTATATTAGAAATCTAAATAAAAATATATTAAGTGGATATAAGTGGGTTAAATGATTAGCTTAGTTTTAATTTGGTCCTAGTTAAATATCACAATTCAAAAATCATCATCTCAACCCTGAACATACATTTTACCGATTTCAAAATTTACAATAATCTTCCTCCAAATTTTCACGTAGATGTAAATCATAATTCAATCAACAAACACAACCCATCAAATTAAAAAATACCCATTCATTATCATATGGATGGATAGAAAGGTGTCCCCAATCCAATAGAGAGATGATTTATATAACCAGGAATATAAAGATCAAATAACAATTAAGTTGAAGCCACAAGCATCAAACTAGTAATTTAGCCACAGGAATATTAGTAATAACTTAGAAAAGAACCACGAAATCTATATTTATTAATTAATTAAAATAAACTTTATGCTAAGTTAGAAAAGGACAATGGATTGTGTGGTCGAAATAGTTTGAAATTCTCAAAAGTATACTATTTTGTGTTATAAATTCGTGTAAAGTATAATATATATAGTTAGTTGGGCAGGCACAGGCACGAGATGATGATGATGCGGAGACGCGTATTTCATGGGAACAATTCAAGGGTATGTTTTTGGATGGGTATTACCCCGAGGCTGTCAGGGTTGAGAAAGAGAAGGAGTTCCTGAACTTAAAACAAGGCAACATGAGCGTGTATGAGTATGAGAGAAGCTTTGCTTGTTTTGCTCCATATCTGGTGAACACTCAGTCAAGGATGGCACGTCGTTTTGTTTCGGGAGCCGATCACGGGACAAGTCGCTCTCCAAAGTCCCAAAGACTACTCTTCAGCTATTTGGACACAAAATAGTAAACCCTAAAATCATGCCGAGTGAGTCTCTGTTAGGATGAAAAAGGTTCACTGGAATCTCTGTACAGGGAGCCATTGACTGATAACAAACAAACAGCCTTAAGCATACAAACCAGATGAATAATCACACAACAAAAGAATTATGGAAAGTATTTCATAAGCAAAAATAATACCTACGGACATGAATGGTGATGGCAGACTAGAGAGCTTGCCTATAAAAAATCTAGCCTACAAAATCTGTACTCTATTTCCCTTAACTATCCAAAGTATACTTCCTTAGTTACGTCAGTACTAACAAAGATCTTTTGCAACCTTTTCATTAATCAGATTGGTTACTCTGCTTGGTCCAACAAAAGCATCATCAATTTAATCGTTTTTTATATTCGTGAGCGTCCGGATCAGTTTATCCTCAACTAATCTCATGGAACAACCGTTTAACTCTATAAAATTTGGTGTCGGAAAATACATAAGAATTACTAATTCCTAAATCCCAAGACAGGTGAACATCATGGAAATTGAACTTGTTCCCTAGCAATTACTCATAGCCTCTTTAGACCAATGACGATGGTTACCATCAATTTAATTGTAAAATTGGTTCCTTTGCTTGTTCCACTATAATAGGGGTGATTCCTCAGTACTTTTTCTTGACATTCCAACATAAATAACTTCATGAAATTACTCAAATTGTCATAATACTTTAAACAGGAGCTTTCCCATTATGCAATCTAAGCTATAATTCAGCAAGAAGCCAAACCTGTTCTTGAGATGATGGCATGGATCTTTTTGCCTCCACAAAGACGTTAAGCTCTTCAACATTATCCCCCATTGTACAACTTCCTTGATTAACCAAGGATCAGCAACTGCAATGGATTACAAAGTTATTTGTACCAGTAGTTCAGAAGAATAGTATACCAAGAGAAATTGAAGGGAGCAAATTCCAAAGAGAAGGGCTAAACCAGGAACTGAAACTTAAATGAAGCATAAACAAAGGTCTACATAATGCTTTACTAAGCATAACATTCAGTAAAGTCACAAAAGCTACATGAAGACTAGGCAGTGTGTGGCGTGCAAACTTCAGTGCAGTGAAATGCAGTTATAAAAGAATTTCAACTCATAAACCAAATCTCATTATCACAAGAACAAGAAAGTAAAGACCACAAAGTACAATGGTGTGATATTTTACCACACTAACCATAGAGGTCCTTCATATACTGCGAAGAGAGGGTGACTACTGACTAGAACCACTCTTGATTGGAAAAATAAGATTGTACCCAATAACAAATTCAATTTTAATCTGGTTTCACAGGCTCATAAAATTTTGAACTTTGATGATAAGAGAAGAATTCAAACGAAAACTTGGATTTGGAATATTTGCATGCCTCTAATCAAAATGAAATTAGTTATCACTCCTGACATGGCCAAAATCACTTTTAATCATGGATGATGTTCCTTTAAATTAATTTTTAAAGTGGAAAATCACTCCTCCTTAAATCTATTGTTTCAGTTACCATCACTTCCAAATACAAATACACCCTATATCAAAGTTGATCTGAGTTCCAACAAAGTGTTTTGCCTCAAAAATTATAGAAGTGTTTCTTAGTTCCCAATTTGTTTGATATACAAATGGAATGCCAATCCCTAAAAGTTAAAACAAAGAAGTAAAGCGCAAACAGTAAAAGGAAGGAAAACAGAGAGAGAATTCAGAAATATAAAGAACCAGTCCTCCAAAAATCCAAAACGCAGATATTTGTTGTTCCCCAATGCAGTTGAATTAAAAATAAGATGTTCATAAATTTATGCAATCGAGACTCTACATCGATGATCATAACTCTTAATTGCGCGAAATATTTGAATTATATCAAATTAAGCGAAACGGGTATCAATTGCAAGGAAATTAACGATGTTCTTATACGCAAATTATGATTTAAAACGAAGGAAACAGAATATTGAAGAGTAGCTGGAACTGGAAGTTGTTGATTTCGAAATATAGATATATATAATAAAATCCATGAAGAAAGTGATGGTAAATAGTAATAAACCTGCGCGTTGAAGTAGACGGTGAAATCAAATAATTGAAGCCGAGAATTAGAAACGCTTTGAGCTTTTCTCGTTTTCTATGGTGATTTCATTTTTTTCTTATTCTGTTTGATGAAAATGTAGAATTACATTCAGAAATTAAAAATTTTGATAAATATATTATTTATTCTATACCCTCATTTTATTTGTGTTAAAATTAAAATATAATATATTATAAATCATATAATATTGTAAAATAATTGTTCTATAAAATTTACAAAATATATGTTATTAAATAAATTAATATTGCTTTAGATGGAACTAGATGGTAACACATTGCTAATTTAAAAATATATTATTAAATACACGTGGCATAATTTTATAAATTAAAATTCATTTTTTAAATATGCTACTAAAACCATATTTGAAAAGTATACCTCTATATTTTTAATTGAATCCCTCACCGAGAAATCTTGATTAAATTATTAACTTAATCTCTCGTTATAAGTTTAGTAATTTAAATCCAACTTTTTGATCAAGAATATAGCCAATAATAAGATTTTTTTTTTAATAAATAGTCAATATATAAGTTGGGCTATTATATTAATTAATAATCATTTGATAAAATAAGTAATATATTGATTATCATTATTAGAGTAAATCGATAACTAATAATTTTTTTTAAAATCTATGTTTTAGAAAAGATACTATTTCTTAATTTGAGAATATATTATATAATAAATATATTAAAATATAAAGTTACACATTCAAATGTCAAAGTTTATTTCTAAAATACATATAAGGTAAATTTATTTTCTATAATAAATCAAATTTGCTTTTTCTATCCAATTTACTTGCTCAACGAATTAAAACACTTATTCCTACTAAAAATCATGAATTTGAATCTTATCCCCACTAAAAAGAGTTCTGTTTGTTCCACACATGTTCTCTTAAACTATTTTCTCAAACGAAGATGCAGATGAACAAAAAATCAAAAGAACTTAAATAAATATACAAAGGAGTTCTCATTATTGGGCCATGGAAAAGTTTTCCATCTAAAAGAGTTCATAAATAAACCAAGGAAATGGAGGACTTATATATACAAACTATACAGCATAAATGAGCTTTTAAGATGACCTTGTTTTCCATGATATATACAATATTAACACTGATGCACAAATTTATATACAAATTCATACAAACAACACAATATATCCGTTTTGACTCACCCCTGCCTTTCATCTATGCATACCGGGGACGAACCGTCTCTCCATATGCATATATCCAACTTGATCTGGCCACGAGAGTCGAATAAATCACTTGGAATCAAAAGGAACCTCGTTGAGTGGCAGCAATCGGATGACGACTTAATGTTCTTCATGGAAGAATGTAAAAAGAGGGAGAGATCCTGAGTTTCTGCCTTTAGATCATAAGTAAATGCTTCCTTCAAAAAATTAGGCCTAAGGCAACAAACTTTAACAGCACTTCCCAGATGTTCAAAACTATTGCTGAGAATAAAAAGAATACCATCATCCTGTTCTTGAAGAATGTGGTAACTGTCATCAGTTTTTAAGCAAATGGTGAAGCTGGAACTGAACTGGAAGTTGGTAGCAGAGTTTTTGTGTTTACTGCTGAAATGTAGTGATAACTGCTTAGATGAGGCCGTAAAGTTGCAATCAGAAAGGGGGCATAAACAAGGGGCATATAGGCATGTCTTCTCATGCTCACTTTCATTACCATAACTAACCATCTCCTTGCATCCATACTGTGATTGTTTGCACGGTAATTTAATCGATTCAAGAACCTTCTCAACGGCTCGACAACGATTATAGCCAATAGGCCAAGAGCAGGATGCACATTTATTCTTAAGTTTGTTGCAGCAGGAAGAACATGCAATATGCCCATTCTCACACTGAATTCCATGAAATCAATAAAAATACTGTTATGTCGGGACAATGTTGATATGTGATATGACTGAACAAAACAGACAATTGTTAGATAATGATGTCTACAATTCACATAATCAGTCCATGTGATTTTATGCTTCTCAGTAGATATTCGATCTACTCGAACAGTCATAGCTTCATTGTCGATATAAATGAAATATGTCATATTTACTTTTCATGCACACTAGCATATTACTGGCGTTTAAGAGCAAAATTAAATTCAGACATGATGAAGTGATGAACTATACATCCAAATAAAGAAAAAATAAAATTGAAGAGAAAAACTACAAACTCGCCATTGGATTTCTAAAGAAAAAAAAAAACTTTGGGTAGAAAGATCGTGCTACATTAAAAACATTTTACTAAGAATCTAACTTCATTGAAGAGGGGGAAATTTGACTAAGAGGTCAAACATGCCCCCTCCCTTTAATTAAAAATCTATCTTCATGGAAGAGGGCGAAATTTGACTAAGAAGCTCTGTTTCCCTTATTGCAACTCAAAAACTTAATGAGAACTCCAAGTGTCCACAAGAAAAAAGGCAGTCATCTTTACCAAGATCAAATGTTCTGGGATTGGCATTCTGATTTCTATTCCTTTTTTTTTATTTGATATACGTGAGTGTCTGGACCAGCTTACGCGCACTTCGACTAATCTCACGGGACAAGTGCCTGATCCTACAATATTTGGTGCCGGAAAACACATAGGAATTACTAATTCCTAAGGTAGGTGGCCATCATGGGATTTGAGATTTCTATTACATTATAAGGAAGTAAAATGAGATAGCTGATCAAGATATTCAACATACTAAAGAAGTTATAGGTGGTCTCAGTACACATTGAAGCTGAGGAGATCCTTATTCATACTGAATACAAATACTTTCATACATCAATTGGCACGAGGAAGGATCCTATTTAGTATGATTTAGAGCCAAAGGAAAGACCCATGAACAGCAAAGCTTCCAATTTGTTTCCAAACCGAGCCACACTACTGAATTTTTACAGGCATTCTAATCTATGCAACCTCATCCAAATAACTTCTACGGACATTTTGCACTCTACTAGAATAGCCAAAAGTCTTGAGGAATGGCCGACCACGACTTGCACCACAAATCTCCCTTCTCTCGGATGTTCAATCTCAATACTGGCCAGAATAAACCCACAAAAATTACCCCTAATCTCTAAACATGCTTCTAAATAATCGAGCATGCTAGTAGTTTTCGTAGCACACTGAACAAAACCCCACAATTTTCCTCAATTGCTCCAAATATAACCTCAATTTTTCCATGCTCTTGAATATACTAAATACCGAACTTAAGAGAGCAGCCCCCTCATATCTGCCCAACGAACTAAACCGAACCCAACACATACCCTATAAGTTAATTAATCAAAATTTTCAAATCCATCTGATCTTTTGAACACCCCTATACATATACAGGATCAACGAACTAAAAGGTCAACTGGGAATCGAAGTAAAGTGTAGGACAAAATTACAAACAGAAGTATGGAGAGATTGAGGAGAGCGGACCTGGAAGATGGGGACGGTCAAGGGTTCGCAGCAAATGGAGCAATCCAACACTTCTGGGTCAATCAAGAACATCGGAACAGAGCCGCCGCCGTTTGTCTTTAGGGTTTTGGAACAGGACGTAACCGACCACAGTGCCTTTTTAGTAGCGCCCTCTGGCACTTGTTGGTGTATTTCATGAATCCGATGTCGCTTCCTCTGGTCTAATTCCTCGGTCTCAGTTTGTTCCTTGTCGGAATCGAAGGCCTCGCGTGGTTCATTCTGGTGGGGATAATCAACTGTGGCGTTGATTCGAGAAGAGGGCCTCCTCCTCTTCCCCGTAGGACTACTTGGGCCGCCGTCTTCGCCGTCGTCTTCTCCACCAACCGAGAACTTCGCCATTTTCGATGCGATGCCCCTTCTCCCGCGAGGAACAGGAAGAAGATCGTTATCTGAAAGATGGCCACGCATCCTCTTCCATCGCATCAAGCGGGATGGGAAAACTGTACACAGACCACTTTTTATTTTCTTTTTTGTTTTAATTTGCTCCTTTAAACTTTAATTTTGATGTATTATAATTCTCAACTATGTCACCAAAAAAAAAAAAAATGTATTAAACTTTTGGTAACGAAAAATTAATGAGTTATTAAGGTATGACTCCATAACCAATCACTCGTTTAAAAGCCAAATAATTACAACTAGCGATTTCCAAATCCAAACAATAGTTAACTCGTAGATGGAGTAGTATATGAAGGTAGAAGAAGGCGATGGTGAAACTTTATATCAATAGATTTTTACTATTTTTTAATTTTGTTATTTTTGGTCCATGTTGGGTTTGAGGTATTATTTTCTTAGACACTTATTTTTTAAATTTATTATGTCACTTAATTTGGGGTAATATAGTTTTTTAACTTCCTTTCGAGATTAAGGATTTAATTTTGTGAACATATGGATGAATTTTAGTTTTTCTTAGAATGAATTCTATGGCAATTACCGTTGTTTGTAATTCTTGATCTTGGTCGCAAGTTGAAACATTCAAGTTGGATTTGATTGACCTTTTTTTTATGAAGAGTTCAACGCCTTGAGTAGGGAGCTAGTTCACTTTACCTAAGACCAACAAGATAATCCATAATCTAATCTCTTTCTTGAGATTGTGCCAAATTGGGGTTTTAGGTTTTGATAGTTGGGATTCTTTGATGGAAGGGTTTTTATCTGCAACTTCCTAAGGTCTCCTATCATATTTTTTATCAATATATTTGACATATGGTCATGCTATTTGAATTTGTCACGTGGAAAGAGTGGATTTCATTAATGAGTGAATCATATTGTTTTCTTAATTGGTGGGTTGGAATTCATGTGTTAAATAGCATCTCAAGTAGCATATAATAATTTTTTAACAATAAGACCTAATTGAAAATTTTTAATACATTAAAAGTAAAATTGAGAATTTTAAAGTATTAAGAATCAATTTGAGAATTAAATAAAAATTTAGGTGCGTTTGGTTGGTGATGTGAAAAGGGTAAATTTAAAAATAAATGATTCAATAAAAATCAAAGTTGTATTCATTATTTTAGGATATTTGTTTGGTGGTAGATTTAGAAATTTAATCTCAATTTAAAAAGTTGTCTGGAGTATTTAATAATTTATTTACTAACTAGTGGTAATTACCAAATAAATATTTAGTTTAACCTAAAATAATATTAATTAATTTATTAACCTATATGTTATAGATTTTGTAGAACTACAATATTATATAAGTTACAATATATTATATTTAATAAACTAAATTTTAACGCTGAGTTTATAATCTGAAATAATATATTTGTCACGTTTTTTTTTTTATTCTGCATTTTAGAAGTTTTAAATTTAACATCTGAAAATAGTGAAAATATAAAAAATATAGTTTTTATAATTTTTACTCAGTTTGAACCACATAAGTTAGTTTTAAAAACAAATATGTCAAAACAGATTATATTCACTTACTTCATTTGATTGAATGAATCTGAAAACAAGAAACATCATTTGGATAATTATATGGTCTATTTGGATAATTTTCTACGAAGAAATGTAACTGGTTTTTTTAATTTAAAAACTAATTAAGTAGCTGCAAAGTTTAAAGTACAAGAGATGAATAGGTAATTGAACATAAGATATACTTAGAAAAATATAATAGAACCTATTGTAATTACACGTGTGCAGGTGAAAGTTATTAAATACTCACAATGAGGAAAGTTCTCATTAATTTAGATAACAGGGAACAAAGATTGTGAAATATATATAATAAATAAAGGATAACTATTAAGTTATAACAACATATAGAATGTCAAAGTGTAACCATTAAGTTATAACAACATATAGATCGTGAAAATGAGCATAACTTAATGGTAATTAACATATACTTTCAATTTAGTACAAAAAAATTATTATAATCTATACCAACTTATTTAAGATTGATACAACTAATCAACAATAATTAACAACTTTTACCTAATTTTGATTTCACAATTTGAATAATTTTGTAGGTACATCATTTTTCTTTCATGTATAATACTTCCTTAATTTTCATTTACCCGTTAAACTGAGCATAACTCAACTGATTAAAATACTTATTTCTGACCAAAAGATTGTGAGTTCAAATCCATATCGCACCAAATGTACTAAACAAATTCTCATTAATAATAATCATCTATATTATTACAAAGGGAATGATATAAATCTATACTATATTAAAATGGAAGGATATCGGAAAAACATTTTTGGACGTTTTTGTCCCTTCCTTAATTTATTAATTTGCAAATTATACCATCAATAATTTATTATAAATATTATATTAATTATTAATTATTAATTATCAATAATAATAATGTATATGATCTAACCAATGTTAGAATGCAAACGGTTAGAATACAAAAGGTTTTCTACACCATAAAATTAAAATTTTTTATTTAATTACAATTCATATTAGAATTTCAAAAATTTTGTAACGTTTTATCTCCTACTACTATAAAAGCATACTTTTTTTCACTATTTTTTCACAACACTTAATTCTCTCAAAACATTGCTCTCAAATGTTTTATTCAATCTCAAAATCATGTTGGTGACATACTCATCAAATTGCAGAGAATACCTATGTCGAATATATATCTTGAATCCAAGGTTTGCGACGTTATCATTCCATAATTTATGAGGTTAAATAATAGTGATTGTCAAGCACGAGCATATTTTAGATCAGTGTATAGCTAAAGTTTGATTTTTTTTTGTTACTATTTATTGTTTTTTATTGTTCTTTTATAATTAGTGTTTCATGTATTTAGAATGTTTTTTTAGAAAATAATAATAATGTATTGATCCATTACGAGCTCATGTTGATTTTGTTGAAAAAAAATCCGTGTAAGGACAAAAAGTATTTAATTAATTATAAATAGTAAATTAATAAATGAATTATCAACAATAATTTGTATGAAATCTGAAAAGTTTGAATAGATAACTTTTTTGTCTACTCATTTTCCAATAATATAATTTAAAGATCTTTTTTAATAATTTTAATTATAATATGAAGTTAGATTGAAAATATTCTGTGTATTTGCACGTGGTATTGAACTAGTTATTATAAAGGGAATGATATATATTCATCATCCAACACAGTGTCACAGAGAAAATAGCATTTTGATGTTTGAAAATTTTGAGTTTCATATCCAATTCGGTCTCTAAATTTTATTTTTTTTGGTCATAAGGCAGAAAGCAACTAATCCCTAAAAAATTGGGCCATTTTTCAAATTATATTATATAACTTTCAAACGGTATTAACTTCTAGAAAACATAAAACAAAAAACCATGGGCTTATGTATAAGAGAAATTATAAACATTTCATTATCTTTTGAAAAGTAATTAATGGCATGGCTACACAAAATAGTCTCTTTATATTACATATATGTAGTTTACTTCTCCACATTATAGAAAGTCAATGGCATAATGGTTAGTGAAAAAGGGAAAAGAAGTAAAAAAAGAAACTACTCAACTCCTTCCATACAATGAATAAGCCCACAGAGATTAATATGTATACACCAATATAAGAAGAAATTTCATTGGTTTAATAATGTTCTATAACCATATTTATAAGGAGTGGGAAAATTTTACATTATAAATTTTTATTTATACAACACTTTGGTTATGAAAATTTAGAAATTAGGCAGATTAAAGAGCAGATATTAAAATCTTTATTTTATCATATAGTTTTTTCCCCTGATTTAGGAAGAAGTAAAGAGGATGATCATCCCTTTTCTTTCTTTTTTCGCTTCGTCTTGGGCGTTTTTCGTTTTTTGAGTTCAATAATGGCAATAATGGAAGATCTAATCAATGAACTTTTGAATAATAATAATTATCTTGCCCACTTGAGTTATACTTATATTGATATTCAAATTGATCTTCCTTAGGTGTTCTTAACCTTAAAATATTTGACTATAGATTTAAATATTATTTTAATCTGCATTCTTACTTCTAACTTTTGTTCATTTTGGACACTGTACTCTTAAAATGTTCATTCAAGTTCCTACACTTGTTCATCTTAGTTCCTGTACTTTCAAACCATTTGTTTTTATTCCTGTATTTTTTAAAAGTAACTATTTTGGTCTATATTTGTTAATTTTTTAACACAAGTTTTATACATAATAGAAACCTATAATATAAATTTATAACTACAAAATTTAGTGAGAGAACTGTCATGCTAAAATTTTAATAGAACAAAATGAGATAAAAAAAATAAAATTATCAAAATAGTTACTTTTAAAAAAAATATTTCGAAAACATAGAAATTCAAATGAATGAAGTTAAAAATATAAACATCAAAATGGATATTTTAAAAATATAAAAATCAAACTAAACTAAAATTTGCCAATAATTCGTTAATATATTTGCTCGAATCACGATAATACCCGCCCAACTACTTCACTTATTGTTGATGGGATATCAAGAATTGCGCCAATTTCTTTCACGCAGTGCAATAAATTCCAACACCTTCTCTCTAAAAAAAATATGTAAAAATATATATTTACAAAAAATACGTGTCTCGAGTTCATTATTTTTATAAAACATTTTTTTTTTCAAAATACATTTTTAGTTCCAACGTAGACGTCTAGTTGGTCTCTAAAGTTTCAAAATGAATACTTTTGATCCCTGAGGTCTGAAATAGGTGTCTAATTGTTCCTCAAAATTAACACTTTTGGTCCTTGAGGTTTAAGGTAGGTGTCAACTTAGTCTGTGAAGTTTTAAAATTAACGCTTTTGGTTCCTGAAGTTTGAGAAATAGTTTTAAATGGTCCCTAATTTTTTTACTATTAATTAATTAATATTAAAATGACATTGCAAATTGTAATTAAATGATTATGTGGAGTCTGAATAGTCAACGACGATATATATTATTTAATTAATATAATTTGCCACATCAGCAACTACAATAAACAATTTAATTTTAATTTGCAACGTTATTTTAATATTAAATAATTAACAGTAAAAAAATCAGGGACCATTTAGAACTATTTCTCTAACTTCGGGACCAAAAGTATTCATTTTAAAACTTCAGGGACCAGGTTGACACCTACTTTAAACCTCAAGGACCAAAAGTGTTAATTTTGAAACTTTAGGGACCAATTAGACACCTATCTCAAACTTCAGGGATCAAAAGTGTTCATTTAGTAGACATCTACCTCAAACCTCAGGAACCAAAAATGCATTTTGCCCTTTCTTTTACATTTTTTTCTCTTAGTTGCCAAATATTCAATAAAGATAAAATGATAAAATTTCTTAACCAATCATTAAAATAGATACTTTAAAAATATAAGAACTAAAATGAATAAAATTAAGTTAGTGTAGAGATCGAAACAATATTTAAATCTATAATTATTTATGATCTATCACTTTTTTTTTCAGTAAAAAGCTTTTTTTATCCGTTTTTTTTAAGTAAAAAGTTAATAACATAAACAAAAGTTACATTTTATTATTATTGTGAAATAATCCTCCAAATCTGTCATTTCATATTTTATTTTATAGAAAGATATAATGATTTTTAAATTAATACATAATATCTAGAAAAGCTAAATTTAGCCAACTGAATTTCATTGCGTTAGAAAGTAGTATTATTTTAATGAATTAGCAAAAAATTATTAATTAATTTACAACTTGATATAACTCAATTTGTCAAATTATATATAACCTCTACTTATAAGTTAATCTATTAAAAAATTTCAACAACTTAATCTATTCCAAAATTTCAACTAAAATACGACTGCTCTTGATAACCGTGAGTAAGTTAAAAAGACTTGTAAAATAAAGATTGAATACCCAAAAGAGTAAGTCAGGCTCAATCCGATCTATTTAGTTTCAAGTTGAGCAATCGATTTTGTGTACTTGTTGAAAAGTGAAATTCAAGTATTGATAAGCGTTCAATGGAGGAAATCGTTATTCAACTACTTTACACATTTTGTGATTATCGACGCATAGATTAAGCAGTTATGGTAGTAGAGAATTGAGCGGTTATGAGACAATTATTGTCTAAGATTTGGTCGGAGTAATACATTGAACTTTTAGGTCGAGGAATAGCTCGGACTAAATATATCCGTATTGTTTTTTTTTTTTTTTTGACATGATATCCATAGTGTTATACTTTGGACTTCAAGTATCACCCTTACTCCAACATTTTTTATATGTCGTCATACATCATCCAACAAATTCAATTCATGTCTCACATATTTTAAATTGTAAAAAATAATTAAAAAGAGATATATATTTTAGAGTAATAATTGAAGAGATATGTTTAAGGTTAAAATAATTTATAATTATTTGAAAACTAATCGTCAACGACGTAATAAGTTCAAAAATGCTTCTTGAAGATTTTGACTTTATAATATATTATAAATAGTTTTGAAATAGATTAAGTTATCAACAAAGTTATTTTATATCTAAGTGGCGGAAGTATATATAAAATTGGTTCAAACATTTTATAAATATTATGGAATTTTTGATCAAGTATATTCACATTCAATTCAACCAATATATGCGAACATGAACCAATGATGTTCTTATTATATATATATAATAAAAATTGAATCTCTAGTTTTTTATTTGATATAATATATATATATATATATATATATATATACCTAAATATTAGCTAAAAATTTAAAAAATCTTCATTGACGCTTTAAATTACTCACAAGTTAAACGAAAGAAAATAGTTTTGAACGACTTACTTAAATAAATAAAAATAATAAAAGTTGAATTACACTGCTTTAAGTTTATTTTTAATTTGTCAAAGCGAGTATAACTCAGCGATAATTGACATATATTTCCAACTTGTGAGTTTGAACCCCAACCCCACATATTATACTAAAAAAACGTTTAGTTTTAACTTTGTTTCTACACTTTTAAAAGTTTTAATAATTTTCTCATATCATTTGATTAAATTTAAATTTTAGTAGACCATCTTTTATTGTTAATGAAGATCAATAACAAATATGCAACATGACAAATATTTTTTTTTTAATCAACCATGCTGGGAAGGTGAGGTTTCAAACCTCCCACTTTTTGATCGATGATAAGATGTTTTAATTAACTAGTTAAAATATGTTTAACCAAAAATATGACTAGGACTCTGAGCTTCAGTTCGGCACGGATGAACTGGACAGCTAGCTTCGGAAACCGTGAAGAGGACCTGCAAAACAAAGTAGAAACTCCGATGCTAAAGTCAACAAGTGCTCAAGTCAATTCGAGAGAGAATTGATTGGATTGCATACCTTCAAATGAGGAAAATGATTCTATTTATAGGCAAAACCTTCAATAGCATTCCCGACACAGCCTCAACGGCCCTTTAAGGTTATCGTGAAACGTGGTGTACTGTTGTAGAGTCGGTCGGAGGCGTGGCCGAACTGAGGAAAGCCAATCAACTCGTACATTCTAGCTAGAACATAGATCAAAGAGAACTTGATCGGCTCGACCACTCAATGAGCTCGGCTCGACCAATGGTGCTGAGCCGAAGTCGCTATTCTTTGATTCTCATAAGCCACATGTCGCAGATCGCGTATCCACACAAGACTTGGCACGTGTATGCTTAAATCAACCCCTAACAGATGATAAGATGTCTTAATTAACTAGTTAAAATATGTTTAGATTGACATCTAATATATATGACTATGTGAACATATGATAATAACCTTTAGTGTTTGACAATATACTAGTTGAAAAAGATGAATTTGAACCAAGTTTTAAAGCATTATTTTGATTAATTAAGTAATTTTAGAATGAGGATTAATCTTGTTTTATAACCGATAACATGAGTTAAATTTCTATAACTCCTTTTCTAGTGCAACCACACATAGCTCACCCCGTTAGATTTATATCACTCATTATTAATAGTAGAGTCCATGTCTAAATTGAAACTAATATTAAAATATAGAACAAAAATTTAATTTAACAAAAAAACAATAATAAAATTATTGATTCTGATTTCAAGATAGGCACTGTATGGGTGTCTACCAAAATATTAGTAGGTAGAGATTTTTCACAAGAATTCCCAAGAGTTTGTGCAAGGGGTTCGAGTACCTAATTTCAAGGTTTAAGTGTAGCTTTTATATGGAAATAGAGAGAAACATATAGGTTGGGGTTCTAGGACCCACCGACATTCTAGTGCATTCTCTAGCGTAGCAGAGAGGTGCGGCGACGTCCAAGGCAATATCTTGATCCTCGTCAGAATTTGATGCAGGGTGTTAGCGTCTGTACACCACAATTGGATTGTCCCATCATTTGGTGCACTTGGCCATTGACCCAGTGGACCCGACTCCAGAGTTGTGGGTCGCAAACTAGTATTGTGAATCGCGTGTCCATGTTAGGGTTTAAAATATGGAAACTTGAATTTTTACCCTAACAAAAATAGTTATAATGGAATGAGCCATTGTCTCTAAAGAAGAAAGAACTTTAATTAAGATAACCAATTTTCACATGAAAAACACTTCATCAAGAAAATATTAGATTTCACAGGAAGAAAAAATTGAAAAAGTTAAAGGGGTGTCGTGTGGCTCATGTGTATATATATGTATTATTACTTTGTAGTAAAACTTGTTTCAACATGACTCGAATGAAATTACTTAATTTGGAGAGTCCCATGGAATTACTCCAACTTGAAGGTTTTCCCACAAATTTGGCTAGCTACTTAATATAATGTTCACAATGGGTTGAACAAAAATCCAGCTTCTATATAACTTTGCCTTTTTCCTATTCTTTGATTCCCATTAAATCTGGGAGGAAGCCGCTTAAGCTTTGTTTTTTTATGCTGTTTGGTTTGAAAATTTACAAGTCAAAAATAGGTTGCAAGACTAATAAATAAATAAATGTCCATTTCACAATATATAACCCTTTTTTTTTAATCTTTCCAAGATAATTTGGATCAAAATACTCAACACAATAACATATAGAGTCAAATCAGTTTTTTTACATTTTGCCAAGTATGGACAATATAACTTTGGTTAGAACTAATCACTTTCATTGGTTTGCTAACCTTAGCTTATCATGATATGACTTCTTTGGCTTTCAACGATTACCGCACTCTAAAATGTCAATCTTTATGTTACATGTTTTTACAATTTGGCCTTCACACGCCTAATTTAACAGTATTGATGTGGTAATTTTGACATGTTATTGGAGCGTTGACGATGCATTTTCAACATCTACATTCTAAAAAAAAAAAAGGGAAAACTTTATAAAACTAAATATAATGAGTCAAAATAGCAATTATGAAGCAATTGTCCGTACCTGGCCTAACTTTTGTAAAAGCCCCCGTTCCAAATAGCGAATTCGAGTCAAAGTTTGCGCACCGGGCGGCCCGCGGCACTCATTTAGACTCACCACTCCGATTCCTTTGATCTTCAATTTCCCTTTGCTTTTCCTCCAAAATTTTATCCCTTGTTTGCTTCTTAAATGTTTTGTAATTCAATTTACTTCGTTTTAATTATTACTTATTCACACGGTTAGCTTTGTGTTTAATAAGTCATTAAACTTAATTTTGTGAGTTTTTTTTTTATTATTTTTTTACAACAGATGAGAATGGGGATTGACTCATGATCTCTTAGTTATAAACAAGTGTCGATTACTCTTGAACTAAGTTCATGTTGGCTTAAATTTCGTATTTAATAAGTCTAACTTGAAAAAAAAAATTTTTTTATTTCATGGGTAGCTAATTTATTAGACAATTTTTAAAATTTACATGGCTACTAGACATTGAATTGAAAGTTTATGGATTGATTAGACATTTTCTTTTAAGTTCGGAGACCTATTAAACACAATATTGAAAATTTAAGCACATATTAAAGTATATAACATAATGAGTATTTTAAATGGGTGAACATTTTCCATATTGGTAATTATAGGGATAGCCTTTTGGTTTTAAAAAATATGACAAAATTTAAAATTTATATTTTCATTTTCTTTGTTATTTTGATTTTAATCTCATTATTTCTAAAAATTGATATATCTAGTATGAAAGGTATAATACTGATATGTTTGATATAATGGATATAAGTTATATATCTGATGAATACTAAATATCATTGATATAATTGATATACTGAAAATGAAATATGTTACTAATATACTTAATATTATGTATGTCAATGTTTTTTCTCATTTCAAGAAACCACCTATTTTGTTAAAACAAATGTTCAATGACATATATCTCAAACCATGACGTTGTAAGTTGAATCCCCACCCTCATCCCACATGTTGTAAAAAGAAAAAGAAACCACCTATTTTAGGTGTATACGTGACATTTTTAGACTGGCCCTATATTTTCTTTTTTGATATATCTGTAAATGAAAAAAGTGGTTCCGATACTTATAATCAACTTTTTTTTTTTATATTTTTTTATATTTTCCTGTTATAAGCAACATCAAACTTCTTCGTTCTTGGAAACTTTGTCGCCCCAAATCTTGAAAGTTGAAAAAAGTCTGATTTAGAAATAAATATTTAAAAGTCTGATTTTCATTTTTCATATGAAAAGAATCAAATATTTATATACCCCACAAAATTTACCTTTCCCATTACTGTTATTTACATATATTATACCATACAAAATTTATATTCATATTAAGATAGTGACATTCAAATTTGGCTCTATCACTATACCCTACACAACGACGGTCATGGGGTCCAGAAAAAAAAAAGTAATTGGTTTTTAAAAAATCTTTAAAAATATTTCAAAATTCACAAGCCTCCAATTATATATTAGACATGGAATCTTAATCGATTTTTCACAAATTCACACTTTATTATTATTATTTTTATTTGATCTTTTCAATCACCTTGGCCCCCTCTTCCCAAAACAAAAAGCAGCAAAAATAACAAAAAAAAAAAAATATATATATATATATAGGAATATTTATGGTGGAGGGCGAGAAGGGAAATCGAGGCTTTTTGAGGAGAAAATGGGAAATAGTATTGGGGGAAGAAAAAGAGTAAAGGTAATGAAAGTGGACGGAGAGATTCTGAAATTGAAGATTCCGGTTCGAGTTTCGGAGGTTCTGAGAGATTATCCCGATCACGTTCTTATGGAATCGGAGGCGGTGAAGCATTTCGGCGTCAAGGCGAAGCCATTGGAGCCGCACCACGATTTGAAGCGGCGCAAGATTTATTTTCTTCTCCAGTTGCCGAAGATCGCCGCCGATCCGCCGCCGGAGAGGATTCCGAGGAGAGTTCGTTCCTCCGGCGTCCACATGTCCGCCAAGGAACGCCTCGATCTTCTCATGCTCTCGCGCCGGACGATGTCCGAAATCGCCATCGCTAGACCGGATTCCTCCGCCGCCGCCGACCCACGGTTCAATAGCGGCCCGATGCAGGTCAAGATGAAGATTCCGAGGTCGCAGGTCGCCAAATTCATGGAGGAGAGTCGGAATGAGGGAGAAGTCGCGGAGAAAATAATTAATATGTATTTGAACGGCGAGGTCAACAGCGGCGGCGCCGGTGGTGCCGACGCCGCCCGCCCGCCGGAGGACTGGAAGCCGAGCCTCGTTAGCGCTAGGGATCATTCCAAGGTTCATCGGGAGGTATGTTTCGTTAATCAATTTTACTTCCATTTTCTTTTTTGTTAACATTTTTTTTAGTTTGGAGTTATTTTTACTAGAAGTTTTGGTTCAATTTTAGAAACTAAATTTGTAATTAAATAAAATCTTTAGAGAATAATTATACCTAACTAAAATTGTGCAGTTTCAGAGTCTTAATTAACTACCGAAATTTTATTAAAACTGAGAAGAATTAAAAATGATTGATTGATTTTGAAGGCAACAAATTTCAATTAATATCTTTAATTTTCAGCTTCTCTAATTGATGTTACCCAATGGGTAAACGACGGTGCTTACCTTTTAAGTTATTTAAAATTGTAAATTGAATGTTTCTTTTAGAATATATTTTTTTTGGTCAGAGTAATTTTGTAAACTTTTGTACATTGATGACATTTGGATTATTGAGCAATAATTTATTTGTTTTTCAACTTCATGTTTTACAAATTTTTTAAAAACCCAAAGAATTTTGACTGAGATCTGGAACGAATTTATATATATAAAAAAAGTATGTGTTAATAAATTGCCTTATTCTTAAAAGAAAAGAGTAAAACGATTCTCATATAGGCTTCGGATATTTATAAAGTTATTCAAATTTTGCCAAAAAAAAAAATGGAGATTTTTTTAAGAACAAAAGGGAGAAGAAAAGGGTTCCTTTTATCGCTTAGATCTCATTTTTGTTTTAGAAAAAAAAAAATCTTATTTAACCCTCAAATCTTCCTACGTATTTAGTTTGATTTCTAAATTGTAACTTAACTTTTAAATATTTTGTTTGTAGAAAAAAAAATTACTTAGTCATTATTGTTACTTTTCATTAACTATTTAACAAAAACTCGAATTTATTTCTAAACCTAATACTTAGCCAACTAGAAATATCCTTTAATTACTAAGAAAATATATATGCATTTGAGAATTTTTAAAACTAAAAGAGAACGAACCTTTAAACAAAATTATCAACCTAAACCTAAATATAATTCAAGATATATATCAAAATTTCGAATCTCCAACTAAAAAAATTTGAAATAAAATCTCAAATTTCGATTGAATCTCCCACATGACTTGACCATAATTGAAATAAGATTTGAAGCATGATTAAAGATTGTGAACTTATGGAATGCGATCAAGAAATGAGAGAACATAATCGACGATTACGTCAGTTAATAGGATAAGCAATTACAAAACTGGACCTTCCTGGACAAGTTTGCCCTTTTGGACTTATCCATAAGACCATAACGACGGACGACTAAAATGAAGAGTCCGGATTTTACGACTCTTCATAATTTTCAAATTATTAATAAAAAAAAAATAAAAGAATACTATTTTAATTATCTTTTAGTTTTTTATTTTTTTATTTTAGTTCCGTCAAAATACTAGCTTAACCAAAATTAGAACATTTTCAAAAGAAGGACTATTTTAATCTCTATTTATAAAATTTGAACAATACATGATAGAATTCCTTATAACCATTGTTGTAACATTTTGAAAAAATATATTAAGGGTAGATAGAGGAGGCAGTGATAGAACCGGGAAGCATCTGACGGTAAAGTAATTAGTAGGTGGAGGACCCAAAATTGACTTTTCCATTTCCCAAACAAGAAATTTCTTAATTAAATGATTATTAGGTCCAACTGAGTCAGATTAGGTATTTGTCCCATTATGCCAACGAATCCATTAATCTAATTTTATATTTTTCAAAAAATTTCAACTTACAATAAAGAATTTAAATACATTAAAATTTAATGATGAAGAGTTGAAATCCATTGTAAAGTATCTTTATGTAGCTTTTTCGACCCAGTAAAAGGGTGCATGAACTGACTTTAGACTAAAGACATATGCTTTATTTTATTAGACAATATGATAAAATTGGCATCTTTTTCATAGTGAAGGCAAATTTTTATCCATAAATCAATCCTTTAAACTTTTTGATATTATCTTTATGGTTTGATTGGTTGACATTATAATCTCTAGATATAATTGAGGATGATAGTTTTTTAGTTGGTTGTTAGAAAATAAATGTTGCCAAATAGACTACCCATCTGTCTAATTAATGTAGATTAAAATAGCTTTTGAACCTTTAAATCAAATTTGAAGGGGAAAAAAAATGAAAGTTGGTAGCTGAAATTTTCTTTTTGCAGAATTCAAACTAAATCAACTTTATCCTTTTTTTTTTCTAAGAACAATTGAATTAGCAGCAAAAGGCCCACTGATTGAAATGGTTGAGATTGGTAGGTTATCAACCACGTCGGCAAGAAAAATGGAAAATTTTTTCTCTGACCAAAATTTCAATTAAAATAAATTAAACTTTATATTTTTTGAAAACCTCAGGTTCTTCTTCTTCTTTTTTTTTTTTTTTGGTTCCTTTTTTCAATTTTTGTTGACCACTTGAGGAGCCGCCGTTATTTGTGGCTTCCTTCCAAAAACAAAAAAAATTAAAACAAAAAACCAATATAGAAATTGAATTGACTTTCAACCCACATCTTTTTAACTTTTTACTGTCAGTAAAACAAACTTGGAAGCTGAAAATCTAACTGCCTTTTATGAATGAAATGAATTGTACAGAAGCGAGTGAGTTTTTTACCAAGGGATGAAGGAGAAATTCGTCTAGCAGCCAATCACTAGCACAGTAAAACAGTAAAAATTTTGGATTATAAGAAAGAAGAAGAAGAAGAAGAAGCAGCAGGTTTCTGAGAGCTTCCATCACTTCAATTTTATGTTTCCTAGTTTGGCTATATTCTTCCATATATCATGAGGAAGTTCTTAGATCTTATACAAAAAGAATGCAAATTAATGGTTCAGTTTTAGTTCAACAATATGTGGTGGAGATTTCGAACACTTGACCTTTAGGACAGATGTAACATATCTTAACTGCTATCTTCAGGTTGGCAAAAACAAAAATGTTATAGTTTAGATTTTGTACATAAATGAATTTTATATGCTTCAAGAATGAAGGATGTGATGTTTTATTTGTGGGAATGAGCTGAGATTTCCAAAGTTTTATTTGAAATGATTTTAATGGCGTATAAGCAGAAATAAATTGATTAATATTAGTACATATAAATGCAGCTTGAACTGATGCCAGATTTGAACAACAAGATTATCTCCATAACTTGAGATATTTTGAGTATATCTAAAAATTCTAAGATTTGAGAAGTGCAAAAACTTGTAAAGTTTGAATGGATTTCATTAAATCTAACCAAATAATTGAATGCCAAAAATTTGAACGCGTATATTGCAATTCAAAAGTGAAAAACCAAAGGACAAGAAAGGCTGCTGCGTATATGTTTGGGCCTGAGATTAATCCACATCTTCTCTTCTCAAAAATTGTGCTGTGGTAACAATATATGACATTAGTTTTCTATTTCTTGTTTTAAATATAAGAATTTCATGATTATTTATATATTTTTGTTAACATTTGTTAAGAAACGTTTTTTAAATTGAATGGAAATTTTATAAATAACAAATTTCTTTTTTGATTTCTAATTTCAATTTGTTCTAAAATATAAATAAAAATATTGTTTTATCCTTCTTGAATCTCGTTGTGGGCATGCAATTATATAATAAAGAAAAAAGAAACGTCACCAAACAGACCCTTAGAATAGTATGAGCTTCATTGAATTTGTTATTTCTCTCTCTTGTTCTTTTATTTGTAATTTTTTTAAAAAATATAAACGTTTAATAACGGTTCATGTTTTTAGTTTCTCAAATCTAAGAAAGGTTCTAATGTTGTGTAAAAAAAATTAAAAAAAAACTAAAAACAAGAAACTATTACAGAACGCAATTATGTTTTTCTTGAAAAAGAGAAAACAATAAACAAAAAATAAAAATATTATCAAATGGACCCTATATTGCATCAATAAAAAAAATATATATATTTTTTTTTGTGAGTTTCGATTTGTTCAATTAAACTAATAACAACTGGTGTTTGTATAAAAAGATATATGCAAAAATTTAATTTAGATAATGTACGTAAAAAAAAATATGGGGCCTACAAATTAGGTGACTATACTATACAATATACATATTGCTTCCTTCCAACCTTATATAATTTATAAAAGCATGCACAAATTAAAGCACATTGAACTTGATTGTTATTTTTTGCCCATTAGAATTGGATTGTTAATTGACATTTTAAAAGTTGATAGATTGTATTATTATGTGTTTTGCCTCGACAGAACACAAGGGTGTGGGGCTGTTCTTTTATTTCCTTTGCTTGGGAGTTTCTAATAATTCATCTTCCAATCTTGACTTGTGGGGTGTTAGGATGTTAATTAGTCAGTTATATGTCATTATCTTTACTTCTTTATTAGTGATTATATATTTATTAAACAAGTGCTCATAGTTTATTTTGGAAGAATAAAATTATTCCATTTTTGTATTACTTGTTTTCTCAATGAATTATTATAAAAGATATTATCTCGAGTAAAACTTGATTAAGACATATGTTATCTAACCAAAGGTTAGATTTTGAATTATATTTCTTGCCTATGTTACTGGAAAAAAGTAAAGATGATTACAAATCTAAGATAATTAAAATAAAATATTACAAAAATAGAGTAGAGAACAAAAAAAAAATGTAATAAAATAAATCAAATTAATTTGCAATTATTATGGTTATAATAAATTAATATTTAAGTTAATTAGTGATTGTTAGAGTTATATTATAATCCATCAATGTCCTATTACATAAATCAATAATTATGTTAAAGCTAGCTAGGTGGTAATTCACATATACCTCCAACCATAAAGTTGTGAATTCGATCTCCTATCCCACATATTGTACTTTCCCACATATTGTATTTTGAAAATTGAAAATATATTTAAAAGATCTCGTAGTATTAGTGATACCCATTTAGTTCCTATATTAGTTTTTAATAAATTTCATAAACTTTTGAAGTTGTACTTTAAATACTTTTAACAGGTCCAAAAAATTATAATTTTACATCTAACAGATCTTTGTGGAGCTAACTTTGTTGTTTAATGTTTTTGCAACACGAAGACATATTGTTTAAAGATGTTGCGACTAACTAATCTTGGGTAAGTTTATATATTTACTGATGATGTAATTGTTAAACTAACATAGGCTTATGAAATAACACTTTTTTTTAGAGTAATGGACCAGAAATAAATACAACCTTCAAAGTTTATGGACCTATTTGATACATTTTTTAAAATACATGACCAAATAAACACAACCTAAAAAGTTAAAAGAATAATCTAAATAAGTGTTAAAAGAGGTGGAAAGTAGGATTCAATTGCTTTAATTTTGATGGAGTTGCTTGAAATTTGTGTGGCCCTTTAAGCTGCGTATGGGATAAGTAAACTCCCATCACGTGGATCACTCTATAAAGGCCAATTGATTGCCTCTTCTTTAATCTTCAAACCTTTTTTTTTTCTTTCACTAGAATGGCACAAACAAATTAAAGTTCTTGTAAATCCCACCTTCACACAAAACAAACCCTACTAGTTTATAATCAAGAAATTTTCATTGATCCTGAGCTTTGAACTTTGTTGTTGGGAAGGTTTTGAATCTGGGTTGTTGAGAAATTTGAAGCTTCTCGGATATTAAAGGTGTGATGAACACGAATATATGCGGAAAAAAACCTTTTGAAAAGGGAAGAAAAAACTATAGAGATTCAATTCAAGTTTAGCTCGAATTCGACCATGTCTGGTTTGTTGTGGTTTGTTTTAACAAGTCTATGAAAAGTTCTAATTAATTTTGAACTATAGAAATCCCACCGCCTCATCTTTGAAGTTAGTTCTCAAATGATTCTTCCCTCTTTTCTCTATGGTCTACCACACTTACACCAACGATAAATTGATATTTTCATAAAAATTTATATATATTCAAGGATTCCACACATGGACATTAGGAATAAATTCATGCTTCCTAATATCGTAAAAATATTGATGAAATATAGAAGTATATCAAAAACAATCGTTAATGTGAACAAAATATTAACAACAAAAAAGGCTTAAAATTCTTATTTATAAATTTGAATACATTTTTATAAAATTGATTTAATTTCTATGATTTTTTAAAAACATTCCTTTAAAATATTTGAAAATTTAGAGATTAAAATATGATAAATATAAAAATTGTAGATTTATTTAAATATAATATTTGAACATTTATGAAGTAAAACAAAGTGAATAAGCATGTTCTCGTTGGAAATAGTTTTAGAATCCCAAAAAAAGAAAAAATGTCATGATTTGGGTTTAAAAGAAGAGTTCATAAGTTGCTATGACTAACACGTGTTTTTAGTTTTAATTAACTTTTACTTTCTTATTTTTAATTTTTTTAAAACTACATCTTAATCACACCTGTCATCTTTATTTATTAGAATATTATTGTGGGTTTTTTTTTGTTATATATTTTGGTTAATTAACTTCAAATTTATTCTTTGTTCTCTGTTTTCTTTTTCTCTCTAAATGAATATTCTTACTCATCCCCTTTTTTTTTGGTTTGAGAATCAGCTTTTCTGTTCAACTAACAAAAATAGAATTATATCAAAACTTTGGGATACTTTATAGATTTTACTATCTAGTTGTGGAGATCAAAGAATTCGATTTGATAACGAGATATGAATAGTGATTTCGCTCTGCAAAACATAGACCACTAATGGTCACCAAATATTTTAGTGTGCAGATTGACCGAATAACAATTCCCCCCTCTGAACACCTATAAATACCATAGCACGCTCCTTACGCAGGTACGTAAAATCGATTGCTTGTTCTTTGACACTATAGTTCAAATCGGAACAGACTAGATCAATGAAGTACTCTGCTCTGTTTTGTAAATCCTTTTTATTTCTCCACAATTTTCGAAGACAATAAGATTTTAGCTGAAAACATCGAGTACTTGATGAAAACTAATAGGCATTTGCTTAATCAAATCCCGATCTTGGGCACACAAGACTATAACAAGTCATCCAATAATTCCAAACACTATTATGTTTGGGTTTGTAAAATCTACCATTATAGCTTCCGGATCCAACAAAAGAGAATATATTGGTTGAAAGGTAGATTCTCGTGGGATCCATTTATATATCCCTACGTTTTAACTATTCAAATTTAAATAATATAAAAGTTTGGTCAAAAAGAACCTAAATTAGGTACTAAATTAATTGAAAGCTTTTCCCAATCATACTATTTTTATTTTATGTTATTTTAAAATTTTAGCCGAATTCCATTGGATTCAAAGAGTGGGAATTTGTTATACTTTAATTTAATTTCTCAAACAATTCTCTCTCTCTTTTTTTTTGAAATAAATTGCTATAATAACTCATGGATGTTTTGTTTGGTCAATAAAGGTAAAATGAAATAAGTGTATTCAAAGTTTGGTATCCCTTCCTTTAAAAAAAAAAAAAAAAAAAAGTTTGGTCTCCTTTCAACTCCCCCTATGGCCCTATACATGGACTTATAAACCAAATTTGGACGCCCAAATTAGATTTAAATTTTGTGTTCAACCCCAACCCCGACCCTTATACTTATTTTGTTTTAGTCTATTTTCCCCATTTTAATCTTTGATTTTCAAATGTTTTAGTTATTTTTAATTACATAATCTATTTAACAAGAATTTGAACATATTTTAAAATTAAAACTTGGCCTATTATGTGTGACTTCAATCCTTCTTTTTTCTTTTTAGAAAGGACTACAATAAAATTATCTACTAAAAACCTATTAATGACATAAACGCAAAAAAAAAAAAAAAAGACATTAGATTTTTATTAAATCATTTATTTAAAAAATGCTAAAAACTAAAATGATTTTTTAACTTAAAGTTTAAAAGATAATAAAAAAAGCCAAAAAAATTTATCTAAAACAAATGATTACATTGTTTTATGCGTGGAAATCTGTTTGACTCAAGTAGACAAATACCATAGTTTCCGTTGTTATAGAAAATTAGTATGCTACTTATAGACTGATTATAATGGAAAAGGAATAATTGAAGAGCTTTTTGATAAATTTTATAGTAATTAAAGATCGAATTTGGGCAATAAAAAATGATTAGGGGGCTAAATTTTCATCCCTAAAAGGGTAAAAGGGTAAAATGGGATTTCCCAACACTTGATCTTCCTACTTCAAGGTAGACTTTTGCCTTTGTCATTCTCATTGAGCAGCTCCTCTTTTGGACCCTTTTAGGGTGCACTTGTTTAAATTGTGTAGCTCAATTTCTCCATGGAGGCCGCTTCCAAAATGTTGGCTGAAGTAATATTTCATAAAAATGTATTTTTTTTTTTAATTATTCTTAGTCAAATTCCAAAAAATAGGAATGAATTTTTTGAAAAACCATTTTTCTATTTTTAGTTTTTTGGATTCAGGCTAAAATTTTGAAAACAATTTTAAAAATAGATTACACAACGTTTGGTAGAATTAGTGTTTATAAGCTTAATTAAAAAAAAAAAAAGAAAAAAACCAAATGAGTCTAGACTATTATGATTTGTGAAGCTTCGAAATTTGTAATCATTTTAGGGATAAAAAAAAATCATCCATTTGTTTATTTCTATCTCGGGTGTAATACGCTTATAGGCCTAAATAATGTGTAGTTGATGTATTAGAAAATCGTGTTTAAGTAGTCATATTTGAGAGTGATCGAGTATTTCATTGTCATAACGTCGTTGATATATGACACAGTTTATAAAACATTATTATGATTTGATTTGTATCACTCGTGTAGAGACACGTGAGTGGTTATATATCATATACAATGAATTTGACAAGATGCGTGGCAAAACCAATTCCACTTGAAGCCAATATAATTTTATATATTCGAGGAACTTACCTTAACTCTCCCCCATACCATACTATTCTTGAATAATTGGCTAATAATTGGCTAATAATTGGATAGTGGTCTAGAGTGATGAAGAACACTTGCATTCGAACTACGATAATTTACACATTATCACAACGAATTCCTCATAGAGGAAAAGTAACCTAATTCTTTCAAGGTGTATAGTTTACTCACTAGTCCTTCAATTTTGTTTATTTCTTCAGCATTAGTTTTAGAAGGTCCTGTATATATTTATTTGAAAAAAAAAAAAAAAAAGAGAGTACTGAAGTTGGAGAAGAAGCAAAGTTGGATAGGATTACTTATTGATTTGTACGCTTAGTCTATGTGTGAGACTTCT
The DNA here is from genome assembly GCF_013281855.1 of Momordica charantia. Taxonomy (NCBI): domain Eukaryota; kingdom Viridiplantae; phylum Streptophyta; class Magnoliopsida; order Cucurbitales; family Cucurbitaceae; genus Momordica; species Momordica charantia. The sequence goes on along the minus strand of NW_028275162.1, from coordinate 22,853,868 downwards.
TCAAACGTTTGAAAATTATTCTACACCTTGAGATTTGTATTTTGTAACTTGAGATTTGGGTGCTTGGTCTTTTGACATAATTTGTTCGTGAATTCTTGGTCTGATTCTATTTTTAGATAAGGTATTTATTTGAATTTGTGTCTTTGATATCATATAGATTCCATCTAAAATCAATTGATGATGTGATGGGTATTCCATATATATGTTATAAATCTATCTTTGTTAATTTTTTTTTACCTTTTTAATGTAGGGTTTTTGACAAAGAAATGATTACCAAACATATATTTATTTGTTTTTTCAATAAAAAGAAGTAAGAAACAATCACTAAATACAGTTATGTCTTCTTTTATTAAAAAATAAGATACTAGAAATAATCAGAAATAAGAAACAAAAACATTGGGTAACAAACATAAATACCACTGTCCATTTATTGTGAGAGTTCAAATAACAAAATTCTCTTCTTATTTTATACTTCCTATTGATTATTTGGACTCCCGAAAATAATTGAACATAAAAAAGGAGGGTAGTTCATTATAGGTATATACGTGGCATAACTTTCAAACATATGATTTTTTTTTTATTTGTTTCACTTTTTTTTTTTTTTTTTAACTAATTGTGTGCCAACAAGTAATTTTTATGTGCAAAAAAAATTTCATTTTTCCTTCTCTACACATAGGTAAGTAGCCCTTTATAATTGAGGTCATCAAGAAGAAGATAGAATAACTGAGTAAAATAAAGCTAAAAGAAAATTGGATATATAATATATTCGCTCAGCAAAAATAACTAATCCTATTTGTTTACTTGGTTTGAAAAGTCCATGATAGGCATGTGTGCACCTGAAGATCAAACGGTTACAGGTTTAAATCATTTATATATTCATTTTTCCTCGTTTTCAACACCTACTGTTAATTTGTATTAAAAAAAATTGAATTTTTCAATTTGGAATATTCTTTATAATTACAAATTGTTGTTATTTTTTTTTAAAGACTTTTTTTTTAATTATTACAACATGTTGGGGGAGGAAATTCGAACTCACAATCTCTTGATTGGAAGTATATGTCAATTACCGTTGAAGTATACTCGCTTTGGAATTATTTTTTTTAAAGACTTACTTTAATCTTCTTTTTGATTGTGTCATTCTTAAGTTCTAATAGAATGTGAGAAAGAGGGTAATTTTTCTATTCTATCACAACATTATTTGCGATTCGTCTATAAAAATATTCTACCAAAAAAGTCTTATACATAGACCTTTCGGGGAGAATTTTCGAGCAAACCAAAATAACTCTCCATATTAAACTCCATTTAATACTAAAATCTTCTAATTAAGGAATAAATAATTCTTAATTTTGAGTAGGGTGGCTAATAATATGAAGTATTCCTTCATAAGCTCTTTCATGGATAATATTTAGGTGGATTATATTTATTTATTTTTGTAGCTATTTAAGCCAATCATATTCAACTTTGAGTTTCTCTTCTTTCTTTAACCTTGCTGGTTTTTTAGTACAATAAACAAGATATCTTAACTGTTAAACTAATTTTATTCCTCCCAACCTAAGCTAGAACCACTTCAATTTAATTTCCCTTATTTAATAAAAGAAATGTAGCATAATATATATAAAAATATTACAAAAAAGTAGTACCTAAAAAACATTTACTTTGTCAAAAAAAAAAAACAAATATTGCAAAATTAAAACATATGATTCAATCAAGGTATAATAAATGGTTGTAGTTCATCAAGCTAATATCCCCAATTACAATTAATCAATTAGAAGTTGTGAGTTCCCATATCTTTTGGTGAAATGTTCTAAACTTTAAATTTGGCTGTCTCTAAAATATAGTAGGCTTTGTCACTTTTCTTCAAATCTATAATATTGCCCGAATGTATTGGGGTGAGAACCATATCTATGAAAGTTATCTCTCTCTAATCCTGTTTGTTAGGTAGGTAAGGGAATCAATAGAACTTCAACCCTTATTCAAATCAGTTGCACAACAAGACTAGCCTCGACCCAACATTGAAAGAAAGTTCAGTTCTCCATATGTGTCCATTGCACCAATTTCTTGCATAGAAAAGTATGCAACTCACCACGAAAAGCATTTCATTTTAGTGAGAGATGTTACCTGACCTTTGGCATTTATCACATACCTGTGTGCAAACTGGTGGGCATCGAAGAATAAAGTAGGCAAAGAAAACTCATTTTACAATACCCTGGCTCCCGCTTTCCACCTGGCAAAATACCTACCGTATACATATTCTCCTGTCCAATAATGCTTTAATCTTTGTCCATTCACAAGGCTAAATATATATTTTTGGTAAATGATAAATTGATTGGTGATAAACTTACATGACATAATATTAAGTGATTTAGCAAAAAATCGTATGAAAAAAAAAAACGTCGTCTAAAAAAGTTCCTGATTCCTCCTCCAAATTTCTCTCTCAAACATATCACATACAATTTGAACATACATTTACGTTTGAAAACTAACTAAAAATAAAATACATAAAAATGAGAATAAAAGTTTAGGGAAGGATACAAGAACAAAACCTAGATACTTACTAGTCAACATTCAATTTTGTATAGACCACCAACAAAAATTTGATAACTTTTTAGTTTTGTGAAAAACAGAAAAAAAAACCTATTTTTCTTCCTTTCTCTATCTTAATTATTAAAAAAAAATTAATAGTAAATCAACCAAAAAAATGTACCCATGGATCAACACCTAATTAGTATTTGTTCGTATTAGTATTAGAATGGTCAAAGTTCCCCAAGCATGAGGTTGGCGGATGGTGGAGACTTGATGAAGGAAATTGAGTACTAATCAATTTAATTAAAATTTAAACCAAATTTAATTAACCCCCAATCGTTTCATTTCAACTTCCAATCCGATAACGACTCCCATTTTAGTTTCGAAAACTGCCCCTGCCCCTGCCCCTACCCCTGCCCGACCCCACCAATTTACCATTTAGCCCCCAGATTAAGCTCAAGTTCAACTGCCTATTTCCCCCTACAAAATTAATAATTAATAAATAAACGTCTCTTTCTGTGTGTGTTTTTGTAACTGTTGCTTAAAGCCACGCTCTCCCCTTCCCTTCCTCTTATATGCTTTCTCTCACTAACATTTCTTTCTCTCTCTCTCAACTGTCCCTGAAGAACATCAAATTTGAAATCCATGGATTTTGATTCCACCTCCCCCTCCGGCACCCACCACCACCACGACGCCGCCGTCGTCCGCGCCCTCCATCTCATCCAATCCGACGACCCCGATTCCAAGCTCCACGCCGCCTGCGAAATCCGCCGCCTCACCAAAACCTCCCAACGCTCCCGCCGACACCTCTCCCAATCCATCCCCCACCTCGTCTCCATGCTCCACTCCCCGGAATCCCACCACCACGCCGCCCTCCTCGCCCTCCTCAACCTCGCTGTCAAAGATGAGAAGTAATTCCTTTCCCCTTCCTCTCAATTTCTTCCCCCTCTTTCTTTATTTCATTTCCCTTTTTTAATTCATTCATTTTAATCACCGATGCCCCTAGGGTTTACTTTCTTTACTTTTTCTCTTACGTGATTGGTCGGCGAGAATATGCGGGAGCGGAATGTAAAAAGTAAATGGGACTTGGGGGATGGAAATCTCAAAAACCCCATTTAAATGTGTTGGTTGGCCAATTAGATGGCGATGCCCTTTTCTTTTTTCAGGATAAAGAATTTGCTTTTCCGAGTCTTGGGTGTTTGTCCTGTTGAGTTTTCTTATTCTTTTGCTGATTTATATTGTTGTTTACTTGTGGCTTTTGTTGTTGGAGGCTTCCCCTTCTCCCTTTTTTTAGTGCGGTTGGCATAACACGCGGTCGTTGGTGTTTTGATTACCCAAATTTGGCTATGGAACATGTGTCCATTTTTTAAAGTTTTGTTTATTTTATCTGTTCTTTAAGAATTGTCTTCTCCAGATATTGAATTTGATGATCCCTGGACTGGAAAGTATGCTGTTACAACTTATTTAGATTTTAGAGGAGAGGAAGGTCTTGGAATGGTTTGGTCCACAACTGTATTCAGTACCTCTTACTGGGCGTCGGTGTTGGAAGAGTTCTATATTTTAATCCTTCATTTCTCATTCTTGATTGGTGGAGCCCGATCTTGTGGGTCGGCTTTACCATTGTTTCATTGGCTCAGTTTGACGTGGGCTGGATTTTTGTATTTCCATTGTATATCCTTTCATTTGTTCTAAGAAACTTTGGTTTTTCTTGAATATTTGGCGTACTAAATATAGATAATATTACCTTAGTTGCTACTTTCTGATGTGGGGTGATCCTGATGATCTGTTTCTGAGTGATCTCAAGAAATATCGTTTGCAGAAAAGATACAGAACATATGGATTTACCCTGTTGGTTTTCATATTATCTCTTCAGCTGTACCGTTATCTTGTTTATTCCTTAAAGGAGCCTCCCTCCCCATTGAACTATTCCCACTAACCAGTGACCAACTTCAGTGGCCATCATGCCACACACTATGTCAATCAAGCTCACCCCGGTTCTTTCTTGCATTCTTCTTCCTCGTACATGATACTCACATTGTCATGCCCTGTCTGTTTCCTTCTGGCACATGAAGTATATGGTCGCCTTGAATTCTCATCAGAGTCGAGCAATGTTGCCCAGACATTATTGGTCTGCTTTCAATTTGTGGAACTCCTGTAAAGATCAAAATTTAAACCTGTTTTTAGTACAAATGATACTGTTGGCTAAATAAGTTGTGTGGAATTGCAATGGAGTTTCATTTTAAAAATTTTTAAATCCTAATCTTAGCTGAAGCCACAATATGATCCCCTAGAGTGATTAGGGGCTTTTTGTGTCTGGAAAATTGTTAATTTTACGACACCTACACGTCAGTCTGTTGCTAACATTGACTTTTGGTAGCAGATGAGAAGCTGCTTCCTTCATGTATTAATTTCTTGTATTATGCCTACAGGAATAAGATCAGGATTGTAGAAGCTGGTGCTTTGGGACCAATAGTTGGTTTTCTTCAATCAGAGAGTTTGAACCTACAGGAGAATTCAGCTGCATCTTTACTCACTCTATCTGCTTCTACTGTCAACAAGCCATTAATAAGTGCTGCTGGTGCCATTCCCCTCCTTGTGGAGATTCTTAGATGTGGAAGCCCACAAGCCAAGGCTGATGCTGTGATGGCTCTTTCCAATCTTTCAACACTTCCACATAATCTTAGTATCATTCTAGATTCAAAGCCAATCCCTTCAATAGTTAGTCTGCTGAAAACTTGTAAAAAATCTTCAAAAACAGCTGAAAAATGCTGCTCGCTAATTGAATCCTTAGTTGGTTTTGATGAAGGCAGAATCGCATTGACATCTGAAGAAGGTGGAGTTCTTGCAGTTGTAGAAGTGCTTGAGAATGGCTCTCTTCAAAGTCGTGATCACGCTGTCAGTGCACTACTGACAATGTGTGAGAGCGACCGGTGTAAATACAGAGAACCCATCTTAGGAGAAGGGGTAATCCCTGGGCTTCTTGAACTCACTGTACAAGGAACACCGAAATCTCAGTCAAAGGCCAAAACCCTGCTGAGGTTATTAAGGGACTCTCCATATCCAAGATCCGAGCTTCAACCCGACACAATCGAGAATATCGTTTGTAACATCATCTCTCAGATCGACGGAGACGACGATCAATCTAGCAAAGCAAAGAAGATGCTGGCAGAGATGGTGCAAGTGAGTATGGAGCAGAGTTTGAGGCATTTACAACGACGAGCTCTGGTATGTACCCCCACCGATATGCCGATTAATACTTGCACCTCTGAAGTGTCTTTAAAGTAACAAAAATTGTACTTCCATGGAGTTTGTAAGATAAAGTTCTTACTGTTCTTAATGTTAGAAAACAGGAAATGAAAATAAGATATAGGAAAAGCAAGCCAGTCCAGGCAGATTGTGTTAGTGTCGGGAGACTGGTATGTCAATAAAAACTTGGAATGGAATCTGTATGAGGTTGAGATCATAGTTGTTTTCTTCTTTCTTTTTTCTTTCTCTTTGATTGTTCTGTAAAGGCACTGTTGTATTACAGTATAGAAATAGTGAAGTCTTAAAGTGTTCATTTCCCCAAGCCTTGGCCGACTCAAGCCTAGTTCAAGTAACGAGGGTTTTAAAACCCTTTTCTCTGAATTATTAGTAGAGTACAAACTCCATGTGCATGCATAGCACAAATGCCAATACTCGATGATCATAATACAAAGAGAAAGAAGGATAAAGGAATTGGGAATGAGTTCTTTTCTTGGGTTACAAGTGATTTTGGGGAAATGCTCTTGCCTTGGATCCCTTTTCTATCAAATCCAAATCTTGTTGCAAGGAGAAAGAGGGAAGGAATCTTGATGGTAACTTGTTGTAACTGGATATGCACATTTTTAACTTGTACAGATGATCCAAAATTATTAATTTCAAGGGGTTGTAGTTGTATAGTGGTTTCGACATCTACAATTTATTTCTTTTTCAATATAAATAGGTTTAATTTAGGCCTGTTCTCGTTTCTTGTGTATGTTTCTTCATTTTTAATAAAGAAAAATAGAATTGTATGACCCCAACATCCATAAATTTAAGGATGATCAAACTATATTTTTATTTATGTATTATAATAAATTGGAAACAGAAACAGGAAACAAGAAACTTGTTTTGATTGTTTCTAAAATTTCTATACAATTTTGAGAACGTTTCAAAAAAAAAAAAAGATAAATAAGAAACATAATTAGTTGCAAAATGTTTAAGTTTCTTAATAAAATTTGAAAACGAGAAATAAGAAATGGTAACATTATCAGATGAGAGATTAAACCTCTAATTTTAAAAGCAAGATGCCGGAAAGAAACTGTAAACTTGAAAGAATCTAATTTTATGCTATTATTAAAAAGTATAAAACAAAATACAAAAGTAAACAAACATTGTTAAGACATAGACATATCTTATTTGGTCGAAATTGAGTGAACATGACAATATTTATCCGTTTCGTTGTAAAATTATCTCAATGATTAACTATCACATCCAACATTTGAGCTAAGTACAAACCAAATACCTAATAACAACAAATTCATTTGATGTTCGCTAATCGTACTAAAGACAATTTAAAAAGATGCAACTTTACAAAGATTACACTCACATTAAGAAAAGGAAAAAAAAAAGTTGAACCAATCGATCGAAGACATAGGTTTAATAAAGAAGAAAGAGGAGGAAAAAAGAAATAAAAAGAAAAGAAAAGAGATGAGTAGTTTAAAGTTCGTTGCCTACTTTTGGTGAGTGGTGATCACAACATATTACTAGTCCTACTTCTATCTCACGTTGTTCAAGCAAAACAAATTGAAAAATTCCAGTACTACGAGAGTATCATATTTCGTTTGTTCACACTATGATTTTGTATTTACAAATAATTTTTTCAACATTGGTGGATTCAACAATACTGACGTGACAAGTAATGAATGGAAGGAGTATTCATGTACTTATAATACTAGAAATTCTCTCGAACTTTTCTCGACCAGGGGAGAGAAGGTTTAATGGGTACGAAATCAACTTTCCAAATCACCCACCAAACAAATCATTGCATCAATTTGTCTTCCCCACGAAGCAATATAATGCTCCCTTTTCATTTGCTTTTCATTCAACAAAACTATAACCTTTTTCCTTTATTACCTTTTTCTATTATGGGTCACTTTTTAAATTCACCTGGTTTAAATAAATCCAAAACCTAAATATTGGACTTAATTGTCTGACATCATCAAAAGTGTGGACAAAAATATCTATGTTGGACAGATATTTTGAAAACAAGGTTCATGATATTCAGAAACATTATTTAAGTTAATAAATATTTATTGAATAAGTTTTCTTTCAATATAGTTTCTTAGTATTAATATTTATATTCATAGAGCCAGCCTCATCAAATGGGCTTCAACGTAATAAAGTCCAACTTAAGTTTGGCCCAAAATAAACATTTTGACTGACTCAATCCATCTGTACATTTGGTTGAATATGACTTTTTTTTTTTTTTCGGTTCTAATTTTAATAATATAAATGAAAAAGAAATTAAGAAAAAAAAATCAAAATTTTAAATGAAAACTAATTTATTACCTATGCAAATTCCCTTTAATTAGCCAAACTAGGGCTCATTGGGTCCAATCTCAAATAGGGTCTTAGGCTAACCCAACATAATAATTCGGTTGACATAAATGTAAATTTTTTTCCAAATTCTTTTGTTTTTTTAATATATTTGTCGATGTAACGGAGATAGGTGTCTTAATCTATTTAACTATACTCAAGTTAGCTAATTGTTAAATTCTTTGATTAATGAAAATACTAGTGCAAATATTGACATATTGATGAAATTGTTGATTTCCGGAAAATTTATTCTAAGGAAATAAATCTTTACGGGAAAGTGAGGAATATAATACTTAAAAATATGTAACCTATAAAATCTATAAATAAAAATTCTAATAAGTAATGTTGAAATCTAATTACATAAGGCCGATAAAAGAGAATAAGGTTAGATAATGTTTTAGTATAAATTGTTTTTTTTTTTTGATAAATGTGTAGAATTGGTTTTAATTTGATTCCTACATTTTTTTTTAATGTAAATAATGTTTTCAAACATGATCTAGATTCATTTTCTAAAATGACTTATCACATCTCATGTTAGGGAACAAAATGCCGCATCAGAAACGTAATTTTAAATATTTATTGATAATTTATCGCATTAAATTTCTATTACTTCTCATAGTAAGAAAATAAAGGCTTTAATCAAATGACATAATAAAATAATGAAAATTGTAAAAATATACAAATTGGAACTTAGGTTATTAAAGCCAATAGAAAACAAAAAAAAAAATAAATAAATAAAATTTGACCCCAAAAAGATTTATCATTTTGCCTTTTGAAACCAAATGACTAAATTGCCACTACAAATGGGGATATTAGGGTATGCATTATTAATTTAAATGAAAACATTAGGAATAAGAGGATCGGATGAGACGTAGCATGTGATTATTATTATGTTTTAACTAACAAATAATTTGCTTAATTTAATCACAATTAGTGCGATACAGCTTGAGCTAGCTACGTAAATCACCCAAGTCATCCATAAAGTATATATTAAAGAAAACAAAGTCTAGGGTTCATCTTCCATGAGACACAGATTATTTGTTTTCTTTATTATTTACAAAATTCAAAAGAATGAAATAAGTGATCAGAACTAAGCAGTGAGTTGTAGTGATGAAAATTCAATCATTGGAGAATTGGGTTGATGAATATTAAATCATCTTAATCTCATGTGGATGGAAAAACAAGAAAGTATATATTACTCATAGAGAAGTATATAGTTTAGAGATAAATTAAGTATCGTCACATGATTGATCTTCAAAGACGTCGAGTGTCAATGCCAACTCTTTGTTAGCTTGGCATGACTCAATGTAGATTATGTAATTAATTAGAAAAACCTCAAACTGGCACGTCGCTATTAATTAACTATGTTCAGCTAAGGATATTTTCTCTTCAGTTTAACACATATACGATGTCATGTCTCTATCTTTCCCATCAACTTCTTGGCTTAATTCATTATAAGATGTTAGCACATATCTTATTGGATCTTCTACTTCTATGTTATATCTTTGAAGATTTTTTCTTTCTTTTTTCAAGTTTTTTCAAGTATAAATAGATTACGGCAACATAATTTAGATATTGGAGAAAGAGCCTTGGAGGTAAGATGGGATATACTTAACCATGTAGTCACATATATTTGGACGAAGTTGCTAACTTCAGGTTTGGACCATAGATTAACGTTCAAATCTCATATAGCTAGTCTTCATTGCACATGCATATACTATACACACCGATTTTGATCTCTTCTAGATTTTCATCAGATATAGGAGTTTAACCTAAACAAATTCTTAATATTATGTGTATATTATTTGAGGACCAGAGCATTGTATATGAACAAGCATATGGTTACTTGGCATAATGCACTGTTATGATTGACAAAAATAATGTTGACAACAAATCTAAAAATCTTAAAGTGAAATTATAAGTTGATAGGTTAAGATATAATATATACGGTTAGATTATTAACACACCAATCAAGAAGAAAATGACACTATAGAAGACCATGTGAAAGGACAAGTATATTTCCAATTTATTTTTCTTAGCTAGAAAACATATGTATTTAAAACAAAGCTCAAAAGTCACCATTTCCCAACACAATCACAATCAATTACTTTGTTGAATGGTTTGGTTATGCTATGGGGAATGAATGAATGAATTGTGCGATTATGAGTGAGATTGGTCCATGTGATTAAGCATGTGATGTTAATACGACTAAAGGCTTGTTACCAATGCATGGGAGAGACCACAATATTAAATTTAATTTGGTTTTAATGGGAAAGTCAAAGTCATAAAGTGAGAATCTTTCATTTGGATCCCTAGCAGCTCCCATTTGTCTCTGTGCATGGCATGATAATATATATTTATATATGACGACACAGAAAACATGTGTACGGTCGCTGAGGTTTATGCATGTTCCTTGCTGGTTTAATGAGTCGTGAGTGGCTTACCACTAATCACGTCTCTCTTTAATTTGTTACAAACTTAACCTCCCTTAATTAATTTGTTCTCCCTAGCTTCCTTTGAAATGAAAGATATAAAAACGGAATTTATTATGGAAATTGAGCTAATCACTCTTGTTAACTACAAATAATATAAGAGATTTTGTTGATACGGAGGATAACTGTTACAGTTAGGCATAAATTTGACCCATCAAAATTACCAAAGAGATTCAACGAAACCTGCAAAATAGAAATATTATAGTCAGAATCGTTGTGCGGCAAATTCAACCCTTCAATTTAAACACATACAGCAAAGGTTCGTTGGAGAAGTTTTTATGTTGAGATCATAACATAGTATGAACATTGTGTGATCATTATCTCCGATGGCCCGCATGAGCAAGCTGAACCCATACAACATTATTTAAACACATATAGCAAAGTTTTGTTGAAGAAGCTTTTATGTAGTATGAACATTGCATGATCGTTTTCTCCAATGGCCCGTCTGAGCAAGTTGAACCTGCAGTACAACATTTAAATACATATTTCCTACTCCTACCCCTCCAACTGAAACTTTTTAGTTTCAAAAACATATAAGTCGGAGTAGTGTTTATAAGCTTCAATTTTTAAATATAATACTAAAACAAAATAGTTATCAAACAAAGTCATATATAGAATTCGTACAACAACGTTCTCGTGTCCATTAGCGACATCGTTGTCATGTTTTTGATTAATAGTTGGACAGCAAATCTCAATCAAACTGTGGTTTTGATAAATTAATACAAAACAAATAAACAATATCCTGTTCAGCAATGAAAATGGGATTATATTCTTAGATATATAAATTTTACCACCGCGATTACCAATAAAAACCAGAAACTGAAGACTCTCTCTCAAGTCTCCTCCACCAGCTGAGCTGGTTTGCCAACTTGAAAACCTCACATATTCAACTTCTAAATTATGGGTTCAAAATTAAAATAAAGTTAGAATCCGATAGATCCACGTGCTCCCACTGTGGAACACAACACAGAAGCAGACAGGAAAGTGGCTTTGAAGATGGCCCAGCTGAAGCTGATGAATCAGTTGCATGCTCTCTCTCAATTTCTCAAACTTAAAAAGAATCTCAAAGACGTGGGAATGGCGACAGATCCGCCGAGGTTTCTGCTGCTTCTTCTAATGCTGCCTTTGATCCATTTTGCTGTGTTTTAATTCTGTGTTTGCTGTTGCCAATGCCAGCTGGTTTTTATCCCAAAAACTATTAAATTGTATGTGTCTTTTCCAAGTCAATAGCATCCACATTCTACAACCCTCCATATTCTTTTTTGATTAAACCCATTCCATCTCTTTTCCCCATGCTCGTCAAAGGGTTCTTTTGAACATTAAATCATGTATTATGTCTTTCTCGTTTCAAAAGTTTTGTTTTTAACTCTTTAAACTTTTGGGTGCCTCAAAATACTCTTTGGATACATGTTCAGGGTTTGAGAGAGACAAAAAAGAGTTGTTACTTCCACGGTATTAAATATCCGTCGATTACGTCGATATATATCCATCGATATTTCTATGTATAGATTCGACATCAATGTGAGGGATAAATCGACATTTCTATTATATTACAAAAAGATCAACAAAATATGAAAAATATCGACAAAATATCACTAATATATACAAAATATTAATATTAATCATTTTTAATTTATTTAGAAATATAAAAATGTTTATTTCTTAACTTAAATATTTTTACGATTTTTTAATTTTTCTAACTTTTACAGAATTATCTATCGACATCAACGTTTTATCGGTATTTTCATAGATATTTCCATAAAATTGGGACTTCGACGTTTCCATCGACATTGAAAATTAAAATCTTGGTTACAACATATATGATAATCTAGCATAAAATAATAACAAATGTAGCATAATTTTCAAAGTATCTCAAATCTGCATATATATTAATGATAGAGTACATTTATCTCTTTTATCATTAATAAACGTTGTTAAAATAGATATTAGTGACTATCAACGATAGACCTTCGTGCTACAAAAATTGTCATATTTACAAAATCTTGTTCGTTAGGTTATATTTGCAAAAAGAAAAAAAAACATGGCTTTAAGGGCTTGAAAATTGTCAAGGAGAGCCATCTTGCGTGGTATCAAAGGAGAGCCAGTGCCAACATTTAGTGACCGCGTAGCCGAAAGAATAGTATTTTGTTTCGGACCACTCAAAACTTAAGGGCTAAAGTGAAAATTTCAAAATAAAAAGGGCATAATTGAAAACAAGGAAGAATTTTTATGTAATTTAATCTATATAAAAATGGGTTTAGATCATTAGTTACAACCCCTACAAATAGGGTCTACACCAAGTACGAGGGTTGTGTATCCTTTGAGTACTTTTAAAGCACTCTTTTTTTCCTTTAGTTCCTTCTTCTCTATCAATGGCACTCGCAAACTCAGCTGTACAAGAAGTCGATGGCATGAAGACTTTAGCCATGGCAACCCATGAGAATCCAAATAGTAACTCGGTCTTTCGAAACCCGAGTTACCAACTCGATCATCATCATCACCACCAGGGATCTCAATCTCTCATCAACTTCAAGTGTGGGATTGACAATCTTCTCCACAAGAATAATAATAACAACAACGAATCCTTGCTGAGCTTTGAGCCACAAGACACCTTCCATTGGGTTGATCAGCAGCAGCGTTTGATGGACGATCCCAATTGCAGCTTCCAAACAGCTACAAACTACAGCCCTTCAAAAGACAATAATAAAACTGCAGCTGGAGATAATCATAATGATGGCAGCTCAGTGTATGAATGGCTTTATTCTGAACCAACTTCTTCTGTTTCTGATGCCATTCATGAGGCTGAAGCAGCTCAAGAGATAGCCAATCAAAAGCGATCTCTTATGGTACACTTTTTACCGCTATTTTCATTAAATTATAAGTTTAGTCTCAAAAGTTATTTAGAGTTAGTGTCTGATCGATCTTTTAAGCATAAATTCTGCTTAAGGATTCAGGTCCATAAACAGTCTAAAATCTATTAGAATTCTAATTTTATAGTGTAGTCTTAAATAGATGAAATAAATAAATAAAAGATAGATTTTTTTCAAGGATGAAATCTTATTGGAACCGTATTCAATGATCCTTTCCCTGAACCCAAACGTGTTCGGTAGAGTCTTACTGTAATGGGTTTGTCTGGAAATATACGTACCTATATTTTTTCGTCGCGTCATGCATTTCGTGTCTTCGAAAGCCTAACTAAAAATTCAAGAACTGAAGTAGTTTGTGGCTTTTGTTTCTTAAATTTGTGTGAACTAAGCATAAGAATTCAAAGAAGTGTTTTTGATTGACAGGTAGAGAGCAGTGGGGGTGTTTGTAAGAAGCGATGTACTAGTGCAACAACTAAGAAACAGAAACCCAAATCATCTGCAGCAGCCAAGGATCCACAGAGCATTGCAGCCAAGGTTTTTCTTTGTTTTTGTTTTGACAACGTTGGCCCAATAATGGCTTGCATCTAAAATTTAATTTAAGGTTTCTTAAAGAATGTCTGTTTTTTGGTTTCCTTCTTTTTCTGTGTCTTAGAATCGACGAGAGAGGATTAGCGAGCGGCTGAAGATACTCCAAGAATTGGTTCCCAATGGCTCCAAGGTTTGCTTTTTTTGTTATCTAGTATTCCAAAAAGAGTTATATATTTCTATGTTGTAGAATGAGAAAAGCTTTGACTTTTTTTGCAGCTAATGAAAATTTGAACTTAACCCTTTATTTTTTGCAGGTTGATTTGGTAACCATGTTGGAGAAAGCAATTAGTTATGTCAAATTTCTTCAGCTACAAGTGAAGGTCTACACATTTCCATTCATTTCACTTATTTTCCACATTTAGGATACAAAATTCACACTTTCTTATCTTCTTATCTTCTTCGTGAGCAAGATTTTACCTTTTAACTTTTTTAGATAGCAATTTCAAGATATTCATCGTTCTTTTTTCGCTCTGCCATTGATTTGATTAGTTAAATTTTTGAATTTCAGATCCTGGCGACGGATGAATTTTGGCCAGTTCAAGGTGGGAAAGTTCCTGATATTTCCCAAGTTAAGGAAGCCATTGATGTCATTCTTTCATCTCAAAGGGAAAGAAGCTCAAGCTCAATCAGTGAAAAGTGATGATAAAATTGCTGCCTTCAGTAGATAAAATTTAAAAAGAAGAATTATAGTTTCTTAATAATTCAAACCCATGCACCAATTTAATAAACGATTCTGATAGAAGAGGAAAAAGAAAAAGAAAAAAATTTGTTTTTGAATGTCAGCAATTAATTGCTCCCTATAACACAAGATTGGGAGCAGAAATCAATGCTGCTCTTTTTTTTTTTTTTTGTAAGCTGGAAAAATGTTGTTCTAGCTAGTTATTCATTCAATGAAGGGCCCCACTTGGAGATCTGAAAAAAAAAATTATTTTTGGAGAATCTACCAGAAATTTATGTGTATATATTTTCTGCAGAGATACACTAATGAATGATAAATTTACTGAACATTATTAAGTCTGTAATGATCTAGATATAATTAATGCATAGATTTGAAATATTTAGGATCGCTTTCTATAGTAATATAAAATGAGAAGTTATACTAAATAAAATTATTAGATACCTATATGGTGCTCTTATAAACAACAATAAATTTTGGTTTTTTACAAAAATAAAAAAATAGTTTAATTCCATTAGGTTCTATCTCTAAAGAGTTTTAATTTGTGCATTCATTGGGGAAGAGAAGGAGGTTTGAGAAAAGGTTTTAAAGAGAGGATAATTTCGTCTTTTTAACTAACACTCTTTTATAGACAGTGTAAACACAACTTCAAAATGTTGTTCTAACTCTAACATTTTAACTCCGATTAGTTGATGGTGGAAAGATAGGATACTAAATCTCATAAGGATACTAAATCTCATTCTTTTGAGGAGCATCTTTATTCTTGTATGTAATTTAGGAAAAAAAATCTCTCAATAAGAGTGTTGATCTCCATAGATTTTGAGGATAGTTGGAAGCAATATTTAGGGATCGAGAGATGCCAAAGACTTTTGAGAGGTTTGGAGATAACCACCGAGATCTTAGATTCAAGCACTGGAGTTGAAAACTTAATTGAACTCGTATTATCAATATTCTTAGGATGAACAAAGTTTCTTTCAGAATTAGTGAGAGTGGGTCATGAGCATAATGTAAGAATTGAGACCTCTGACACCCTAGTCTAAAAAAAGAACACTATCTTTTTGGGCGTTTGGGCCAAAACCACCAAAAACTTGTTAGTGTATACACTTTTCTAGTAATTTTTTTAATCATTCTCCTAAATGTAATTACACAATGGTTGGGATCCTTTATTGCAAATTGAGAACCAATAACATGTGGGGATCAAACAAACTAGAAGGAACTTCTCTAAAGACAATAAAAAAAAACACAGAGAAAAAAAAGGTAACAAATAGTTTTATTTTTCTTTTTTGGGAAAAATGTTTTACATACTAAAGAACCAAGCACATCCAACATTTTTGCTTCTCATTTTAAGCTTTGAACTACCAGTTAATGTCATGTCCAAGGCAATGTAAGAACAAGACAGCATTCTTTGAAGAAAACTATGGGACACTTTTTTGTAAATGAATAGCAAAGTCAACAAGCTTTGCCAATAGCACAGCTCAAAGAGCATGTGTTTCAAGTCAACACAGGAATCAAGAAGCCATGAACAAGATTGGCGAGATTGAAAAAGAGATTAAAAATAAACCTTAAAAAAACCTTCATAAGATCTTCACAACCAAACCAAGATTTCAAGATTGGAGCAATTACAAACTAGGATATAGAAGAAAGACAAGGTATATATATACATATTAAAATGCAAACTATAAATATAACTGAATATCGTTGAAAAGATCATCTGAACATCAACTTTTTGGTAAACAATTGTAACAGAGATCCCTCTTTATCAAGAACAAACAACCCCACCAAATTGAATGGTTCGATGAAACTTCATGCCATGAATTGATGCCATTCAGACATTAAAAAGTCAAACTTTCATTGAGGCAAATGAAAGAATGTTTGATAAAAGGAAGAAGTCCAAAACAAACGAAGCAAGAAATGAGCCCGGGCTCCAATTGTTAATAGTTATGGACACACGAAACTTACAAAAGTTTTTACAATGCCTAAGGAGAGATTAAACTTAGCCTCTCCCAGAGCCTCCTAACATATCTAAAAGCCTCTCGACATCTCAAAAAGTTCTCTCGTTCCACTCGAACCAGATATTTCAAGATAGCAAAAAACAAGGCAGATCAGAAAGGCAAGTGACATAGGACCTCCTCGATCATCGGATGGCACAATTAATTTGTTACGAGCCAGTGTTGCACAAGCCTTTATGAGCCTCTTGTATCTTGAAAGAGGACCTCCTCCATCATGGAACACACAAGCCTCTCAACAACTCTAAAAGTGTTGCACTTCCCATGAATGACCTGCCAAGCAAATAAACTTTACCTTCTTCACAGTGGGGCAATCCAACAGAGGCAAGAGTATAAGAGTCAGACAAGAGAGAAGAAACACTACAAGAAATTCCCTCCGAAGGAGGGGGAAACCACAAACTAAAATCTTTGTTACCAGGACGACAACTGAATACGATCAAAGTGTTTCACCTCCACTTAAACGACCAGCCAAGCAAACACCTTGGGATTGTGGCCTTCCACAATTATGAAGGCAACAGAGGGCGAGCGCACGAGAGTCCCAAAGAAGGGAGAAGAGGTAGTTACAAGAAAAGCCCTACGAAGGAGAGGGAGACAAATGCATATCTCTGTTATATTTCTAGGACATCAAACAAAACCCATCCAACAAGCAACAGAGAAACCTTCTTTGTGGCACTGTCTCCCTTGTGTTGGTGCATAAGACAGAACAGATGACTCTCTTTATACCAATTATTATCAGTCTACAACTCCATGGAATGTTCCCTCAGATTTTCTACAATAGTTTCTTGTTATTTGCTAGGACTCACCACAACCCTCTAAATGTTCATTTTAAAAATAGCAGAAGATTCTTCAAAGAGAGATTCATATCAGAATGCACGCCTGATTTGAGCCACATAAAGAGATGATGTTTACGTCAGTCAAGAATCCATGTAAAACTTCAGCTCTATAAGCCAGAGGGAAAAGATGTCCAGAGCTTAGAAAATATTGAACATGTATTCACTTGATGTTTTAATAAGCATTATCATAACAGGTTTGATCTTCAACTTCATCCAAATACCAATCAAATGATCATCATGCAGAAATTCATTTTCTACATCTATAAGGCACAAAAATGCTTATTACTCAGGAACTTTCAACTTTGTCATAAGCTCGTCATATATAAATTCCTTTCTAACTTCGTGAAGGCTCTGTTTTAGTTTGGACAAAGTCGAATGTTTCAACATGACTCCTCTATCAATCATCTCATGAGCATATTTTACTGCTTCTGGCAACCTCTTTTGATCTTGGAGCCCTACAATCAAGAAATTACCAATATCTTCAAGATCAGATTCATAGCTTTTAAGCATACATTTCCATACTTTTATGGCCCCATTTGGGTCCTCACTTTCAATGTAAATCCTAACTGCTGCATTACAATTAGCACGGCTTGGAACAAATTCATTTTTAATCATTTCATCAAATATAGCTGAAGCGTCCCTTAATTTCCTGCTCTTTAATAAGAACTGAAACAACAAATTGTAAGTTTCCATATCTGGGAATGCCCCATAACATATCATCTGATCGAGCAACCTTCTAGCTGCGTCAGTATCATTTTGATGACAACATATAACAATCATTGAATTATACATATGTGTATCAGGCTGAAAATTAATACTCTCAAGGACTTCATTCCAAAGATAACTCGCCGCCTTTGCATCACCATTCTTTACGCACTCATCAAGGGCAACCTTGAAAAACTTAAATCCTGGATAGCACATTTTATCTTTTAATCTTTTGAAGAACCTCAATGCCTCGTGTAGCCCATCGGGGCCCTTCAGCAAAACACATAAAAAGGAATTATATGCAGGGGTATTGGTGGGATCCCAACCAATCTCCTCTACCATCTCTCCAAAAGTTTGCTTGGAACATACCACATTTCCTTCAGTTTCCCACCCTTCTAACAGAATGGCATAAGAATCCGGGTCAGGCCTAATCTTATCTTTTGCTATTTGCAAAAACTCATACGCATCCTTAGTGTTTCCATCCCTACAAATAGCACTTAGAAGTGAATTTAATGCCACCACATCATGAGGACAACCATAACTATCCATAACCTCAAATGTCATAATGGCGTCCTTAACACAGTTTGCAACGATATAACTACTAAATACCGAAGCAAAAGTCGCCAAAGAGAGCAACCCTTCTTTCTTCATCGATTTCATAGCATCCCACATTGGTTCGAAATATAAATTCTTACCCAACATGTCGATGATCAAATTCCAAGCATAGGGGCTGTGTTGGTCGTTGAGCTTCCGGCCGGACCAGCGGAAAAATTTAACAGAGGATCCTGGAAACTTGTAAGACAATTTAAGGACCTCCTCGACATCTTCTTGAGTGACCTGAACGCCGGTGTCTTCGAGAATCCTCTCGACGTCGATGGATGGGGAATTGGCGATGATTTCACACAGTAATTTGACCTTAAACGGCAAATTGGGGAACTCAAGGTAGGAAACGAAATGTGGGATCTTGTTCCTTTGGCGTTCCGGTGAGGGGCCGTGGAACTGTTGTTGAGAAACTGAGCTTGAGGGAAGAGGACTTGGAGCGGAAGAAGGAGAAGATGAAGGTGGATGCTTCTTGCTCCGTTGGGGGTGGTGGTCGGAGAGTCGCCGTTTGTTGTTCTCTCCCATGGAATCTTCAGATGAGAATGTAGGGAATTTGAGAGGCCACACGGAGAAGAGATTTTGAGAGTGCGATTCTGTGAATCAACAAGAAGAAGGTGGAGGAGAGCTTCAATTTTGGGTTTTCTAGGGTTTGCTGCCAAGTCTGGACTGATGGGGGAGACGTTTTTGAATGGCGTAAGTTTAAATTAATTGTTGATTTAATAAGTATTTACATAAATACTTTTTTTCCAAAACACTTTCTTTTTTTTTAACCATTGCAAAACTATTTCGAATATTGTAGTTTATATTTATTTATTTATTTAAAAAAAAATAGTTAAGCTCAACATCGGTAGTTTTAACCTGGTATTAAACCTCCATGAACACGTCAATATTTACACGTATTCATATATTTGATATTGATACAAATGATAAATTGACATTTATATCATATTACAAAAAAAAATTGACGAAATATAAAAAAATCAACCAAATTTCACTCATATATCCATAATATTAATATTAATCATTTTAAATTTATTTAGAAATAGAAAAATATTTATTTATTAATTTAAATTTTTTTAGGACTTTTTAATATTTATAACTTTCAATTGTTTATTTATATGTTTATTCCTTGAAAATTGTCAAACTTTAAAAGCTAATATTAAGGCATAAAAGTGTATTTTATATGTTTAAAATTAATTTAAGTCAATCTATTAATATATTTTTACAATTGTAACAATAGTGTGATTACTCTAATCTATTGTACACTTTTCACAAATTAAAATTGATCAAATAAATTTTACTTTATTAAATTCTGAAATGTATATTTATATTTATATTAAAACATATTTGAATTTTAAATTAAAGAAAGTGGATGGCATTAGTTAAAATTAAATAAAACACAAAGAAAGATAAGGGTGTTACTTTTTCTTGCAATGATGGACCCTGATACGGGATAAAGACTATATTTTTTATCTTATTTATTATTTATATATATATATATATATATATATATATATATATATCAAGTACGCTTTAATTTTTTTGTTTTTTAGTATAATGGATGATTGAACGTTCGACCCTTAGAGAATGAACAAAATAATCGTTGAACTATATTTTGTTATTTTAATTTTATTTTATCTTCAGGTTTTATAATGTTTTCAAAATTAGAATTATTTATTTGAAAAAAATGAAGAATTATACTTATTTTAAAATATACCAAATAGTCCGTCACAAATTTTGTAAATAAATGGTCTCATAATGTTAAATAACATGGGCGAAGGATTTTGAATATAAGAGTTGGGTCTAAACATAAATGGGAATATTATTATTATTTTTAGTAGGGAAATATTATTATTAAAGATATCAGTAAACCTTTTATAAGGGGGAAAAAGAAAGATATTAGTAAAGCTTATGGGCTTACATAAATGGACCTAAGTTAGTGGTCTGACTGTTCTACAATTCTTTAAACAAAATCATAATATAAAAATCAGAGAAATAGAAACAAGTGTCCCTATTTATCCCTCCATTTTAAAAAACGGTCAAATGAAATTTGCTAAGGATAAATATCTATTTAAATTTTTTTAACCATTTTGCAGGTGCACATCTATAAGGGTCTATACACAAAGCGGACAATTTCACTGCACCACATAAATATAGAGAGGTCGTTGTCTCTAACATGTCGAAATTCACAACTGTATAAATTTTTAGGAGTAATGTTTGTGTAACGAATTTAATCAAGGTTGGAAATGGTCAACGCATGAGACTGGAAGGAGCTTGAGGATCACTTGATTAGGAAAAATCAGTACAATAAAAACAAACACTTGAACGCTCAAGTTAGTTTAAGTCCGTCCTTAATATAGAAATCGAGCTAGAATGTGATACCTGATACTTAAGTGAAGTACTATTTTTATAGGTGGGGGATTTGTCAAGCTATCTGACCAGCAGTTTTTAATGTTGTTTCGAAAGTTGGCTTGTCGGACATGTAATCTCAATGATAGGTAAGACCTTCAACCGAATGGAAGTTTTCCAATGTAGTTTTACAGTTGAGTATGAAGGTCGGCCCTCCCTTAACTGATCTTCCAAGAAACCTAGTTCTTATGACCTTCCTCTGTCTTCCACATGGCAATGTTACTTTTCGACCCCCAACAAGTAATATAATACGAGTATTATTGATATTTATGATTTCTAAAAATACTGATCGACATTCATATTTTACAGATATTTTCATAAAAGTTAACATGTCCAAACTTTATTACTAAATATGAACTTCATCCCTACTTTGAACTAGGAACTCTTGCAGTAAATTGAACTAACAATTCTGGTAGTGCCAATTAATGGCAATGTAATCTACCTCTTAATTTCTTTCGGATGCTTTCCTTTTCCTTTATCAGAAAAACAAAAACGTGATTACATGGAGAAGAAAAAAGGGAAAAGTTTCAAGAAACGAAGGGAGAAAAAAAAAAACATTTAAAAGTATATATACTACTTCCTCAAACAAAAAAGGGGAAACTTTTTTTTTTTTTTTTGAAATTCTTCTTAATATATAATAAGTTTGATTATAAATTTACGTCCTACCAAATACTACGGCTTTAATTTTTTTTTCCTAAGAAATCAATTACATTTCTCAAATATATTTTTATTTTGTTCCTATTAATAAAAATATTGACCTTGCATTTCATTAGTCTATCTAATTTTTGCCATATCACACACAACTCGACTAAAATTTATTTGATAAACATTTGATGCCGACATCTTTCTAGAAAGATGTCAATTATCGTTGAGCATCTTTGTGTTAATAATATATATATATATCAAAGTCACTAAATATATATCATTTCAATTCCAACTATCAAACCAACAAAAAGTCCAAAAATGGAATGGACGTACACAAGTATAGTTCAAATTAACCAATCAAATGAGTCAATTAAGTGGATTTCATCAATTCTTCCAAACCCTATCAACTTTTAAGTTCTTTCATCCAAGTTCTCACAGGAAGCCCTTTGCTCTTTTGCTTGCATCACCGACAAAACCAAATTAGAGGGATGGAATCTGATTCCGTCACGGGCGACTACATCACATGCTCTCTATAATACTTAGGTACTATTAACAGAGGGTTGAGGTACGGGTATTAAGAAGATCCGAGTCCTCTGCGGTGTGTATTTATTTATCAATCGGAATAACAAGTGTTTTCTGATCTATCCCTATCCATTTAAGATACAACAATTCAACTGAAACGTTGTGTAGCTCAAACAACACTGTAACTAAAGGTTGAGCTCAAAGTTCAACGACAAAAAACACGCCTCCTTTAATCAATTGCTTTTCAAAAAACAAAATAGAGAAAGTAAAAATAAGGACAGTGATATGTTGAATTCGATTGTGTTTTAAATGTGTAGGAAGTATTTATAGGAATTTTTAGAACTAGAAATTTAATACAAAAATAAGTAATTATAAAATGACCTCTCTTTCAACTACTTTTCATTAAAAAAAAAACTCTAAAAACTTAAACTCTTAATTTAAATTCAAAGCATAGCTCAGCAGTAATTGAGATATATCTCCAACAAAGAGATTGTGAGTTCGATCTCCCACTCCGTCTGCATTCCCATATGTTGTATTAAAAAATTATTAACTTAAATATAAAAGAAAATTTATATTTTATTATTAATAAATATTAAAATGCAACCCGATAAATTCAATAGTTATTTTTTAAATAAAAAAGATATTTTTTTTCATTTCTCTCTTACGTTTCAAAAATTTAATAATAATAACCAAAATAGGAGTGTTAGCGGGTCAATATTTAAATATTGTTATAAAATTAATTTCGTTGAACATCAGTTTCATCTTTGAATCCTCACCATTTTAGCCCACCATCCAAACATTTATTGTTTATTTATTTATTTGATGATATATTAATTAAACATTTAATAGCATCGTAATCAACATTGGGTAACCTTTAGGTGCCGCCATCTGCCCCTCCATACATATGGCTTTATATTATTCACAACAATTTTGGTCCACATTTTTGTATAAACCAATTTCAAAAAATTGACTAATAATGACCTCTAATTCACCATTGGGTCCCACTTAATTACTTTTGTGATCCTATATTGAAGTCGTGGTAATTGGAAATATCTTTAATGCATAAATTCTTTTCTTCTTTCGCTACATGGTGGGAGAGAATTCGAATTCACGACCTCTTAGTTGAAAATATATGTCACTGAGTTATGCTTTTAATATATAAATTCTTATTTGAAAACACAAAACTAAAGCCTTTCTAACTGTAAATATTAAAAAAGAGGGTATGTTTACATAAACTTTTAATCTCTTATGTAATAATATCTTTTAATTATATCCTCCCGATTCATTGGTAAATGTTAAAATTAGTTAATTGTAGGTTATGATATGACGTTTAGTGAGTTGAAAAAAAATTAGATGAATAACTAAATCAAGAAAACAAAATTTTTTATTTTTCTTCCAAATTTCTAAGGAATTTGTGAAATTTTGATTTTTCTTCTCTTAGATGACCTAAATATTGTCATTAAATATTATATTATGTAAGTTTATCATAAATAATTTTTAACAATCATAAATGAAATGAAAACAGGATGACTGAAAATTTTAAAATGCAAAGAACAAATTAAAAA
Source organism: Momordica charantia (assembly GCF_013281855.1). Lineage (NCBI taxonomy): Eukaryota > Viridiplantae > Streptophyta > Magnoliopsida > Cucurbitales > Cucurbitaceae > Momordica > Momordica charantia. The sequence continues at coordinate 22,829,839 of NW_028275162.1, read as the reverse complement.
ATTTTAAATAATAAGACTAAATTGAACAAATGTCTAAATATTAAAACTAAAATATATATTTAGCCTAAAAGTTGTCCAAAAACTCAAAAGGCTATAGACAAGTAAATAAGCTGGATGATAATGATAAGAAATGAAAACAGTTCACCTCGTACTGTGTGACAATAATCCTCTCTTAATAACTTATTGTATAATACGAGACAAGTATTCTAATTCAAGGATGTTCTTTTTCGACGAAGAGGGATTCTGTTTAAAAAGTATATATTATGATCTATTGATCGAGCGTGATTACATACCATTAAAGAGCATGGACGTCTCTTTTTATTTGAGTGGCATGTGTGTTGAGAGGACAAATATTTTGTCTTGGCTAATTACTTAGTAAATAATCGAGCTACTCTCAAAATAATCAATATAACATAATGTGAAAGGTTCTATATGACCAACGTGGTCTATTTGATTTTGAATGTGAAATTTTAGTTAGAATTTCTTTATTAGAATTGATTTATGTGGGGAAGATTGCCTCAAATAATAACATCATAGGCCTAAAAGAAAGGCACCATTAATAGACTCTTAGATTTTGGCCAAACCTAAACATTAAAGGAGTAAAATTAAATAGGCTAAAGAAGAACTATTAGACTTAGGAAGGAGACCATGATGTTACCCCATTCAAAATAATGTGCAAATCTAACTTTTATTGATGGTACGTGTTGTTGAGCTAGTTTAATATAATCCTACATCGGTATCTAAATTCCACACCTAATATTATTCTTATATTTTTATAATATTTTGTTTCCATCTTTGAACCTTCGTTAAATTCATTTGGATCACTGTCGTTAAAGTTTCTCATCACAATATAACATAAATACAATTTTGACTCACTTATTTCCAAATTGGATACCAGCAAACTCAATATACCTAACTTAAAATACAAGTCGACATGGTTGATCTATAGGGTTTATATTATAATACATGGTCCAAAATTCAATAACATGTATGTAAAAACAGTGAAATTACAAATAGGATCTCTATTGGTTCGATTTTAGGTTCGGAGTTTAGTTTCAATTTGATTTTTTATGGTTTTAGAAATTTCAACTAATTCGGATTAAATTTCACACATTGTCTTTTAAGGATTTTTTTTCCTTTATTTTTACTCATATAAACCCAATACAAGTAGCTAAGACAATAAGCTACATTAGAAATCAATATAAAATATGCTGTTGGAGGCAAAAATATGACATACCACGTGGCAAGATATGGCCAAGCTACTGTCGAGCTCCTAAGCTCACCTAGGGTCGAGCTCATAAGCTCACCTATGGCAGAGCTCATAAGTTCACCTATTATCGAGCTCCTAAAGTTCACCTATGGCCATGCTCCTGAGCTCACCTATTGCAGCTCACCTATGGCCGAGCTCATAAGTTCACCTATGGCCAACCTCATGAGCTCACTTATGGCTGAGCTCCTAAGCTCACCTACCACCGAGCTCCTATACTCACCTATGGCCAAGCTTAAGCTACTAAACTCATCCATTGCCTCAATCATTTCCGACCTATGGCCCAACATCTAACTGTTCTGTCTTAACGGCCATAACAAACGTGTCCTTTCACTCGACCTATAAAAAGATCTTCATTCCTCTTACTTAGTAACGCAATCCTACTATGAGGATGACCTATTTGAGCTTGCACCTATACTGACTTGAGCGTCGGAGTGTTTACTCTCTTTTTGCAGGTCCTACTTTGAATGAGCTCGCATCTCGTTAGCTCGGCCTGTTGCCACGTGGCCGACCTCGACATCTCGACAAAATTTTGCATCAACATATGTCAAGGTTCAAGTCTATTGGTCTGTTGGATGCCTCAACTGCATACAATACTGCACATCTACTTGACACCTATCAAGATAACAATTTATAATCAGGATTGAAATTTTATTAAGACTACCGATTCTTGAACTTTGACTGAACCATAAAGATCAAATTGAAACTTTTAAAATTATTGGAATATATTAAAACTTGACCTAAATCAAACTCGTGAAATTAAAAAACATAATCAAAGGATCGAATAGGGTTTAAAATTAAGGTGGTTTAATTAGCAAAAGTTGCAAACAATCATGGAAAGAAAAGCCATGTTTGAAGTTTCTATGGTACAAGAGACAAATAAAAGTGCCAAAGTGGCGTGAGAAGATTCGATTCGGGTGGAGGCAGAAATCAGAAGAAGATCAAAAAGTGAGTTCGTAGGGCCGTTTTCTAAATAATCTCCTTTCCCGTCTATTTTTTAATAAACGTTTTCAAAATTATTTAAAAACTTGAAAATAACAAAATCTAATTTCTTATTTTCTAATCTCTTTTTCATTTTTATTTTAAAAAATAAATAAAAATATTATTTTATCATTCTTATTTATAAAATGCATAATAATATTAAAAAATAAATATAACATAAATATTTTACATATTTAATTTAGATGAATTAAATTACAATGTTTAATTTAAAATTTAAAAACAATAAATTGTCACAAAATATATTTTTATATCTTTTTTAATAAAAAACAAAAAAAAGTTATACAACGTAGTTGTGTTTTTATTTATTAGAAAAAGAAACAAAAAATAAGAATAAAAAATTAGAAATATACATATATTGGATACAACAATACGTAGAAGGAAAGATCTAAATTCATGACATCTTGATAATTAAGTTCGATGATAATAAAATGACAAAATAGAATTTTTTTTTTTTTTTATATTCGTGAGTGTCCGGACCAGCTTACACGCAATTAATCTTACAAAACAACCATTTGACCTTATAACATTTAGTATAGAAAAATACATAAAAATTACTAATTTTCAAGATAACAGACAAAATAGAAACATTAACCAAAATATATTCTAATAAAGTAGACGCCAAGTGGGGTGGTATGAGAAGACAAGGTTGTTGGCGGTTGGACAATATTGGGTGGTCACCAAACTACATATCCTTATAATTTTTCTGTTATATAATTTATTTATTTATATCTCTCAATCGAATATTCATTATTAGTTTTTTCTTTCCTAAAAGCAAAACAAGTTCTGCAAAAAGCCATAAGCTCCCCTCTTTTTCAGTCATTGGAATCTCTCTCTCTTTAACTTTTCTTCATCTTCATCATATTCATGATAACTTGTTCCACTAACAAAGTTGCTCACTTTTTCAGGATAATAATCAACACACTTTCTAAAATCTGAGGGCTAATTTGATGAATTTGAAGCTTTTAAGGATAAAAATTGAAAGTTTAATTACTAAAAATGGTTAGGATTGGGTCTATCTAGTTCCTATATGCCTTAAAGAGTTTGGAACAAGTTATTAAAATTTTTAATTTTGTAGCGAACCTTTGTTAGACATTTTGGTGGCACAAGTATTAATTAAATTGACTGCTATTAGATATATTCTTGAAAGTTAAATGATTTATCATAATCTTTTTGAAATAAGGAGACTAAATAAACCTAAAATCTTAAAAAATCAAAACTCTATTTGATAATAATTTTGTTTTAGTTTTAAATTTTTTAAAATTATGTTAGTTTCCACCATTTATCTGATAAAGTTTTTCACATTTTTTTAATATATTTGAATTCTGAGTTAAATAAAAAAAAAGAAAAAAACAGTTTTTCGAAACTACTCACTTTCAAGATTTAACTTACATTTTGAAAACTCTTTCAAAGAGGTGACCAGATAAAAGGATACCCAGTAAAAATGATCGCTTAATTTTTAAAAGTAAAATGGTTGCTTAATTTTTAAAAATAGAATGGTTATCCAATAGGATTTAAGAAAACTATTAGATTTTTTTTTAATAACTAAATAAGTTAAACCCCGATTTAAGAAACTATACCATGAATCATATCAAAAGAAAGTGATGATGAATCGTGATTAACTTCCTAAACTCAACAAATTAATTAACCGTCGTTAGTGTGGGATTCCTCATTCCAGCAAGCTTTGTGCTTATTGTGATTCGTGTTAAATTAATCTTTGATTACCCAATGATCTCTCTTTCAGTCTCTTTGTCGCTCGCGCACACACAGAGGAAAGGACCAAGAATCGACGTGCTCTCCCTCTTGTTTAATATAAATTCCATTTTGAAGGTAAAGCAAGCGAGCTACCCCATTCGCCTTCACCAATCACCCCCATGTCTGCAAATTTTCATATGGGACCAAACCCACCAATTGATTCTTCCATTTCTTTACATTAAAATTCCATTATTCTGCTCACTGCCTGTCCAGTTCACATTCCCCCTTATTCTCCTCCCACCGTTGAAGCAAACCCAAAGCTCCCATCCCTTCAAATTCCACTTTTCTTTTGTGGGTATCTGCGCCTTTGTGTTCTTTTTTCCTGTTTTTTATTTCTATTCTGGGGGGTACTTTCGATTTCTGTGCTTTCTTTGAGATCTGCTTCAAAATGGGTTTCTCCCTTGGTACTTGTTCTAACCCAAGGGAGACCACTTCTTCGTCTTCCTCCTCTGCAGCTCTAGATCATCACCATTGCCACTATAATGAGCTCAAGATCAAGACCCTTTTGAGGAAAATGATCTGGGAACTCGGGTTTGCCTGTGTTCTCCCTCCTGCTCGTCTTCGCCGCAAGAATCAGGGCATTCAAGACAGAGAAGCCCCAAATGCGGAGGAGAAAAACAAGAATCTGGAGCACAACAAGGCCTGGTTGCTTGCTGAATCCGGCGCCTTCGGCGGAGAGTTGTTAAATGCCGATCCACAGTCGGTTCACTCGTCTTTCCGGTTCAGTTTCTGCTCTCAGGTTGAGCTTGAAACCATGAACATCGGCTCTTCAACCGCTGCTGCCACCGTTTTGATGGTAAATTTGGATAACGGAATGATGGCTGAGGCTCTCACCAAAGAGTTGAAATGGCGGAGGATTGAGTCGCTGGAAAAGAGCATTTCCCCTGTGGCTCATACTTTGATCAGATTCAGCTATCGCCAAATTCTTTCTGCTACTCGTAATTTCTCAAAAGGTACTCTCAAAAGTCAAACACCACCTCTTTATCCAAACCAAAATTTCTCATATGGTAATCATTTAACTGATTTCATTTTTTTATTTTTCCCCAAATGTGATTAGGCAGAGTTCTGGGAAGAGGGGCCTTGAGCTGTGTGTTTAGGGGTAGAGTTGGGTTTCTGAGAACCGCTGTGGCAATCAAACGATTGGACAAGGAAGATAAAGAGTCAGCAAAAGCATTCTGCAGAGAGTTGATGATTGCTAGCTCTCTTCAAAACCCAAATATAGTTCCTCTTGTGGGGTTTTGCATAGATCCAGAAGAGGGTCTGTTTTTGGTATACAGATATGTCTCTGGTGGAAGTTTAGAAAGGCATTTGCATGGTATGATTTCCTGATCTTGGGTTCTGAATTTACTTGAATTTTGGTTGAGTTTTTGAACTTTTGTGGTTTCTAAAAAGGCAAAATGATTGCAGAGAAGAAGAGGGGAATAAAGGGTTGCTTGGGACTTCCCTGGTCAGTGAGGTTCAAGATTGCTATTGGGATTGCTGAGGCTGTGGCATATCTCCACAATGGGACTGAAAGATGTGTTGTTCACAGAGATATTAAGCCTTCAAATATCCTTCTTTCATCCAAGAGAATGCCAAAGGTAAAAGAATATGTTCTTTGTTCTTTTTTCTTTTATGGATATTCCTTTTGCTTGTTTGATGTGAGACAATGGAAATAGAGAAACCAACCAAGTCAGCAATCAAAGATAATCTTTCAAAATATATTGCTTCTTTTTTTTTGCTTTTCCAAACTAAATGTTTTTTTTCCCTTTCTGGTAATGGTGGCTTGCAGTTATGTGATTTTGGGTTAGCAACATGGACTGCTGCTCCATCAGTGCCTTTCCTTTGCAAGACTGTCAAAGGAACATTTGGGTACGAACTCTTTCTTAAGACATTATAATGTAGGGGAAGGATGATGAGAATCTATCCCGCCTTTCGCTTTTTCAATTCCTTTCGGATTTACCATTTCTCAAATCTATTTGTAGTTACCTGGCTCCAGAGTATTTCCAGCACGGGAAGGTATCAGACAAAACGGATGTCTATGCTCTAGGAGTCGTGTTATTGGAACTCATAACGGGCAGGAAGCCAATCGAAGCAAGGATACACGGAGAGGAGAACTTGGTTTTATGGGTAGGTCATTATACCACTTCAATGACTTCATTTACTTCTCTTGGATTAATGGTTCTGCAGTGCTTTAGAATCAAATCCAAAAATTTGATCATCCTCGAGATGCTATGAACTTGTGTGTGTTTAAGAATATGGTTCTGGACAAAGTCATGTAATGCAATCATTTCTTATCCCTATGATATGTTTTAAGTATGAGTTTGATCTTACTTTTATGTTCCATCAAAGTTGATGTAATGTGATTCATATAGAACCATACCGCGAGATGTTTATGCACATTGCACACGAATAACAACTCTTGATGGAACATGGCGGCCATTTTGGTGTGAATGTAATGATATGTTAACCATCATTTGGTTTTAACATATCAAGAAAATGTCAAATCTAGATAAAATTTATTTTCTTAATTCTCCCCGAAAACCGGAGTTCTTAAGCCGTGTTGGTTCATCATTAGTGCAGTTCTTAACTATGACCGTATTTCTTACAGGCAAAACCACTCTTGCAGAAGGGGAAGGGGGCAATTACCGAGCTGCTTGATCCACAGGTGACATGTACGACGAAAAATTCGAATCAAATAGTCCGAATGATCGAAGCTGCCGCTGCCTGCATTACTGGTGAAGAATCACGCAGGCCCGGGATCTTAGAGATCATTGCAATACTGAAAGGTGAAGAAAAGCTTGTGCCCTCCAGATCAAAGAGGTCTGGTTTCTTGGGTCATGGATGTGTCACTGATTGTTATTCACAGTTTCAAAGTACAAACAGCGAGATGACGGATCACTTGGCACTGGCCATGTCGGGACTTCCCGAATTCGAAGAAGACGATTACCTTTTCTGTCGTTGAACAAGTTACAAAAACATGCCATGACCAACTGAAAATAAGGAGAGAAAATTTTCTCATTTTGCTTGCTTGTAGATCTCTGTAGGTGAATCATTGACATCAGAGCATGGAAAGGAAAGAAAAAAAATGATGAAACTGTAAATAGGATTTTGTACAGATCTTCCATTTTCTTCTCCCCATTTCCCATTGAGAAATGCATCCAATAACTTTCCTTTGAATTTTTAGTGTCTTTTGGAGGTGGTTTGTACCACAACTTGAAAAAGCAAAAGTCGAGTCTATATTTAATAGGCGAGTTTGCTTGTTATAGCTTGTTAATTTTTCCATCTAGTTTTACAACATTTTTCTTTATACCATCCAAGAATATTTTAGAAATTCCAAGTTTTTCAAAGTTAAAGTTGAAGGTTTTTGGAAGAGAATTATTGATAGGGAGTGGTTGGTGGACACAGATTCATGGAAGTTACAGCTTAACAACCAAAACCGCATTTCTTTTGAAGAAAAATGTTAAGAATGGAGCCCATTTGATTTGTTTTTTCAAGCAAATATCAAATCAAGCACGACAAGATACACGTAAAAATGATGAAGAAAAAGAAAAAAGAGACCAAAACAGAACAAGAAATCAACAAAAAAGCCGTATACAAACACTTAGAATATCTTTGCAACATCCTTGACTAATCCACGGTTGGCACGGGCAAAATCTGTGAACTCTTCATACGAAATGAACCCGTCGCCATCGGTGTCTATCTCGGCCATCATCCGCTGCACTTCGTCCGCGGTGACGGAGCCGAGCGTCTTCAAGGCTTCTCCGAGCTCGGCTGCAGAGATCTTGCCGTCGCCATTGGCGTCGAAGCGCTTGAAAATGCGGTCACGTTCAACCTTGTCTTGAGGATCATCAGCCATTATGAGTAATGATATCTTCAAAAGCTTTTTTTTCTTCTGCTTTTGGTTGTGTTTCAGATTTTGGTGAGTGAGTGAGAGATTGAGAGGCTGAAGAAAATGGTGGGTTATAAAGACAAGAGTTCATGGAGATTAAGGTTATCCTCAAATGTCGGATTTGGAACTAAAACTTGCAACTGAATTTGCCAAAATTATGGTTTCTCATAAAAGAAACATTCTTTGCTATTGGAAATGGAAACTAAACAGAATTATTTTTTGTTTTTATAGAACCCATTATTTTAATTTATCCCAATTGAAATTTTGGTTAATTATTAATTAGCCTAACCAACTTACTAATTTTTTTTCTTTAATTCGAATGGTTAGGTGGGATGATAATTTGAATCTAAGGTTCCATGTAAATCAACCATTAAAATTAATGAATGATAAATGGACAAATTTGAGCATAACTCAACTAGTTAAATTACTTATCTCCAATTAAAAAATTGTGAGTTCAAATTCATACCCACATGTTGTACTTGATAAATGAGGTTTTGTTTAATTTACTTTCAATTTATTTTTTTTAGAAATCCCATAAATAATTATATATTAAAAAAAATGGGCCACTCTCAACTTTCTTCGATGTCCTCTTTAACTTGCCCATGAAACCTAAGAAAAACTCATTCCTACGGTCCAAAGGCTCAAAGCCCCAAAGGCCCAGACTGCCAACTTATTGACAAAAGAGTCAGTGCCAAATTGAAAGTTTTTTTTTTTTTTTTTTGAGGAAACATAAAATTGAAAGTTTTTAAAACGTTAAAAGGCCAAATTGAAATCAAGTACACGTGTTAAGGCCATTTTGTATAATTTAGCCTACATAAAATTTAGATATTGCTTTTCTTCTAAACTTTATATATATATACTCAATTTGATACTTTTATCAATTATAAAATCATCTTGAGAGCCAAGCTGTGCATAATCATCTTGAAATATATGCATCTTCATCACCTTTTATATAACCACAACTTAATTATTTTGAAACTCTATGAGTGACGCTCGATTAGAGAGGAACGATACATGAATAAATCGATATCACATCCGTATGAGAGGGATCCTAAGATCATAGAAGAATGATTAAGAAATGATTAAAAAAATTGATAATCACTATCTATACTAACAAGATGCACCTTATAACTCAATCGTAAGAACGTGGATAGTCTACGCTCTTCTAAGTAGCTCAAAACAAGACGGTGACGTAACCAGGTCGCAGCAGAATGCTAGGGCGATTAGGACCAAATCCTGGGCCTAGGGCATTACACCATGTTTAGGGAAAAGAAAAAAACTCATCTTTTGATTCGATGTTTTACATGTATGTTCACTTGCTTTGCTCATACTTATATCACGACTTAATGACTAACACTAATTTAGTCTAATATATGTATATCATCATGCGTTACCTATGATATTTATGTATATTGTGTCAAAAATATAGTTATAATATAAAAAATGCTATTATTTAGGTTTCTATATATTTTGAGTCTAATTACAATTTAATTCTTATAGATCTTTTAAAACGTATTTATCGATCATTATTAGATATTAATAAGTTTTATCTTATGTTATATGTGAGTTACCAAAAACATAAAATTGATCCATTCAAAAAATTCAAATTCTTCAAAAAAAAAAAAAACTCTTTTAGATGCATTCATTATCCCTAGCAAACCTGAAAAGTATATATGTTATTATGGCTTGAGGTGACATTGATCTCTCTTTCATCATGATGGAGTCTCCTCCAATAACATCATTTATTAGAAGGAAAGAAAAAAAAAGGGAAAAAATCATTCCTTCAAACAAAAGAAATTTGCATTCTTCATAGCTAAGATTTTCATCCTATAATAGTAATTAGCCTCTCTTCTGTAGGGAAGGCTTTTTTTTGGCCTCTCTCAATATGGTGTTTGTAGAGAGAGGGAAAGATGATATATATTGTTTGATCATGACATGAATTGCAAGTTGCAATATTGCCATATATTCTTTTCTAGATTGATAAACTAATCTATGATGGCCAAATCAAATATCTTTCCTAAGAAGTAATTAAACATTTGTTACTAAGGCGGATGAGGTCGTTAAATTATCAAACTTTGAGAAATGAATATTTTTTTAGTATAATATGTGGAGGTAAAGATTCAAACTCATGACTTTCTAATCGAAGATAGGTGTCTTAACCAGTTGATCAGCAATGCTCAAAGTGACAATAAATGAAATTTAACTCTTAAAAGCTTTTAAAATTGAAAAAAAAAATTATTTTAATTTGAAACTCCTAAAATTAAACACAAATAGTAATTAACTTCAAAAGTATTTTTATCCGGTTAGAGGAAGTATTTTTTAAAAGGATTAATATTTAATCCATAATTAAAAATACAAAAAAATGATAACAATTAACAAAAAGTTAGTTGAGAGAAAATGTGCGGGGAAAAAAATTAATGTGAAGAAGTGTGTAAAGAGTAATTATGGAAAGAGATGAAAAATTAAAGAATGAAATCAAATGATTTTGGGTAAAACACCTATCAATTACTTCTCCAAAAAGTGTTTTTTATTATGAGTTTTTAAATAGATGTCCACTCACCCTTGCTTAGTGACCAATTTTGAGGTGTCTCAAAATCCATGCTCCATATGTTCTCTATGTGTCTTTTATTCATAAACCTCATATATTCCATTATCCATGCACCATGTGTTGAAATCATAATGCCCTATGTATCTTAATTTTAGACATTATTAGTGTCATGTAAATCACACCACATGCTTATTCATGGCCTATAAATAAGGTCAATGTGGTGCTCAATTACTAGAGAGATTTTGTGAGAAATTAGTGGTGAGAATTTGTGAGAAATTAATGAGAAATTTGGTGGGAAATCAAGTTTGAAAATTGGTGGGAAATGTCATTTTGAATTTTGAATTTTCTTTATTATTTGAATTGTTTTGTTTATTTTATTTCCCCGACGTTGCCTAGTTTTGTTCCTCAATTTTACAACACGTTATCAGCACGAGCCTCTGTGATTTCCCCTGTTGAAGGTAGGTTCCGAAGGTAGGTAATTTAATTTTTATTTTTCAAGTAATATGTTGTTTTCATATGTTAAATCCCTAATTTGAGTTTTTTTTGTGATAGTGCCACCATGACAAATTTGACCAAATTAGAATTTGCCGCTCTTGATATCAATGGCAATAATTATTTGTCATGGGTACTAGATGCTGAAATCCATCTTGATGCCATGAACCTAGGAGAAACCATCAAAGAAGGAAATACAACCACAAGTCAGGAAAAGGCAAAAGCCATGATTTTCCTTCGTCACCATCTTCACGAGGGGTTGAAAATGGAGTATCTGACAATAAAAGACCCCCTTGCCTTGTGGCAAAATTTAAAAGAAAGGTATGATCATCAAAAAACAGTTATTCTTCCTAAAGCTCGTTATAAATGGATGCATTTGAGGCTCCAAGACTTCAAATCAGTAAGTGATTATAATTCTGCACTATTCAAAATCAGTTCGAAATTGAAGTTATGTGGAGAAAAAATTACTGATAGTGATATGTTAGAAAAGACATACTCAACCTTCCATGTCTCGAATATACTCTTGCAACAACAATATCGAGAGAAAGGTTTTAAGAAATATTCTGAGCTCATATCATGTCTTCTGGTTACTGAGCAAAATAATGAGCTATTGATGAAAAATCATGAATCTCGACCAACGGGAGCAACGCCATTTCCAGAAGCGAATGCTGTAAATTTCAATAATCGTGGTCGAGGTCGAGGTCGTGGTCGAGGGCGTGACCGTGGCAGAGGAAGAAATAATTTTTCATTTTGTGGTGGGCGTTATAATCGTCCAAATTTTAAAAGAACCACACGAAATGTTGATCATAAAGAAAAAGCTCCACAAGATCAGAATTCCAGAAGTGTTGAAAATAAGTGCTTCCGATGCGGTATGACTGGGCATTGGGCACATATTTGTCGTACATCGAAACACTTAGTGAATCTTTATCAAGCTTCCTTGAAAGAAAAAGGAAAAAATGTGGAAGCAAATCTTGCTTACCAGGATGGTGATATCTTTGACACTGTCAATATTACAAGTTTGGATCTGGCTGACTTTCTTGAATCTCCTGGGGAACAAATTGGCACAGTGAGCACAATGGATAGAATAGCAAGTGCTTCTTTTGATTTTGAGAATATTCAGAACTAATGTTTTTTTTATATCTTTTATGTATGTTTTGTATTATTCTTCTTCCTTCTTCTTATTTTAATTATTTTGTTTAATGAAGAAGCATGGACAGTTTTCATATATTGGATGACTCGAAAATGAGCAATGGTGATCTATGTCTGGCAGACAGTGCGACTACGCACACAATACTGAAAAGTAGACAATATTTTTCTAAATTGACAATGCTGAAAGCAAAAGTCAATACTATATCAGGTTCTGCAAACTTGATTGAAGGTTTTGGAAAAGCAGACATAATTTTGCCTAGAGGAACAAAATTTACAATTGACAATTCATTGTTCTCTAGTCAATCAAAGAGAAATCTACTGAGTTTTAAAGATATACGTTGCAATGGTTATCATATTGAGACTGATAACAAGAATAATATAGAATATCTCTATATTATATCTATTGTCTCACATAACAAACGTATACTTGAAAAGTTGCATGCTTTATCTTCTGGATTATATTATACTCATATACGAGTAATGGAAACATATGCAACTACAAACTTGAAGTTCATAAATCCAGATATATTTACCATTTGGCATGACCGATTAGGTCATCCTGGGTCCATAATGATGAGAAGAATCATTGAAAATTCACATGGACATCCATTAAAGAACCAAAAGATTATTCAATCTAATGAATTATCATGTGATGCTTGCTCTTAAGGTAAATTGATCATTAGACCATCACCATTTAAAGTAGGGACTGAATCACCTACATTTTTAGAACGAATTCATGGTGATATATGTGGATCTATTAATCCACCAAGCGGTCCTTTCAGATATTTTATGGTGTTAATAGACGCATCAAGTAGATGGTCACATGTATGCTTATTATCAAGTCGAAACCTTGCATTTGCAAGACTACTTGCTCAAATAATAAAGTTACGAGCACAATTTCCTGATTATACAATTAAAAGTATTCATCTTGATAATGCTGGTGAATTTACATCCCAATCATTTAATAATTACTGTATGGCAATTGGGATAAATGTTGAACATCCTGTAGCTCATGTTCATACACAAAATGGTTTAGCAGAATCATTTATAAAACGATTGCAGTTAATTGCTAGACCATTACTTATGAGAGCTAAGCTCCCTACATCTGTATGGGGACATGCTATTTTACATGCAGCGTCGCTCGTACGCATTAGACCAACATCTTATTATAAATATTCCCCGTTACAATTAGCTTATGGCCAAAAGCCAAATATTTCCCATCTGAGAATTTTTGGATGTGCAGTATATGTTCCAATTGCTCCACCACAATGTACTAAGATGGGTCCTCAAAGGAGGCTAGGAATATATGTTGGATTTGATTCCCCATCAATTATTAAATATCTTGAACCCTTGACGGGTGATGTATTTACTGCACGATTTGCTGATTGTCATTTTAATGAGACAAATTTTCCAACATTAGGGGGAGGAATAATGAAGTTGGAAAAAGAAATGACATGGAATGCATCGTTATTGTCTCATTTCGATCCCCGTACAGATCAATGTGAACTTGAAGTTCAGAAAATAATTCATTTGCAAAATATAGCAAATCAATTACCAGATGCATTTATTGATGCCAAGAAAGTGACCAAGTCACATATACCAGCTGCGAATGTTCCATCAAAAATTGACATCCCAATGCAGAAAGTTGTCATTAATGAATCTGCAACACGCCATAAGCGTGGTAGACCAATGGGTCCCAAAGATAAAAATCCTCGGAAAAGAAAAATAGTCAATAATCAAAATGACACAATTGAGAATGAAGATATTCCAGAAGAAATCCTAAACATGACTACTCATAAAGATATTGAGGAAAGTCAAGTACCTGAAGATAATAATGAGATTTCAATGAATTACGTTATGACTGGAAAAAGATGGAACCGAACTAATGTAGTTATTGATGATATTTTTGCTTATAATGTTGCTATTGACATTTTATCTGAAAGTGATGATTGTGAACCAAAATCTATGAAAGAATGTCAACAGAGAAAAGATTGGCTTAAATGGAAAGAAGCAATCCAGGCAGAACTTAACTCACTTTCAAAACGTCAAGTTTTTGGACCAGTAGTCCGAACATCGGAAAATGTTAAGCCTGTGGGATACAAATGAGTATTCGTAAGGAAAAAAATGAAAACAATGAAATCACAAGATATAAGGCAAGATTGGTTGCGCTAGGTTTTTCACAAAGACCCGGTATTGATTATGAGGAGACATATTCTCCTGTGGTGGATGCGATTACACTGAGATATTTAATTGGCATGACTGTGTTTGAAAGTCTTGACATGCATATTTATATGGATCTTTTGATAATGATATTTATATGAAAATTCCTGAAGGATTTAAAGTACCCAATTCTAATGCTCGGGAATTGTATTCCATAAAGTTACAGAGATCATTATATGGATTAAAACAATCAGGACGAATGTGGTACAATCGTCTAAGTGGATATTTGTTGGAAGAAGGATATAAGAATAATCCAATATGTTCTTGTGTTTTTATAAAGAAATCACAGTCGGGATTTGCCATTATAACTGTATATGTTGATGATTTGAATCTAATTGGAACTCCTGAAGAACTTTCAAAGGCAACAAAGTATCTTAAGAAAGAATTTGAGATGAAAGATCTCGAGAAAACAAAATTTTGTCTTGGCCTACAAATTGAGCATTTAGCAGATGAGATATTTGTACATCAGTCAACTTATACAGAGAAAATTTTGAAAAGATTTTATATGGATAAAACGCACCCATTAAATATTCCAATGGAAGTTCGCTCACTTGATGTGAAAAAAAAATATATTTAGACCTCGAGAAGATATTGAAGAGCTTCTTGGTCCTGAAGTACCATATCTTAGTGCAATTGGTGCGCTTATGTATCTGGCTAATAACATAAGACCAGATATAGCATTTTCAGTTAATTTATTAGCTAGATATAGTGCTTATCCTACAAAAAGACATTGGAATGGGATTAAGCATATATTTCGCTATCTTCGAGGAACGACTGATATGGGTTTGTTTTATTCAAACAAATCAAATTTTGATCTAGTTGGATATGCAGATTCTAGATATTTATCTGATCCACATAAAGCTAGATCTCAAACCGGTTATTTGATCACATGTGGAGGAATTGCTATATTATGGCGATCAATAAAACAAACCATAACAGCCAACTCCTCAAATCATGCTGAAATTCTTGTAATTCATGAAACTAGTCGAGAATGTGTATGGTTAAGATCAATGACTCAACACATTCGTGAAACATGTGGTCTATCATGTAGTAAAAATCTTCCAACGATACTTTACGAACATAACACAGCATGTATAGCTCAAATCAAAGGAGGATATATTAAAGGAGATATAACAAAACATATTTCACCAAAACTTTTCTATACTCATGATCTTAAAAAGAATGGTACTATCACTGTTCAACAAATTTGTTCGAAAGATAACTTGGCAGATATATTCACAAAGGCATTACCTACAAAACCCTTTGAAACATTGGTGCGCGACATTGGAATACGACGACTCAAAGATCTCAAGTGATGTTTCCATGAGGGGGAGTTAAATATATTGTATTATTTTGGGTTTATTAGATTATATGAAATATGTACTCTTTTTCCTTCACTAGGATTTTTTTCCCACTGGGTTTTTCTCTAGTAAGGTTTTAACGAGGCATATTTCATATATACAATGGGCATCTAAGGGGGAGTATTATGAATTTTTAAATAGATGTCCACTAACTCTTGCTTAGTGTCCAATTTTGAGGTGTCTCAAAATCCATACTCCATGTGTTCTCTATGTGTCTTTTATTCATAAACCTCATATGTTCCATTATCCATGCACCATGTGTTGAAATCATAATGCCCTATGTGTCTCAATTTTAGACATTATTAGTGTCATGTAAATCACACCACATGCTTATCCATGGCCTATAAATAAGGTCAATGTGATGCTCAATTAGTAGAGAGATTTTGTGAGAAATTAGTGGTGAGAATTTGTGAGAAATTAATGAGAAATTTGGTGGGAAATCAAGTTTGAAAATTGGTGGGAAATGTCATTTTGAATTTTCTTTATTATTTGAATTGTTTTGTTTATTTTATTTCCGTGACGTTGCCTCGTTTCGTTCCTCAATTTTACAACATTTTTTACTTTATGAAAAAGTGTTTTTAAATTAGGAAGTGCTTTTAACTATTTTAAAAGTATTTTTTTGCCATACTTTCTTTTAGTTAAAAAATATGAGGGTGAAAATTTAATTATCTATAATGTATATATATATATATATATATATATATATATTTGTCACACTCCCAAACATATGTTACAGTATAAAAGTAATTTGAATAAAAAATAATTTTTTTTGTCACACTTCAAAGTATTTTCTTTTTAACTTTTTTTCAAAAATTATTGTTACGTTGCTCCCAAACATGATAATTTTAAAGGCAAGTTAAAGTGTTTTTAGGCCTGACAAAAGTATTCTTGGCTTAATTAACAACACTCCCAAACATAACCTACAAGCACATTAAAGTTTTTTAAATGAACTTTTAACAACGTAACCAAACATCATAAAAATATTGGAAAATTCTTTTAACGAGCTAAAAGTATACATTTTCCTCTTTAGGAAAATCATATCAAACCTATACCCAAAGTGATTAATCGAACTTTCTATATAAGAACCAATCGTACCCATATGCGCAAACCCACCCACCCATTAGAACGAGCCATTCATAACAATAGAAAAAGAAAATTAAAAGTAAAGAAAAAGGGTTTGAACTATTTGTAGCAATATAATCTTGATGCTTTTCCCTTAAAATTAGCTTCTTTTTAGTTTTTACACAAACTCTTGTGGGGAGGTGGGGGAAAGGGCAATGTGATGTGAATAAGACTTGGTTGAGAATTGAAATAATGCAAAAAGGGCTTTAATCTGTTAAGCACTAAAAAGTTGGGAAGTAGAAAAGAAAAAAAAAGGTTTTTTTTTTTTTTTTTGGGCATGGAGGGCCCAATATGTCTGTTCAAACAAGAAAAAGGAAGATGCAAATGGGTAGCACTCTAGTGGAGTGGAGGGTTGTCAAAATCAATGGAATCACTTGTCAATTTTTGGACTAATAAAAAAAACACAATTGCTTGTGCACCTTATTTGAGAGATAAATGACACTTTATTATCCAAATTTATTTTGTAGCTTTTCTCCATTAAGTACTCAAAAGAGAGAGAGAGAGCTTACTTTTTTTTTTTTCCTCTTTTTCTCTCTTCACTAACCACTAATCAATCATTGTCACAATCTAAGGGTGTCAATACATAGCTTCAATCCAATGTTTATCACCTCCACCAATCTTATGTTGACTTTGCCTCCCTCTCTTCCTATTGGTAATGAATCAAATTGGCCCACCCTACAAATTTATATGAAAAAGAAAAAAAAAAATCTCTCCTTTTTATGTGCAAAGGCAAATCAATCCTCTAGAACTAGCTAACTAGTTGTGACCAGGTTATAAGTGCTTTGGTATTTTAGTGGAGTGAAAACTGTTCTCTCGATGTAATTTTCTTCTTTACAATAGAACTTATAGAAAACAAGATATAGCCCAATTGAAGGGTGCATCTATAGACATCTTCACTTTATTTTCCTTTTTTCATTTATGCTATTATTCTATTTTACACTTGTAGAAAAAATTATTATAATGTCGCATGGACCATTTGAAGAATTCTCAACACTTTATAATTATCGAAATCCATCTCTCTCCCAAATTAGGTAGGTAGAAAGAAAAATCTAAACACATAATTTAACCATTGTTGTAACTAGAGAGAAAATAAAAGCAATGCTCTATCATGCTTAAAAAAACAAAGGAGTGGAGAAAAAAGAGAGAGAGAAAAGAGATCAAAATGTAGAATATTTTTATATGTAAGGAGCATATATGGGTTGCACTTTTTTGAAAAATAGTTAAACAAAAAGTAATCTTTTAATCTATTATTTGAATTAGACCAAAGCTTGTACGAAAAGAACTCGTTCATTAATTAATTTATCTACCTCTTTAACTTTTGACATCATACATTAATTAATTAATTTGTACCGAAACCTCTAAATATTCTTCCAACTACCTTTTTTTTCTCTCCCTTGATCTATATATTCAGCTTTTCCTTTATGAACTTTAATTTTCAATCATATAAAACCTCGTCTTAACCTCTTCATTTAATTAGTAGTGTTCATGCATCTAAATCCCTTTTGTTACATCTCTCATATTAAATGCCTACCTATAAAAGTAAAAGTTATTTCCTTAGGCCGTTGGCAAATCAATTAGACGGTTACCTTAGATCGAACTCTCTATCTTAGCATATGGTATTTCCTTCAATCAACAAAGTTTAACCGAGCTATCAAGTAATATCTATGACATTTCCTTCAACGCATGGTCATTTCGTGTTTTGAAATTTTAAGGAAATATCTAACACACTAATCTTTCCTAGCTCCCCACGTGACTGGTCTATTTTTCCATTTAACATAGTTCATCATACACTATATCATTTATTAAAAAAAATTAAAATTCAAAACTCTCACTCGGATTAATGTGCCACCTTAAAACATTTAGAATGAAAATGCCAAAAATTAGAAAGCAAAAAAAAAGAAAAACTTAGAAGGTAAAAACTTTACCCTTTTATTGAAAATTTCTGACTCTGTCACTATATGTGACTCAGGTGATTTGCTTCAAGAAAAAAGAAAGTGATGGAAATAAGTAATTAAAATGAAGGGGAAAAAAATAAAGAAAGAAAAGGAAAAGTATAAACTTTTTGGGTAAGTTAATGGATTCTGACTAACTAATTAATAAAGCAGAAAACTTTCCAATATTATGACTACTCCCACTTTTTACACACAAATATACCATCTGATTTCTGATCATCTTTTTTTCCCCTTTTTTTTTAATTTGAAAATAATAATAATAATCTGATCACATGACAAAACCACTCAACTACCCAAAAGAATAAAACACTAAAGAAAGAAAGAAAAAAGAAAAAATAGAAAATTAAAGACAACAGAAATGGGGTATTAGTTGCTCTGTTATTCATCTAATGTCCTTTCAACACCTAAGCCCTACCCTACACTTTCCATTCATTAATATATGCTCCCCCCACCCTTTTCCTTTTTTAGTATTCCCATTTCTAAAATTCTAAAATAGCTACTTTTATACTAAATGGAATTAATTAAGGTTAAAAATCCAACTTCATGAGTATTTAAAATATAACACAGGCACCCTATAGGAAATAAGACTTTCTCCGACGCTTCAAAACCCGACGAAAATAATGCACCTGGAGGGTACGTTGGAAAAAGTGCGTTGAGAAAGGTCATTCCTGACTTTTTTTCCCCAAAAGGATCGAAAAATTTTCGTTTTGACCACTTTTGAAATTTCATCGATACAAGGTACGCATCGCTATTTCAATGAAATTGCAAAAGAATTGACAAAAATATAAAAAAAAATATCATCATAATATCATTAACATGCACGTAGTATATAGATATTAATAAGTTTTAATTTATTTAAAAACTAATGAATTATTTTAAATATTTGTTATGAAATTTTCTTTTACTTTTATAATTTTCTAGAAATATTCATCCGCATTAGGAGGGTAGGAATCGTGGGTAAGTTTCTTATATCAACTGGTTTTTCTTATTTGTACTTATGAGGTAGCATTATATTTCATTACTAATAGAAAGATCATTTTTTGAGCAACGTTTTGTGTATGGATTTAATTAGATCAACCGAGTAGTGAATCTTTTCTCTTTTAACGTATTGGCCTTAACGAATGAATGCTATTTATTTTGATGGGAAAGAACAAAGAAGGCCGTGAGGAGAAGATTAGGGCAAAAAAATGTATTATATATTCATAAGAAGATTTTTAATGTAGCTACCTCAAATATGCTATTTATTTAGTATTATTTTTTTTCCTTCTGATAGTCCATAATTGAAGTCGTTAAATTCTTGGTTGAGACGGTAAATCAAATAATTAAGTCATGGAATCAGATCATATCAAATACATATATATATATATATATATACATCTAAGTCATGTGTAGCGTCCTCTTGGACAGAGATGCTTTGTGATCTCATGCTTACTTTAGTAATAATATATATATTTTAAGGTTAATTATTTTATAGTAGTTTGACAAGTGAACTTATCCCCTCATCCATTATCATTTATCTTGTTATGAGATTGATTTGAATGCGACGAAAAGAGTGTTTGCTTCGTAGAATTTCTAAACACTAACTTATGTTAAATCAAATATATGCTATACATAAATTCAAATTCAAGAACATTCATTTTTTACTATTGAAATATAAGTTTTTCAACTCAAAATTTTCTCATCTAAGCTTATGTTTGATAGAACAATAAATCAAGCATAAACACTAATATAATTTTTTTCTTTCATTACCAACCTTCATAATTACACTAGAGATAAACTTGGATGCTTTGCCAGAAGAGAAAAAAAAAAAAAAAAAAAAAAAGACTTGAGATAGCAAAAAGGTTGGAGAGGTAAATATGATAATGATTTGAAAGGATTCCTAACATTAACATGTACTTATTACTTTAGCTTTAAGGTTGTTGTGAGGTTAAATTCTCATGCCTCCTTTTTTCCCCCTTAAATTCAATCCACGTATTCTCTTAAGAGATTGGAACAAACAATGAGTCAAACTTTTCACTGACACTTAATGTTCTAACTCTATCTTTCTTTTTCTTTTCTTTATTACATTTTCACTATCGTTACGAAGGGATATAAAGAGGAAAAAAAAAGACATTGCCTGTCGGCAGATATCTTTTAAATTTAGAACAAAATATCAATTATATTATATATTTAAACTAATAGATATAAAATGCTTAAAAAACCTAATACATATAGCTCTTGATTTGCCTTAAAGTTAATATTCCTCCAAATAAATAAATATATATATATATATATATATATATATACATCTTAAATTAATTTTTATATAGTTTTTGAATCTCATCCACACAAATTGTACTAAAAAAAAAGAAAAATTTATGTGCGCAAACACACTTTTTAAACTTCTTTTAAAAAAATAAATACTTCATTTCAATCACTTAATAGTAACTTTTGCAATAACATAATTTACTGTATCAAATTTGGAATTCTTCCAATATATACCCTTAAATAATATAATTTATTAAAAGAGTTTATAGTTTTAAATATTACAAAATGGATCAAAAGATCTTCATATAAGCCTACTTGGCAACCATGAATTATTAAATTATATAACTAATTCAATCATTGAGAATTAATAATTCTAAACTTCAATGTGTTATCGGTGTTAAAATTTAAATGATGGCAATGTGGCTGTGTTATTTATGAAATATGTTAAAAAAAGAAAAAAGATTGACTCTATTTTTCGGTACAAGTTCAGTGGGGTGGGAGATTGATTCCCATGAACTATGTCCGTTTTGATTTTTTTTTTTTTAATTAAACACAAGATATTTCATTTACCTTGTGATATTAAAAAGCTTTGATAAACCAATGTTCATCCTCTCACAGTAGTTTACAGTAACTGCACATTTTTCAATGTTCCCAAATGCCACAATAATTCAAGCTTCAGACCAATAATGGCACAAGCTTATTAAAAAAAAAAAAAGATAATAAAAAAATCTCTCTTATGTGATCTTAAACTTAAAAACAACTAATTTTAAAGTAAAATTCTTCTTGTTCAAATTGAAAATTTCAATGTACGTAATAAAATTGATAAATTAAAACTGTGTGAAAAATAAAATAAAATTATAAATGTAGTTATTGCATCTTTGTTTTTTTTTTTTTTTTGAGTACAGTTATTGCATCTATTTAGTCATTAAATTTCTAAAAATTTAAAAAATATTTTTTAATTTTAAATTGTAACTATACTTAATTTCTTTCGACATTCATGCCACCAAAGGTTCAACAGGCAATTTCATCTTGAATTTTATGTCGATGACAATGACAGAAATAAATAGACAACTAAGTAGAGTAACATGATAAAGACCACTTTAATCTATATAGCTCTATTTGTTTCTACCAAAAATAAATAGCATGCAAATTAATCATGGAAATTTCTTTCACACTGAATTTTATTCTTCACTAATAATTTTAATTGACAATAAATAACAGAAATGTTCATCCACTAGTAATCAGTATTAGCAACATGAATTAAATAAAACCACAACTTTTAATACACAATTGAATTATAATTAGGAATGGAAACGATTTCCAACCAACCAACAATAATATTTAAAAAAAGAAAAAATCAGAAGGAAGGCATGGGAAATACTTTCATAATCTCTAAGATTTTTAAGAATCAAGGCTCACCATATTTATTGTAAAAAGGTAAGCTACATTAGAGAGGAAAAAAAAAATATAGTCATTAATCTACCTCCAAATACAAGGCAGAAAAAAAAAAGATCAAAAAACCCAAACACCAAAAAAAAGAGAGAAAAAAAAGAGGAACGAACCAGATCCACACAAATGATTCACTCATTCACTCGCTCGAACCACTGAGTCGACTCGCCAAGAATCATCGGCGGCGAGCTGCCAGGCCGAGGTGGCGATCAGCGGCCGAGTATGCCAACCCAGCATCAGACACCCGTTATTCTCCTCCACCCGGTACCCTTCGCCGCCGGCGTAAAGGGCCAGAAGCATACTGGCCTGCTTGAACGCGTTCGAGCCCATGTGAACCGGGTCGAAACCGGCCGATTCCATCCGAGTTCGCCACTGAGCCAGTGTCTCGTGTCGCTCGACTCGGTCCGTTCCTTCACAAGCCACCACGTTGCATATTTGCCTCCCCAAATAAAACTCCGACATCACCACGTCCTCATTCGCCGGTTCGAACCCGTTCGAGTAGCCCTCCAGCGAGTCAAACAGATTCGAGTAGTAATGCAGAGCCTCCGTGAACCGGTCCACGAAAACCGGCCCGTTGTGGTTCGCTTCCTGCTCCACAATTGTCACGATCTTCGGCTTCATCCTCTTTATCGATCCCAAAACCTTCTCGATCGCTCCAGGTCGAGCCAATAAGCGGTGGAGATCGAACACCGAGTTCACCGCCACCGCCTCCACCTCCGCCGGAAGGATGTCCAACGCCGCCGGGTCCAGATCCTCCAGATTACTGCACACGATATGATTGAACTTGAACTTCACGCCGATGGCTTCCGCCGTCCGCGACAGCTTCCAACCGACCTGCTCCAAGGAATCGGTGCTGTTATCCGACAGCGGCGGGCCGATTCCGGTCAGCCGGAACTCCGGCGGGCCTCCCACGCGTAATGCGAGCGCCTGCATCAGCACTGGCCACTGCATACCTTGATTGAGACTGAAATCGATTACATGGACTCTGTTCGCCGTCGCGAAGGCCTCGAGAATGGCCTGATTGGCGGTGAAATGCGCGAATTTCAGGTACGGACAGGTCTCGTAGAAATGATTCTGGAGGAGATCGGAGTAGAGGCCGTCTTGAGGAGAGTATATTCTGTAAATCCGACGAGCTAGGGCTTCGGCGAAATACGTGGCGACTTTCCTCATCGCGCCGGCCTGCGACGCCATCAGCAACCCGATGTGCTTCACCAACGCATCGCCGAGCGTCATATTCTCCTGCTGGACCGCTTCGGCGCAGGCCATGAGCGTGTGAACAAGCTGAATCCCGGCCTCTTGCGAGTCCACAACCACCACAGGTCGAGAAGGCTCAGAGACAATCCCGGCCGTAGCGACGAACGGCGGCGAAGACGACGCTCCAATCGAGGAGGTACTGGTTTTCAATCGCTTCCGTGAATTAGTTTCGGTCCCTGCGGAGGAAGAGGAATGTTTGGGAGGCAGAGCCGCAACGCCAGGAATGGCGCTCAAATCGTACTCAGAATCATCGTTGTAGAAACGGGAAGGGGAAGATTGAATCTGGGAGTGAGAATTGGAATTGTGCAAACAGAGAGGGTCTCGATGTTGTAAATCGCTGGGGAAATTATTGAATTCAGAGAGCATATTTTGAACCCAACCAGAAAGATCAGAAGGATTATAATGAACAGTATCACAAGAAAGATGAGAAATCCCATCTTCCTGAGCAGTTCCCATCACCATCTCAAGCTGCTCGAGCTTCTGCGCCACATCCGCCATGTCCGATGCACGAACCTTGTACCCCAAAACAGCAAGCAACTCATCCATCCCGCCGCCGCCGTCCTCCTCCTCCTCCCACATCTTCATCTTCCCACTCGACATTGAAGAACACTCAGCCTTCACAACCCCGCCGCCATAGACACTACCACTACCACTACCACTACCGCCGCCACCACCAGTAGATCTCCCATCCTCATGCTCCCTCTTCATCTTCATCTTCATGATCTTGAAAAAAGAACCCAAGAACATAAAATCAAAATCCAAACCGAAACGTGAAGGCTGCAGATGCAAATGAAATGGGTATGTGCGTTTGTGTTATAGGGTTTCTGCAGATTGTGATTTTATTTTCTCAGGGAAAAGGGAAAACAGTAGGAGATAAGGAACAACAGAGGCCATAATAATACAAGGGTTTTTTTTTTTTTTTTTTTTTTTGCTTTCTCAAAAATTGATTATAATTATTTTATTTTTGGTGAAAGAATTGGGGCATTGGCAGCAGTAGCACCGCAATTCCCAAAATAAATAGGCTCTGAAGATATAGCCATAGAGCCCTACTCTACCCAAAATTGAAAAAAGAAAATAAATAAATAAAGTAAATTAAATAAATGGAGAACTTGAATAGCAACCGTGGGGTCCAGCTGTGAAATGCTGTTCCCTTTTCACCTCTGATCCTATATTCCTCTCCCACTCCTTCACTTCCCACCGTGTTCCCCACGCTCTCTAAAAATGTGGTTTCTAAATTCTAATTTTTAACTTTTTATTTTTCAATTTTCAAAATAACGAACAATCTCTTATTTAAGATATATAGTTGAATTATTCTCGTTTTTTACTAACTTAATACCCATCCCTCCAACTCTCTCTAAAATTTGATAATAAATAAATAATTTTTTTTACAAACATCGAATTGTTTTAAAATACATTTTTAAAGAAATACTCCGACATGATTAAAATAAATTCAGAAATATGAAAAAATGATATTAATCGAACTAAACAGTCATTGATTCAATAATATAATAATATTTGTTATTTTTATTATTTAGACCATGTTTGATTCAAAGGATTCGTAATTTATTTATAAAAGTGGGTATCTTATAGAGGTAGGTTTTCACTTTTCGGTAAACCCAAATTTATATAAGCCTTGAAATTAGTAAACTTATGAGTTACAGATAAGTTTATTATTATTTTTATTATTTTATTATAATATACACTTGGTTTTATAATATTCCCATGCTATATATAAACTATACACCCCTTGAGAAAAACACCCTAATCCATTGTTTTAAGTCGTTTAATTTTTTAAAAAAATTTATAGGATACGACGAAGATTCGAACCTCTAACCTCACAAAAAAATTTTGTTTCATATCTTAACAAATTAACTATATTCAAACCGACGATTAGATAAATGTTGGTTAAATTATTGTTAAAAGAGTTATGTTAATGATGTAAGAGAGAATCAATTTTAGATTCGAATATCTGACCTCACAAAAAATTATTTTATACCTTAACAAATTAACTATGCTCAAACTAGGTAATGTCAGTTTTAAAATTGTTGTTAAAAGAGTTAGGTTAATGATCGAGAGAGAATCATTTTTTTTTTTAATTTGATATATATATCTCAAGTAAATAAAGTTTGTCCTTTAAAAGGATGAGTGCATTGCTCATGGATGTCTACGTGTTTTATTCGGCCATATTTTTTAGCATTTAGAGTAATTATGAGATTAACTTAGTTTAGTTTAAAACTTAAATTAAGGAACTCATTATCCAAATAAAACTATTTTGATAGGGACATTATTCCTAAATAGCATCCTTGATTGCAACCAACTTCATATACCTCTAGCATAAATATGTTAATAATCGTGATTCTAGGAAAGTTTCATAAAGTTTCACTCATTTTCTTTCATTTGACTTATCTTTTATTGTATTAAATATTAAGGGTGAAAGGATCCGAATCGAGCCGAGAAGAATCATTTCGGTTCAGTTATTACAAGGATCAATCGGTTTACACCGAAAAAGTGAAAACCCTAAATTTAATTTAACCTACCTTTGGCTTTTGTGTACTACCCCTCATTTTCTCTATTCTTTCCCTCCCTCACTTTGCTCTCTCTCCCCGATGGTAACTTATGGTGACACAGTGAAAAAATTAACCCACGGTGACATGCGACGAATGGTGATTGCAATGGAACAAATCTACAGTGGTGCACGACAACTCAAAAAATGGCAGCAGCGACAGAACAAACCCACAACAGCACAGCATGCGACGACCCAAAATCCCATGATGGCGATGGCGATGGCAACTCCCTAGCTCTCTCTCGTTTCTCTCGACAAATCCATAGCGACCCATTGAAGATTGTTTTTTTCTTTTGAAACAGAGGTTAATTTAAAAAAAAAAAAAAAAAAAAAAAAAAACCATCCGAGTAATAGATCGAGTACTGCTCCAGTCTATGAGGTACTACTAGATCTCAATCCAATCTCTCTTTTTCTCTCTATCTTGTTTGGCTTTTGAGAAAATATTGGAAAAATTAAAATTTGCCCAAATCAAAATTTGTTTTCCTCCCTAATTGAAATATCCCATTATTTTACTAGAGAAATGAAAACAAATCCATGTCTTAAAATCTGTCATCTTCCTCTCTCTATATTATGTTTGGCTTATGAGAAACCAAAAGAAAAGGAAAAAAAAAAAACCTCATTTTGTCTACGAATAGAAGTATTTTCTCGGGTCATTTTTTGGCTTTTGAGGTTTGGGGCATTGAAAATGAAAACCCTAGATTTGAAATAATATAAAAAAGACACCGAAAATCGAATCGACCTAACCTGATCGGAACGAAAACCAAACATTTTTGGGTCAGGTTGTGTTTGGGAAGGAAAATAACTATGCCACGTGAAGGACAGAGAACTGCCCACGTGAGCGGCAATTTCGGAACAGGTCCACCTCAAACCTACCGAGGTGGATCACTTAGCCATTTTTCCTCCCTCTTATATTTATTAAGGGTTCGATCTGTTCCATGGCTGACATGTCAAGTTCGACATGTCTGATCTGTCATCGATATGAATAACAACCGGTCGGGAGGTCTGTCGGATCCAAACCGAGAGCATCATTTCTACACCAGGTATCAAATTTCTACTCGAACTTGCTATTGAGTTTGATCTGTTTACCGACTTGAGCGTCGGAGGTCGCAAGTTCAAGTCCTGCTATGCCCAATAAACCTACCTTACATAAGACTATTTTGAAGGATGCGTTCAAAGAGAGTTTACCCTCTCGTGCAGGTCATTCCGTAGCGTACCTAGTCAACAAGCTTCCGAGTCATAGTTAACCATTTGTCATTAACAGTAAGATGTATAATTCATAAGAGATGTTGAACTTATAGTTTTAATAGAGCTTTAAAATGGCTAGAGTGAGCATAGCTAAGCAAAAAGTTGTGAGTTCGATCCTCTACCCCACACATTGTACTAAAAAAATAGAGCATTAAAAGGGTTAATCTTAGATTTGCATAATCTATATTTGAATCTAAAAAAAATGAATTTATTTGGTACTTAAACTTAAGTCTGTAAATCATTAGTTTCATACAAGGTTTTAAATATCGACCTCTCAATTTTGTAAAAATGTCTATGAAAATATAGTTCAAATATCAATGTCAAAGAATATTTTTTTAAAAATTATAAAAATAAATATTGGTACTAAATATTTAAATTAACAAATAAACATTTCACAATTTTTAAATAAGTTAAAAATGATTAATATTAACGTTGTGTCAAATATTAATGATATTATATTGATATTTTTTATATCTTATCAATTTATCGATACCATAAAAATGTGATTTATCTTTTAAATATCAATATTCAACCATAAAGATATAGAAATGTGTGACGAAAAATTCGCAACTTGATCTTGCGTATGAGCAGAAAAATTCGCAATCTAGATTTTACCCCAATATTTTATTTTAATTCTGACACTGAAAGTTTAGGGTTTATCCAAATAAACCAATTCATGGGTTCAATATCTCCATAAACTATAAGCCACAAAAAAATAATTAATTATGTACGATATTTTGAATTCAATTTTATATACCATTAACAAAATAGTTACATTATAAATTTTGTCTTTAAATTTTTATAATAATTTTAATAAGTTTTTATTTTAATTTTAAATACAATAAATAGGGAGTGGAAATTCAAACTCTAGATTTTTTGATGGGACGACGTAGGTTACTCCACCAATTTCTATACTTAAGTTGGTATAGGTCCCTAAATTTTTAACGTTACGTCTTATATATTTCTAATTTTATATGTTGTACCTATTTCTTAGATATGATATTAAAAAATTTTAAAAATTTATTAAATATTTTTTAAAGTTAAAAAAGTAATTAAACCTACTGGTAATGTAAAAAAAAAAACAATATTTTAAATTGGAATCGCCCTCGTGAGGTGAGGCGCTAAACGCAGGCTTTTCAGTTTTCACAGTTAAAAAGTAAAAAAGAAAAGAAAAAAAGTTACAGTGAGAGAGTGGTGTGCACGTAGTGAGAAGTCGCGTGAAGAGAAAGTGGATCTGGAGGCACGAGCCACATGTGCGAGGTCAGGTGGAGGGAGAGGAAAAAACTAAAAAGAGGGTCAACTTTCCATTCCATATTCAGTTCCACTCTTGCCACGTTTATGTTACCCATCCTGCGCGTACAGTACACGCGCCTCCTCTTCCTCCAAACAAAACTCTCTTCGGTGGACCCCGCTAGAAAATAATAAAATAATAAAATAATAAAAAGGAGCGGGATCAGACGTCAACATCGGTTTCAGGACCATCGCTCACCGGGGAGGGACCATCCCCAAAATTGTGCCTACAAAAATTCACTTCACACTCTAACACCCATATTTCTTCCCTTCACGTCTCAATATTTGGTATGCAACTAAAGGTGTCAAGCGCCAACATACTCCAAGTATGCAAGTATCTCCTACAACAGTAGTATGATATTGTCTGTTTTAGATATATTCTTTTGACACTCGAAGATTTCATCGATATAATTTAGGCTTAGATCATTGCTCTCGTACCACTTGTTGAAGACAACAATACCCCTAGAATTTCGAGTATCTCTACAATAGTATGATATTTGTCTGTTATGGGCATGACCCAGCTTATATACCAATTGAGATAATTGGCATCTCTTATATACTATGAATCATTGTCTTCCCTAGCCACGAGACTTTGTTTGCATTCACCTTACAAATCCAACGAAAGAATGAATCAAAATTTTTAAAATGTTAAAAAAATCGATAAAATATAAAAAATATATCACTAAAATATTATTGATTTAGACATAATGTTAATAATTAATAATTTTTTTTAAACAATGTGTATATTTCATTGAAATTGTTGAAATATATGTTTTAGTTCAGGATGCTTGAGTCTTTTTTCAATTTAGTAAGTTTTAATTTAGTTATTTATGGTTTTATATCTTTTAGAAGGTTAAAAAATAAGATAGATGAGCATAAAAGAAGAGAGAGAGGAAAAAGATAAATTGCTATTAATATTTGAATCGTAGTAAGGAGGGAAGATACTTACTTACTCCTAAAACACCTAAATATAATTATATCATTTTTATTAGTCAGTATTATAATTGGCTGATTAAACTTATATGATAAAGATATTTGGTAAGTTGGAAGAAATTTGTGAGAAAACTTCAACCATTTAAAAGAAAAAAGTTTATAGTTATTTTTTTTAAATTTCTAAAATATCGGTCAGAATTTCAAATTTTGTTAGGTGCTTTAATTCTGATTTAAATTTTTGTAAACACACCTAATGAGTTATGTTAAGCAATTAAGATTCATGAGTTGAAAAGGCAAATATCAAAAGCGAGTATAGTTGTAATGACATGTATCTCCAATTAAGAGGTTGTGAGTTCAACCTCAGTTTGTAAAATTTGGCAGAAACACCTCACACAAAATTATTATATTAATAATTAAAAATAAAGTTACCACTTGCTATGGATTTTTAAGAGAAATTTATGTATTTTTTTGCACTTGTGATAGTATTTTTTTTTTAATGTATTGCTATTCATCTCACCTATTAGTTGACTATTATGAAATATTCTGAACATCACATTGCATTAAAATTCTAAAATTTGATATCAGTTCTATGTTAATTCATAAAACAAATGAATAAAATTTAGGTAATCTTTTATTATTCACAACCTTCGTTATCCTTACGATCAAGATCTTGACCAAAAGTGAATTTTAAATTAGAAATGTTCACCACCATAAAAATGAAGCTCGCAAGAATTTGAAGGGCAGTTAATATAGTAGGCTGGAGTTATTTGTGTATTTACTTGTATATAGTTAATTAAACCTAAGTTTTTGGCATCGTTTTCGTGGAATATTTTTATGCTTAGCTTTATAAAAAAGAATGTGTGGTGCCTTTTCAATCTCAACTTATGTTTCTTTTTCAGCAATAGATTGACAACTTATATTTTATGAACCTAGAGAATGAACCAGACATATTCTCCAATATCTTGAATTTTGAAGGGCACTCCTCGAAGAGAATAATTTTAGAATTGAGAGATGGTTAATCAGCTATAGTCGTTTTGGGAATATGGAGCCAAGACGATGTCGGAATGGATCGGGAGATGAGGTAAGAATGAAACAAGATAAAAAAAAAAAGCGGACTGCAGGGCCATTTTGGATGAGAGGACAGCACCACAGTGCTGTTACAACGCGAGCCTGAGGTGAACTTTAAGTTCGTAGTGTTGCGGTACTGTCGTGATTAATAAAAACAGCAGTTTGCCATTTTAGGTTTTTTTTTTCAAGCGGTAGGAATTAAGTGGGGGCAGCAGAACGAATGAATTTTTGGGTTGTGGTACAACGCCGAAAATCCAGTCTCGTGACTCAATGAGGTGTTTTCATTCTTGTATTGCTAAGTACCTATTGGCGTATTGCTTAAAAGTTAAGTGACTATTGTTGTGACATCTAGAGAGAAGTTTATAGAGTGTTTATGAGACCTATTATATTATCCTAGTCATAGTAGAACCCACACATCGCAGAATATTTAATGTTGTTATAATTGTGTGAAATAGTATAGATCTCCTGTGTCGTTTTCTGTTTTTTCTTATTCCTTTATTGTGGAGATAATTAAAGTATAAGAGGTATCGTTGTCTTAACCATAGTTTCTGGTATAAAACTACAGAGATTCAAGAATATAAAGAAAATGGTAAAATCCTTTTATTTCAAATATTGCAACATTTATGAACAACTTTGGAGAATGAAAAACGAAGATCCCCATCCCATTTTTTGATTTCTTAACAAAGTAATCGATGAATTCAAATATTCAAAGGTGGCCAAAGAGGCTATGAGAATGGGAAGTACTATTTTCTTACCAATCAGAAGAGAACTTCAATTATAAGATGAATTGGAATTATTTTAGAGTAGTTGATGGGTTGTTCTTGTTTCTTATTTCTTTGTCTTCATTTTTTATTTTTTTTTAGAAAAAAGAATTACATGACTCAGACATCTATGATTCATGTATGATAAAACAATTTTTTTATTTATGTTTTGGAACAAATTAGGTCCTCTCAAATAGTCACTCTTCCGTACTCTCGGGCCTACATAATAATTTTGAGACGCTCCACTTCTTTATTCAGCTTTTGGTTTCACTCAAATGCCTGATACCAACGGAGATAATTGCTCTCTCTTATATACCTTGGCTTCCCTAATCTATGTGGGACTTTGTTTCCATGTCCGTATAAACCCTTAAAAGATTGTTATTTTATGCCTAGAGAGAAGAAGAGAGAGGGAGAAGGTAACTATATAAAATACCCCAATTTCTTTCAAATTTATCTTGTGACGTCGGAAAAGTATCCAATTCAACCTCCAACCTTTTTAATTCGTTTCAAAAATACCTTCTTAACAGAAACTTTCATCAAACACACCTAATCAAAACTTTAAAACAAAATAGAGTTGAAACTTTAAAACGATTAATAAACCACATTACACACCCGTATACATTAGAACAAGCATTTCGTACAATTTACTCAATCGGTTTCAAATTTTATACATTATATCCCCAAAAAGGCAAAAGGGGAAGGTGTGTCAATTTCTTGGTTGTGTTGAACATGCCATGGAAAATAATATTTTGCAGAGTGATGAAGAGAAAGCTGTGAAATGAGGGTTTGGTTTGGCAAATGGCAATAGCTATGATTTAGGATGTAGAAGAAGTAAGAGGTGTAGATTCTTGATTTACCCATAAAATTAGGGAAGAAAACTATCTATATAGCCATCAGATAAAGGAAATAAAAAGCTTTTGATTGATTTTTAGGTCAAGTAGGCCTTTCCTTGTTGGGAAAGTGGATGGTGTCCTAATTTGAACTGCCTAAAAAGGTGTGTGTAGTGTTAATTTGGATATGTAAAGAAAGAGAAATGAAACTCATGAAGGCCACTCATGTGAAAATTGTCCAAATCTTCTTTATTAACTTAGAATCGATACAGCGTGATTTTACCAGTTGAATCCCTATAAATATTAGAGGTGTCGATGGTCATCCAACACTATAATCGAAATTGTCCAAATTAAGCTTTTTTTTTTTTATAATTTGATGAATGTGTTTGTCAACTATCAAATTTGATTGTAACGAGTCTTTATTATCATTTTACACCGTTATCTAAATATTGACATGCGCATGACATGTCTATTCGACCAATAAATAATGATTTGACATGACTTAAAATGGAGATGAGTTATAAATTGGTTAAGATCAAATGTATTACGTTGCGGTCTCTTCTTTATTTTCGTTCTTCCAATTTAATTTTTCCCCATTAATTCCTTATATTCATCTACATTCGAACACATTGGGTTATATATATATTTGTTCTTTAAATTCTACAACTTCACGTAAAGAAAGCACTTGGACATTTACCAGAGCCTTTTCTTGTAGTTTTAGTTATTCAATTTGTCGATAGCCAATGTAGAAAGCCATACATTATCGTGCCTGACATTTGAAGAAAATGATAAAATCAAATTCTACCCAAACTCAACTTCAATTAATTTATAAATTTATCGTATTGATCAATTTCAATTATGGACCTCATTTTTTTATCTGTAGTTCTATGTAATCTTTATGGTTAAGATCATTAACTAAACTATGATGTAACATATATTCATTAAACAAATGTTATCTGTGGTTGGATGGTACAAAGTAAAACCATATTTAAGACTGCATAACAAAAACTCACTCCCCACTCAAAATCATCATGTATCTAAGAGATTTGGGAGAGTGAAGTAAAAATAGAGTGCGATATAGTAAATAAAAGAGACTTGATACGTTCTTCTAAAACGAGACGACTATATATATGTATTGCAAAGCACCACTCTATAGATGCATCAAAGGAAGAAAGATCCTCCACGGCCTTCTCCATCAACTCCTCCACACATCTCTTAGCTCCTTCAATCCCCAAAAGCTTGGGATATATAGCTTTATCACAACCCAAATCCTTCTTTGGTGTTTTCCCCAGCTCCTCTGCTGACTTAGTTAATCCCACAATATCATCTACCACTTGACACATCACTCCAACATGTCTCCCAAATCTCCTCAGCCTTGCTTATCTCCCCCTCGCCGCCTCCCCGATTATCGCCCCGCAGACTGCCGATGCCTCGATCAGCCTTGATGTTTTCAGCGTGTGAATGTACTCGAGTTCCGCAAGACTCACTTCTTTCCCCTCGCAGTGGAGATCCAGGAGTTGCCCCCTGAGCAACCCGTCGAACCCAGTTGTTGAAGCAAGCTCAATAATGGCTCTCAAAATTCGTTCGGATGAAACATTTTCGATTCTCTCGACTATGTGTTGAAATGCTAGACAAAGGAGTGAGTCTCCAGCTAGTCTGGCCGTTTCTTCGCCAAACACCTTGATAAGAATATGAAATATGAAAGATTATATTTTTCAAAAACTAAAACTTTTTGAGTTTAATAGTAGTTTAAACATACTATTTTATTTGATTTGGTTAGAATAGTAGTTTAATGGTATCAAAAGATCATGTAATATTCAAACTCCTATAATGTAATCCTTGTGAATCAATCTTAATGCACTAGTTAAACTTCCTAAAACCTATAAGTGCAACTGAAGGATGACAATTAAGAATTTTGCATGACATTTAGTATAGATTAGAATGTACCCTCTTGGGTTAAAACTTCAGCATGAAAGTTCTAGATGTCTTTGACTTTACGTGAGATAAGACATTGATTTTATTGTTCTTGTTTGTTCCCCAGAACCATCCTCTTTCCTTTTAGATCTACCTTTTTGACTTGTGTGTGAGTGAGCTAGCGAAGACGTTTAGGCTTAATTGATAAGAGAGTGTCGGCAGTACGTGAACTGGATTCAGGATGTCTTGATACAGTTTGGTCCATATTCAGTGTGGGTGTTAGAACATTGAGAGAACATTTAAGCCACTGTACTCTTTTAGAATGTAAAAGATCACAAATAAACTCAAACTTCTCCCAACAATCACTTATTATGTTGGTCTTGTGATGATCACCAAACCGGCCACAAGAATGTTGAGAATATAAATAAAAGCATTTAAGTTTAGTGGTAGTTGAACGCATACTTTATTTGTTAGATCGCCAAACCGGCTACAAGAATATTAAGAATATGAATAAAAACCTTTGAGTTTAGTGGTAGTTGAACACACACCTTATGATTTGCGGGGCTCCCGGGCCGGACATCGTCATCGTCCATGCAAGGAAGATCATCAAGCATCAATGACATGGTTTGGATCATCTCAGTGGCACAAGCCATGGGCATGGATTGAGCTTCGTCTCCACCCACAAGCTCACAAGAAGCAAGGCACAGAATCGGGCGAAAGCGCTTTCCAGGCAGCAAAAGAGAGTATCTCATTGCCTCGTGGATCTGCGTCGAGTGCTGCAACGGCACCGTTCTATCCAAAGCCTCGTTCACTCGCTTTACCTTCAAACTCAAGTAGTCTTTGAACCCAAACTCCGGAAAATTACAAGTGCTCTTCAAGTTCTTCTCCCTCCGAGAAGCTTGGGAAAATGGGGTTTGAGTTTGGTTGTTTTTAATGAAGAGTACTGATCTCCTACAGATCAAACCAAAAGGACGGCAGCGGACCAAAGCTATGGCCATGGAAGAGAGCTGGAGGAGAAATTAATTAGCAGCAAAGCAAGTGATGGGGTTTTGTTTGGTTGGTTTAAATTTGAGAGTTGAAAGGAGGAAAATTGGTGATTCCTTACGTTCCAAATTTGGAATTTAGTGTACCCATTAATTATTATTATTGCAATGTCCACGATTAAAAAGTTGAATATTTTTACATTGCAGCTTTATATTATATATCACAAATTTTCAAATTTTGATTATCCTTATTGGAACATATAACATGTGATGTGTGACAATGTCATCTTCTTGATCTCGAGTGTTTCGTTGTAATTAAAGGTTATATATATATGTCCGCTTTTCAATAACAATTTACTAATTAGCGCTCGTGTTAATTTGACTATTAATATTAAAATAATAAAAAGAAAACATAGTAATGATATTTTGGAATGGGAAGGACATGATGCACCCAACCATCCCACAACAAACTTCATGTGGTCTTGCCACCAACAAATTTATAATTACCTTTTGTACCTCTTTTTATCTTTTTTATTTATTTTATTATTCTGTCATAAATGCCAAAACCCTAATAGGTCTTTGTCCCATATATAAAGAGAAAACATTTTTTTTTAGAAAAAGAGTACTTCATTAATTGGAAAGGCCACAACAAGCTACAAAAGAAGGGATTTCCTATTGACTAAGGAAAGAAATCCTGAAAGGGGTAATTATCAAGCCAAAAACTTACCGTGTGGGTAATATATAGTATATCTAAATAAGGCTACTTCCCCGAAAACCTTGCATTCAAGTGCATAGCCTTTAACGGGAGAATTGCAGCACTGAACCAATTGATATCTCGAGTTACTGACAAATATTTACCATTTTTCCAAGTACTCAGAAAGAATGGCTCGTTTGAATAGATCAAGCAATGCGAAACGCATTCACCCAACTAAAAGAATATTCCAGTGTCGTCCCGTTCCTCGCTAAACCTCTTCCAGGCGATGAATTGTCTCTATACTTAGCCATTTCAGAAACGAGATTAAGTTCGGCACTAGTCAAGGAAGAAAATAGACGTCAAATGCCGGTGTATTACACTAGTCTATATCTATATCTATATCTATAGTATATCTAAAAGGGGCTATAGGGAGAAACTTTTTCTCCCTATTTTACCCTTTTAATTTTAATATTTCCATAGATATTTTGAGGTCAATTTTTCCTAATTTTTCTCTCTCCCTCCCATGCCATTTTCTTTTTTTTTTTTTCATTTCTTTTAAAATATATAATTTCCATCCTTACAAATTTTAGTTTTCTAAAATTAATCTTCTCTTTCTAATAAACTCTCGCTCTTAAAGGTTAGAATATAAAGAGTTAGAATGTGAAAGATTTTGTCTCTGAATTAATTAAAAAGTTATAATTTATTTTGAATTATAATTAATAAGGAATTTCAAAAGTTTCGTAACTTTTTATTTTCTACAACTATATAAAGAGTTTTTTCTTACTCTTTCTCCCAACATTTTTTTCATCAAAACTTGAGTTTTTTTCCTCTTTCGATATGTTAATTTTCTCCTTTAGTCAATGTATTGTGTCTTCTTATATTTGGTTAGATTGTTTGATCGAATATTCAACTTTTTTAGTTCTTTTTTTCTAATGCAAGTCATGAAAACGACTCAACCAACTCGAAAAAGGAAAGGGAAAATGAGTGATAAGATCAAATCACCTTGGACGGATCCACTTTGGGATGGCACTTGATAACCGTGATGACTCTCTCAATGACCTTCTTGGTAAAACGATCATCGTGTGATGAAAATAGCCGGAGCAATCCATCGGAACATGGTTGCTGTTGGCATTCCCCGTGAGCTAGAGCAAGGAATCAGATCGGAACTCAAACATGACGAAGAACGGCCGCCCTGAATGCCATCTCTCTCTCTAACTTTTCTTCATGGGGTGACTCTTGGGAACTTATTAATGATCCAGTAAAATCTGAAGGGAAGGTGCATTTGGCCTACTCAAAGCACGTGCATTTTTAAAGAATACTTGATTACCTACGATATATAAGTAATTTGTTCAAAAAGTTTAAGAGATGACATTCTTGCTGTTTTTTTGTTTTTTTTCAGTCATTTTCTTTTTCAATGACTCAAATAAGAAACCGAAACAGAGTTTTATTTAGTTTTATGTATTGTCATGTTTAGGGAAAAAAACGAAAAATCCATGAATATGTGTTTTTTTTAGGAAAATAATTTAAGTAATTGAAGAATAATACTTTTAGTCACACTAACCGAATCAGTAGGTGATGAAAATTATTGAGACTTTGATTTTATGAGATAAACATGGAAAATAAGAAAAAACTTGGTGAGGTAAACCTTTAAAGATAAAAAAAGCCAATTTATATTATAAATTTTAACTATTTAATTAATTTTTATATTTTTAAATATTGAAATAAAAACAATGAAATTTTACGTGCACCGCACGTGTTTCTTACTAGTATATCTAAATGAAGCTATGGAGGAGAATCTCTACATCTCCATTTTGCCTTTTAACTTTTTAATATATACCTAATTTATCATTCCAACTTTTACGAGAGGCGATTGTTCAAACAAAATGTCTGTTGAGAGAAATTAATCTAAATGAGAGTTGTGACCGTTCGACAAACCATGCATCCATTCCTATATAGGTATGATTGCAAATTATTATAAAACGAAATAAAATCATGTATTTTTTTTCTTTCGCCTAAAACTCATTTTCAAAATGAATAGGTAGATTTTGTCCTTGAAACTTATTTTAGTCGATGAAGAGGTAGAGTATAATATTATATTTATTGATATGATTTTCAAGTTTTAATTATCTGTCGATTATTTTAAATTTTTTGTGCATAGATTACGTTTAAGTTACATATTACATATTATCTTCAAATTTTAAAATATAATATATTCATGTTATGTTTTAATATTTTGTGATAGGAGATTTGATGTACTTATGTTTTTAGGAGAAAGTTGTTCAAGAAAAGGTAGGTAAACTCTATGTGTGTGTATTTATATATATGTGAAAAAAAAAATTTCTTATATTTACTAACATATTATGATTAATCTTTTCCATGATTATTATATTTACTAACCTATGATTATATATACACACACACTTTATATATGTAACGAAAATATCATGTTTAATTTTTTTAACAGATTTTGCCCTTAAAACTTTTGTGAGATAGGATTGTTCGGATCGAGGCGTCTATTAAGAGAAATAGTGCATCCGTTTATATATGGGTGTGATCGAGATTGAAACATCATGATCTATCATTAAGATACGGTTGTATCCATCATTTGACAAAAAAGTCCACGAGTATTCGAATAATTTTAGTTCACATTTTGCTTGCCTATTTTAACCTTTAAATTTTTATAAATTTCTATTTTGTCTTTAAATTTATGGTGAATTATATTTCATTCAATTACCCATCAAGTAACAATAAGTTATTTGAAGTAAAAAAAAATCTAGTTATTCTTCAAAAAAAAAAACAATTTAGTTCATAACTATATCGACTTAAGTTGTAACCATCTATTGAGTTTTTTATCATTTATCTCAAAACCAATTGACAATTAAATGAATAGTTCATAGCTATTCTAATATGCACGATGAAAATCTAGAGATTTAATATGGGAAATTATAATTAAAAATATTTTAACTTAATATATAAATTGCTTTATAAAATATTCTGGCTATATTTTTTCTTCTCTCACAAATGATTTCAAATCTAAGGAAATTGACTGTAATTATACTTTACGGTGGGAAATGGTTGTTAAATTTTTTAGATAATTGTAGACCAAGAAAGACTAATTTTAATTTCTTCATTAACATTTACATATTTACGATCCACAGTTATCTCATATTTGGGCAAAATAAAAATGAAACAGAATTGTATGTATATCTGTAGATTGTGATGTTTCCCATATCATACCCACAATGCACCTTTCTTTGTATAACAACCTCTATTAGATTCATTTCTCTCGATGAACACATTGACTCAAACAGTTACATCCCATTAGCACACTAAAATTTAAAGAAAAAAAATGAGAAATTTATGAAAATTTATGGACTAAATATAAGCAAAATAACAACTACATTTAGTTTTTTCAAATATAGCATTTTTTTAAACAAAAAATGGAGGTCCAATTTAAGAATTACAATTTTACCCTACAATATATCTGATTTATCAGTAATGTATTTGTAATAACTACTAATATATGTCTCTGATATATTAATGATATAATAATGATATACAA
The DNA here is from genome assembly GCF_013281855.1 of Momordica charantia. Lineage (NCBI taxonomy): Eukaryota > Viridiplantae > Streptophyta > Magnoliopsida > Cucurbitales > Cucurbitaceae > Momordica > Momordica charantia. The sequence continues at coordinate 22,790,310 of NW_028275162.1, read as the reverse complement.
TTGATTTACTTTTGATATAATTATGATATCAACTAAACTTCTAACATGGTTTACCATTAATATACTTATGATAATCATTGATTTACCACACTGATACAACATTTATATATCTGTGATATATACTTGATATGTTTCTAATTTACTATTGATATACAAATGATATACCACTAATATAACTATGATATAACTTCTTATATATGATTATATGATTTACCACCTAATATAACACTGATATATATTTGATATATACTTAATATACTTCTAATTTGCCACTGATATACCTCTGATATAATTACCATGATATCTACTAATATAACTATGATACATGTATGTTGATATAATACTATTATCCACTATTTTTTCATATGAAATCAATGGTAAAAAAAAATTATATACTTTATAAATTTAAACCGTTGATATCTCACATATTTAGTATCTAATTAATTAATATAGAATAAATGGTAGTGATATAGTAATCAATATTTTTAATAATATTAGTATATCAATCAACAAATTGCAATGGCAAACTAAATTTATAACCGTTGATATACCACTAAAAATTAAACATTTTGATATACCTTATATTTAGTATATCAGTTGCAAATATATTTAGTATATCATAAGTTATTTATATATATTAGAAGTATAATACATACATCCGATAATGTACATCATGCGTATATCTAATGTATATTGGAAGTATATTAGAATTACATCAAATATATATCAGATATAGATTGGATGTATATCAGATATCATAAAGGTAAAATCGGAATAATAAAAAATTCGAAAATAAGAATTCAAATATTTTGTTATATTTTGAAATTTTGAAAAACTGGTGACATTTTTGAAATACATACATTTTTTTCTGAATGCTACAATTACCCAAAATTTATTGGGTAAAATAGAAAAGTAAAAAATTTTACTTCATAGCTCCATTACCCTATAATAGATGGTCTTTTCTTAGTACAAATAGATGGAGTTATATGTTTTCCTGTTATATATATATCTGTATATAATATTATTCATTAGGCTTTGTTGGATTGAAGATGATTTTATCAAATTATATATACAAAACTTCGTCTGTCTATTCCAGAATAATGAAACTTGATGATTTTAGGTTAATTAATTTATTACAAAAATGTCATTTCAATTTCTTATTATTACTTCGATCTTTTAATTTGTTTTTTAACAAATTCTTTCAATAACTTTTCGTGCCAATCAGAGCATGGGACAGCATGTTAAGGTATCTATATTCAACCATTAGATTGAGAGTTCGAATCCTCATCCCACATGGAAACAAATTAACGAATCAAATGATGATCGGAAAAAAATTAGGACACTTGTAACCAATATGGCCGACAGTTTTATACTATTGGAAATTAGTGGGAAGGTAGCGCCGAGGGAAAGAGGGTGAGAGAAATTACAAGCCCTCTCAAATTTGCTGGTGCTTTGTATGCCTTTTGGGCTATTTCTTTGAGCAATATCAATCCCCAAAACTTGGAAACAGGGATTTGAACCCAAATTTTAAAAGGAGTAGATATTATTTACGTTCAGCGATGCCAATGTTCAATTAGTATGTACTTCAATCAGCTATAATGGAGTGACCCAAGTCTTTGCTTCAACCGAACCAAAAACAACGTAAATACATTTCATGACATCGGCTATTCATGACCTTGGATTATCATCTGTCAACAATTGATAGAGTGATAGGTCGCTCTCCTCTTAAAGACTAGTTTTTCCCTGTAGCTTAAACAACTCTATCCTTAATAAGCTCATAAAATTTGTTCATACTCAGAAGCCAAGAAAGTGAGACTCACTCAAGAGAAAGAATGCATTATCAAAGTCCAAACTGGAGCTCTTCTTGATTATGTAGCTATTGAAGGCTTCATAGGATCTACTTACTCAAATGCATAAAAGTAGCCTCAACAGTTGGCACAAAAAGCCTGAAAGAAATCACGACCACTATTTTCCTTGAAGATAATGTTCCATTTCAATTGACCCCTCTCCTATTCAATTCATGACTATGATATATTACGAGTCAATAATTTACATTTAACTATTGAATTTAGAAGAGCTTGGATTTCTTTTCAAGAAAAAATGAATAAATCAATAAAATGGTCAAGAGGTTTTTACTTGAAATCAGGTCAAAGTGAAAAGTCATAACTAACCTAATAGGAACGGAGCACTTATGAAATCTAAAATGTGGTTAGTTGATGATCAACATTTGGAAGACTCATGATTTACATGTTAAAGTTTGTCTAATAGACATGACACATCATAATTTATTTAACTAAAAGTGTATTTAAAGGCTAAAATAAAGTGGTTTAACCCAAACAAAACTAAAAATACAAATAGAAGATCAATCCTTTGCACTACCTATTGGCAACGTTATTGGCCAAGTAGTACAAAGGAGAAGTCCTAGTTGGATCAAAGTAAGAAAGCTCCTCCATGGCCTTCTCCATCAACTCCTCCACACATCTCTTAGCTCCTTCAATCCCCAAGAGCTTGGGATATATAGCTTTATCACAACCCAAATCCTTTTTTCGTGTCTTCCCCAACTCCTCCTCTGACTTTGTTAAACCCACAATATCATCAACCACCTGATACATCACTCCAATATGCCTCCCATACCTCCTCAGCCTCTTTATCTCTCCCTCACTATCTCCCCCTGTTATCGCTCCGCAGACCACCGAGGCCTCGACCAGCCTTGCTGTTTTCTTCTGGTGAATGTACTCAAGCTCCGCCAGACTCACTTCTTTCCCCTTGCAATGGAGATCCAGAAGTTGCCCCCGAGCAACCCATCGAACCCAGTTGCTGAAGCAAGCTCCACAATAGCTCTTAGAATCCGTTCGGATGAAACATTTTGTGTTCTTTCGGCTATGTCTTGCAATGCTATAGAGAGGAGTGAGTCTCCGGCTAGCATGGCTGTTTCTTCACATAAGAATAATGAATAAAATATTAAACTTACCAATCCTATTAACTCAAGCTTTGAGTACTTAATTACATGACATCAAAACAGGACGTCGTCTTTGTTCGAACTCGTGCAATGTCATTTTTCTTTGATTAATATTGATAATTACTTGTGCTAGTTTCCAAATCCACAGGGGGAAATGTTAAAAACAATCCAATTTACACCGTCAAGTTTAAACTTTTTGATTTAGCGATAGTTTAACATCCCTTATGACTTGCGGGCTTCCCACGGTGGATGTCATCGTCGTCCATACAAGGAAGATCATCAAGCATCAATGACATGGTTCGAATCATTTCAACGGCACAAGCAATGGGCATGGCTTGAGCTTCATCTCCACCCAGTAGCTCGCAGGAGGCAAGGCACAGAACCAGGCGAAAGCGCTTTCCAGGCAGCAAAAGAGAGTACCTCATGGCCTCGTGGATCTGCGTCGGGTGCTGCAATGGCAGCGTTTGTTCCAAAGCCTCATTCACTCGCTTTATCTTCAAGCTCCAGTAGTCCTTGAAACCAGACTGATCAGAAAAGTTACAAGGGTTCTTCACGTTGTTCTCCCTCTGGGTGAAGACAAAGCCCTGAGAAGCTTGGGAAAATGGGGTTTTAGTTTGGTTGTTCCTAATGAAGACTAATCTCTTACACATCAAACTCAAAGGATCAGACCGGAACAAAGCCATGGCCATGGGAGCTAGCTACAGGAGAAATTAGCTAGCAAAGAAGTAATAAAGTTTTAGTTCTTTTTTTTTTCCCCCTCAGCCGTGGAAAGACACTCCCGTTTGGCGGGTTGAACCTTGAAAGGAGACATTTTGATGATTCCTTCCTGTTGCAATGGAATTTAGTGTACGAATTAATCATTATGCATTGGACAACATTTTGCTACTTTATGTCAGATGGGGTCAAATTTTCACGACGATCTTATTTGGATAAAACAAGTTATGTGGGACAGCGTGTACTTGGATCTCAAAATTTTCATATCAATTATATAGGTTGGCTTTGCTTGTTGGATTGAAGTTATAATTTATATATACAAATCTCTGTTAATAGAACTTGCCCATTGGAGCTCAGTGAATGAAACCGAATAAGAGTTTCAGTCGATCATTTTATCTTCCACTCCACAATTTTTTAACTAATAAAAATGAAACCTTTCAAAAGAAACAATTTCATTGATGCTTAATTAAGTTACAAAAGAAAAGACAGGGTTACATGAAGCACCCCCAGTTGGAAATGAGTGAAGTAAATGAAACTTTTAATTTTAAGTTAGTTAATCTATTAAAACAATGTCATTTCAAACTCTTCTTGTTAATGCTTATGCACAAATTTAGAGAATAATGGTGGCCCTAAAGAAGAAAAAGAAAATAGAAGTGTAAGGAGTGTAAGGAAACCTCAGAAGAGAGAGAATGGGACAGGGGTAGAGAGAGAACCACGTAAGATAATTAGAATATAAAATTAATATATTTCATCAAATCGTTTTTGTTGAGAGAAATGAGTAAGAGAAATTGTATGCCTAAAGAGAGACTAGTAAGAATGGTGTGAAGAGAGAGATCATTGTTCGGATTTGTTGTGTTTTGAATGTTTGAATGTTTGGTTTTATTTATCCAATTACTCCAAAATGGTATTATTATCACTGCATCTTAGTCTTACCACCATCTCTTCTTATGGGAATCATCAACACTACTTTCCAATCAAAACTAAGCAGTTATCACTTAAATCTTTGATGGTTGAGAAAGGAAATTAAGATTTTCACTTCTAAAGTTTCTATAAACGCGAGATCCATTCAAGACATAGAATTAATTATCCCTGCTTTTCCTCAATAGTGGAGCTCTGTATCTTCCTTTCAACTTCAACCCTAAAGGTACACTCTACCACATGCGAGATCTTACCTTATATCTCTAAGATCCCATTAGAGGTGGAGCTGAAATGTGAAAAGAAAACTAACCGAAGAATTCATTGGAAACAGCACCAGAGAAGCTAACCGAAAAGTTTCTCATCGACAAAAGAGAGAAGCAACATGCACTACAACGATTTACCTCTTTCCCAATGAAAATTTTTCCAGACACATTTCATTTCATCGGGAAAAGCCATAGCTCCCGACGAAATAATTTCATTTATGTACCGACTGAAATGCAAAAAAGTAGCCTCAAGAATTAGCACATGCAGCCAATGAACCAATAGGAAGTATGACCACTGGTTTCTGGAAGATAAAAGTTCCACCTGGCTAAATTACAAGTTAATTATTTACTTTTAAGTGTTGAGTTTATAAGAGAATTGGTTTCTTTCTTAGTAAAAATAAGTGAAAAAGTAAATAAAAGACACCAATAATTACCTTCAGAATGAGTAACTCTTTTGAATGCATACTGACTCTGTCAGAGATGAGAATCCATATTAGCGTGTCAGTTCAGTTCCACGTCAACGCCTGCACATGCTTCAAACACAAATGATCTTTTATCCTTTAAACATCATCTCATTATAAAGTTGTAGAGCCTTAGCTCTATTACCCTTCCTCAAGTAGAACAAGATTAACGTTTGATATATACATACACTTGGTGCTAACGAACGATCTTTCATAACCTTCAAATATTTCTCTGCTTCCACCAGTTTCCCAGATTGGCAGAAGCTCGCAATGAGTGCCAAGAAAACTGACACTCCAGGAGACAGTAATCTGGCTTCCATTTCATTGAAAAGCTTAAGAATTTCTTGAATTTCACCCTTTTTCCCATATCCCACGATAAGATTGGTGTAAGTGGTTTCATCAGGTGAAAACCCGTTATCTAATAAAATGGTCAACATTGCATTAGCCTTTTCCAAATCTCCTCCCTCAAAAACTTTGGCTGTTGCCACATTGAAAGCTGAACAACTGGGAAGAAACCCTCTTTCCAACATTCTCTCACACATTCTCAAGCTTTCTTCTGCATTTCCTGCTGTAGCACACCCTTCAATGAGAAGATTGAAGGTCTCAGGATATGGCTTCAAACCCATGTTTTCCATCTCTTGCATCAAGCTATTAGCTTCTTCAATCTTTCCCTCTCTACAATGTGCACCTATGAACAAGGTATAAATGAAAGAATTTGCCTGAAATCCTCTTTTAGACATTTCCTCAAACACTTCCCATGCAGAAGTTATGTTCCCCTGTTTTACTTTAGCATAAACAATTAGTGAATAAGCAATGTCATCAAGAACCATATTTTTCAGCAACATCCTCTTCAACAACATTATACCATCATCAACTCTTCCCTCCTCCAAAATCCTGTAAATTAAACAAGCATTGACAATCAAAGAAGGAGAGCAACGACTCCCATGGATTATATTCAACATATCAGAAGTTTCTTGCAATTTACCCTCCTTGCACAACGAACTGACCATGATTCTAACAGTAACTACGTTTGGGTAAACTCTTTTCTGAATCATTTGCTCATAAATCTTCCACACCTTATGATTCTCGTCAGATTTTTCCACAACATGAATCAAAGTGTTGAAACTAATCAGACTCAACGAGAAACCACGTCCCTCCAAATGGGAACACACACTCAAAGCAAAGTCAATCAATCTCAATTTAGCACAAATCTGAACCAATAGATCGAACACTAAAGGGGATGAAGAAGTCACCTCATAAGTATCCAGTAGCGAATCCACAACAGAGAAATAGAAAGAGTTGCCCTCATTTTTCTTCAAAATTGACTCCAGCAAAGCCCGGGCATCGATCACCAGCCGCGCTTTTACTAAAATGTGAACCATAATACAGTAAGGTCGAGGCCCATGACTGAAATTCTTCCTCTTGGCCGACCAGTGGAAGAACCCCAGAGCTCGTTCGGCATCAACAGGTTGCTGGAAGTTAAGCAAAACTTTCTGAACCAAGAAATCGTTCAGTTCGAGCATCTCGAAATTTCGAGTAAGAGTGTCCCAGCTTTCGCGTCTTCTGAATGAGTCGCAAATTGAATTAACAGTAGCATCATCGTTGATAAGTTCAGCTGAAATTGAGTTTAGTTTTCGTATGGATGAGCGGAGGGAATTGTTGGACGATGAGAGAACAAATGATGGTAGTTTTTGGCGAAGTAACGCCATGATTTTAGAGCAATTGGAGAATCTGGAGAATATCTATGAAAATTTTACGAGCCAATCCATAGAATTTTCAGAAAAAAAATAATCTATTCTTCATATGTGAGCTGAGCTAGTTACGAAAGAGCAGAAGAAATTAGTTTCAATCGAAAATGCTGAACAATGGGTTTTGTTTGGAAATTTTGAAAGAAATAGTTTTATTATTATTTAGAAATAGGCTAAATTTGTTCACTAGCGTGTTTTTTCACCAATTCCTCCCTGAGTCTTTTTCTTTTTATATAGAATTCTTTAATATTGATAAATTTTTTTTACTCTAACTTTTCACTCATTCACTGAACATTTTACGACTTATGTTTATTATAAGTCAATTTTAACATTCACCATAATTTTGAATGACTTATAAAACCTCTAAATTCGTCTGTATTCAATTTCATTGTTTTTTTTTATTTGATTTGAAGTAATTTTTTTTTAGAATTTTTTGTTTATACTCTATGTTAAATATTTTTTCATTTGTGTGTTTTATGAAATGAAAATAAAAATAGAATAAAAAAGTATTTGATTTCAATATCGATTTCTTTATTTTTTTCAAAATTAAATCTTTTTAATAAAATTAAAAAATTGATTAAATATGAATTTCCATGATTTCTTAAAATAAAATATTTACAATAAAAATAAAATAAAATAAAATCTTACCCATTTAAATTTGATTTAAAAATCAACATTTTTAATAAATTTTTTAAAGTTAAAAGATTTAATTGATGGTATAATTAACAAAAATATTTTTCCCATTTGATTTAAAGGTAAGGGAAGAGATCACAAGGAACACATAAGGAGAAAATTACAATTTCTTTCCCAATTTTATTTTACTCTCGTCTCCTTCTCACTGTCTCTCTTTTTTTCTTTCAATCTTTTTTTTTTTTTTGCCTTTTTTTTTCCTTCCCTCCCCGTCACTCTCTTTATTCTTAGTTTTTTTGTTCACAAAAAATAAAACTACTTTTTCTCTCTTTCTTTATTTTTTTTCTTTATTCTTTCAACATATCTTTTTTTTTCTTGGTTTTCTTTTCTCTATGTTACTCTCTTTCTTCTTTGTCTTCTCTCTTTTTTTTGTTTTTCTTCTTTAAAAGTTTTTTTTTCTCTCATGTCTTTGGTCTCCCCTCAAATATCTTTCTCAATAGTTTCTCTCTTCCACTAATTTTCACTAAATTTTCTACTAGCACCACGAGTGAATAAAAGATAAAAATCGGAGTTTTTTCTCAGTCTATTAATTTCCATGTTGTTATTGAATGAGAATAAAGTAAGTTGCTATATTTTTTCATATATTATTTTTTCCTACCAACATTACTTTAAGGATACGTTCCTTCCCCTGTTTTATTTTATCTTGCTTTTTTCTTCCTGTATTCCTGTTGTTAATTTTATATTATTGTTTCTTGTAACATGATATTTGATGTTTATCTAGATTACGCATATAATAAATGATTATATATTTTGTCAATTTCATTGTAATATTATTTGGTGGAGATTTTGTATTAAATTTTTATCAAAGATTTTAACTCAAATTTTTCCAAAGGGACGATGGAACTTTGAGAGATCGATTTTCTTGGATTCTTGAGGGTAAAATCAATATATTTTTAATATGTTTCCTAAATAAAAAAGTGTAATTTAAACCGATATTATCCTCATATTTTGCTTGAAAAAATAATTTACAAATTCCTAAAAAAAAAAATTACCTTTCTAAGCAATTAAACATCTTTTAGAAAAAATAAAATAAAAGATGTATCTTATCTGTAATTCTTCTTTGTTAAGAAAAATTTTGTTGTAAAAAAACATTTAAATTATAAGAAAACTTTTCTGTAAACACGTTTCCTCCGGTAGTTAACCAATAAAATCTTTTTCTTTAATATTTTCTTAAAATCGAGAAATTCGAGAGGTTGACTCCCTTAATATTCTTGATGAATTTATTTTGGAAGGCCCAATTAAATTCAAATAACTAAAAAATTTTAATGGCTTTAGACCAGAATTATTATTCATTATTTGTCTTATCAGAGTAACGTGAGACATTTAAAATAAAAATAAAATTTTTTTTCTTTAAAGGTCATTTTCTTGAAAATAATATGAGATATAATGTAAATGACTTATAATCATTCATTTGTATGTCCAATCACATCCTATAAACAAAGATCAGTGGCGACTCCATTTTTCTCCTTTTAGAAAAAAATCGGTCCAGGTCACAAATCTATATAACAACAAGACTAAATTAAAATATGTTAAAAGATAAAATGTTTAAAGAAGGAAAAAAAAAGCTTTTAAACAATAGAAAATAAATTGAAAATAACATACTTCAAGATCAGACAATATATTTAGTCATAAAAATATTTTAAAATATGTGCTTTTTTTTTTAAGAAAATAAAATGTGTTATGCGGTTCTAAAACTAACCTAGGCTTAAAATCATCCGTATGTTTTCCTTGTAGAAAAAAAAAGACGTATGTATGTTCATTATCTAAAAAGTTGTTCTAAAATCAAAAGTGATGGACCGAAAGTCACCCTATAATCATTTTAATTTTACGGGAAATCATCTTTAGATATAGTATAACTATACAAACTAATTACCAAAATCAATTTTTAAAAAATAATAAAATATAACGAAACATAATTATTTTAATTAAAGCTATTTTTACAAAAAACAAAAAAAAAAGAAACTTTAAAAATATTTGTTTAATTAGTAGGTATGACAAATTCACTCTAACTACACCACTAATAAATTTTTTTTTGGCAAAACTTACTAATCGGGCCCTTCTTTAATTCACCTTTCTTGATGTTTATGATTTTTCAACAAAAAATATATATATAAATGCTGATGTAAAAATATATCGTAGAGCTACCTGTTGGGTCCTAGCGAGCTGGTAGGAAAAGTCTGTCTAGGGAACTAAAATATAGCGAGCTTGAGAGGGAAGATCTCTCGGGCGAGCTGACGCTGAACAAGCTGAAAGGGGGAGACATGCAAAAATAGGTAGATCACTCCGACGCTCAAGTTAGTCTAAGTTCGAGTTGGGCAGATCAACTTTAGACAGAAATTGCATACCTGATTGAGTGGAGTGAAAGTGTATTTATAGTGGGTGAATGGATGGTTTCCTATCACACATCGGTCTATTCCACTATTTTGTGGGTAGGTTTCACTTGATGTGTCATTTGAAACGGTTCGACCTAGGGGCTGACACAGGAGCCCAAGGCTTCCTTCTCGACCTATTAACTTGGCCTGGATTGTTTTTTGGGTGAGTGTTCGGCTCGCATGGTCAACATTCCAGCCTCCCAACAATAAATATTGACATTTCATCGATATTTTCATAAATATTTCTATAAAATTAAGACATTAACATTTCTGCCCACCTTAATATTTAAAATCTTAATTAATACTCTACTAAATAAGTTTTCCCATACATGATTGCAAACTTTACTTCTTTGAAATGATTCAAGTAAAAAATTCAACAAAATAACAACTAGATCTTTTGCGCTCATTTTCTCACTAATATCGGCAAGTCCAACGATACATCTTGTTGAAATCATCAAAGTATTCATGTCCATCTTTATTCATCCATTCAAAAGCCAAAGAGAATTATCTTTTATGTAGATACCAACTTTGTAAGATGCTGCTCAAATTTTGCCCATACCTTAGAATTGGAATTTTCTTTATCAACTTAATGTAAAATACATTTTTTAACCATCATAATTAATTAATTAATGACAGTTTCTTATTAACCGTCATATTTACTATCTTCTTTCTTTTTTTTTTATGGGCGATACAGTGACATTTTAAAAACTTCAAAAAATATCTCCTTGTGACATTTTTTAAACATGGTCTAATGTTGAATATGTAATTACTTATAATAATGTTGTAAGAAATTTCATACATTTCCCCTTTTGTTTAGTCACTGCCTTCTACGGTAACATGCTCAAATCATTCATAAGCAAGTTTTGGCTTTAATTTACTACTAAATATTTTATATATTGACCGATGATTGTCATTTTTCCTTTTAACAATTTTTTTTTTCTTTTGCTTAACCACACATGCCTTCCAACATCTTTTCTAAAAAAAGTTCACGGGACTTTGATTCCATTGTAGAGTATAAAGACCACGACAATAACAATAATAAGAAAAAAACGGCTCTTAAAGAATGCAAACACGCACCTCTCAAATTCTTTTTTCTTTTTAGTACAATAAGTGATAGGGGAATTCGAACTTATGACTATTATGATCAAAGACAAGTGCCAATTACCATTGGGTTAGGCTGCACCTCACAAATTCATATAGTAGAATAAAAAACATTAATTAAAAAAAAAACAAGTAAAGAGGGGTAGCACCTGTAATTAAGTTGTTCAGTCTATTTGAACTTAAATCCACCATCCAAATCAAATATCAAAACTCATTTATTTTAAAAATGGAGTATATATTTTTGTTTATTTCTCGAAATCGATGTTGTGTAGCTTATGCTAGTGGATCCCTATAATCAAGGCTCATTGACTGAGCAACACTATTATCAGTACAGTGCTCGAAGTTTGAGACCTCATAGTGGGGTACCTCGAGGCCCAAGTATATTATTCGAGCACTAATAATTAATATAAAGATAATTAAAATTCCAAAACAAAATTCCAACCCACCCACTATTTTGACTTGTGATTTTTCTTCTAATCTTAGCTCTCTAGTGCATAACCATATTCATACTCCTAAAAGAATTCGTCCAATACAATTGTAACTAAGGATCCATTCCATAATTCCTTTATAAGTGTGTGATGAGGGTTACCACCTTTTCAAACTATTCGTTCAATCAAAATTTACTACCCAACACAATGTGATATATATAATCATGATTCTATGTTTTTTTGGCCCACACTTCATTCAATTTGGACAAATCTATCTCACAATCAAAATCAAAATCAAGTTATGTTTTGTCTTATCATACTCTACTATTTGATTAAGCTAAAACAATAAAGTTCATTATTTCGCTGCCCAAAACCTTTACAAGTCATTCATAACCTTCTTAGCCTAAATGTGTCTTATTCGATTATACTTTGGATACACCATTAATTCATTCACCGTTCAAGCACACACATTTCTTCTCTTTATTCTTACAACGTGCATGCTATAAAATTTCTTCAATGTCACGATTCCCGTATGCTACTCACTCGAAGCTCTACTTTAAACTTCTTTTCAAACTTGAATAGGATACAGTGCTCGGATTAGTTTTAGTACTAACTTTTGATTGTTGATTCAATATATAATTTTCATGCCACTCACAAGTCAAAAGAGGAAAGGTCAAAAGAAAAATATTTTTCTGGCCAATAATTCAAACCCATGATGATTGGTGCGTTAAGAGCCAAAAAACATGGAGGTAATCAAATCACCGTTTAAGCAAATCTGAGGAATACTTTTCGCATCATTTCTGAGGGGAAAAAAGGTCAGACTCTAAAAAAAAAAACAATTATCCAAAATATTTATTTTGGTCTCTGTACTTTATAAAAGAAAATGACTATTTTGGTCTCCTAATTTTATTTTTTTCTATTACAATTTTAATACAATATATTTGTTGAGATGTAGTTATGAGACTTTATATTAAATGGTTTTTGTTTGGTGAAGAATGCATGTTAAAATGTTACCAATAAGAACCAAAATGTTATTTTTTAAAAGTAAGAGAATCAAAACAAGCACTTTGAAAATATAAAAATTAAAATGAACAAAAATTAAAAATAAAATAATCAAAATAACTCAAATGAATCAAAGTTAAAAAAGTAGGTCAAAATAATATTTTAACCCAACAAATAAATAAATATATGACCGTTGTAACCAGCTGTTTTTTTTTCTAAGGATAAAGGGCCAATAGTATCTTTTGTTTGTTTCACAAAAAAGAGGGCCCACTTTCCCTCCTTTTTATTGGCTCCAAGAATCTGATACAATGACTAACGGCTAATACACGGAGAACAACAGAAAGCCGAAGCCTAGAACAACACGTTTTTACTTTTTTACCCCCGCTGGTTTTTTCCTCTTACAGCGGCCACTGCATGGCCTTCGTCAGATTTTAACCGTCCGATTCATCTGATCAGAGTCCACGTGAAATGTGGGTCCCCCGGTCCCCACCTCTCTCTCTCTTGCCCATATATTCCTAATTCCTGCATCTCTTTTTCCTGCTTTTTCCCGGTTGCTTTCCCCTGGTTTTAACTTGGTCACACTCATTCTGTCCTTCACTGATTCCCCCTCTCTTTTCCAGTTTTGGGTTCTTTAAGCTCCTCTGGTGCCTCCCTGTGAAGCAAGGCGCTGAGGGCTATGGAGTATCAAATGGGTGTTTCATTTCTCCTCATGGTTTTCTCTCTTTTGTCTCTTCAGGCAACCGCTGAAGGTTTGAGATATGATTTTCGCTGTTTGTTTGATTTATTTCGGCCGAATCTGAGTTTTTTTCTGATGGGCTTTGCCGTTTACTAGTCATTGTTCTTGTTGTTTTCGATGGCTGCTTTTCTTTAATGTTCTGTTTTCACTTTGGCGAATGTGATTTCCGTGGCTGTATTGAAGTTCATTTTCATTTCCAAGAGAAATTTAAGGAACCCAGAAAGAAAAAAACGAAAAGAAGGAGACGGAAAAAAACTTCATTGAATGGGTTTGAATTTCTGTGGGTTGCGGGTCAGGTGTTTAATTAAATGCCCAAGAGAGGTAGTTGGATGGGTAGTTTATAATTGCTGCTCTCTCATTAATGGACTCTGGATGGATGGTCAAAGTTTACTGCATTTATTCTAAACTCTGGAGCTTCAGCTGTGTATGTAATAAACTAATAGTCTAATCTAAACCCAAAAACTTAAACTAATAGTAGAGGGTATATTTAATTTTATATTCTTGACACTTTCTCAATTGTAGTTTGAGAAATTTGTATGGGGCCTCTGTTCGGATGCTGAACATAAAAGTTTAAGTATGTGTTAGGAATCTCCTGACATGTGATTAATGGGTCGCCACCATAATGTAATTTTTGTTTTTGCAGATGTATTTGTTGGTGTGAATATAGGAACTGATCTTTCAGTTATGCCTCACCCGACACAAGTGGTGACCCTTCTGAAAGCCCAACAGATTCGACATGTTCGATTATACGAGGCCGATGGTGCAATGCTGATGGCCCTTGCGAACACAGGCATTCAAGTTATGGTAACTGTCCCCAATGAACAGATTTTAGGGATTGGCCAATCAAACGCCACTGCAGCTAACTGGGTTAATCACAATGTCATAGCACATTACCCAGCTACTAACATCACGGCCATTTCTGTTGGCTCTGAGGTTCTAACAACTCTTCCTAATGCAGCTAAAATTCTTGTTAATGCCCTGAAGTACATTCACTCAGCTCTTGTTGCAGCCAACCTTGACCACCAGATCAAGGTCTCTACGCCTCTTTCTTCTTCAATTATTCTCGATTCATTCCCACCTTCTCAAGCGTTCTTCAACTCGTCGTTGAGTTCTGTGATAGTCCCCCTGCTTGGTTTCTTGCAGTCCACCAACTCCTTCCTTATGCTCAATGTGTATCCCTACTATGACTATATGCAATCTGATGGCTTTATTTTGTTGGATTATGCACTCTTAAAGCCTCTCCCTTCGAACAAAGAAGCGGTTGATTCCAACACGCTTCTTCGATACTCCAATGTTTTTGATGCTATGGTTGATGCTGCCTACTCTGCCATGGCTTCTCTTAATTTCACTAACATACCCATTGTAGTTTCAGAAACTGGCTGGCCATCAAAAGGTGGCTCTAATGAGCCAGATGCGACCTTGGAAAATGCAAACACTTACAATAGCAACTTAATTAGGCATGTGCTGAACAAAACTGGAACTCCTAAGCATCCAGGGATTGCTGTTAGTACTTACATTTATGAGCTCTATAATGAGGACATGAAACCTGGGCCAATCTCAGAGAAGAATTGGGGATTGTTTGATGCAAGTGGAAGGCCTATATACATTCTGCGCTTGACAGGGTCAGGACTTGTGTTAGCCAATGATACGATGAACCCGACGTACTGTTCTGCAAAAGATGGTGCTGACCCAAAGATGCTGCAGGCTGCATTGGATTGGGCATGTGGACCTGGCAGGGTGGATTGTTCAGCTTTGCTTCAAGGGCAGCCATGCTACGAACCTGACAATGTGATGGCTCATGCATCATACGCTTTCAATACTTATTATCATCAAATGGGGAAGGCATCGGGTTCATGTGACTTCAATGGGGTGGCTGCAGTTACAACCTCAAATCCAAGTAAGAGAACATCTAGCAGAATTCATCACTTCTCTTGTTTTTTCTTCTCCTGATGTTGTTCTTCTGCATATCTTTAGAGCTTGCTAACTTTGTTTTCTGTTGTCTTGATGAATGCAGGCCATGGATCCTGCTCTTTTTCAGAAAGGTAAACCTCATGAACAGACCTTTTAAGAAATTATGAAAAAGATTAAACACACTCTAGCTTATCTATTCTGCAATATACATAATAATCTCATCTTTTTTCCCAATTGATAGAGTCCGATCTTAAGTATTTAGGTACAGTAGTGATTAAATGAATTTAATGGAGTACTCTTGCCACGATCAAAACCACTTCCCACTCAAAAGAATTATATTTAGAAGCGGATTGGTAGTGATTTATTAGTACTTTTGGAAAAAGTTAGCACTTAGAATGCTTTTGACCAAAGTGATTGTTAGAAAAGTACTTAAAAACACTTTCAAAGGTGTAGAATCAAACATCTAAATTACTAATTTTTACAGTGTCGGGAGGAATGGCACCATGGCAAACATCACAGCCCCATCAATGAACTCCACAAATTCAGAATCTTCTGCAAGCGATCTTGGGCATAATATTTTGAGTTGCGCAGTTATGATGGTTGGAGCTCTGCTTGGAACTTCCATTTGGTTGTAGAGAAGATGTGCATTAGAAGTGCTTTTGCAATTTTTGCTTCTTTTTTTTTTTTTTTTTTCTTTTTTCTTTTGGATGATCCATTAGTGGGGTGAGTTATGTTCTCTCTCGCAGAGTGGTGATCTGGTTAGTTTTAGGCTATTCTCTCTCCTTCCATTCAATTTTGTACAAGCCAAGATGGAGTTGTGGAGAATTGGAATTGTATTAGGCTATTGTTATTAGCTCTTCTAAACTGAAACTGATGTAACATTTTTTCCTTCTGCTTTGGAAATCAGGGCTTTATTATTATTCTTTGGTTAAATTATAAATTCATGTAATCTGAAACTGATGTAACATTTTTGAATTAGTTGTTAGAGTTAATATTGGATAATAAAATGCTAATAATACTTTATCAAATTAGTCAAGTTGAAGGTTTGAGTCTTCACTCTCACATATTGTTATCCATGGAAGTTCGATTTCTCGTATTTCATGTCATTGTACTAAAAAAAATGTGTAGGATAAAAATCAAATGTTAATGTGATACTTTATAAGATTAGTCAAGTTGGAGGTTTGGATCCTCACTCACACGGGTTGAACTAAAAAAGATAAAAAATGGAAAACAATAGAGTTGGAGTCCATTATATATAATTTAATCCATTGAAAAAAAAATGCATACAATAAAATAAATTATAGTAAAGTACGACCATTTTTGAAGTATTAGATATCTCAAAAAAAAAATCCGCCTGGTAAAGGCATAGGTAGAAGGTTCAAATCTGTTAAAACTCAAAATAAATAAATATTTTTTTATTATTTCCTTTTAAATCATTATTAATATTAAAAATTACATTTTTATTTAAAAAACTTTCCCAAAATTTCGTCAGTTGACTGGGTCAAGTTTAGCATCGCGAGATACGTCAGAGAACGAACCCTAATTTCATCCCGCTATAAATACATGCCATCGTCTTCGCCGATCTTGCAAATCAGCCTTCGTCCATCTACAGTAATCGCCATGTTTCCGCCATTTATTTCTTTCATTTGGTTGTAATTCTTCGTTTCAGTTTCTTAATTCAAAGCATCGACTATGACTCTCTCTGCCTCTTTATCCATGGCATCGGGAGTACGAAAAGATGCGAAATCGATTTCAGTTCAATGCGGCACTACATGGACAGGCAGCGCCGACCTATTAGGGTTCTTGCCTTTTCTCGTTGGTTCCACAGCTTTCTCGTTCTCGAATCACTCGCCAAGCGGATCGATTGAGTAATCCGATCTCGATTTCTTAATTGATTCCTTTTTTTCCTCTGGTACTGTGAAGTTGATTTGCTCGATGATGATTGTTTTTTGCTTTAACCACACCGAAGCGAGCTGAGGCTGTGTCGTGATCCTCATTCATTTAAGCTTTTGAGAAGATCTTCTTCTTGTGCTTGGTTTTCGCTTGAGGACTCTCCCTTCTATGATTAGAGGAATTGTCTTTCGTTTCCTCTTCTTTTAGGAGGAAGATGAAGGGAATGCCAATCATTTGAAGTCGGTTTTTTTTCTGAGCTTAAACGTTTTAGGGTTTACCAGCTTCGAGCTTTCGCATGTGGAAAACTTTGGCCTTTTCTGAGAGCAATTGTTCATCGTTTGACTCCTTTCATTCTATTGATCATAGTCTTTCTGAACTGTCAAACTGTTTGCGAAATCGTTCTGAAAAAAGCTTCTGTTTTCTTTTCGCAGTAGTTATCAAAAGTGTATTGGAAAAATTGGGAGAATCAAACGATTTGGAAAAGTGAGATGGTTTTCGATTGTTTCAAATGTGTCGCATGAAACTGTAATACAGAGATGAATGATGCATCGAAATGCAAATATAACCGAAGAATTGATTGTGTCGAAAGAGAAACTAGTCATTCCTAAAGAATTTTCTAGTCCAACTAAACAAAATAATTTAATTTTTTACTCATTGAAAAAACTAAACGAACCTGAAGTTTTAACGTAAACAAACGGGGTTTCGGGCTAATGTGAGTCCATTGCCAATTGCCAATTGCCAAATGACTGTCCAGGTCTCTTTTCTTTCCAGGGCTCCTCCGTTGTCTCTCTATTTTAAATTATATGTTCTCTCTCTCCGTTTTCATTTTCCTTCTCTTTTTCTAGATTTTTTTCTTCTCTCTCAATTTTCATTAACCGATTTTTCTTCGTTTTCTCTCCCTTCTTTTCTTCTCTTTTTTCATTCTTCTCCTTTTCTCTCTTATGCAATACTATGGATATTTTTCTCTCATTCTTTCTAAAGTTTTCTTATTCCTAAAATGAGAGAAGATAAAAAAATGTTAAAAATCACATTTAATCTCTAAATTAGTTTGTAATGATTTAGTATTTAGTTTAGAACTTGTTACAATTTAGTCTCGATCATAAAAAAATTTTATTTAAATTTACAATGATAAGGATTAAATTGTTAACTTAATTGTTAACTTTAAATTACAATGACTAGATTGTTGCAATTCAATAACTAAATTGTCATCAATTTGAATTTAAGAAATTAAATTGTTACAAATTAATTTGGAGATTAAATTCTTTGTAAGTAGGGGAAAGAGAGAAGAAGATTAATAGATAAAAAAAAGGAATAAAAATTAATTAAATTGTTTAAAATTAATATTTTTTTAACTCAATAAAAAAAGTAAATTAAAAAAGTCCCAAGTCATTTCCATGGCATTTTTAATTAAGTGAATTAAACTTAGGGACTATTTAGAATAAATTTTTAAATTTTAGGGACTAAAAGAGTTTATTTTGAAATTTAATGACTAAATTGACACAACTTTAGGAATCTAAAGTGTTATTTTTTCCAAGAAAAAAAGGAAAAAACGTGCTTAAATTAAAAGATATATCAATTTCACTTTGACGGTGTATTTTGGAGTAATTTTAGCTATTTTACTATTTTCTAAAATCACTTATATATAATCATTAAATATTAAAATTTTAAATAAAATAATGAAAAATATGATTTTGGTGATCGACAAAATAACTTCTAAACATGTCATAGTATTTCACAATAAAATACAAATAGTTTAAGAAAGTGATAAAAATAATTTATGCTATGCTCCAAAAATATTGACATTGCAATTTGTGATTTTAAAAAATTGAACCTATCAATTAATAATACTTCCAATAATGCACGGTAAAAATTGATTAACATCTATGTATTTTCTATGAGTTGTAAGTTTCCATCTCTCGTAATAAAATATTATAGGAAGAAATTAAAAGGTTATGTTATAGGTAGGTTTAAAGCTTACTACTTGACCCCTTGTTCAAAAACCTAGCTCGGACATATCAGTATCATGAAAAATGTAGAAAATTTGCTAATGCCAGATTTGAGATGCTATAGCTTCGACGCCACGTTTTAAAAATCTCCCTCACAAAAGAAGTACTCTGTTTTTAAATGTATGCATTTTCTATACAATCAACTAAATTTGATTCAACAATCATTCGAACTAAGTTTTAACTTGAAATTTGAAGTACAGGCCACTGCGCCGGTGCATATCTTGTAAAATCTTGCTTCAACATTTACCATTGAAATTAATATTTTGTATTACAAACGAACTTATTTTCATTAAAGAACGTACTAAAAAAATCCCAAAATTCTACTTTTTAATTGAAAGCTTTCAACATGGCATTGGTGCCCGTAATTCGGGGAAAATTATTAAATGCGGCAGAAAGAGAAAAGAAAAGAAAGGGAAAAAAAAAACTGGTTGGCGTAATCAGAGAAGGTATGTTCGCCCTCGTATCAAAGACGAGAGCTTGGTGTTCAATTTCATCACAGTTCCCATAAACTCATAACTCAGAGCGCGCGCCTGAAAGTGAGCGGTTTTCCCTGGCGAACTGGAACAGACGGAGAGAAAATGCGAGGCAGAAAACAGTCACAGCGACCCAAAAAATCTTCAGGTAGGTTTTATTTACTCCACCTTTCTTCATTCCGCTGTTTAGGAGAACAGAAGGCACATGTAGTTTACACTGGTGATTTATGCCTCCATCTGATAGGAAATTGGGAACCGACAGGCTTGTTCTGAAAATTCCCTCGTTTCTTTTCCTCCTGTGCTATGAAATTGTTGCTGGAAAATGACCCTTCTGTTTCTCGGGGTGGTTTTTGGTTGGAGTTTGAGAACCCCATTAAAAACTTTTGCTTCTTGAATAAGAAGAAAACAGAAATGTATCCATAACGCAAAATTACGAGGTAGAAGGGGGTGGGGTCATGGGCAACTAAAGCCAGAAGAGATTGTATAAACTTCCTCTAATACACGACCCTTCTCCTCAACAATGTTTGTAGATATCCCTTCAAATGTCCTATGTCTCTCGAGCCATTAGAGTCGTGACACTGGCGATATTAATCCATATGACACGAGACTTCCCTAAAAGCTACCCCAAAAAAAGTGGGACTTATTAAAGAAAGTAGAATAGTTTATTTTGAGGTTAAATTCCAAATTTAGTGTATGAACTTTGACGACTGTATTATTTTGAGGTTAAATTACAAATTTTGTTTATGAACTTCTAAGGTGGTGTTCATTTAGTCCCTAAAATTAAACAATCTTCAATTATGTTGCTGTCTTATTGAACGTTTAATTGTGATTATACTGTAGTCACCATCAAGTAAATGATGATATGACTTGTCTCTTGGACAAATATTGGTTAATTTGACATGATAGATGGGTGATTGAAAGAATTAAAGTAAATGATGATAGGACTCGTTGGACAAATGTTGGTTGATTTGACATGATAGATGGGTGATTGAAAGAATTAGATAGCTGGACAAATAAAGTGGCACATGCAACGTACCCATCTTTTTAAAACTATAAATCCTAGCATGACAACACAAACAAAGAAATAGATATCGACAGAATTACAAGAAATCTTAATCCTCTTTCTTAAATAGTTGCACATTGCAAACTTCAAGTTTTAATCAAACCAAGCACATAGACATAACAAGGACGAGTGGATTAGTTGAGAACAAACAATAGAAGTTGGAACTGTAGTTGAAATAAATGCTTTTGGAATGAAGTGTTTATTGCTGGCTAGCTCTTACAATATTAAGGAGTTTGTTTGGATAGGTATAGAAAATGCTGGTGAGGCAGTACTAGATTCAGGAGGAAGCTGTTCACAGTCCAGCGCTGAAAAAGGTGCGTGTCCTTTGCCCCATAACTTACCAATTCATTTTATTCTTTGAAATATTATTCTTACCGGATGTGCCTGATCTTTTATATTTTTGTCTTTAGGAACTTTAGCCAATGTTTCAAGGTTGGCTGTGGACAAGCTTCTTAGACGTGCAACTGGGCGTTGCTTGTCAGGGACAAAGAAACCTGCTCTGCGTCCATGTGATTTGGTCAGCAAAGTTTATCCAGTTGATTTAGATCTATTAAATATTTGTACTTTGAAGTAGTGACATCTCTTTTAAATCGTAGTAGAACTATAGCTGACAATGCATGTTTGTTGGTTAATAAAACAACATTTTGTTAAAAAAGGATCTGTTTGTCTTTTTGATAGCCAACATGTAAAGTTGGGACAGATGTAAAGCCTGTTATGGACAAGAAGGTGATATTAGAGGCTGGAAGGTGCAATGAAAATGTAATAGTGGACTCTTCGAGGGAGGTTAACGTTGATGAAGCAAATATGCAGTATCCTGTATCTCAAATATCAGAAGATTTGGACGATTCAGATTGGGAAGATGGTTCTGTTCACACGTTGGATGGGACAAAGTCTGACCCAATGACTATCGAATTCAGTGAGATGGAGCAGGCCCCTGACTCTACCAGGAGGAAACCTATTCGTCGAGCTTCTGCTGCTGATAAGGTGAAATTATTTTCTTCATTGCTCTTGACACGGTATCTCATCTTACTACAGATCCTTAATGTGCTTAAATTTTAAGCTTAATTCTGTCTTTGGCAGGAAATTGCTGAGTTAGTGCATAAGGTTCATTTGCTTTGTTTACTCGGACGGGGGAGATTAATTGACCAAGCTTGTGATGATCCTCTTATTCAGGTTTTTCATTGTGGAGAATAACAATGATTATTATTATTTTTTTAGAAGAAACAATTTCATTGATTTTTTTTTTTTTGGATAAGAAACCGAAATTTTCATTGAGAAGAATGAAAACAAAACAGAATTACACGAGCATACAAAAACACAGCCTCGAAAAAGGAAGCCAGCCTAGAGAAAGGGCTTCCAATCCAAAAGAATATGACCTAGCTGATAATTACAGAATAAATTCGAAACAGACCCCCATAAAGAGACATTAAACCTAACGAGGTCCCAAACAAACTCTCACTCCCTTTCCACCCCCTTAAAGATTCTATTGTTTCTTTCCCCCCAAATGCCCCACAGGATCCCAAAAAACCCGACCCGCCAAAGGAAACTCCCTTTCTCACGGAAGGGAGAATACAGCAAGACTTCCTCCACCATCGACACCCAATCTCTATGAAAAGCCCAAGCAATTTCAAATATCTCAAAGAACCGGTCCCAAATGTTCTGGGAAAATGGCAGTAAATATGGTCAAGATCCTTGGAATCCCGCTTACAAAGAACGCACCACTGCGGCCCCAAGAAAGAAGAAATAATTTCATTGATAATATGAAATTTAAGATACAAAAGGAGCAATACAACCCAATACAATGGCATTACAAAAAGACTCTACAATTGGATAACAATGTGAGATGAAATTGATGAAAGAGCCAAAAAGTCTCTACAATTGGATTACAAAAAGGCTCTATAGTGATGAAAGAGCCAAGAGATGACCAAGATAATTAAAGACTCACAAACACGGTCAAAGGGGAGTTCCTTATCATGGAAGAGCTTATGATTCATTTCCATCCAAATGGACCAAAACAACCCTCGAAAAAAATGCATCCAAAGAATCTTTTTTCCTTTGTCAAACTGGTGACCCGCTAAGGAGTATTTTTTGAGGACTGAGGAGGCTATTATCATTTGGGAGAGCAGTCGACCATCCAAAAAGAGGTAGAAGTTTGTACCACATTCTTGATGAAAAATTGGAAGTGACAAAGACATGCCTTTTGATTCATTGCTATGTTTGCAAAGGATGCACAAGTGAGGGGAGATGTTCATTAACGGCATCCTCTGTTGGAGCTTATCTTGTGTATTAAGGGCTTTAAGACTTGCTTCCCATAGAAAAAACTTGACTTTCTTTGGATAATGATCTTTCCAAATTGAGAATAACAATTATTATCTAAGCAACATGCATCAGTATAGACACCATCGAAGAAGCTGCCGGCCATATTATATTATGGGCTATTTATAATTTATGATAATCATAGTATGTTGGTGATGACTGCATGCTTATATAGCCACCTATCACTTGCATTAAGTAAGATTGGCAAACAATATCAACGACTAGAATGCAACTTTTTGATTAGAAACAATGGCTATTGCCTAACATAAGAAAATTTGTCAGCATCTTAATTTTTTGCGATGATAATATTTGCGCCATGGAACTATTGCAGAGCAATCTTGTTTATTTTGTTTATTTAAATAAAGTTGTCCGAATGCTATCATTCTTATTCTCCTTGCTTCATTTTATGCTTGATGCATCTTCCACTTTGGTTCTTACATGGGTATTTGTTCATGCTTTCTTTATTTTGAAGTTGACCTACTTCATATTTGTTTAGATTTTTATCTTTTCCTTGAAATATTAGGACTCATTCAGGCTGGGGTATTCATTTAAAATATCTGTCAACAATAAAATAGAAACAATTGTTCTTAGCTGTTTTAATTTAAAAAATATTTAGATAGGTTATTTTTTGGTATTAGTTTTCATTCATATTGATACTTTATTTTTTCCTTAAAAAAAAAAGATACTTTATTTTCTTAAATCATAACTTAGAATTTCTATATAGTTGCATAATATACAAAAGAATATAAAAATCTTTTTTTGATGTGGTTTTGGAGGCTTTTATCGGATACTTGGCATAAGCATTAGGCTTTCCTAGATGGTTAAAGGATCTTGTAATTCTTTTGTTGGGCGTCACCATTTTAAAAAGAATGCCAAGACCTTATGGCATAATGTGGTGAGAGCAATATTGCAGACTTGGCTAGAGAGGTATAGAAATTTCCAAGGAAATTGAGAAGTCCAACTTGTGAAACCCATTTTTTTTTTTTTTTTTAAATCAGTTTTTGCTTCTTTGGAGCAAAGATTAGTTTGAAAATGAATTCTGAAACTAACTCGTTCTTCTGATTAATTACTTTCTGGTGGTGGAGTAAATACCAGGATATATAATTTCTTTTGTCCTGAAGACAATTAGTTTGTTGTTGCAGGCGGCTTTGCTTTCTCTTCTTCCAACACACTTACTGAAGATCTCACCGGCCAAGCAACTGACAGCCAGCTCCCTGAAACCCCTCGTCACTTGGGTATGCTTTTATGCCTCTATTATACTATATTATACTATTCATCTCAATATTATATAAAATGTCTGTCTATCTTCACATGCTTAATCCTATTGTGTTGGACTAGATTATGAACAATAACAATCTCTGTCTCATTCATCTCAATATAGGCTCGTAAGTTCACTGCATTGGACCTTCAAGTCATTGAGAATAATCTCTACCCATAGTAACCTGATGACCCGTTGAGCCAGAGTTCTAAATTTGGCTTACTCATCTGTGAAATCAATTTATCCCTAAGAAATATATAATATCCTATAAGAAATATATAATATCCTATAGTTGATGTTCTATCTATAATTTATATATTTGTATCAACAAAGACTTTAAATTGTATGTATTCCCTTCTTTTGTAAAGAATACCTTATCATATTATTCTTTTAAG
The DNA here is from genome assembly GCF_013281855.1 of Momordica charantia. Lineage (NCBI taxonomy): Eukaryota > Viridiplantae > Streptophyta > Magnoliopsida > Cucurbitales > Cucurbitaceae > Momordica > Momordica charantia. Next base: position 22,765,603 of record NW_028275162.1, on the reverse strand, counting down.
ATATCTCAATGTCTGATATCATGGAAACCAAAGTAGTCAATACAATTTTTTATTCACATATATGACTTATGAGTTACGCCTCATATAAAAAGTATGAATTGCAAATATGGTAAGTAGGAAAGGAAAAGACAAAAATATAGCTAGCCAATTTACCTCCTAATACGACATATACAGTGTACATGAGAAGTCAACATGAAAACAATAAGAAAGTTTTTTACCTATTCTTCTAAATGAATTTTGTGTATCTACTTGATTTCCAACAATTATATTTGCTTACATGCAGTTACATAACAATTTCCATGTTAGAAACCAAACGAGTGCGGAGGGTTCTATTAATTCAGCTCTAGCTCGTGCTCTTGAAACTCGTGAAGGTACTTCAGAGGAGGTAGATTCAGTTATCTATGTCTATATTATGTTAATTCGAAACTAGATATTTTTTTTCTTCTTCTTCTTCTGAAAGGAATAGGAAGACATCACAAAGATATTGATGGCCACAAATATCACATATTATTTTCCTTGAAAAGGAAACGGAACGCTTCATTCAAATAAGACCAAGGCCAATCTCACCTTCCTTGTATATAGGCAGGGTGGTGCAGCTGGTTCCTTCCAACTAAAAATCGATCAATGGACTGATGCCTCTCTCATTGAAGATTTTGTTGTTCCATCATATGGAGGTTGGATCAAGATTAGAAATGTGTTGGAAAAGCTGACTCCTGAGATTCTTTCTTCATTGGAAAGGCTTGTGGAGATACTTGGAATGCACTAAAAATTCTCTCAAGCGGCTTAGCCTTTTGGAGATTGTCTCTTTCCACCCAATCATCAAGTTGATAGCAAGGGTCGCTCCTTCCTACTGTGGTGATTGTAGGATGTGCCTTGACCAGCCTTCACAATGGACACCTTTCCCTGTTCCGTATGGAATATGGCTAAATGACTACGAGAAATGGAGCTTTACATAATCCCCATCCCAACTAGGAAAAATAAAGGCCGATCTACCTAGTGTTCGTTTTCCAACAGCCATAAGAGAGCTTAGGAGCATTTCTTCCCCCATCAAATTATGACATATATGAATCTTGCAACAACTCGGAGGGCCCTCCCGCCATTTAAATATAAAGGCTTTATTTTTCTTCTCTAAATTGCAAAGACCAATCCCACACTTTCTAAAGACATAGACACCGTTTTCCATCCCACTAGGTTTTTCATCTTTCCTTCCCCACTCCCCTACCAAAAAGAATCTCTAACTTTTTTTCTCAACTCCATAATGACTTGTTTGGCATAAAAAAGGACATAACGAACTACATAGAGTTAGCCTTCCATTTTTTGATAGATGAAAATTCTTCCATCTTTCTAACTTGTTGTTTACCTCTTCAACTATTGGCTCCCACAACACTTTCTTCCTTAGATTACCCCCGAGAGGTAATCCCAAATAAGACACTGGTAGTTTTTTTTATCTTGCAGCCCAATTTAGTTGCCGTCACCCCATCTTCTCATAATCAAGATCAGTTCCACTCACCGCTGATTTTCCCCAATAGACCTTTAATCCAGTAGCCACTTTAAAAATTCTTGTTGTGTTAAACAAATTATCAATACAACCCTCTCTTACAAAATAAGGCAACATCATCCACAAATTGTAGACGTGACTTATGTTCCTTGTGATTTCCAACTTAGAAGCCTTCTGTCAATCCTTTGTATACTTCTTTTTCAATTAAACTGCTTAAAACATCCCATACAAGAAGAAATAAGAATGGTGAATTACAGTCATCTTTCTTAATCCCTAGGAACTTTTGACTCTTCCACCCTATTGTTGGTGCATATTTAAAGGCCTTCTTTGTTGTTGATGCATCTTTTGATTACTACTTATGCTATTAAAGTGACAAGCATTTAAAGAATTTTTTTATTTTTTATTTTTTTTGTCTTCAGATTGCTGCATTGACCGTGGTGCTCTTTAGAGCTTTGGATTTAACAACACGGTAGGCTTTCAATTTTGAAATCAATATTTTTAATTTTTTTTATATTATTAATGCTTTTTTTTTCTCATACCTCCGAAAAGGTTATGAGCATGCTTATAATGATTCATTATTTGTTGTCCCTATCAAGTTAGAAAACAATCTAATATCACTATCTTATGAAACGCTAGTTCTTACATATTTTGCCCGTGGCAATCTAGCTGTTTGGATTTCTTGATATGCTAGGATGGAGCTTATACATTCACATGCACATTAAAGTTTTTATTATTTATTCGACAAGAAACTATTTCAATGATAAAAAAATAAATATGCAAAAAAGTGGAAGGAAGCATCAACTTGTGCCAAGGAAGTTAAGGCCTTTTCAGTTAGCACAAAGATAAGAAAACTAGTAGCTACAAAAAGGTTTGGACAACTTATGCCAGGACAACGATACAAAAACAATATATTTCCACAAAACCAAGAACGTAACCTCTTCTCCTAAAGGTTCCTATTGTTTTGTTCCAATCAAAAAGTTCAAAGAACAGCTTTAATGAAATTTATCCAATCCAAACAAGCTTGACTTCAACTTTGAGCGGGTGATCGTCAAAGCAAATGTGGAAAGGCCAATGAATATTGGGAATAATAATGTGCAATTTGATTGAAAAGAAGTTTTTATAACTCAAAAAGTTGATTGAGTTACAAAATGGGGGTTCCTTGCTCAGTTGCTCTGGAAAGAGTAAGCAAAGGACTTAAGGACAAAGCTGACAGTTTTGAGTTTGCTCGGGCATAGGTTGTTCTTTGGCTTTAGAATGCTCTGTTCTTGTCTGTCCTATAGGTGGATATCTTTTCTGCAATCTAGTTTTAGGTTGGACGATGGCTTGTTGTCCTGCCTTCACCAATCACTTATTTACTTTGAGTCTATTTCTGCTATGATGTGTATTTCTTCGAGCCATAGCAATATTTTTGTTTTACTATTAGATTTATCTGCCATTCCATGTATTTAAAAAAATGTGCTGCTGGTTTGTTTGTTTTTCAATGTGTTCTGCATTTTAAAGAGCTATTTAATCAATAGGATCCCATATTGTTAATTTCTAGGTTTGTATCTATTTTGGATGTTGCTTCTATAAAACCAGAGGTCGAAAGATCTAAATGTTTTAGCCAAGAGACAAGCAGATCAAGTAGGAACATTTTCAAGAACTCAACTTTGATGGTAGATAAAGCAGATCAGGTTGATAAAAATTTTCTCACATCATGTTTTCATGTCAAGAAGGATAATCTCAATGAAGGTACTGCTGGGGATTACTGTGAAAGTAATGCAATCAAATTAGGACGCAAGAAACCTCATGTCCTTGACGAGTTATCATGTACAACAAGTTCTGGTTGCAACTCACAACCTGATATTCCTGAGACCCGCCCTTCAAAGAATTCTCAGGTACTAAAAAGGAAAGGGGATATTGAGTTTGAAATGCAGTTACGAATGGCTCTTTCTTCAACAGCAGTTGATACTACGCCTAGAAATTCTAGCATAAATGACTCAGATGGGCCATCATTGAACTTTCCTTCACCTAAAAAAGTGAAAAGAGTTGTTAGTGAAGAATCTGGCTGTTCTTCCCGTGGAATCTCCACTGCTGTTGGTTCAAGTAAAGTGGGATCTCCCTTGTATTGGGCAGAAGTATACTGCAACGCAGAGAACTTGACAGGTAAGTGGGTACACGTTGATGCTGTAAATATGGTTGTTGATGGAGAGCACAGAGTAGAGGATTTAGCTGCTGCGTGCAAAACATCTTTGAGATATGTGGTTGCTTTTGCTGGGCTTGGTGCCAAAGACGTGACCCGCAGGTCTTCTTTTATTACTCTGTCTTTGTCAAGATGATTGAATTGAATAGCTGTTCTTTGTATTTTCCATTATCATTTGAAGTCTGTTACTCATGTTTCCTATCTTACCCATTTAAAGGGGGAAAGAGGGGTGGGGTTTGTATATTAAGCATTGTAGTTTCGAGGCTTTTTCTAGAATATGGAACTTTGAATTTCATATTTCTTCAATTCATATGACAGACAGGAACAAGCCAGAGAGAGATGATTAAAATTTGAAACTACCTGCAGTTTTCTCAAGGATGCCATTATGCTTTGTCGTTAGGACTTTAGAATGGGGATAAATTACTTTTATCTGTACTTTTCTATTGGGGAGGATGCATAGCCGTGTTAGTAATAGTAACTATTACGCTGGCAATTAATTCTCAGTACTTCTCATAGTTTTCATGTCTCCTTTTTTTTCCTTTGCGGGGAAGGGGGAGTGAGGGGAGAAATGTTCCACACTATATCGTGACATGAATTTTTTATTTTTGGACGTTTACTACTGGTTTTCAGGCAATTATTCTGACTGCAAGGATTTTCCAATATTATGGAATAATATGTTACTTTCTGGTCATCTTATATACAGATATTGTATGAAGTGGTACAAGATAGAAACAAAACGGATAGATACTCTTTGGTGGGATAGTGTATTGGCACCATTAAGGATACTTGAAGGACGAGCCATGGGGGGCACTGGTCACTTGGAGAAGAGCTGCATTGATGGCTTGATGGAACATGACAAAGTAAAAATGTCAGGTTTATCAGATAATTTGAGGCAGAAAAATCTTACATATGATGATAGCTTGGTGGAAAAGTTGGATCACAATGTGTCAGAAGAGCTTGACACTGATCGAGGCTCGTCTTTGGGTAATCAATTTGTTGCTACGAGAGATTATCTTGAGGATATGGAATTGGAAACTCGGGCTCTTACTGAACCTCTTCCAACAAATCAGCAGGTGGATGAATCATCTTTTTTCAAACTATGGGTGGTATTGGGATTCTGAAGCTTTAACATGGAAAATGCTGTTTGAATTGCAGGCCTATAAAAACCACCGTCTATATGCCCTTGAGAAATGGCTAACGAAGTACCAGATGTTTCATCCAAAGGGTCCTGTTCTGGGTTTCTGCTCTGGACATCCAGTTTACCCAAGAACATGTGTCCAAATGCTTAAGACAAAGGAAAAGTGGCTGCGTGAGGGACTGCAAGTTAAATCTAATGAACTGCCTGTTAAGGTTTGATCAGTCGTAAACTTTATCATTCATTTTCTTATTCTTCTCTCTACTGTAATTACTTATATATTCTTTTAAGGAATAACCGAGCTCTTCATTGGGAAAACTGAAACATACTTTCTGGTTATTTGGCTTCAGGAGTTGGAACGTTCCATAAAGAAAGTCAAAGTACAAGAACCTGAAACTGATGACTATGATCAGGGTGATTCTAAAGGTGTCATTCAACTCTATGGGAAGTGGCAATTGGAACCATTACAATTGCCTCATGCCATAAATGGGGTTGTGCCAAAAGTGAGCTCTTATCTTTTTTTTTTTTTTTAAATATTTGTGATTCATAATAATGAATGCAGGTTTGATTGGAAAACCTGGTGAACTTGGCGTAATGAAAGCTTTTAAGAATTGTTAGCTCTAAATCCTTTTTCTGTAAAGTGTTTTGCTTGTGGTGCTCAATACATTGTAACTGAGATATTTCATAACAGTTGTTTTAAGTAATTGATGATAATAATCTTGAAAAAAACTAATCATGCATTTTATTTGTCTCCATGGTCTTTTTATAATTATACTCATTAGTAACTGTTTTAAGATATCATGTTCAACAATAATGAATGTAGTTCAAGTTTTATTTTATTTTATTTTGGATAACAAATAAACTTCGGGTAGAGGCTAGGAAGTTCTCTAGCTCCCAAAATAGAATTACCCATGTTCCTCATTTTTTGTATGGATTGCTTAGACTATTTGGTATATCGTTAGAGGGATAGGGACACTTTCATTTGATATGTGACATTTCTTTGTCACTTTCCCTTGCTATATTCCTGGGATTATGTTCTGTTGGTGGTTTTACTCTGTAAGCATAGAATCGTTTGACAATGATCGTTCCTAAATTTTTTCATTCCTGCTTTTTCATAACTCCTTATGTCGTTTTCACTATCAGAAGCTAATTGTTGCATTCTAACTTGTAGAATGAGCGTGGTCAAGTGGATGTATGGTCTGAAAAGTGCCTTCCACCAGGAACTGTGCACATCAGGTTGTCCAGGGTGTTCAATGTCGCCAAGAGGCTGGAAATTGATTATGCACCTGCCATGGTTGGCTTTGAATTTAGAAATGGTCGATCCTATCCTATGTATGATGGCATTGTGGTCTGTTCTGAGTTCAAAGATGCAATATTAGAGGTTAGTATTTCCTAATATTCTAGCTAAGACACTTTTTTCTTTCACAAAAAAAAAAAAAAAATCATGATGATGGTCCATTTTTGACGATTTGCAATAATTTGTTATAAAGTATTGATAGAAGATTAAAATTTACTGTAACTCATCAGAAGTTTTGGGGTCCAGGGTAGTTGAACATGGTATTAGAGTACAAAGTCCTATGTTCTAGTCCTATAACGTCATTTCCTCCCAATTAATATTGAAGATTGTTTGTGGGACATTGTGGAAATTTTTGGAACCCGGGAGCTTAAGCTTATGCTTCAGTGGTAATTTATCATTTTGTTATTATTTCTAGGTCCAATTATTTTCAACTAGGGACTCTTTCTTGCACTTCTAAACGAACTCCATTTCCTTCTATTTATCAACCATCATATCTACATTCCCATTGCGGCTCATGTTTTATAATCATTTCATCTTGGATATTTTTCCCACTCGAATCATGTTATATGCAGGCATACACCGAGGAAGCAGATAGAAGAGAGGCTGAGGAAAGAAGACAGAGAGAAAAACAAGCTATTTCAAGATGGTATCAGCTTCTTTCATCGATCTTAACTCGGCAAAGGTTGAACAGCCGTTACAGGGACAACGACAATCCATTTCAAGCAACGAGCAATGTTCAAGGCACGAATGACAAGGCAAATGCAGATGTTCCTTCTTGTAAAGACGAGACGAAACCTTCCGAGTGCAAGCAGGATAACATTAAAGTTCATAATGCTAGTAAGGATGCTCCGTCTTTTATCGCTCCAGAAGATCACAACCATGTGTTTTTGTTAGAGGATCAGAGTCTAGATGAGAAAAGTTTGGTAGTGACAAAACGGTGTCACTGTGGTTTTTCTCTTCAAGTGGAAGAATTATAGCCGTGTTAGTGTTAGTGTCTTGTCTTGGTTTAGATCTGTTTTGATCGTTTACTCTCAAGTTGGGTTAAAATAGTGTTGATATGTATAAAATTACCAGTAGTATAATCTTTCGAAAAATGTTGATAATTGAAAATCAAAACGAATTAGAATACATTTTGTAGCAGAACCTCCTCATTCTCAACATGTCACATCTATCACCTATCTTGGTATTATTAGATTTGATTGATAGTGCTTTTAGAATAAGTAAATTAGTTGGTTCAAAGGAAAATTTTTAACAAACGCTATAATATAAAGTGTGAAATGACAAATTGTTTTGATGCTTGGTTCTGTACTTATAAACTCCAGACTCCAATTGCTCTCTTTTTCCTCATTTCTAAATTTTATTAAGAAACTTATGCATTTTGCAACTAATCATGTTTCCTGTTTCTCATTTTTTGGAAATCTTCTTAAATTTGTATAGAAATTTTGGAAATAATCAAAACAAGTTTCTTGTTTCTTGTTTCTGTTTTCAAGTTGTTACAAAACATAAATATAAATATTGTTTGATCATCATTGAACTTATGGGTGTTTGGCGTCATGCAATTTTATTTTTCTTTATTAAAAATGAAGAAACAAAAACAAGAAACGGAAACATTAGGGTTCGTTTGATAACATTGTTGTTTCTTCATTTTTAATAAAGAAAAATGAATTGCATCTAAGAATTCAAGTATAATCAAACAATATTTTTATTTATGTTTTGGAATAAATTGGAAATGGGAAAAAGAAAATTGTTTTGATTGTTTCGAAAATTTATATACAATCTTGAGAATGTTCCAAAAAAATGAGAAACAAAAAACATAGTTGTTCGTAAAATGCTTAAATATCTTAAGAAAATTAGAAACGAGAAACAAAAAACGAGAACGTTACAAAACGAGTCCTTAACAAACAAGCTCTGAAATGATCTAATTTCTCCGTTTCTTTTATCATAACTTAATAATGGGAATATCACCATTTATCAACCACACAAGGTAAGCTAAAATCAAGAACCAAACATATATTTAATCCTCTTAAGAGATGCAAAAGTTAATATTGAACATATGAGAAATCTCTAGTTTTTTGTCTTCTTCCCTCTAAGAATCCTTAGATCTATGTGATGGCAGAGAATTTCAAGGGCATTTGGGACCTCCTTGCTGAGTCTTCCAGTTATTGTAGCAAGGGCAAACTTGCTTGTTCCCATAGGTGCCTGGAGGCACACACAGGCATTTTGCACAACACTTTTGGCAGAAGAACATGCATGGCTTCTTGTGCGATGTCGCCGAGCATCGGTAACTGCACCTCGGCTTGCAATCTGTTTCCATAAGTGTACTTAAGACGATGACTTCGTAGCGACTTTTAGAACGGTAAACAGTAGTTTTAGTCCATCAAGAGCACTTGTTTAGTTTTGCCAAGTTGAAAAATTGCAACTCCCATTTCTTCTCATAAAACAAAATGTGACTAAACATGATTTGAACATGACAAACATATGTGCATTTCTGTAACATTACTATATATATGTTGCTGAGAAACATATATCAAATTCAACATAAAGAATATACAAATTATACATGAATCAGTTAATTACCTGAAGGGCCAAAGTTTGAAGCAGCCTGTTGATGAAATAAAGACAACACATTATATAATTATAGAACAAGAAAGATGCAAATTATAATTAGGGAAGGTTTAAAGTACTAATAATAGAATACATGCCTCAGCCAAATGCAGAGAGAGGGTGAGAAAAAAGAGAATGAAGAAGGAGATATAGGGACGAGGTGGTGCCATTTTGAAGTTATAATTTGAATTTTGGTTGCAGGTTTTAGTGTTATTTGTGAGTGATTATTTATAGAGAGAGAATTGGGATTTTATAGTGTAGCGTTGTCAAAGGCGGAGATTTTGATTTAGGAATTGAAAAGTGAAAGCGGTGAACGCGGCGGGTTTGTTGTTTGTTTTGTTTTGTTTTAAGAGTTTGTTTTGTCAAACTATGTAACATGCTTCTACTGTTGGATTTTGAAAAGGGGAAAGTCACTCCTGCCCCAAATAGTTTATTCTAGGATGCAGTTGAAATTACCGTACTAAGTTCACTTAAACTCAGGTAAGAAAAATCGATGTGGGTCAAACCGCCGAGGTTAAGTTGATTGGGCCACCACTCGACCAAAACAAGACTACCCCACCCAATTTGGTCCACTCTAGGAAACTCCTTTTATAAGTAAGAGGATATGTTTGGGAAGCGTGTTACATTCTACGCGATCCCCTACTATTTGCTACTCTCAACTGAACCTTGGAGTTGTTGAGCCTTACATTGGTGTGTAGATCTGTTGTGTATGCATGTGTTCAATAGCGCATTCAACGTCGAAACTCGAATCTAAATCCTGCATCGACAGATATCATTAGTATGTTTACCTTACTCTCTTTTATAGTCTAGAATTTGCAAGCTTATGGCCATACCATGTGACAAAATCAGTGGTTAAACTCGACTATCACTCCGTTATGAGCACGAATATGACCGCACATGCACATTGGCCACTTTAAGGTGCACAAAAAAGCAATTCTAACCTACAATTCAAGAAAGAGGCACCAATATTAGGCCTCAGGTGGGACATCTTAATTTGTTTTTTCAACCCTCACATGCACACCCACATTCCACAGTTCACTATTTCAAAGTATATTTGTGTTCCTATTATTGTCTGATATGATTCAAAGACAAACACTGTTGTTGAATAGTTTTATAAGTACTGCATTAGAAAAAGGAAAAAAAAAAAAAAAAAAAAAGAAGCCAATCTCTTTCAAGTGTTACAATGACTAAAGACGATCAAGCAATGGATTTGGTGAAGGGTCCCTTTCAGCTATAATTGCCCAATGGAAGGCATCTTACTGCTGTTTCCACACAAACTAAAACAAATAAAATTATTTAATTTCATATTAGCTGTTATGCATTTTAATTGGGTTTGTTTTCCAAATAACATTATGTAATTTCCTTTGGCAAGCTTATTTCATCTCTGTATATGTTTTCAAAATCTACAACTTTAAGAGGAAAAGCTATAACTGATATGTTGTTTCCAAAATCCACATCTTTCATCAAGATTTCTGTGGAGAAAAGGAAAGAAACTTGTACCTGAACCGCGTCGTAGCTATCCATCTCGGTTAACCGCTATCATTTTTTAACCATTTCGATCACCCGACGCATCCCGACCGCGTCAAGACCTGATATATGTTGTGAGTAATCAAGCTGAGGGTACAAACATATCTGACAGTTTTTTAAGATCCCAGGAGTGGAGGTTTTGGTGAAGGTCATAGCACTCATAGCTGAGATCATCAGAGGAGGAATGATTTCATATAGATATAATTTTATATGTGATATAAAACATTTGAATTAAGCAGTATTGATTACTAAACTAAACTATAATAAATGTCAAAGTGAGCAAAACTCAACGATAATTGACATATATCTACAACCAAGAGGTCGTGAGTTTGATTCCTACCTCTACATGTTGTGCTTAAAAAAAAACCTAAACTATAATAAACTATTTTTGTATGATATTAGTTTGTTTGCTATAAAATTGTTCTGAAACATCACCCTTGAGCATGAACACTTTTTTCACTTATAGCAACCAAGATGAATGTCCATATTAAAGTAAACTTCCCTTCACCGATGGAGTGTTTAAGGCTATAACATTCTCGTTTTTTGTTTTGATTGAGAAACTTAAGCATTTAGCAACTACTTATGTTTTTGTTTCTCATTTTTTTATAAACCTTCCCAAAATTGTATATAATTAAAAACAAATTGTTTCTTGTTTCAAATTCCAACAAAATCAAGTTTCCTCTTTTTTTTTCAATGAAAAAAAGAAGAACAAAGAAGAGTTACTATCCAATTATGTTTTTATTTATTAAAAAAAGAGGTAACGAAAAATAAGAAACGAAAACGGACCGTAAATATCTATTGTGTTTTTAGTTTCATTGTCTTGCTTTTCAAAGAACGAGCTAGAGCAATTTATTTTTTACAAGGTAAAACAACTTTGAACCTCTCGATTGCCTGAACGTACATTAATAAAGATTTAAGAGTGAGTTTGAAATGACTTTTGAAAGGATAACCACTGTGATTCCATTAAAATAATCTTGAAAATTTTCAAAGTTAGACGATAAAAATGATCTTGAAAGTTTTAAGAAACGCAACAAAAACAATCCAAAGCTTTTAGATGGAGCAATTCATTAGTGTTATTTTCCATAGTACTTGGAGAAAGAAGCTCAAACATCATTAACTTGTTAAAACTCCAAACCAAAAATTTGAGAATTGCATCATTTATTTCCCTTTTAATATAAGGGATTGCGAATATTTAATTTCATAAAAACTTTTATCCATCAACATGTTGGAGATAAGTCTATTCACAACTATAAACCTTGGGAGTGATCTTTAACAATTGTATGTAGTTAGTCATCGTCGACTATACTAACTGCACACAAACATTTAAAAAAAATATATATTTTTGTAACCAACCACTGCTCATTTAGTTTCTGACACCAGTTTGAGCTCAAAACCTTTAAATAAAGTACAGTTTTGAACTTCCATGACTCTTTAACTAGACAATACAAGGTATAAAATTGATCATCCTGCTGTTTTCGAGTGTTTGATAAGCCAATCGATCACAACATCGATGTTTACCGAATCTTTGCAAGAGATCATGTAGCAGCATACCTCCCTGTCACGAATTGATTCAAGTTCTCTGCGGGAAAGAATCGAAAAGATTATCGTCAAAAAATAATTTTCAATATTAACAGAGAATATCGTTCCAAGTCATCGACAAAATATTTGGGACTCACAACAAATCAACCAGTGACTGCTTGGAAAGTGCTTCTGACTTGTCAATTTTGTTGCCCAGAACAAGCAGAGGAATTCCACTTAATGAAGGTTTTGTCAAGAGCTCATGGAGTTCACTTCTTGATATGGGAACACTATCCCTATCAGCAGAATCAACAACATACCTGACCTTGCACCAACCATATATCAGGACAAACGATAAACTAATAACCAAGAGACGGAAAAAACGTTAATTTCTGGATTTAGTCTTGAACTTTGATGGTAGTATCTTTTTCGTCTCTAAACTGTAAAAGGTTTTAACAACATCATCTTCAAGGTTTTGATTCTATACCGTTCTTGTAGTTAATGCCGTTAACTAAATAATGATGTAAGATGCCTATTGGATAAATGTAGCTTATTTGTCATGACACGAGAGAGAAATTTATTAAAGAAGTAAATAGCTGAACAACATAAAGTAGTATGCCCAACATATCAAAGATATCACCTTTCATAGACCTTGTCAATTTATTTAGTCCAATTCTCTACTTCCTTCTGTCAGTACATCACACCAAATCGGCCAACATTTTTCCAATAGATATTTCACATCATTTAATTAATTGTGTTACTGACAAGGGCAACATGAAATCACACTTCAAAATTTAGGGACGTAACTAAAATCTTTTTCTAATTCTAGAAGCTAAAATAGACATCATCATCAAAATTCAAAGTACCCACCAGCAATTTCACATGAATGCAAATTTATACCTCTAAATCGAATAAGTTCTAGGCTTAGGATGAGACATGAATATCTCAGCTATAGAAAAACGTGTAGACATCGAAACTGATGTCACGTTGACAGATAAAGAATAGAAGCCATATTCTAATTCCTTATATGGTACAACATAAACAACTAAAAAAACAGGGAATAGATACTGATTTAGATACGAGCAATTTAGCATACTAGAGATTTCTTTGAAAGAGGAGAGTCTAGGCCTCTCAAAGAGCTCGGAGAATCTATATTTTAATATTACGATAAAATTGCTGTTAGGATAGATTGGCGAAAGTATTAGGATATCAAGGGTATATTAGTAATTGGGTTGAGGGTTTGGTTATAAATACAGTGAGGGGGTAAGGATAATGGTAGCCAATTAATTAGTATGGTTTAGTCTTGAGTAAGAATACTCAAGAGAGGGGAGATTCCAAGTACCTTGAATTACTCGGAAAATATTGTAGTTACTCTATCTTTTATATTTCAATATATTTCTAGTTCGGGTTCTATCATACTAATGTGAAAAATGTTAATTGGAAAAAGAATAACTTGAATACTCTAAATCAGAGAAGAGACGAGACGATTATTTTAATGCAAAATAAGTATGGATCATGTTAATTGGATAAGAGGATGTTATATCTGAATGCAATAATTTGTTTGCTTGGTATCGATCTAAATTTTATTAAGCTCTGGTGTTTAAATAAACAATCAGCCATATTATAAGCTCAAGTAACAAATATATCTAAGAAAAGAATGGAAGAAAGGTTTAGAGACTCAGGATATTTACACAATTGCAGACACGCCACGGCAATATCGTTCCCACATCATGCGAAATCTCCTTTGTCCTCCGAGGTCCCAAAGCTTAATTGTAACATTGCCCTTTGTAACTTTTCGCATATTAAACCCCACCTGATGTCAGAGTGCGAGGTGAAATCGTAAGATACATTCAATTACCAGAGCATAAATAATGAACTTGAAAGGAAAACATACTGACAGTTGGAATCATATCTTCACTGTAGCCCCCTGTCTGTAAAATTTGAAAAGTATCAGCAGATGAGAAGGCAGTTCACTTAGACAAAAACCGGATATGAAAGTTTGCATTTTCTTACAGCAATAGCATTCACAAGAGATGTCTTCCCAGCATTCTGGAGGCCTACAAGTGAGAGCTCCATTTCTTGTTTGAAGAACAGGCTGACAAGAATAAACATAATTTAGAGGCGCATAAGGGTATGAAACTGTAGAAGTCAGTCCAAGCATGTAGCAACAACAGGTGTTATGATTTAGGTAGCAAACAAAAGATCAAAGAGTAGAAGACAACACTTCTGTTTCTTCATGGAGAAGTCTAAATGGAACGGTCGTGGTAGTGGAAGGTCTATTGACACGATGGCTTCACTGAAAATTGGGATTTCATTTCCAAACTATAAGGCAATAAAAGTGCCTAGAGTACTATGAGATCCATAAATCTATATAACTTGCCCAATTTGGGATCCAAGGCAGAAAACCAAAATAGTTTGTAACAATTGTGTTCCATTGTTATTGCTCTGCAACGCGAGACATAGCTAAAGAGTAGCCCTCTTTCACAACCTTCGTAAGAACGACAAAATCGACTGTCTTTGACACTATAAGTGTAGGGGCCATCTAAGAATGATTCGAACCGTATAAAAGGGAACTCTCAGCACCAGTGCCAGCCTAGAGGAAGGAGATAGCCAGTATTTTTTGCATCTAAATCCAACCCAATCTCACCAAAAGAAAAGGCTAACTTATTCAACTACATCAAAAACCCAAAAATACAAGCAATCTCAAGTTTCAGAGTACACTATGTGATAAATTTGAGATTTGCAAGTGACCCAATTGTTCAATTTCAACTAATAAGTATATAAATCTTGAACGGCTGTAGTACGTCTCAGGTAAAAGGGCTGAATTTTCAAACTTCGAATTAATATAATTCTCAATTGAAGACCAAACGAATACACATAAAACCGCATTTCTAATTACCCTTCGCTATAAACTAATCTCAAATAAGAGGCCCAAGTTCGAATTTTAAATTACAATCCAACTTCAGTAATCAGCCGACAATTTCTTCGTTTAGCAAACTAATACCAATCAACCCAAAATCACTAGGCCAATATATACATCAATTTTTCTCGGCAACCAAACAAAGAGAACCGATACTAACACAATAAATCCCACAATTCAAGAAGAGGGAAAGTTGGGGGAGAAAATTTTTACCTCCTGAGCCAATTGAGAATGGAATCGAAGAAACCCATATCCGGAAAATCCGGGGCAGGATGAAGCTGTGAAGAACTCTGGATTACTGTGAAGCAAAAGAAGCTGAAGAAATGGAAATTGTGGAAATTTAGGTGGAAGACGGAGGAATGTTTACAGAGGATTGTTGCTGGACTAAAAATATGAGTAATGGAGAAGAAAAGGAAGATACTTGGGCGACTCAGCCTCCGAGGCAATCCTCAATTACGGGCCAAAATGTTCTGTCCTTGTACCGTCCGTTTGTCCAGGCTCATGTTCGACAACAATGTACATTACAAATAATTATAATAATAAAAATAATAATAATAAAAAACCTTTAACAAGATGAACCGTGACATGTCCTATTTCTCTCAAGGTCACATTAAAATTTGTGAATTACTTCTTTTATTTATTTTTATTTTAACCATTGCGACCACTTCCTTTATTGATATTTTATCTATTGACTGTGCTCAACTTAACGGTTAAATTTCATTTTTAGTACTTTATATCTAGTTATGTTTAACGTTTAGGTTCTAATTTTTAAGTATATGATTGAGTATTGATTTTTTAGAATATAACATTACCAATTACAGGAGTAGAGATTCAAATGTTAGACCTATAGAGGAAGTGAGTAATGATTTTCACTATTGAATTAGACTCGAATTAGTTAGGATTTAATCTTAATTATCAATGAATAATAATCATGAAAAGTTGTCATGGTATTACGTACAGGTTGTTTTATCGATCAACATGATACTATTTTATTTTATTTTTAATTTCAACAAGGGTGGGAGGAAGATTCAAACTTCTAATCCGCCGCTAACCAATAAGTATATTATTTTAATGTATAGAATCTATAATTTCATTCATTTTAGTTGGAGAGCGTTCATGCTAAGATAATACTGAAATCTATGATAATTATTTTGTAGATATAACCTATAATAAAACGAGCATGCAATTCTTGGTTTATTATTATTTTTTTTTAGTTTTTAATTAGATCAATCTTAGGTTTAATAATAAATAATCAATTAATTTAATATTATGAAGCTCATAAACTCTAGGTTTACAAGGTTCTCTAGTCATATAGATTCTTTGTTGGAGCACTAATTAATTTCAAGAGTTCAGATTAATTTAAATTAGATAATAAAAAAAATATTTTTAATATATTATTGGATATAATTGAGTGGACCCATGAGAAACCCTTACATTGGGCTGGGCTAGGCAATGGAAATCATAAAAATCGCGTTGCACTCCAGTTTCTGTCATTTTTTTTAAATAATTATTTATACTGTCATAATAAAAGTGGACAAAAGTATCTTAATTTTAATTTATAAGATAAATTTCATTTAATTCATAAATTAAAAAAATAATTATAAATCAGTGGTATGTTTCATTCTTAGTAGCATGATATGTAGGCATAATATTCATTTATTATTTCGCATCCTCGTATTCTTTTTTATATCTTTTTATATTAAAACCCATTTAATTATGTTATTTTTAAAAAATTATAACCAATTTAAATTCATAGGATGTGTTTATACATATATTTTAAAAACTCTGCTTTTTTTGTTTTTTCCTATTGAAAGTTTCTTTAGAAATAACTATGGAAGCTATTCTTTTTCTTGTTTGGAAAATACTAGGGGAGGTGTATTACATTTATAAGATATTCATTAAAACTTAATTTAATTTTTCTAGCAAAAGTTTCTAAATAAATCTGAATATTCAAAGAAATTGGCATATGCTTATTCTTTATTAATGGGAGGTATATTATATTTATAACCATCCATTTTTAAGTTTACAAAAATAAGAAAATTTAAAATAAAAAATCATACATAATATCTCCAAATTAATGGGACTTGCAAATCTGATATAATTAGACAAAAAAATGACAAAAATAACATTTTTTTTAAATGACAAAAAGAACATCTAAAATGGTAACTAAATATAGTAAATAATAGGATACATGTAAATTAATGATCACTGCAATTATAGCTTAATCTATGTTATTAATCATTGTTATAATTGTAGTTAATCAATCATTAACTATGCAAAGTCTAAGGATTACTACTTAAATTAAAAGATGCTAATTATCAAAGTCAATTAATGTTTATAATTTTTTTTTCAAAATGTTATATATGTCATTGTAACCTCCTTCTTAAAAAAATAATAATAAAAATAAAAAATAAAAAATATCTATTGTTCTAAAAACTTAAAAAATATAAAAGTTTTGACATATTTAAATTTACATTCCTTTTATTATTTCATTAAGATCTATATTATTGAAATAAGTTGAGAGAAGTGAAAAGATATGGTTAGACTTTAGAGTTGGTAAGAAATAGACATTAGCCACCGATTTAATTTGTTTACTTTATCCAAATCAAACCAATTTATGAAATATATTAGAACTGGAAAAAGTTATGAAAAAACAATTTGTTTTAATCCTATATAATACTCTTTTCATTTTTTATATGAAAAAATTTGGAAAATGACAATAGCTAAGAGAGGATGAACACACCAAGGGAGAGAGAGAGCCTAGAATAAATAGACCGTTAATTTTTTTAATAATAGTAAATAGAAAAATACCTACTTGAAGATCACTTGAAATTTTTTCTAAAAGAAATTTTAATATTATCATTGCACACATGGTCCCATGAATTAAAAGAATGGTACGGATATACCAAATAACAAAATCACGTATACTTATTAACAAAAAATACTATAATATCTTTTATATTTTTTATTTTTTTTGTCGACATGAACATAACTCAATTATTAAAGACATTACTTATCCTTATACGAATCCTCCACCATAAAATATTTTAAGATAAATCATTTATGACAAAGTACCTATGAGGGTGGTCAACATTTTTTTTGGGTGGTTCATTTTGAGTGTTCTTAGCAAGAGGAATGTGAAAGGAGGAAATTAAGTAAATAAGGAGTAGAGCACAAATCGCTTGAAATTGAAGCAAAAAAAAAAAAAAAAAAACAGAGAGAGAGAGAGAGAAATAAATGGGGGGGGGGGGGGGGGGGGGGGGGGGGGGGGGGACGAAAAACTCTGAAAACGACATCAAACAAGTTGGTAAACGCGTAAATGTTAAAGTGTTCATATAACCATTTTTCTTTTCACTTAAAAAGAAAATTCCAAAATCAAACTCAAAAAGAAGAATTAAAATTTTCCAACCAAATAACTTAAGTTAAGAAAAAAAAGAAAAAAGAAATTGGCATTTCCATTTCCATTGCCATTGCCACCTGGCTAGCTACCTCAGCAAGGGCAGGCCGAGTCTCCCTCTCAGTGCTCCATATATATAAATATAGCTCCCATAGATTCTAAATATTCTACTCTCATCTTCTTCTTGTTCTAATTCTGAGAAAATTTGCATAGAGAAATTAATTGGGAATTTTGGGGACACCATGGGAAGGCGACCTTGTTGTGACAAAGTTGGGCTGAAGAAGGGGCCATGGACTGCTGAAGAAGACAAGAAGCTCATCAACTTCATCCTCACCAATGGCCAATGTTGTTGGAGGGCTGTTCCTAAACTTGCAGGTCTCCCCTCTCTCTTCCTCGTCTCGAAAGACGAATTCGAAAATTATAATTCTTAATTACTCTAGAGAATGTTCTGTTATTTGATCAGTTGAACTATGTTTGTTTATGTTTGTTTGTAGGATTGTTGAGATGTGGGAAGAGTTGTAGGTTGAGATGGACCAATTATCTAAGGCCAGATCTGAAGAGGGGTCTTTTGTCTGAATATGAAGAGAAAATGGTCATTGATCTTCATTCTCAACTAGGCAACAGGTCCCTTAAATTCTCTCTCTATTATAATTCATCAACCATTTTTTTTTAATTTAGTTAAATGTATTTATAATGTTACTCAGGAATCCCAGCACCCGGTTTTATCTTCCTCTTCAGTTTTTTTTTTTGTTTTTTTCTCTTTTTTTGGGGTTTTTTTTTCTTTATTTGGACACTTGCAGACTTCCTCTCCATGTGGTTTAATCATGGAAGCATGTAAGTCTTTATTCTAAAAAAGAAGGGGCAATTTTGACCTTTTCTTTCCCTTTCTTAAACAAAAAAAATATATGAGTGACATAAAATTCATGTCCCTCACCACTGAAAAAAAGTCACCCACAGCCACAACCATATATTTGTGGTCTCTATTAAAAAGAAAAAATTCTTACGTTAGAAGTGCAAATCCTTACTTCGATATTTGTATGTTATATTAAAAAGAAAAAGAAAAGCACGAGCCAAATACTATACTTTTTTCTTTTATAGATTATTAATTTTATTAACTTAATAGATGAGGTATCAATAGGAAATGTAAAATTAATAATTTTTTTTTTTGAAACAGGTGGTCAAAAATTGCTTCTCATCTTCCGGGAAGAACCGACAATGAAATAAAGAATCACTGGAACACCCACATAAAGAAGAAGCTTAAAAAAATGGGAATTGATCCTCAAACTCACAAGCCCATTTCTCCACCAAATTCCGATGGCACCCATTTGCCCCAAAAGGAGCAGAAGCACCAAAAGCCACCAAAGAAGCAGCTGCCGCCGCCGGAAGAAGCGAAGAAAGATGACGACAAAGAGGCGGTGGTGGTGGCGGTGGCGGCCGACGACGGAACCAGCATGATGGAGGAGTTGATGGTTGATGGGTTCTGCACAGAAGAAGTTCCTGTAATTGATCATGAAATTCTAGTCCCTTGTGCTTCATCTTCATCGCCCACTTCAACTTCTTCAACTTCTTATTCATGTTCTTCTTCTTCTTCATCTTCAAACTCAGAATTGGCAGCAGCCAACAGCTTGCTTCAGGACTTGGTAAATGAGTTTCCTGAGTTTGAGTGGCCAAATATTTGTGAAAATAATTGCATGGAGGAGGAGCCTTGGGAAGAAGATGAATTTGGGATTTGGGATTTTGTGTTTAATAATAATAATAATCCTTGTGTTACCTTGGAATTGGATAATAACCCTCAACCTTGGCCTTATGGGTTATTATAATTTAATTTTATATATATCATGTAATATCTTCTATATGACTTTGCTTGTTTTTCGTTTATAGATGGAATAAAAACCACACCATTTTAGGGAAAATCCCATCTTTTTGTTTGTTTTCACCAGGACGGGTTAAGATATTTATATCTTCTCGATTAATTAGTTCAAATCTCCGTGGCCTACATTTTAATAAATTTCAACCTTTAAAAGAAAGTTCTATTCTGTTTTTGATTCCATAAATTTTAATATAAACTCTAGGTATCGTCTTTTTGCTATTTGGAACCTATAAATAAGACAAAATGACATGACAATTTAATTTTTTTTCTCTCTTATTTGACATCTTCGTGATGTTACATACTTGATAATTAAGTTTACAAGCTAGTTTAGATTTATTTTGCTCTAGTTATTAAAGATGTTATAATTCAATATTTTCCTCAATTTCTTTGAGAGTAGATGTTTAGTATTGTCATTTTTATATCATAGGCTGTTAACTACTAAATATATCGATTCTTTTTTTTTTATTGGTTGATAAATAAGATTTAAACAATAAAGCTCAAATTTAAACGACTTTATCAGACCTTTTTATGATAGAACGGTCTGAACTCCAACGACGAGATCCTGTCACCCCTACTGCTTATTTGAATTGAAAAGAAAAAACGACGAAGTAAGCAATAGAGACAAGTGCAACTACCGTACTCTGACTTAGTATACATTAGTATATACACTTACACTCAACTTATTTTTAATTTATACTTTCGATAGGATTTATATATTATTAAGAGAAAAATAAATGCAACCTCCACATTTTGACTTAGTTTTTTCATATCATAAAATATATGTCTCGAGAAATTTTATAAAATTAATATGAAAAAGAGCTCCAAACCCTTTAAAGAAAAAAATGAACGTTATTATCCGACAAAAATTAAATAAAAATAAAATGCAATAGGTTTAATTAATTAAAAAATAGGTTTAATTAATTATATAATTCCCCTACCAATTCGAAATATTACAAATATTGCAAGTTCCACGTGAGTAGGAAGTTGGGACTTGGCTGAATTATAGCAGATAGTGACACCAACGCTTTTTTTTCACTTAAATTAACACATATTTTATTTCCAAAGGAAAAAAAAAGACAACCAAACGCGGAATTGATTTTTTATTTAATAATAAAATAATACTACTTGTAGATATCAACTTTTTTATAATTGATTTGACTAAGTTAAGTACTTGACTTGTGAATAAAAGATATGAAAATCAATGATAGGAATATGGTTAAAAAAAAAAAGGAAAGAAAGAAAGTTATATAAAGTCTTTTTTTTTAACAGATAAAGTCATTAATTATATATATATATATATTTTATTTTATTTTTTTCACCACCGAACATGACAAATATCAAGTATAAGAAATTTTTTGTAGAATATTTAAATAAAATTAAATCATACAAAATATTATCTAACTTAATTATGCAGTTAATTAAATTCTTGGTCCTTCACGAATTAAAAGATTTAATTTAATTTCTTTTTTAGCTAATTTCTGGAAATTAAATTTCAAAAGGTATAATTGAACTAAAATCTTTCTTAAAAGATGTTATCGAAACTTTTAATATGTTAAAAAAAAAGAAAAATTAAAACAAAAAGATAGGGAAGAGACGTGGCTTTATTGAGAGTTATTTTTTAACATAATTTATGAATTAAATATTGGGATTAAGATTCCTTCTCAGCATATAACATTACAAATACCATTGCACAAATTTGAACGATGCTTAAGTTGACATATTGAGATTAAGATTAATTTTGGAAAAAATATTTATTTAGATAAAATATTTAGATGTTTAATATTGAATTATAATTAAAATATAAAATTAGATTCTGAAGAAGTACACCATAATCTCTTTTTATCTCTAAGTCTTATTTTCCAAGTTGGCAAAGGCTGGAAGAACTTGTGCTACCTTTGAATGAACAAGTCTTTATCGAGAAAACTTGAGAAATGTACTTAATTCACATTTATGGAATATTTTATATTTTTTCATCATTTATACAGAAAAGTAAATATATATTAAAAAATGGGAAATGTATTAAGATACAATAATAAAATATACCGTAAATGTAATATAATTTAATATGATTCTAATCATGATCTCCTAATCAACTGTAATTCTTAATTAAAACAACAAAACAAAACTCTGAGTTGTATATATAGATGGTTGGTTACCATGTTGCCTGTTTAACACCATTAAAATATAGACCTAAAATTTTAAAATGTTAAAAATATTTATCAACGACAATATACTATATGTGTGGCGTCACGGAAAAATGTTCTAGCTTCCATGAAAGTTTAAACCTGTCTTCAAACATAATTTGATCGGTACTTCGTGTTTTAGTCTCTAAATTAAATTTGAATGATTGTGTTTGTTTTGTCCCAAAATTTTTAAAAACTTCAATTACAACTCTAAATTGTAAATGAAATTCAAGTGATAACTCACCATTAACATTGTTACTTAAATGTTGGCGTACCTCAATGATTAGATTAATCGGTGATGATTTGGTACAATAATGTGACATATTGAGATCAATAAGTCAACTAAATAAGATAAAGATGAGATACATTAGAAAATTTAGTTTAAGTACTCTTATTGGATGCTTATGTTTGTTCATACTAGCTAGTTGATTTTAAAGCAAGAGCTAACTCCAATCGAATAATTACATGTCATTATATGCTAAGTAAAATCGATCAAGGAATGTTAAACTAGATCAAGCTCTAAACATCTATTTTCCTTAGTTCCCATAAAAGGTCAACTACATATGATTTTTTTGAGCTATAATAGATCAACAACGACCTATTATATATATATATATATATATTAGATATCATTGCACGAATAGCCAAGGGACCAAAGGGAAAGGTCGACTTAATTCAAGTTTAACAAGCCAGCTATTTATTTTTGCAATTTAGGAGCATCGCTATATCCTTTAACCTTTGATTAATTAGTCTATGATTACATGACATTGATAATTGAGAGGAATTCAATTACTAAATAATATTTGAATCTTTGTTGCTCTTATCTCTTTTATGATAAGACTAATTAAGTTCTCAATTGTCAATGACGAGACTTTTTCATGGTAACATGTTTAAAGTCGATTCGAAAGAAGGGTTGGATGATAAATAAGTTAGAAACATGCTAACCATTTTGACGTATTTTTAGCAAAAGGCATTATCCTTAGATGACATGCAAAAAGAAAAGGCAAAGCATATGTAAGCGGTGAATTATGTGAAAAGAGAAGGAATGGAGTAATGAAGTAGTAGTTGTATTGAGAAAAAAGAAATTCCAAACTTAGCCAGTGGGATTCTAGGAGATAATGAAGCCAAATTTTTATTTTTGAAAAATAAAAATAAGCCAAAGATTTTCCTCCACACACTCCTAGTCAATGTGAAAGCCAGCTAATTACCTAAAATATTATAATTTCCAAGCCTATATTCTTTTTGTCTGTATTGTGGTTGACTTGGAATATCTTCTTGACCATTGAAAAATTGAACCCAAATAACAAACAAAATCAAAATAAGATAAATTCACACTTCTTTCATCATGAATATAATTACAATATTTATTACTATTATATTTTTTTTTTCTTAGGTAAAGATGACTCCATTTATTCTTCCTGCCCCGTCACAGTGTTTCACATATACTGGTTTAAGGTTTCAGAAGATAGCTATGATGACAAATGCCTGAAAATAAAATGTTAAAATACCTGGAAATAAAAATTAACTCTATTTGATTACATATGGAAATGAGAATAAATAAGGTCTGTCTGTACGAGAATGTTAACAAATTTACATATATATATATATGTATAGGTATATATTATATATATATATATATTGGAAAAAAATCACACTTCATTGAAACGAATAGGTAATGAAAAGAGTAGGTGAGAAACATACAACTTGGCTTAGAAAAAGCACTTCAATTTATTTAAGGTAATGATGGTTACATCATAATTACAAAAGTGGGAAGCTTTTGATGACCGCTTTAATGCAGAGATCTCAACATTTTCCCAAATGCCAGCGTATGATTTCGAAGAGTAAGAGAAAACTTTTCCATTTCGTTTCAACCATATATGTCACAAGAGAGAAACAAAAGTGTTGCACCGCACGAGACGTTCCACCCAAAGTCCAATCCCAAATAATATTTATGTTTACTTCGTACAATTACTTGCATCAATTTAATTGCATCAATTTATTACATTTTCATATAAAAAGATTAAATATATACTTATTGTCATTTCCATTGACATTTTCGTGTATCTATAGAGTTGACATCAACATGATAGATAAATTGATATTTCAATAGTATTACAAAAAAACCGATAAATATGAAAAAAAAAGTATCACTAATATAGACGTATAATATTAATATAACCATTTTTAACTTATTTAGAAATGGTAAAATGTTTATTTGTTAACTTTAATATTTTTTATAATTTTTCCATAATTAAATATCCATCGACATCGATATTTTATCAATATTTTCGTTGACAGAATTATAAAATATTGATAAAATATGTTAATTTATGTTAATCTAGTTAATATTCGTCAACCTGAATATTATCGATATTATCTAAATTATTATCTAAATTATGCCAAAATTTATAACTGTCTTATGATATTATCTACTTTGAACTAAACCCGTATTTGTATACTTTGATTTTACTATCAATGAAGATGTATTCCTTATATCTTATACGTACTATGAATCTTGCGATGCAAGGCTATACTCACATCCCGAAAAGGAGTTAATATAAAAGGGTTTGAATTTAAATTCCTAGAGATGAATGAGTTTGGCATCCTACAAACCAAAGCCCCTAGTTTCCACTCACACCGCTTCCATTTTGCACAAACTTCTACACCTTTGAATTTTAATTTCCACTCACACCCAAACAAATCTAATACAATGTACGAAATATAAATACCATGTTCATACATGTACACTGACGTATACGATGAAAAATATGTTAATTTATATTAATCTAGTTAATATTCGTCAACCTGACTTTATGTTTGATATTCATTGTCCAACAGATTTAGACATGTAATGTCAAATGGCCAAGAACGTCGTCTTGAACAGAAAACTATTTATATAGTCGTCTTACGAAATAACTAATTATATTTAAAATACTAATTTATAGTTTAATAAAATGAATTAACTACATCAATATGAAATGTAAGTATTTTTGTTTATTGTTATTGATTGGAAGAGTAGACTACGGTACTCGAGATTAGCTTTTGACTTATTTCTCTCCCTCAAATTAGCCACTTGTACCCTCTGCATGTTCATCTCTTCAAATACCATCCTTTTTTTCTTTTTATTTTTTCTTTTTGTAGATTTTATAAATTCCATCAAACTTGTGCAAAACGTATTCTTTGATTGATTTCGGCCTCTTTAACGCTTTAAAAGTTTCAATTCCGTAGTTGAAATTGAATATAAAGAACGAGTGACATCAATTATACGTTATTAAAATTTAATAAAGAAGAGGTGATACTAATAATATTCATTTCATTTTATTCGGTTAAAAAGATTTTGTCTCACATTTTTTCAACCATAGTATTTGAATGGACCTAATGTAGATATTTAACATTTAAAATATGTTCATTTATTCAATAATATTTTGTTCTTCATTATGGGGCTGATTAGGGAGTATTAATTGAAAATATTTGGTAATTTTAAATATTAAAATATTAAAAGACAGAATTGAGAAGAATTATACCGTTCAAACTATTTTTTTTAGTTCAACGAGTACAGGTTCGATGTCCGACCTTTTCATAGAAAATATATGTCTTGACTAGTTGAATTATGCTTAGGTTAACTTATAATTTCAATTATGGTCCTTAAGTTTTAGGTCATTTTTACCTATTTTTCCCCTAATAATTTAAAATTTTTAATTTAATCCCTTTGTATGTATTTATTTCTCTAATCAAGACTTTAGTGTCATAAAAGATTAAAAGAAAGATAATGCATATGAATTTAAAAATGGTCCTTTTATGAGGTTACTATTATCATTATAATAATATTTTTAATCTAGTTCATTTATCAAGGATCCCACATCGAAAAAAAATAGATGGTTTATAATAGATATGGGCTACTCATCTCGTCGTCAATTAGTTATGATATGAAATCCATAAATATATATTAATATCATTTTCTATAAAAACTACTTGTATTTATAAATCATGATAGGATTTTTTTTTTTATAATTTTATAGGCTATTTTATGAAATTAAAATATATTATATAATGTTCTAACTCAATTAATATAATGTATTTTGATGTTTCATAACCATTTAAGTCAATAGTTTTTTATGACAATAAGATCTTGATCGAATCAGTACATATAAAAGAATAAAATAGCGAAATTAAACGAAGTTCTAAAATATAAATAACAAAAATATTAAAGACTGATTTTGTAATTCGTATAGCATGAATAAACATCATTTGTTGGGAAATTGACTATCGTACAGTTTCTAGAGCAAAATTTTTGTTTACCTTGTTTTTTTCTCCGGACTACCACGTACGACTTAAATCAAAAGTCAAAACTACAACTTAGGACGTTTTCAAAAGTCATTATTAATACCTTATGCAGATGGAGAATTATGCTCAAGGTAACACGTATCGTAATGTGAGTGTGTACTCTTATTGAATCTGTTGAGATGATGACATGCAATACATCGATGTGATGCTCAACTATATACACTCTAAAACTTAAGTTAATACTTGATTCTAGCTTGATGTCAAATCAAGTTTAATAAAATATATAGAGATCATGCATCACCTCGTAGAGAATATAATCTTGTGTAGAATATAATCTTGTGTAGAGGGCAATTGGAATGATAAATTTAAATTTCTACCACATATTCAAATCTATAGTTTAAATTGATGAAATTGAAAGTTTTAAAGTTCTACCCAAACAAGGCCGGCATAACTTTAGGTACATAACAACTTTTTGGTTTTTGTAAATATGGTAAAAAATTTTAAATCAAATTTACTATATATATATAGTTTATTCTAATTTCGCCACTATAAAATCAGATATTCTTTTTATTATAATATTTGCCTTCCTATTTTCTAAGATCACGAAAGAAATTGATATTAGTGATATAATTTATTTTAGGTATGTCGTCGCTTATATAACCAATATATCTATAATATGAAATATATATGATATACTTGATATTATGTAATTGATACAGCATATCACTAAAATAACTGATTTATTTAATATGAAGAATATCAATCACAATAATATATAGTAGATCTAGTTATTTCATATTCTGTACATCATAGATAAATCTTCTTGAGTTAGAGATTTTGATTCAAATAATATTGTAGGTTTCTTATTAATAATACGAAGTATACTTCATTTTAAGTATGCATTGACATAGCTGATATACCTATAAAGTACATCACTAATATACTTAACATTAGGTATATAAGATTTTTTATCTTTTGTTCTTTTGAGTTCAACATGTGAGAGGGGACTCGAGTTTTTGACCTTTTAATCGATAATATATACCTTAATTAGTTGAGTCGTGCTTAAATAAGTATATAAGTTATATATAATTAGTTTATATACCGAATATAAATTATACCACTGATAAAAATAATATGAAATATAACATCTATATACTTGATATTAGGTATATCAATTCAATTGTTTTTCTTTTTAGAAATCGCTCATTTTAAAGGTATAATTGCTTTTTTCATTTTTCTCCTTTTCTCATTTTCATTCCAAAAAATCAGCTGTAATATTTGTAACTAATTATTAACTTTTTGTTCTATTGGTAAAACGAGTTGGGTCAGAGGTTTAAATCTCTTATACATTCATGTGATTTTAAAAAGAAAATACATTTAAAAAAAAAAGTAAATATCTTTTTCTCAAGACTACATTATGTATTTAGCTGTATTTTTTCTTTAATGTTATATACGCTAATCATATTCATGGTTTGGTGTGAAATGTCGTTTTCGTTTTATCAAGTTTGTTCTGAAATGTCGGAATGGTCCCTTACCATAAACAAATATATAATATAATATAATTCTTTACAATATAATGCGCCATCGCTTTCACTTTCAGACCACATCCAAAAATAAAATCCCACAAAAAAACAACTAAAAGTCGTTTTCACATTAAATATGACAAGTGGCACTTTCTTAAGCTGACGCGTAATTGACTTTCTTCTTCTTTTTACCACTTCCTACAAAATTCCTCCAATCATATTTTTTTCCTCTTTCTTACGTAATTCTTACGTATGCATTTCATCCTCTTCTTCATTTTCTCTCTCTTCTTTCTTTTTTTTTTCCTCTACCTAAAAAAGCTCCCTTGATTTGTTCTATGGCCTGAATTATTACTATTATTGTTATAGAAGGTATTCAACACTAATATTGAAAATAATTTACTATAGTTTTTTTAATTGCTGACATCAATAACAACTAAATGGTTTTAACTCCTCAAACTAGTTGTTAAGATATATAGGTTCAACTAAAAAATAATAATTTGGAAGTTCGAATCTTTTATCTTGTTGAATTTAAAAAAAAAAATCAATCAATCAATATCAAAACATAAATTAAAACACAATATAATTTTTTTAATGATACGATTTAATAACATGTAAGAAAAATATGGTATTAAAATGGTCATGGGAATGAAATTGAGAGCGACACGTGAACAAAACTAATCCTACGAGGACATGTGGGGCTCAGACTAGATTTTGGGTTGTCGAGCTAAGGAGGAAAAAGTATTCATCACGTTAACAGCAGGTTAGCTCAGTCCCCAATCTCGAGCAAACTTCACTCGCGACAGAATATCCGCTAACATTTAACAGAAAGATAATGTTGTTGTTAGAATATCTCTGATGCTAGCTAAATATCATCTCTGACGAGATAGACTCTAACTGTCAAGGCTCACTTACTCAGATCTCCCGTCTATAAAAGGTGAAGTCAACCCCTAAAAGTACGCAATATATCTCTGGCACTAACTTCTAGCTCGTCACTTCTGCTCTCAGACCTGAGTTTTAACTTAAAGATATATTCGAAGTACATTTGTTCAAGTACCACACTAATATTAGATTCTGACTTGTAAGTTCCAACCTTGGTTAGTGAGGCTCTTCACCACATACCCGTGCTAACACATGAAATCCAAGAAACAATTTTTTTGGATCTAAAGGAGACTTGAATTCTTGCTTTTATGAGCAGAATTAGCCACTCTAACGAACTCATATAATTCAATTGCAGGGAAAGAGGAACTTAAGGAAAACAAATTAAATAAAGAAAAAGGAAAAGTTGTAATAAGTAGGTTTAATTTTTTTTCTTTAATCCAATTTTAAAAAAATATAGCTTTTTTTTTCAACTTACATCGTCATCTTTTTACTTGAATTTAAATAAAAGAGTATGATAGAGATTTGAAATTTTAATCCATTTTATTAAAATTTAAAAATTTTATGCATTAAATTTATAATTGAAATTATTGTTCTTTTTTAATGATAATTGAATTTATTGTTTTTTTTAGTAGGGGATGGAGTTCGAACTCATAACCTTTTGATCAAAGATAGGTGTTTTAACTCTTGAACTATTTTCGATTTGACAATTGAATTTATTGTTAATGAAGAAGAGCTGGGAAAAGAGTTTAATATAATTTGTAAATTGAATGCAAAAGATGTGACCATAAATAAAATGATTATGCAAAGGTAAGTGCAATGCAATATGGAGGAGCGTGAGGCTACCAAATCTCAATAGTCATAATGCCACCTTTGACTTCTCACATTCATTATCTACCAACGCGGAGTTGCTGACACATTTTGTCACCTTTGTCACTAGAAGGATGAGGACAAAGACACTTAGGATTTCTGGGTTCTTAATGTCCTGTGTAGATTCGATCATTCGACCTTTTGATCAATGTTGTAATATCTTAATCAATTGGGTCGTGTTTGTGTTGGCTTAATCGATAGATTCCTAACTAAACTATCGATATTACTTCTATTTGACCTTTTCCCTGCATATTTTGAAAAATCGGTAAAAGTTGTTAGAACATTTTTTAGGCCTCTTTTAAAATCATTATTCCCGACGTTTTTGTAACAAAAGTCAGCAAAAATTAAACACTTCCGACGATTTAAAAAAGTGCCCGAAAAAGTGGGTTTTTCCTGACTTTATAAATTTCGTTGGGAAAAGAGCTCTATCCCAACGACTTTTTAAAGTATGGAAACTTAATAGATATATAACTCAAAATCTAAAATTTTGGGATCTTATTTATATTTTAACCTAGCATTTTGTTAACAACATTAAAATTCAAATAAATGAGCAAAAATACAAACTCACTGCTCACAAATTATATATCAATATCTCAATCAGTTATGCACAGGTTGACTATTTATAATATTAGTTTACTTAGTGATTTACCTTTGAATTTTGGAACTACTTAATTAGTTTTTAACTAATTAAATTTATAAAGTTTAGATTACGTTCTTTTATTATATTTATTTTTAGTCTCTAACGCTAATATCAATCAACATTATTGTATCATCAATATAAATATATATAGTTTTGCCGTCTATTATTCTTTCCTTTGAGGTCAGAGGTTAGATTTTTCATGTCCCCAAATTGTTGGACTAAAAAACTAACCTATCCCCAAATTTATTGTACTAAAAAATAAACTTTATTTTATCAATTTTTTTAGTACAACATTATTTGATTAACTAATACTAATGACATATGAACTGAAGATAATTAAAACTTTTTAAAACTCAAAAGGTTATTATTTAAAGAATAACATTCAAATGAATGCAATCTCAGTGCAACCTTCTAATTACTATTATCAAATCAAAATATTTTTTTTATTTATAATTTATACGACTTGAGCTTTTTTTCCTTAGTATTATTTCTATGGTGGTCAATTATTTACAATAATAGGAGAAAAAGAAGTTTCAACTATGCAAGTAGGAAAACGTACATTTTATTAAAGAAGAGGAAAATGCGAGACAGCTTATGACAACGAGAGGAACGAAAATATAAATATAAATTTTTTATTAAAAAAATGTCAAAATCAGACTACAATTTTATTAGGTTATTGTGCTAAAAAAAAATTAATAATAATATAAAATACTTGACTATAACTTTTGTAAAAGATTTCTATTACTTCATTTCTTCCTCTTAATTGTCAAACATTTAATTTCGGTGAAGATAAGATTAGTTCCGTGAAAGAGCTAAATATTTTTCAAAAATAATTGTTAAGTTACTACGAGTAGAATTTAGTGGATGTATTTGAATATGCATTAGGATTGAACTTTTCAGCGAACATCATAATTATCCGATCAAAATTACTCTTATATGTTTCTGGATATTAATTATTCAAATTTATTCACTCACACACACACTTATTTATTTATTTGTATTCCACGTCTAATTATCTAAAAATTTCATTCATATACACATTACATAAAAATATTACACGAACAATCGAAGTCGACCAGATCGATATTATATTGTTTGTCTGAGTTTTCCAATCATTGGTCAATGGGTTAAGAAAAAGGCTCTCCAACCAACCAAATATACATTATTATACGATTTTAAAAAAATTATTATTTAAGCCATGTCCAATTTACAATACCGATAATAGTATGAAATAATTTAGCAATTTGCAATTTACAATTTCTGTTTATTCATTTGAGATATTCTTTCTTTTTCTTTTAACACAAGTTGCAATTTACAATCCTTTTTTGTTCTTTTTTTTTTTCAATTTAAAATTCTCAATATTTGAGCAACCACTTTAAAATTTATTATTTAACCCTTGCTATTATTAAAAAGATTTTGATATTTTTTTAATCTCAAAGTTGTCACTCCAACTGAACTATTTTTAAATGCTCAAGTCGTTGGTTTTATCTTAATTTGACTTATCAGCCAAGGTCAATTAATTTATAACATTGTTTTAATTTTTTACCTTTAAAAATAAAACCAATGATATTATATTGTCTCAAATTGTCACTCCAATCAAATCATACCAACTTTCATCCTTTTAGAACATAATTATGCTAAACATATCTTGATGTATATTTAACTATTGGTAAATAAATAATTTCCTAACATATTGCGCTTTCCACTTAAAAGCACTCTAATGTTAAATTCATCTCAAATGTAGATATGACAAAACATTTTCGCTTTGTAGTGAGTACTTAATCCTATATACTACTTCATAATTTGAAAAAGTAAATGATCTTATTCAAATGCATGTGTGTCATGAGGTATCACATTAATACTAATACATCCTGCATCACTGATCAGATGTAGTAGAGAAGTTCGTTTAGGAGTCTCGGATGACGCGGTCAGAAGATTCGGAGGGTGAGCTCCCAAGTCTCCAAGTGGGTCCTCTTGCGGAGATGAGTACAGTGGTAAGAGGCTAAGGTGATTTCTCAGGTTCCAAGTTCGAGCCTGATTACAATATTGCTCAGTTCAAGATGAACCTTAGTTATAAGGATCCACTCAACACAAGTGACACTGCATTGATTATGAAAAATTAGATATATATTATAAACATGATGATATATAAAGTCAACTAATTTAATTAACTCAACAAATCATCCTACCTTACAAAAGCACCATCATATACATCAGATAGACAAGTCCCACATAAAAAGAATTAAACATGTGCTTAACAAATAAAAACTTGGAACTTTAAATCATTTATACTTCTAAAATATTACCTAACATGATTAGTACGAACTAACCATTGAAAAAATCAAGATACCAACTCCAAATACATCAAGAAACGAGCAAAATATTCATAATGGGGGTGGCATGCATCTGCTCAATCCTCTCGATTTTCTTTAAATTTCCAACTAATACAAAGATTTCCTAAGAAGTGATCGTCCCACCCGTTGAAAAGATAATTAGACTTAATAAAAATTTATAATATAAATGGGTTATTCCTTTCACAGTCAATTAATTTTAAGATTTTAAAATCAATTGACTGTGAAAGGGATAGCTCATTACAAATCATCTAGATGAAACTTCATAAATATTAATACAAATATTATATAAAATCAGTAGTGGGGCTAAAACTAATTAATCAAAAGGCACAAAAGCTAGCTTTTTCATATAACTAGTTTGTTTTTGTTTACAAAAGAAATACGTTGTTTAATCATCTCATTCGAGCCTTAAATTTAGAAATCGAGCACTTACTTGAATAACACTTTTTCTCCAACTTCTAAACATATGATATTTAATTAGGAGGACGAAGAAGATGATCAAAGCACATAATATACGAAGAAATGCACATCACATAATCACTTCAACTAAAATAGACTATAACTCAATCGAGTGTATATATATTTGTTTTCCTCCCTTTCTTAATAGGATTGAAAACCCAAGAATAATGAAACGTCTCTCCTCTAATTCTTTTGAATAGTGAGGCACTATGTTAAAATGTAATGTAAGTCCAAAAAATAAAAAATTCAAATAAAGAAAAGAAAAAACAAATGACCTGTCTCTTTGTTTTTAATGTGCTAAAGAAAGTGAAAATTACATATTGTGAATATGTTTATTACTATAACGATTTTGTTTTCTTTATTTGGTTAAATTACAAAGTTACACATTTGTAACTTTATATGTGTTAAAAACACATATATATTAAATTTAAATTATTTCTTAAGTGAGAAGTTTTTTACAGTAATGTGTTAAAAGTTACACAAGTAAAAATGTTACATATGTGTTTACTTTTGTGTGAGAGATTACATGTATGGACAACTATATATATATAGTTGTGTTTTTCCTCATTTGAGATCCAAGCATTTCTCATTTGAGTTTCTTCTCCTCTCACAAAAGTTCTCTCTTCTTTTGTGGTATTGTTCTTGTTTGTGTTGAGAGCAAGTATCTAAGAATTCTGTCAAATCCGAGTAGTTCGAAGTTGCAGTTCTACTGGAGTTAGTCGTTGTATCCTGCTGAGACGATCCATGTAGTCTGTTAGCAACTTGTGCAGAGCGAATAATTGTCTTCAGGTTAGTGTTATTGAAGCGTGCCTCGACTATATTTATCAAGTTTTTGTGTTCATCAAATTGTCAGTATCTATATTGTTTGAAGCCAATACGTTGTAATCTGCTTGTCAGTATTACACAGTTTATATATACAGCGTATATTTACCAAACACTATCAAGTCAAGAAAAATATTCAAAAAAAAAAAAAACAATTTTAGATTTTCTAATTTGGAGGGTGGTAATTTCGCCCTATGAAGATTTCCAAAATAAATGTCGTAAAAGCTCACACACCTTGATTATCAAAAAACTTCGCGGGAGTTCGCCTTCAAAGAAAGCAAACTAGAGATGACGATTCTTATACTCTTGTTCTCAAAGAGAATTTTCAAAGACAGTCTGAATTTTGTTTTTGATACTAACTTGTTTGATACTTTTGAATGGAGATTTTGGTTGCTTGAAATAGAAAGGAGGAGTTGGCCGCAATAAAGAAAATGAGAGTTGAAGGGTCTAGTTTCCAAACCAATAAGAGAAATAAGGTTATCATATTTTATAAAGTTGGAGAAGAAATAATACTAATTTAGTAGTAAAAACCCTAGAGTTTATTGGTCATCAGAAGTTGATCTTGGTGTGGGAGACTTAGACTCTCCTCAATGAAATTGATTTTGTATCCAAAAAAGGGATTGCTTTGGAAGGGTAATTGCTTAGGTCATTAATTGAGGGAAAATAAAAATAGTAAATATATATGACCATCGGTGGGTGGTAGCGCAGTAAGTTTTTGGCTGACTGATTCGATCCCCATGGAGTGCATAGCTGGAACTTCCATCATTTGGGTGAGTCCCGCAACGTTGATTACAGTGTTAGGTAGTCGTCGATACTCCCGATTATAAGGATTGAACCAGAAGGCATACGACATCAATTCCGAATTATAAATATATGTGTGTGTGGATGATATAACATTTATATTTAGGCACATCCATGTTTAAATTTTAATCCTTTATCTTAATTTTGGACAATATAATTTTGGTACTTTTTACTTGAGATTTCCAAGGAGGGATACTTATTTTTTAAGAGTACTCCAATCAACATTCTTTAAGGAACTCTTTTAAGATTTTTTCAATGTAAAAGCGTGTCAACTCTATAGCACTTTTTGTAAAAAGAAAGTTGTGAAATTTGTTTGGGTCGGAAAATGTCTCAATTTTGTAGAAATGTCAATGGAAACGTCGGTAAAATAATGTCAATGTCGATTAATATTTCTAGAAAGGTTATGAAAATAAAAGATTTATAAGACCCTTTCGAAAAGAAAATCAAAACTGATTAATATATTAATATTATGATTATATTAGGAATATATACTATATTGCTATTTTTAATATCTTGTTGATTTTTTTGCAATACTATGAAAATGTCGGTAGAAATATCTAACATATCAATCGAAATTTAATACCCTAATAGGAATGTTACATTATCGACTCATATTCAATTGTATCTTAAAATTAGAAAATATATTAAGTTAACCATCTTCAAATAGCTAATTAAAATACACATCCTCACATAATCCAAAATAAAAAATAAAAAAAAGAGACATACTCACATGGAGTTCATAAGAAAACTTAGGATTAAAATGATCTTATTAATTTATTTTTCATTTCTTCTTTTAACAATGACAAATGTATACTTTTATCCAATTAACCTTATAATTGTGGAGTATATCTCTACTCGATCTCCACATTAATGGTTTAAATAAGATTTTTTGTATAACATTTAATTTATAAAATAGATCAAACGGTGTCACTTTACTAGATATGTAACGTTACATCTTTTGAGCTAAATCCTCTCAAATGTCATATATATATATATATATATATATATATAATCTCCATAATGGCTTGATTTCTAAATGATGTTTCCTAATATCGTTTATTTTATGAAATATATATGAGAGCATATATTAGTAAAATATATATAAAAACTTTAATGCTTATCTGTCTCCCTTAGCCATCTTCGTTTCTTAAATTCCAATTTCCCTATCTCTCTCTTTTTTTTTTCTTTTGTTATGAAATGGTAAATAGTCCATTTAGAAATATAAGTTCGTTAGTATTACCTTATACGTTGAGTTTCATATCATATGATATATTTTAAGTAACTTTTTATAGTGTCACAAGAAAGTCGAGTAATGAATCACATTGATCACAAAAAAAATTGTAGGTACTTCTGGCGAATTAGGTTGTTTATTTATGGTTGGGATTTATGTCCTAAAAACTTTTTTTTTAGTACCTCCATGTAGAAATTCTTCTTTTATAAGAATTACATAAAAATGATAAATTAATTTGTTTGATTAGACCATATAATAATAATGAATTAGATTCATTCTCTTTTTTTATATTAAAATAAACAAATAAATTCTTCTCTTTCCTTTTGCGTGAGTTTCAATTACCATCATCCTTATTATAATAAAAACATATGTGAATTTTATTTATTTTAGATGGGAAAAGACCAACGTAAAATCATTGTTTTAAATATCCATCAATACGTCGATGTTTTCATCGATGTGTCCATGTTTCCATAGGTTTGACATCGACATTAGAGGTAAATCAAGATTTCTATCATGTTACAAAAAAATCGATAAAATATGAAAAATATCAATAAAATGTCATTATAATATACATAATATTAATACTAATTATTTTTAACTTATTTAGAGATATGAAAATATTTATTTTTTAATTTAAATATTTTTTACAATTTTTTTATTTTTCTAAATTTTATAGAAATATCCCTCGACATTTGACATCTTATCAATATTTCCTTTTATATTTTCATGAAATAGAGACCTTAACATTTACATCGACATCAATATTTAAAACCTTACATACAACAACATAATCATCACAAACCCAATATTTTAATTGGGGTATATATATTTTGCTTTTGGATTGAATTGAGTGAACAGAAATCTTATTACTCCAACCAACAAAGTAAATAGGGATAACATAATATACGAAATAGCATATATTCTATTCATATGAATACAAAAAAAATATTCATAGTGCCAAAATAGGGAATAGTAACAAAAGACGCATGATTTTTGTTACATTACTATCCAATTTGATATGTTAATTTTTTACAAAAATAAATAAATAAAGTAAAACATTTCCTTATATATGTATGTGGTTTTAGCTCAAATATGATCGCTTGGAGATTAGTGTAAGATGAATCAAAACTGACTTGCAAAATAGAGGTGAACACTCTTATGCTCAAATTAGTCTCAGACTAAACTATTTAGTGTATAACTTAAGATCAAACTCGCGTGTACCTAATAAGAGAGTTACCTTGATATTTTTAGGTGTAGATAATGGTTAGAGCAATTGACTAACCACGATGCATATTCCGCAAAGGATGGCGGAAATATCCAACATTAATGGCGAGTGTGAAGAGTTGAGCAACGATTCTCTTTAGTTTGATTGTACTTCTTCGGCCATTAGGTCGAATAGTATTGTCAATCCAATATTAGTCAAATTCTCCAAAGACTATGAACTGCGCCTTACAAAACATCTTACGACACGTGGCATGCAATTAATTATTCGTTCTCCAATAATATGATAATATTCAAAAACAAATTTTCATAAACTAAACATGTGAAAAGGAGCAAAAGGAAACTAATGTTTCATCTCAAAATCCCACTCCCAAACTATCATTTCCTTCCACCAAAAAAAAAAAAAGAAAGAAAGAATCCTCAGCTCAAAGCAGACCAGAAGTTAGACAACTGATAATGGAAAAGCAAAAGAAAAAGAGAGATCATAAAAGCCATATCTGTTGGGAAAGTTTGGTAGAAAAAGAAAAACAAATTACAAAAACCCCATTTGAATTAGGAGTTGGCAGATTTCATATGCTTTTTGGAGACAGTAGAAGTTGGAACACCACACACCAAAATCCAAAATCCAAAATCTTTATTTATTATATTATTGTCACCCACTTGTTGTTAATTTGGGGCGGTTCCATTGGTCAGTTGCCCCCACGTGCACTCATTTCATTGGCAGTCATAGTGGAAATATGGGACCCCCTGGCACCACCCCCTTTCGATTCTTCTTCTTCTTCTGATCCTCTGTGATATTAAAAAGAACAGAAAAGAAAAAGGAAAAGTCGTTTACATATGTGGAATTTCATGATGAACTCTATGAAATCAAGTCTGAAATGAGTGAATTGTTTTCTTTTTTTTCTCACTTTCTCAAACCTTTTTTTGAAACCATTTTTTCCGTAGAATGACATATTAATTCTGTAATGTTGTTGTCAATATAATGTTTTGATCCATTCAGCTAATCTTAAAGTTGTCATTTTAACACGTTGGTTTGCTTAGTTCACAATGTTGAGTTTATAAGGAAATGCAAACAAAGTCCAACATTGGTTAGAAAAGAGCATGATTCATGATATATAGATGAAGACATTTATCTGTATTGGTACGAGACCTTTTAATTGAAATGAAAAACGTAGAGTCATGAAAAGATGAGTAAGGGATAGGGAGGGAGAGACTCTCGAAACCAAACGAGACTTGAAAGAACATGGGAATTAGCACCATTCCCATGAGTGTTTTTGTCTCGAAGAGCCAACAAAGGGGTTGCCCTCTCAATCGAGCTCGGTTTCGCTTTAGCATCATATGTCGATCCCGAAGAAAATGTGAATTGGTTGTAGGGTTGATTAAGGAGTTGCCCTTTCATGCTGTGGCTGTGGAGGTGATGCTGCCACCGCCTGATAGAGGCAGAAGTTAGGGCTACCATAACGTTGTCTAATATATATGTAAAGATTTTTTTTTTTTAATCTTTTTTGGGAATCATTTTGGAGAATTGTATGTGACGAGTGGTACAAGATAAATAAGATTTTGCAAATACAATTTTGTAGGGCAAACGTTGTGCATTTTTTACATTACTTTAGTGGCGCGGTTAGTTTGATGTATTTTTATGGTTAGTCCGCGGTGACATTTGTGACTTTATTTTGACTGTTTTGTTGATCGGTAAAAATTGTAGCATTAATTACTTTAATTTGTTGGTCCAAGTGAGAATAAGAGTGTTCATATTGAGGTTTGTTCCTAATTATTTGAGTGTCCTCTACGATAAAACTGCACTTCCACTTCAATCTACGCAGTTTTTACTTCAATTGGACTTTGAAATTACTCTTCCACTAAACTAGTGGAAACCCATAATATGATTGGTTTACTTTTCAAACTTTTTAAAAGAAAAAATAAAATTCAGGTGAAATTATATTTAACATCAATTAATCGACTAGATATACGGGATCCTCAGTTTAAATCTAAACATTAACTGTGTGTTGCATTTTACTGGTCAAATTAATCTTTGAACTTTCATGTGTAAGGGAATGTTAAAAATATAGTTGAAGAGATAAAGGTTTATATTTCATTTTGGTATAAATACAAAAACTTTAAGGTTTATTCTATTTTAGTCTCTTGAATTTTCGTAATATTTTTGTTTTTGAATTTTTAAAATGCCTATTTTAGTTCTTCAATATTTTTTAAAATAATCATTTTGATCCTAAACTTTTAAATTATCTATTTTTCGAACTTTCAAAAAGTTGTCAGTTTAGTTATAGCTAATTTTTTTTTACTCTCCATAGTTGAAGGCAATGTTATCCAATTGTCAAGAGAAAGATAATAGTAGAGATCAACGTAGTTATCTTTTTAAAATTCAAAAATACTAAAATAGATGTCTTGAAATTTTCATACGATTAAAATGAAATATACCTAAAAACTAAGAACTAAACTAGACATTTTAATCTAAACCAAAGATTAAATATATCCAATGGTTGAATTTTTATTATTATTGTTTTTTTTTGTTGAGTTTTCACAGAAATTTAATAAGCAAAAAGAAAAGAATTGAAAAGTATATGTTGAGCACTTTCTTTGAATGATGGAGATTGGAATTGAAAAGAATAAAATGCAATTGAAAATTAGAAAGAAATCTTATCTTGTGCAGCCACAGAATTGAAATGGTTTCTTCTACAATGTTCTTGAACATTGTAAAGTTGAAGCATTTTGGAGGCTTTATTGGGAAGAGAGAGGAGAGAGATTATCCATTTCATAATCAATTGCTATCTTTTCCATTATCATATTATAAATACTTTGGAATCTCTTTTTTTTTTCTTTGAAATTGATAAATTAACACTTAGAATCACTATATTTATGACACATAATCTAGATCCCTACACGTTTTAAACTTTAGTCTTTCACTTAATCAATTGGATTTGTCGGCAGACTCACTTTGTTTTAATGCTTCTTTTGAAACTTTTAGACTGTAATAAAGAAATATTTACAAAAAATATATTAGCTGTTAGAAATTATTACAATGCTAGTCTAATAAATGATGTCATGTTTTGAAATATAGGTAGAATTTGTTGTTATGCACTTTTTACTAGGGGCCAACAAAATTTCTAGGTGCTAGAATCTTGCTTGTTTAGTAGGAAATTTGTCGAATTATTTATAAAATACGTTTTGAAATATTGGTATAACTATTGATATACTTGATTTGGAATTTGTGTCGATCTAGATGTAGCAAAGAGGGTGATGAATGGATAATCTATATAAGGTTGGAATGAAAGTTAAATTAAATTATTGTATTATTAGACTTTAAGTCAAATAAAAAATAGAGAAAACCGTGTGAGTATTCGAGTGGAGAGAAAACACATTGTATAGGGGAGAAAAAGTGTCTTGCTAGACACCTCCAAAAAACTAATCCCCAAAAACTCACCCTTTTGCTCTCTTTGTCACACCCAAAAAAGACATGGTTGTAAGAAAATTGTTAATATCTAGTAATGACAAAGGCCGTTCTCGTGAGATTTGATCTTATCATAGAAATTATAATAAAACTTGTAAAACTATAGAAACCAAATTGAAAAACGCTCGATACTTGAAAATCTCCTATAATTTGTTCGTGCCACTTTTTATCTTGAGCTACTTTCAAGAATGAAGCCTACTCCTACAAACCCAAGTCCTTTATTTATGTTTGTTGTCATGCTTTATTATATTACATAGAATTGCTCCAAGCCTAATTTCATAACAGAATAATATGAAAAATATTTTAATTTAGTTCAAACACATTGTAACAGA
The DNA here is from genome assembly GCF_013281855.1 of Momordica charantia. Lineage (NCBI taxonomy): Eukaryota > Viridiplantae > Streptophyta > Magnoliopsida > Cucurbitales > Cucurbitaceae > Momordica > Momordica charantia. Next base: position 22,724,596 of record NW_028275162.1, on the reverse strand, counting down.
AACATAACAATCATTCAATGACAGTGAAAAGGGTCCAAATCTAGATAAGAGAATTGTGTTAGAATGGGCATTTATAAATAAAATAACATAAAAGAATAGTCACTTCCAACAATATAGTCGAAGTCCTTTATGCATGTACAAATGAGAGCCAAATATTCTCTACTTCATATTAATGAACAATAAGCTTGAACAGCTTGAAATTATACTAAACTTTGACAGCAAATAAATTATACAAATTGTATTAAAACAGTAAACTATGAGAAACTAACAGCAATCAGAGTTCCAGCTTAAGTTGTGTGGTTTGGGAACTTCTGTACTCTGCAACCTGCTTTGGAATATTTTCTTGAACTAGAGCCCCGCCATTATAACCGTCAACCAGTAGCTTCCCTATTTTTGATCTCCATTCCGAGATGTCCTCGTGATTTCGGTCGTGGACGACTCTGTCACAGTAGTTCAGCATTGAACCCAAGCCACTATTTGGCAGCCATCCATAGCTCGATAAAACCCCCGCTTCACCTTCGGTCAAGTCTTCCCCAACCTTCCACAGAGAAATGCAGATTTAACATAAAAGGGTAAGAAAACCATTGCATATGTCAAGCACACGCCTTTTAAAACTCGATATATTATTTCGAAATGCAAGGACTAACCAGTAAATCAAAAAGTAAAAAACAGAAAAAGGATTCATAGGAGTATCTGTACGACTTGTAAAATAACTTATATTTAATTTTAGTATAGCAGCACAGAGAGTTAGCAAATGAAGTTGAGAAAACGATAATTCAAAAAGGAAAAGGTAAAAATAAAAAAAATAAAAAAAAAATCCTTCCTTCCCCTTTGAAATCTTGCAACAATCTAGTTTTCCCATGATGGCCTCTTTTTCATTTAATAAAACCCCACAACCTTGGGGATATACTAATACTTGGTAATTGTTTATGAATGATAATTCAAGAAAAAACTAATACAGAACAGGTTAGAAAATTAGAGGAACTCTTGATGAGATGCTGAAGGAGTATCCAGAAACACGTCTAAAAGCTTCACCAAGATGCATAATGAGGATGATATCCTTGAAATGTTGCACTCCTTGAAAAATTTAATCTATTTCATTATTCTAATTGGTTATTCTATTCTTAGTCATCGAGAACTTGCATTTCTTAACTCCCACTGCCACTAAATTTCCACTCGTCCAAGTTAAAGTAGGGCCTGTTGTTGCACCCGGGACTGTTGTACTGCATGTTAAAGCATGGATGTTTCTCATCTATCTAACAAAAACAGGTCGTAATACTAATTGTATAGAGGATGCCCTAAAGCACTCATGGTATAATTCTAAACAAATCTGTAAAACCTAAAAAGTATTACTTAGAAACTGATAAGCAGCAGCATCAAAGGTTAACAATTTCCATCAAGAAAAGTGATCTCTGGAGTTGTGGAATCTGTCATCTCTTGGGAGGTGGAGAGAGGAAAAAAAAAGGCGTACTTAAAGGCATCATCAATTCTTCAAAGGGAAAAGAAACCGGGATCTTGTTGCTATTGTGGCTTCTTCTTGAACTCCTATTTTTTAGTCTTTCTTGTAAATGTATCCTATTTCCATGATCATAACCCCAATCCGGGAGCTTTATTGTAATACCTTGCTCTTCTAATATATTTCATTCTTCAGTGCCACTTGCAATTTCTCTTCCAGCCTCTGGAACGAAATCCTCTCTCTTTGGATGGCCGGTTGTTCTTCCCTCAGACATGCGCCTTCTATTAACTTCTACCCTCACGGGACAGTTGGACACCCCTTTACAAAGGAGAAAAAATATCTACATATGCATTTTATTCGACGACCTTACTTGAACAGGTAGGTTGTACAACTTTGAGTTTCTCAAGATGCATTTTATTCGTGCTTTGCTTTGGTCCATTTCAATGGAAAGGAATCATAGGATCTTCTAAGACAAGGAACAATCTTCACACCTTATTTTTTAATCAATAGTTCCTATGGTCATTTCTTGGTGTAGATGCTCCCCTCTCTTTCACTATAGTTTTGCTTCTTTGTTATCCAATTGGAAAGCTTTTCTGATGGAGTATATAATTTAGTTGTTAAAAAAAATAAGTAAAAAAAATCCTCCCCAAACCATGCTTACATTTGTATACATCTAAAACGCAGTTACTTCCCTAAGCAGGACTCTAACTAAGAAAGTGTTTGTAACCTCTATGGCTTGGGTGTCTTCATTTTTGTAATCTAATTTCATATCATCGATGAAATTGTTTCTTTCTCAAAAAAAATAAATAAATAAATAATCGTCAGTGACATTTTTCTCTTAAGCAATAAAAACAGAATAATAGTAATATACTAATATAGATCAAATAAAAGAAGTGTCACTACTAAAGTTATTACCAATAATGGTCTGTTCTCAAGTAGTGAAATTCTGCTACAATTAGTCAGCTTCAAAGCAATCACCAACCGCTTTATCTGCCACTTGATGGGTAAGAAATTCACAAGCTCAAAGAAATACGTAGCATACCCATACTCGGGACGTTCTAGCACTATTCTGCACTCAGGGAACCATCATCAATATTTAACTCAATACATCAATCACAAAGATATATAAATTGAATTAAATTCACCTTTTATGTCTTTCAAAAACAAATATAAAAGACTGGAGATCACGGCACCACCCCCATTCGACAGGCCAACTTCGGAAATGAAGATATCTTGTCTAAAAAAGAAAATTGAACAACAAATATAAATTATCAGAGAGGAATAGACTGGACAATTACAATGTTTAAACATAGGCTAAAAGAAAAAAAGAGATATTTTTTGCATATATATAAGAGACCAAAGATCATTAAAATAAGAAAACTAATCATTGCAACATTGAACTAAATAGAAGTGAATAAAAAAAATTGATACTAATGCAGAATAAGTTCATAACGATCAAATAGAAGAAAAAACTTATTACCTGCTCATAAAAACTAATCATTGCAACATTGAACTAAATAGAAGTGAATAAGAAAAATTGATACTAATGCAGAATAAGTTCATAACCATCAAATAGAAGAAAAAACTTATTACCTGCTCAATAAGTGAAACTAGACAAGCTAAGCAATAGCTTGATCTTGAAGCTTTTGTGCATCTTATAGGAGGAAACTTCAGAAAGGAATCGCGTTGAGAAAAAAGCTGTTACCATATGGTAAGACAAACATTAGGGTATTGATGAGAGTACTAAACAAGCAGCCTAAGCTTACACTATCCAGCTCATAAAGGAAAAAGTTGGAGAAATTACAAAAGCAAAGCAATAACAGGACAGCAAGATCATGACATGAAATATCGCTCACCCTCGATATCACAGCTTCAAGCTCACCAAAGCTTTCTTCACTAAAGGACTCATCCAAATCATCATCACTTTCCATCTCTCCATAAAGCTTAATTTCATCAACTAGAACACCTTTGTCAACTAGGATCTGCCAATGAAACTAGAATGAATGTGATCCAAAGTTCACAAGCACAACTGAATGGTGCATGACATTAATACCTGGAGAAGGCCAGGAGCATCTTCCTCGAGTGCTGTTTCAATTGAATTCCTGCAAATAAATTGATACACAGGGACACCTTAGAAAGATTGAAAAAACACAACAAAAGAATATATTGCAATTATAAAATTCAACTGTGTGAAGTAATATACGTGGCAGTCCTTTTCCATTTGCGTCGACGTTTAACGTTCATTAAACTAGCAGGTTCTGAAACAAGAGAACTACATCCGGGGTCAGAAGGTTTTGGATGCTCGTAATCTCTAGATGTAGAACCAAAAACCTTTCGAGATGAGAAGAACTTCATTCGATCTTGCAGTCGCATATCATCTACCTTGTTTTCATAAGGTTCATCAGGCATGGTTGTTTCACTCTTTACCGACAGAATTCTGCTGCAGACATTATTCATATCCTTACCATGTAAGTTGCAGCCGTCAACATGATCATAGGGTTCATCCTTCACTTTTGTGGAATAAAATAAATTTGCTTCAGGGGCATGATTAGTCAAAAGTCGTGAACCTAATTCTGTGGTCACCTTCTCGGACAAGCAGATCCTATCATCTTCTTTAAGTTCCATATCATTGCCTGATTCAGTTAATTTATTCAAAGAACGATTGCTTGAGAAATTGGATCCAGAAATGGTTGCAATAGGTGAACAAACTACTGAAGGGCTGCCAAGATGAGGAGCATCACATCCATTTTGATCATGCAACACATTTCTAGTTCCCGTCAGTTCTACATTAGAAAACATAGACTTTCCCTTCTGTTTCAAGAAGCATTGCATAGGATCTCCTGATGACGCACCAGAACCACCCTGCACAACCCAACACCATATCAAATTACCAACAACTCTAAACAACAAAAAACAAATCTTGACAAAATATCACAAAACTTAGTGTTGCAAAGCACGATGAAAAAGACATGGAAGGAAACATCAACTGCTGACCAATAAAACAAAATAGGCATGCATAAAGAATATAAGATAAGCTGTAAAATAAATCTTGAAAAAATATTTCGGAAGTCTCATAATTTCTCTCACAGTTATGGTATAAAAAACCGAACTAGGAAAGGAAAATAGCGTGAACCCCATAAGAAGAATGGGCATAACATATATTAATCATTGGGAATTCTTTTCCTAATACCATCATATCAACATTTTGAAGAAAGAAACTCTCCTCGTCACTCCAAAAATTCATGTTTTGATGATGGTGGCACTAATCCTCTAAGCTCTAACCGTGTCATTGAGTAAGAAGGTTTCTTCTTGGCCTCGAATTGAGAGAGTCCATTCTCCGTCTCTCCACAATTCACAATCCTAGTTGATATGTTTTTTTCCAATAAAAACTAATTTCAACGAGTGAATGAGATTACAACAAGAGGGGAGAGAAGATAAACCCCAAGCCAAGGAAGAAAAGATCTTCCAATTGGCACAAATATAAGGCAGACTAGAAGTATTGCAAGAAAGTAAAATTTACACCAAGAAAAAGCAACAGAAAGTACATCATCCAAGCAGCTCCTAAAAGGCTTTTCTTTGTTGTTGTAGATTCTATTATTCTTTTCTAGCCACAAAAGCTAAGTTTAAGCTCTTACAAGATTTAGCCATATTCTTTCTCCCCTCTAAAAGGATGGCAGCCTTCAAGGAAGAGAGAGTGAACTTTTAATATTGCTAGGGAGGACCAATTTCCGTCCAAAACTGTGCAAAAAGTTGTAGGACCAAAGGACAGTAGCAAAGGGAAAATGCTGAAAATATGATCTTGAGTTTTAGTGATCTTCTCACAGAAAGAGCATCACTCTGGCGAGAGAGAAATAAAAGGACTCCTATTCTGAATAAGTTCGTGTGTGTTTGAACTGCCATGAGAGATTTCCTCAAAGGAAAATTTTAACCTTCTATAGAAATTTGAATGATTGTAGTTCCATACCAAGGAGAAAAGTTATGGACTATCCAACCTTCCTTTGTCAAATCAAATGAGTGAAACAATCCTTTGTTGGCCCAAAAAATTCTCAAAACCCACGTCAGGCCTAAATGGGACTCAACCCACCCCTCATTTTGTTTCACATCCCCAAAGTTCTTCAAACACATGAAGATTAAAAGAAAATCCTATACGATGTTACTCTTCTTCATGAGGGTTGACACTCCTACCTTTGGAGCCCCTGCCCACACCACACCTTCAACTTCAACCCATTACTATCTGCTTGATGAATAAGCATCTTGAAACATCACAATTCCACATCCAACTAAGGTTGTTAAATCGTGAATCGGAACGTAAATCGTAATTGAAATTTAATGTATTGTGTATCGTAAGTTTTTTTTTAATATATATATATATAATTTAAAAATATTAAAAACCTTTCAGCTCCTTCCCCCCCTTTTACCCAAACCGGCCAAACCCAACAAATAAATTTCGTTTTAAGTTTTAAATTTTATAATCCCAATTACAGCCAACCTAATTTATTCGGTTGATTCTTCTTCTTTTCCTAATAATAAATTTATTATTCTTCCGTCGATTTCTTCTTCTTCTTTTTTCTGTCTTCTTCAGTTCTTCTTCCGCCGCTTCTTCTTCTTCTTTCTTCTTCTTCCGTCCTTCTCTACTGCTTCTCACGCCATGGAATGCACGACCAGGTGAGTAAACCCCCCCCCCCTTTTCTAATCGAATCGATTCGATTCGTTCCGTTTTTTACGGTTTTGATATTTGAAACGTACGATACGTAGGATTTGCGATTCAAAAAACGATTTGAATCGTTTACCCTTCGTTTCGTTCTGAATCGTACGATACGTATCGCGTATCGTACGTTTTTGACTACGTATCGTACGTTTTTGACAACCATGCATCCAACAGTTCTACTTCTATAGGTTTCAATTTCGTCTCTCTCAACTCAAATCCCCTCTCATGGGTCACTATCATACAATGATACAAGTTAAACTAAAGTTTTCGAGGACATTGGTCTTGTCTTGTGTGTGATTCCACCCATGACATATTAAATTACAGATTAAATTGCTACAAATTACAGAAGAGCAGTGAATTACCTCCACATGTTGATTCATGGAACCCAATGCTTTCCTACAATGGGAATAGGGAAATAACATTAGATAAACTCTAATCCCTCACAAAAGAAAGATATTAGTAAAAAAAAAAGGTTACAGGATTATTTTGTGATCAAATTTGACTTGATATCATTTTGATCTCTAAATTTTTTATCATTGCAATTTTATCTCTCGCCTTTCATTAAATATCTAAATTACTCCATTATTGAACTTGTCGTATAAATATTATTTTCGGAAAAAAATAAAATAAAATCAATTAGTTGTCAACTTACTCAAAATAAGTGATCATTGGGAACAAAATATTTCACCGGCTTCATTAGTTACAAACTTTTTTTTAATTAAATTTAGGTTGTCCAGGACTATGTTGTTGTTTTTGTTGCTATATGACTTAGTTTATTTATCCCAATTATTAAATCCTATTAGAGAAATTAATGATAGTCGATAGAGATTAAATTTAGATGACTTAAGTTGAAATGATTGGAAGTTTAGCGATTAAAAATAAAAGCCCAGAACATTATTTTAACCAAAAAAGAATCGAATGCAATTGAATCGCACTATATACTTTGTCTAGGTATGGGAAAAATAAGTATAGACCTAAACAGTACAGGACAGAAACAAATAAGATAACTAGAGAAAGAGAAAATATGATCACCAAGAAAATGGGGAACCTTGATAGCAGCATCCTCAGACGCTCAATAAATACAACATGATCAAGATCTTCATTGAAGTCGTCGAACATCTCATTTTTAACCTTAGTTACTGCCACACCAGCAGAAGTAAAGTTATCAACACCATCTTCCAAGGTACCTGATAAGATGCCTGTAGATTCCACCCTTACCCAATCAGGAACCTCAGGTGGTGTTGGATTCTCAAATTCCATAGTGCATGATATCTGCTTCTCTGTATTTAATCGAGCCTCCTCAGTGTAGCTGTCCTCAAGATGACCTACATAAGGTCACAAGAACTATATCATAAACCAGATGAAACCAGAATATCTCAGAAACAATATAGAACAGGCCTTCAGAACTATTTCCCCCACATACCACTAGTATCTTTCATTTGTGTCTCCAGTTGTTGACCTCCCAGATTTCCATCATCACGTGTAGATATCATAGAGGAAACTCCCTGCAGCATGAACATGTAACAAATTGAAAAATAAACAGAAATTGATGAATTATCCTCTGTGATCAGAAGTCATCTTAATGTTAAATTTATGTAATTAAATTTTCATGAATAAAATAAATTGAGTCATTAGGATTCATTGTATCAAATTTAGTTGGGTTGTACACTAGTAAATTGGAGCGGTGTCATGTATCTATTCAAGTCAACAGAAACAAATATAAACTTGAAGATGGAAACAAAAAGATAAAAACTAACTAATTGAGGAAAAGGAGCTGCCCCTTCCAAAGATATTGGAGGCTTGCTTGATCAAGGTCTCGGTTCACTATAAGAATTACTCTGGATAAGAAACCCCTTTATTGAAGGTAATGAAATTACAAATGAAGGCCAAAAGAGTTACAAAAGCACTATCCAACAAGCATCAACGGACAATGAGGAATAATTACAGACAAAGAGAGAATTCGCATTTCTTGGAAATGAATGATTCCCACAATCAGCTGCAGAGGAATAGAGGGATCAATTGATCTCTTTTGGTGAGATGGCGGAATAATATTGGACAGTGACGAAGCTACCCAAGAGACAAGGTCTAGAGTCTTTACTAGACATTAAGGTATTCCCATTAATTAGATCCAATAGTTAGAAACTTAGAACCAGTTAGCAACACCATTTCCAAGAAGAACTCTTCTAAGGTCGATGTCCCAACAATTATTTATCAATCCACAAATATTTTGACTAAAATATCTTGTGGATAGCTAGAAAGAGAAGCCTAGGAAAACGATAACAATGCAATGACGCATCATTCATGATGCCAAAATGAGTGTTGGCACTATCTTTAACAGTAAGCCTTTCACGAAGATCAAAATATTGAGCAAGCTTCGTGATATGCACCTGTTGCGATTTTGGCACTTAGATAGATAGCGGCATTTGTTAGGAATGCCTTGAGATGTCCTCCTTCCATATCTCATATGAATTATCAAGAAGCGCCAAAGCCTCATAAGTAGTGCAAATTTGTCTCCTTAATATTGCCAATACCTAGGTAAGGCCACCTTCATCTCTAGGAAAGGTAACAATATTCCAATTGACTTGGCGGCAGCCACCGTAAGAGAGGGCCCCTTCCCAAAGAAAATTCTTGAGTATGTGTGTGTGGCATACAAATTTATGTTGTAAATTGCCATTGCTGCCAGAACAATAACAAGTCCTACCAATGAGCACAAGAACCAAGACAATTTGAAGCGACACGCATGTTAAATTACCTGCACATCACAGCATTCATCTTCTTCCTTGACAATAAAATCGTTGCAAAGCCTGAAAATGGCCCAAAGAAAAAGCTAAATCTTTTCCAACCCAAAACGAAATAAGCAGAACAATATATATAATTCAACAGATAATACTCACGGTGATATTATTTTACTCCCATCTTCCAGTAAAGGATGCTTATTTTCCAACAACATTTTCTGTCTCTGCACCAACGAGAGATGGTCGAGCTCATCAAAACTGGTACCATGATTCATTCTGACGTCCAAACCAGTGCGTGTTACTCCATGCTCAAGTTAATACCCATAGTTCCGCAGCTTCAACAAACGAACAGCATCCCGCAAGGGTACCAAGAAGGGTTCAATAGTAAAGGATTTTCCGAGTTTCGTTTTAGAACACCCAAAATTTGAGGCAACATAGAACTTTCTACGGCTTAATAATGAATGAGAGATGAGAAGTGATTGTTAGCACCCCCGACTTTTTTCTTTCCCTCTCTCTTGACATATAATCAGAGAGCACAATAAAGGAAAAACAAAAAACAGAGCGCGAAAAGAACACTACCCAGTCCCTATCGAACAAAAAGGTTGTCTCCAAGCACGAAGGAGGGTCTTCAATCCAATTCCAGACTGAAGAGCGAGGTTCTTCTTCTTCTTCCCTGACGTGAGGAATTTTCAATTCTGTAGCGCCCTGGCTTGCTCGCGCCTCTCTCAAATTGGGGGTTTCTTCTTTTTGCAAACAGAACAAAAGGTTTAGAAAAAATTTGGAACACTATCATTTTTGGTGTGCAGGATTTTGCTTTTGAAATTTACCCGGAGATTGAAGATTGTTTAGGCATGCCATCCGTATTCTATTTGGAACGTCTGTTTGTCAAATTTAACGTCAAAAATTGTTCTTGATTTGAATATCTGTTTTGTTTAATTTATTTTTTAGAATTGTTTTCGAATGATGTGATTTGGAGGGCGAACCCGACGTTTTATTTTTTATTTTTTTGTTTTAAAATGTAAAATTATATTTAAAATAATAATTATATAAAATTTATAGATATGTGTTAATAAATTAATTAATAATATTTTTATTGAACTAAATATTTATTTAGTTGACACATTTTGAAAATTTAATTATATTGATATTCAATTTTCAAAATTAATACTAAACATATATTAAAAAAAACAATATAAAATACCACTGTTTTTTTGTTAGGATGGTAAAAAAACTATAGTTTCTCTGATTTGAATTCTTTTAATATTATTGGTAGGTAATATTTATGTTTTCGAGGTTTGTCCGTCTATTACAAAGAAGTGGTGCAAATTTGGTAATTATCCCATATTATATTTACGCATCAACATTTGACATTGTCCGTGGGACACCAAAAAAAACTCACAAACCTTACACACCATATATATTATTTGACATAAATACCAACATGAATAATCTACATCAATATGGAAGGAGAAATATTGGACAATGACTACTATTCGATAAGAAAGACAGCTTAGATCACGAGACTCAACTCCCTGTATGCCTCATCGTAAGACAAGTCGACCCACTCTAAGCAGCAACATGTCGTGGAGCATAAGCAACGAGAAGATAAGTTGGTAGCCCTAAAAAAGAAGGTAGAAGGAATACATTAGAATATGACTTTCATCTTGAATATCTTCGACCATCGAAATGCACAGGTAGATGGTCTGAATCCATTCCATGATGAGCAGAAGCTATTACTATTGATTCGGGCAATATCTTCGATCAAATTTTCCTTTTGTCGGATCACTGATCAATGATGGTAGTAAAATCTGACTGATCGAACTGACTCTTTGATTGGTCGATTAGCGTCGGATTGCGCCTGAAAACCGACCGGATCAATACACCCGTAGACTTTACTTACCTCAATTTGTTGTTATTCAAGCAAAATTAGTCGAGAAATGAGTTGGGCCTAGTGGGCCGAGTCGGTGGAGAACTCAGGCGACAGCTCACGACGTGCCAACTCATTGTTTCATTCACAAAAGCATCATAACCCAATCGATCAAAGATTCTCTTCTCCCCAGTACTCCAATGCCCTAGCTCCCACTTTCCACCGCGCGCCACTCTCAGAACCTTCCAGATTCTCTCTCTCTCATCTCTCTCGCTTCATTTCCAATTCCTGTATTCTCAAACAAGCTTGCTTTAGGGTTTATCTGCTCCTTCCCTGCTGAATTCCGCTTCCAGAACTCAATTTCTCCGAGGTACGTAATATGTATTGCCTTTTTTCCGTTTTTAGTGCTGCTTTTTTATTTTCCGCTTTCGCGAGATTCTCTGCTGGAAACCGTTTCAAAATTATTTGAATTTGGGTTGCTTTACACTGTTTGCAGAGAGAATATCTTTCCCCGTTACTTATTTCCTGCTTCCGTTTCCTTACCCCCGCGCTAAAGAATCCCCAGACCGACCACCGGCCTCCGGACGCTTGCAGGTGCTCATTCTTTATAATTTATTTAAAGACCAGATTACACGTTAGCTCAATTTTCCGTGGTGAGATTCTAGGGGTAGGTTGCCATGCTTTCTCTCTCTCTTTTTTTTTTTTGGCAAATCATTTCTTGGCTGCTTTAGTCAATTTTCGAGCTGTAGTAGGATGTTCTGTGATTTTGTTGGAGTTCTTATCACATTTGAATTAAAATGTTATATGATCTGATTTAGGTTGAGCTACTGTGGTGATCTTTAGGTATAATGAGGGAAATAAAGGGAGACTGTATAAATTGAATCCTGGGTAACTTAACTCAACGGGAAAAGATCAAATGTGCTGCATGCCGATTCTTTATTATCTATTTTGTGATCGTGGCGTTTCATTATTCTTGGTGACTTTTTCTTGCTGGCTTTCTTTTCTTGAATGAATCTATGGTGACTGTTAGTTTCATCAACATTTGGAGTCTTCTAGGTCTGTTGTTTTGTATGCTGCTTGTGTTATGCTTGCTAATATTTTCCTCTCGTACCATGAGCAGGGTTTGGCTACACAGAGTTGAATTTCTAGTATTTTCTGATTACAAAGTGAGACCAGGCAATGGATGACTGGGGTAATGCTAGATGGTTTATAATTTAATCTGTAATAATACATAGTTGTGGATGTGGTGACACTTTTTTTTGAAATCAGGCCATGGTCGTTGTAAATAACATACCCAAACTCTAATGTATCATGATTTTATCATGGCTTTTTTTTTTGGTTGGTATTTTCTCTGTGAATGTGCCATGTCCCAACATATCTGGAATTCATGAAATATTCATCATAATGATAAGATCAAACCAATCTAGCTGATTTACTGTGCATGTCATTAATGTGAATTCAGATGCCTTCGTGTTGCCTATGTGCCTGGCTTTGTAACTCCATTCATTATAGAGCATGCTTCTTTCCAAAGGGGGCATATGCATGAGAGGATTTTTTATAATTAAAAAGTGCTCTCTGTGTTCATCTACACTATATTGATATTGTAGTTTTGGGGTTTAGGGGGGTGGAGAAATCTATGGACTATATATGAGATCTTATTAGATATAATACTTCGTTATGGGGCCTGGTTTCTAAGGCCTTTTGTAATTATTCGTTAAGTCTCATACTTTTGGATTGTAGTCCTTTTCTTTGGAGGACTTCCTCTCCCAGAGCTGTTTTTTGTAGGTCCTTTTTTGTAGACCCTCTTTTGTACTTTTTGTATCTCTTTTCATATTTTTCAATGAAAGCGTTGTTTCTCATAAATAAAAACAATTGTAGTTTTGGACTCCTAAATTCAAAATTGCACTATCATGTCTAGTAATATCTCAAACGAGTGTGCTTCCCGAAACATGATAAATGAATTGTCCTATTGATTTTTTTCACCTTTTTTTAGTAAGAAATAGAAATTCATTAAATAAATGAAATTATACCTTTTTCTCTTGGGAAGGATGAGACCAGCTATTGTGCCTTCCTTATTAGTACTTGGTCTATGGTATAGAGGAGAATGTTTGTTGGATCTGCTACAAAGATTACAACTTTGCAGTTTGAGCGAAAGAGATAGGAGTGTGGAGCTTACTATTCTGTCAAGTGATGAATGAAAATGCATAAATCCTGATTTGTGATTAGTTTGCTGATGAGTGATAAAATCCTTACCACTCTTCCATGGAAGATTTTAATAGGAAGGATTTCTAAAATAAAAAAGAATTGAGTCCACTTATACGAACCTATTTGGTAATTTTTGTCTTTATGCCATATTTCTGTAAGAAATTATATTATGTTGTGTTGTGTACAGTATATGCGAACTATTAAGTAAAGTACATAACTGAGCGAACTTGTTTTATGATGCTAATATTTTATAATCTTTATTCAAACTTTTTTAAACTACAATTAACTAACATGTTCATGTGATGTATAATTTTGATTTCTTGAGGACCATTACATCAATTGTGAACTCAGCCCGCCCACTGTCTGATGACATTATTTTCTTTTAGATATTGGAAATTGGAAAACATCTTAGATTGTCATTAGCTGTTGTGCTCTGTCATTAGCTTTATTTTTTGAGTTTCTGTATGGATTGTTTATCAGATAGTTGTGGTATAAAAAGTCAATACATAACATAGTTTACAATAGTGCTATATTTATTCTTTCTCTTTACTGTATTTAATCCTATCTGCCTAGAGAATGCTATGTATTCTCCACTTTCAGACCTTGCTAAGAGATTCTATATTCTATTATCTAGCTATGTTTGCTTAGGCATGTATTATTTTCTTTCAGAGGATGAGAACATTCCACCACTCCAGAAGGAGCAGCCAAAGAATAAATGGGATGACGAGGATGTGGATGATAATGATGTGAAGGAGTCTTGGGAGGATGAGGATGAACCTGAACCTGAACCGGTGAGAATTATTGATTCTCTTGCTAATGATGTTTCTTTCTTTGAGTGTTAATCCTAAGACTTAAGATGATGACGAAGAAGTATCTAGTTTGACTGCTAATGATGGCAATGAACTAGCCTCTAAGGGATAGTTTGGTCGGCAAAGACTTGGGGTCCCATGGTCATACTGGCTTGGATGTCTCAAGTTTGAACCTTCCACTAAGCTTGATATTAAAAACCCTTGTTGTCTCACTAGCCCAAGCCTTGAGGTGGGCGCAAAGCTCCGACCCCAGTTATTAAAAAAAAGAGAAAAAAGGGGAAAATGATGACAATGAACTATTAATGGGGTCTAAACTAGTCCAACGTTATAAAAAATTGTGATGAATCTTTATTTAAGGTTAGCCATCATTAATACTTGTTGGCAGCTTTATTATCTCCGTAGTATCCTAATATTTCCAGTAACCAAATTTGTCTCTCTTCTTTTTTTTCTCATCATAATGCACTTAGACAGGAAATCGGTCTGGTAATGGTTGGTTGTTGTAAGCTGTGCTGTAATTGGTAAAATTGTGATATTGTCTAGTTGGATAGACTTTAAATTTGTGAATACAGTCGTGTTGATTTTTTGGTTTTTTTAAGCATTTGAGAGGGACTTGACACCAACAGTTATCTCTCTTTGCCAAGGTAATAGTGTGCAAATATGATTTTGAAACACTGGGTCAGGGTGGTACAGCCAGATTTCCTAAAACTGGCAGAAATAGAAGTTCCTTTTCCTTTATTTTGGAAGTTGGTGGAACTTACGTAGAAATATGTTCCCGTTAAGGTTGGGGTTGGTATTAGTATATGGTCTTGAGAAGGTCAAAGATTCAGGGCGTGTAACCTTTAATGAAGCTCAAACCCTTTAGTTTGAGTAAGTTGCCTATTGCCAACATGCATTTGACGTATATGTTTTTCTTTTTTCCCCTTTTTCTTCCTTTCTGTTTTGTCTAACAGGCTCCAGTAGTTAAACCTCCTCCTGAAGCTGTCCCAAAGAAACCTGCCGCCAAAACTACTGAAAAGAAAGGGAAAATTGTTGAGGTAGCACCGCAACAGCCTCTAGATCCTTTAGCCGAGAAACTTCGCCAACAAAGGTAATATTAATTTTCTTTGGTCTGTAGGAACTTTTAGCTTAACTTTTATCTACTTTATGCATCTTTGGAAGGAAAATAATTGAGGCAGGGTTGAACTTGAATTTTTATGAATTGTTTTATTGCGATGGGAGAATCTTTAGAAGCACATCAGGTAACTTCTCTATTCTCCTTAGTCTGGGTGCGCAAAGATGGGCCCCTCTCCCTTTTGCTTTGAAAATGGCTGGATGGAGTATCCCCATTTTTTGAAGCTTGTTGAGAACTGGTGGAAGGAGTTGAATAGTAATGGTTGTCCAAGTTTTGCTTCTGTGCAGAACCTGAAAGGCCTAAAATTGAATATGATAAGATAGCAGTGGTGGTGGGCATAAATAGCAACAACAACGAGGTAGAATAAATAGCAGATAGCCTCGGGTGTAAAGCTGAAAGCTTAGAATCTTCCCATTTCTTATTTAGGCTTTCCTCTTGGAGGAAACCAAAGATCGTGTGGTTTGTGGTGGCAATCAATTGACAAGCTGAAAACAAAGTTAGATAAATGGAGGGGTCTCCTCCTATCAAAGGAATAGAAGGCTGATGTTGGCCCAATCAGCTCTTAACAGCCTGTCAATCTATTTGTTCTCTTTGATAAAAGTCTGCAGAAGGTTCTTAATTCTAGGAAGAAGATAATGAGATATTTTATTTGGAGTGGTGGTAGTTATAAACCTGGTGAATTGGAACCATACCTGTTTGCTCATAAAATATGGAGGTTTAGTTGGGATCCCTTAGACAAGGCTCTCCCAATGAAATGACTTTGGAGGTTTACTCAAGTGAAAGTTGCCCTCTGGAGAAGAGTTATCATATCTGTTTCATTGTTTGATATTAACTGGTGAAAGTCCAACACTCCCCAAGGCAAGGATGGAGGTAGACCTTGGGAAATAGCGCAGAAAAGAGCTAGCTGCATCTCTGATTTTACTTTATTCATGGTTAGGAATAGACCGAAGATTCATTTTTGGGAGGATGCTTGAGTGGATTCCTCTCCCATCTCCTCTAAATTCCTTAACATTTACTCTTCTTCTTTGAAACCTCTTGCTGGAGAATGGAACAAGGCTTGTTCAATAGAGAGCTTGATAATTGGGTTGCCCTAATTGACATTCTTCGGAGGGTTCAGCTGCAAGATGGTGAAGATGGGATTAAGTGGGAGTTGGAAGCAGGTGGAAGCTTCTCTGCCAAATCAGCCTTTTCAGTTTTGACTGAACTTGTGGGAGTTCTAAGGTGTAATTGGGTTAATGTTATATGGGAATACTGCCTCAATAAGAAGGTAGAATTATTTTTGTGGTCCGTTATGTACATAAACATCAATATGCAGCAGAGAAGCTCCAGATGAATTGTTTTTGTGTGTCTTATTATGATTTCTATGGAAGATGTTTGTAGAGTTTCCTTTTAGGAGGAGGATGCTTAACCTTGAAATAGAATCCAAAGTTTCCCCTTCTGATTTTGTAGTGATTTACAAAAATGCCTTGTTTACGTTGTCCCTTTTGGCACCTGCACTTACCTAGTATTTATTTGTGCATTCATTTGATTTCTGCTTCTTTCCTTATTTTGCATGTTTTTTTCTCTCCCTGAATTGTTTAAGCTGAAGATCTCGAAGATTTTCTCTCTTTTTTTGGCTTGTAGCTCATGTGAGAATGAACACGTTAGAATGATTCGAAGAGCTTCTACTTGTGTCTTTGGCATGAACTAGTGGTATGCTTTGTAAAAGATCTTAATCACTTTCTGGGGCTTTTTTTGTCTGTTTCCAAATTGTGGCAGGTTAGTGGAAGAAGCAGATTATAAGTCCACTACTGAATTGTTTAAAAAGAGAGGTGATGAGAAGACCCTCGAAAATTTTATTCCAAAATCTGAGAGTGACTTCTTGGAATATGCAGAGCTTGTCTCTCATAAACTTCTTCCCTATGAGGTACACAATTTACCTTCGTTATCTGTTTTGTTCTATGTGTGAGCAAAGCTTATTCTCATGAGCTTCCCCCAAACTCTTTGTTGCAGAAAAGTTTCCATTATATTAATCTGCTGAAGGACGTTATTAGACTGTCGATGGCTTCACTAAAAGCAGCGGATGCAAAAGACGTTGCCTCTTCTGTTACTGCTCTTGCAAATGAAAAACTAAAGGCAGAGAAGGAAGCGAATGCTGGTAAAAAGAAGACAGGTAAGCATTTGTGTTTATAATCCCCTGTTGTCTTCTATTCCGAATTATTTCAATGTGTTACAGACCAGATTGGTCTGAGGTTCTTGTTTGTGAACCGTTTTGTTGTTTCTTGTTTGTGGGGAAACCACTGCAGCTGTGAAAAAGAAGCAGCTTCATGTCGAAAAGGCAGATGATGACCTGGTGGTCAATTCGTATGATGATATCGATGACTACGACTTCATGTAATTGTTTCAGTTCAGCATTCTGCCTGAGTGTCACCACTATTTGACCTGCAAATGGAGGTCAGATTCTTCGGCATCATCTCCCCTTTTTAATACACCAATAGATTGATTCCTTCTCGAGTGTCGTGTCGAAATAAGGTTCTGTATTAGACTTGTGTATGGCATGTCGTTATAAATTTTGCTCCTTTTTTTTCTCTTTTTTTTTGTTCGATAGAGATGGTTTCAAGTCACCCTTTGAGAATGTAAAAGAATGCATGGTCATTTCAACTCAGATTGTTCAAATTTTGTATGTTGTGACAGATGCTTCCTTCCACCTGGATTACATTATTTTTGCAAAAGATCATTGGTTCGTTAATTATTTCATTGCATTTTTTTGGGTCCTTAATTTTATCATCCCCCCAAACTCATTAAACCATAAAAAGCGAAAATTATTTGGCCACAAGCAAACTTCCAGCTAATTTTTGGTGTTCCACAATGAAATGAATATTAAATTAAATTGGACTTTTGTTCTGAACATAAATTTCCTAGATCCAATCTGGCTTCCTCTCCCCTTTTCGTTTTTTGGTTCGAAATGCAGCATTTCCAGAACTGAGAAAAAATTGGTTTTCCATGGGGGTTGTCAAATTTCTCTGTACAGGGTACTACTGTACTACACATTTTTAATTCAATAACAGATCGAAAATTTGATATGGGTCTTATTTTTTCTCAACAATACACCTTGAATTTAGATGGTAAATTTTCGTTGCTCTTTCCATACACTTGGAATTTAGATAGACGTGCAACTTTTGGTACTTCATATTTTTAATGTTGATTTCTGGATTTCTACAATTCTTTCAACGTCTATGCATGAGAGAGAATTAAAATCAACTATAAATTCAAATACTAAAATCGTGGATTGCATTTGAATAAACTTTAAAAAACGTAGGATTATTGATCTTTTTTCATTATTAATCTTTTTTCAACAATGCAATTCGAGTTAAGGAACTGTCATTCTCACTAATTGGTAACACAAGATGATGATGATGATGGAGACTCTACCAAAGACCATGTTCATTGAATATAAAAAATCGTCACCATTTTTCACCTAAACCAACTTGGGATGTTTGACCAGTTGACTGCCTTGACATTACAAGAATGAAAGAGCCATTCTAAGAAAAATGGCATTCAATGTAGAACCAACGTTCGAGTGCAACATATTACAGACAAGAAACGTCTAATTAAGTCACCAGTAACAAAACTGCAAATGCGCACATGAATAAAACTAGGCAGCAAAAATTCATTGAACAAAAGGAAAAAAAAAATGATGTTCAAAATACATCCATCAAGAACCATCTCTTAACTTAAGAACCTGTATTTAGAACCATCAACATAATTAAAACCATATAGTTGTAAGTTGCCAATGAAGCAAAATAACAGACGAGGATCACTAGCAATAATCAAAATAATAGTACAATAATCCCTCATCCCCATGTCGTTCTTTGAAAACTACAGAAAAGAAGAGAAAAAAGAGGAACTCCCCTAATTTACTTGGAATTAGAAAGCGGGGGGGAAATTTTAGGAGAAAGACAAGCACTGTTGTTCGAGCACCGTTTCCACCCAAAGCCCAGAGTTAGCTTTTCATCAGTGTGCCTCCATCTTATATAAACTTCCACATTCACACTCAGATGCTTCCAGCTCTATTTTTAGAATTTCAGCATAAGATTTCTTCTGCTGATGAACAAATGTATTTATGGAGATCGAAACCCCCAACAAGTTTTTAATGCAATGCACTTCTACTTTTTGGCTTTGTCAGAGCCTCAAGAAACCGATACATCCAACGATCTAGCATTCCTGTGGTTTTAGCAGAGAAAATCATTCGTTTTTGGTCGAAAAAAGGTAAAGCAATGACTTCAGCACTAATATATGGGGTCCTGAGAGTGAGTGTTTCTTATATGATTAAGAAATTTTGAAACTAAGACCTTCATGATTTACTTCCCTTTGGAAGTGATCTACTTTTGTATGGTCCTTTTGCTTCTTAACATGATGATTCCAGAATCAACCACAAAATTCATCAACAATATATCGAACCTGTCAAAGCGAAGGTACCACCTAACACAGCACAAAGCCGAGTTATGAAGTGGAGAAAACTCCGTCTTTCTTCTTTGATGGTCACTGTTATTGGCGATAGATCATATAAGAAGTAAACAGCTGCACATCATAGAAAACAATGGTAAGTTTCGACTTTCGACCAGGTCTTTTAAGTGGTTTGAATAACTAAATATACACCATTTGGTCTTGTCTATAACTTTTGATTGTCAGGACTAAATATAATTCTTCTAAAGCCTATTAAACCCCTAAAACGGTAAAAAAGAAACATAGAATTCCTGACTTTACTGATCCATAATAAATTATGGAATATGAGATTGCATTAACCAACCTGGCCACGACCTATCAGAGTCAGTCATAGGCGAGAAATATTCAGTGACCGAAAATTGATTGGTCGGTAACACATCTTTCGAGATATATCTATATTCAGTTGGAACAATCTGCAATCAAACATTGAAAAACATGTTATATGGTTAAACTCCAGTGTCCATCGAATGTTGATTGTAAACCAAGAATAGCTAATAAGAGGTACACAATCAACGAAAATAAGATTCCTAACTAGAACACATTGGGCATTCAGATGCAATATGAGAATCCCATATTTTCAAAAAACAAGGATGCCATATAGAATGATATCCTGATTTCAAATAATTAGTTCAGACTGCAATATGAACTGCACTGGGTACCTTGGACTCTGGAAATATATAATTACTGGAAAACAAACGCTGATGGTAATAGCTGATAATTAGTTGACTTCTAAGCAAAGAGAAGAGCATTCTTTTAAAATTTCTTAATGAAAAATACAAAATATCAAATCCTTCCTCCATTCAACTTCCTCCATGTGAGATACAGGAGATGACTTCCTCTACTTACCATGGAAAAGAAACTTCAACTTCTTTTACTACCATGGAAGAGATGGAAGGAGAGACAGAGAGAGAGTACAAAATATGAATCCTTAACGGAGAAACATAAAGGTCAAAATAATGAATCTGGATCAGTTTGACAATTTGCCAGTCAATTTCCTCCATGCGTGATACAGGAGATGACTTCCTTTACTTACCAGAAAGGAAACTTCCAACTTCCCTTGCTTACCACGAGAGAGCGAGAGAGAGCCCTCACCTCCAGCTTCAGTATGTGCAGTAATAGACATTAAATCATCTTGCAAACTATGAAATAAAAAATTATGCACAAAACGTATCTTAAAGGTGGTGCATGAGTTTCTACCTTTATATAATATTTAAAGGTCCCACTTGTGTCATGTAAAACTCGAACTGTACCATCAAGTGGGTTGTGAATTCCAGGGTACTTTGGCCCAAAAGACAAATCATGAATCATGTGACTGACATTTACATGTTTTGGTCCTTCAAATATCTGAAAAAAAAAACAACAGAAAAAGATCTACCTAATTATTAGAAAGAACAGTGAGATGGAACCTACTTCACAGAAAGATGCTGCAAAAAGAATAAAATAAAAGACAACACATCCTGAATTAGAATTAAACTTCCAATGTGGTGTCTATTTCTACAGCATGAACCCAAGTTAATATACATTGGAGGGAGATGAAGATGAGGGTATAGTGAAATTAGGTGAACTGACCATTTGAGCCACAAAAATGTTTAAGCCATGAATTGAAATGTGAAAGTTCCCAGCAACCCTCTGAACATCTAGAACTCCATAAACCTGAAACAAAGGTTGCACTTGTCTTTTAATTATGAACCAGC
The DNA here is from genome assembly GCF_013281855.1 of Momordica charantia. Lineage (NCBI taxonomy): Eukaryota > Viridiplantae > Streptophyta > Magnoliopsida > Cucurbitales > Cucurbitaceae > Momordica > Momordica charantia. The sequence continues at coordinate 22,703,526 of NW_028275162.1, read as the reverse complement.
ACGTAAACAATCTAACAGGAATTTTGCATCTGGATTACCCGACAGCCTTCTCCTTCTGCTAAGGCTTGCTTAACCTTTTTGACCAAATTTTCAGCAGCTTGGTCGAACCCATGTGCATGAAGATTATCTTTGTTCTTGTCATGATCTGTTAAAAAGTTATTTATAAATGACGATATTTTGATGCAAAGAGTGCGATTAGGAAAACAAAATACCGATTAGCAAGTTCCAACAGGGTAGACAAAATTGTTGGGAAGTAAACTGAATGCATTTAATAACCTCCCGATTCACAATTTAATTATACAACAGATTTTGCCTTCTTATGAAGTCCGCAACCAGGCATCTCACGATATGGAGAGTGTTTAAATCTATCCAAATTGAAAAGTCGTAGGTACTCAAATTAAGCTCACTAAGATTCTTTTATAAATATAACATTTAAAATATGGAATATGTGCTAAAAAAAATACGCATGAATATATATTTATTCAATAAATTACTTAGATGTCTATTGCTATTTCAAAGAAATAATAAAGGGCAAAATACATTTTCGGTTCCTGAGGTTTGAGGTAGATGTCTATTTGGTCCCTGAAGTTTCAAACTGAACACTTTTGGTCCCTGAGATTTGAGATAGGTGTGTAATTGGTCCCTGAAGTTTCAAAATGAACACTTTTGGTCCTTAAGATTTAAAGTAGATGTCAACTTGGTCCCTGAACTTATAAAATGAACACTTTTTGTCCCTGAAGTTTGAGAAATAGTTCTAAATGGTCCCCGATTTTTTTACTGTCAATTAATTAATATTAAAATGACATTGCAAATTGTAATTAAATGATTATGTCCAGTATGAATAGTGAACGGCGGCGGCAAAGACGTGGTGGTCGTCGGAAAAGGGTAGGAGAAAGAGAGCGGAAGAGATGAGAAGATGAGAGAGAAAAAGTACCATCACCTACATATATTATTTAATTAATATAATTTGTCACATCAGCAACTACAATAAACAATTTAATTGCAATTTGCAATGTCATTTTAATATTAATTAATTAACAGTAAAAAAATCAGGGACCATTTAGAACTATTTTTCAAACTTTAGGGACCAAAAGTGTTCATTCTAAAATTTTAGGAACCAAGTTGACACCTACTTTAAACCTCAATGACCAAAAGTGTTCATTTTGAAACTTCAGGGACCAATTAGACACCTCTCTCAAACCTCAGGGACCAAAAGTGTTCATTTTGAAACTTCAGGGACCAAGTAGACATCTACCTCAAACCTCAGGGACCAAAAATGTATTTTGCCCAATAATAAATGATAAAAAGACATCTTAGTCAAATGTACTCAAGAAAAGTTGAAGATTATCTTGATTTACTAAGATGCACAAAAGGTGATAATAAAACAGCCAAGAAGCATCCAAGGTAATCACCTAAGTAGAAGTGCTAGACATGAAAGATTGTTGGACACACCTAGCTAACCCTGCCTATGGCAACTGCTTGGGCTTGCATAAGAAACACAGGTCTCAAAGTTCACCTGAGTTTGAAATTGAGACAACCATTTGGCCCTACAAATTTGATACTTATAGAAGCCATGGGATATTAACATCTCAAGGAAGGCATGCAAGAGGTGGGCATTAATCCCATGACCTCTTGGTTGAATTGAAGACCGCAATCAGTACACCAAATCTTTGAGGAAGTTTCAAAAGGCTAGTTTTGACGTTTATTCAAAAAGTTTGTGATGTAACTACCTGTCCTTTATTTAAGTTAGCTAGCTAGTTAATTAGTAACTCTCTTTTAGTTTAGTTAGTTAGTTGTGGAAGCCTTTTAGTTTAAAAGGTCTTATCCTGCTCCAGCCCTTGCCTATAAAAGGAGCTTCTGTATTCAACCTAAGCTTCATTCAATAATAATCTACCTTCTTAAATTGGGTTACATATTGGTGTAAGAGCACCCAAATCTTGGGATCAATGGCGGGCAAGAAAACCCCCACCACCATCGTAGGAGATTAATCTCTCGCCAGAAAAGAGGTGGATCAAACTACTGTCCTCTCACCTCACAACACGACTCACTTACTGTTAGTTGAAGAAATTGTGGATAACATCAATAGGAAGGTGGGTGAGATACAACAAGTACTGATTTCAATTTCGGAGCAACTTAAAGATTTGAAACTGAAACAATGATTTGATCATGGGGAATAAAGACAAGAGAAAGACATCAACAAGATCAACCATATGTCAAACCAAGAATGCCACAAGAACCAAGGGATGTCCAACAAGAAATAAACCGCAATCCCCTGTATCAAAGAAGGATCGATTTAGACTTGTCCAGTGGGGAAGATGATATCCCAAACCCAATGGATGACACGCGAGTAATCCGATACCCTCAACAACAATTCCATGAAACCAGTGAGTACAAAATGAAAATCGATTTACCGAGCTTCAATCGGAAAATGGATATTGAGAGATTTCTTGATGGGGAAAAGAATGTTGAGAATTTTTTCAGATACATGAATACACCAGAAAGTCAAATTGGTTGCCCTCAAACCCAGCTTCAGCTTGGTGGGATCAGCTGGAAACAAATAGGCATCAATATGGGAAACGTCCAATCCGAAATTATTCAACCTTAGCTTCATTCAACAATTAGCTTATCTTCTTAAATTGGGTTATATCAGTTTATGGGTAAATGTACTTTTAGTTACTGCTTTATCTTGGTGTGATGTGAATATTACTATCCTTTTAACAATTATAGTTTAAATGATCTCTTGTATTTTGGATGAACTTTTTTGTATTCTCCATTGGCTTGGGGTTGGCTTTCCTCCCCATATTATGTAATTTTCATTCTTCAAAGTCTATAAAAAAAAGGGATAAAAAAAAAGTTCGTGGGTGAGATTGGATTTCTCTTCTCAAAACATCTCACCTTGAAAGAAAGGAAATGGGGATTTCCCCTTCATTGAGATAACTCAAAATGGATTTAAGATATAAAGAAAGCAGTAACACTTTCTTTTATTTTGATGGTTGATTGACAGTATAATATATTTAAGTATACCAGAAGAAATATAAGAAAACAAGACAACTTTATCGACCAATAAGTATGTGGATAGTGGAAAAGGGCAGTACCATGCTTGTGATCAGCGTGTTCCTTCTCCACAAGGTCAGACAAATATTCAGTGCCAATGATAAAGCCATTGCTGTTAAGACGAAGCTGCAGAAAGCCAAAAACTCTGAACTGATCAGCATACATATAGATTAGGGAATTACTTCAAAATTATGCATGTAAAAATACCAAAGAATGTCTGCTGGGAACCACAAACAGTTATTAAAGTTCAAAATGGTTGGATATATTTTGTAAATGCTATGACCCAGGGATATCAATTCTGGAGTTTTCAGTTTCTTTTTTTCCCTTTTTGGAAAAGAAAAAAAACTTCCATTGATTTCATGAAAAGGAACCACATTCTTTGGCAGTACTTTTTTCATTGCTGATTCTCTCCACCGAGTCTGTTATGTGCTCCAGCTAGGAATTTCTTATGTTAGTCATCGAGAATGGTGATATAAAAAGCTGTAACGTTTAAAACATTTCAATATAATTAAGATGACTGTTTCTATAGAATAATTCCGAGAAGATATTACTTCTACATACACTTGTCACTCTCTTTCCACTTCCCAAGGTAGAATGAGATGGTTGGCAGCAGTATACAATTTGAAATCCAGCTTAAGTCTCATACCATAACATTTGATGATGCAGAATGGTTTGTTATTGCCTTCGCATTTAGTGAAAAATTATGTGTTCTATCCAAAAGAACTATTGGACAGTGCTGTTATTTCTTCTTTCTCCCATGTACAGTGTGTGGGTGTGTGTGTGGGGGGGGGGGGGGGGGGGGGGGGGGGGGGGGGGTGCAAGGCATTGAATGATAAATTATCTTACTTTCCATATATTTGTGTCAAGATCCACTTCATGCTTGCCTGACATGTCGATTGCATCTACACTTAAGACTGAGAAACAACATATAACAACAGAGCATTATCACTCTAAAACAATAGTATATATATTATAAGCAAAACAATTTCCTGAAACCAAAAGCACATGATTAAAAGCATCTAATACTAACCATCACAAGGTAAAGAAGGAAAGGTCATATTTATGTGAATGGGAAGAGTTTCTCCACGTTTCAAATCTACAGACATCTGTCATAATAACATAGTTAAACTACCGAAAAAATATTCTAAATGAATACGGTTCCAAGAATAGGAAAATATAAGTTAAACATTACAATGATAAAATCAAACTACTGGGTCACCATTAAATTGGTTAGACTCGTGGATAATCAGTATTAATAATTAAGCTGCTTTTAAGATACTTTAGATTCAATACTATAAAATCGATCCTCAATGCCTTGCCCAAGGAAATTACAACACCTAGTGCCTTATGGATACGAATCACATCCAACCTGATCTTGCCCAAGGATATTACAACACCTAGTGCCTTAAGGATATGAATCACATCCAAGCCACAGCATGGAATCTACGCAGAAGGCAAATGTTCACAACTGCTAAGCAAGATAGTTGTGCATAGGCAACACAGATGAGCTAGCATTCAACACATGCATGACAGCAGACAAATGTGCAGAATGAGGCATAGGAGAGGTCCTTAAAACTATGCCAAGGATCAATAGGGCTGACGTGGGAGTATGCATTGAGAATAAACATTCCTGTATATGTGTAAGTGTAAATAAAGGTTGAGTGTTGCCAATGCCACGTACTAGGCATGCATTCTAGGTGAAATTTGTACCACTTGAGCACGTATGTATGACTAGAACTTGGTTTCATTGCCTCAAGCTCAAGGTGGACTTTGCATTGGGAAACTAATTAGAGAAATGAGGCCATGTTAACAAAATGGATCAAGTGGCTCTATAATGATGGTGATTCTCTTTGGAAGACATTTATTTGAGCAGACTGGATGGATCACATATGGTTTCCCAAAAAGTACAATTACAGTAGCTCAAGAAGTCTATGGAAGTTGGGAGACCTCTTCAACCAATATATTGAAATTTTTGTTAAAGATTGACTACAAAACAAACAATGAGTAAGAGGTCGTCTAGGTCATTGATAGGAAAGCAAATCAACAATCAGTTTTTCCCTAAAGATAGGAGGAAGGCAAAAAGGTCTATGGAGTGGAGTTACTTGCATCCACACGGCGATGAGTACCATGTGAGAACTGTGGAGTCACTTACTAGAACTCCATCTTGCATATGCTAAATGGAAGAAAACAAAAATTAGAATGGAGAAAAATATGTCAAAATCTTTGCTAAAACAAAAATTCCTAAAACAGAGAGAAATATCTTTTGGGTTCTTGTCCAAATCTTTGCCTCGTCTGGGTGCTCTACTACGAAACCTTTTTTAATTATGGAGTGACTCAAATCTTCACCAATTGGGTTCCTTTTTGTAGCCTTTTGGTCTGCGGGGATATCTCATCTCCTCTTTTTTGTTTCTCTCTCTTTGATAATGAAAGTTTCTTTTCTTAAAAAAAAATAATAATAATAAATAAATAATAATAATGGAGAAAATATGGTGAGTCTACTAGAAGGGATGAGGCCACTACTACACAAACAAGAGGAGACATAATGAATGGTCACTGAGCCAATGGTACAAGCCAAATTAGGCAAGGGAAAAACAACCATGGTGGAGCCCTGTATTCAACAATGCTTCTTCTCAACCTCTCAAATTGAACGGTAAAAATCTCAATGTACCATCCAAATGATTAAATACTTTTTTTATACCTATATCACATTTTCCAACCCTAACCTTCTGACAACTTGTTCTCCGAAGAACGTTGAAGAATTCAACGAGAGACATTACAAGTCACTGTTACTGATAGGAGTGTTCATGGGTTGGCTTGGGTTGGGTTGAGGTGCTTTTTAGACACAACCCAATTGTTCGGGTTGAAAATTTATACAACCCGAACAACCTTTATTAAATAATAAACCCAACCCAACCCAATCATGAAATTTTTGGGTTGGGTTGGTTCAGGTTATTCAGGTCACTTATTCAAAATATTGTAAAACAAAAAAATTAAATGATAATATCTTGTACATTTATTTATATATTGTCTAACATGGAATCAAGATCTGTAAGTTGATGTTTGTTTATATGGCGAAAAAAGTACACTCCAAAAGCTGAAAAAAGTTGTTTTTAAAAGTCGTTGTAAAATAAATAATCCATAAAGATTTATTGAATGAAATAAAATTAAAATAGATATCACTATATATAATGTTAATGGTGAGAAAAAGAAATAGTTTAAAAATTAATAATAAGTTTGGGTTGGTTCGGTTCAACCTAAACTTATTTTAGGCAAACCCTTGAACCAACCAACCCAACCCTCGGTTGATTGGTTTTTATGAGTCATCAAGTTTTTTAAACACCCCCAGCTACTGATCCCATTTCAACCTAATATAGAAAGAAGAGAACTTCCTCTTTTCTTACTTTGAAACCAAACCCCAAGAACCATCAAAGGACCTGATAAAGAAGAGTTTATTTTCTCCACTATAGCTACAACCATCCCTATCTAACAAACAATGCCATTAACACCAACTAATGATAGGGTTGAAGGAAACTGAGAGGACTAAATCTGAGTGAGCATCCTTTCTCACACAAGTTAAACTAACCCTTCTGTTCAATTTTTTTCCCTCACTGACAATTAGAAAGCTTATACAGCAGGCATGTTTCAAGGTTTTGGATGTTCCACGGGTATTTGGTTGGGCTGCCAAGAATTATACTTTCTACCTACTACGTGGTCCTGGATTATTATGGATCAGTGTTGTCAAAGCAATTGTTAGGCATCTGGATAGAGAGGAATCTGTGCATATCCAAAGGCAAACAAGTTTATAGGGAGAGAAGTTTAGAAATTATTAAATATTATGCAGCTTCTTGGTATGTTCCATATAAGGAATTTAGCAACCCATATCCAAAGGCAAACAAGTTTATAGGGAGAGAAGATTAGAAATTATTAAATATTATGCAGCTTCTTGCTATGTTCCATATAAGGAATTTAGCGACCATTCTTCTAAAATAATTGATTCTTGTAGGGGTGCTTTATCAATATTCCTTAGGATTTCTCTTACTTGGGATGACTTCACGTAATACTACTAAGGGGAGTTCATTTAAACTCTTTAGTAACTCATCAAATATCAATAACCAAATTTTGCTTACGCTGCATGAAATAATGGACCAAAGTTTCAAGTCCCTGGCTATTTGTTTCATCAAGTACTCTTGTATCTTAATCTATCAAATAAATACAAAATCTGAAGGAAAATGTGATTGGGTGGCAAATAAAGAGGATGCAAACCTGATGAACAGTATAGGTGGAGAGATAATATCTCAGTTCGTGCAGAAAAAGTGTCGCCATTATGACCAATCCAATAACAGACACTGTCAACACAAATAAGAAAAATTATCAGGGGAACAGAAAAGAACAGAACAACTGAGCATATGTATACCATCTTAAAAAATATCCAAATGGGTAGAAGAGAACTCTTGCAAAATGAACAATCAGTTCGTTTGCACAATAATATAACAAAAGATTAAAGAAACACCCGCAACAAATGATAAAAAGGTGAGACTGCCATTTTTCCCCGAACTTAATATGCATTTAATTTTTCCACCATTCTGGCGATATTTTGAAATATAAAGAAAGGACAAATGTCATGGTTGGTTGATGGACATACAAGAAGAATGATTGGATCCGTGAACAAGCATAAAGTTAAATATAATGGGCATTGCACCAATTCTACAGTTCTAGTATGTCATTGACTCATTGTACAAGAACAGAAAAATTCTTATCGAGGGGAATGAATAGAATGTGCCATAAATTGCTAAAGGCAGAATAAAAAGCATAAATTGTCCAATAAAAAACATCGGGAAAGTAAAAATACAAAGAGAGAAGCATGGCATCTAATGTTACCTAGCGCCCCGGTTTGTGTTTTCTGCAACAAGTGCTCTTCCGCTCGAGGAAACGCATCCAGACTCTTTATAGTCTGCTTTAAACCCATCTTTACCTCCTATCATTCGATAAATTACGCAAAAAACGTCATAAAGGATAAACAACAATCTTTAACAAATATCTCGCACATCTAAACGGAGAAATTCCAACGAATTCCATCAACAGAATTGAAAATTCAGAATTCGGAAAGCGCCCAATACAGAGATAGAGAAAACCAATAAGACCCAGAACTCCAAATACATAAAATCCAGAACCTCAAAGATCCGTTTCGATTTAGAGATAGAGCTGGGATTTTCCGGGAAACCTTATTCCGTAGATTTTGAAAAGAAGAAAGAAAAAATTGGAGCAGAAATCAAACAATAACAACAGCAAGTAATGAAGAAAAGTACGAATCAGAGGTGTTGTACCGAATGGGGAGGGATGCAGAATAGGCGCGTTGAGAATCGAAGAAGTCCAATGTGGGGGATTTTGCTCGAGGAAAAAACCCAGCGATGGAATTAAGATTAATTTGTAAATAGATCATACACACCTTAGCCTGCGCCGAAAATATTAACCGTGCATTACCTTTTTTAGAATCGTAAATTCTGATCGTTTCCTTTGCAAAAAAAAGAAAAAATTCTGATCGTTTCAAAAAATATATACATACAATAATAATAAAATACATAAATAAACAATATATATATATATATATATATATAATGACCCCTCTAAAAAATTTCAATTACGAGCTCTGTCTGAGTTGAGCTGGGCTAAATTGACCCAAGGAAGTAACGGTCCCACCCTGCATACTTCAAATTTTGCAAGTTTGGTCCAACAACTCAAATATAAGTTGATTGGGTTTAATTCGATGAACTAAAGTTTGATCGACTTGGAATTGACTCATATAATAATTTAATTTTTAAACTCATGGAAATTGACTCATATAATAATTTAATTTTTAAACCCATGAAATTTAAATTCATTTACTTAATATTCGTCTTTTGTTCATGAGATGGATTAAAGTTGGATTTGTTTTTTGTTTTATGTTTTTTTAAAAAACAAAAATAATATACATGTGAAAACTGAAAACCAAACATATGTTTTATAGTCATCTATTATTTTCTATTTTTAAAAATTATAAAATTAAAATATATATTAGAGATAGAAAAACCTATATAAAATATTAGAGGTGACAACAATGTGAAGGTAGGAGTGAGGATGTCCTCTCCCACAAATTTTTTAATTCTCATCTCCAACTGGTTCTCTTATTTCCGGAATCAAGGCCCAAATGCAAGAGCCCTCATTTGGGGGTGAGGATGAGAAAAATTATTGGTTTAATAATTAATTTTAATATTTATATAATTTAAAAATAAAAAGTAATAAAGATATATAATTTATTTTATTTTACTAAACAGTTATTATTTACTCGTATAAATACTTAGATTAATATTTATTCACGTCAAAGCGAACATAGCTCAACAATAGTTGACATATATATCTAACCAAGAGATTGTGAGTTGGATAATTCATTATCACTCCTGAAGTGAGGACTTGACTCTACAAAAATTGTTGCCGTCTCTTGAGAGTTAGATAAAAGTTAGAAAAACAAATTAGTGAGAGAAAAGTTAAAGTTAAGAATGGAAAATTCTAGAGAGGGTAAAGTTGAGAGAAAAGAATGCGTTAAAGAAAAAAATAGAATGAGAGAGAAAAATTATAACGGAAACACAAATTAGAAAAAAAAAATTCAAAATGTATGTATTACATAACGTAAATAGATAGAAGGAGAAAGAAAAGTAAAGAAAATTGAACGAAAATACATTTAGATAAAGAAAAGATGAAGATATATTTCTTAGAGAATCAATGGACTAGAAGAAAAGTTATACAACATAAAATTTGATAAAGAAAAAAGTTCAGAAAAATTTAGACAGATAAAAAAAAGTGATATATTAGAATAGAAAAAGAAGAAATAAAAATATATGCAAATAAAAAACTTTGGAGAGGAAGAGAAATATTTTAGATAAGGAAAAATAAATTTTGTTAGACATTAAAATTTAAGGAGAAAAATAGTTTAGAGCGAGAAAAAAAGTTTTTTAAAGAAAAATATGTAAAACAAATCAAGTATTTGAATAAAAAAGAGATTCTCAAAAAAAACAAAAAAAGAATTTTAAAATCTGGCTTTTTTCCTTTTTATAAAATTTACCAAGGATTTTAAAATCAAAGGCAAAAAATTGAAATGGTTACCGAATTTGTTTTTCGAAACAAAGAAACTACAAACAAAATGAACAATGAACGAAAATTCAATTTAAATCCCATGCTGTGAAAGTGATAGAAATCTTAGACGAAACGTGTTAGAATATTATTGGATATGAGACACGTGCCTGTGCAACGTGGAGTTCCAGTAATTTGTGTGGACAAACCAACAAATATAGTATTATAATCTTATCCATCGGAAAAACGACACCCGAGTCATTGACTCAGTTCACAACTCACTATTTATTGATTCACCAGATTCGCCGGAGGCCCTTGAAAATGGGCGAGCCGTACGACTCCGATGACCGGAATGGCGCCGTGACGGTTGAGGAAGAAGATGGAGTCAGTTACAGTTCCAAAGGAGTGCGCAGTGAGGATCAGACCGTCTACGAGCCTCTCCGCCGTCTGATCGCTGAGATTTTCTTCCCCGATGAATTTAAGGGCACTTCTCTGTTTCACCGTGTTAAGCTTTCCGTCGCCGAGAATGGTCCGGCCGTTGGCCAGGCTTGCAGAAACGTAGGTCGCGATGTTCTTCGCTGGACTCGCAGGGGCAGTCCTCTTCGAGCTCTCCTTGTTATCTCCGTGAGTATTCCACATGATACCAAATTGAGATTGTCAATGCTTTTTTCTCATATAGTGAATGGATTATATACTTTGAATGTTGGAAATTTGGAATTTATTGCTCAAATTATTCCTTCTCTGTTGTTTGTTCATCTATGTTTGAAGGTTCCGGTTGATCTGCACTGGTTTTTTTCTTAATAGGAATTCATTTTCGTGGTAACTAATGTTATTTGTCTTGATCTGCTAGAGACTAGTCTTTTAATCTAGTTATAACAATTCCTGACCTAAGCAAACGACTTCGGAGAGGACTCTAGTGGTAGTGTTTTTGATGATTGGAGAAAAGATTTCCATCATTTTGTTTCGATCCATTTGCCAATAGTCTTACTTTGTTGTGCACATATTTGTAGCTGAACCAAAAAAGCCTTCAGTCTGTCTATTGTAACTCATTTCAGCCCACAAATGTGAAACATTGTCCACCCAACATTTGAAGTGAGATTGGCAGTTTGTTGTTGGAAAATAGAGATTTCATTAACGTAAACGTTAACGTTATGATTCCTGAACTTGTGACAAATGTTAGGTTTCGTGTGAGATAGATATAGGATCTTCATAGATACTTTTATAGTTGGAGACCATTTCTGAAAGATTGTTAAATTTCTGGATCCATATGAAGTTCCCTTACGTTATTTTGTGATTTCACTTGTTTCTTATTAGCGGTGTGTTGAGAGTTGTTTGTTCCTTTTGGCATTGTTATGGGTTGCTCGACCCCCTCTTTGAAAACTTCTGTTAATGATTTTTTTTACCATCTAAAAATATGATAAATCAGGAATAAATGATAGGAAGTGTTATTAATTAGTATTAAAAAAAAAAAGATAGGAAGTGTTATTAACAATTGAGAGAAGAAAATATTCTGTCGACCCTTGGAAGTCAAGGAGGGTGCAACTGTTGAAATGATATAAAACACAAGCCAAGGTTCCTAGAATAGTTTGGTACTGATGCTTGATGCTGGTCCTTTGACGCTTTTATTTGTTTTGATCTGTTGCAAGATTTTCGTTGCACTTATTCCCTCCACACACTAACGCAGACTGATGCCCATTTTTAGTCCTCCCCCCTCTGAGCACCCCTTTAAATTGTTAAACATTTGGAATTGCTGCAGGTTGGGACTATTGCTCTTCTTGCATTGACGGGATTGCTCATCTTTCTGCTATTCTTTCTGGCAGCAACTCTGAATGCCATTATCATTTCTCTTCTCGTTTCCTTGGCTGCAGTTGGAGGCTTCTTGGCTCTTTTCTTTGCCTGTGTAACGGCTGTATACATCGGAGCCTTAACAGTTGCTGTGTTTGTTATATCCACTGCAACATTCTCTGCAATTGTAGCAGTGTTGGTTGCCACAGGTAACAACTATACATAGACACTTATCTAAATTATATTCCTTGAAAATCTCTATATTGTATTAACATGAATCTCTACGTACTGGTTTGACATGGTCTGGGTTTCTCAAGGAAAAAATGAGTATGTAGTTCAAATATCTGCATCGATGTGTTCAGCTTTCTAGCTTGTTTCTGCTCTCTCTTTCATTGAGGGTATTACGAAAGTTTAAGACTCATGTCGCTGCTCTACCAAACAATTTGGATGGTTTCCACCAAAGAATTTTTGCCTTCAATTCCTAATTAGGTAGTTTGTGGACTTTGCTCTCCACGGTGCTATCAGAATAATAGGTTTCATGCTATGTCAATCAATCTCGGCGTAAGCACAGCATGCCATACACTAATCAATTATATGGCTTTTATAATTCTACAATTCCCACTGTTTTTGTTCCTCTTCATAGGAGGATTAAACCTTGTGGCAATTATGCACTGTTTAAATTTATTTCCTTGCTCTGAAAATTCAGGTTGGATTGGGTTCTTCTGTGTGGTTTGGCTGGCAGTACGGAGAAGTTTTGGCTTTGCTAAGCAGTCATTGAGCGCAAGCAGTTCAGCAATTTCGGCATTTTCTTATGCTAGGCGTGCTCACAAAGACTAGGTAATCTTATAGATAAGGAATTAAATGAATGCTGCAAGTTGAGATTTGTTATTGCTTGAAACTTTTTGGAAGATCTGCTGCATACGTTGTGTTGAGTTTGAAGGCCTAGGTAGTGTGTTCTTAACGTGTATTTGTTATGTAAATATTCCTTTAAAAGTTTGAGTTTTAAGTTGCATTATAAATAATACTATTTTATGTGTTCCTTTGTTAGTGATGGAAGTATCAATATTGAAAGATGGAGCTTCCGAGAAATATTATCATAATTTAAGTAAAATACCAACTTTAAGCTTCTTCTACTATGTACAGTAATTGTGAAAAATTAAAAGGACTAAGATGAAAATTTAATGTATAGTTTGTACGAGTTTTTCTTTTCTTTTAATAAATAAGTTATATGTCGGTTTCGATTCTTCGTCCTGATTATCAGTTTTGATGAACCGACTCCAACTGAATTAGTGGTTAGACCAGCTGACCGACCAATGGTCAGTCGAGTTGATTTTTTGGAATTTTTGTTCAACCCTATCTCAGGGATGAATCTTAATCTTGATACTGATCTTGAATTATACGAACCTTGTTTTTGAATCAAATGTCTTATACATGATGAGCATTATACATAACAAACACGAATGCTCCTTTTTCTGGTTGTACTTTTTTAATCAAAAGAAGTTTAAAAGCCAACATATCAACTATTTCTAATTATGCAAAACATCTCTAACTAAATATGTTGCTACTTGCTAGTCTGTTGGTTTCTTCAAAGCATAGTCCAATTTTCAGGCACTAATTTTTGGTGGATCACCTCTAATTTGTGCCCCGTTGCAAGAGTTCAAAACAAGAAGTTTCTGTTTGGAGGGTGTGTTAATTTCACTCATATGTTTAGCAGAATAAAACTGTTAGCTATATTGTTTCGCACTTTCAAGTATTTTCTTGATTTCTCCAATTTCTAGAAACCTTATTGATAAGGTCAAATATCCCATCAAATAATATATGAGAGAAAAGGAGCGAGTTAATAAATCACGACATAATTAACCTAAGTTGCATTAAGCATATTGAAGGATAAAGCAACAACATCAACAATGAAACAATGAGATGGATCTTACCAGACTAAGGTTGTGTATAGTCCTAAGAAGTCTTACGTTGGTTACATTATTTTTTTGGTAGAATCAAGAATGAACTTCAAATATCACATATAAACGAACTTGAAATGAGGCTTATCGTGTTAAAAAGAGTTAGATTTTTTCGATTTTTTCTAATGAGATGATTGGTAAAGAAATATTTTCAAGTGAAGCACTTATTTTATAAGAACGTTTAAGAAGGAAACGCCTAAGCAACTTTTTAAGTATTTTTAAAATGTTAAAATCACTTTTCATTCTTCCAAAAGGTTTTTCAAACCCACCTTAATGTATATGGACAAAATCAACACATCTAAATACTAGCTAGTGGCTAGAAAATAGTGAGGGTTGTTAGGATAGTAAGAGCACTGCATAGGAAGGATTTGAGTAGGAAATAAATAATTATAAAACTTGTTTTGTTTGGATTATCATCTATAATCTTCTAAAAGTCTCAACTTTATCTATAATATATATGTATATATTATTATTATTTTTTTCAATCAAGTGTTTACTAAATATTACTCATATTGAATAATGATGTGACATCGCGACAAATATTCAAAAAAGTAGAAAAATACAACCTCTAACAAATATTCCTTAAGAGGTACGTAATGGTGGTGGGAGGACGGCCATTATTATAGGTAGCCGGCCCATAAAATTAGGCAAAAAATTCATAAAATCATAGGCATGTTTTAGAAATGTTTTCAACAAAAAAAAAAAAAAAATTACCATTCATGATTCAATTATGATCGAAATTATATCTTACTCTTTGTAATCTCTTTTCTTTGAATTAATTAGTTTACAAACATTGATTGAGATGGGCTGTTGAAAATCCTCAACCAATCTAGCAACTCTTTAACCACAAGAAAAATAAATCTTTTTATATTGAAAAAGTTTGAAGATGTGAGAACTCAATAAATGGCCATGTTTGATCATTTACATTGTAATAAATTCAACCCAATATCTCTATTTGCTTTTAATGCAAGTAATTGGGGAAAAGGACTATGTCTCACACACAAGTGTCAAAAATTGGTATATAGTTTAGGACCTTTAGCATTCAAATAGATATTCTCAAATCTTCTAAGAAATGTGATCCCACCAAAGAGACAAATAATGTGGCATTTATTACACAATATTTTCCAATCAATGAACAATCCAATCAATGGGATACTCCTTGAACCAAGTGATTTTGGTTTTTATTTTGAAATGATTTAAATCCATTTCAGAATTCCAAAAATGAAAATAAATGATTGAGTATCCAAGTGACCATATGTTTATTCCTTTTAAAGGAAGAAGACAAGTGGAGATTTTTTTCTTGCTGGTATTTATTTTTTTGTTGAAAATTTGTGTAGGGGAAGGTGAATGATACATAAAATTAGAGCACAAAAAAAGTTGAAATTAATTGTACAATTATTATTATTATTATCAGAACTAAACTTGGAATTTCAAAGTTTTTTTTTTTGAACCCCAATTGAAGATGAAGTTAATATAATTTTCTTTCATTCCTCTTTCAATTTTTCTTTCTGATATAATTAATTAGTTCCTCTTACAAGTTTTTCTCTTAGAGCATAGTTTTCAAATTCCTCTCTGGAGTCAAAGTTAAATCTCACCGAAAGACTACTTTAATCATAATTTCATTATTGGAGTAGTAGGGTTGATTCGTGTCATCTTATTATTATATGTCGTTGTATTTTGAGGTGGATGAAGATGTATCTTTAAGGTATCTGCAGACATTTTATTAATCATGCGTAGTACAATTTTTAGTTTGTAGATACATATATTTTTTTTTTTGGACTTTTCAAAAGAAAAACCTTATTTGCTAACATATATAATTCTACGTCGACGAGTACGAGAAGAGAGAGGAAGATTTATAATATAGAAGGAAAGACAAAATCTCCTAATCGGTATGAAGTTAAATATAGATCATTTGGTCGAGGGTTGGACTTGTTAAAGAGTGCGACGAGTTGTTGGCATCGGTTATGTATCAAAAATGAACTTTGGTTAGATAGCTAGATAGTGAGCTAGGAGAAAATGAGGTATAATAAACTCCTAAATTTGTTTGATATTTTACTTCTTCATTTTACTTTTTTTTGTCTTTCTTTTCTATTAATTTTGAGTTGCAATGCTCCTCTTGATAAGAAAGTTGACTGCTTTGAGTCGAAAATTCGAGCTACAATAGAAACTAATGTAGATAAGAATAAAAACTCTTAATGTAGTTGTTGAATAATTTGACTGAGGCTCGATGATGCAATTTGTTCGAGGAGAGAATTGTCAGTGATGTGAATATATTCCGACATCGGCTAGAAGAGGGAAAGGATATCCCCAATATAAAAAATAAGGATAAAGCTTCTATCAATAATGAAGCATTTTGGGTGAAAAAAGAATAAATTTATGCAAAATATTTGAAAAACCAAAATTAAATTATACCGAACCTAACTACCCCTATCTTTAAGAAATAATATGATGTCTTAATTATCGTTAAGCTAAACTCGCAGTTGGGTGGATTAGATTTTCGTTTTGTGTTCCTTGACTAATCAAATCCATTTAATAGGAAAACTTTTAACTTTTCAAACTTTTATTCCAACTCAAATAATTCATAAAATGATTTTATGAAGCCAAGGAGAGAATTAATGACCTAAAAGAGAGTGGAGATGGAGAAAGAACTTTTGATCCGTCTCTTCAAAGTTTGATTCATTTCCACGCGTAAAGTTATGAAATTGTCCAAAGGGAGAGAGATCGAAAGTTCAAAAATTACAGGAAGGAGCATTTAATTTAATTTTATACTAATTGCCATATTTTCCACATATTAGGGATTAGTACATTGATATGTTATTTAGACACTATAATTACATAAAAAAGATGAAAGGTATAAAATTTACATTTTTGTCATAAAACAATCTCATTTAAGATGGTACCTATTATCCAATTTACTAGTGTATCCTTTTGTATCTACCTCTTAATATTAATTAATTTTTAAAATCCAAAATTGGTTACTTAGGTCACATTTTAAATTCCTTAAATTTTGACTAATTAGACTTTTCCAAAAGTAAAAAATACCAAATCTCCAAAATCTTCATCCAACTTTTCTTCTTCCGCTGTTGTTCTGTTTTCGTCCGTTCTTTTGTCTCCAGTCGCCGTCTCCATTCTTCTTCGTCGTGGGAACAGTCCGTCTAACTTCTCCTTCGATTCCGGTCGCCTGTCCATTATTTCCGTCCGTTTATCCCGAGGTTTCTTTTTCGTCGTCGGCCGCTCGTTGACCACTCAAGCCCTCCGTTTATTCCATATAGGTGTATGTTATAATGACTATAGTTTATATCACCATTGTTAAGTGTATGTTGCTTAAGTTTATAGCTGGATATAGTTTATATTTCCAAATGAAAAGGTATCCGGATATAGTTAATATCTCCAGATAAATAAATAAATAAATATATATATATATATATATATATATATATATCCATAGGAGTGTATGTTATAATGACAATAGTATTGAAATTTGACTAAAAATTATAATGAAATGAAAAAATATTTTGTAATAAATTTCATTATTTAGTAGAATATATTAAGGAGTAAATTTGAGGATTACGAGAATAATTGAATATTTTATAATAAATCAATATATTAAGGAGTAAGTTAGGGGATTATGAGAATGATTGATTTAGGTTCCACAATGTTTACAAAATCAAATTTGTAACATTAATCTTTTGTATTTAAATAAAAGACTAATTATAATAAATATAAATGTCATAAATAAGGGTAAATTTGACATTTGAAAAAAATTTTAAATTCAGAAATCCAAGATTGTAAAATTTGTAAATATTGGACATTTGTGAAAATAAGTTTCCAAAATAGCTTATCACATTATCTCTCAAGATTATTGTATTAGGTTAGATTTTATTGAATTGTAAAAGAGTTTTTTTTTTTTTCAAAGGTAAAATAGTTTTTTTAGTACAACATAATGGGATTAGGATTTGAACTTACAATTTTTTGGTTGAAAATAAGTATGGTAACCGATTGTCAATTTGAGTGTAAAAGAGCCCTAAGATTACAAGTTATATAGGAGCGTTCATAAGACAAGGCCGACCTCATTTCAACTCCCATAATGGTCAAATTCTCTACTATATTTTTCGAGAATTTTGCAGAAATCGTATACTTTCTAGGTGTAGGAACATAAAGACCAAAGAGCCGCCAATCCGTGGATAATAATAAAAATAAAGAAAAAGAATTTTACAGGGATTGTCAGGATTTCCTGGGAATAGTGGGGATCAAGTTCCAAATTGGGAATTATTCTCCACTCATTATTATTTTAAATAATTTTTAAAAAGAAATTTCTAATTAAATGTTTAATTCCAACGATATATCTCATTCTCTATTTACATAGTAATATGGTTAAATCTATATAGATAATTCTTATTTAAAGAAAAAATTCTTAAACCACACCTAATAAAAATAATATAATATTTTGTGGACCATTTGAATTCTCATCCTTACAAAATTCAATTCCCCCTCTATTATCATTATTTAAAATAATTTCTCAATTAAATAATTCTTTAAAGAAATTTCTAATTAAATTCCTAATTCACATCAAATACCTATTTACATGGTTGAATCTATATGAATAATCCTTATCTAAAAAAAAAAAAATCCTTAAACTACCTAATAAAAATAAAATAATATTTCATCTTAAATGCAATAGACAAATTTCACCAATCCCCATCCTAAAGGGAGCCTAAATAGGATTAGTCTATTTTAACATAGTTAAATAGATAAAACACTTATTACTATTCCAAACATCTTGAACTAAAAAAGAAGCGCTAAAGACAATACTACATAAAAATAAAATATTTAACACTATCAAAGTTTAGAAATTTTAGTACCCCATAATTTTTATTAATGGTAGTTATAACGGGCACAAAGTAATTAGGCATGAAAGAATATATAAAATCTGTATAGTTAAAAAATTCTATACTTCATATGTGAGATTCCAAACATGCGATAAGATAGACGTTTTCAAAATGATCTCATACTTGGAATTTTCAACACATTTTAAAAAAATCTCACGACTTCACCTAAATATAATTTCCACTACAAATTAGACCTTAAAGATGCTAGCATCCACACATTCACATTAGAAGGAAAAATTTTCAAATACGATAAGATAGACGATTGTGAAAGTTCATAATTCCAATCGTTTTTAATTAATAGTGTGTGAAAGAGAGGAATATTTGCGATATTTCCTATTATTTCCCGCAACATTCAAATACGTGAGCTTAATTTTCAAAAGAGAACAATATAGACCACACACAACCTATCTAATTGAAGTGGGAGTTTGTACTTGCACGTATGCTCTACATATATATATATATATAGTTATTTGAGTAGCATCAACATAACATAAATTAGTACAATTGATTTGATGATCCATTCATAACTCCCAACGAATTTCACTATCCCCACTTAATTTTGGGATGTAGAAGCAGAACATTCTTATCGTATTAATTATTCGTAACAATTCTAAGAAATAAGTAGTTTAGCTCTCACATCTATGATGAACGTAGCGAAATATATACGATATCGAGAATTGAACGTACGTAAATGAATCATCAAAATGTAACTCGATGGTAACACGTGGGTATAGACTTAAATGTAACCCAGTTTCCGTACAAATTCCTTTTTGTTTGAGCTTAGGGTATATAGGTAAGTTAATGTCTGACTTTTTTTCCACATAAAACCTTTTGTGGATCATATTTATTTTGCTTTTTACTCTTTTCATGCTCTCCATCAACAACTTATTCAAAATGAAAGACTTCATGGAGAGGTAAATTATATTTGATTAATTAGGTTAGGCTCGTGTTTCACAAAATAATTAGATTATTCAACGATGATAAAAAAAAATTCTACTCATATATTTTTGCATTTTATTGGTGATTTACCTAATCAAGGATAACAGTACATTGTTTAAAAAAATGATACAATTTTCTATACATCTATTAGTAAAATAGTTGTCATCTATCAGTGATAGTCGTTCGTTATATGAGATTACGTCATATTTGCAAATATAGCAAAGATATTTACTATTGATGCATAAATTTAGCCTATTAGAATTACAAAATTTATACCAATCTTCTAGAATATAAAAGAATTCGACAAAATCTATAAAATAGAAATATTACACACTTGTGTGGTGCATACACATTGCCTAGTCACAATTTAGGTTTTGTGTGAAGCGTAGCAACGGGTTATGAAGCATACCACTATATTATGAATATTTTCCCTCTATTTATATATAGAGGAGAAAACCTAAGGACAGTGTGATATCTTCTCCTCAAATTACTACGAACTCCTCCTGAATTCCCTAGATAAGATATATAGAATATCCTGTCCTAATTAGAACATCATCTTCTTTTTGAATAATTAGGCTTTATCGGGACATTTTTCTTTAGAGTCATTGGGCTTCGGGTAATCTTCGAATCGGAATGAAGTTCGAGAGTCGAATCGGGTTGAACAACCAAATTACTGGGCTAGGCTGGTCGGCCATGGACTGGTTAGCCTTGGCTCAGCATATATAATTGGCTGAGCCGATCATCTGGCCAAGAGTCGACCTAGTGGCTTGGTCAAGCCGAACAGCCGGCTAAGGGTCGGCTTTGTAGCTTCGTCGAGCCGACAAACCGACCTATGGGCTAGTTGCCTGTAGGCCTTAGTCCTTGATCCTTGAACCGAGTCTGCTTCTTAAGTCTCGGGAGGCTGCTTAATATCCGAGTTTGGCTTGCCGTAGTTTGACTTTTTCTTTTTTGAGTACACTTGGGTTTGTTTTATTTCACTCATAACGTTTCCCACACATACTATTACACTTGTCCTTGAAAAAACAATGAGAATTTAATCACTTTATTTATTGATATATATATAGTATACGCTTTTTCATATTCTTTTTTAATACCTATATTGTTTGGGTTCAACAATATGTTTCAGATTTGCTTGCCTTAATTTTGATTAAAGTTCTAAATACGTTGATGAATTGATCAACTATGCTCAAGTCGCCAGCTTATAATTTTTACCATATATATATTTTTTCATATATGCATATATAACTAGCAATGATAATGCCAAATAATTCAGGTATTTAAATGTCCTTGGTCTTAATTATTCCAAAATAATGCAATTTTGTTACAAAAATTAATCCTCCATGATGGGGTAAGGTGAATAAGACCTGCAAAACATGTCCCACGTTCACACGCACATTAATTATAGAAGCAAACTGCCAAATTGAACCATTAATTTCCCTTTGGATTTGTTGAGCACACGGAATACGACCAAGGCCCTAGTGCCTCATCTTCCACTGTCATTTTCCTTCCAAATATATACTCTCCCCATTTCCTACCTCCATTTCCATTCCCGAAAAAATGAAAAAGAAAAAAAAATTATAATACTCCCGTAGTACCTATTTTGTTCATACTATGAATTTTGGTCATGGCCGCACACCAGTGTCATGCTAAACTTAATTAACAATGTAGTGAAATAGGATTGTGAGAGCATATCTCCCCTCCGGAGTCTCTTATTTATAGAAGAAGTTTCCTGAATTAGTTTAGGTGGACTAACTCATATCTGGTCTGGTTGGATGGTCCGACCCAATTGATTTGATTCGGGTGGTTTGACCCAAGTCGCTTCCCTAGTACCAATTCGTGTAAACTTTTATTCACTATTAACAACTACTCTATCCTAATTTTAACAATTGTATGGATTCTTGCGTGAATGAAAGGAGTTAATAATCCGGATCTATATACTATCACAGTACTAGAAATTTTCCTCGCCCATTCTCTCCCCCCATTTATTACCTTTCTCTTCAGCTCATTCCTCATCTGTCTCACTGAAGGAAGAAAAAAAGAAAAAAAAAAAACTCAAACTTCTTTGCCTTTTCCTTTATTCCCTTCTTTATTCTCTAAATCTCTGCATGTCTCTGCTGAAGAAGACCAATTGAACACCATTTTTTCTTCTCCTCTCTCTCTCCAAAAACCTTTCTCTTCTTTAATTTGCTTTTTGCAAGAACTTCTTCCATAACACAAATCCAACTGAAATCTGATCTCTTCCTCTATCTGAATCTCCTTGCAATTTTTGAATGATTGGTTGCTTTTTTCTGTTTACCAAAATCTCTTCCTTTCAGTATTTGTAAGTACTGGATAATAATAATAGTTAAAAGATGCCCAATGTTGGAAGGTTTATAAATATTGAAAAATCTTCTTCTTCTTCTTCTTCTTCTTCTTCTTCTTCAACCCCATCTCTTGATCTCTCTCTTCAAATTAGTCCACCCAATAACAATTCCACTGCTATTGAGATCAGCTCCCATGGAACTGGGGCTGATCATCATCTTCATCATCTTCCATCTCATCATAATTTCACCTCTAAATTCAATCAGAAAAATAATGGGGTTTGGCTTTTGGATCATCATGGCCTCTTTAGACCCATTAATGGCTTCCCAATTCATCATCCCAAACCTTCTTTCTCCTCCTCCTCCTCTTCAACCTCGTGCTTGAAGGTCTTCGGCTTCGCCTCGCCACCGTATCTCCGGTACCAGCTCGATTCCGCCCGGCCAACCGTGGCGAGAGGGCGATGCGCGAGGGCGCCGAGGATGCGGTGGACGACCAGCCTCCACGCTCAGTTTGTTCATGCTGTGGAGCTTCTTGGTGGCCATGAAAGTAGGGGTTTTGAACTTCCATAACCATACTTTTAACTTTCAAAGCTTTTTTCTTTTCCTTCTCAATTGCTTAATTATTATTGATTTGGGTGTTTTGTGTTCTTTCAGGAGCTACCCCTAAATCCGTTCTAGAGCTCATGGATGTGAAGGACCTAACCTTAGCTCATGTTAAAAGCCATTTACAGGTTCTTTTTTAACTTTTTTTTTTCTTTTTTAATATTACATCACAAATACGAAAATTTGAATTGGATGTAGTGAAAATTTGGTATGTCAAAACATATAGATTTCTGAATGCATAATAAATGTCTGTACCTTCTTACACAGTAAACCCTAACTGAGAGAGAGAGATTGTTCACCATTTTCAGATCAATAATGCACTATGTAAATTACACTGCCTAAAAATTTGGACCCTTTTTCCAAATAAACTATGCAGTAAATAAAAACAATACAAATCAAATCAAATCATTATCATAATCATAACTCAACTTTCTACATGAATATAATGTATATTATAATAATGCTTTCAACACTTTGAATTTCCAAGCTCTCTCTTTTTTCTTTTTTTCAGTTAACAACTTATATATAATAATAATTAATATAAAAATTTTTCAATGACTTTTTGAGTAGATGTTTCGGGCTCACAAGACAACCGACAAGCCTGCAGTTTCTCCAGGTAATTATCAGTTGGCTTATCCTTTACCCTTTTCTTTTATCAGCCTTATCCTTTTTTTTTTCTTCTTTTTTTTTTAATTAAAATTACCTACGAAATTTATATATGTCCATTTTCCCTAGCAAAGTCCTAAGTTATAGGACATATGTACCTTGTACGTCTGTTATTAACGCATGAATAGTATCTTCCCATCGGTTTTAAATTTACACTCCTAAATTTCAGAGTTGAATTTTAGTTTATAACGATTTAATCTCTATATTTTCAAACGAGTAACAAATTTATAGTTAGTGGACTATAAGATAATTAACAATTTAGTCGATGTAGTTTAAAGTTTTGTAACAAACTAGTCCCAATCATGAAAACTGTTATTAAGATTATTTGATAAGGTTTCTATGTATAGATCAATAGATCGATAAACATGTTTATAAATTATAATACTAAATTGCTATATATAATAAGAGTCCACACTAAATTTAATTTTGTCGATATTTTTAATGACATTTGGTTTTACAAACTTTAAACTTGAGAGGCTAAGTTAATTATATAATAAGAGTCCACATTAAATTTAATTTTGTCGATATTTTTAATGACATTTGGTTTTACAAACTTTAAACTTGAGAGGCTAAGTTAATTACTAAAATAGTAAAGTTCAGCGACTAAATTGTTACCCATTTGAGAGTACATAAACTAAAAATTGTTACCCTCTAAAGTTTAGAAATTAACGCTAAAAAATGTTAGAATTATGTTTAAAGGTGGGTCAGAGGGTAGCTCCGAGTCTCCGGAGGACGATGTCTTGTCGATCTCGATGAGGAGTGCAGCCATGGATGGAAGCCTTCAACTCTTTTCGAGCTATGTTTCCTCTAATAGTCCCCTTTCCTCAATGAATTCCACGAGGTAAATTAAAAAATAATAATCATACAATTCCTAATTACTATGCTTTCCTTGATGATTTGAACAGTGAAATATAAAATTAAAGATTTGTTAATTGTTGTATGAATTTATAGACATTCCTAGAAAATTTAAGAGTTTCTTATAAATAATCATGAGGTGTCATCTAGAAAAGTAGTTCGTGTCTATTATAAACCTTCCTATGGAATCTTTAACATTTAATGGAAAATGAAAACTCGCCTTCATCTTCAAAAAATTTCGTGGGAATGAAAAATAAATGGGAGTAGGGATGGGGATTGAGAAGTCATCTCCATTTCCGCTCCGCCCCGAGACTCCTGCTTTTAAAGGGATTATTCAAAGAGTTTAAAATAAAAGGGTTTTGATCATATAAAAGTCTTAGCTTCCCTCCATTCCATTTCACTTAATTGAAGTGTTTCATTTAGCCTCCTTTTTTTATCTTTCTCACAAATCGAATGAAATGATTTTGGTATCTCTTTTCCGAGAAAAAAAAAAAGAAAAGATTTTTGATGAGTTTGTTGATCAAAGGTGAAACAAAATCCAAAGAATTGATCTTTCTGACAACACAAAGAAAAGAAGCATAGATTTTGACGCCATAGCCTCGTGTTTACGTTATGAAAAATCCTCTGCTTTGGTTTCTGCAAAGAAGAAGCAGAAGAAGAGGAAGAATTGAAGCTTTATTGTCCTTTTTTTTTTTTTCCTTTTTTCATATTTTCTATTTGGGTTTTGCTTTTTTCTTCAGTTTCTCTCTTCTTTTCTCGAAGATTTTGTTTGTGCTTCCATCACTCAAACGTGGCTATCAAATGCCCTAAAAGAACAGTTACAACCCTGGAAAAGCAAACTAAGGCTTCCTTCCTACTTTTTAGGTTCTCAAAAGATTTATGTTTTAAGTTTAAGTTTCAAAAGATTTATGTTTTAAGTTTAAATTTTGAACTTTCATACTTTTTTTTTAATACAATAAATTGGGATACCGGGATTCAACCTTAACCTTAAGAGACGGAATGATGTCAATTACGAGCTATGCTCACGTTGGCTTCAACTTTTATGCTATTACTTTAGTACATTAACTTTTGAACATTTTATTTTAGTCATAAATTTTAAGATTTGTGTATATTTAAGGTTCGTTTGATAATGTTTCCGTTTCTTATTTATTGTTTTCAACTTATTAAGAAATCTAACCATTTGACAACTATTTACGTTTCTTATTTTTTATGTTTTTAGAAACATCTTCAAAATTGTATAGAAATTTTGAAAACAATAAAAACAAATTTCTTGCTTTCGTTTACAATTTGTTCCAAAACATAAATGAAAATACTATTTTATCATTTTTTATCCAGACATGTAATTTAAATGAAGACATCATAAGAACTAAAATTACAAAGGCTAGGTATTATATTTTAACCGTTATATGTTATTATACGTAACGGTTTATAAGTGTTGCATTTGAAATACCAAACACTTGAGAAGTTTCCATGGATGCATATTATATTATAACCAATCCAATATAGTATAAAGGCAGTTGATCTTAATGAATTTTTGTATACATGTAGGGACTAAATTCAGCTCATATCAGAAGCTCTTATGAAGAGTTGTAGTTTGATTGCTACAAACCTAATTTAGAGATGGCATTAGGCAGATGATATATATATCTGATTGGCTTGCTCAAGGAGATGTATGCTTTAGTGTTTTTTTCACTTTCTTTCTTTTCAATTATGTACTTAAATTTAATATTAAGTATAAATATCTCATTGAATTACATATAAATAAAAGTTTAAGGGTTATCATAGGAGAAGCTTATTAAGTGTTTCATGACGTACTATAGGTATTTTTTGCATGTTGCATGTGATTTAATTTGAGATCTTTTGAGCTTAATTTGCAGTATTTTAAATCCTTTGGTAATAGTTGTTCTATCGGGGTAAGAATTGATTGAAACTTTAGCATGGGCTCACGAACACACACCTTTGGCTAATTTGATTCGATGGAGAGATAAACCTGTGGCTCTTTCAATTTTCAAAGCAAGATTAGTTGGATTGAATTGTGCATTCAATTAATTTCAATCAAATAAGTCGTATCTTATTCAGACCGATAAATAAAGTTGAGGTTATAGTTAAAACTACTAGTAAAAAACCGAAATAACTAGTGATAGTAGACATGACGAGGCTAAATGGAATGTGCGGGCTCGGAGGCTCAAAGTCTAGCATCGGCTAGTAGGCCGACGACACCGGCAGAGGCAGCTCCAGCTCTCCTGCTGTACAACCCCCTCCTTCTGAAAGAATTTGAACTAATTGTGCTACAGTTGAGCATTTCTGTCCAATCGCTACATAGATACAATACAATGTCTCACTCTCAGAGATGGCCCTTGAGTTCATTTGCTTTTGGTTTAATATGGTATCGATAGCTATAGCTGTTTTTCCAGTTTGTCGGTCCCACTCATTTTTCATTAGAGATAGGGGGAGCTATGATGCAATTGGAGCTTATCGTCAGAAAAGAATAAATTTAGATTGTTTTTTTGTGGCTCCGATGGCGACTAGATCAACGTGTTATTGCTTCAAGAGAAGTGACAAGAATGGACTCATAAGATGGGCGGTCAAGGAAGCGATTTCATTTGTGTTATTTGCCAAGGGAATGATAAAGGAATTCTCTATACACGGTTGAGAGATGACCGTATTGTTGCACATCCTGAATAAAGTACCATAGGAAAGCTTCTAACATAAGCTTTTGAAAATGAAAGCGTGTAGAACTCAGATCTGTCGACTTTCTCTTCGATAAAGTCGTAGGCATAGCCTTAAAGTTAAGGGCGAGGTTCAAACGAAGAAAGGCTTACGGTGGATACCTAGGCACCCAGAGGCCAAAAAGAGAAGGACTTTCCCTCTGGAGGTAGGAAAATCATGATCGGAATAGCGGACCCAAAGCTATGGAACTTGGGTGTGTGTCTTTTGTCGAAATGGAATGGTCTTATCCTTTTATTTTTGAGGGGATGATAAGGCTGCTAATCCTGGTAAGAACCTTCTCAAGTAGGAAGCTTTATTTATGCTATTAAAATAAGATTAAATATTGAAATGAGAGAATATATATATTATTCACCACAGTAGCATAAGTGATATACAATAATTATACTAATACTACTAAAGTTGTAAAACATATACGAATCATGGATAAGGCTGCACACGAGTTGAGTTGAGGCTTAGAGAATTTTTTGGACCAACCCGAAAATTCAAATTTAAATTGTGTAATGAAACCTTTGCGTTTTGGATTAATTGTTGTTTGAATTCTTTTGGGTTGGGGATTTCTTTTACAACCCTAAATTGTGGTAATGATAAACCTTTGCTTTATGTGGAGGAGAGAATTAAATACAAATTTTATTTATTTATATTTAAATTATGTGATCCGTACCATCTCTACTTGATTATAGGGACCCTCTTTGAAAATAATGGTTCACAAGACTTTTTAACATATTACAATTTCAAAAATATTATATTGCCAACTGACCTAAAAGAGAATTTTTGGTATTTATTCAATAATTCATTAGATAATTAGTTAGTTTTCATATATATTTGATAGAATCCAGTTTTTTCACAAATATATATACACTTTAGTTTGAGTTTATAATTATCCAACCAATTTTACAGGCCAAAATTTGAGTTTATAAATATTTTTTTCAAGCTCAAATAATTGATTATATGAGTTATAGTAAAGAACTTAATATTTTTTAAGACATTCTCTATTATATATATTTTGATTCGATTTTCCACCCCACGACTATTTGAAATAAAAAATATATATTACAAAGAACTTGATTAACGATAATTAATCACCATAGGCCAGTACTTAAAATCATATGAAAAGATTTTAGATGACACTTCAAATTTTGTTCGTACAATAATCATAGTTGATAGTCCAGTTTAGAGGATGAAGTGGGGACACCCCTACCTCTCATTAGCTGCCTTTGCTCAATCCATGTCACGTGACGGCGGTGTCTTAAATTGGAGGAGTAAAGAGAAGAAAAATTAATGAAGGAGGCCGCCATAATCATATTTATTTTGGCTCGGGAAGAGGGCCAAATCTAGGCCATGTTACTGTGAGGACAAAGCGAATTAAGCCACATGCCTCATAAAATTAGATCCACAATCCATGCGTTGTGGTCCAAATTGCAGAAAATGTAACTTCAAAAATAAAATAAATAAAATACTGCCATTGGGTAATCGATATTGATCTACAATTTCTTCTCATGAAAAAAAATATTGATCTACAATTTTATGAGCTGTAAAATATTTAGGATAACGGATTTCATATATATTTTTTTCTTGGGTAGGAATTCAACCATTTCATACACTAACTTCGTGTGGCACTCATAAATAATATTTTAGTTGAATCTAACAAAAATTTAGTTTAAAAATTTTAATAATTATGTGTATTTAATCTTTAAATTTTAAATTTTTTTTCACAGTACAACAAATATAAGGAGGAAGGATTCATCTCCCGATAAGAAAAAGGATATCGTGACTATTGAGGTATATTTATGTTGGTCCTTACCTAAAGATCATTGAATCATATGTGGTTTATTGATTAGAGTAACAAGTGATTTGATGTGGATAAAATAAGATTGTGCCAAACATGTATATTATGACCACTTGTGCACCAAAATCTTTTGATTCGCCCAACTTGTATTTAATTTATTCGTTTGTTCTAGGATGTCACGTTAGATAAAATCATCGTTTAATAGTCCAGTTAAAACTAAAAACCTAAAAGATAATTGAAAATTTTGAAGTAAAAAAATGAAAGAAACACGAAAGAGGTTTCTGGGACTTAAATGATTGATTATTATTGAGACAGAAAAAGATAAAAATGTGTATAATTTGCATAATTTAAACTTTTGTCAAAATATTTAAATATTTATTTGACAAATACGGGGTAATATTTTCACATTACATTCTTTAGAAATTTATGGTGAAATGTTTTGTTAAACATTGCTAAAATTGAGGATGTGAGTCTTTGTGAGACATTAAAAACAGAATCGGCTGAAAATTTTGGAGATCCAATATTCTATCTTAGAAGTATTTTTATATCTAAGGTCCAGTCCTTGTTTCATCTTTCTTCTTATTATTATTATTAACATGTGTGAATAGGTGATCGAATTTACCACCCCTAAATTTGAGATATATGTTAATTACCACTATTTTTAAAATTTATATTTGATTTCTTATAATGTCTTTGACTTTAATACGTTATTTTCATCTTACTTGTTATGGGGAGATAAAAGAAGAAGAGACCAAACTACGGGGGCTAAAGGAAACCCGAGAGAAAGCACGAACCAGGAAAGGGGGGCCGGCACCCGACGACTTGGGCCGACCCCTGACCGACCAGTGGTAAGCACCGAGCAGTTCCCAACCCCCCGTTCGAGAACTGAAGCGGTTCATCCTGACCGTTTTGCATTCCCACTTGAAGTGTCCCGCCTTAATTCTCAATTCGACCTAAAGCCCACAACGAATGAGCGGGCCGAATATTGAGATGTGTGAGGATTCGACTGGGGTAAACCCTAAAGGAACTAGAACTCGACTTCTACAAAAACACCCTACTCTCTACATCTTAATTCCATTATCCATCTACTCTCCTTGCTAACTTAGGCATCGGAGCCCGTGTGACTAGAGTCACACCGGTTTAGGTTTGATTGGTTTTGCAGGTTCTTTGTCCCCTGATCATCAAGTTTGGGCGAACCTCGGAAGGAACCGGGAGAGCATTCACGCATCAACAATTGGCGTCGTCTATGGGGACGATTTAGATCCAAAAGTCAAGACGATCAACAAGTCGACCGAGAACTGCTCAGACCCGAGAAGGTACGATCCAGATCCAAAAGTCGAGGCGATCGACAAGTCGATCGAGAACTGCTCGGATACCAAGGACTGCTCGGATCCGAGAAGGGACAATTCAGATCCAGAAGTCGAGACGATCAACAAGTCGACCGAGAGCTACTCAGGATCCGAGAAGGTCTAGGGTGAAACGAATCGACAAAATCCAGGACCGATCCTGAGAGAAGCAAATCGACATGAATTCTGGAAATATACCACAACATGCTGGCCACAAACGTCATACGACTAGGAGGCTGCCTTTACCCGAGACAGTCAAGGGTGAAACATGTCGACAATTTTCCGAGCAGGCCCTGGGTGATACAAGGCGACAGACTCCAGGGCAGAAAGAGCAACAGACAGAAATTTCTGAACGACAGGAAAACAAATGGGCTACTTTAGAAAAGAAGATTGCAGGAGTGAACCGAAACATGTCTCTCATTCTTGAGAGACTTGAGCAACAAACTGAGAGTCCACCAACACTGGTACGAGATCCACGAAAGCTCCCACGAGTGGAGACGCGAAGAAGTCGACGAACAGCCCATTGGCATGGAGTAAACTGGTAATGGAAGGGAACGACAAACCACGGAATGATACTACCGTCGACAGGAAACCCGACCAATCCTCAAGAACACCATGCTACATAAAGAAAAATCGCTTTTTAGGGATGGGTGGACCGACGCTAGAAAACCACCGCTGATAGCCTAAGGATTTTGTGAGGAAGAAGATCGTTTTTGAGGGAGAGGAAAGAGGGAAGAATCACGATGTTGTGGAGGAGAATATTTTTTTGGAAAGAGAAGAATGAGAGGGGAGGAAGGAAACTAAAATTTGATTTTGGTATTTCCCAACAAAGAGAGAGGGGAATTTATGTCTTTTGGCTTCTTTTTCTAACATAAAAGATAGAGGAAATAAAAAAAAAAAACATAAAAGAGAGAAAATATTTATTTTAAAAGGTAGGGCAAAAATAAAGTGATTTGAACGGGTTACTTTTGCCGTTTTTCCTAATTTTTAAAAGTTACCTTTTTTTTACTTTTCAAAATTTGACTTATATTTAAAAATATTTGCAAACAATTAGATGATAAATGCATATACAGAAACACAAAGGTAGAAGTAGTGTTTTTAACTCTAAGCTTAAATTGTAAAATAAAAAATCAATAATGACCTAAATGATGAGAGGAATCGCTTAGTATATTTAGCCCAAATTATATTTAGTTGATTTTTATATTTAGTTATTGTTTTTTCTTTAAAGAAAACCATAAATAAAGATAAAAATTATAGTAGTTTTAAATATTCAAAGTATTGCATAAATATGGGAGGAATTTAAATATAAAATAAAGAACAATTATGTAACATACTTCTTTTTTTTTCTGAAAACTGAAAATAAAAAAAAACAATTTCATATGTTTTTGTTTTTAGAAAATGGAAAATGAAAAAAAAAACAAAAATATTATCAAACATTATCACATAACTATTTTGATGAAAATATACTATAATCTACGTTAATTCTAATTTCTTTTTTTGAGAAAATAATCACAAAATATAATAATCTCCAATTTATCTATAGCAAATCATTGATCACTTATTATTGACCAATAGATTATGAGTTCAAATCTCCACACCATAACTTACTGTGATTAAAATAAAAAAGTTAGCCTATCATTATATTACTTACTAAAACCTAAAAATATAGTCAATCAATAGCTATTTAGTTGGATATAGTACGTCATCACTAATGATAGGTTCATCAACAATTATTACATAGTCAAGATTCTTATTATTAGAAGAAACCACTTTTCTCTCTGTTCAACAAGAAATCAATTTTACAAATAATAAACTATTAAGCTCTATTCAATAGTACTAAACGGTTTTTTTACCACATGTACGAGTGAGAGATCAAAACTCACAATCCCTTGATTGGATAGACATATATATCAATTATTATTGAGTTATGTTTGGGTTCTTTTTTAAAGTATCACAAAGACATCTTTTAAATTATGAAATGGTCATAAAACTAACTCATAGTATTTTAAGATTTTGGAGATGTCTAGCGCATGTGTTAAAAGACAAACTCGAAAGGTTGGAATAAGTTTAAAGGTACAGCTATTTGTAGGCTATTACAATTGAGCTAGACACGAGGTAACATGTTCTAATGGTCCCAAAAAAACTAAGTGTTTGTATCAACAAAAATGTTACTTTTCTCCGAGGAAAATCACATAAAAGACAACAAATCTTGAAGTAAGAAAATGTCGGATTAGTTGGCTCCAGCTAAAAAGAGGAGCTGTTGTCATGAGTAAGGTAGGTATTTCATCATAATTAAGAGATTTGAGAGACAACCTGATTTTGATCATCTATTACATGAGCTTAACTGAAATCTAAATTATTGTTATAGATGAGTTAACTGAAATCCAAATTGTTATCGTAGAATGATAGAATATTGAAGAACCAATACCTTTAAGAAAAAAAATGAGTAAAGTCAATGAATTCCAAATCCATCGAGAAACTATACATATCTTCCTAACGAGTTAAAACTTATAGGTTACAAATGAATCTACGAAAATAAAGAAGGAAGTAGATGAAAATTGGTACAACACTTTGGCAAGACTGGTATTAGAGGCAAGAAGAGGGAGTGGCGGACTATTCTTGAAGGGGTTGTGCATGCTCAATATATATTACCTTTTTATAAAGATATAATAATGATACAGTGACAAGTTAATATAAGCATAGCTCAACGATAAAGACATCTTGCTCCTTTTTTAGAGGTCAGGAAATTCTCTATCTGCATATTTGTTGTACTAAAAAAATTATATAATGACAAAAGTAAAGGGACTTGAGAACCATAACATGGTAAAATATATTAGAAGAGTATCATAGTAGTACCAAGATAGTTTATAGGCAACATATATATTGATTTGTGTTTATAGGCTCTCCAAATACTCAAGGATTTGAAGTTACAGGTTTCTTTTTTGATACAACATATGGGGGTGGGAGATCGAATTCACAACCTCGTAGTTGAAGATATATGCTAATTACCGCTAAACTATACTCGCTTTGGCAATTTGAAGTTGCAAGTTACTTGGAGAGGATCTTTAATCCAGTAATACAAGGTATATATGTCACGCCCTCTAAAAGTAAAGTGGGAGATCACATTAAATATAAAATATGTTGAACTAGTTTGGTCCAAATCTCGCAATTATTAAACTAATATATTGTCTTAAGGCAAATAATTAACATAAGTGGAAGATTACTCAAGTTGGTCTCAAAGCATAGTAATTTATAAGTATTTTATTAGATACAAACAAAACCATCAATTTATTTATCTCTCCTAGTACCCATTAACTGAAAACATGTTTATAAAAATGCCCATAATATCTGCAAAAAGCCCTTGAGCAGTGTGTTTCCAGACAAATTAACTCTGAAAATATGTTCATACGTACACATATATATAAATATATATATATATTTTTTCTTTTTTCTTTTAGAGAAAGAGAGAGAAAAAGTGAGGACCAAGACAGAGCGATACCATATGAGGAGAAGCTGGAAAACAGAAAACAGAAAACAAAAGGAAGTAGAGAGAGAGAGAGAGTTGAATAATAAAAGAGTTTGTAAACAGTATCTTTTATTCATGATTTTAAATATCCGACACGTCGACACTTCCATCAATATACCTATGTTTTCATGGATTCGACATCGACATTAGGGATAAATTGACATTTTTATTATAGTACAACAAAATCAACAAAATAAGAAAAATATCAACAAAATATAATTAATATATACATAATATTAATATTAATTATTTTTAACTAATTTAGAAATAGGAAAATGCTTGTTCGTTAATTTAAATATTTTTATGATTTTTTAATTTTCTAATTTTTACAGAAATATTTATTGACATCGATATTTTATCGATATTTCCATTAATATTTCTATGAAGTTGAGACATCGATCGATATCAATATTTAAAATCTTGATTTTAGTTTGATTCGAAGTTGATATTAAAACTGAAAAAATGAAGGTGTATATATGGAAATGATCCAATAATGGCAATTCAAAAGAGAGAGAGAGAAGCATATGGGGCAGGAATCAGACCAACTCGATTACAGCCTTTCACTGTGTATCTCTCCTTTTGTTTTTCTGAGATGTGGTCCCTCTCCCCCACCCTCCCATGTGCTTCCCATCCCATTCGCTCTCTCCCGTCGTCTCGAAGATACGTGTCTTTCTTTAGTTGAATTATGTTTAAGTTAATCTTCGTTCAGCTCGTAATCTAAAAAATACGTATAGTTGAACTATACTCAAGTTACACAAGTTACATTCTTTTTGTTTCATGATTTCAGACTTGCGTGTGTTAACTAATTTAACAAATTGAACTATGTTCTATCCTCTCCACTTCATCTGCAATCTTGAAGATACATGTCTTAACCAGTTGAAGTATGTTCAAGTTTATATTCACTTTTTGTTTAATGATTTCAGACACACGGGTCTTAACCAACTTAACCAATTGAACTATGTTTCATTCTATTCCCTTTGTCTATAATCTCGAAGATACGAGTCTTAATCAGTTGAACTATGTTTAAATTGATTTTCACTTTATCCGTCATCTTAAAAATACGTGTCTTAACGTTAAACTATGACTCTGACTTCGTCCACTCAAATTGAACTATGTTTAGATTGAGACAAAAAAAAGGATTCTGGCAAACCTTTCAATAATTTATCCTCTGTGTTGGAACTGCCAACCTTTCTTTCGCTCACTTTCTTCTTCTCCATCTGAGCTCCAAGCTATGCTCTGAGCCATCCACGCCCAAATCTCTCTCGCTCTCTGTGTTTTCCTCTATGGAGAAGAAAACCCAGTTGGGATTCAACCATTTTCTGCTGATTTCTCTGTTTACTTTCTCCTCAATCTTCTTCTCTGCCAAGTCCCAAGAACTGACCATTGATGCTACTGTAATGCTGGCTCTGAAGAAGAGCCTCAACCCCTCTGAATCCCTCGGCTGGTCGGACCCTGACCCCTGCAAATGGAACCATGTCCTCTGCTCCGACGACAATCGGGTCACCCGGATTCAAATCGGCCGCCAAAATCTCCAAGGTACGCTCCCTTCAAATCTCCAAAATCTCACTGCCCTTGAGCGATTGGAGCTCCAATGGAACAATATCTCCGGCCCTTTACCCTCCCTTAGCGGATTAGCCTCTTTGCAAGTCCTTCTCCTTAGCGACAACCAGTTCACTTCGATTCCGGCCGATTTCTTCGCCGGAATGACCTCTCTTGATGCTGTTGAAATTGACAACAACCCCTTCTCGGCGTGGGAGATTCCGGCCAGTCTCCGGAATGCTTCCACTCTTCAGAACTTCTCTGCTAACTCTGCGAACATCTCCGGTTCGATACCGGAGTTTCTCGGCGGCGGCGACGACATTCCGGGGCTGACAAATCTGCATCTCGCTTTTAACAATCTGGAGGGGGGGCTTCCTTCGAGCTTCTCTGGGTCTCAATTGGAGTCTCTGTGGGTTAATGGGCAAAAGAGTGTCAATAAGCTAAGTGGGAGTATTGATGTTCTACAGA
The DNA here is from genome assembly GCF_013281855.1 of Momordica charantia. NCBI lineage: Eukaryota > Viridiplantae > Streptophyta > Magnoliopsida > Cucurbitales > Cucurbitaceae > Momordica > Momordica charantia. The sequence continues at coordinate 22,667,978 of NW_028275162.1, read as the reverse complement.
ACATGACTTCTTTGAGTGAAGTTTGGTTGCATTCCAATTCATTTTCCGGTCCTTTACCAGATTTCTCGAGGTTGAAAGATCTACAGGTCTTGAGTTTGAGAGATAACAAGTTTACTGGTCCTGTGCCGAGTTCTTTGATGAACTCTGAGTCATTAAGAGTGGTGAATTTGACTAATAATCTGCTTCAGGGTCCAATTCCAGTGTTTAAAACAGGAGTTGCTGTGGATATGACTAATGGTTCGAATAGCTTTTGCAAGCCAGATCCTGGTGTGTGTGATACACGAGTAAATACACTGCTCTCCATTGTGAAATTTATGGGTTATCCTCAGAGATTTGCAGAGAATTGGAAGGAAGATAACCCATGTAATGATTGGATGGGAATCTCTTGCAGGAATCAGAACATAACCATCATAAACTTTCAGAAACTGGGGCTTTCTGGTGTGATTTCTCCTGAGTTTGCTTCCCTTAAGGCACTGGAGAGATTGGTTCTTGCTGATAATAACCTCACAGGTTCTATCCCTGAGGAACTTACAACCCTTCCTTTTCTAACTGAGTTGGATGTTTCCAACAATCAGCTTTCTGGGAAGATCCCAAAGTTTAGGAGTAATGTAATGGTGAGTACCAATGGCAACCCCAATATCGGGAAAGAAATGAGTAATCCGTCCCCGAGTGGTGTTCCATCGTCTGGAAGATCGCCTGACGGGAAGATTGCGGGTTCTAACGCTGGTGAGAAGTCTGGGGATGGGGATAAGAAACCGAATTCCATGATTGGAGTCATTGTGCTTTCTGTAGTTGGTGGTGTGTTTGTTCTTTTCTTGATTGGATTGGTGGTTTTGTGTGTGTATAAAATGAAGCAGAAGCGGTTTAGCCAGGTGCAGAGCCCGAATGCAATGGTTATTCATCCCCGGCATTCGGGTTCGGATAACGAAAGTGTAAAGATCACAGTTGCTGGATCAAGTGTGAGTGTAGGTGCAATTAGTGAAACACAATATGGTGGTAGCAGTGAGGCTGGGGATATCCAGATGGTTGAAGCAGGGAACATGGTGATTTCGATTCAGGTGTTGAAAAATGTCACTAACAACTTCAGTGAAGACAACATTTTGGGACAGGGAGGTTTCGGAACAGTCTACAAAGGAGAATTGCACGACGGGACGAAAATTGCGGTGAAGAGAATGGAGTCGGGAGTCATTAAAGGCAAGGGACTAGCAGAGTTCAAGTCTGAAATTGCAGTTTTGACAAAGGTTAGGCACCGACATCTCGTCGCTCTTCTCGGATATTGCTTGGATGGGAACGAGAAGCTTCTCGTCTACGAGTATATGCCTCAAGGTACACTTAGCAGGCATCTTTTCAACTGGCCAGAAGAAGGGTTGAAACCTTTGGAATGGACAAAGAGGTTGACCATTGCATTGGATGTAGCAAGGGGTGTTGAGTATCTACATGGTTTGGCACATCAAAGTTTTATACATAGGGATTTAAAGCCTTCAAACATTCTTCTTGGAGATGATATGAGGGCGAAAGTTGCAGACTTCGGTCTCGTTCGCCTAGCACCGGAAGGTAAAGGTTCTATCGAGACGAGAATTGCTGGGACCTTTGGCTATTTGGCACCCGAATATGCAGGTACTTGCCTTCGTATCTTTTTAATTTTTGTGTGCTGCACCTATGTCAAAACACCTTCAGTGTTAGATTTCAAATTTACACAGAAACTTATACCATGGCTTAGTTAGAACTTTAGCATCTTTTCATGGCAATGTTAGGAAGCTTATATTTAGTGCCTGTGTTTGCGATGACTCGATACTAATATAGATGTCCTGTTTTGCAGTTACTGGTCGGGTAACGACTAAAGTTGATGTATTCAGCTTCGGTGTGATTCTAATGGAGCTAATCACCGGGAGAAGGGCCCTCGACGAAAGCCAACCTGAGGAGAGTATGCACCTTGTAACTTGGTTCCGCCGGATGCAAATCAACAAGGACTCCTTCCACAAGGCCATTGATCCAACCATCGATCTTACTGAAGAAACGTTCGCCAGCATCAGCACCGTGGCTGAGTTGGCGGGTCATTGTTGTGCCCGGGAGCCATATCAAAGGCCTGATATGGGTCATGCAGTCAACGTCTTATCATCTCTTGTTGAGTTTTGGAAACCAACCGATCAAAATTCTGAAGACATATACGGCATCGACCTTGAGATGTCGTTGCCTCAAGCGCTCAAGAAATGGCAGGCTTACGAAGGTAGAAGCCAGATGGAATCGTCTTCGTCGTCCCTTCTTCCAAGCTTTGACAACACACAGACCAGCATACCGACGCGGCCATACGGATTTGCAGAGTCTTTCACTTCTGCAGATGGAAGATGAAAACTATTCTAATGTAAAAGATCACCTCTGGCTTTACAAGTTATTCCCATTTGCTTCTTGCAAAATAGTGTTTATATCTTGACCCTTCCATTTCCGCTGATTTCTCTATGTTTTTAGTATGGATATGTATTATTAGTGCTTGAACCAGAAAAGACTGTGAAGAGATGGGGAAAGGGATATTTAAATTTATCTCTTTAACTCTGAAACTTTTTGGGGACATTTTGTTAGAACTAAAACCTTAATTCTCCTTCTCACATCTTTGAGAGTAAATTTGGTTCTCGATACAAATAACTCAAAAATAAGTACAATTTCGTCATATTCTTAGATGCATTTCTAGATTATAAAGAAAGCATAACAAATAAAAGTAAATAATTGAAGTCTCCATTTCGTTTTTTTATTTTTTGAAAATTATGCTTATTTGCTCATTACTGTTTTAATATGTTTAAACTTTTTTTTGGAAACATATTTAACTACTTTGGTTAGTATTCAAATTTTAGCCTAGATTTTAAAATTAGATGCAAAACAAATAAATACATTAGTAAAAGTAGTGTTTCCAAACTTTATTTCTAAATATAGAAAATAAAAAAAATAAAATAGTTATCAAAAGAGAACATGAGAGAATAATTTTCTTTTGCAAGTTCTTTTCATTTGCAAGTGTTGGGTCATTGGCTCACTTAGGCCCAAATAAATATGTTTCAAAAAAAAATTAAGCTTGTACACACAACTTGCAAAAAAAATTGCACAATGAGAGCTTTCATTTCTACATGAGGAAAACAAGTTACGACAAGTCATGATTTGCAGAAAATTTAGTGTTAAAACTCGAACAAGAAATATATTGAAATATATAAAAGATATAGAAATTAAGGAACTACCAAGTAATTCGAGGTACTTGGACCCTTCCCTCTTCTCTTGAGTATTCTTACTCAAACCTAAACCATACTCACTCAATTCGATCCCTTCATCCTTAGACTTCCATTCTATTTATAATAATACTCCCTCACAACTTTCATATCTAATTACTAAGGTACCCTCGATACTCTAACAATATCCCTTTATAACCCTAAGGGCGATTCCTATCATTTAGATCAATAACTATCTAAAAATTATGATCAACCTAAACATAACTCAACTAATTAAAACACTTATCTCCAACTAAAAAAGTCATGAGTTTGAATCTCCACCTCTATTATCTATATGTTTGTACTAAACTAAAACTATCTAAAAACTATAAAGAGACCGAAACATGCAACAACTGTTGAAAGAGACGAAGCCACGATCAAGTTGGGATAGGAACGATGTAGAACATGGTTGGAGATGTCTTCGTCGTCTCATAGCGGATCCCCACCCCATTAAGAGACAGGAAAAATTAACACCCTAACCATGTATACATGGGTAGGTAGGTAGCCATAGGACTCAATGGCTCACATCTCACAACCAATGGCCTCCAAAAATCTTGCCCCATGCACCTGCCAGTCATAGCCAACCCTAGCCCAAGTCTGCATATACAATGTCAACTTCCGATTTAATGACTCATTTCACACACAAACTCTGACTGCCCTACTTTATTGCTCTCCTTTACTGGATCATTTCCAATGTATTATTCCACAATGTACAGATACATGCACAGATTTTAGATAGAACAACATACCCTTCAAGCGACCATATGAGGAGCTAAAGGTCAATCATGCACAACTTTTCTAACCAAAGTAAGATATTTGCATGCTTAAAGGACGCAAATTATCTCCTGTAGGATCCACTCGAAAAGATTCTATCAGCAACCTATATTATATTTGGGTCCCCTTTTACAATGTGGATCTAGGACCAATCATGACTCAATAGTGTAAATCTCGCACCACCTTCCTTTGGTGGCAATCCAATCATCAACCTTTTCGAGGTATGATCCAAGAACAAGTACAAACCAGCCAAACCATTCAATATCACTCACTATTATTATTCAAAGACATGTTCCTTCGAACTAACTTGAGAATCCAAGACTATTAAGATAATGATACTAACTGATGATAGTTGTCCATCTCAACAAACATTCCTTTTGCTTTACAGGCTATCTGACAAGAGACCATAAATTATCTGCAATCCATAAAAAGAATGTAGAAATCTGATCTATACTTTACACTTCTGCCTAGGGTCATCTTGTATAGTCAAATCCTGAGTTGGGTATCATTCAGCACGGTTCCTGTTAAGCAATGATTAACAAAATGCAAGACGGATTAGTCTTAACACAAATGAATTGAGAAAGATTTGTTCATCCCCAATGGTTTGGGAAGAATAAGGGGGGAAAAGGGTAGCAATCTGTGAGTTTCATTCGCAAACGTTTGAGAGAAAAATATGTAACATGATTAGTTTCCTTCTTAAATGTGCATGTTCTTCAACTCAGTCGTTCACTAGGGGTGTAGAAAATGCTGGTTAATACGTATTTGATCCAACGGTTCGGATTGAAAATCAAATTGGATGCTTTGTGGTATACAAGATTTCTTTTTGTAAATCAAATGGCCCCATAAATAAAAGAAGACAGTATTGGACCATTTGATTTAACAAAAACAAAATCCTGGACTGTGCGAAAGTTGACTAAATAAGCACAGTTCGGGAACGCTTCTAATAACTACTATAGTTATAGAGCTTACATGACAAACAGAAGCATAAAATGACTATAATATGAAAGGGATAGTCCTCACGACATTCTTCCTTGCATTACAGAATGATCGAAGGCTGTCTTCGTCAACGGTGCCGAGGCCCGATAAATTAACTCCATAGTTCGCCATTCTTTTAATATCTCGTGGAATGGGAGACTGCCAAAGTCCATCCCACCATGCTGGAGGGAGAAGAGGGGTTAAGGCACACTGATTAGGCTGGTTAGGACAGCTTAAAGGACCAGCAAATCTGTTCCAGATATGCCCCCAGCCAACCTGGTTCTTTAAACCTTCACTCAACAAATTACTTTGGAAGCTACTCAAGAATGAAAAATCTGAACCGGTAGAATTGTTCCCTGAGCATATTTGAAATGGCATGTTAGAAACAGTTGTACAGATGTTCATCTAGCAAATAATTCTGTTCCTACATTACCCAACGTGTAAAATGATCGAGAGAGCTTTTAAAGATACCGAGACTGTCGAGATTGTGTGCTGCTGCCAGTGCTGCGATTAGCTGAGCATAGGTAGTACCTACACGCCGGTGAGCACCAGAAATAACAGCATGCTTGGCACGGGATGCAAGAAAGAAATCAACAAAGGCAACCCATCTTGGTGACGGGCCCCAGTCCTTTACTCTGAAGTCCAGTTTATGGAATTCATCATGCATTCCAGAAATGTTTCCTCTGAAGTGTTCATAATCAAAATGAATGACCTGAAAACAGAATTGCAAATGAAACTAGTCCGAAATGGCTCTACAATCATAAGAAATATCTGGGAGGCTATGTTGTCCGCAAGTGACTTCATTTAACGAAATAGAATGGCACAATGAGGGCAATTACCTCTGCAAATTCACCTAAGATGGGCATGATACTCTTAACAAAATTTGGGGTATCTGATACTAAAACCAATCTGGGTTTTTGGACCCTGCTTAGATTAAGCATGGCTTTTCGGATGCACTGCAGTGCTGCCTGTAAACCTCGGCCGGATCTGAAATACAGATGTACATTACTCAGTGAAAGGAAAGGGTTACAAAATGATGCACATCCATGGTTTCTGTCAATCAAATGGAATTTATTGGAGGAAGACATTGTGGAATCAATTCTTATAGCTAGTTGCAGTAGAAGAGAGCAGGAAATAACATTAGTTAAGTAGTAATACCACCTATTCATAAGCATCCGCATGTGCAATGAAATATCAGGATCAATCCCACTTTTAAGGACTGAGTACATCGCTTCTTGAACATCCTCTGAAGGAGATATCAGAACTTTCATCAGTTCTCCAAATACATTAGGTCTAGATTCCAAAACCTCTGGTTGTCCAAATAAATTAGAAGCAGCAGCCCTCATAGTGGGATGTAAGTTCTTCAAGAAAAATTGAGCAGCCACAGCATCTGTTGTACCTTGGAACCTGATGCACTTCAGTCAGGATAAATAAAGTACACAGATTGAGTAACAGTTTAACATAAACTGAAAATTTACCATACCATATGATAGGATGCTCCCATTCCTTCCAATTACTACATAGAACATTTGTCTGTGCAGGCTTTTCAAAATTATCAGTTCGCATAATCAAAGGCCTGTTGTATTTCCTACCACAACCATTAAGTCTCCATAAATGCTTGATTTCTTTCAAGGTAAATGAAATATCAGAATAAGAAATGTAGTCCCCAAAAGGAAACTTGCCCCTGAAAATAGAAGTGATAGTATTAGTACTGTCAAATAGAGAAAAAGGAATATTTAAAGAAAAAAAAAAACATACACATAATAGGTCAGGTTCATATGCATTCCATCAATGCATGAATATATAGACCTATCTCATAGACATGTACAGTTTCTTCTGATTTTTTATAATGAGAAAAACAACTTTCAGTGAGAACAAATGAAAGAATACAAGAAGCCGAAGAAAAAGATAGCCCAAGCCAAAGGGTGCCAAAAAGCAATCAATGCAAAGGAAAGAAAGAAGGAAAAACAGAAAAGTAACCGTACATGATGCACCACTAGTTTGCCTATAACTTGAAATGGCAGTGTGAAAGAACTGTCATAGACATTAAATGCTTCTAACAACTCCATGCATTTACGGTATTCAAAAACCAATATTTAAAGAAATAAAAAGGATTGAGATAGAACTAACATGCCTGGTTTGCCCAATAATCAAGGATCGGTTTAGCATTATACTTAAAGCTCCAGCAGTTAGAATCTTGTACATCTCATTCCCAAAGCCTGCCTCTGAAGCTTTGCCTAAGACAAAACCGTGTTTGCAGAACTGCTCAGGAGGAAGATTTCGCACTCTTGAAGCACCTAAAATGAAATTTTTGAGTAAGCTAATAGATCTAAAAAAACAAGTTTTCCACCAGAAAACAAATATGACAAAAGTTTTCGCAGTGAAGGAAAATCCAAAATGGTTTGTCATACATATTGTCCATAAAAACCAAAAGAAGATGACATCATTATAAACTTCAAGAAACCCACAGATGGTAATCAAGACGATCAAAGCTTTAAAACTGTTGCGTGAATAAAGAATAAGAGTATAGACTCGAGCAAGTGTGCAGTTGCACAACACAACACCATACAATAACCAGTACTAATTTTCCCTATGACCAATTAATTCTAAAGAACATATCTGTGTAAACGATTCCTCCGTTATGTATTCTTTCATTCGCAGGTCCACCAGAACTCATAAGACACAAGGAGTTCAATTTTTGAGGTCTTCACTAAAACGTCCTATTCAAAGGTAGCAGTGGTTACAAAGCCATTTCACTTGTTCAAAGGCTGCTAACTCACTCCTTTACAAATAAAGTGGAGTACTTAACAATCCTGAGTATACTAACCAATACACCAGAATAGGAAACTAACAGCAGCATTTAATGACTAGAGTTATACTGAACCAACCAGCAGACTAACCAACAAATATAAGTGTCAGCCTATTTCATACTAATCCACTCCAATGATTGTCTTCTTTATTATAGACCTAACTACTTGAAGAACTATTGAGTCCTCATTTTCAATTTCATAGCAGCTCAAGGAGACCATTCTGCATGCACATGTGGTACCATAATGCAATTATGATAACCTTTTCTCAATTTCAATGTTTCTTCATATTCTTCCTAAACACTAAGGTTTGCAATTCTTTGCTCCTTCGTCTATGGCTCTACAGTTGTTTTTTCCATGCATGACAAAGAGACCCTTCTCTCTTCTTCTTTGTTATTCCATGTCTATCAACATCTGAAACAAGGTATCATCCCTATAGCTGGTGACTTTACATGCTCCCATCAACTCTCCCTTCTCCATTATTAGATCCTTTGGCAGGGACCTATGGGTTTTGTCTTGTTGGAGGGTTAAAGCAAAAACTTCACTTGTAATTCTTTCATGGAGAGCATTGCAGATTCTAACTGCTTGTTCCAAAAGGGGAGGTAGGCAAAGCTTTGTAGAAACTAGCTTTATGGAAACTCAAGCTCCCAAAAAGACCGATAGAGTGAAGCCTTTCTCTGAATTTATCCATATGTATTATTGTAGCATTTGCAACAAAAATCAGCTTATGCCTCTCTTTTCATACCTTCACAAAGTTGCCATCAGAAAGCTTGTTAAAATGACCTTGATCTTATGCCTATAACTCTGGCCTCTAACTACTTGAACCTAATAACTCTCAACTTGTTTCAGTACAGCGAATTCAATCCAAGGACTTGCAACAACTTCACTCGGATAGAAAAGGAAATAAGCAACAGACCAAAAGATAGATGTGTTTTAGTTCTAGCTTCCACAAAAACACAAAATTGTAAGTTTAAGTATGTAGTATCTTATTTTACGTCCCTTCATTGGAATGAATCTTCCTGTGACCAATAATGAGGTGGGGAAAAAAGGTTGAGCAAGTACCTTTGGCATCTATCTTAGTTATATTACAAGTTTAGTCCTAGAAGTTTCAAGGTTGTGTCTATTTAGTCTCCGTACTTCAAAAGGTTTCTAATAAGCCCCTAAACTACCAGGGTTGTGTCTATTTAATCTTTATAACTTTAAAAGTTTCTAATAGGTCCCGTTGTTCTTACATGGCACATAAACGGATGTTGGGTGTAATCGTTAAATAATACAAGTTTTAGTGAGGTTGGACAAAATACCTTAGTTTTTGATCTAGGAAATCATACCCCCAATACCCCAAATTATGTATTTCTGCCCTGCTAATAATCCATTGATGTTCCACAGCGAGGGTATGGTTTTAAAATTTTCTTTTAATCGTGTGAAAAAATACACTCACTACGGAGAATTGATAGTTCATTAGAAGGGGAAAAAATGGATCATGAGCCTAAAAAATCGCTCGTAGTCTGGTTATTAAATGGAAAATGAAAATCATCACTCCGATAACCTGGCCCAAAAACGACAAGAAATTCTGATTTCGAGTAACAATTTAATTGCTCATATAACAAACTATCAGACGATCAACAAAGGGAGTGCAGACAGTTAGCAGAAATGCATATAAGGAAATATTACCATTCAAATAAAAGTGATTTTGAATAATTTTTCTTACTCTCAGGCTTTCCTTCCAGACACCATCTTCTTTAAAGGCCTCTCCCATCTGTTCCACCGTCGCGCAGGAGCTCCGCCTTGGCTCCACTCCACTCCGAACCTGACTTTCTCCAACTCCTCCGTCGCCATTACCAAGCTGATCAGAGCTCGATCTCGATTCTCGAGCTTCAAGCCTCATAAAAATGTTGAGCATTAAGAATCCAATTGCAGCACCGACAGCACATAGAACGACGACATAGCGCGCAAACGGTGGCGGTCGCTTCCTCCTGGATCCACCATGCCTCATTTTTTCGTCTGCTTCACGATCTTCTGGAGATTCAGACTGTTATTCCGAAGAGAAGCGGATTCGACCTCAGTGTGTTAAATTTTCTACTTCCTGGATTGAGGATTCTATACTTCATATCTTGGCTCGGGTTTTCCACCGGGCAAATCGGAACAAACGAACTAATTACAAACGGGTTAAATTTAACCCATCTCTCAATCATTCAAGAAACAAGTGCTTTGGTTCACAATTCATATTCTGATTTTTGTCTTCGGATTCACTTAGTCGCGTAGATTTATCTTTTAAAATTATCCTCTAAATCACATAAATTTTAACAATTATATTCGTATAGGTCGTGAAAATAAGCATAGTTCAATAGTAACTGACATATCTCCAATTAAAATGTTGAAAAAAAAAATCGCTTCATTGAGTTGAACACTTGGAAGAGTTATCATGTCAATCACTTTCATTCCTTTCATTAGACCTTTTATAGCACACTCGTAGTTGTAACTCTAACTCGATTATTTTCTAATGATTCTTGTATTCCGTAAATCACGTCAATTCTCTCTTTGTTGACAATATCTTTGACCCAACCCTTTAACAAGTGTTGCAAGTATTAGACATTTTACCTCAAGAAAAAGCTAACTCTAGAACTTGAAATGATTCGAGCGATGTGTCTTAATTATTTTTTCAAGCGAGTTCAATCTTCGTCCTACTGCTGTCAAACTAAAAATAAATTAAATTTTATTATTTGATAATATTTAATTATTTTTATAAATTAATAAGGGATGGGGGTAGGAAATAGGAATTACTTAATCTTAAATATGTTAAGAAATTGATTTAAAAACATATTTTACAAATAATTAAAAAAGTTAAAGGATGGGAATTACATTCCACTTCTTCATTTTCCCCTACAAAATTTTAATTGAAAGGGAAATTCTCATTTTGGTTATTTTAAATTTTTATCTTATAAAATAGCATTTGATTTGAAGTACTATTGAGAGGTGAGTCCTTTGAGTTTGAACTTCATCTTCTTTAATTTATAACAATCAACCTTTAACTGTATTTTATTTATCATGCAGCATATTTATGTTTTTTTTTTTAATGTTTATGTAATTTATAGCTTGATTTTTCTTAATTCGAATTTATTTTCAATTATTGTCCAATTTCCTCTACTTAAGAATTTTTAGTCAATTTTAAAGGGAAACGTCTCTCTTTTCTTGAAATTCTTCTCTTTTTTTCTTTTTTTTTTTTTAATTCTCCATTTTACCTTAGAGTCATTTACGAGGTGGAGAAGGCCAATGTAGACATTACTGGTCCTAAAGTTTAGAGTTTAACCTTTTGGCAATGCAATGCAATTTTGGCAATTTTGGCAAGAAAATCTTAGAGTTAATTAAGGGATGAAATGTAACTCAAAAAAAAAAATTAAGGGATGAAATGTGTCGAGTTTAACCTCATTCTTGTCGATATTTTGGCTACTCGAAGGTGTGAGGTCGGCTGAGAAAATGGGACTTAATTTTATAATTATTGAATATATTTATAGGGAATCAAATGAGGTTGCTCATTTTGTTAATAGAGAGGGTTGGATGATTCATGGTTTTCTAATTTTCCTTGTCGAATTTTTTAAAAAGACGAGACGGTTTTTTTAGTACAACATGTGGGGTGGAGGGATTTGAACTCACGACTTCCTAGTTCGACATAGGTATCTTAATCCACTAAACTATGTTCAGGTTAGTGACGAGACTAATTTGATATTAAGATTCGATATAGATGAAATCGTGGAAACGGGCATGACTTAGTCAATTATTCTCGCAATTCAGATAAGATTCGGACCGCCACTTCTCTGAAAGCATAGTTCTTGCCTCCCTCCTTGGAGCTCGTCCATTCCTTGGGTGATCCATTGCTCTCACGTTCAAGTGTTTGTTTGTTGTTTAGGCTGGTGAGTGAGATCTCGTGTACTCCGACTAATAAGAGATAGGTTTTTTTTCTCCCCAAGACTTGCTTGCTTTGTATGGAGTACCGATCCCGTTAAATGCAATGTGGCGAAAAAGATTGATGGATGGGGTAAGTGGTTTAAATTTGGTGAGGTTGGACACTGATAAATTTTAGGGAAGAGTAAGTTGAGAGAATGACAAAATATGATTTGACATTGAATTGGATACAAACCTATCATCTTATTTATAAGGTAGGATAATATAAGACATTTAAATCAATTAATATCTAAATCAAATAAATTTCAATTCCTAATAGCAAACCTAAATCCTATCAAAATCATAAATTATATCAAATCATATCGTAAATCATATCACAACTAACAGTTTACTTTGAACTTTTTTTTTCATCATTGTGCTTTGTGGTTCATTTTGATCTTTATACTTTTAAAATGTCTATTTTAGTTTTTGGTCTTTCAACTTTTATTCATTTCAGTTCTCCTACTTTAAAAAATAATTTATCCCTTCATTTTCATTTTTATATCACTTATTTCAATCATAATTTTAACATGATATTTCGCTAATTAAATTTCTTTAAACGTAGTCGTTAAATGATAAATTTCAATCAAACACAAATTAACACGTCATTATTTTTTAGATTAATTATAAATTGACACATGTATATCCAAATTAAATTAAAATACATGAAAATTTGGACAATTAAATAAAGTCACCTAGCCGTGGTCTTAAAGAAAATTAGCAAAGTCTAAAATCCATTAAATAATCAACTAAGCCCAAGCACAAAGCTCAAGTTATGTGTGTGTATATATATTTCTATTTTAGCTCTTCTTTCTTTTTTGTCCATTTCGCTACCAAATTATCTATGGTATATATCTATTTCGTTTTTAACTAGTATTCAAAATCAAAAACACTCTGACAAATCGAGCATCGTTCAAATGGTTAAGACACTTACCAGAAGGTCATGAGTTCGAACCCCACTCCCATAATGTTGATCAAAAAGACAAAGTCGCGGGGTAATGAATTGGTCAACCAAGAAAAAGATTTAGCCATGTGGCTAGATTTGTGTGTGTGTTTTTTCCTCCTTTTTTTTTTTATTTTTCTAAAGTTATGTTTCTTTGTAAGCTTTGTAAGCACATGTGTTTTGTGAAAGCATAATCCTAACTCAATCCTAACTTTTATATTTATCCTATCTCTTATTCCCAAATTTGAAACTTCTTTAGTTCTTGAATTTGAATAAAACAAATCATTTTAATCATTGTTGTTAATTTTTTTAGTAGACTACATAACATCCATATACATTTTGTTTATGTACCTATATTTACATATAGCTAAGTGCTTTAAAGCACGTGTAATAAATTATAGGTTATATTTTCAAATGAATTTTAAGTTTTGGTTAAATGATGAATGAAAAATCAACAAAAATTACTATAATAATTTTTTATGCAAAATTTAAGGACTAACACTAAATAATTAAATGTCAAAAATAAAATTATACAAGTTTAATCCTGAATTTTTAAAGTGGTGCTTAATAGATTCCTAATCTCTAAACTTTTAAAAAGTGTTTAATACATCCTTAAACTTTTAGTATCGTGTTTATAAATCTTTGAATTTTATGAAGTATTTAATAGAGTCTTTGAACTTTCAAATTTGTGTTTAATAGCTGCTTCCCACTTATTCAACATTTGTTTTAAATTCAAGAACACACTACACACATAATCCAATTTTGTAGGTAGATACGAAGATTTTTTTTTTTTTTAATAATTAACTAGATACAAAATTGAAAGTTTTAGGTTGCATTTGATAACAATTACATTTTTTATTTTCAATTTTTAAAAGTTAATCTGAGAAACATTACTTTCCCCTACATTCTTTGTTTTATAATTTAGTTTTATAAGGATTTCCAAAATCTAGGCCAAATTTTGAAAATAAAGAAAAAATATCTCTCAAAAAGTAGTTTTTATTTTTGAAATGTGACTAAGCATTCAAATATATTTTGAGGAGAGATGAAAAATTTAACATCGAAATTATTCAAAAAAAAAACTATAAACGAAATAGTGACATAAATTTAAAATTTTATAGAGTTATTAGATACATGTGGAAAAATAATTTAACAGGACAAGAAATATTTAAAAATTTAGAAAGAAATATAAGAAATTGGATTGGAGACTAAAATAGGAGTTAGAAACTTAGAACATACAAAAATAATATATTTTTGATGGTTTGGATGATAAATAGAAAGGGGGGTCCCACCACAGAATCAGGTGCAGAGCGAAAATAACTAAATTCCTCTCAACTCCCGCTCTCTCTCCTCTCCTTCACAACGACCATTTCAAATCCCACCACAGAACTCAAGAAAAAAGAAAAACAATGATGAGACTCACAAAACCAAAATTTTCATATTGATGGATAATTTTCTTCACAATTCGCATCTCTGTTCTTGAAACTCTCCTCCTTTTTCGTTCTTCCCAGCCTTCCACATTCCCCGACAATGGAGAAGAGCAGCAGCAACCAACCTGATGAGAATCAACACCTCCTACGCAAGACCTCTAGCTTCGCTGACAAGGAGGATGCCCCCAAATCCGGCGTTGATGATGATGCCAATCCCGCGGTACCAGATCACGATCATCATCCTGATGCAGCAGCCGCGCCCACGGACGACGCCGATGTAAAATCTGAAGAAAAATTGGAGGATCGGGAGCTGGAGCTGGAGCAGGATCAAGATCAAGACCATGAGAAGAAGGAGGATGGAAAGGAGGAGGAGGAAAAGAAGGATCAGGAGGAAGAGTCGTCCCAGCAGGATGAACCGGATCTTCATTATGATCTCCACACCATCCTTGAAGATGTCGATCAATTTCTCCGCGATTCTCGAGATCGGGAGGATGATGCTGTGGTGGAGATTCCGAGGTTCATCGACAAATTCTTGGATCTCGTGGATGCGAAGATTGAGCAATATAATAACGATGCAGAATCGAACGCGAAAGAGAGAGAGTGTCGGGTGCCAGAGGACGAATCGTCGTTTCTGGAAGCTGTCGATCGGTTATCGAAGCTCAATAATGCACTCCGCGAAATGAAATTGGAAGAGGAGAAGAAATCGTTGATTAACCGCGTCGGGAGCATTGAACAGAGAGCAATTTCTTATTTGGAGGAGGAGTTCCGATTCTTTCTTGAGGAATCCTCCCGAAGCAGTAGCGACACGGATCCTGCTGCCGAAACAGATCGCAGTGACGCTGAATCCGATCAACTTCATTTTCCAGGTTACTCCGACGAGATCGTGAGGTATTTGAATAAAATCGCCAAGGCAATGATTGCCAGTGGATACGAATCAGAATGTTGCCAGGTTTACATGGTTGCGAGAAGAAATATATTCGAGGAAGCCTTACAGAAGCTAGGGTTCGAGAAACACAGCATCGACGACATCCAGAAGATGAGTTGGGAATCAATGGAGAGGGAGATCGCTACGTGGGTCAAAACCTTCAAGCAATGCGCCACAATTTTGTTCTCTGGCGAACGGAAGCTCGCCGAATCTGTATTTTCAGAGTATCCTGAACTCACCGATAGCCTGTTCAGCAATCTGACTCGCGGCATTGTGATTCAGCTCCTAAATTTCTCGGAAGGAGTTGCGATGACGAAGCGCTCCGCCGAGAAATTGTTCAAGCTTCTTGACATGTACGAAGCTCTCCGCGACATGGTCCCAAAAATGGAGGACTTATTTCCAGAGGAATCCGCCAACGAGCTCAAAACAGAGACCACAACTGCTCGCGCTCGTCTCGGCGAGGCCGCGATTAGTATATTCGGCGATCTCGAAAACTCGATCAAAGCAGACACCGGAAAAACTCCGGTACCGGGCGGTGCCGTCCATCCATTGACTCGATACACCATAAACTACTTGAAATATGCTTGCGAGTACAAGAACACTCTGGAACAGATTTTCAAAGAACATTCGAAGATCGAGCGAGCCGATTCCACCAGCCGGCCACATTTTGAGGGCGAACAAGCCCCAAACTACCAATCAAGCAGCGACAACCAATCGCCATTCGCCGTGGAACTGACGAAGGTGATGGAACTCCTGGACTCAAATCTGGAAGCGAAATCGAAGCTATACAGAGACATAGCCCTGAGTTCGATCTTCATGATGAACAACGGGCGATACATCTTGCAGAAGATCAAAGGATCCGCAGAGATCCACGAACTGGTGGGCGATACGTGGTACCGTAAGAGATCTTCGGATCTGCGTCAGTACCACAAGAATTACCAGCGAGAGACGTGGAGCAGACTGTTGAGTTGCTTAAACCACGAGGGATTGACGGTGCACGGGAAAGTGGTAAAGCCAGTGCTGAAGGAGAGGTTTAAAAGCTTCAACACCATGTTCGATGAGATCCACAGGACGCAGAGCTTGTGGGTGATCAGCGACGAGCAGCTTCAATCGGAGATCAGAGTATCGATATCGGCGGTGATGATTCCGGCCTACAGATCATTCCTAGGCAGGTTTTCACAGTACTTGGATCCGGGGAGACAAACGGAGAAGTACATCAAGTTTCAACCTGAAGACATCGAAACTTACATTGACGATCTATTCGATGGAAACCCAACCATGGCAAGAAGGAGAATATAAGCGCCGAGGCGCTGCAAACGAATTTGAAAAGGCAAGGCTTCATTCTCTTAGACTTTCTTCTTCTTCTTCTTCTTCTTCTTCTTTCTTCTTCTATATATAAGTTTTTTTTTTCCTTAAGTTTTTCAAAAGCTAAGAAAGAAACCATTGAAAAGCCCCCGCTGAGGCTACTTTTGTCATTTCAGCTACACTCTGCAATTCTTCAACTCGCTGAATCGCCGCTGCTCCTTTTTATTATGTTACATTTTCCCACTCTCATTTTTTAAAAACCGAACGATTACTTGTAATTGTCAAATTAACAATGTAATTCTTTGATTCTGCATTGTTTTCTTCTTAGAAATAGCCAAATATAAATTATATTTATAATGCATGTATATATTTCCCGGGTTGAATTCTTTTTCTTTTAAATTAAAATATAGTTTTTTTTTCAGGATTTGAACTTCGAGAGATAACAATATCTGTTTACTGTTGAAGTATATTTATGGGAGTTAAAATATAGTTATAATCTAAAAAAGTTTATCTTTTGTCTTTTATTTAACCTTTGAAGTTTAAAAAATTTGTTTTAGTCTCCAAAAAAAAACCTTAGAACAAGTTTGAAGTTTGATCCAAAAACCTTCTAAAGGAAGGTACATTTATAAACACATTTGTTTTGTATTCTGCAATTAGATAGTTCATATTTGTTTTGTACAAAAATTTATAATGATATATATGAGAATGTTTTGATAACTATGTTTGTTTTGCAGGAATTGTATTTGGAGGCGTCCAAAAATTATATATTGGTTCTACAAAAGTCTTTACGAATATTCATGTAATTTATACATTGCCTTTTATTCTTTTATTAATTTCATAGTTTTTTTTTATCAATTTAGTTTATATTAAATTTTAAATGTTATTTTGTAGAACACATTCATTTATATTAATTTGACATAAATATCTAATATTAACTGGTAATTCCAATTTTAACTTGAATTTTTTTCTCGAAAGAAAATGATATAATTGATGGCATTTTTATTGGATTAAAATTTTATATTATCAAATTAAAATTCTATAAAACAAGTGTCATAATGTGCGACCAAAAAAACTTGTGAATTCAATCACTTGTAAGAGAATATAGTTAACCACGCAAATATTTTAATCAAAGCCCTTTTATAGAAAATATTTTTAAAAATTAAAAAATAATTAAATTAAAGGTATGTCCAACTTGCTAATGATCCCACGGTAAAAACATAACAAATGTTTGTAACATGCATGATCTAACTTGACTGCATAAGCTTGTGAGTTGAGTAGAAGCATTAAAATGGTGGAACATGGTCCAATCTCATTTATCTAGATCTTAGTAGACCTTTAGTTACACATGAATTATTCTTCTCATTGTCAATTGGTATTGAGTTAAATCCCTCAAATATTGATATGATATTATAGTCTAACATTGAAAAGATAAGAAGCCTAAAAAATTTACTTGTGTTGAAAAGACGAGGGACCTAAAAGATTTATAATATACATGATTGTCAATTCACATCGGAAAATGAATCTAACAAATAATTATTTTGGTTAGGATCATAAGACAATCATACTAACCTATTATCAACGCTGCGCCACAATTTTCCGGTTGACTTCATTCAAATTTTAAGCATATTCTCAAATTGAGTTGATTCCATTCAAATTTTTTAACTTGGAGTTGAGTTCCACCCTACCGAACCGACATCTCTTAGTTTAGTTAAAATTTTAACACATTTTAGATGCCTTAGTCAGTGCTCCTCTTAGTTTAGTTAAAATTTTAAATTTTAACACATTTTAGATGCAGTTAAACTATGTTCAAGTTGAGAACTACGTCATAAATATCAATCTATCTTTTATTTTTAATAAAATGTATATTGGCGTTTTTACCATAAAAATCAATTCTCAATTTTAAACAATGAAGTTCCACCTCCTATAATTAAAAAAACACTATTTGTTTAAAATTTACATATTTTTGTACCTAAATCACTTATATTTTGACACTCTTTATATTGCATCCATATATCCATATGTTAACAATATAACGGATGAAAATATTGATACGTAGATGGATATTGACCTACTCTAGAAACGAACTTAGAGAAATGTTGAAATTTAAAAAAAAAAAAATACTTACCTCTTTTTGTAGCTGAGCCTACGAAAGTAAACAGAAAGAATTAGAAACAACAGTAAAAAGAACTGCCCATTATTTATTAACAGCCAAGGAGAGAACATACACATCAATTTGGATATGGATAGCATTCTCAAAGCTTGCTGGTAATGTTGATGTTCCTGACCTTTGATGATCTTGTGGCTGTGTCTTTTGGCACAACAATGGTGAGGACACCATTTTCGACTTGAGCTTTAATTTGGTCCACTTTAACATTTTCAGGCAATTCAATCTCCCTTGAAAATTCCCTCTTCTCTCTCTGTCTTTCGGCTAAATGCCAAATGGTATCTTTCGCAACAGGTTCCTCTTTGCCCCTGCTTCCTTTTATGTGCAGAATGTTTCCCTCATCAACCTGGACCTTTATCTCATCTTTGCTGAAACCTAGAGAATCATGAAATAGCAGCAACCAATTAATCTACCAAATAGCAGCTTACACGGTAAGATCAAAGCTGTGTTTGAAGCGAGTGTGTGTGTGTGGAGAAAGGGCCAGAATGTGGTGGATTCATACAAATTGACTTCAATTTTTCAAACATTTTCTTGTTTGATTCTTTCTTTACTAGTGTTCACCACAAATAAAATTTTAGTTTGTCACTTTCTCTGAAAGAGAATTTTTCTCCACATACTTCCATCAAACACGCAGAGACAAACCACGTACCAACATTTAATCACCTCAAAAGCTGAATGCAAAAATACTATATCAATTTTCAACAAGTTTCATAGATTACGATCGATTGAATTATCCAAAAGAGAAAGCACTGTCTAAAACTCGAACTTGTTACGCTCGATCCTTGATTGTTCACAAATAATCTGAAGTACGAAAAATAAAACGATTCCTCAAATAACCGAACACGAAAGAGTTGCTTAAAATCACTCCGAACAAACAAAACAAGTCTAAAATTAAAGCAAGAGGAAAGAAATTAACAATTCAATCCACAAAACCTAGAGAATTTCTATTATGGAGACATTACAAACAGAAATGACTAAAACCTCAAATTGAAGTGCGTAATCGGCAGTTAAGGCCAAATTTGAAGCGGTACCTGGAACGTTAACCTTGAAGGTGTGAGCATTGGATGTTTCGAGCCAGTCCAAGAGCGCAACGGCGCCGAACGGTTCCCGGAACACGGCAGGGCTCCAGAAGAAGCGCCGAAGAGGATATCCAAAGAAATCGTCCGCCATTGTAGGCAAAGGGATTGAACTTCAACTCCGCAGAAGGCACCGACGCTTGCAGCTGCTGCAAGATTGAATTTATGGAAGGAACTCAACTGAAAGTCTCAGGAAAATTGAAATGATCTTCTGGCACACGATTTCCAGAAACTTCTTTCTTCGTCCCTTGTCATTTTGGCACTGTATTCTAGACTCTTCTACTTTTCCGAAATCTCATCGTCCATCACGTGCCGCCCACGTGCATCATTATTTTTATTTTTTAACCTTAAAATTTTCATTATAAATTATAATATCAAAACTTGTCTAATTTATTCTAAACTATCAATTTGTATCTTATAAGTCGTTGATTTACTTAAAAATACAAAATATCACCTCTAATGTCATGTTTCGAAACCCTAGTCTGTAATTATTGAACTAAAATAATTAAAATGGTGTTTTTTTTGTTAAATTACTAACGAGTTCCTAAACTTTTAGAATTTTCAAACTTATATATATTTTTAAAATTAAGTTACCAATGAGATACAATCCTCAAAGTTGATACCAAATTTGAATTTTTTTTTTTTCAGACTAGAGTATTTGAAAGTTAGTGACTAAGTTGAAATAAGCATATAATTTTATGGTCCAAAATAGAATTTAAATGTTTTTTTTTTCAAAAATCTAGATTAAGTTTTTAACAGTACATATTAATGAACATACAAAATTTGTAGTTTTTTCAAAAGTAATAAAATAAAAGGTTTCAACATGGGAATGTTGTCTGATATAAAAATTTGAATAAGGAGAAAATTGCAATATAAAAATTTAAATGACTGAAGGTAGGAAACTGATAGATTTAGTATATTAATATCTATTTACGATAAAAACGAAACAGACGAAACACAAAAAATGTTAACAATAATAATATTATTAATAGTAATAATTAATAAGTAAAGACACGCAATTCTATTTCTAATCAATCAAGCCAATAAAAACTAAAAGAAACAAAGAGTTTGTTTTTCTCTCTCTTTTTTTAGTACAAGATGTCGAGAGGAAATTCTTATATGTCAATTACCGTTAAGCTATGCTATCTTTGGTTTCTCTCTCTTTTTTTAGTCCAACTACTATGTGAGAATCAAATAATCGAAATAGTAATATGTGTTTAATCAATTAAGATAAGTTATGTTTCAACAAATAAAAATTAATTAAGGTTACTAAAAATAAAAAAATAATTAAACTATATAAGGTCATTCTCATCTCAATCAACCTTAGATAAAAAGAAAATAATAATGTACATGAATTTAATAGTGTGAAGTGAGAATCTAGTATATACTTAAACATATTACAATAAAAAAATATTGATATTTCAAACTCATTATTAATGAGAATTAATTATTTGAAGTTTATAAACAATGGTACATAATAGAATAACGAGAGCTACTAAAAAAACCAAAAAACAAAAGAATAGAATAATGATATTTGATAGCTATTGGTATGGGCTTGACTTTTTAAACCTAATTAGTTGTTACCTACTCGTTTTTAAATTTATCTTTTAACTTATCAAATCAAATTAATTTGAGAATATTAAATGATATTTTTTACATACAAATAAAACAGATTAGATTAAAGGTAAACGTGTCACATCTAAAAATGAAAGAGTCAAGTTCATTTCAAGCATCATTTGTTCATGTGAACATTGAGATGGACGGTAACAAACAAAATGTTTGATTCTATTTCCTATAAATTCAATAGAGTAGTTTCGCTCATTTCCTCGCTAAAATGACTTTGTTTATTGCTTTATAAAAAAAAATATAAACTTCTACTTTTAGCTTTTACAAAGAAATTTGCCAACATATATCATTTTCCTAAATTTTCTTCATCTACTTTCTCTTATTAATTTTTGTTTTGGCCATAAATTTCATAAGTAGAATGCAACCGTAAGTAATTATTTAAGTCTCGTCTCAACTCTTTCTTTGAATTCTTTAAATTGGAGTGCTTTCATCTAACCTCCTTCTTCTGATGTATATTTTTTACATGGTGTTCCTATCTTTCAAAAACAATTAGAAAAAAATTGTTTCAACTCTCTTGAAAAAGTTAGATAAAAGAATGTGAAAAACAATTTTGCCTAGGACGACACATCTCAAAATGGAGCATTTTTTTATTACTTTTTTTTAATACTTAATTTTAGGAACAAGACGGAAAATATAATCCCTACTTCGACCTCAATCCTACTCTACTTTCAGGTTGAAGGTTCAAATTTCTATAGTCTATACCCACGTTAATGTACTAAAAAAGTCTTACTCCATCTTGTTCCCCTAAAAATAAGTTATAGTGAATTGATGATAACTGCATTTTAATGAAATAAAAAAATTTAATTTTCATTGGGACTTTCTCACTACTATTTTCTCTTACACGTTCTTGCTACTAGTTAACAACACATGTGTTGCACTTATTTTTTCTAACGTGTTTAAATAATGTATAACGGTAAGGTTTTTAACCTTTTTAATAAATGTATTAAAATAAAAAGTAAATATAATATTTAGGTTGTATTAATAATTAATTTTGAAATAAAATATACCGATTAATTGTCAAATTTATCTTTTTAAAAAAATAGAAATATAATTATAGTCTAATAAGTAAAAAATACACTTTTGATCTCAAAGGTTTGAGTTAGGTATGCTTATATTGTAATTTCAAACGATTAATGTCATTATAAATATTTAATTAAAATTAATTTCGTAAATTATTAAAATTTATTGACTAGAATGTGTTGTTCGGATTGCTAAGGTGTGCAAACAAATGAGTGATCATGATGATGACAATTATCTTCATTGCTATGAAGTTTTTTTTTTTTCTGAAACCAAAAAGTGAAGCTGTGAGGGTTATGTTTAAAACGGTAAAGATTTACTCTTTTACCAAGTAAACCTACCTGTTAGAACTCTATTGTAACAGGGTGAGAGGCCTTAAATACTATTTCTTAAATCAATAATTGCCATAAAGTTATTTCCTTTTTTTCTCTCTCTCAAATCATTTTTAAAAGATAGAGCCATCTATCCTATTTTTCCAGAATGGCACCAAAAGTTAGGTTTTTCTTTGCTTAATACAATTATTTTCTCCAAAAAGATCTATAAATTTATTGTTTTCTCCCAGCTTTAAAGTTTGACTTCATCACTCTACACGTTGTATGACAAGTGACAATGTCACCAATATGTAATAAAATATGAATTTCAAAAAAAAAATGTATGACAATTGTTGCCTTGTTTAGGATGCTTGTTATTTTATGTCAACGGTTTTAAAATCATACCTAATAAAATAAAAATTAATAAATTAATTAGCAAAAATACTCAAGGAGCATTGATTTGATTTGCCCCTAAAATTATAATAAAAAACTTCAAATGAAGATGAACTTGGAGAATTGGGGAGCATTATAGAAAGAAAGTGTTAGCCATGTTTACAAAATCTTAGGAACCAGCTCATCATTTGCTTTTCATTTTTCAATGATCTTATTTTGGATGTTAGTTTTATTATTATTATTTTATTTCAAAATACCTAAATAATTTTTTTTCTTCACGTGAACTTAATTCAACTGGTTAAAGTACATCATCCCCATTAAAAATCATGATTTCAAATCTCTACTCTACATGTTGTATTAAAAAAATTAATACTTCTCTCTGCTCCACAATTTTTAATGTTGTCCTCCAAAAAGGCACACAGTCAAAACTTGTAGGTTTTGATTGGTTACAAAATGATTGAAAATGAAAAAATAACAGAGAGGAACTCAACCAAAATTATGAAAAGGAATATAATCAAATTATAACTGCACAGAACCATCACAAAATGACAATATAAGAATACTTAGAAGATCAATTATGCAACATGAAAAATAAAAGATTTTATTTTTATTTTGAGTATAAACGAGAGAGGTTGAGAATACAAATTCATGATCTTTTGATCAAGAACATGTGTCAATTTTATGTCAATTAAGGCTAATTTCTAAGTTTATGTTTAGTATGAATTTTTATTGTAGACCTAAGCTTTAATTTTAGAATATTAGACACATTAATAAAACTAAAAGTAAAATAATAATTCCCAAACAATGAACGAGTCTTTGAAATACAACCCAACACGGTTTTAAATTACATACCGAAAGAGAATAATAATAATCAGACAATCAAATCAAAGTGAACTTTATAAATAAACCTGTAAAAATCTGATGAAAAACTCACAATTATAACAACAGAGAGACACAAAACCAAAGAATCAACAAACAAATTTATGTTCAATTAGTGCTATAGTCTTGTCAGCAGCTCTCCTTTGAAATCTTCAGCAGAGTAAACTTGCTATACTGAAGGTGGAAGCATGATTGAATCAGCCGAGTAAAATTGCTGGGAAACAGAACTGTCCACGTCATAAAACTTATCGATGCCCGTCTCTTGTTCTTTCAGTAAGATCGAGTGATATATTTCGTCGATTCGACTCGTCACCTTCGCCATCGAGGGGCGGCTGTCGGGGTGTGGAGCTGTACACAGCATGGCAAGATGCAGAAGCTGAACCATTTCATCCAAGCCATTCTTGTGTCCTAACAGTTTCTCATCAAACACTTCAGCTGTCTTCTTCTCTTCGACCTTCGAGTGCACCCATCGCGGGAGGTCTACTCCATCATCATTGAACATCGGCGAGTTTGGAGCCTTCCCTGTTATAAGCTCTAGAATTACCATGCCGAAGCTGTAAACGTCTGCTTTCAGGGATACTTTTTGAGGATCGGTGACTTCAGGGGCCCGGTAGGCTGCAACATGGTTCGGAGTGGATGTGGGGCTTGCAATCTGAGTGAGGCCAAAGTCAGAGACACAAGCTATGTGGGATTGGTTGAGGAGAATGTTTGAGGACTTTATATTGCCATGGGAGGTCGGAGGTCGTCGAGAATGAAGATACGTAATCC
This sequence comes from Momordica charantia, assembly GCF_013281855.1. NCBI lineage: Eukaryota > Viridiplantae > Streptophyta > Magnoliopsida > Cucurbitales > Cucurbitaceae > Momordica > Momordica charantia. Next base: position 22,643,401 of record NW_028275162.1, on the reverse strand, counting down.
CCCGAGCGGCTGCGCGCGCAATGCCAGCCCTTGCTTCCCATTTCAATGGAGCCTTACCAGCATCTCTGCTGCCTGCACCCACAAGACAGCCATAGACATTATGCTCTAACTTAACCAGAGGCACGGCAAAATACTAATGGTTGAGCACATGTGATTGTTTCAAACAAGTTTCTTAACCATAGGCACAAAGTTGCAATAGAAAGAATGCCATCAAAAGATAACAGGAAAAATACAAAAATCTCCTAAGACTAACCTTATGAAATTGGTTGCAATTCAATCTCAGCCATTCTAATTCCATTCCATTAGTTGCAATTGAAATGTGCAAACTACTCCTAAACTAGAAAGGTTGCTGTAATCAAACTCTAAATCCTAAATCACAAAATGCTCCAATTTAATTGTTGATTGTACTCATGAACATTGCTCAAATTAAAAGCTTGAGTTTTGCAATTTCACTAAGGTAACTAAAAGGAAGCAGCTCACCATGTAAAAGTACAGACAAGCTTCCCATGGGGACATAATCACATATCAGAAGCTTCTCGTCTCTGCCATAATAGTAAGCGTTAATGGGGACCAAGTTCTGATGATTCATCATCCCCAAGCTTTCAATCTTCTCCCTGAATTCCTCCTCTGGAACTCTCACATCTCTCAACCTCTTAACCACCACAGCCATCCCCACATCCAGAGCTACCTTGTAAGTTGCCCCAAAAGTCCCCTTCCCCAACACCTCTGCAGATGCTTTCAACAGTTCCTCCAAATCAAACACACTCTTTCCTTTCCCACAGAACACCAGATTCCTCTCATTCCCACTTCCACCGTAACCGGTACCTGGGTTCTCAACCTCCGAGGACATTCTCCTGGAGGTCGTCGTCGTAGCATCCATTGAACCAGTTGTTCTCTTCGTCTTCCGGCATAAAAAGAACAAAATGAGAATGAGGATTAGGAATGCAATCAACGCTCCTATAACGATACCGGCGATTGCTCCGCCGGATAATTTCTTGTCCTCGCCGTCGCAAGGGTGCAGCGGCTTCCCGCAAAGCGAGTTGCCGTCGAAGGCACTGGCTGGCTGATCGGAAAACTGCGAAGGGATGGAGCCGTTCAGATGGTTGAAAGAAACATTGAGAGTCTTAAGCGAGGGAACGGTGAAATCAGGAATAAATCCAGTGAGTTGATTGCCTTCCAAATTCAGGACCTCTAATTTCGTGAGATTACTAAACCTAGACGAAATTGGACCGGCGAACTTGTTATGAGCCAAATTCACGCGAACCAGACTCTGGATACTGAACAGAACCTGAGGAATCTCGCCGGAAAATGAGTTCCGTTGCAAGTAGAGGCTGCGGAGGGAGCGGAGGTTCGCAAAATCAGACGGAAGAGAACCAGAAAGCATATTAGAGCGGAGAGATAGGGTTTGAAGTTGAGTCAGGTTTCCAAGCCCTAGCGGAAGTTCCCCGACGAGTCCGACGCCGGGAAGCCGCAGCTCGGTGACCCTCCCGCCGCCGCACTTGACGCCAAGCCACGAGCAGGGAGTCTCATCGGAGAGGTTCCAGTGGCGAGTCCGACTACTAGCGCCCATCGCCTTCTGGAGCGCCACGAGCGCCGCCGTGTCCGATGAAAGATCCGCCTCTCCTGCAGGAAAGAACACGGAAATGACAAACACCGCCGACAAAAAACACAGCCGGAGCGGGCTCCGGCGCGCCATTTACGGCGATGAAGAAGAAAACAGAGCTTATCCCGAATATCGAATCGAAAATTGAAAGCGAGGGAAGAGGACCAAGTAAAATCCAGAGAGTCAATCAATAGGGCAAATCAGAGAGAAGATGGCTCACCATTGTACACAAACGTGTTGAAGTTGAAGGGTACAACAACATTGGTTGACTTTGTAAAAATGGAAAACCATATCAGACTAGGAGATGATGAAGAAAGATTCTTAGACATTTATGGGAAGCTGACGGATTTCTTCCAAAAGTGGGCCTCCGCCATGAACGCCATTGCCGTCTAATATGTAACGTAACCTACGTTTAACCCAAGGCAAATGATTAATGTGCCCATATCACGAAAATATTAGTTTTTTCTTTCTTCTTTTGTTTTTTTTTAGTTGGAGGGTTAAATCTGAATTATGATTTGAAGTTGGCAAAATATAGAGATTACTTAAAAAATAATAAAAGATACCCATGCAAATATATTAATATCAATAAAAATACACACATATAATATATATTTTGAATTCCACGTATAATTGTAACTATAAAATTAATATTATATAATTTACGTCTATATTTACTTAATTTTTTTTTATAAAATCATAAATAGGTAGCCACCATGGTTTCAACCAATCTCTCCAAAACTTTTATTATTTATCTGGGTCCTTATTTATTATTATTATTATTTTCTTTTTTAAAGAAATTTACTTTAGTTCTTATTGGCTCACTAAATCAATCTGTCATGATTCAATTGATTGTTAATATTATGTTGGAGGCTCCTATTTATGAAAATATTGACGAAGGATGAATATAAATAAATAAATATGTATATATATTTTTTATTCTATCGAGTACTGCTAAATAGGTTTTAAGTTAAAAAAAAGTAGCTTTATACATTTTGGTCTTTTGTATTTCTTTTGTGATTGATTTAGTTTCTATATACTCTACAAAGGGCATTAAAAATCCTACTATAATTAGTCAAAATGTTTTGAACAACTTTTAACTTCATGACATAAACATTCATGGAAAATATTATTGTCTATAATTTTAGAATATTTGTGTGAATAGAAAATCGGTATAAATAGAATTAAATTAGTTGGATCTATTTAAGAGCCATAATTGAGCCTAAAACAAGAAAGTGAGCTTTTTTTTTCCCTCTAGTTACTTTTTTCTAGCGAAGTTAACGTAGGAAGTATTAGAGTTGGTACTTTTACGACTATCATGCCTTAATTGTGTTTCTTATTTTTTATTTCTATTTTATGTTTTTTAATGGTATTTTAATAAATGAAAATAGAACTATGTTTGGTAAATATTTCTTATTTCTGGTACGTTTTTTAATTGGAAAACTATTTATTGTTTTCAATTTTATAAAATTTTAAAATAAAAAAAAATAATTTTTTTATATGTTAGGTTTATTTTTTAATATTTATTATGCATTTTATAAGTTAAAAATGATAAAATAATGCTTCCATTCATACTTTGGAAAGAAACGAAAACAAAAACAAAATAAAAAAATAATTGTGTTGTTCCAAACTTTCTTTACAATTTTGTAAAATTTTCTTAGATAAACGAAAAATATAAAAAGAAAAAAATTATAAATACTTATGTTTTTTAAAATTTAGAAACGATGAACAAGAAACAAAAAATAAGGTAACTTCCTATTCCTTGTATCTTGTCTCTTATTTTTTAATTAATAAAAAAATCATTGCAGTTGGTAACTAGTTTTTCATTTTTTTATTGAAGAAATAATGAAAATTTTAAAGTAAATTTAGTCATTTATACGATATTCAACGAGAGTTCAAACACAGGATCTTCTACACTAATACCATCTTAAACATGTCAAATCACCATGAACCGAAAAGCTTTAACCTGGACAAATTTAATCATTTATAATTATAGGATATCTAATATTTCTTATTTTTTATTTTATTAAAAAACTTAAATATTTTACTACTATTTATGTTTCTTGTTTTTTTTTTTTATAAACATTTTCGAAATTGTATACAATTTTGGAAACAACAAAAAGAAAGTTCTTTGTTTTTTTTATATATGTTTTCAATTTGTTCCAAAATATAAATAAAAATATTGTTGTATTATTCTTGAACCATAAGTATTAGAGTCATGCCATTCTATTTTTTCTTTGGTAACTAATATTGGAGAATATCCTTGCTTCCTCAACATATATTTAGACAACTTTAGGTTTAGAGATTTCAATGACTACAACAAAAATTATGGTTGGAATAAGATTTAAGAATACTATTATTATTATTATTATTATATTTTGCATTGCATAAGCATAACTAATTGAACCCAAGTTGCCGGCATTGCCCATATATTTTATCTACCTAATTATAGGATATTTACTAAACTTTTCTTTCGAGGGTAGGAAATTTTACCAACCTCAATTGATATTTACTTGTTAATTGGTAAAAGCTTAACATAGTCCTTTCAAAAATTAGGTGAATTAGTAGGTTTTTGGGATTGCTTTAGGGAAGTTGAAATGGGTGGAATTTTACTTATTTATATATTTTTACGTAATTTCCTCCATACTATTAATATATTATTCAATTGCATCTACCAATTAAAACATGTATTACCGATTTGATAGATGTCTACTCAAAGATTAGTCTATCAGTAAAGACATCTCTATTAATGATATAGTTTATCACACACATAGATATCTACGTCGGCTATACCATATTAAGTTTTCCTCCCAGCAGCATAAGATAAAAGTGTTGTATTCTATCATTTATATAATCTATAACTTATGTTTATCAATGATATAGTCATTGATAGGCCGATAAACGTTTGAAGGCTATTTTAGTATTTTTCATGAGCGAATTTGGCTTGTAATTTTTTTGTTGTTGCTATATTTGCAAATTTAAAATGCTGTTGCTATATTTGCAATTAGTCAAACTTGTTTTGTTATATATGCTAGCACCCATTTCAAATAAAGTATTTTTAACAAAAAGTGCTTAATAACAAATCATTTTGAGGTTTGATTATACACCATTAAAAGTACTTTGAGATCAAGTACTTGGGTAGCACTTGAGCGAAAAACACTGTATAAGTGTTTTTTTTTTTTCACATAGTACTTTTAAGGTATTTTAAACTTTTCCAAAAATACTTTTATGTTACTCTTAGATACGCGTATATAAAATTTCATATGAAAAATATTTATAATCATGCTAAAATCACTTCTAAACATAGTCTAAGAGAGGAAGAAGCATCATACATCACAAAAAACTTAAAATAAACTAAAAAACACATGATCATTAACCGAACGTCATCTACAACTACACTACCTCCCCAATTTTTTCCCAATCAAAATGCCTTCAAAGTGGAGGAAGAATAATAAAATGGGCTGGGATATTGGTTAGCAAGGCCCAATAAGAAATTATCGTGTAGGCCCAATAAAACAGAATAAAGCCCAACACAAGAATTTCCGCCACCGGTTGGGTCCGACACTATAAAAGCCCTAAGGAGCGCAATTGCGGAGTCCCTTCCCACCCCGCGCTGCTACGGCGAGATTTCCTCCATCGCTGCGCTGTCTTTCCCTTTTCCCCCTTCGACTTCAGATAAAATTAACTTCAGGTTAGGGCTTATTTCTTCCCGCTCTCCACACTTTCCACTACTTAATTTGATTTCGCATCCCTATCTTCTGTTTCTGATTGTTGTTTGCTCTCTTGGGTTTTTCGTTTTTGGGATGCTCAATCAAAATTTTTGAATCCAGGTATTTCCAAGGATGTTTGTTTGTATTTGGGGTAAAGTTGCTTGGTCGATAGGATTGAACGAACTTTAGCAATTGACTTCTATTAGTACCTTTTTCTTTAATCATAACATGTGCTGGTGGTGGGGGTGGTGGCGGTGGTGGCGGTGGTGGTGGTGGGCATTTCTATTTCCAAGCTTTCGCCCCTTACTACCTTTCTTTGTTTACTGTAATGGATATTGTTTGAGTAATTTATCGGGTCATTTTGTTCATACTCGTGTTAAATTGCAGTTGTCTTCTTAGATGGGCTTGTGAGGGAATTGGCATCTTTGTTTTACTTCTTATTTATTAGTTTTAGTTGAGGATTTAGTCCCTTTATGGTTGGCATTTTACGACATCTTTTTTTTTTTTGTTGGGTTCGGTTGGTTTTATTTGATCTCAAGATAATTGTGGTTTGCGGATTGTTTGTTTGTTTGTTCTCATTGATTTGTTCCGTCCCTTTTTAATGTATGTAGTCAATCATGAATCTTTTGGTTTCAATTATAATCCTACAAATAATAATGGGTTTCTGTTCTATTTCAAAATTTTAAGGTTTATAACCATTTCGACTTAAATCCTATGTAGGAAAGGATTTGGTACAAAAAATGGATAGGTTTGAGGTCTTCAAACTTTGATCACTATTGGAAGGCCTAGATGTAGTAAATATGAAGAGACTTGTTATCTTTTCAATTAAATGTCAGATTGAGGAAATAAGTGAGGTGTTTCTGACCTCCAACTTGATAATGGCATGATTTTATTTTGTTCTAACAGAGAGGAATGTTTTTCACACACTCAGATTATTTGAAGCATCCTTTAGTCTTAAGATTATTATGGATAAAAGCTATATCACCAATATCGACTGAACACATTTTCTTCTTCTTCTTTTTTTTTTAATTTTTTTTTATGAATGTATGGTATTTTCAAAATCAACTAAGATATCTGAAATATTAGCTGGATGGATTTATCAAGTACTCTGCATAAGTTTGGTGGGTTCTTCTAGCCAAGAGCATTTCTTGCAACTTCTGGTTCTGGTTCTGGATTTAGGCTCCGATTCCAAGGATGATAAAAGCCTTTCTATCCAAAGGAGAAGACTTATTTATTCGAGCTATGCTCTATGATGTTGTTAGTTATTATCTCTCTATTAATGGATGGATGTTCTAAAGAATAGATGACTATCCTATAATTGGGAGATTCTCCACTTTGGTGTTTGAACTGTGATGCATTTCAATATGATGCCTTATTTTAGGCTTTGGCTAATGGCTATGAAGTTTTAGGCTTTGGCTAATGGCTATGAAGGATTTTTGTAGTATTACTCTTTTCTTGATTGCTCATCTCTCTTTTTAGTTTGAATGGTTTCTCGTGTCAGTGTTTTCTCAATGTCATTGGCGTTGTTATTCTTTTTGCATCTTGTTGGGAAACCTTTCTTACTATTACATTCTCTCAATGAAAGTCTTTTGTTTTATTATTATAAAAGAAGTATCGGGTTTTTACATGAGAAATGGCCAATAATTGTGGCTCAACCTTTTACGCAACAAATTTTTACATGACCATTTTGTTGATGGATGGCTTTAATTTGCAAGAGTTGCAAAATGACTATGGAGATATCATCCCGTACTTTGGCCTGTTCCATTGTCAGTAAATATAAAGGGGACCCCTTTGGTTGGAGATCCTTCAACTTTGAAATCGCTGTAAGAGTTGTGGAATTTTATTTCTTCCATATTTGAAAATCTTTGGAAGCTAAAATCTGATTTTGTACAAATCTGACAAGGGATTGAAGTAGATTCTAGGAATCAGGTAGGTCTGTAATCATATTCCTGAGGAAATTACTCAACCCCTTTTTTGAAACTTCATTCGTTTCTTTCAATCCAAGGTATCTACTATCTACATAGAACACCCTATTAACAGGAATGGCCAATTAATCAACCAACAACTCAACCAACCATTAACTACTATTGTAGCTATTTAACCAAGATTGAAATACTATAAAACTAATCAGCATCTGTTAAACAGTAGTATGCTAGGAAAAATACAATAATAGCTCTATAATGTTACTTAGTGCTTTCTCTATTTATCCTTGAGTTCAAGATGCAGATAAAACCTCTAAAAGTGAAAAAGGGCCATAGAATGATAATGAAGTAGCTTCATCTTGTAACCACTAACTAAAAGTTGTTCTCAACCACATCATAGCGCCACCGTAACACCTAAGGATTCTCCAAATGACTGCAAATGTAAAATATTTTTTTTTTGAGAAAAGTAAAATGCGTTCTTGTTATATGAATTATATGTTTTTTTTATTTAATAAGTATAAACACAAAGTTTATAACCCTTAAAAAACTCACTCTGTCGCCCAAATTGATGTAAGAATTTTAGTAGGACAAGTTTACAAATAGTCAAGATGTAGAAATCTATCAAACTGTTCAAATCTTTTATCTAGCTGATCCTCTTAGAACAAGTTTTGGATTTTATTTAATTGGAAGAATTGTGGGTAATTGATCTAACATTTGTCTATTCATCCTCAACATAAAGGTTACCAAGTTTAGATAAATTTATTCTGTTCCATTTATCCTTCCCTCTTGAAAGTTACTCTTGTAAAAAACCGTTAGAGCTAAAAAAATTCCTTGTGCCTTCTATGACTGCCGACTGTGGGAGGATGCCTCATTCTTCCTGCTAGCTGGCACGTCTTAAAATACTTTTATGCATCAGTCCAATGTCACTTGTGGGAACAAGACAGGATTTCTGGTAGGCGTCTTTCATTTTTAGTTTTCTTTAGATTTGTTTTGTTGTATGCAGACCACGTACAGTTTTCCTATGCCATCAGATTAGAGTGATTGTTATTTGTATTCTTTTTACCAGCAACTATATTTCAGGCTTGCTGTTAAAGAGAGAGGAAATTTTTTGTGTTATTTTTAATTTCTGAATTTATGATGTAGTTGTATATTCTTGTCCTTGCAGGTCGATGTCTAGTTGATGACCTATAAATGGAGATAAAGACTTGCGGGAAACCAATTGATTCTTTGCTGGAGAAGGTTCTTTGTATGAATATTCTGTCTTCTGATTACTTTAAGGAGCTTTATCGTTTGAAAACATACCATGAAGTGGTGGATGAAATTTATAATCAAGTTGATCATGTGGAGCCATGGATGACTGGAAACTGCCGTGGTCCTTCAACAGCATTCTGCCTTCTGTACAAGTTTTTTACCATGAAACTTACTGTAAAGCAGATGCATGGGCTGTTAAAGCATGAGGATTCGCCTTACATCAGAGCGGTAGGTAGAATCCTCTTGACCTTTAATTATCATATTATTTTTAATATAAAATTGATGTCATATATTGTTTTGTTGGTACCATTTATGTTATGTTACCATTATTTTTTGTTTATATTCCTTTTGTGGATTCTATATTGCTTAATCATTTTTTGTAAATATATAATTGACATTGATACTGAAAGCTTGCAATGTATCTATTTTAAAACAACTAATATTGAATGCACACTTGCAAGCTTTACCGTAATCTGAGAAAAAATTAGTATATTATATGTAGTTAGGGTGATAATGTACAAGCTGGATTAAATTAAATGTTGTAAGTGGTTTCTAATGGTAATTTAGCTACTGTCACTGTAATCAAGGAAGCAAGTGGTAGAGTTTGAAGTGTTTTCTTGGAGGTTTCTGTTTCCTACATCATGAAATTTTCTTGTGGGCACTTTGAACACAATCAAGTTCTTTATTCTTTCAATGTATTTAAATTAAAATGCATTTTAGCTAGATATTTGTTAGTAGTAGTAAGTGAGCCATGAATCTTGGAAAAATCTGCATTTCCATTTGTTTTTTTATTTTAAAGTTAAAAAATTATGATGCTTCTCCCTGATTAGTATAGTTGGTTAAAAAGTTGATACCTATATTTCTAAATTTGTAGTTATTCCTCGACCATGTGATGTTTAATAATGAGCACCTTATTTTTGTTGGAATTTTGTCATTGTTACCTAGAATGGACTGCTATCTAAACTTGAATGCAGTTTGAAAATCGATTGGAGACTAGCTACGTACATAAATGTACTCAAGTTGCTCTCCGCCAACCTTTATTCCATCTCTTAAATTTCTGGCCTTTATGACCTGATGTTTCCGCTGTACAACAATCAAACTGGGATTGGATATAAACATTACTCTTTATCTCTCTCCCCAAATACAAGGGAAAAGGAGTCACTTGGTGGGTGGAAAATTTTCTGCACCATCAGCCATTCCTTAATTCCCTGCTAAGAAGAAAGAAAAAAAAAATCCCTGCTAAGAAGATTACTAGAGAAGGTCTCCAATTAGCATTACAAAACAAAAAAGAAAAAAACAGAAAAATTACAGAAAGTCCCTAGCCAAAAAGCTTGATCACGATGTATGAAATAAATGAAGTAAAAAAATATCATGATGTTTTCTACATTTTTCTTAATTTTTTTTAGGTTAAAGTGTCGTTAACTTTATGTTATATATAGATATTTAGAGAAAGAGTTTAGCTGATTGTGAAGTAAAATAGTTGAGTGTTGAGTATAACGCGATGGATCTAATTAAACAAATATGTTGCCTAATTAGCAAAGTATTCTCAATAAATTTATGAACGAATGAAAAATGATTATCCAAAAAACTGCATCTAACATGAAATCTGAACTGCTTATTAATATCCGGGTGATATTAGTGTGTATGTAATATTGGACTAGTAATTGTGGTTAATCCTCAAATTCGTGCAAATGATTACGAATCATTTTTTTTTAGAGGTTGAAGGGTGTGTTTGGGAGTGATGGTAGAATGACTGAATGAGTGATTTAGATTTAAGTATAATTGATTTTTCTAAATCACCATCCAAGTGATACCTTATTTTAAATTTCCCTAAAATCAATTTTTTAATTTGTCATCATTTTCAAAATGATCCAAAATCACTCCCAAACACATTCCAAATCACTAATGAATATCCTTGATAGCTATTGGTTATCTTGAAGTTTAATTGTGAAATGTCTTATGCAATGAGTTAGTTTGTTTGACTAGTTTTTAATTTTCACCGTATGAACAATTAAAACTTTTACGATAAAAAAAGTTATTCTTTTGGGCTTGCAGTCTTTCTGCACTTAGGTTTCCCATTCTCATTCAACTACACAATTTAAGCAACAATTAGGAACACAGGTCCTCTCTCTCTTTCTCTCTATAAAATTATTACTGCTCGGTTTTGATATTTGTGCTACTATTTGGAATGAAATTTATGAATCGATTTTATTGGGAATGTCGGTGAGCTCCGCAACTACTAGTAGGGCGGCTATTATGATTAGAAACTTAGTGGTTTTTTTACCATGCTTTAGTAATGATTTTCAAATCGACCCAAAAAATTCATTGGTATCAGAAATTCTTTTTGAGATCTTCTGTGCACATTTAATATCTTTTTGGCTCTTTATGCTAGCTCTTGCAGATTATTGTATTTCTTTAGTTTGTAAAGCCTTGTCTGATACATGCATACGCTTGGTAACATTCTTGCCTTGCTCACCAGATGTTATGAACAAAGGATGAGCCTTGTCACTTTGGGTTGCTGATCCCTTTCTCACTATAAATTAATAGTGCCTTTGCTTTGCTTTGCAGTTATCTAAGGTTTGAGGTGACCTTTTTTTTTTCTTAAACATACTGAGATTATTTCAATCCCCTGGGTCTATTTTTCTGTAAATTGATATTTGGTGAGTCTGTCTACATCATTTTCATATGCCTATTGCATCTGCTTCTATCTTACTACTTCATTAATGGCAGAATACTATAAAGAAAAAAAATAATGTGATTATGCATATTCTTTGCATGCATCTTTTTCTTAAAAAATTTTCTTTCTTACTATTTTTGTAATGATGCCCTTCCGTTCCAAGATTAAGAAAGTTATGGGCAAGCTGTATTATATAGATTTGATTATGCTATCATCTAATATTGTTTTTTCAATTTTTCCAGATTGGATTCCTCTACTTGCGTTATGTTGCAGATCCGAAGACTCTCTGGAATTGGTTTGAGCCTTATGTTAAAGATGAGGAGGTATGTGATGCTTAGAGGTGCTTGATTCTTTTATCATGTGGACTGTTGCTAAAGCATAACTATTATGTTAGCATGCATGTGTTTTCTGTACTTTGTGTCATTGTTTTTGTCTGCCTTCAGTGAAATTACACTGATAATCGAGTAAGCACAGACCTATCTTGAATATTACTGGTTCATAAACATGTTTGACGTGGACTCACACAGGACATGGTGATCTGTATTTTTTTTGTTCATTATGTTTGAGATCATTAAAATGTGTAGAAGTAAAAGATATAGGTGATATTAATCCCTACCATTTGCTAGATGCAACACCGACATCCATTGATTAGAAGAGCTTCCTCCTTTATATTGATCCCCCCTCCCTTTTTTCTCTTTGTACTTGTTAGAGAGAGAGAGAGAAGAGTAGAGCGATTTTTTTGAGGATAGAGATGACGGGATTTGAAAATTTTATATTTTTTCGTCTCCTTTCAGGCTTTTCCCAATGGAAACCCCTTTTTTGTTAATAATATTTTATTATTCATTCTAATAGTTTGGGGGTTTTCCTTGTTGTAACCTTGTTAGACCCTCAGTTACTAAGACTTATTCTAGAAGGGGCAATAGGGGAATTGTACTTGGGGGCAAGGAATAATTAGAGGGAAAGATTGTAACGGTCTGGAGAGAGAAGGTGGGCTTGGGCCGTAAGGAGAGGAGTGTGGGGGATTGGGATAGATATATTCCCCTAGTTTGTAGGAGGGAAGCAGTCTTGATTTCAGTGTAAGGACGGTTGTAGGGAGAGTTACCCACCCTCTCGAATTGGTGGGGTACCTTTGTATCGCCTACAGGCTCAATTCAGTCAATTCCAAGAAGAATTGTGAGGAGTTACCTCACAAACCTCCATTGCCAGATGTTCTTCAAGGGGTTTCTGGTCCGTCCATCTGTTGTTTTGTAGTCTCTTTTCCCCCATCCCAAGAAAATAATATATGAGAAAAGACTGCTTCAATACAAATTCATGATAATTTTGCATGTTTTATGGTTAATAAGGACGTAAAGCTATAAAAAAGCAGAAAAGTAACTAACAGACTAAATGTGATTTTCAGGAATTTTCACCAGGATCCCATGGACGAATGACTACAATGGGTGTATATGTGCGTGATTTGCTCCTTGGACAGGTTAAATACCAACAACTCCCCTACAAATATTATGTTTCTTGGTTACATCATTGCTCTTTCTTTGTAACTTTGATTCATAGACATGCTAAATTGTGTGCATGTACAGTTGGTATGTGAATCTTGTGACAACCTGAGGTTGACATTTCTGTAGTGTTAACTGGGATGAAAGCGTTGACTTGTTTGAGCATTCTTTGTGAACTGATATCTATCTTGAAGCTCTCTCACTTCAGATTTGTTAGGTTGGAAGATAGTGTTAAGAACTATATGTATGTGTAGTGTAATGAAATTGAAGTCTCACTAATAGATGAACGTTCAAGGAGGTGCAAAAGAGTTAGGGAAGAAAGAACAACTACGGCATAACATTAGCCCCATCCCCTTGACATATTTGGAAATTCCTTTTCTTCACTAAACATCTTATATTTGGTCTGTTTGTCAAGGTGATCGAAGGCCACGTTCTCTGTTTTTGAAGGTGCTTCTAAGCTCTATAGACTTGCACTTGCAAGATGAAGTGACTTTGCAGTGTGTTCTGGTGTCATGTCCACTTCAGTGTTGTCTTAATTTTTTCTGTCTTTCTTAATGCTTCCAATGTTTTCTTACTCCTGTTTCCTTGTACAAGTCTTTTCTTTTAGTTGTATTTCCCACTTGTCATAATGGTCTGCTTGTTTTTTTCCCTTTTCTTTTGTTTTCGTCCTTATATGCTTGAAGGTATTCTAGGTGTTCTATTAAAAATAGTGTTCTTAGTTTCTTTTTTTATTGATTAAATTAGTAGGTATACTTCCTCAAATTTGCTAATTGCTTTGCACCTTGTGGCTAGACTACAGAGGGCCTTTCACCTTAAAAAAGTACTGGTTGTGTTGGATTTTACCTTTCAAAAGGGATACCTTTTAGGGTTTCCCCTTCATATACTTTCATAATAGCGAAATGAAAAAGAAGTGTTCGTTTCATATTCCAACAATTCATTTTTCTAATCATATTTCAGAGTCCAAATTATGAATGAAATTTTTTTTGGAATGTTCTCTAAAGTCAATTTTATTTTATTGTTTGGATGCAATATCTTCTGTGATAGTATATGGTGATAGGGATATGTCTTAAAGAAAAAAGAGATGAATGAAGTAATATGAATAAAATGAAACATGAGAACCAGGTTTTGCTTTCATCGCATTGTTGGTATGAGCAAACTGAAATGTTTTCTGTTTTCAATGTCTAATCGAGTTGAAAGCTAATATAAATCTTGATTTCTGTATATGGGTTTGCATTTGGCAAATAGAACGGAATCAACATTGGATCTCTTATTTTATTTCTCCTTTCAGCTTTTAACTGGCAATCATTAAGTTTTGAATGTTCTCTGGTGGTATTCAAGTGTATTTTGTTTGTTTGTTTGTTTTTTCTGCACTTTCTGTCATTGTAGTTGTAAGATAACAACATTTTGTTTGGCTATTGCAGTACTACTTCGATACCCTTTTCCCTCGTATTCCAGTTCCTGTTTTACGGCAAGTTGTTGCTAATCTCGAGAAGTTGAAGCTTCCCAGCAAACATTCAGGTGTGACAGGGGAAACACATCGAATTGGGTCTGAAGACACCGCACGGCGGCCACCTTCTGTAAAAGCTTCACTTTCAGTTTCATTTGGACAACGAGCTCCACATCGTGCCTCAACTAGGGACTCATCCCCGGTTCGTCGTACACTACCACCATCTGCTAATGACAAAGATAATGGCGATGATGTACGAAGATCTCCTAGCAGTCGCCGTAGTCAAAGTCGCGAACATCCAGATAATGGAGAGAGGAGCAGGGATAGAGATTACGACAGGGAGAGGAGCAGGGATCGAGATCACGATAGGGACAGAAGCAGGGATAGAGATCATGACAGGGACAGGGGGAGGGACAGAGATCGAGATCGTGATCGTGACAGAGAAAAATATAGAGATCGGGAGAGGGACCGAGATAGAGATAGAGATAGAGATAGAGATAGAGATAGAGAGAGAGAGAGAGAAAGAGAGAGAGTTAGAGAGAGGGAGAGAGATAGGGACAGAGAACGAAGTTATGATTATGATCGAAGGTCTCACTATGCGGATAGAGATAGTAGAAGGGACTACGAAAAGAGTAGCCGTGATGATGGCAGTAGGCACTATCGAAGGAGTCGAAGCCGAAGTAGGAGCAGGAGCAGAAGTCGAAGTCTACAAACAGTGAATGCCCATCACGAGCGAGTGCCAAGTCCTGTAAGAGATGGGAACACCGATAAGACATCTAATATATCAAGCAACCTGGCAAAACTTAAAGATATCTACGGCGATGTGAGCGATCAGAAGGGGGATTGTAGCAAAGAAAGAGTTCCTAAAAGGGATGGCAGTGGTGAAGAGGTGTTTAGATTGGGTGGTGGTTCCTGGAAATAGTGAGAGATGAGTCCACTGTATTGAATGCACCATGTTATCTTCATTTAGAATACAGATTTTAGTTTCTTTTGGGAAAGGGAAAGAAAAGAAGTGAATTTGTTGCTTGATTCATCATCTCTCCAAAAATCTATTTCATCTAAAATGTAATAGAACCTGAACCATGGTGGCTGTGTAGTGTAGTAGATTATGATAGAATTGAGTTGGTTACTGCTACTGCTTGTTTTATGTTTGGATGGACAGAGGAAGCCAATGGAACTTCTCTATATACACTGATTACTTCCTTTGATTCAAGGTTTTTCCCTTAAAAACCATATGTTATTATATCTGTCATTGAATTGTTGTTTAAATACTAAATAGGGTTGCAATTTGTTGTACCAAATCCCGTGGCCTCCCTCATCCCAAGAATGAACTTTTTACTAAAATCTTCTGCTTTTAAACTCTCCACTTCTTGATGATTTTTGCTATTCTATGTCATTACTTGTGCATTTTGGGTGGTGAAGGCTAAAATGAGCTGATGTAAGATTTGCTGGTATGATTTTTAGTAGGTTGGTTAGAAATTTAAAGAGATTTGTAAGAAGTTAGAAATTTGAACTTTTTCTCTCTGATTATCGTGGCTTCACATCAACTAAAAGGTGTTCAAATAAGATTAAGTTGAAACTTTGTTGGAAAAACACCCAACATTTAAGACAAAAATATATATTTAGCTTATATGAAAGAATTAAAGACTCGAAAAACAGACACTGCTGAGTTGGCTGCAGGATGTAACATATATAAGCTATGAAATAAAATTAGCACCTTCAAGAAGCTTCTGAAATTGCTATAAATCCAAAGGCCACTCCCCAAAACATTCAACAAAGAGATGGAGAAAAATTGGAATTGCAGAGTTGGAGTAGCCGTGGATTTCTCTGCAACAACCAAATCAGCTTTAATGGGCTGCACGTAAATCTTCTTAGGCATGGATAGATCTCTTAGTTCCCATCCATATTCAGCCTCCCTATTCTGATAGTCCCAAAAAGCTCCTCTTCCAACACACTTCCATTTACATGTATACTCTAATGAAGCTTTCCCTTTTTGTTCAATTGTTTTGCAGCTTTGGTTCCTCTTGGGGGAATTCATAGAGGTTAAGTTTGAGAAGTAATATGGACTGAGTAATGATCTGTCCCTCAAGTTTGTGGCAGCATCCATTTTGTCTTTATGTTATAAAAAGTTTGTAATGTGTGTTTCCTACGTGGACAATTCATTTAACCCTTACTAGGGTTAATTTTATACTTAATTCTTAAATAATACAATTAACGTATCAATTGGGAAAATTTTCAAACGTTATGAATTTTTCTTCATAAATAATTTTGATATGCTGTAGACTCCACATCATTCTTAAATAATGTTGATTTGACAAGAATTTGGTGGAAGTGGTATCTATACTACTTTAGTATTGAAATTTTCCACTATCAACGATGTAGATTTATTAGAAACAAAATTGAAAGTTGAAAGATTGGTTAGAAACCTGAAAGTTTAAAGACATATTAAAAAAACTTTAAAATACAAAAGCTAAATGGACGGAGAATTGAAAGTTTAAGCCTATAACTTATAATTTAAGCTTCTCTTCCTCTTCTTCTAACTATTATTTGTAGAAAGAAAGGAGAACGAGATTGATTTTTATTCATTGGTTGGTGAATGAAGCAGGAAAAAGTGGCTAAGGTTTATTGGAGTGATCCATTGTGAGGATTTCAAGTTTCTAGTTATTGGAAACAAGGGTTTAAGCTACACTAGATAGATGTTAAAAGTAAAATTCAAATAGCGAACCTGAGTTTAGTTTAATGGAGATTTGTCTCTCACTAAAATTTACGAGTTGTGATCTGGTATATAGATAGAGACAATTATCTCTATTGATATGAGACATTTTGGATAAAACCAAAAGCAAATAGGAAGGATAACTGTTGTCTTTAAAAAAAAAAAAAGATAAATTAAAATATTAAGCATTATAATAAAGAAAAAAGGACTAAAATTGTAATAAACCTCGTGTAAATAAACATAGCAAGTTTGTAGAGTTGAATGGAAGAGAAACAACAACTTGAACCATTGGAAAAAGGAAAAAATAAACTCTAAAAACACCCACAAGAAGGCACAAACACTCTTCCAAATTGATAAGATTATTACATAAAATAAAAATAAAAATAAAAATAAAAATTATCCTTAGCTTTCAAATTTATGAATCTCTAGCAAACTCCATTGGTCTTCTTCTTCTCCATGACGAACTTCCTCCAAACCGTGGTGATCTCCCTCTGCGTCTCGAGAGCGCTCTTCTTGGCCACAACGACGTCGTTCTTCTGCGTCTCTTCTCCGGCGACCGTCGTCTTGAAGTCCGCCCTCGACGGCAGGCTGTCCAGCTCGTGCAGCACTTTCTCCACGTCCTTCACCAGACGCTCAGCAAGTGTTCGAGAAAAGTCCTCTCTTATCACCACTCTCAGCACCGTTATGTGCTGCGCGTCCGGCGGCATCGTGTACGCCGGCACGATCCACCCGAATCTCCTCAGCATCTCCGACACCTCGAATTCCGTGTGCCGCGAGTTGTCCTTCAGAGAGAACGCCACCAGCGGAACCCCGTCGTCCTTTGACACTATGTTGAACCGCCCTGTGCTCTCCAGCCCCTCCTTCAGCACTATCATGTTCTCCCGGCAGTTCTCCATCACGTTTTGGTATCCCTGCGCAAACACCTCTTTCAATTTCTCCATTTTTGTTTCCCACAATTTTGGGTAGCAATGTTTGTTACTCAGTTAGTTACCTCATAGCCCAAGCGGATCAATTGGTAGTACTGGGCAATCACTTGGCTGGAACCTGTATGTATGGTTTGATCAGACCTCAGTAATTCAGCAATCTTGAAATGAAAACAGAGCAATCAAATGCTGTGTACGTACCCTTTGAGAAATTGAGTGTGAAAGTGGGCTGGTCAGCTCCGAGATAGTTGATGTGGAAGATGAGTTCTTCAGGCAAGTCTTCTTTGTTCCTCCAGATGACCCAACCGATTCCAGCATAAACGAGCCCATATTTGTGCCCACTCACGTTAATGCTCTTTACTAATGGTAGCCTGAAGTCCCACTCCAGCTCAGGGTATATGAATGGGGCAATGAACCCTCCGCTTGCAGCATCAACATGGATTGGAGTGTCCCATCTGTTTCAAATTCCAGTGGACTCAAAAGCTTAGGTTGATGGATTACGTGTGTCGAAAAACGAGAGAACGAGAGAGAGAATTGTACCCAGTTTCCTTGTTCTTTTCGACTAAGAGATCGTTTAAGAGCTTAACGTCTTCGAATTCTCCATTGAGGGTGGAACCCAAGATGGCTGCAACACAGATGGTGTTCTCGTCGACCAACTCCACAGCTTTCTCTGGGTCCATCACATAGTAACCTTCCCTCAGTTTCACCTCCTTCAGCTCTACCTCAAAATACCTTGCAAATTTCTCCCAGCATACCTTCACAAGTAATATGTTTAGGACAAGGCCAGCAAACCATTGCTCAAAATTACTCATAAAGCACATAACAGTACATATGTAGCAAACCACTCAATCTCAAGCTATGGTCGGATTGACATTTTCAGAACATGGAGTGCATAAAACTAGAAACAAAATGATACCCAAGTGGAAGATTAAGCTACTTAATGAATGTTGTAATGCATAAATAGAAATGAGAATAGAGAAATAAGTGATACCTGGACATTAGCTCCAGTGACAATGTTGGGCTTGTCACAAGGCTTGCCTTCAGCCTTCATTCTGTTCTGCCACTTTCTCTTGAAAGCCAAACCAGCCAACATTATGGCCTCCGACGATCCCACAGTCCCCACTCCCACCGCCGTCTCTGACTCTCCCAGTGGGGCATTGAACAAGTGTGCTATCATGTTCACACATCGGTTCTGCTTTCAATTCCATTTCCAACATTGTTAAAATCTTAATCAATTGCTTCCAATTCCTAAACATATCCAGCAATTTACTGTAGATCTTGTCTAATTTATCTGTTAAGTTTATCTAATGTTTAATTGGATAAATGTATATGACTTTTTTCGTAAGGTTTTTGAGAATGCAAATTGATACCAGTCAAATGAATGTATTAAAAGCACAGTTGCATGTCCTTTTTGCTGGGAGACAGGACGGCCAATAAGTTTAAGTTGGTTGTAGGAATAGTCAAATTTGGTTGACACCAAATATTATAGTAAACTAATAATTGACAGACATCTAATATACTAGTTAATCAATAATTCAACTATAATCAGTCAAATTAATTGCTAGTATATCGACTGAAATCAACCATGAGCTTATATCATTTGGGAAAAAAAAAGGAACTATGTTTTTAAAACAGGAATGTGTATTTCAGAAAATGATAAACGAATGTCAGGAATGTGAATCATGTGATTCTTAAAAAAAGCAAAAACAACAATATATAATTTTCAAATTCTGACAGTGTATCTGACATTTTTTTCTTTTTTAAGTAGTTATTTTAAAAATACAAAAAAAATACAAATTTATTTAATAATCATTTTGTTTTTTTTTTAAATTAAATTTATAAAAGCAACATTGTTTAGTTAGTTTATAAATTGGTTAAATTATAACAAAATAAAAAAAATTTTGAAACCCACATAAGTTTCAAATGAGCATTCGTACTCAACTTAATAATTCAAGTTTTATAAAAGTAATTTTGTTAACTAAATAAAGGAATAACATTTAAAAATAAAAAAGAAGTGGACTTTTAGGGAAAAAAACAAATCAAATTACTACTTCCCTAACTGTCATGCATCTCAAATGCATAGGTGAGCTCAACTGTTAAGGCATCTCACTCATTTCTTTGGGGTCAGTAGTTCAATTCTCTTATTATGCTAAAAAAATTACCATGTTAAATGCATAATTAAAAGTTATTTTGTTATTTTTTATTCTCCTATTAATTAGCTCATCTCGAAATTTAGATTCTGACGTGATTTGGAATTTGGAAATTGTCATTTCTCTCGATTTTCTTGAAAAAGAGAAATGTCAATTTCCAATGTAACAAATAATTTAACATTACTTGCTTTTTCGTACCTCAAAATTTCAAAAGTAAACAGAGTGAATCAGGAAAGAAAAAGGAGGAAAGGATTTGAAATCAATCCAAGTTTTTAGAAAGAAGGAAAAGTAAAACCAAACTGTCAAGGGTTAGGCAGAGCCAAACATTTTTTTAAATACAGAATTTTAACATTTTAATTCAATCTTTCAATTCTCAAAAAAAAAAAAAATATAAAAATACTTATAAAAACTTAATTTCTTTATATTATTTGTCAATAAATAAATCTAGTTCAACATTTAAGTTATATACTTCTTTTCTTGAGATTGGAAGTTTAAATTAAAAAAAATAATAATCTTTCTTCCTATGGAGGGCGATGTCTAGAGACATTAGCGGTAGGGTTTGGGCGGACAAAATGGTAATATTACATTCCCTCACACCGGTGAGAAAATGGACCATTTTGGTGGGCCAAGAAGTTATTACTATCGTTTCCCCCTTTCAGTTCTGACAAATGGGATCCATTCCATAGTCCCTTAAATCTCGGCAATTATTGAGGCCAAATTCATTGAAATCAATGACGGCCATGAAATCGAGATATTTATTTGTGCACTTCTACCACGACAAGCTTGGTTTATGTTAAAAGTCTGGACCAAGTCGAATATTTTGAAGACTTGAAAAGAAAAAAGAATTCAATAATATTATTGAAGATAATTTTTTCCCCGACGAAACAAAGATGTTATTGTTGTTACCCTAATTTGCTTTTTTATAAATGTAAACAAAAATGAACAATTATGGAAAAAAATTCCATATACTCAAAAAAAAAAAAAAAAGAGGAAAGAAAGATTATATATTTAAAGACTAGAATTTTTTTTTTTTTTTTAATAAATTTCAACTCGTCAAGTTGAACCTCCCGTGGGAAAGCAATGAGTTGCTTGCAAACTTATTTTGAAAATGACCTTTTGACTTAACTTCTACTTCTAGAAACATCATTGAAAGATGTTCATTATATATATATTAAATAACTATCCACCATTTTTTAAAAAAATAAGAAATGAAAACAAACTAAACTAACAAAGTAACAAAACAATTTTTAAAAAGGAAGAAAAACTCTGGAACATGTGTAACGCAAATTTTATAATAAAATGAAAAGAAAAGGTTCAAAACAATTTTATATTTTTTAATTCGAAAATTCTAATTTTTCTTTTAATCTCTTCTTACAAATAATCACGAAAAAACGCAGGACCAAGACCAAGCAACCGTGACGTGCAATAACACTACACGCAGCACGAGCACGCTCTTCCTATGCTGGGACCCACCATAACCAATTATATTGAAACACAAATAGATGAAAACTGCCCCATATTGCCCTTTCCCACACAATAATAATAATGATAATGCTAATATTTCCATTATCGTTACCCTAACATAATTGTTCTTAAATGCCAACCTGCATTCTAGGATATAATAAAGTCCGGTTGGATAACAATTTTTTTTATATATATATATATATATTTTTGAAGGTTTTTATTTAGTGCATCTTCACCAACTTTATAATACATTTGAAATTCAATCAAATTTTTAAAGACATACACGTTTTCAAAATTACTTCTTTTGTTTTTTAAATTTTTAAAAGATGACTTAAATTTTAAAATTTATTTTAGAAAGAAGATAAAAAAAACAGAAATAGAAATAGAACTAGTGTTGATTAAAAAAAAACAGAAATAGAAATAGAACTTGTGTTTATAAACTAATTTTTGAAAATAAAAATAAAGAATAAAATGGTTATCAAATTAGTAAGCATGGTGATATGAAGAGGGGAAGGTATAAAAAAATTTGATGCTAATTATACTTTTTTTTTTATAATTTTAAGAATTTAGTTTATAATCCCATCAAATCTAACCTTCAAAGGAATTTTGACTGATTTGTGTGGTGAGTTTTGTAGGGGACACGAAGAATTAACGACCCGCATTTTGTGAGAGTATAAGGTAACAAAACGGTTTTGGAGCCTACCACTAAATCCTAATGTTTGCCTTTTTAATATTGAAGGGAGGCCAAAACGAACATAGTTCAACGATAATTGGCATATACATCCAATCGAGAGGTTGTGAGTTCAAATCCCCTCTACAACGTGTTGTACTAAAATATTGAACGGAGAGACGGACACATATGGTATTAAAGAGCTAAAAGTGTGGGTGATTTGGAATCTTAGAAACAATGTCGGTGTTTAGAGGAGAAAAGCCTAATTCATTAAATTTTATTTGGGCAGGCCATAAAATTCATCACAAAAAATAATAACAGGAAAGCAACGGATTCATTGCATCGCAACAACAGCAGAATAATTCTAAGGAACGTTCAAAATGGGTACCTCCCCCAAATTTATATTATTAAAAGTTATGGGAGGAGCAATATAGAGTTTAATATAAAATATATATATATATATATATTATTTGTGCATTTAATTAGATAAACTATTTGTCGTTACTTTATGGTTTATTTATAATTTTAATGAAATAGACTTTGAGTCGCGGAGATTCTCAGTTTTTTTTTTTTTTCAAAAATACAAGTTGCTGTTAATTTTCTGCCTTTATTTTAATTAACCCCTCAGCTCAGCCAATAAAAGCCCAACTTTGACTCTTTTTAAATTAAAAATTTAAATACTATTTTAGTATTTATCGATTTAACTACTATCGTTGTTTTAAAATATAATTTTAGTATTTATCAATTCGGTCTCTATACTCGAAAAAAGCGACAATTTTGATTCTTTTATTTCTTATAATAAAAATTTCAATATAACACTCCATTCAATAAATTAATTTCTTGAAATCTAATCATAATGATGTATTAAAGAGGTTCCTTAGATTTAGATTTTATGGTAAAATTATATAAATAGGGACTAAAACGACAATTTTTTTAAATTAAATAAATCTTATATGTGATTGTCAAGTCATTGTCAATTCTAAACATTAATATTTATTTTTAAATTTTCTTCTAAAATTAATCTTGCCTTAGGTTTTTCTTTTAAATAATCTGATAAAAAAAGAATATATGATTTTCTAAGTACAAATCTCACAAGTCAAATTATTTTAAAATCTTTTTTTTTAGTTAAAAAGTTGGATCTCTAAACTAAAAAAAGGTATTATTGTAATACTT
This sequence comes from Momordica charantia, assembly GCF_013281855.1. Classification (NCBI taxonomy): domain Eukaryota; kingdom Viridiplantae; phylum Streptophyta; class Magnoliopsida; order Cucurbitales; family Cucurbitaceae; genus Momordica; species Momordica charantia. Next base: position 22,620,208 of record NW_028275162.1, on the reverse strand, counting down.
TGTTTAAAGCAACTTTAATTTTTTTTGTCAATATCTAATTAAACTCCTTTTTAAATAACAGAACTCCGCCATGACCGACGCTGCAATTTGCAGAATTTCCAGAGGATAATGGTCATTGAGGGAAACGATAGAACAACAACGAATCGATCTAAGCTTTTCGATTAAGAGTAGTAGAGAGAGAGAGAGAGAGAGAGAGGAACGTGCCTGGAGTTCTGTAGTGACAGGATACTCATCCATATCGACGTAATTCTTGTTAATGGCGGCCATGATGAGTTTATCGCACTCAGGCTCCATCCAAGTGGTGACAAAGGAGGCCAAGTTGAGCCTAGGGTTTCCATCGAGCATGAGTTCGTCGTTGATGATCTGGTACGCGGCCTCCTTCGGAATCGAATTTTCCGGCATTTTGAATCTGCGGAAAACAGGACAATCAAATTAATCCGATCCGGATCATGAAGCACAAATCAAATCGCACACAACCAGTGATTTCGATTTCGAGATCTAATCGAACGGAAAAAACAAAACGAAGGACAGATTGAATGGATCAGATCAGTGATTAATGGATGATTACCTCGGGAGAGAGGTGCGGACATAGCGAGAAGCGAAGGTGGAGTGGACGGAGACGTCGGTCTGAGAGGCAGTCTTGGAGAGAACCATAGTTGATGAAGCGGGAGATTGCAGAGAGAAATGAGAAGTTATGAATGGAGGATGGGATGAGGAAGAGGGAGAAGAAGAAGGGGGCTTAATATAGAGTGAGTTTTGGTCAAACTATGGCGCCTGGACCTCACAATGGAAAATGCGAAGGGTGCTTCCGACCCCAGTGGCGTTCTCTGTGGTCCCTTCTTCCTTTCCTTCTTGTTTTTTTATTAATAAATATATATGTTGGACGTGAAACGGGATGGAGTTTAATTAGAAATAATAATTTTAAATGTTTACCTTAATCTTAAACCACGGTTAACTTTTTTAATGATGATAAATAAGAGAGTTTTAAAAAGTCCTTCGAGCTACTAAAAGACCAGCCAGCGAAAAATTTACCTGCTCTTTATTTTTTTTTTTTTGAGAAATAGAAAAATATATATTTTTTCTACGTGTCTCTCGTTTACTTTGTCAAATATTATGGTGGTAAGCAGAAGATGAATGTTCACCGATAGATTAAGATACCTAAATATTGTTCTTTTCATCCATAGAGTAGTTCATCTGAGGGCGCGGAGGTTAGGGACTGAAAGAAGTCTCCATCACAAGGCACAGTGAGGCCGATGTCATGATGGAACCCAAATTCCATAGCGGCTTATTTGAAGCAAGCTTTGTTCTTCGGCTAGAGAAGTTTGAATTCTCTAAGCATCAACTTTCGAATGGCTTTCTAAATATATCTTCGTTTTTCTGTTTGATAAGTGGAAGGCACCAACGGATAACCTTTGATTTCAAGGATAAAATGAAGTTTAATTCATGTTAATTTGAGAGTTAGTCATGCAAATAATGTCTATTTTATGCATCCATCATGTAGTTAAATTTGTGAATATTCATTGAGCATACTTCCTTCTTGCATAATTTAGTAGAATTCCAATTAATCTTACTCACATAATTATATATTTTTTAGAAATTGAGGAGTTAATGAATTGCATCGAGGAATATAGATATTTTGAACCATCACACCCACGAAGAAGTAGAGAAGTAGAAGAAATTAGAGACTAAAACCCGAGGGAACAACGTTGAGACGCTGTTATTGGCATCTCCACACCATCAGTAATCAATCAAGTTATATCATCTGATTGGTAGCGTCTCATTACTGCCCTTGAGTGTCTTAACACTACGAACAGTACCCAAGATCAATGCACGAATATTTTTGTAGCTTCTCAATACTATAAAGTATACTCTCCACCTATTAGGGTACAACGTTTCAACGTTGTCCCCTAGCGTCTTAAGGTTATTGGAATTCGATTTTGGAGGGCAAGGAGACTATAAAGAAGCCGATGAAAGGAATTTCAAGGCTCGTACTTGTGGAGATTGACTTAGGGACGATCAATCGACACAACAGATTTAGTTTCTCTCATTTCCCAACTTTTTCTAGTTTTAATATGAAATTTTCGTTAGGATTTTCCTACACTCTTATGAACATGAATAGCTAAACTAATTGTCTTAGGAATTAATGTAACCACTGAATTTATTGAGTTGGATGAATTAATTTTACTTGATTTGTTTGTTCTTAATCTATTTGTTTAATATTTTAAATCTCTCGATCACAAATTAATTGTTTCTAAATCTGAATGAAGATGTGAGTTAGATTGAAGCTTGAATGCATGATTGAGGTAGTTATAAGATTTATAAGATTTTGGGAGATTTAGGAGTGCTCTAAAAGTTGTAAAAGAAATGAACTTAAAAGGCCTTTGCTTGCTAACAAAATTGGATAGGGATATTAATAAGCAAGAAAATTAATTGTACTCCGAAAAGGCGGCTATGATACATTGTTTCTTTGACTTATAGATTAATTTTTTTTGTCAATCTTAACATGTTTAATTTATCTACTCGTAAATTTAATTAGTGAAGTCAATTCCCTAAAGCTCTTTTATCTAGACTTATCCTTAGCTTTTATTGCTTGCATTTGATTTTAAAACTTGTTATTTCTATAAATAAAATCAGGCATTAGTATTCGTAGTAATTTAGTGGATTAGAAATTTAGTTGATATTATTTTATTATAAAATATTATAAATTTATATTTAATTTTTTAATTTTACGTTATTATTATTAATTAATATCAATAAATTTTCTAAAATATATTTCATTATTATTAAATATTGGAATTATAAATTAATAATATTTTAAATTAAATGATAATTGTTTTAATAAAACAGTCCATAGTAATTTTATTTTATTAATATTAAATAAATTATTATAATAAAAAAAATATTTACTATCAATAATAATTAGTAATAAAATAAATTAAAATTTACTTTCTTTTTTATTAAAAAAGATTAGCATGTATTTTTAATTAACTAGAAAGATAAAAGGAACAACATTCTCTTCTGATTCCTTTCCGATTAAATTGTTAGTTTTAGAAACTTTAAGATCAAATAGAACTAATAAGAGACCACACATGTATTTTACCTTTAATTATATAATACAATTACAAATATCTTTTCATGTTAATTAGATCATTTTTAATGGGGAGGAAAAACATTTGTCATATTTGTAAATACAATGGCAACAAATTTTTAACAATTAGTTTTTTGTTATTTAAATTTTATTAACTATATCATACTAATGTAGTCCATATATACTTATATGAAGTATACTAGTCACATTAAATATATGAAAGATATATTTCAGGTAAATTACCGATAAATCTTCTTCAGAATGGAAGACTCTAGTTCAAGTTGATATTGTTTTCTTATTGATATATCTAAGTATACAATGATATATCAATAATATGATTAACATGTCCATACGAAATATATTATTGATATACTTGATATCAAGCATATCACCCTGCGAATTTTTCTAATTTTTCGTAAACAGCCCATCTTAAGCTAAGGTACAACCGATAATTCCATTCTTTTCGTTCGGGTTGGACCTCCGTTTTTTGCTATTTTTGCAAATCAGAAAAGTAGTGGTTATATTTGCAATTAACTATCAATCACGTCTCTTTGGAACAGTGTATATATGTGATTAAAAAAACTTGCAATTTACTTTGTCTTAATATTCTCTCTACTTTGTGTAAACATTATTAGTCAGTTTCATGTTTTAATTGTCCAATTGAGAGAATGCCTAACTTTGAAGCTGATCTTGGTGTTACTTTAATCCTATCTGTAAATATTCAACCATGACATATGTAACGTGTTACACTCTATTAGTGTGTCAAGCCTATCTATTATTATTTAATTGTATATTTAATGATTTCTAAAAAATATATATATATTTAATGTTGGGACTAGATGCATAAATATAATTCAAATTGATTAAAGTATATATTCCCAATGTAAAGACGTGGGTTCTAAATCTTGTAATCTCCAATGTTAAGACAACTCACAAAAATGTAGGTCTCGACGTTAGTTGGTCGGGTTGGGTTTTTCATACCATTTCAAGTGAAGGGTATTTGGGTATATTTAAAGGCTAGTTTGATAATTTTTGTTAGTTATTTGTTAGAAATATAAGGAGTCATCTAGTAGCGTTTTAGTTTCTTTGTAATAGAACTGTGTTTTGTAATTATTTTTTGTTTCTTGTTTTCTTTTTTATAGGAAAAAAACAAAATTCTGTTGGGTGGTTTCTTGCTCTCTAAAATTTTAAATGAAAAAGTAAATACTTTTATATAAAATTTAATTTTTTAAATTAAATATTCAAAACTTTCCTATTATATATATATTTTAAAGATTTATTTTACATTTTATTATTCAAGGATAAAATGATTTTTTTATTTATGTTTTGGAAAAAAAATGAAAATAGAAATAATAAACAAACACTTGATTTTGTTGTCTCTAGAATTTCTATACAATTTTAGAAACGTTGAACTAGTAACAAGTACCAAACATTTATGTTTTTCAAAATTTGGAAATGAAAAACAAGAAGGAAGAAACGAAAACATTATGAAATGTGTCCTAAAAGCCACGAAAAAATGTTGGCATTTGTCACACACCTTTGAATATATTTCATTGGATCTATTTGCATGCTCGGCCAAGTACCTATGGGTAAGGCTTCGAAGCTAAGGAACATGCTCTAATATGAATAATTATATTTGTAATTATGTTTACAATAATAATTAAGTGTTTATCCATCAACATCCGAAAATGTTATCTATTCTCTAGTACTCTCTCCATCCACACCATAATATTTTATTAATAAATAATTCTTTAATATTAGTAGACCTCACATCATTTTCAAACGATAGCGACGTGACACACAATAAATGATAGATTATATTACGTACCTAGTATAGGAAATTTTTCCATCCATACTTATGATCGCTTGTTTACTACCATTAAATTTTTGATAAATAAGAAGAGAGATGTAGTAACGGTAACAAGTTAGGTTGGGAATAATCTCTTAATTTCCATTTTTCAACCATGCAGGAAGTTATAATCTCCTTCCCTGTCCCATATTCTCTCTAATTTACTTTTCTAGAACTATGACGGGTCCAAGGAATAATTAACAATGATTGAACTAAAATTAATAAAAAAGATTAAAAAAGTTAAATAGTAACCAATAGCTTGTTGGTCCATTACGAGAATAATGTAGTTTTAAAAACAAATTACAAAAATAATGTAGATTTAAAAGTAATAAAAAAATAAATTTAATTTAAAAAATTACAAAATTAAATTAGGCATCCAAACTATAGACAAAAATAGGTTAGATGTTGGTCGAAGTAAAAAATAATATACAATAGATATGATTTTGGTACCAACACATCATGTATGATCGAGTTGGAATTTTTTAGATGAGTCAGTACGTAAAATTGCCTACACGGTACGCGATTTCCATTTAGGAAAGTCACGTACATTGTACGCGATTTCTATTTTCAGAAGTGGTTGCTTAGATTGTACATAAAGTTGAAACATAGCAAATTATTTAGTTAATAATAGTAATTTGGTCATTGGTTTCTCTTTCATCTTATCATCTTCCATGTACCATTTAATCTCACTTTCTCCATTTCTTTTTATTTTTCTTTTTAAAATATATTTCTTATTTTCCTTTTTTAATATATTTGGTTTTCAAATATTGGTTTTTTAGAAAAATGTATTTTTCCGTATAAAATAAATAATTTTAACTTTTATATATAATTAAATTTATTTTACAAAATATGTCCAATTAAAATAAAATAAAAAACTTAAAATTTTTTGCACAAGCAACTTTTTGAAATTGATTGTAACGAAAATATATATCAAATGAAAATTGCTTGCATTGGCTGAGTTGGAAGCCACGTCAAATCAAAAGCACGATCTATGGCTGCAACTTCGGGTAGAAATCCTTTCTAACGTATTCGAGAAACAGTTTCTAATATACATTATTTATGTTATTAGTTTTTAAAATAACATTATTTATAAAAGAAATCTTAAAAGAGTTTGTTTGTAATCACAAAATAAATATAATTAATTATTTTTTAGAAGCAAACAAGTCTAATTAATATATAAGCAACAAAATTCAAATATTGGAAATATAACAACAACAAAAGAAAGATCTAGCTCAAATTCACTCAAGTAAAAGATTAAATAGCCTTGATATGTCTATCAGAAGTAAAAATATCTAAATAAACATATAAAAAATCTTTCTAAAATCATATTTCTAAAATCACAATTCTGTTACTATATTTTCTAACACAATGTTAATTATCATCTATTAAAATTAAATGGGTCAAAAATGCATGTTTGAGCTAAAAGAGGAAGAAAATGATTTGTTATTTGTAAATTTTAAATAATTCATTACTAATTTTTATATATAAAGAAATTGTTAAATCATACATTGATAATTGAAAATTAGGCATCAATATCGAGGTAGGAAAAAGATAAGGTTACTGAAATAAAGTTAATTAAGTTATGCAAATACGTATCATTCTTAATCATGTCACATTATCATTAATTTATAGGAATAAGATTTTAATGGTAGAATAGATGTTCATGAGTATGAACCCTAGCGATTCTAAAAGATTTTAAATTAAAAATGATTTCTAAAGTAAGCATTTTTTTAAAAAAAATCAAATTATAAATCATTCCTATAAGTTATAGGTTCGGACGCAGCTATTTTACTATAATTTTTTCTTTTTAATATTCGTGAATATGTCTGGATTAGTTTACACGCACACCTTCACTAATCTCATGCACAATTGTTTTACCCTACGACATTTATATTTCACTATAATTACAAATACATATTTAATATTTTATTAGAATGTAACCGTTAGAATCAAATAATTTTATTATATTAATTCTTTATATGATTAATAAAATAAAATTATTACTTCGAAGAGACAAAAACATTAGAAGTATAAACCAATAAATTTAATAATCTGCAGCTTAACCATATAAAAGAGGTGACAATTTAGTTACTTTTTTAATCTTAGTGAAGGGTTGGGTTTTCCAAGCTAAGTTTTTATAACTTTTTTTAAATGTAATTTTTTTAAGTGTGTATATATATTTTTTTCTCTTTTTTTTTCTTCCTTTTATTGGTGAGTATCTTCTATTTGGATCAGTTTGGGTCGATCTTTAAATTATATAAACTCATCTCTCTCTAAATCTTTTAGAATTTACCAAATCATTAGGCCAACTCATAATGATTGATGTTGTTTTATATATGTTAATACGTATAATTTTTTTTTTCTTATTTAAATTACATTAAGTCAGTTAGGTTGGACCAATTTTAGTGACATCAACCAATCAATTTTTATATAACACAGATCGATCTCTAAACTGACCGATATCGATTTGCTCGATTGGATCAGTTTATCGAAATTTTTTATCCACCCAATATTTAATCCATCCCTAGTAAAAAAAGTGAATGCTTCCCTAATTTTTTTTTTCAACCCCCACTTCCCCCAACCATACTTATGTTTGAGGAAATGCCATTTATTTAATCAAAACATTAATAATATTAAATACGTTTGAACTTTAAATAATTAACTTATACATTTAAAAAATCTAAGATACAGGGGGGAAAATATATTATAAGCACTACATTTGATCATGTTCTTTGCGTAGATAAAAGTAATAATATTAAATGAAAAGGAAAAGAACAATAATAGAAAATAAGTTTTAATTATTGTGTATGGGTTGGATATTTGCTTGTCCAACATTAAAGTAGACAGTACTATTTTAAAAATATGAGATTCCTTTCTTTTTTGGAGGCTACCCTATCCAAAAATTTTAAATTTTAGAAATGATTTTCTAATTTTTAAATAATACAATTTAAATATTTGGTTTAATTTCTTCAGATCATCTGCCCCTTTTTTAATCAATAGAGTTGTTGTAAAAACATTTTATGGATTTTCGTTGAATTACCAACTTTATAATTATATTTAAATTCAACATGAGGATTTCTTTCACTTAATTATAACTGTATATAAAAATGCAATGCTTTACTATTTCTTTCTTTTTTTATATCAAAATACATTTTTGTCCCTCAAACTTAGAGTAGGTGTCCACTTAATTGAGGAAGAGAAAAATAGGGAAAGGTAAAAATCCAATAATTAATCCCAAAAATATTATTAGATTAATATATTTTGTCAAATAAAAATAAACTAAATACAGTTAACAACTTAGGGTCCCTTTGATAATGTTTATATTTCTAGTTTTTTTGATAAATCAACTTGTTTGATAACCCAACCTTTTTAAAATGTATAAAATTTGAGAAAATTTCTAAGAGATTAGAAACTATGGAAAGTAGTTTCGTTTTTTTGCGTGTTCCAACGTATCACTATATAAGATATATTGTACTTTACAAAACAAAATGGGTATTGGGTTTGTTAGGTAGGCATCCACCTGTAAATTAAACCACTTTTTGGATCGCTTCACATGCATTAATTTTATTTTTTTTATATTTAAACTATTATGTTTTTTTAAAGAACAAATATATTTTCTATTTTATAACTTAAAAATATTTTGGTCATTATATATTTTAAACAAAAAATATATTTGCTATTTAATAACTTAAAAGTATTTTAAAAGTTTATTCTGATTTAAGCTATTATACTATCTTAAACAAAAAAAAAAATATTTTCTAGTTTTAGAATTAAAAATATTTTGTAAAGAAATCCACGATTCACATGCATTAATTTTGTTCTTTATATTTAAGCTATTATATCTTTTTAAAGAACAAATATATTTTCTATTTTATAACTTCAAAATATTTTGAAATTTTATTCTTTATTTAAGCCATTATAATTTTAAACAAAAAATATATTTGCTATTTATTAAATTAAAAATTTATTCTATATTTAAGGTATTATATTTTCCTAAACCAAAAATATAGTTTCTGCTTTTAAAATTAAAAATATTTTGGAAATTTATTTTTATTTAAAATTAATAATTTATATTTTAAAAACAAATAAGTTTATAAATTATAATTTCTTTGATGAATTATATTATTCAAACTTATATCATATCTACTCAATTTTAATCTAATTAAAAATAAAAATAAGTTAGTTAAAGTTATATATCCTTGATCAAGAGGCCTGGATTCAAATCACCGTCTTTACAAATTGTTGTAAAACAAAAATAAGAAACAATAACTGGTTATCAAATATATTTTTGTTTTTATTTATTATTTGCAAAAAATAGGAAATATAAATGGTTACCAAACTTATTCCTAAAAAGAACTAGAACAACGAACATAAAACAAAAAACGAAAAATAGAATACGAGAACATTATCAAATTGATCCGTAATTATCACATATCTAACGTTAGTCAACTAAACAATAGTTCATGCGTCATTTATAATCTTTTTCAAAAAATTTCAAAGTCCAAAATGTCCATTTAGAAATTTGACAAAATAGACACTGCTCTAGATTTAGATACTAAAAATGCATTTTGTCTTTTTTTTTTTTTGGAAAACTTTATTGTTGAATTTAAATCAATTTTTCGTTAACTAATTTTTATTGTTTTTCACATAATTTACTTTTCAAACGTTCAATTTGTTTTAGTGATAAAAAAAAAAAAAAACTTGTTTTAGTGACAATTTCCTTCTCCTTCTCGAGTACATTAACGGAAAAAAGAAACTTAAAAAACTTTCAATTTTATCAAATTAAACTTCATGTTTGAGATTGAATACGTTTCAACTTTTTTTTCCAAAATTTTGTCAAAATTGTCTCTTTTGATATTTTATGAATAATATTTAGGTGTTTTATTAGGAATTAGGACCAATATCTCCGCTTACTACCATTAGAAAATAGAAAGTTATATATATATTAAAGAAATAAGTATCTTTGAGTTTTTTAATGGTGGTGTAAATAAGATAGATAAGCAACTAAATGATATTTATATTTTATTTTAAAAAATAAAAATTGAGTGATTTCAAATGCATTTCGTTGCTTAATAGTTTGATGTGAGTTGTTTGTTATCACATAGAGGTAATATATGCGATTTCAAATCGTCTTTTTACCTAAAATATTTTGTTAATAAAAAATTTTGTACGATTTCATGGAATTTTAAAGTATACTTATTTTGTTAACCTTGTTATATTTTAATTTTTAATTAATAAATTGTGGTTAAAATCGATAAACTTTTTATTGTATTTTCTTTTCAAACAAATACAAAATATATAAATTTAATTATATTCATTTGAAACAATTTTTTTGGATTCTGATTTGAAATCATTTCTGGAACTTTTTTTATGTCAATTAAAAAAAAGTGTTAAATGATTAGTTCACGAGCAATTTTCTAATTTAATTTTCTAATTTAATTTTGAAGAATTATTAATTTCACCGTTTATTCAAATTTAATTTAAGGTTGTACCCGTAAATGAAAAGTTTAGGATTAAGATATGATTGATTCACTCAACTTTAAAAATCTTCATAAGCATTAATTATTGCGTGTTTTCAAACTTTCTATGAATGAGTCCTAAATATGTAACTTTCATATTTTCATGAGCTCTACCAACTAAAACAATCCGAAAATAATTACAATACCATGAGATATTTATTTATGGGTTTGGGCCAATTTCATGTTGAAATAAAATGTCAATTTTGAGTGTAGCTGTTGAGTGTTGGATGTGGTTTTCCTTTTGAATTTTCTTTTATTGTGTTTGTATTTTTGATTGATTATTTCAATTATGTTCTATAAAATTTATTAAGAAGATTCATCATTTTAATCATTTGTAGGCTGCTTTTTTTTTTTCTAGTGAAAAGTAAAATCATTAGAAAGTAAAATAATATTTGCCTATGGTATATTGAGATTATAATTTATAGATAATTTTGAATAACTCATTGCATGGTAATTTTATGTAAGTGAGGACTTACAAGATCATGTAATTTTGCAGCACAATGTTGAATATAAAAGGTTGTATGCGTAGACATATGCGAGTTGCAAAAGTCGCATCAAGACTAGGAGTAATATGTTGAACGATTATGACGTGTCAAGTCAATGTTGATAGAATATAACAAATAATAACTAGTCAAATTCGGTTATCTAGTGAGAATAATCAACTTGGTACAAGTTGGGTTGTATAATAAACCAATATGACCATTTCACGTAGAGGATACAACGAGAAGTCTTTGTATTTAATAAACCATTGTGACCATTTCAAGTCTTTGTGTGTATATATATATAGGTATGACAATCCTATATTAAATTCATAGAATATTAAATCCTAATAACTAGCTACCATAATCTTCTTATGAAATACAATAACATGGTTGGACGAGGGAACAAGGGAACAATTAATCAAACATTTGATTTTCTTGTAAATAGTCGTGATTTAAATTTTTATAAATTCGCTATTCCATCTTTTAATCAACCATCTAAAAGTGTACTAGATTTAAAAAAAAAAAAACATATATTGAATTTAAATCAAAATTAATTTCTTTATTTTTTTACGTAGGTTCTAAATTCAAATAGAGAACAAATATGTATTTTATTCCGGTTCAATATTTTATTTTTTATTATTTAACTTTTTGAGTTAAGCATATAGAATAGAAAATTGACATTTCAACTCATCAAATGTATATCTTAAATAATTGAGCTACGTTGATTTTTATATTTATCTTCCATGTGAGTAACAAATAATTATAATTTTATTAATAAATAAATAAAAACCTGTAAAATTTTATAAATGAAAGATGAATTCTTGTCATCCAACTTCTTTTGGTTTTTCAATAATTTCAGTATCAATCAACAGATATTTATTTATTGTTTTCTCGAAGGAATTTATGACTCCTGTCCAATTTTGATGTCAGAATATAGAATATTCCTTTCATTAAATCATTTTTAATTTTATCCGAGAAAATGTCAATTATGAGTCAAGTTGTAATTTTTTTAAAAAAATATATTTCTATCGTTTATAAATACTCGAGAGATTTTGTAAGACTATGCTGTAATATACTAATTCGAAGAAATTTCACCATATTTCCTAATATTTTTTAAAATTAAAATAAAAAGAGAATAACTTTAGTTAAAGATAATTTTGTACTTCAATAAGTGGAACAACCAAGTTGGTACTTTTGAAAATCTAAAAGGTCAAAAAAAGAAAAAGAAAAAAAAAACTAAGGCCAACATCAATTATCATAATAGTATTTTTACCTTTTCAACAACATTAAATTATATACTTTAAAAAAGAAGGGAAAAAACCTTTGTAGCAAGTACATAATTTGCTTTTTAAGTGGAACTTTTTTCTTTCCTCCCATGATTTTGCCCCCACTTTGATAGTAAATTTGTTTACCTTTTAGTGGGGAAGAGGGAAATAGATTTTTTTGTTTAAATATTATTTTACTATAGATTTAGAAGGTATATTTTGGTTCTGGACTTTTAATTTTGATTCATTTTAGTTCAGGTACACTTTGAAACGTTCGTTTTGGTTCCTGTATTTTTGAAAAGGGATCAATTTGGTCACTTCATTTTCATTTTATCTCGTTTCTTTTTATCTTAATTTTAACATGATATTTCATGAAATGTAGTCGTAAATCTGTATTAAAAGGTTTTCATTGTGTATAAAATTTGTTTTTAAATTTTATAAATAAATACTAAATTGGTCACTTTTAAGGTGCATGAACTAAAATAGACGTTTTAAAAGTGTAATTAATGAAATGAATAAAAGTTGAAAGTACGTGACCAATAATAAACATTTTAAAATTACAAAGATAAAAATAAACGAGTTAAAAGTAAAAGCGACCATAATACTGAGATGTTTTTCTTCCTCATGTACAATTAATTTGCAATATTCTCAAATTAATTTAGAAGCTTAGAGAAGAACAAAAGTTTGCTTATTTGTGAAAGACATTATTAAGAGGTGCTATTTTATCATTTTTAATATCATAAAATACAAAAGAAAAAAGTTAAATTATATAACAATTTAAGTATTTTACTTTTTTTTTTAAAATTACTTTTGTGCATTTCTATTTTTCTTTTCATCCATAAAAAATAGGTAACAAAAAATGAGATAATAGTTGTAAAAAAGAAACAGAAGAAAAAAATAATAATAAATAAAAAAAATTCAAAACACATAAAACAAGAGTGAATCATACTATCATGTGTCTTGAACAAATCGTTTCTTTGGAGTACTAACGAACATAAAATTATTTTTCCCATGTTTAAATTTTTAATTGAATATTTTAAAAATTAGAGGAAATTTCAATTTAAAAATTGTCTATTTCAAAGTTTGTTTCAAGTGGTTAATTTACTGCTGTAGTTATTCAGAACAATTAGTACCTACATGCTTTACAAAATAATTCATTATTATTTTTAATTAATATTTAATTTAAATCTATTATAATAATTATTAACTTAAGTTCTTCATCTCCATCCTACAGTTATATATACTACTTTTCATTCTAATACTTGTCCTTCACAAACATATCATTATAAGATAAATAAATAAATCATGTGCCTATGTTACATTTATATTAAGAAATTATGACAATGATTAAAATAATTTTTTTATTAAATTTTTGAAAATTAAAATAGAGCTCTCAATAGCTCAAAAATCAATGATTCCAATTTTTTATTTTTTTTATTTAGTATAATTTCCCTGATTTTTTTTTATTTTTTTTTTCTATGCAAGATGCAAAGATTCCAATTGTTGGTCTAAAACTATATTGTCTCATTTAATTTATACACTTTGGATAAGGTATGACACATGTTAGAAACATATTGGTGAATGAATGTATAATAAAGCATTTTCATAACTTCAAGGGTGATTTCTATTTTCTATTTCAATCTCTTAAATTATCTGTTCTAATCCTAAAAAATCATATTTATTTTCATCATTATTTTATTGTTAATGGTTTAATAGATAGATAAGTTATATCGTCAAATACGTGTATTAATGTGTATTGATGATGGTTTATACTATTAAGAATTAGTACAAATCTATGTTAGTTTATATTAGTGTTTCAACATTTTAAGAATTATGTTTGGTACTCATTTTGGTAGGTATTTTCGTAGCTAGAAGTTATTTTATAAGTGGAAGAGTTGATGTAATTTGGGGAGAGTTTATAGGTTAGTGCCTTAAAGGGGTCGTAGTGTTGGTTTAGAGAGAATTTGAAAGGTAGTGGCCTGAGTTAGTGGTCCGTTATTTTCTTTTTGTATAAATACTTGTAACAATTCTCAATTCAATGATGAATAGAAGTTCTTCGTACAGTTTCTCTTTTGTTTCTACTTTGTTGTTCTTTTTGTTTTCGTTACACATACCAGAGCTACAAAAATTGGCTAAATTTAATATTTGGTTGTTAAATACTAAGCGGTAGAATAATATCAAGGACGAAAAGAGTAATTTTTAAAAAGTTTAAAGACTAAATTAAACGTTTTGAAAGTTCATATATCTATTAGAATTAGACACGATAATGAAAGTAAATATTACTAGACACTAATAATACAATCTTAAAAGTTTATATATGTTTTTTCTTAAAAAAAAAGTTATATACTAAACTTTTAATATATATATATAATAAAATAAAATGATCTATGCCATAAATGGAACAGGCTGTTGCATTGGAACTTCCAATTTTTGTGTTAGAATATTACCAAAATTAGAAGTGGGTTCAGAAAAATGTGAATGTTGATAGATATTATTTTTTTTAAAATGTAAAAGTAAGAAAACAAGTATTTAACATAATGAATAAGCATCTCACTACTATTAAATAATTTAAATTTTATTTTATATTAATATTATGTTTATATTATATTATTAATATTTTGTAGACTTTTTTGATACTACAAAAAATATTGATTCACCCTTCATGTCAATGTGGAAGTCATAAAAACTTAATACTTTTGAAATGAATTCCATTTTTTTTTATATATATCTGCTTTGCACTTTTTCTTAATAAAATTTTTTGGAGTATTCCATTTTAATCCTGTAACTTTTTTAAAAAATAATAATAATAGTAATTAAAGATGTCACCATTAGCTAAGCTTGATTTAAAAATTTTAATGTAATTTAATGGATGCCTTAAAAAAGGAAGGGTAGGGTTGTAGATCACATGCCTTAATAATTAAATTATTGCTATGTTTTGTATGGTTGCATAAGTGTGATTAAAATAATAATTGAAATTAAATCAGAAAAGCATTAAAAATAAGCTTTGGTTTGGGATGAGAATATGCATGATCGAGCATTAATAGAATAAAATATATGGTTTGGTTGAAATTGGAATGCATGTTAATTGTACTAATAAATTGATGAAGGATAAAAAAAATGACACAATTTATTGTTAATACTTAGCTATATAAAAATTTTGGAGGCAACTATTTTACATGTATTTTCAAATGTAGTATAAATTTAAAATAGATAAAAAAAATAGTATAGTCTAACTTAAAATCAAACTCAAATCTAATGTAAAACATACCCACAAAAGTCACACTCATGCTATATTTGAAAAAAAAATAAATGAGAAATCAATTTTTACATGTAACCTTGGCTAGATGTATCAATTTTGATCGAGATTTTTAATTTCATGAAATTAGACCGTAAACTTGGATGATTATTGTCATTTTTATCCTCTATTAAAAATTAGTTGATTCACCCACTAATTTGAGCAAAAATCAAATCAATGTGAAAATCTTCAAAGATTCATTAATATGAGTGAAATAAAATTTTGCAAAAAATTAAGTTTCATTAACGCAGAAAATTAAATTTCATTAATGCATAAAAGCAACCATTGAATAATCCCATCAAAATTCTAAACTTTCAACAAACAAAAACCAACTCTAGCATAGTTTTTATTTGAAATTTTATCAATTTCTTACTAAAGGTATGTTTTTAATTCATCGAACACATATTGAATACTTTTTTTAGCATTTCTTCTAATGAAATCTTATCAAAATATTTGCTACTCTCAGCTAAGCTTAAGGTGCAATTGAATGATATTAAAAGTTTTAGGATAAAAATTACAATACTTATCCAAGTTAAAGATAACAATTGCTGTATTTTTTAAGTTTTAAGGTAAAGATTACAACACTCATTAAATGCAATTCGATGAAAATAAAAATTAAGGCAAACCAATTGATACATGTCATGTTTAATGTGAAAATTAATTTTTTTTCCCTAAGGTATTTAGATTTATGGGGCAATTGTATATATAGCAACCTAGCCCAATACCCCCTAAATTAAAAGAAAAAGAAAGAAACTAGCCCAAAATATTAGCAAATCCAGCACAAAGCTTAAAAAATTACAAATAATGCAGAATTTCAAGCCCAAAAAAAAAATTATGTCTACACATCTAAACATTGCACAATTTATGAGTAATAGTCCATATAGGTGATACACGTCTATCATGACCCTATCAATATTAAACGTCTATCTGTAGTAGATATCTATCGCTAATATACTATATCTATATAGAATGAAAATGATATATTATCATTGATTACGTAACAAAAAAAATTAAAAATTAATAAAAACATTCTATCAATGGATCGATGACGGTCTGATATAAGACTTAAATGAGTGATATACAAGGGTAGGAAGAGATTGGAAAAGAAAAAAAAAAACCTGAAATAAAGAAGAAATTCATTCCAAATAAAATTTAGATTCTACCTAATATGCTTATTGGGTAAATTTTTAGTTTATTAAGCTTTATTTGTTAGAATTATATTTTGATGGACTCTCTGCCCAAAAGTTTCCAGCTGCCGTAATAATGTATTTGGGCCACTTTTAAAAGCCCAAATTGGTGACCCATTAAGTAAAAATTCAGACCCATATATCTCTAAATTAAATAACTACTGAAAAAAT
Organism: Momordica charantia; assembly: GCF_013281855.1. Classification (NCBI taxonomy): domain Eukaryota; kingdom Viridiplantae; phylum Streptophyta; class Magnoliopsida; order Cucurbitales; family Cucurbitaceae; genus Momordica; species Momordica charantia. The sequence goes on along the minus strand of NW_028275162.1, from coordinate 22,603,352 downwards.
ATTTTCGGACTTTGTGTATTTTTATCAATTTTTAGATTTATTAAGCACGTCATTTTTTAATTTTTAATAACTTTAATAATAATGTTGAAAAAACTATGAATAGGAAGAGCTGAGTATGAAAGGTTTTGCAGGTTTTTTTTATTATTTATGATTTTACATTTAATTGTACTTTCAAAAGTGGTTGAAATTGCAACAATTTTACTGACTTATCCATTATCTTGAAAGATGTTCATTTTTCTCATAGGCCTCCTTCCCACGAGACCCGCCTAAATGGGACGGGTAATCCCTGTTTAAATTTCTCGGGGATGGGGTAAAATTTTCCCCACCACCTAAATGGGGACGGAGACAGGTAACCGTCCTCATTCCTGGCTCCGCATCATTTTTTTTTAATATATTTAGACACACGCTGAAATAAATTATATTATTTTCTTTATACATACATGTACTAAAAAAATCATGTATTCTTCTTCACCCACCCACCTAATATATATATGAGAGAATGAGACCTTAGAAATTAAGTAATTAAATAAAAATTTCTTCAAGAAAAAAAATATTTATTGAAAATACTTTTAAAATTAAAAATAATAAATGGGGAAAAATCGCTATGGAAAACTCGATCTCACGAATTCTACGTGGGAACCCCCGACCCGATCCCCACAAAATTTCGTGGGGAATTTCATGGGGATAGGAAATTAAATGGGGGGCAAGGATGGAGATGGGAAGCCTTCCTCTTCCTCGGCCTCGCCCCGCCCATCAACATCCCTAACCATCTTCCCCTACATCTATATACATGGAGTTCACATCTACTTCTTTTAGAACAATTTACTTTGTCTCTTAGTTTGCTTCTTGTCCATCTTTGGATTTCTTCAAAATTTATAGATTTTGTAGCGTTGCACAATAGCCTAGCACATTTTGAATCTTACAAAATAATTTGATTTTTTTAATACAACAAATATGAGGGTGAAGATTCAAATCCACTATCCATTTTGTTCGAGATAGATTTCTTATTCGGTTGACTAAGCTTAGGTTGACACAAATAGCTTGATTTCAATATCAATATGTGAACAATATTAAGGAAATTTTTTTGAAATACAGATATCAATCCTTCGAATAAATGGTTATAAACTATTTCAGAATTAATATTGATATTATTTATATTCTAGAAGTTTGTGTATCGACATAAATTAAAAATCTAATTACTACTGATATTTTCAATTTATCAATTTATATGATTATTAATTATTTTTTCCCCTACTAACATTAAGACAATAGTGTTATTGTCATTATTTTCAATTCTTTTTAATGAAAATAACATTTTTAGTAAGTACTGAATTAAAAATTAGCTAAAATTTTCTTTAATAGATATAGAAATATTTTCATTGTCAAAAACCAATCGGGGCAATGACAATGAATTTTTTTCGTCGCTAAAGCATAAAATTCTTGTAGTGTTAATTATAATTAATAATAGAACTCCAATTGAATTTGGATTTCAAAATCAACAATTATACAATAACTTTCTTCTACTATTATTTCACCAACGAACTTAATTACATTCATGTCTATCAATTTATAAATACATAGTAGTGTCTTTTTTCTGAAGTTATTAAAAGATTAAATAAAAAAAAAAATTACTTGCAATGCATGTGGAAATAGACTAGTAAAAAAAGTGATGGGTCCTTAAAATATCCTAGATCCAAAATTAAACCACATTCAATTATGAGAGAGGATTTTCGATGCTAAATCTACAGGTTCATGCATTGTTTGGCTCTCTCTCTTATTCACTTCTTTAAACTCTCTTGGTGTCTGATATTGATTCTTTAAAAGGGCCAAGAATCTTTCTCATAGTTTGACTTTCATGTTTCTTACATGTTAGATCTCAATCGAGAACTTCTTGTTTAATTTCATCTCAATCTTAATACACAAAAATTTTAGTTTAAGGGAAAACGAAGCGAAATTAATAATAATCCTCAACCAGTTAAATATCTCTAGAGAAATGATTATCGTATAATGAGTAAAGTAGAGTCATAATTTAGGAATGTACTTCATAAAAGCTTAATAGGACGGCTGACCCAGGTCAACTAAAACCCCCAAACTTAGTTAGAAACATTAAAAAAGGTTGAGCTTTCGATACGAACACCGTATGTTCAACCAACAAGCCATGCTCCATGAATCAAGTGTTCCATGAATCAAGTGTGTTGGTCTTAGCCCATGACCCTAACTCAAGAAAGTTCTGCCTCATGGGGAGAACCTATAGATCGAGCAGCTGATAAGGCCAAGCTGCATGAGTCGAGTCTCTTGGACTCTAGTCCATGAAACAAGCACCATTAGCTGCCCACATTCTCTCTCATGTTTTGAAATCTACTTGGCCCTCAAATTTGAATCCTTTAGATATGGAGAATTCAAAAGAAGAAGATATCTAGAAGATTCTAGATTTTCCCCCTATAAATAAAGAGAAAAGTCTTGTAATCAAATTACGCTACAAAAATTCTAAAACACTCGTTACGTTTAACCTATACCCATATCTGATATAAGCATTACATTAGTGTCTATTCTCTTACTTTTGTAAATTTTATTAATCAAGAAGAGTGATGTAAATTCAGATCAATTTAAAGCATCAACGTCTACTCAAACATATCCCACTAAAAGAAACATACAACTCACAAAGTACATGAGATAAAAAGAAAATTATGTATCATCATATAGTGGGGGGAGAATATCCAAAAGCGAGGAATGAGGATAGAGAAAAATCCAAGGCCTTACAAAATGGAAAGCCCACGCAAAACCTCCATTAAAAATAATAATAATAATTTTTTAAAAGTCGCCACGTGTCGAACATAGGAGCTCCGAAAGTTAAAACCGCCACTCTAATATCCGCCTTTTATTCCACACAACGGTCGCTGTCGGTAAATTTGTGGCTGCCAATTTCTTTCCCATTTTTTATTTTTCCTTAAAAATGCCAAAAAAGTCCCCCGCCCAATCAGAAGCGAGTTGCTCGGAAGACATCCACAAGGCGGACGTCCCATTGGTCCAGCAATGTACACGTGGAAAAGTGGACAACGGATGGTGACGTGGCGAAAAAGCGCATTCAGATAATTTAGGGACAGCCTCAAATCCACCTGACATGTTCTCTTTTTTCTTTTTTCTTTTTCTTTTTTTTTCCATTTAATTAATATCCGGTTCCTCATCCACAACTCCTGGCCTACCTTCTCAGCCCCTGACCGAGATATTTTATTTATTTATTCTTTTTTCTTTTCTTTTCCTGGTTAGCAAATAGCAAGTATCTTTTCAATATCATTTTCCTTCAATATTGTTTTCTTTTTAGATAATGTGTTTTTTTATTTTTATTTTTGCAACACATGATTTTGTTTCAATTTAATAACCCTTTTAAAAAATATTAATCAATACTAACATTTAAAATCTAGAATATAAGTTAGGATAAACGATGTAATTTGAAATAAATAAAAAAAAAAACTAGTACACCCATGGGAAGTGAGAAAATAGCCTAAGTTAGGACAATATCTCTATCGTTGCAAAGTTTTAGAGATGAAAATCAAAAAGTAAACCATATGGAGACTTTAATATAAAGTAGATAAAAAAATATAATTATAATAGTTTTTTTAAATATAGATCAAATATGAGGTAAGAATTCAAACTTTACACCTATAAATGAGATTGATAAAGTATTAGTTAGTTTAACTATATCCATGTTGTAAATGTACAAGTAAAAGTATAGATGACCGTTTTTTAAAAAAAAAAAAAAAACTGATGGAAGGTCAATTTTTGAAATAGAAAAAAAGTTTAACAAATTTTATTTGGCCAAGATTTTTTGTTCCCTTTATGGATTTGATGGATTTACCAAATAATAATAAAGAAAATAAAAACAGAGGCTGTCCACGTCCAGATTCAATTGATTTGCTTTTTTAATTATGACATTCATGTATGTATTTTCATCTAAAATTCAAACTCCATTGTACTCTCACAATTTCCAATATAATGAAATAATAACAAACCTTTTACTAATTATTAATCCAATAATCTTCATTAATATAACTTAAACGTAACACAAATCAATGTCTTTATATATATAAAAAATACAAATGAATGGTTTTACGAAAAATTAATAAAACGGGGTACGAAATAATGACGTCATGAATGGGATAGAAGCTATCCCAATTTATAAGGGGTTGGCCAACAGAAGATAATAGAAGAAACAGCCACATGTCATCCTGTTAAGCTTCGGACGTGAGCCACAAATTTTATTTTTTTCTCTTCCTTTTTCCATTTTATTAAAATTTAAAAATTCTGTCAGAAAATAATGGTGACTACAACATTTGTTTTAAAATATATTATTGTTTATTATCTTTTTTAAGAAAAATTATTCATCAATTATATATATATATATATATATATATATATTTTACAATATGTGGGGTGGATATATATTTTACAATATGTGGGGTGGAGATCGAACTCATAATCTTTTGGTCGTACATATATGTTAATTACCACATAACTATAATTACTGCTTCAGTATATGATTAAGGTCAATATTTTTTTTTCTTGACACAATTAAGGTCAATGTTTTAAACATTAGTATTGATGAAATGTCGAGATTTCAATTTCGTGGAAATGCCAATATAAATATTGATAACATGCAGATATCAATGGATATTCCTAGGTATGTTACAAAAGTACAAAATTTGTAAAAAATATTTAAATTAACAATTTTGCATTTTTCTCTTTCTAAATAAGTTTGAAATGATTAATATTAGAGAAATTGTAGCAAAAATCTTTTATAAATTTCAAAATATACACTTAATTTTAAATTTTCAAATATAGCAATTTTTTTTTACTTATACCAATAGTATATTAGATATTCATATCAATAGTATAGATGTATATCACATACATATTGCACGGACACCCATATCATTGATCAGATATATTACATATATATATCATTTGGATAAAGTTGTCATTTTAAAATTGGACCTCCGTTTCCTTTTTTAAAAAAGTGTTATGTTTGAAAAAACTAAATGTGGTTGCTATTTTACTAAATGTTTTTGCCATATTTACAAATGTCTTTTAATATTAATATTATATTTATATTAATGATACTTTTCATATTTTGTCAATTTTCTTTTTATAATATTATGAAAATATCCGTTTACTGTTTACGCTGATCTCGAACCTATTGTCATGTGTCCATGTACACATATATATCTTAAAAAATGTTTTAATTTTGTATATTTGTAATTTTGTTGCATTCTATTTCTTTTAATACTTATCCATTGTATTTTGCAATTTGCATCAACAAAAAGGGGAAAAAAAAAGGAAAAAGGGAATATGTGGTAGCGACTTTTGTTGATCTTCACCGGAAGCCAAAGTTCTCAGTCTCGGTGTTCCCGAGCTACATCATCATTTCATTTCTCCTCCTTCTTCATTCTTCACGGGTTTTCATCCACTGCCAATTCCAATCTCCATTTTCTCATCTTCTTCCTCTTTCTTTCTTCATTTTCTTCACATAATTGCCTTCTGCCTCGAGACCCTCGACTTCCTGGGCTTTTGATTCCAGTTTCGATTCGGAATTTCGACGGAGCAGACTGATTTTCGAGGTCCATCGGCGTTTCATCTCGATTTCTAAGCTTTCTCCCGCATCTCTGTTCCGTTACGATTATTGTTTCCCGTGTAATTTGTTCATCAAGTTGTTGTCTCAATTCGTAGCAGGGCGATTGATCTGGTTTGTAATTTGTTTTCTGCGTAACCAAGAGTTTTGTGATGCTGAAAATGAAGTTTTTGCTCGCGTTTTTGTGTTCTTCTCATGCTTCTCCTTCCAAATCGTGCAATTAGTTCTTCTTCTCCTGCTCTTGTACGGACAAAACCTCTCTTTATTTCAGCGAAGTCCACTGGCGCGAATCTGATTCATCTCCAGAGATTAGTTCTGTCGCCGATTACTCAATTTTAGGGTTTCTAAGAACACGGTCTCGAAATTTCGGTTCTGGAGTTGGTTTTCTCATGAGAATTAGGATCGTTAACGCACCTGGAAGTGGAATTGGAACTAAATCGGTTCGATATCAAGCTGTAGAATGAATTATTTATTCCAAGTGTTGAAAAGTGTAGAGGATCTCTTGGTTTTTGGAAATTGAGTAGCAATCAACTTGGAGGAGACCGGAAGACAGAGGTGTTTGGAATCGGCCTCTGTAAAAGCAGAGCAAGCATGCAATCACAAGTATGTATAATCCATTTTTCTTATCCTCTCCCCTTAATTTGGACCAACAATTCCTTTGGTCCGTTTTGGTAGCTTCAAAGTCGTTCAGATCTTATTAATTATTGGTATGAGAATCGAGAAATAATAGGGAGAACGTGTTTTTGCTGCGTCTATGTCTCTTTTTTCCATGTGATGTATTAGATGATTATTGGTTGATATTGAAATTTGAAAGTTGGGCCTCCTACAATTACTCCCGAGAAACAGGAAACTTGCATTTCAGAACTTTCCGAGAATATCTGAAAGCTGTTTGACATTATTAGTTTGCTGATTGGCTCGATCTACTATGACAACATATCCAAACCGATCACTAATTCTGCTTTTTTTTCTCCTTTTTTTGTTTTTATGGAATTTGCACATGTCATAAAACTGGGTAGATATTTTTTCTGTTTGTTAAGAACATATATACATATATAAATGGGGCATCGGGTGAGACTGAAGAAGACATAAAAGTTTACTCGTATTCTCACCATTTCTTCAGTTCATTAGCGTTTTTGTTTGGTTCTTATAATCTTATCCGTGATATCCCGTGCACCATTTTTTTCTTTTGATCATTCTGGGAATTCTAACTTTGTAAGAATCCATTACAGCTCGAGTTGAAGTAGTTTCTTTCAAAAACCAAATTCGTTGAGATCGGAAGACAGAGGTGTTTGGCTCCATTGTTCATCACTGCAGCTCACTGGCGGAGGTCTCTCTTCTGACAACATGAATTCTGCAGTCTATGAATCAACTGCGTCTCCTGACCGACATTCTTCGGCCAATATCCAATTGAAAGAGGACAATTTTTCAACTGTGAAGGAATTTTCTCCCAAGGTTTGGTTTGCATTGCCCAATTTCTCTGTTCCAGAATTCTAATCCATTTCATTTCAAGCTTTTCTAAAAAACTTGCCCTATGTTTTCATTGGTTAGATAAGGAAGCCCTATACAATTACAAAGCAAAGAGAAAGGTGGAAGGAGGAAGAGCATCAAAAGTTTATTGAAGCATTGAAGCTATATGGTCGTGATTGGAGACAAATAGAAGGTATAGTTGAACAAAAACATCATATGGCATATAATCAAACACAAGATATAGATTTATATATATATACTTTTTCCATTTTCTCTTAAAAATTATCTTTGTGTAACAGAGCATGTGGGCACCAAGACTGCAGTTCAGATTCGTAGCCATGCCCAAAAGTTCTTCTCCAAGGTCTAATGCTCTTATTCCACTACCTATTATCTGCCTTAATATACATATTCTGATTTATGAATCATGCAAGTAATTGTTAAGAATCACAAGGGGTGCAAATGATCCCTTGAAGGATTGATGCTTGTTCTTCTGGATCTTCCGACTTCTCATGTTTTACTTTAATTTCCTCAGGTCACGCGGAATTCAAATGGGTGTAGCACAAATTTAGTGGGATGCATCGAGATTCCTCCTCCGCGTCCGAAACGAAAACCAGCGCATCCATATCCACGTAAAGAAGTACCTCAGGCTCATAAAGCAGTCCCCATTTTGGAACAGACAAGGTCTTTGTCTCCGCAGTTTTCAGACAAAGAATGTCCATCTCCAACATCAACAATAGCAGCAGCAAGCGGTTCGGATACGCTCGTTTTTGCGAACTCGAGAATTCTTCATGACAGTGCATCTCCAGATTCATCTATTCCATCGACAGAACCGAACTCATCTTTATTGGACAATGAATCTCCAACACCACCAGCCCCAGGGACATCAAATTCAATCCCCCATGAGAGATTTTCAAAGGTGCAACTTCTATTTGTTTTCCTTCTGATAGCTATCTTATTCATTGATTTGTGGAAATTACTTAATCCCTTTTGATGCAACTAAAAGCAAGCTCTGTTGTTATGGATGACAGAATCTAGAGTTGTTTCCAACGGATGATGTACATGATAAAGACGTCTCTACAAAAGAAGTGTCAATCCAGAGTCTTAAGCTCTTTGGAAGGACAGTTTTAGTAACAGATCCCCACAAACAAACCCCAACCGCGGAGATCCGTGCATCTGAGGCTGACCGTAAACCGCGCGAAAAATATAAGCAAACATCACCATGGAACTCCATGGTCATGGAGTCTTCTATGGGGAATACAGAGGGCACCTGGAATCATGGAGCTTTCTATTTCATACAACTCAACAGCGGAAACTCGAATCAAGTAGCAGCTGGTTCTGCAGTCCCGGTATCGTGGTGGGCTTCTTATGGCGGTAGCCCATTTTCTTTTGTGCACTATGTCAAGCAAGCAGATGCAAATTTGAATCCGGAAGTTGATGACAAGGAAACTCACAAGGACGAATCATGGTGCGGATCGAACACGGGATCGGTAAACAGCAGGGAGAACGATATCCCGTTTTCCAACAGAGATGGAGATTCAGTTTGTAAAGATGAATTGATTGGGAAAGCATTGTCTTGTGAGCTAATAAGTAGCCATGAAAAGAATACCAAAGGGTTTGTGCCTTACAAAAGATGCATGAGAGAGAGAGGTACAAAGTCCAACATAATCACAGATGCAGAGAGGGAGGAGAAGAGGATCAGGCTTTGCTTATAGATTCAAGAATTGAATTCTGTACAGGCTTTGGCTTGGTAAGATTTTGGTATTTTTTAGTTTTTAATTAACAATGTCATTTTCATAAGTTGCATTTCTTAGTTCTTTATAATCGTGTCTCTTCTTGTTTACCAAAATAATTGTATCAGTTTTTGTAACTGTAAATTCCCCACTTATTTGTGTAAAACCTCTGCGTGGAAACTGAACATTCGACTTCCTTGAAAAGAGATTAATTGTTCCTTCTGCCTTTTTGTCTCTTTTCTCTCCTTTCATAACTCGTGTGTTTAATGTTTGATATTAAAAAAAACATATCTGTGTTTGAAACTGTTCATAAAAAAATAATAATAAATAAAAGTGTTAATGGAAAAGTAAAATTTATGTATTTTATAAGTCAAGAATGAGGAAATAATGATTTTATTTATGTTTAGGAAAAAATTAAAAATGAGAACAAGGCAGTTTAGAGAGGAAATGGTCAAAACTTTTTTATTTAAGTAATTGAACATAATTCAATGGGTTGGTTAAGATAGTAATATTATTTATTCACGAGAATTGACACTAAAAATAAAAACAAGACAACAAATAAAAACAAGACAACACTAGAGCTTTTTAAAATAAAAATAGAGCTTTTTAAAATAAAAATAAAATCTCAAACATGAGCTTACCATGGTGTCATTTAAAATAAATAAATTATATCGACTTAAAGGTGTTGGGAATGACAAAGGAAAAATACTTTGTAAAAAACTGTTTTTATTTTTGAAACGGTTTGCCCATGTAGAATTGGTAGGAAATAGTTTCAAATTTCGAGGTTTTAAATTATGGAAATGATTTTAAATTCCTGATTGCGTTTGGAACCAAAATGATTCTAAATACTTATAATTAAAATTTATTGTTTGGATGTTTACAAGAAATGAAAAGAAAGTATAACATTTTACTATTATACCCTTAACATTTTTGGTCTTCCTTCCCCCTGCATGTCAAACAATTTGTGAATTGCTTACTAAAAGCAAGCTATAGTACAAGTACTAAGTATCTATCGTATCTTGACTTAAAACATATTAGCGTTTCGTTTCCAACTCTTACTTTGTGTCAAATTCTATAGGTTATATTTGCTAGTTCTCACTTTATTTATATTTAAAAAAATGCAAAAAAAAAACCTATTTTTCTCTTTAAAAAATTGAATGAGCACAAATTGGAAACGAAAAGAAAAAAAAAATCTCAAACCAAAAACATATATGAAAATCTTTTTTCACCTCAATTTAACAACAAAGTGTTCTTTTTTTTTCTTTTTTTTTAATCATAGTTGGTTATTTTACGATATGCAGTACTAAAAAATAAAAAAAATAGGAAAGAAGAAAAATTAAAAAAATAAAAAGAAGAAAAATCTACCAAAAACCATAGAGAAGATCCGAGCAATAATTAAATAGAAAGAAAATTAAATATACTGGAACAAAATAGAAAACCAAACCATGAGGTTACTTGATGATGCAAAAGGTCTCATTGTACAGATTTAAATTATAGTTATTAAAATAAAGATAACAATAAAGAAAACTACAAAAGATATTTGAAACTAAATCTTCCGTTTGATGATCTACTGATAATGAAAAAGGGCGTCGTGTCTGAACGGCGGGCGGAATGGATGAGCGAAAGGTGCCATGTCATGGAGTGAGGAATATCCCGAGTCTCATGTAAGACAACAAAATGCACCTCGAGGTGCTATCGAGGAATTGAGGGACCTTCTAGAGCACATGATATGCAATTGAAATCTCGAGCTAGCCTATTTGTTATGGGGAATCAATGCTTCGGGCCGAATAGAGCTTACCTTCGACACCTGGCTTTCTCCGACACATAGTAGAAGATAATTTTGCGTAGAAGAGAGTTTTACGAGTGTAGATAGGTAAAGTTATATGGCAAAATTAAATTGTTATTTTTTTTCTCAAAAAAAAGAGGGCAAAATATAGATTTTCCTCCCAAATTTGAGCTATATGGAATGGAAAATAATTGAAAAACAGGATTTGAAATCATTTGAGATTTCAAAATTCTTTTTTAATCCAACACTAGAAATAATTTCAAAATCTATTCCCTCCAAATCTGAGGTTTCAAATAGAGGTAAACGAGAAAAGGGGTCAACGTTTATTGAAACTTAATAATCGTTCATTAAACATTTTATTTTCGTGATATTAATTTATAAGAATGGTAACATTTATAAATTAATTGTATGTGTTAATAATATTTAATTTATTTTTATAACAGTTTTCTTAGTTTCCCCATATATATGGGTCTATTGATTTGGAGGAAAAAAATATAAAGAATTACATAGAGGTTTCTATCATTTTCTCTCACGATGCTTACAAAAAATATGGGCTAGTTTTTCGATTTCAATCCACTCTAATAAGTTGGGTGTTGTGTTAACTTTGGGGAGCAACCAACGTATATACGATTTAGTACTGTGGTCGTGCTGAAATTGCTTTTAAGGCAGTGGTTTTTCCACGACACAATAATGATTTTTCGTCTAATTTCTATTCTCATTTTTACAAGAAGGACATTTTTTTTATTACATTAGCAAAAGAAAAGAAAGAAGGACAAGAAAACAAATCAATTCTTCTAATAGGGTAGATCGCGCGCTTAACTCTCTCAATCCATGTTGGATATTTTCTATCTTTGCATGAATTGCTAAAGTGTTTGCGACTTTATTTTACTTTGTGTCCCATGGAATGAGATTCCTTCGACAGCCCTATTTCTACATCTTTCATTGATATCATCTATTATCAACTATACTTCATTATAAAAAACATCATATCTGTTGATCAAATTCCACAATAGATCAACTCCACACTTGTATGCTTAAAGATCATATATCAGTGTTGAAATTAGATTACAAATCAATTCAAACAAGTATTAATATTCCATTGGTATTAGCATAGTTCAATGGTAAAGATACGAAGTTCATTCTTTTGAGGTTGAAAGTCCAAATTCTCACACTCCACATTTTTGTCCTAAAAAGACATTACATTGATGAATAAAATAAAATTTGAAAAATTTCAATCAGTATCAACAAAAATCTTCATCTATAACAATTCTTTACTATTTCATTATAATAATCATCCCCAACTAGAGGTTGTAAATTCAATCTTCCATCCCACATATTGTACTAAAAAATAACCATCTCCTACTAGAAATTAAATTTTTTTGCCGAAGACAAATCATCAGCAAAAGGACGAAAATTCCTCTTTAAAACTCAAAATTGAATAGAAAATACTTGATTAGCCTTACTAATGAAGACCAATCTCGTCCTCATCACCATTAAATATTTGACAACTAACAGAAAAATGCGTACAAATAGAGACTTTTTTAAAAAATTAATGAGTTGTCAATTTTTTTAATGCAATGAATAAAAGATTTGGTCCGAGCAAGGATTTAGACACAATACAGAGTACTTCCCTCAACTTGCTTTTTGTGCATTATTTATTGAGAGAAGATCAATTGAGTATTGAGCAGCAAGTATTTTGAAGGGTCCCATATTTTAATTGGGAGGGAATAGGGAAAGGGCCATTCACCATTGCACTTCAACCGACACTTTCTTCTTTTATCTACATTTTCAAAAGATACATTACCCTATCATTTAAATTTCCAATTTCTTTCTAAAGTTTATATATTATTTTTTGTCATTCTACTTTTAATTTTGGGTTCATTTTAATTCTTCTACTTTGAAATGTTCGTTTTGATCATTGTATTTTTAAAGGTGACCATTTTAGTCCCTTAATTTTATTTTTAATCTCATTTTTCTATCACAATTTCAATGAACTCAATATATTTATTGAAATGTAACCATGACTTTATATTAAATAGTTTCCATTATATATAGAATTTGTGTTAAAAGTTTGAACATAAGTAGTAAAATGACCGCTTTTGAAAAGTATATAGACCAAAACAAACATTTTAAAAGTATTGGGGCTAAAATGAATCTAAGTTGAAAGTAGATCGACTAAAATGAACATTTACAGGGATCAAAATGAACTAAAGTGAAAAGTATAGGAACCAAAATAATATGTTAATTAAGGGCCAATACACTTTCATAAACTATTGAGAAATATTTCTTAAAATGAAAATGTAATGATTAAGTTACAAATTTAGTTCTTGTATTGTTTGATCAAATTTCAAATCCCGAAAGTTTCAATTTGATCTCTATAGTTTGGTTAAACTTCACAAATAATCCATAAACCATTTTTTTACCTTAAAAGAACCTCACATATTTTTGCTTATTTTCTTGATCAATCATTTGTCTTAATATAATCAACTAACATGGTTAATTAAATAGATAATATCAGTTCATTGGTACGGTAAAAAAAAAGAAAAAGAAGTGTCTCATATTCGATATGATGGTCATTATAAGAATAATGATTTGTGAACAGTCGGCTAATTAAACTATAAGATCCAAATTGAAATTAAGCTCAAATCCTAAAGACTAAGAGTGTACACGTACACACATGCATGCATATATATGTATGTATAACATAGTGTTTGAATGTATAAAAGTTTTGAGGCAAAATATAATTTAATCCTAGGTGATTGAGACTTGATTCAAAGCAATCAAAGCCAAACTGTTGGGAAAATTTATTCACCAATAATATTTTTCTCATTACACAGTTCGTCAATGAAAACTAAGTCACACACAATACTAAGAAAAATAGGGAAAGCACAGAAAATGACACACGCAATTTATACTAATTCACCCCAATTATGGGCTACGTCCAATCTTCCACAACAACGAGTTCTACTATGATTTTGGGATAAATACAATTGACCTCACAAACGCTCTACAAAGCACCCTCTAGATGCCACAACAATGGTCAACTAGCTTTTAAGTACTATACCAATAGATACTTAGGAATACAGAACGAAAAACCTTACTAACCTCAAGAGAACGGATTGCCGACAATGCTCTACAAACCACTTTTCTCTCCTCTTTCTCTGCCAACCAACCACTGCCGCCACACTCCTCAATTTTGTGTAACCACAAAAAGTTCAATTCCCACGACTGAAGTTGAGGTATGAAAATAAGGCAACATAAAGAGATTTAGGTCTTGGACTTTTAGTTTTACTTAATCCAATAAGTTTCAATTTTATTATTCTTTTGTCTTCAATCCCAACACAAACAATTTTCCAATTTTTAAGGATATCAAATAGATGGTCGGTTATGCCAACTTGAACATAACTCATGACATACATCCTCGACTCGACCAAAAAATCAAATGTTCAAATCTCCATTTTACATGTTGTTGAACTAAAAAAGGTTAAATTTTAAGTTTGATTTATGAACTTTTAAAATTATGTCTAATAAGTGTTAGAACTTTAAAAAGTGTCTAATACACCTTCAAACTTTAAATGTTGAAGTTTTAATAGAATTCCTAAACTTTTGATTTTGTATTTAATAAGTTTCCAAATTTTTTTATTTTGTGTTTAATAATCCCTTCATTTATCTATTGAATAAAAAATTGAGAGTTTAAAAATATATTAGACACAGTATTAAATGTTTAAATGTTTAAAGATAAGATTAAAAATGGAAGAATCTACCAGCACATTTTAAATTAAAGTTAAACGATTTATCTAATTTGGGATAATAAAGTTAGTAATGGAATCCTAATAAAATGATTTTATCCATCTTTATTTTTATTTTATTTATTTTTCCAAAAGAAAAAGATGTCTTTTTCTTTTGTTCTCCCTCGATTCCATAACCGACATGACGAGATAAAGCATTTGGAAGATGAAACCCCACAATTTATACATATTCTATGCGGAACTAACAAAACTATTCACTTCAGTTAAATTAATTAATTAAAAAAAAAACTTTATAATCCTTTTTTTACGATAATATAAATTCACCGATTTCAAAAATAGTAATTACAATTTTTATTTCTTCCCCACTTTGCCCCTCACTCTCTCTGCGGAGTGATGTCGCCATCTCTTCCACTTCACTTCTTCCTGTTCACAGTTGCAGCAGCTCTCGCATCTCCCGTAGCCTCCCATTTCTCTTCTTCCACCTCTCCGCCGTCGCCGGAGGCCGCGCCGTCGCTCTCCGAGTGGAGATCTGCTCGAGCTACTTACTACGCCGCCGCCGATCCCCGGGATTCGGTGGGCGGAGCGTGTGGATATGGCGATTTAGTGAAGGCAGGGTATGGCATGGCCACGGTGGGGCTCAGTGAGGCGCTATTCGAACGCGGCCAGATCTGCGGCGCCTGCTTCCAGCTTAGGTGCGTTGAGGACCTCCGCTGGTGTATCCCTGGCACCTCCATCATTGTCACTGTTACTAATTTTTGTGCGCCTAATTATGGCTTCACGGCTGAGGGTGGAGGCCATTGTAACCCTCCTAATAAGCATTTTGTGCTCCCGATTGAAGCGTTTGAGAAGATCGCTATCTGGAAGGCCGGAAACATGCCTGTTCAGTATCGGAGGTATGTATCGCGTCTTGCAACTCGCATCTCTTCTTTGTCTTTCTTTTGGATGATCTGATTGAGGATTGAAATCAGTAAAACTATGGGACTGAGATCTTTGAATGCTCTACTAAGTACTCTAATTTTACTCACTTGTTAACCATTGGAATACGTTTATATGACTTGATCTGAGCCGTAAACATCGTGAAGTTTGCTGACTAGTTACTACATGATGTTATGTATGATTTAACTTTCCGATACGTCTGACTCTGTTGCTGTATGAAAAACCATTGTAACTGTGGTTTCCTTCAGCTATATATTAGATGGACTTTGTTAGACTCGCAGCCATTTACGGTTTTTTAAATTTATGGTAAAATTTAAACAAGGTTCTAGAGAGAGAACATTGCGAACTTGAGAGGTTAAAAATGATATTGTTTGTTTCACTGGAATGGTTAGTTAGATCAGAATTAATGTCTATTTTAAGACACGGTTAACCTCCTCTAACTAAAGCCTAATTAACTGGTAAAGTAAAGATCAGAATAACAAACGTTCCTTAACATACTTGCATTTGACTTATTTCTGATGTCATCATTCCTTAATAAGCCAAAGTTCCTTGGCTCCTAACAGGGGGTGTAGGGTGATGATGGAGGAGGTTTTGTTGTTTCTCCCTTCTCGGGATAGGGGAATCCTAATGTAGCAGACTTTTTTCCCTATTTTGTGGGGTATTTGGCTTGAATTTTTAGGGGGTTGAGAGGGATTGTGAGGAATTTGGGAGGAAATTTGGGATATTTTTAGATTTAATACCTCTCTAGGTGTCGGTTTAGAAGGCTTTTTGTAATTATCAGTTAAGCGGTATTCTTTTGGATTCACGGTATTTATTGGGCTTGTTTTTTGTATGGCCATTGTATATTCTTTCATTTTATCTCGATGACAGCTTGGTTTCTTATCCAAAAAAATTTATGATGACTCTTCACAATGTTATAGTTCCAAATTAAAAAGAAAAAAACAAGCTTGATAGATGCTGATTTCTGATTACTTGGAGGTTTTAATAGCTTACACAATCTTCAACGCAACATAGTGATGAGTATAATCTTCAATTAGTTTGAAAAATCTAGTTGGGTATTAATAACAACCGACAAGAACTCTAGTGATGTTATATTTGATATTTTCCTTTAGAAACTTTAAATTTAAAAATGAATGCTCTTGTGGTTTTTAGAGTTTAGAGGCAGGGATCTTGTAAGGAAAGGAACTGTTATTCTTGTTACCCTGATAGGAAGTTAACTGTTATTCTTGTTACATTTCTGAGAGAAATGTGACATTTATATTGCAGTAACAAAGGCATTTCAAATTTACAATCATGAAGTAAAGGTGAAAGATAATTCTTGGAAATTTATATTGATGTCTAATGGTAATGCTTGTGTGGCATGTATTTATCTAGTTTTCCCATTTAGAGAACGCTAAAAGGTGAAAGCTAATTAGGAACCAATTGAAAATCTTACCAGGACCCGGTCTTAACACTTTTCTTTTAGGTTAGATTCATTTTAGAGTTGTGGGATATGCAATCTGCAAGAAGGGATTTGCTTGAGCAAGAATAAGAAACTAAGAAAGCAATTTACTTGTGAGATTCAACCTGGGGAAGGTTGTAGGAGCTTGTTGGATGAAACGTTTGTGGACAAAGAGATTTTGAGTTTTTGAAGTTCAAATCTGTAAAGGTTTTAAAACCTCTTGTAATCCTGATGGGTTTTCTTGTTAAGTTCCTTGTAATGAAAGGATTCCTTTGAAGTTTCTTAAATCTGTGACACATTTAAGAGTCCTTTCAGTATGCAATCTTGCACCCCTGCTAGGTGTTCTGTAGATTTTTTTAAAAAAGGCATGAAACGTCTTTAAAAAGGATAGTCCTTAGGTGTTCCATGACTTTTTTGAGAGAGGAGTGGTCATAAATACCTAATTTATATGTCTCATCCCAAAGAAAATTAGAGCCATCAGAATTGCAGATTATAGGCCAGTAAGTATTTGTCACAGGCTTCTACAACAGTATTAAGATATTTGCTAGGGTCCTCTTGAAATTATGTAAAAAGTGCTTCCCTATACAGCTTGAAAAGACCTGCCTTTTGTGAGATTTTGCATCTGTTGTAAGTTGTAGCTAATGAGTTGGAGGCTGCTAACAGGATGGGTAATTTAAATTGTATATGATATGGTTAGCGTGGATTTTATTCCAATCAGTGCTTAGAGGAAGAAAAGGCTTTCGGTTGACTTGGGGAAGATGCACAACAAGCTGCATCAGGATGCCAACCTCTCTCATTTTCTTCAGCGAAAATCTCATGTGAGAATAAAAGCTTCAAGGAGATTTTTCTCCATTTTTCTGGTTTGTTCTCAGTACTTTGAGTTGATTTATTGAGAGAGGCACTAGGCTGGTTGGAAGTTTTCACATTTAAAAGGATATTATTCATACGCCAGCTACCTTCAGTCCAGAAATGATACTGTAATTGTTACTGAAGCTAATGAGAAGCTTCATAATTTACTCCAAATTCTTAATACCTATTATTGGACTTCTAGAGTGAGAATAAAATTGAAATCAGTCCGTTGGACATCAACTATGATAGTTGGAGTAAATAAAGCAAATGAAGCAAGTAGATGTTCATGTGTTAGAGGTAATTGGAATACCTTTGAAAGGAAATACTAAATCACTGACTGATTGGGTCCAATGCATGGAAAAAGTTCAAGGGTAACTATCTAAATAGAGGAAGTAACTTTCTTAGAGAGGGAGATAGAATTAATGTTGATCCAATATTTGTGCTTTTGTGTATGCCGACACGTTCCATGTTCTTGTTCATTTGGCCTAAGAGTGTGGCAACAGAGATGGAGAACTTCTTTAGAAACTTTCTTTGTAGATGGATCTCACCGTTAAAGTAGTCACCTAGTGAATTTGTTTATGGTTTGTTTCCCTTCCCCTTACAAGAGGTGGTTTGGATTTAGGAAACTTAATTAAGAAGAAGGAATTCTTCCATAGGTTTTAAATGGTTAGTTCTCTTTGATACTCGACCATTGGATCAACCTCTCTATGGTCATACGTCCAAAAGGGAAGCTAAAGTTATATTGAAAATGCCATGAACCATGATATATGGCTTGTTTGTCGGCTGCATCGACGGATATCTATCCTTTCTTTTTCTTAAATTTCTCTTCTACTTGTCAAAAAAAGGAGAGAAAAAAGTGATTACAATAGTGAGACTTGTATGAAAATGCTGCTTGGTCTCCAATTGCCCTTGGTTCATCTTTCTAATACAGGAGTCTTAATATTTGTTGATCTCGCTTTCACAGGATCAAGTGCCGGAAAGAGGGGGGAGTTCGATACACGATTTCTGGGTATGGCATCTACCTCTCGGTGTTGATAAGTAATGTTGCAGGCGCTGGAGATGTCAGTGCTGTAAAGATCAAGGGCTCGAGAACCGGTTGGCTCCCGATGGGCCGAAACTGGGGGCAAAACTGGCATATTAATGCTGATTTGAACAATCAAGCCCTCTCCTTTGAAGTGACTAGCAGTGATGGAGTAACAATTACCTCCTACAATGTCGCTCCAAAGAATTGGAACTTTGAGCAGACTTTTGAAGGCAAGCAATTCGAATCTTGAAATTTTCCACTTAAAAGTAATTTTTGTCTGTAAAAGTTTTTTTAGCTAGTTCTCCATCCTCTCCTGTAGGCATATATACAAGGGGTTTGTATGGGTTTATTTTTTGTGCTTAATTTATCTTTGTTCTTTCTTGGGCGAAGGGTAATAGATTTTCCTTTTCGTTTCTTCATCAACTGTACAAGAACAGTGGGGTATTTGTGAAGGTTAAGGATATATGGCAATTTGATCTTGTAGAATGTAGAGGATTGAGTTTTGTTATAATGCAGGTGGAACAGATTGATGTGTGAGATCAAATACATTTTTGTTAGCTAAGTTGGGAATACTTGATTAACAAAATAGAGATCAGGCCAACCCATAAAATTGAAAATCTATTCCCTTCAGCTTCACATGTTCCAACATATAATATAGCTTAACTAACCCGAAATATACAATTAGGAATGAAATTAAACAATAACACTGGACGAAATTATATATTAATTACCCAAATTCTTGCTTTAAAGTAGGGGTGTTTACGGGTTGGGTCGGGATAGGAGGATTTTGGGACTACTCCGAATTTTCAGATTGACCATATATAGAAACTGTCGGGTTTGAATTGGATGGTCAACTCAACCCAACTCAATATTTTTGGGTTTGTGTTTTTCTTTTTAATTTTTAATTACCACGAAAGTGAAGGGGAGTTGTGATTAGGATAGTTGGAATTAAGATACAAAATGGAAGAAGATAATATAAAATCCTTAAATAAAATGTTAGGATTAACACTAAATGGACGGTTGACATTGAAGATAAAGATATTATTATATATATAATTAAGAAAAATACACATATATGCATAAATTCGGGTTGAGTTGGGTTGACCCGATTTTTTAAAGATTGAACCGGAGACCCGATCCAACTCGATCGTGTTGGGAAAAATTACAACTCAACCCAATCCGAGGCTTCATCTAACCAAATCCAACCCTTACGGTTTGGGTTGGGTTTGTCGGGTTTTTTGAACACCCGAACTTCACCCATTGTGAAACTCAGTTAACTAGAATGTTATTTTTCCCAGGACGGGCCCATAAAGGGTAGGGAATCCCCGTTTAAGCTTCTCGTGAAGCAAGGGTGGAGATATTTTGTCCATGTTCTCATCCCCGTTCCGTTATATATACATTTCACAATTCAAATTACCAATGCACGAGGAAATAATTTCCTACCAGGAACCGAATCCCTACGAGTTTCCCATAAGAAATCCTCACTCTTATCCCCAAAAAATTCTATGGAGAATTTCACAGAGACGTAAAATGAAATGGAGGGCGGGGACGAGAATGGAGAAGCCATCCCTATTCCCGCCCCGCTCCGATGACACTCCTAAACTCAATTCCTCTTGAAGCATTATTATAATAAAACAAAGCCAGGTCATGCATATGGTGATCATAGTTTCTTTCATTGACCTTGTAAACTATGCATTGACCTTGTAAACTATGCACATTATTATATATACTTCCTTGTTCAGCTGTCCCCACTCTCCATTATATCAATTACTCCAATGCTTCACCAACAAAGTTTTGGTTTTAATTAGTCTTAAAATGAGAATCACAATCACAAAACAATGAAAGAAAAAACCAAAACCCATTGAAGAACAAGCCAACCACATTGTTAACATGCCAATCTCTATATAAACATCTCATCCTCCTCCTCAATTCACAAGCAGCCCAAAGAGAGCTCAACCAGAGAGAGACAGAGACAAAAAGGAGCCTTTTTAGAGAGGGAGAAAAAGGGAAAAATCTTGAAGATGTCTAAAGAGGAGATAATCATTTTGGACTGTTTGCTCAGCCCATTCTGTTGTAGGGTTAAGATTGCTTTGAATGAGAAGGGATTGGGTTATGAGAGTAGAGAAGAGGATTTGTTTGGTTGGAAATGTGGGAAAAGTGAGTTGTTGCTCAAATCCAACCCTGTTTACAAGAAAGTGCCTGTTCTCTTGCACAATGGGAAGCCATTGAATGAAAGCTCCATCATTGTTCACTATATTGATGAGACTTGGCCTTCCCCTTCTCCTCTTCTTCCTTCTTCGCCGTACGAAAGAGCTCAAGCTCGGTTCTGGATTGACTACATCGATAAAAAGGTTTGTCGTTGTTCTTCGTACTCTAGCTGTTTAAGTTTAAAGGTTGCGTTTGTTCATGATTTTGTTAGGTAGTTCCAAATTTAACTTTCTTAGTTCTTAAAATTTGGCCAAATTTTTTAAATTGTATTTGAAAATAGATTATGCATAAAATTGTAGCTATCCAAGAAAAGGACCTGGTCTTTGATAAAGAAAATTTTTTGTTTATAGTAATATCGGCCGATAACAGTTTCTAATGACTTATTCTTGTGTGTTGTATTTTTAGAGGCTAACAAATTCGAGTGGGACTCATTTATCTATTATATGCAGTAGAAATAGACTCATGAAAATACAATATCATATATATTAGAAAACCATCATAGGTGATTTATTGGTCCAAATGGACGCCTAGCTAACTTAAAGAATTAATTTTTATGTGTTTCTTGACGCCAAATGTTGTTGGGTCAGGCAACTGTCCATTTTTTAACTTTTGTAATTCATCTTCTTAACGTTTCCAGCTACCTAAACACAAAATCGTACCAAGTTTAAACTTACTCTAATAGTCGAATGGTTTAATCTTTTGAGATGAGTGTGACAATTCAACATCATCATCGATCTATACCACACAGCATTATTTATATTTCTAAATTTTCGACCTCAACCAGTAAAATCTTTCACCAGTTTCTTTTCGGTTTAGGTATTTGAAACGGGTTCCAAAATCTGGAGGAGCAACGGAGACGAGCAAGAGGGAGCAAAGAAGGAGTTCCTAGAGATTGTGAAGCAATTGGAGGAAGCTTTAGGGGACAAAGATTTCTTTGGAGGTGAAAGGTTGGGGATTGTGGATGTGATTGCAATCCCATTGACAAGTTGGTTCTATGCTTATGAGAAAGTTGGAAACTTTAAAGTGGAAGAACACAGCCCCAAGTTGTCAGCTTGGCAAAAGAGATGTTTGCTAAAGGAGAGTGTGGGCAGTGCCATTTCTTGCCCTACGAAGGTCTATGAGTTTGTCACCTCCATGAGAAAGAACCTAGGGCTTGAATAAAAACATGTTGGGCTTCTCAATATTCAACATGATCATATCACCATGATCTTCCCCACATGATTGTTCTTTTCAAATTTCAATGGTGTCTTTTTTTTCTTTTGTGATTTTGGTGTGTTCGTGGGTTATTTTAAGAGTTTGGATTGTATTGTGAAGTTTTTAACTTTTGGTGTGATTTTGAATTCCAAATAGTGGGAAATGGTTGAATTTGTGTATTGTGACTTATAATCTCACCTAGTCGAATTACAACCCATCTAATAGCTTATCGTCTTACTTAATTGGTGATTAGGATCTACTTGAACTTAAAGATGACTTCTCGTCTCACTTGGTTCGGCTATAGCGCTACTCGATGGTGACTTCTGGTCTCACCTAATTTTTTTTAGTACAGGATTGAGATCGAACTTACAACCTGGTTGGAGACATATGTCACGCTGAGTTATGCTCGCTGTGTTGGTCTCACCTAATTAATTTGACTACTATCTATTATCTATTGATTTTAATCTCATTTGGTCATTGGATTATGATCCACTTAGTTAGGTGGCTTTTGTTTTCACTTTGTTGTCTCACTTTTGTTTTTAGTTCCATCTAGTAATTTAGGGTCTGTTTGGTAATATTGTCGTTTTTTGTTTCTTGTTTTCAATTTTATTGAGAAATCTAAGCATTTGACAATTGTTTATGGTTTTTATTTCTCTTTTTTTTTAGAAATATTTCCAAAATTGTATAGAAAATTTTGAAACAATAAAATCGAGTTTCTTGTTTCTTGTCTCTTTTTCCAATTTTTTTTTTCCAAAACGTGAACAAAAGTATTGTTTTATCATTCTTGACTTATAAAATGCATAATAAATATTAAGAAGTAATAATAGCATGAAAAAATTGAATATTATTATGAAATTGAGAAATAAAATAAAGCACAAAAAGTTAATTATATATATCTTAATCAGTTAAACTACGTTCGGGTTTTAATTAATTTATTCCAGCTTCAATTTAGTGAATGAATTTTATATAATAAAAAAATAATAATAAAGAGAGGAAGGTGCATCAAGGAATACTTTCGGTCGTAGTATCAAGGTGCTTGGCACGAATTAATTAATGAATTTTTTTTCTTGGCCATATAAATAAGACAATAAAATATTCCAAACTTCCTCTCTATTCCTTTTCACAAAAATAACAATTAATAATTCAACAATGAGTGACAAATAACTTATAATTATAAAATGGTCCCACCTTATGGCTTGAGACAATTCTTAAGAACTGGTCTGAACACATCTTAGACACAATGTATCCATCCATCTATCCCAAATTGGACTTCAAATTCTTAGAGCTTAACATTTTTAATTCTATACAAAATTAATGTTCATACTAAAAAAGATTCCATTTTTTTTATAATTTTAACCTAATTCTTTAGTTTTTTTTAAGTACTACAAAGGTAGAGATTGGAGATTGACCCTTTGATCTTAACAAAATGAGTAATGTACCTTAAACCGTTTGAGTTATCTTCGTGTTGGTAACCTAGTTGATGTTAGAGAATATATCTAAAAGTAAATATATTTAACCTATCATATGACATCGGGTTCTATGTTCGAATATTTACTATTTCATATTTTCTCACATTTTATATAATAGTCCATTTATTTGAGGTTGTCTGATTTTGGAATCATGCCTTAGACCAATAGTGAGTTCTACGAGGTTGTAGGTGAAATTTTTTGAACAAGAGAAGTTGGATAAGGTAAAAGAAAACTTTAATGCGGTAGAGATGGGTAAATAAGGTTAAATTATAAGTTTAGTTGATAAAATTTGAGGGTTGTGTCTATAATAGATCTCTAAACTTCACTTTCGATTGTGTCTATAATAGACCTTTGAACTTTCACTTTTGTGTTTAATAAATCATTGAAGTTTAAAAAAATGTCTAGTAAGTTCCTAAAATTTTCTACTTTTATGTCTAGTAGGTGTTGTCATATTCGAAAACTTTAAAAATTCTCAAATACTTATGAAACATAAAATTGAAAAGTTGTGGTCTTAGGATGAATTTTATTTCTAATAGGCCCATGAATGTTACAAAATGTCGAATATGACAAGGACGTAACAGACATAAAATTGAAAGTTCAAATTGTTGGATTTTGGCAAAATATTAGAATTGAAGTTTGTCCCACGTCAGAAAGATACAAGGAGAGAATGTACTCACCAAGTAGTAGAAGTTGTCCCATATCATAAAGGTACAAGGAGGAGGTGTGTTCCAACTACTAGTTAACTGAGCAGTATTTGTTTTGAATAGTGTTTTGTGTAATTGAGGTCGGGGAGGTAATAATTTTTCACATAGTGGATTCTCCCTTGTGGGTGTGGTTTTTTATTCGGTTTGGAGTTTTTCCACGTTAATTCTTGTGTTTCTTTATTTTATTGTTTTCTTTAAATTTTTCAGTTATTTTCTGCTTATTCATGCGATAAGAAGTAGAAGATTTTTTTCTCATCATAAACAGCTATTAAACACTTTTTAAAGTTGAAATACCTGCTATAGGCACAAAAGGTTCAAAACTAAAGTTGTAATTTAACCGATAAATAACCATTTGAAATCAAACATGTGCAGTGACAATTTCATAATTAAAAGTAATTTGTAACCCCCCCAAAAAAAAGAGTACAATATTGTTTATGTTGTATTATATATACGTATAGTATATTAATATTATATATATGATTGGGTTGGAAACATGGACAAGTTTTGTATATGTATAATGCGTAGGTTTTGCTCAAACTAAAGATGCGATTTCCCCCACAAAAGTTTAAATTTGAAGGGAGAGAGTTTTATTTCACACCTATCATCCCCTACGCCTACCCCTATACAATTTTATACATTCTTTATGCCTTCCAAATTCACAATTTTAAGCCTCTTTTTTTTCCCTTTCAAAATATATTAAAAGTAAAGATACAAATCTCGAGTCGGGAGCAACTATGGTACTCGATAATTAGGTCTATTTAAAGATGTTAACTGAAACATGATAAATTAACAACGACTCTGATCCAATAAATCTTGATTACGTTTGAGAGTCATCAAACCTCCAAACCTTTTTTCACTAAACTTTAACTTGCTTCGAGTTTAAAAAGGAAGGGTATCCTAATAGGATTTACTATGCACATTTACATCAAAATGTCAAATGGTAAAAATTTCTCTAGTGACTCCTCACGAGAGCTACCTCCCTTTAACAATAAATTTATAATTTAACATAAGATTTTCTTAATTAAACAAAAATTTAATATTATTCAATATTTATATTTTTGTTAATAGTCAAATGCAATCCTAGATTCAAAACAATAGTAACATTCTTTATTAGGTTCAAATTCTCACTACACATTTATAATATTATAAGAAAATGTCAATCTGAGCATACTTCAACTGACTAAAGTATATATCTTCAATCAAAAGGTCTTATAAATCGATTTCAACTTCCCTGGCATATTATTGTAGTAAAAAAAATTTAGATAAAAAACTTCTATCATTTTAACTTTTTAATAACTATCACATTAAAGAATAATTAGGAAAAAAAAAGGAAAATAGGTGGAGCATCAGACATGGACCATAAAGGAGGAAAAAGCACCAAAAGGTTGATTGATGAAAAGGAAAAGCATTGATTGGAAGAATTTTGGAACATTTCCATTTCCTACCAAAAGTAAGAGATGACGTACACATTATCCTGTTCTGCCACGTGGCTAAAGCTGGCCCCACGTGGGTCCCAATGGGCCCATTTGTTCTCTTTTTCCACATCCCTCAATTGTTCACAATTTTGTTTCTTTTTCTTCCCACTTCAATTACTCATTTGGTTTTTATTTAGACCTTTTTTTTGTTTTCATTTTATTTTTGTAATAGACTTAAAAAAGATTTAGAATAATGAATCTGTCCATAATTCAATGGATTCAAAGATTTATATTCGATTAAAAGGTCGTGAATTTGAATCTTCCTTCTCCACATGTTATACGAAAAAAAAAAAACTTAGAATAGTTCAAATTTAGTATGGTAAAAGAAATTAATTTATCATACAAATTTATACAAATTTAAGAGTGTGAATTCAAACCTTTTACTAAAAATTACATTAGAAACTACGGTAGTCAAAATGGTAATAAATTAGACCGATTAATTTTAATATCTTTTGTAACTATAAAATACTATTTTGAACATACATTAGTATTGCAAAACAAAAGGGCATTTTAAAATGGTTATGGGTAATCCTTTATATATAACAAAGAGAAAAATGAGAAGAAGATTTAAACCTTAAATTATGAAACTTCAAATGAAATAGACTTTGCAAGATATTTTATATCCACATATATTAAATACATTGAACTTCCACATGCAAATGTAGGAGAGATTGTGGGCTCTCCTCGATTTCTGTGATCTGAAGAGTAATAATTACGTCATCATACTCTTTTACTTTTGCACTGAAAACATTTCAATACTAATTTAAGAACAAACTTGTTTTATGCACTACCAAAATGTATTAAATAAAAGAAGAATTTATTAAGGGCAATCGACTCGTCACATATATCAATAATACAATAGTATGATATATTTATGGTTCGCCTCAGTATAAGCTTTCATAAATTTTACTTTTGATTTCACTCCAAATAATTCATTAGAGATATTATTGTCTTTAACTTATATGTTCACGATCTTTCTTATTCCTAACCAAATGTGGAAATTTGGTCATTTCTGTACATTTCAGCATCATCCCATCTAAGATTATTGGGTTGGTAAGGAGTGCAAACAAAGTTTCATATTGGTTAAGGAAGGGAGTGATCTATGGTATATAAATGGGGACAACTATCTTCATTGGTGTGAGGTTTTTTGGGTGAAACCAAAAGCAAAGTCGTGAGGGTTATATCCAAAGCGGACAATATTATACCATTGTAGAGATACTTTGGGTACTAGGGGTACCCGTTGTCCTTAACAAATAGTATTAGAGCCATGGTCTAAATTAACCTAGCTAGCTGTGTCGATGAAATCCTTAAGTGTCAAACAAAGAAATAGTGAACCTCGAAAGATGTAGTTGTTATGTGATCCGTGATTGTGTTCTATTATGGTGTGCCTGAAGCTTTAGATAAGAGCAAGGCTCTTGTTCTGGTCCGAGAGTTGACATGACTAGTTGAGGAGAGACTCGGTGATACTTTGTTCGAGAGGTGGATTGTTGGGTTTTGTAAGGAGTGCAAACAAAATCTCACATTGACTACGGAATTAAGAGAGTGATTCATGGTATATAAATAATGACAATTACCTCCGTTGTGTGAGGCCTTTTGGGTGAAACCAAAAGTAGAGCCGTGAGGATTACCAACATAACCTATACTAATTTTTTTTTTTTTTATTACCCAAGAACCAGTGGCGCGCCCTTTAGCCTTTATGCCCCTATACCTAAGGTATGCACATTGTCCCCATACCTGTACATACGCAAGAAGTCATCACTCAGTGGAAGTTACGTCCCATGTGGCTTGAAAATCCAAGACCTCAAGGTTATTCCTTGAGGCCTCAAGCCACCAAGCTATTCCTTGGATAGTAATCTATACTTTAATATAGACTACAATCCTATAGAAACTATATACACATTAAACTCTAACTTCAAAGGACCCCTCATAAATGATAGTTCTATCCTCCAAAAAGAAAAAAACAACATATTATTGTAAGTGGTCAAAAGAAATGAAAGGAAACAAAAAAGCTGGCGATTTTTGGGACAATAAAATAGATCGGTGGAAGATAAAGGAAAGTGCATGTGAAAGAGACATTAGTTCTCCAACAACAGTGGGTTTAGTTTAAGCTAAGGTTATAATATATGCTGTTCCTTGTACAACACAAATCAATCGAACAAAACAAAAAACATACAACTCCATGTGGATCCGAATCCAAGAAAAGAACAAGTACGAAGCATGGGATAATTTCCATACCCACAATCAATTAAATAAACTAATCAAAAGCAGCTAAAGCCAAAAAAATACCTTGTTATTATTGTTGTTTTTTTATTTTTATTCTTTTGCCTTTTTCTTTTTCTTTTCTTTTTGTTTGCATCTTAACAGAACCCCTTCATATCCAATCCCAAACTCCCACATTTCTTCTCCCTCTTCCTCTCAAACTCTACCATTTTTCATCTCCAAATTGAGGTTTCTCTCTCTCTCTCTATCCTTTTTTTTTTTCTTCTTTTAAAACATCTGCTTTGACCCATATGATGATATTTATGTGTTTGTAGGGTTTGGAGGTGATTCATTTGGTAGGGCTGGTCTCAGTGTTTTTTGTTTGAGGCCTGTGTCCTAATCTCTTGCACATATTAACTATTACATGGCTCCTGTTTCATTGCCACCCGGTTTCCGATTCCACCCGACCGACGAGGAACTCGTTGCATACTACCTCAAACGCAAGATCAATGGCCGCGAGATTGAGCTCGAGATCATCCCTGAAGTTGATCTTTACAAATGTGAGCCATGGGATTTGCCAGGTACTAATCAACTCCGCCGTAATTCATTCGCTTTCCATCTTTTGATTTTTCTCCTTCCTTTCTCTCCTCCCGATGTCTTACCTAGAGAAGAGATCCAGAATAATATATAAATAAAGATAATATCTCAAATTAGCCTATGAGATATTTTAAGTAGTGTAATTCTAAATAGACAACATCTGAACGTCATATACAGTCATGAAAAGATGCTTTCAGCAATGTTATATCAAATAGTTAAACTACTTGAAAATTTGAAGAGATAACGAAGACAGTGGCAAGAAAAAGAAGAAATATTTCCCCTACCATCAAATACAAGTATTCCATGATAAAGATTACATTTTTTTTCCTTATACTCCATGAAAAATTACATCTTTTTTTTTCCTTCCTTCTTTCTTCTGATTAGTTATTAGTTAAAAGAGAGCATAAATCAAAGAAAAAGAGAAATGATGGTGCTTTATTATGGGTCAATTTTGTTTGTGGTGGGGGATTAGCTTTATTAAAGAAAAGTTCTCTCTCTCTGCCCTTTATTTATGCAGCTTCCTATTGAGACAAATATTTTCTAAACAGTCAAGTCAAAAAAGAAAGCTACACGAACGATGGGTTACAGAAAAGAATCCATGGCTTCGAAGCTTTAGAATCAGTGCTTCCAAAGCTTCCATTTTTCTAAATTTCAAGCTTCCAAAAAAAAACAACTAAATGAAGTAGGGTTTTTTCCTTTTTATTATTATTATCTTTTTAAGTAAATGAATTAGGGTTTTTTATTACAGGAAAGTCATTGCTGCCAAGCAAGGATCTTGAGTGGTACTTCTTCAGCCCTCGTGATAGAAAGTACCCAAATGGGTCAAGAACCAATAGAGCAACCAAAGCTGGGTATTGGAAAGCCACAGGGAAAGACAGAAAAGTGAATTCCCAATCAAGGCCTGTGGGGATGAAGAAAACCCTAGTTTACTACCGCGGCCGAGCCCCCCACGGTGCCCGCACCGACTGGGTCATGCACGAGTATCGTCTCGATGACCGGGAATGTGAAGCCGCTTCAAATGGCTTGCAGGTCCTCTATAACCCATCCGTTTAAGTTTTTGTAAGTACTCTAGCAGTGATTTAATACGATATTCATCTTTTGTCTCATCAGGATGCGTATGCGCTTTGTCGCGTGTTCAAGAAGAGTCCGACTACAATCGCCCCGAAAATAGAAGACAATCAGCAGTATTGCAATATTACTTCATCCTCTAACCAGTTCCTTAATAGTGACCAATCTTCTGAGCTTTACTCTGAAGGAAGATGTGAAGAACCAGAGAGTTCAAATTATTCAATGCCATTTGATGGGTTCCAATCCCATATGGTTAACAAGGATTGTTCATTTGACATGTTTGGTGGAAGAAGAGAAGGAAAATGGTCTCGGTTTTTATCTCAAGAAGCTTCTAATTCAGCCCCTTCTTTCCAAAGTTATGCAAATATTCCATACCCTCCTTCCAAGGTGAGGATTGAATTTAGGTCAAAGTTTTTTTTCCCCCTCGGTGGTTCAATTTCAATTTCATCATGAACTTGAATAAGTTCTAAAATTGATAATTTGACTTCATTAAGGTGCTATCTGTTTGGGGATCTTTAGCTAAATTTAGGTGGGGTAAGATTATTTTTGTAGATGTTAAATTTTAGTGGCTGTATACTTTAATTTGATTTAACAAAAATAAACTTGGGAGGTTTTTGTTCAGAGAGTAAATGTAAATGACCAAATATATCTAATCTTATGACTCCAGAGATCAGAGATCAGAAAATAACTTTTGGGTTTAGTGATAATTTAATATCATTTCTGCTCTAATTGATATTAATCTATTTACATGTTAGATTTCGTGAATAAAATTAATATCTAAATTTTTGGATTTAGTGGTAGTTTTGTTAAGGATCCCACGGTTCAAAAAATGAGATCCGAACCAAGATTTGGTAGAATTTATAATATACATGAACTACTCTCTAATTGGTTTTGAGATAGAACCCTAAGAGTGTTTTCGTATGGTCTTTTTTTTTTCTTTCTTTTTCTTTTGGCTACTTGATATCATGCTATATGTTCAAATGTTTTTAAAATTCGATTATAGATGCTTTCGTTGAGTTTTTTTCCCATCAATTTCTTCATTATTCTTCATTTACTTCAACACTTTGTTACATCATGGGGTTGTTCTCGTAGGTGGACATAGCCTTAGAATGTGCAAGGTTACAACACCGTTTCACTTTGCCACCGTTGGAGGTGGAGGACTTCCCTCACTCCGGCTACTCCGACCACTTCAAAACGCCGCAACCGGTGAACCCCGCCATGCTCGGCGGTGGAAGCGAGACGTCGACCGACATATTGCAGGAGATTCTTTCAGTGGCTCAGGCCTCTCATGAGCTAGCGAACCAATCTTGTGTAGTTGAAGCAGAAACATGGGATGGAGGGCTTGCCAATGTTTATACTTGTTCTAATAATAATGACGACTTCACTTTCATGGCTCCCAAAGATTGCTTCCAAGATTGGAGCTCTGTTGGAAGATTCGATGTGGAGAGCTCGTGGGAAGATCCCTATTCTAAGTGTATAGACGTCGGAGATGCGGATGGCGCTATCGGGGTTGAGAACTTGAGATGGGTCGGGATGTCTAACCAAGTCCTCGATGAGGTATACCAATAAATTTTTATGACGAACTTTTACAAATCTTTTGTCTTGTTATCAACCTTTCAAAAACTTTTTTAAAATCTAAACCAAATTTAAAACCAAGTGTGAAAAACATACTAAAGAACGGTGAGAAAACAAGCATAATTTTTAAAAATAGAGAGCTAAAAACGAAATCCTCCCAAAGAGGTTCTTTTAATAGCTAATGGATTACAATGAAATAAAACAAAATTTATATTTATATAAGGATTTTTTTATATTCTATTATTATTATTATATATTTTGAAAAAACTTTCCATGATTTGAATACTATTTTCACTAGAAATTTATTAAGTTTAAAACATGTATTGGACAGAGTTGCATGGAAGACTCCAAGCTAGTTCCCATAGAGAACATTTCAAGCTTCCAAATGGAAGATCAAAACCAGCTTCAAGGTAACATACAAATCACACAAATTAAATTAATCTCTTTAATCAACCCAAAAGATTTTCTTTTTTCTATTAGAAAAAAACCTTCTCCTATGTTTTATTTTTATATTAATTTAATCCTTTCTTTTTTTATCAGAAAAAATTATATTACAAGAACATCTTGTGTTCTGATATTACGTTAAAGTACTATTAAATCTAAAATGTTAAAGTCTCGTAATAACCATTTTTAGTTTTCTGTTTTTAAAAATTATGCTTACTTTATCTCTTCATTAAAATTTTTACTTTTCTTTAAAGCAGGTTTGAATTTTTAGTAAAATTTCAAAAATAAAAACTAAGTTACTTTTTTTTCTCTAAATTTGGCGATGTTCTATTTGTATTCTTAACGATTCTTCTATGTTACTTGCAGAAGATCAAAATAGTCAAATGAACGACGACTTTGCACTCTCATTCATAAATGACGACGATCGAGACCATATCAACTTTGACATGGAAGGATCAAACAATACAATAGCCCACTATTCAAGCTCTCCAAGCTTCGAGGTCGTGGAAGAAATCAAGGTCAACCACGGCCTCTTCATCTCGACCCGACAAGTCGCGGAGACCTTCTTCCACCAAACAATGCCTTCAGAGACAGTTAAAGTCCACAGCTTGAACTCTTTCACGGCCCCAAATTTAATTAGTTTCCACGAAAGGACATCTGAAAGAAAAGTCTCTTTCTTCAATGGGTCATCGCTGAAGAAGCCATGGAATAACTTCCAAAGAAAAATTGTCTCAATTCTTGAGCTTCTGCTGATCTTCACAGTGTATTCACAAGAAGAAGAAGAAAAAGAAGAAGAAAATGGAGAAAAATTGCTAAGTGAAGATGGGGAATGGAATAAATCAAAGGTGAATGGGGGAGCCTTCAACTTGATTTTGAAGAACACAGTGATTTTCTTTAGCATTGCTTCATTGGCTCTTTGTACTATTTGGGTTAATTATAATTGATTTTTTCTTTTTTCTTTACATTTTTTTTTCAATCTTTCTGTGACTTAAAGTTTACAGTTAATATACGAATAATAATATATGTAAGTGGGGAGGGCAAGAACTTAGCTTTTCTCTCAACATTATTTTCTATGCAGATCGATACTTCCTATGTTTTTTGTTTCTTTTTTTGTTTGAGTTTGTTGAATTTCAAATTTTAATTGATTATAACTTTGAAAGTTGTTTCCATTTTGTCTTTAAAACTTTAAAAATTAGATTCTAACTATGTTTGATAGAATCTTGAATGTTGATGCCAAAATCTACCTAAGTCCCGAGAGGCGACTTGTTAGATCGATGAGAGACGTTCAAAGCGAGCTTCTCTGGGGTCCTTGCAAGGATAGGTAGGACACTCTGATGCCCAAGTTAATTTGGAATCCGAGCTTAGACATATCAACTTCAGATAGATTTTCATATTGGATTTGTGGGGTAGTGGTGTATTTATAGCGGTAAGAATGATAGCTATCTGTCCCATCAAGATATTTACCTATTCGGGTGAGTGACGAGCGAAAGACCACTGGTCCAAGCGGATGTTCTTGGATCCTTCCTTGTCTCCAAGTGTGGCACTTTGGGTGCTTTCATATGTGTTTAAGTACTGGCCCCGACCTAAAGGTCGTGATTTCCACTATTGAAGGACAGATCAGCCCAGAGGAGTTTACCCTCCAACGTTGAATTATAGTTCTATGTATAATTTCTATCGTAGTTAACTAAATTATAACATGTTATTATTGCATAAACTTGAATCGATTTGACACGATATGACAAATAAATAATAGACGAAAGTAGATATGCTACGTATACATTCCATTTTTGAGATAACACGTATCAAATCCTATTTGATAGATTTCTAGTTCTGTCTTGCTATTATTTTTTCTTATACCAATTGGTCTATCATACCATATGAAACCATCCTATCTTTTGTACCATAAGTCTGCCTATTTAATTAATGATGTTAATAAGGTTGGAACTACACGTAAAAATAAAAATAAAAATCAAAGTTTTGGGACATATATAATTAGAATTGATTAAAAGTTGGAAGACTAAATTGATACAATAATCAAAGTAATAGAATGTAATTATTATATATTTTTTAAGTTAAGGTCTAAATTGATTACCACCATCAAAATTTATAGACAATTTATAATTCAAAAGTCCCTAAGGTCTAAGATTTTATTGATGTTATTTAATCTAAAAAATGTCATATTTACAACTCAATCATTTTTTGTATTTATATTACATTCATCAATTTTGAAGGGTTATTTTATCCCTGGTCTACTTTTTTTTTCATCTATCTATTACTTCTAACCAAATATGTCAATTATCGTGTAGTTAATATTAAGGAATAAGACACCTAGCAAAAGTTTATAATAAACCTAAACTATTCGTCTTATTACCTTAATAGCTAAGACAAAGTTAATTATGGTATTGTTAGTAGTCTAAAACAAAATTAGTTGAAAGTATTCACTATTAAAACAATTCATAAACGAAAACATTATTATAAAAATATTTCAATGTCCTTTCTACTTCACCTTGGTGTTGGAATAAATTAATAGGTTCTATCCCATGAAAAAGTGATATTCTTTTTAAGATGACAAGTTTTATATGGAACAAGTATATATTTCACTATGCTAAAAGGACTATTAATCACATGTTCTCAAGTAGATTAAATCATTTAGAAGCTAATATCAAACAATGCAAAAGTCTTAAAATTATTTCACAATCAAAATATTTCCACCTTGAAGCATAAGTTTTAATTCAGATGCATATCTTTTTTTTTTTTTAACATGTTTATCTTGATGTCACTTCGTTTCAAAAACAGTAATATTTTAATAAAAATAATTTGATAAGCTTTGAAACCTTGTCATAATTTACTTTATATGGAGATTCACAAATTATTGGATAATTTTTGCAACCAACAAACTTCTTTTACAATATATTTTTAAGTAAAGATAGAGACAATTTTGCAGAGTTTCTAGAATCAATATTTTCTTATCAACTTATGAAGAGAAAAATGCTAAAATAGAAAACTTATAAAGCTTTATTCAGCATCAATACCATTGAAATTATTCTCTTCTTCATCAATAAGGTAAAAGGGATACATATTCCAATTACAATATATCTATGACTTCTTGAGAATATATATTATGTAGAAAGGCAACACTCTCTTGTAAAGAGTTTCTTGGCTTAGACCTTTTTATGCTCCAAAAACCTGAAGGTAAATATGATTCAAATCTTTGAGTTGATTTCATGATATCCAAATGTTAGAGTTCAAAGAGGATTGATGATCATCGAACCTGAATTCGAAACCGATTTCTTACTTTTGAACCCGAGATTGCGTGCGCTTGGTGCTGCAAAAGAAGAACAAACATTACAGATTAGTTTCACCCTGAATTTTTAACCATATGTATGAAAGTGTAATGTAAATGTTGAATTTGTTGTTGCATACTTGGGTACCGGTTGCGGATTTTCGTCGACTGCAATCGGCACGGTCTTCACCTGGGAAGACAATGAAAAGGCTTGTAACTTAAAACATGATGAAAAGGGGTTATAAATTTTGCAAAGATATGTGCAAATTTGCAGCAGCAAAAACATACCAAGTTCTTGAAAAGCAGATTGTAGAACATTTGGTTGTATCTCTGTTTTGCCTGCTTTTGGTCCTTGTTCAATTGCCTCCAAAAAGTGTAAGTGCTTCCCATGTTCAGCACTTTATTTGCATAGATTTTCCAAGTGTAGCTTCCAAAACAGAGAATATCATTAGAGTTTGGTGTCAAAAGTGCAAGAATATGTAATATAACTTTGAAAAGTATTTCTAGTTCTTGTGACTACCATTCGTTGATTCGTTGCAGACCACCGTTCGAAATGTTGTTCCAATAGGCGCGATCGCTCTTGCACTTCTCGAAGAAGTCGGCGATCTTTTTGCTCGATTCGTCGCCGTTGTTGGGATCGATATGGAAGCCAGAGATCCCATCAACTATGATCTCAGCTGGACCCCCTTGGTTAGTAGCAAAGGTTGGTAGACCACAATTCATTGCCTCAATGACTGTGAGACCAAAAGCTTCATAGAGAGCAGGCTGCACAAAGGCTCCTTTCGTGTCCGCGATGCAGCGGTAGAGTTCTCCGTTACGGCGCCGATCAGTCTGTGCTGCTATCCACCTGATCTGGCCTTTGAGTTGGTGTTTGTCAATCAATTCATGCATCTTTCTTATCTCTGCCATTTCTTCTCTGTCCTTTGATTTGGAAGGATCAAAGAATCCCCCAACCACAACAAGATTCACCAAGTTTCTCAGCTTCTCATTCTTCCCGAACCACTCGACCAACCCGGTGATGTTCTTGACGACATCGAGCCGCGCCATCGAGAAGATGATAGGCTTTTTCCTATCTGCTAGATATCCTCTGTTTCATGAAAAAACAGAGAAGTGGTTTGTAATCTCATATACACAAACGGTTCATACTACAAAAAATATGGCATGGCAGGCATTTATATGAAGACTCACATATGCTCATTGTTCTCAACTTTACTGAACAAAAGTTCCTCAATGGCGGGTTGAAACGACGTGAATCGCAGTTCTTTCGCTGTGTAAGGGAAATAGACATCCTGATCAGCCCCTGGTGCTGCAATGTTGAACTTAGGATCAAACACATTGATGCCCGAGACGACTCGGCAGAGCCCCGGAAGCGTAAACGCCTCGTGGCTTTCATACTGGCCTGGCTTCTCCTTGCTGAAACCATAAAGTTTTTCAATGATAAAACATCGCAAACACATCACAAATACAGGATTAAGATTTGAACCTACACTCGATTTAATAACCATTTCATTTTTAGTTTTCTGCTTTTACAATTTTTTTCCCTCTTTTTTTCTAACCTTCCAGCAATCTCCTGGTATGTGCTTGCAATGACAAAATCAGTGGCATTCATGGCAAGAATATCAGCAGTGAATTGACAAGAAAAGTGATATTTAGAGTCCAATTCCTTCCATTTAAGGTCTGAATCTTCATACTTTGTCTTCTCCAAGGCATGTGCAATAGTACCCTGGTTTTGCATATTAATTATGTTAGTAAATTTTGTGTTACAAATAAAAGCTATTTCTTCAAGACATTTCTTAATTAGAAATTAAAGTATGAAGAAAGTAAGTACTTGGGTTATCCCTAGTTTGCTGGCCATGAGGGATGCCACCAAATTCCCATCTGTGTAGTTTCCAATGATTAAATCTGGCTTTGCTTCCATGAGATCTAATATTGTGGCAGTGGCATCCTAATATCAAACATGTTAGAACAAGATTTCAAAGGAAAAAGTTCACGACCCGTTTGATAAAGATTTTGTTTTTGGTTAGCCACCTCCAAAAAAAATATTTCTTTAATAAATCTTAACCAAATTTTGGAAGAATTAAGGTCTCGTATTATAAGTATTTTGTTTCTTAAATATTGCTTTTCACTCCGTTTTCTTTGTTTTCTACCTAGTTTTAGAAACTTTTTCAAATCTATGCCAAAATTTGGAAAGTGATTAAAAAATGTAGTTTTCAAAGTCTTTTTTTTTTGTTTTTGAATCGTGGATAAGAATTCAAATATGTTTCAAAGAGAAGTGACAACATATTAAAAGAAATTGTGTTCAAACAAGCTTAATTTTCGAATTACGTTTAGAATACTTACTTGTGCAAACCTCTCGAGAAAAGGATAAATGTCGAAACGAGAAACCCAACGACGAAGGATGCCTTTTTCGGTCCTAAACGGAACCCTAACAATATTAGAGTAGTTAGTCCCAAAGACAGGTTCTGACGATTGGTTGCACTTGGTCCCCTTGGCATCCGGAATAAGCCTTGTAATCTACATATTTATCAAATAATATATATATATAAGTATTCGACCTATCAACTTAAACTTTTAAGTATAACGATGATTTAACATAGTATCTAACGACATGCCTTATCTATCGAAAGGTTATTTTTAGTACTTACAATAATAATTTGA
Source organism: Momordica charantia (assembly GCF_013281855.1). Lineage (NCBI taxonomy): Eukaryota > Viridiplantae > Streptophyta > Magnoliopsida > Cucurbitales > Cucurbitaceae > Momordica > Momordica charantia. Next base: position 22,565,870 of record NW_028275162.1, on the reverse strand, counting down.
GGTTTGAAGTTGAGTCCTTGTTTCTTAATTCTGAGAAGCAATTCTTCTTCCATAGCTTTAACTTGATCTAGAATGTACACAACCTGAATAGCCACAAAAAAGCCACACCCATAAGTAAAGAATCAATATGAATATGAATATAATGTTGGCCTTTTTTATCTCTATACCTTCGGGTTCGAGCAAATAACATCAAAGAGATAACATTCTTACATTCTCATTAATTTCATCCTGATCGATGATACCACGTACCTGGCCTCCGGTATCGGGCAAACCAAGAACATCAGATTGGCCAAAGTAGCCATGGGGAGACAAAATGACAACATTGAAAATGGTGGGAAGCCTGCTGAAGAACTTCTCCATTTGGGTTGGATCATAGGCTTGGAATATTTCAGAGAGACATCTCATGGTTTCCTTTACTCTTCCTGCACAGTCTCCCCACCCTCTCTCGAAACCCCACTGCTTGAATCTGAAGTCCATAAAAATTGGTCAACATGATCAGAGTCGAAAATATTAAACCGTCGCTAAATCCAAAAACTTAAACCATTAAGTATATATTTAACACTTTCTCTCACGTGTAGGGTGGCGAGTCAGAAATAAAAGACATCTTATAGGAATTCGAACTCAGGACTTTCTATTAACAAGGTCGGTTACTTACTTGAGATGGAAATTTTCATAAGGTGTGTCTGGAGGAAGTGCAGAGAGGAAAATATCAGCAAGGATCAGTGCCATTTGAAGCTTGGAAGCTGTGTTCAGGGTCTCATTTATCATAAGTTTCTGTGTGACAATTAAAAAAAAAAATCACAATCAGAGAAAGAAAAAAGCAATATATAGAAGCCCCACATGTAAGTAATCAGAAATATGTCAGCTTCGCTTTCATTCATTTTTTGGTCCATTTGATAACGATGTCGTAGACGTGGGTTTCGAAATTTCGCCTTTTCTAAAATCATAGCCAATTTTTAAAATATAACCATTAAATTTTAGCTTTTGTTTTCTTTTTTTGTGCATACCTCTCCTTGATAATCAAGGGACAACAAGTAATCCACAAGGGGTTGTGAATTCTCCAACTTGCCACTTAGTTTTGAGGTGAGGAACTTTGTAGTGTAACTAAGACCTTCTCCAATTGAAGAGGGAATGGTTAAGTGGGGAGTTGTGAACTCAATTGCTCCAAAATCCACTTCCAATGCATTTTCATCATTTTCCCTACAATATGATCAACTTTTAGAATCTAAAACTACACATTTAATAATAATAATTAAAATAATTTTATGAAAACAACAAACACAATAAGAATATATGTATGTATGTATATACCATTCACTGTCGTAAATGGTTTCCTTCAACTTGAGAAATTGGGTAGAGGTGAGAGGTTCAACCGAGAGATCTATGGAGTTGACTTTGACAAATTCCCAGCATCCTGGTTGAGGTCTTAGGGCAAAGGCAACATATGGAGGAGACACAATTGCCACCTACACAATAATAAATATAATGCATGTAATTAATTACAAGTTTCATTTCACCCCTTTTATTTCTTCTCGTTGTTGAATAGCCAAATATTTTTCAAATGATAAAGTGTTAGAGAGAGAGGTTTAAATTAGAGAAAAATATGATAAAGAGAGAGAGAAAGACAGGTAAAAATAAGAGTAAGAGAAAATAATACTTTGAGGAATACAAGTGTCAAGAGAAGAGGAATCGAGCATTTCAGAAAAAGAGAAAGAGGCTAGCTTTTGAGGATTTTGTGAGAGAGAGAAAAACGTAATTTAGAGAGACGTGCTAGAGAGAAAAAAAAAAAGTAAAGTGAAAAAGAGCAAGGGAGAGAGAGAGAAGTAAACTAGAGCAAAAGAACCAGAGGGAAAGGGGATTCATGCTGCCCACTTATAAGGATAATTCGAAAAGATAAAGAAACCAAACAAAGTTTATAATATACAAGTGAGTTCGGAGGAACCACCATCTATGGGCCAAGATGTTAAGGATCCCACATTGAAAAGAAAAGCGACATGACGATAGTTTATAATAGACATAGATTACTCATCTCATTGCCAATTGGTTTTGAAATGGAACTCAGGAATATTAATACAAGATTGGTGAGTCTGACTTCAGTCAATGGAGAAGTATATATCGAGAAAGAGAGCAAGACCTGAGTGGAGGACAAGATATGGCCAAGAAGTCCATCCATGACCCTAATCCTTTCCATCTTATCATCAAAAGCCATCTCCATAGCCTCCATCAACTCCTTGAGCTTCATACTCCTACTCCTACTCCCCTTCTCAACCAACTTCCCAAAGCATCTCTTCATGTAGCCATGGCTCTGCCTCAGCGCCTCAGGCATCCCATTAATGGCACTGCCACCACCCACAGACACTGCAGAAGAAGCCATTAATAATACCTTATTCTCTCAGAAAAACCAATACCAACACCAAAACAGCAATATTTGCAAACAATAATAATAATGCAGCTTGGCTTGGAGAGGAGTGATTCAACCATTTGGGGCATTTATAGAGACACCCAAATGGCCATATTTGTGAATGGCGTAGGGGATTTGTGATTCTATCACAGAGAATTCAAAACAACAAAACAAAATTGAAAAAAGGAGGGATTTTTTTGGGTTGAAGACAAGGAGAAAGAACATTCTCGGATAAAGGAAAACAATTTCTCTAACTTACATCAGATTCTCTTCAATTCATCTTATGCTTAATTATTCTTTCCTTGTGATCTTCATCATCTTCTTCTTCTTCTGCCATCCTAATTAATATTTATTGACTCTAATTGCATTATCAACTGTGGACTTTTAATTTCATACTCATAGCATATAGTTTCTTCCTTTTTTTCTTGTTATTAAAAATGAAGGAAAAGGAACTAGCTATGAACTTTTTTTTCTGTGATTGTTAGTTTGAGCATATTACATTACAAATGTGAGATTCAAATTTAAACTACCAACTTTGTAACTTGACCACGAAGCTAAGTCCGCTTATAGCCTTATGAACAATTTTGAACTTAAACTTTTTCTCTTCATTTGTTTAATTGAAGTCAATTTGGAAAACGTTTTATTTTATAGATTAATCTTACTTATTCACAAATTAAAAAAAAAAAATCTAAATTTTTAACCATTTAAGAAAAATAAATAAATAGTAAAGTAACAAATAAAAGCATTGTGAACAAAATAGCTTAGATTTATTTCTTTAAACAAAAAAAAGGGTTTGATTAACCTTCTTTTGTGTACTAGTTTTTTAGTTTTGTGGTTTTTGTTTTTCCCTTTTCTTGTTTAGACACAAAAATATAATTTGATAATTTTTTTCTATTTTATTGCTCTTTGATAAAAAAAAAAATCTACTCTACAACAATGATGAAAATAACATTTTATTTTCCATTACAAAAATAAAATATAATGTTTTTATTTTCTAAATCCTTATTTTCAAACTCTATGTTATATTTATATTTATGTAACTTCATTATAAACATTTTGATGTATAAGACACCTATTACCTATTCAAGAGAGTTTTTTTTTAATATTACATTTCTCAAGTACGAGGGGTGGATTTTTTTTCTTTTTTTGCTACAACGACATATGTGGATGAGGGGAATTCTAAACTTGCGACATTTGGGTCGGGAACTTATGTCTTAATAAGTTGATTTATGCTCAAGTTGCCATTAGAGGTAAAGTTGAGTTTGAACTTATTACCTTTAACTATTGTTCTAAATTTAAGATCAAAGTACAGTAACCTTAAATTAGTTTGCCCTTTTTTTATTAAATTTTTTTTTCCTTTTTCCACAAACATACCTAAGGTATAGTTAAAGCTTATTCCTTATTCCAAGATTTGGTGTCCTTTACCAAACCAGTAGAATATACTATTCCTCATCAAATGGTTGAAAAGAAAGGAACTTTCAATCAAAACCACCAAAATCATTCATCTACCTATCTCCAAATTTTTGGTATTCAAATTGATCTTTTCTCTCTCTCTCTCTCTCTCTAGGTGTCTAGTTTTGCATGTAAAGAAAAATGATTGTTGAGTTGATGCTTAGTTGTTAATATTTACGCTTTTTTAAATAATAGTTCAATTGATTAAGATATATAAAGTTTGGAACATTATTTTGGTTGTTAATTAAGTTATTGTCTAAGCATAACTTTATTTTAAAAACCAATTATAAAACATGATCTATTTTTCGATTAATGAGAATAAAATATTCACGTATCAAGTTGAAAGTTGTTTTAATACAACAAGCGATCCAAATATAGTTAGAATAGTCATCTTTTTTTCAATCATTCTTTTTTTTTTATTTGAAACCCTCATATTTTCTTGAAATATTTTATAATTCTACTTATTAATAATATTATAATAGGAATAATTCTTGTCATGTTTATCACTCTAATTATACTAGACTCAATATAAATAACAAGTTTTTTTATTTTTTGTTTTTAGTTTTTCGTTTCTTATTTCTCGTTGAATAAAGGAGGAAAATTTTTTAAAAGAAGCATCAGAGGATAATGGTCTTGTGGCAATTGGGTTGCCAACTATGGTGATAGATGGAAGATAGAAGGAGAAAAGAGGGAATGGGTAAGATACAAAGGTTCAAAGTGTGATGCATTTTCATATTCATTATTCTAGTTTTAAGAATAAAAAAGTTAATACAAATCCAACTAAAGTTTTGTAATCTTGTATAGCTACAAATCTAGCATAACTTAGCAAGTAGCGAGATTAATCGAGATGTATGGAAGTTGGTGCTGACACTCACGAAAAAATACGCATCCAATTATAGTCTAATCATTATATAATGAATTAATCAAAAGTTATTAGATTATAGTTAATCAATATCTAAATAAACATACTATTTTTTTTTCTTTGAGGTGGAAAAAAAAAAGATACTATTACCAAAACAATTAGTGATTAACAAAATCAGCCAATTTACCAATAACTTCTTTCTTTAAAGTATTACAATTATTCAAATAATGGAGTAGAGATATATAAAAGAGAATGTTAATATCTTGACTAGTTAAACTATGTGCCAAATATGTTCTAATGACATTTTTTAATTTTTTTTTAAATAATTTTATCGTGCACATCTATTTTTTTTTCTTTTTTTTCTAATTCAGCAATTGCAAAAATGGAAATCAAACCATCAATTTTAGGAATGGTGATAGTTTTTTTTTTAATATTAATATATAGTAAAAATAGTATATTCTATGGTATGTACCTAAAGCTATGAAGATATAAGGAAATATGATTGTAAACTTTAGACAAGGAGAACCCTATAGATGTGACACACACACCAAAACATGATATAAAAAAGACAAATATCAAAAGCTTACGCGGCAGAAGAGAATAAATTTGTATACCTTTTCATTTTTATTTTTCATTTCTAAGCTATTATGTTGTTCTATTTCCCCATTATTGTGTTTATTTAATCCTTGGTTTTAAAATACTTTCAATTACATCTTAGTCTATAGGAAAATACAATTAGGATTGAATTAGGGTTTAAAGTTTAATTATTATGGTTTAGAATATCTCTAATTACAGATCATGTCACTCACTTAAATTATATCTAATAGAATATGGACATTAGCATTTTAAAGGTAAGCATGATATGAATTTTTAGGATGTAGTTAAGATATTAAGTTCAATTTTCAAAGTAAAAAAATAAAATTTATAATTTAATCTATTGAAAAGTTTAGATCACCCTTCCTCAAACTGGTACTACTACTAAAGTTATATGCATATCATTTCAGACACAAATTATATTTAGTTTTTTTCTTTTTGAATTTTTTAAAATTTTGAATTTGATCCTAAAGGAATTTGGAAAATAAAAGTACTTCTATCAATTGATGGGTGGGTGGGTGAGAAGATCCAAACATCCCAAGTGAGTAAATGGAATCAAAGGACTTGAATTTAAAGAGAGAATGATAGAAGATGATAAAAAGAAATATAAATAAAAATAAAAGTCAAAAAGTTCAAGTGGAAAATAGAGAGTAGGCATCTAGCTGAAAAGGGCAAAATATAAAATGAAAAATAAGTCAAGCAAATTATATTTTATGAAAATGCAAAATATTACTGAAATTGATTCCAAAAGTAAAATAATTGCATTATCAAAATTTAAAATGTGGAACTTTAATAATATAATTTTGGTGTCTCCAAAAAAAAATAATAAATAGTATATTTTTGGAAATTTTTGGAAATTTTTGTTCACTTTAACCATACCAATCCCTCCAACTTTTTTTTATCTCAGGGAAATGAGGATTTGAATTTATGGACATACGCCTAATGCCTCCCAACTTAGTTGATGTATTTTAAGCCTACATTTTTGTCATGTAGTCATAAATTTTTTAATAACAAAAAAAATTGTTGAAGCTATTAAAAAAAAATCAGAAGTATGAAAAAAAAAGGTAAATTACATTTTTTGTCCCTTAATTTGACCATTAGAAAATATTTTTAAAATGTCCCTTATTTCGTTTTTAAGCATTTTTCCCTCTTCTTCCTCTCTTCTCTCTCCAGACTTATGAACCAAATAGATATTTATCCTCAACAAAAAGTGTATTCTACCAAAAGCGAAAGACAAATTTATTATAAATAAATTTTTTATAAAAATAATTTTAGAAAATGATATACCCATCAAACTTTTCAATCTCTCATCAAAGACCTAACCAAGGCATTGAACAAGAGATTCTTAGAGGACTACAATATGAAGATGTAGAAGGAATCACAAGATGAGACTACATTATATGAAAGAGGAATAAAGTAAACCATAGCTTGAAGAACTGAACAATTTGGAAAAAGAATTTGATATTGAAAAGATGTTTCACTATGCAACAAACAATTTACAAAATGAAGCACAATGAGGCAAACAATTTTAGGTTGTTTTTTAATTTTATTTTGGGTTGTCTTTTCATGTTGATAAAGAAGAGTGGGATGAAGAAGGAAAGAACAAGACCAAAAGAGAGAATAACAAAGAGGATGACAGTGTAGAAAGAAAAACATGATAATATTCTTAGTGGCAGTGTAAGTCCAAAAAATATATTGTTGAGCGAGCAAACACGGATTAATTAAGTTTTATTTTTGCAGCGATGGGACTCTCTTTTTCCAAATTATGGAAAAATCAATCTATAGCATATTTTTATTTAACTTCCCCCATTGGAATCATAAAAAATGAATAATGTTAGAGACAAGAGACCATCCACATTTCCATAATGGTATAATACTATCAAAGATGTTACAGATGTTCATCACTTATATACCCGTGACGTCCTCATTTTCTAGCCTACGTGAAACTCTAGGTGCATACCCAACAATCTTTCTCTGGAATAAAGTGTCACCAACCTCACCTTATTGAACGGCCATTACAAACCAAGGCAATGAATGTAACATCAACAACAGCACAGCTGGCACAGTTAAGTTGAGGAGAGGAGGAAGAAACCTGAGCTGGAAAGAGAAATATAAAACCCCATTTGGTAAGTTTCATGGTTCTTGTTTATCTTCATTTTTATCTAAGAACAATGAGCATCCATTAAGTCAAATATGATAAAACAATTATTTTTATTAATGTTTTAAAAAACATTAGAGAAGAAACATGTTTTGATTATTTCCAAAACTTCTATATAATGGTAAGAATATTCTCAAATAAAGAGAAATAATAAACAAAATCAATTGCAAAATGCTTAAATTCCTTTAGAAAATAAAAAATCTGAGGACAAAAAAACATCTTTAATTTAAGACAACTCATCAAATCAACAATTTACCATTAATAAACCAATAGTAAAAGAAACTAATGCGCCATTTATGAACATTTTTCTAACCTCAAGAACTAGAAACACCTGTTATAAAAACCAAAATGTATTTTCCTAACGCTAATTTACTTTTTATGCAGTGCCTACGTTAATGGAGATCAAAATTTTACAGACCCAATTAATTAAATTGTTAAAGCCATATTGCTAGAGGATGTTTTCATTGTTCCGTATTTTATTATTGACGTATTTTGCTGCAACCATTTCTGGCTACAATCAAATCTCAAACATTGTTAGATTCTGAAAATCAATGCTAACCATTATTCGGTAATCAGTAGTCCTTCCACACAATTTTACAATAAATTTCGTACCCTCTCCCTAGTTAAAAAAAATTAATAAAATAAAAAAACTAAATAAATATAACTTCTCTAGCTTGACATTTTCCTAAATTGCTTTTTATCAACCTTATTCATTCTTTTCTTCTTTCAAGGTTATTTAAAAACAAATGGATATCCCTCAATTTCTAATTAGCTAGAGTCCGTTTTTAAAAAACTTGCTAAATAATAATAGGCATTATGGTATGCTCCCTTTATCTTGTTCTACCACCATTATTTGATACATACAAATGTGCCAATCAAACTTCCAACAAACACTGCTTTCTTATGAAAACTGCCAAATTATTATTAATTTGCAGGCCTTCTCAATTATTGATTGCATTTAACTTACCATGTTAAATCCTTCTAAAGATGAAGTTTGTTTCATTTATCATTGCTCAATCTATACTTCCTCTCTACTTAATTTTGTACAAAGTATTTTATTAAGTTGTCAATCTTATATATATATATATATATATATATAATTTTCTTCTAGAAAATTTTTTTCATAAAACTATAATGCTTTTATAGGTCAAAAATAAAAATGTAATTCTTATGTATATTTTTAAACGCTTACAAGAAAATAAATTGTGTAATCCATATTATAAAAGGGTCCACAAAAGTTAATGGTTAAACTTCCTCTTTTCTTTAAATTTTAAAATATAAAACCAAGTTATTTTTCACAACACAACCAGTTTAATTTTTATTATCCATTGATTTAAGCTACATACCACAATTAGAAGAATCAAATACTTTGAAGTTAACAATTCAAATAAATTCTTTGTAAAATTTCGATGTTTCAGCAATTACCAATTCCACAAAATATATATATATATATATATATATATATATATATATATCGTTTGTAGTCAAAGTGTATTTCAAATTATTAGTAGAAATCTTGATTCTGTAAATTTAACAAACCAACTTATATTTGAATGGAATTTCACAACTATAGAATGAAATGGAATTAAATTTTCAAAAGCAATTTAGCAAAAGTACGCATAAACAAGTAAAAATTAGGAAAGATTAAAAAACGATAAAAACACATAATAGAGGCAAAAAACTGAATCTGCTAGAAGATGGATCAGATAAAAGTGTTAAGAAACACCAGCAAAGTAAAATCAGCGTCGTTCGTATGGGGAAAGTATCATCACTTCCATCTTCACAGAAAGTATTCAATTTGAAACAACTCAATGCAAACATCACAAGTTAATTACCAGAAATAAAACTATAAAATACAATTACGGAAACAAATATAACTAAGAAAGAAATCAAATCAATCAAGATGAAAGATGGATCAGAACAAAATGTGATAAAAACACCAGCATAGTATAATCAGCGTCGATCATTTGGGGAAAGTATCATCACTTCCATCTTCATTCAGATAACTACTATGTACAAAAATCTCAAGTCAATTACAAGTAAGAAAATCGGAATTAGATTCGAAGAGCAGTAGCATTCGCATCTATGAATAATGTCAAGACAAGTAAATATGGAGTGAAATGAATTAAATAAAGAACAAAGAAGATGGATCAGAAGAGATTGTGATAATACACCAGCATAGTAAAATCAGCTTCGATCATTTGGGGAAAGTATCATCACTTCCATCTTCATTGCAAACATTCAGTTAACTACTATGTAGAAACATCTCAAGTCATCAACCAGTAAGAAGATCAGCAATAGATCAATCGAAGAGTAGTAGGTTCGCATATATGCATGCCAAATAGTAAGATGAAGATGTAAAGCCAAATTCAAATGGAGGAAAATCAATTCAATCAATATCAAAGTAGATGGATCAGAACAGAATGTGATAATACACCAGAGCATAGTATAATCAGCTTCGATCATTTGGGGAAAGTGTCATCACATCCATCTTCGATTGACAGTTATACGTTTCAAACAGTACAAAAGCAACATCAAAAACAGAGAACGCAGTAGTGGCCTTGAATTTTTCCAAAACTGCGATTCAGCGACCGGCTTCGTATGGAAGCAGTGAAAGCCTCTGCAGTTCACAGAATCGGAACAACTATCGCGTCGGCTCATACGCAGCATCCGATTGTGAAACAGAGTCTCGCGGATGTTCGTAATCAGTATTCGACGCCATTAAAACCACTACGAAGATGAGAAAGAAAGTACACCTGATTCAGATCAAAACCCTAACACCATACCTTGCAGATTGGCCGTGGAAACGAGGGGGTTGCTTGAGAGGACGACGGGCTAAGCAACTTATATATAGAACTGGAAGAACAACAAAACCCTAAAATCGGATTTTAGGGTTTACACAGCTATCGTTTATCTCATGCCACGTGTACGGACCACGTCTTCTCACTCTCGTTTACTTGCGCGCGTTTTTAAATTTCTTTTTTTTCCTTTTTTTTTTCTTTTTGTTAGCCGTTTGCATTTGCCAACAAAACTAGGTTTTTGTTTTAAATAATGTAGTTTAAAAACTAATTTTTTCCCTTTTAGATTCAAAATAATGTGCAAATTATAAGCAGCTTGATCTTTTTTTTTCAACAAAAAATGTATCGTGATCAAAAGTATATATTCATAGCTAATTTTATTATGTTGAAGATCATTTTATTAAACTGCACTCTGCTAATAGTCTAGTATGATGAAAGCAAAAAGAAATAGATCACAAAAATACTCATTTGAAAGATAAATAAATAGATAAGAGCCTGTAGAGTAAATTGTTAAGAGAGAAAAAACAACATTATCAGGTTTACACAAAATACCAATCTTAACTTAAAAATATAGATTAGGAATCACAATCAAAATTAGAGTGTGGCTTTTAGCACGCTGTGCATCTAGCCATTGGGCTAAAATTACGCTAATTAGGTCGTATTTTTTTCACTCCAAGCTAGTTAATTGACATATCTTATCTATCGTCTAAAAAAATGGAAACAAAACCCTAAGTAAACTATGAGCTCTACGGCCATCCATCAAATAACACATTTAAATCACCAGCAACGATATTGCTAAAGAATATAGATTGAAACGCCTCGATAATAAAATTTTGGAATCGACTATGGCTAATTGAAGAAGGAATATGCTAATATACAAATTTTCTTGTTGAAATTTCATTGTGCTTGTTGAGTTGGTATAGTAATTAGTAGTGGTGTAAGTTCAAGAAGGGCCCATAAGAGACCTTGCATAAGCCATTGGCAAAGCCATCAATTTCTTGGCCTTGCTCACATAGGCCCTCTTTGTGAAGTTGTTGTAGTCATTTGCTTCTATCTCGTCCAATATTTGGCGATATAATAGCAATGATGCCCACACCTGCAAATATCATAACCAACATTCTTATTTTAAAGGGAACAAACTAAAGGATATAAGCCAACATTCTCTTCTTAGTCATTCAATTGGCGAGTTTGTGATAACAAATTTGGTTTTATTGAGATCGTTGTACGATTAGTCATTTGATCCGTGAGTTTACAACAACAACAAAAAATTTTATTAGTCATCTTGAATATGACGCTACTGTTTAAAGCATATATCCCGACTTTGGTTGTGGGTTTGCCTCTCAACTTCCACATATTATTCACTCTGATCGTGCAAAGTTAAATTGAAATTATAAACATGTTGTTCAATTGCAATTTTATTCATGGTTTTCCTTTTTCCAATAATAAACAAACCAAAAAGAAAAAGTGAACTACTAACCAAGGTTTTAAGAGTCATTTTCAGAAATTTTAAAATCTTACAAAAAATATCATGTCTAAATTAAAACTAAACTTTTATTTTTTTAAGCACGTGGGTGGAGATTCAAACTTACTACATGGTTGATGATCTTTAACTAAAACTTAAATGTAGTGTAAGATAATATTAAAAAAAATGTCAAACTTATACTAAATTTGAAAAGAAAAAATGAAAAGTTGTGACATTTATTAAAATACATATTAAATTTTGAAATGAAATTTCTAATTCTTTCATTTATTTTTGTTTGTTAGAAGCGTTTTCTTTTTTTGAAGCCATATTGTTTTAAGAATCTAGTCTTTTAGGCTTTATTAGTAGCACTTTTATTGGATTTTGTTTTTCACTTTTCAAAAACAGTCTGAAGAATCCATCCTAATTATATATATATATATATATTTTAAAACCCATGAGGACCTTAATTTTATAACCGGTGAGGACCTATATATATATTTTAAAAGAACTCTCATTATCCATTTCTCGTCAACTAGTGTGATTAGCAGGTCTAAAAAGATCGTAAAAAGTAAAAATAGTATGGTTTACCGGCCATCTGCTAGCTTTGTTAAGCTCCAAGACTCCTTTCTCGGCGTCGTCGAAGAACATTCTGGCCCTCTTGATTTGATTCTTCATGAAGTTTCTCCATTTATCAGTCACTCTTCCCCCAAAAATGTCCTCTTCTGAAATTCCTGCCTGTGCTAGCTCATCTTGTGGTAGATAAATTCTTCCCCTTCTAGCACTTCACAACACCCACCACATGTATTCTATTAGCATCACATCTAACATTTTTCATCTCATTAAATCACAACACTCTAATTTCTAAACAAACAAACATAAGCCCTTAAAACACCTCACACCACCGAAAATTGTCTCGTCCAACATCTCCACTACCTCACCAAAACAACGTTTGCTTGTCGAGAAACTTGTAGGTAAAGGCTATTTGGGCCCTCAAAGTCTATTTGTTTTTTGGTTAAATTACAACTTCTGTTCTTGAACTTTTAAAGTTGTGTTTAATAGGTATGTGCCTAATCGGATCCTAACATTTCAATTTTGTCTATAATAGATAGGTAAAATTGTCCGTTAAAGACCTATTAGACACAAAATTGGATGTTTAGTTGTCTTTTGATAACTATTTCGTTTTTAATTTTATGTTTCTATTTTCTACAATTTCATTAGTAAGTTTTTCACCTCTCTTCAAAACATATTCGAATTTTTAGCCAAATTAAAAAAAAAAATGAAAACCATTTTTTTTTCCAAAATTTGCCCTATATTTTGAAAATTTTTATGAAGAACTATATAACAAAACAAAAGAACACAAGCTTATCAAACGGAGACATTTTCTAAAGTTCAGATACCTATTAAATACGATTCTCGAACAACAAATATCATTATTCTTTCTAATTGGCGTTTTTCTTACCTACTTAATTACCAATTTCATTATGTTTTCAGCTTAACAAAATTACTCAAGGGGGAAGGGCCATAGTACTTACTCTTCTCCAACATCTCTGAGTATGTTTGTAAGCTGATTAGCAATGCCCAAAGCCAAGGCAGCATTGTATACACTCTCTGTGCTTGCTTCTGAGTCAGGTGCAATCCCCATAACAGGAACACTCATCAACCCAACTGTCCCAGCCACATAATAGCAGTACAGATACAGTTCGTCGAAGTTCTTGTATCTCGACTTCCTCAGGTCCGTCCTCATCCCTTCGATCATATCTTTAAAAGGCTGAGAAGACACATGAAACTTATTAGACTTCAAACAACTTGCAGCCACACACATCTACTAGAGACACCAAATTTTCAAGAAATAACAACATATAAGATTGTGTATGGCATCTGCGTTGATTAAACCATCGCTAACCTGAATGTCGACGGGAAACTTAGTAACGGTATCGGCTAAAGCGGCATCGAGCATGTCGAAAGGCCTCCCCTGGAAAAGCTCTTCCAACCTCGCCTCCCATCTATCCAATGCTGTAGGTGTTATGTGCGAAGCATTTGGCCCATCAACAAGCTCATCTGTCCTCCTACACCACACTGCATGCCATAAACAAAGAATAAGGAGAAAATCAGTCCACAGTCAATCAAAAGAGTGTAGCAAAAACATTCCTTATATATCTGGTTATGACCTTCAAATGTATCTTAGTTCATAATTTACTATTTTAACCACTGGACTAATCTACGGTGGTTGATTTCGACAACGAAGCCATAACATAAGCACCCAATTTCTTGAGAACGAAAATGAAAACGTTCGTGAAACACATACTCGAAGAAGTATACATGCTTTAAGCAGGATGCACTCAGTAAAGCACAGTAATTCCAAAACCACACGCTGTATTTGCAGCAACGGATATGTATGAAAGCTACAAAGACGAAACAATGGAAATTCTGACCAAAAAAAATGTTCATACCACTTACCATATATTGCCCAGATAGCCTTTTGCCTCTCAGGTGTCATCAGCATAGTTCCTGAAAGAAAAAAAAAATGAATCAGAGAAGAATTTAAGCAACAGAGATACTTAATTCCATCTCCAAACATGGCTGAAATTTTTGGTAAGAATGTTTACAGAAAAGGCTAACCCAGATAAAATGTCTTGGCATACTCTGCACAAACTTCTCCACAGCGATCATAAGCTTCGTTCAACAAACTGAGAGTCCCCGGAAGAACAATATCCGGCTTCACGTCCAGTTCTCCGGCGGTCCGCAGCTGCCGCTTCACCAGAGCCGCCTGTTTCATAACTACGTTGTACACCTTCTGCTCCGATGAGATGGCCATTTCTCCGGCGGGATTCGCCACCATGCTCGCTGCTATAAGAAATGGGTATTTCAATTCTGTAGAGAGCGAATTGTTGCTCCATTTCTGCCTCTTACTCATCTGGTTCGTTCGATTTCGGGAGAAGAAGAATCTAGAAGAATCGGGAAATTGGGTTCCATCACGGACTGAATCAAGAAATCCGAAGCTCAGCGAAACTTCGACGTTGAGAGAGACAACCAACGATGAAGCAAAAGACATATCAAACGATTCAAATCCCACTTCCCACTCGACGATTCGGAGTTATAATTAGCAAATCGAAGAGGAAACTAGAAACCCAACTGCGAAATGAAATGGAAAAAGCAGCTTAAGAATCCGATTGAACCGCCCAAGAAATCCTCAGCGCTGATTCGACACAGAGGAAGCTCCCACTTGGTTATCTCTTTTGTATCGCGCCTGTAATTCGTCCAAAAGATAATACTTAAAATACACCCAATACAGTCCCAACAATATTAATTATATAAGATCCCGATTTCGAGTATTATTAAAAGAAAAAGTCCACAACCAACAAATAAAATACCCAACACCCACATGATGATAATCCTCGAGAAAGGGCAGAGAAATTGAACGCTGAGTTCACTGCTTCTCTTTTTTGGGGAAAATGGTAATGGGGTCGGTTTCTTTCGTCATTTGGGAAATTTTGACTTAAGGGTTCAACGAATCCCCAGAATCAGACGAAATATACCCTAAATTAAAAACAGAATCAAATGAAAAAACAGAGAGAAACACTCACGATTGTTGAATAACAGCAATGAAGCAGAGAAGAGGAAGCTCTCTCTCTCTCTCGCTCTCTCTCTCTCTCTGGGGTGTTCCAGAGGATTGGAGTTTGTGGGTTTCGTTCCCACTGCGAGAATTGATGTACAAAACTAAAAAGTGATTGAATTGGGTGTGTTTTATTTTCTTGTGGGGAATTGAGTTGCGGTTGCTGTGCGCTTTTTGGTGGTGTATGGCTTGAATTTGATGGATGGTGGTGGAAGAATTTGGTCCGCAAACTGCTTGAGCCCGATGGAGCTTTGCAAGTTGCGGCTCAGTTTTTAAACGGGGCTGAGACAGCACAAACTTTTGAATGATAGTGTCAGAATTGTAGCTTCCGAATTTCGCCCAATAAATTGTTCTCTCTCTCTCTCTCTCTCTCTCTCTCTCTCTCTCTCTCTCTCTCTCTCTCTCTCTCTCTCTCTCTCTCTCAATTTTGAATCAACCGTTAAGTTAGTAGTCGACTTTAAATCTATTACCATCCAAACCTTGATAATTCAATCCTCTGTTCATAAAACTTTTTATTTTAATTATAATAATCTTGACATATTACTTCAACACTAAATTAAAAATATATATTTGTAAATATTGGCTTTTGTTTAAAAAAATATTCCTAACTACGGTCAAATGATAATTGCCAACTGTTTGTAAAGTTTGTACGTTTTTTAAAGTAGTATTGAAACTTGGAAAAAAAACTTCCTTTGTGAATGCTCTGAACATGGCTCCATAATGTATAAACAACTGTTGATTCTCTCTATCTCTATTATGTCTCATCTCTCCCCTTTTTAAACTCTTTTGCAGTGCTTCACCTTCATTCTTTTTTATCTCTTACTACATTTTTTAATTCAAATTTACTATATCTTCTCTTCAATTTTATTGTATATTTTTTACTGTACTTTTCAATACCACATATTTATGTTTCAAAAAGAATATTTTTTCATTTTTACCAAAAAAAAAATCTTATGTTTTTCTCCTTGCAACAACGAAACTATGTTTTTTTTTTCACAATTCAAACGTACCTACAGTATAAAGTTGAAGTTTTTACTTAAACTTTTAATATGCCAAGGGTATTTTTGTATTTTTAACTTACATAAATTATGATGTAGTAGGTCGATTAGACTAGTAAATGTTGATTTGATACGAGAGAATAGGTCAAATTGTATAAGATAAGAGTTTTTTTTTTCTACAAATGTAGAGATCGGAGATTGAACTTTCAAATTTTAATAAATCAACCGTTAAGTTCATATTAGCTATAAGATAAGGATTGAGACGTTAATAGCAACGACTTTCTACTATCGAAATGAAATTCTAAAAATTACAAATTTAATTGAAACTATTTGTTTCAAACGCACCTACCAAATAAACCCAACTACAACTACAAAGTTCTAAATGTGTAATTTATTCTAAAGTAAATTATGCTTTTATAATAAATATACAATTATTTACCTAACAAACTCCTTTTTGGAGCAATTTTATAAATTATATATAAAAAAAACTTTAAAATATGGAAAGAGGTGTCATATTATATTTGTATGATTCATTCAACTAATTAGAGGATCAAAGAAGATAAAGGAGAAATGTGGGAAGATGACAAGTGGACGACACGTGGACAAGTCAGCCCAATCAGCGGAGGATAACGTTATCAAAATTCACTTTACCGCGAGATGCAATGTACCGTCAGCTGTACACGTGGCAAGCAAGCAAGCAGGAAGATCGAGTACTTCTACTAATAGGGTACCGACCCTAGTGGGCCCCACTCTAGTTAAGGGATCGTGAGATGAGAGACCTAAACAAAACATTGTTTTTTGAAAAAAAAAAAAGGAAAAATGAACTAAAACAAAAAAATTTGTGATGGTTATGTTTCATGAAAATGAGGACAAATCTCGGCTAATTTGTCGTCCAAATTAATTAATGGAGCCTTTTCAAAAGTATATAAACAATAAATAAACAATAGGAATTTGCATGTAACTACTTGTGGATTTTATAAAAATAGCAAAATTTGGAGTTTTGACTCCAGCATAAACAAAAGTCTAATATGTCTTTAATGGACATGGAGTGCAAACAATATTATGTACCCTACGATGTATAATTCACATACTTAAAAAATTGAAATAGTAAAATCGGAATAACTAGATTGGTAATAAGATTTCAAATATTTTGTCATATTTGCAAAACACAAAAATCAAAAATCCGTTACAAATTCCATAAATTAAATAGTCAATATAGTTTTGGTTTGATTTCAATTTGGTTATTGTGATTTAAACATTTTTAATTTAGTACTTATGATTTGAGTTTAACTTTCATTTAATTCAATAAATTTTGAAAGTTGAAATTTGGTTCTTACCGAACCTCATAAATTGTCACAGTCTTTGTCATATTGAAGATGTGACATATTTTATACGTAAGTGGTACTCAGAGTGTGTTTTCTATTTGTTCAACCACGTGGGTTATCAAGTTTTATGTATTTCTTTTCATTTGATTTGTATAGTTTAAAAGTTTTCAATTTTCATTTGATTTTTATAGTTTTAAAAATTTTCAATTTTCATTTTTAATCTCACAAACTCTTAATTATACGTGCCACGTTCCCTATTAGAATGTCAACTAATTGTACTAGATTTTAAGAGAGTAAAAACACTTTTTTTAGGGGGTAAAAATGGTCTTAGGAAAAATTTGTGAGTTTGATCAAATCACTAGGACCACTATTAATTTTGAAAATTTATAAGGACTATGTTAAATTCAAACTACACCCAAACGACAAAGAAAAACACTCCAAGATTTGATAAAAATAAAATACGTCTTATCAACTCAACTATGCTGATCATATTGATGATCTTAGGAAAAGTGTATAAACAAATAAATAGTAGGATAAGTGACTCATTGGATCTTATGTTAAATTCAAACTACACCCAGCCTTGTTAATATGGGTCGAATTTTTATTGCAAGGACAATATTAGAAGGCAATCAAATCATTCAAAAATAGATATAGAAAAACATTAAAGAGTAAAAGTATTTCAAATATGAGCATAGCTTAGTTGATAAGATGTATATTATTTTTCTAAGTGGAAGATTTTTATCTCTCACCCCGAATTTGTTGAACTAAGAAAAGGAAAAAAAATCAGCATAAAAATAATCAATTATTCAAATATTTATTGTTCCTATCGAAAAAAATATTGATAGTCGCAATAAATCTTCGAAATCACTCCAAGATTGGAAAACCTGGAAAAATGAATAAGCACTTTGACGATCCTATTAGTCTTTGTGCTAAGTGATAAAAAATAAGTAAACAGTTAGCAAGTTTTCGCATACCAGCCACCTTAGTTCAATTTGGTATTTATAGTGGATGGGAAAGTAACCGTTGGAGAGGAGAGAGGGAGACTCCCGTTTGAATTAGACGGTTCATTTTGCGTGAAAATAGGAAATCACGAACTTAGTGGAGGAAACGGTGGTACACCTTGAAATGAGCTCTGCTAGACAGACGCACAGTTCGGTCTTGGACGAACCGGCTTCATCTTATGTTTGTCCACGTGTCCTTTCCTTTTAATTGTATTGAACGACAACGTGTTCGCAGAATCAAAGACTAAACATTTATAAACTTTTTTTTGTTTAGAATATTACGTTACAAATATGGAGGGAAAATTTGAGTAGATATTTGATTACAACCAAATTTACTATTAAGCATATGTACATGTTTTTTTTATAATATTACATCATAAATACATATGAAGGTGGATAAAAGAGATATAAATAGATATGCATCGGTTATTAAAATATCTAAACAAATATCGAAGCATGGACTCTCATACTTACATGAAGAAAGTTATTAATATTTTCCTCCTGGTGGGTGTTTACTTACGTAACACACTCTCTTTAGCCTAATTATCATAAAATTCCCCAAGTATCCAAATTTGTGATAAACTTAAATGAAAAGAAATGACAATGATCCATTGGAGGATAGAAAAATAACTGATAAATTGGTTGGATCACCCAATCAAATCGGGAGAAAGGAGAGTTTAATGATTTAACTCTATACTATACTAATGTGGTACCTTTTCTTATATCAATTTAGCAATTAATGACCTAAGAGATATATATCTATTTTTGAGAGAGTAGATATAAAAAAAATGAAAGGACTAAAGTTTGTTAGAGAAAGATCCCATCACAAATATTACTTCAAATAAAATAAGTCATTTGAAATACATGACACGACTATCTTTTCGTTACTTTTTTACGATGTTCACTAGGTTTAATTTGTTCGCGGTCGTTGTCGCTATCAATCTGATTATTTACAACCATAACAATTTTTATATTTATCTTTATGCTTCAACTTTACATTTTTGTTGTTATAATATATACACAGTTTACAAGTTTCTAATACTGAGTAGTTGTAATTTTTTCTTTTTTTCTTAATAGAACAAATCTATAGATAAGAGATTGAACTTCTAACCTTTAAAAATTATCTAAATGTCTTAATTGTTTTAGGTTCATATTCTCTATATTCTCTGTAATTATTTGTAACTGATTAAAGTAAACCAAAGGAAGCAAACATTCTTCACATGTTTTTGGTTATTTACAAAGAGAAAAGCAGTATCCAAACTATTAAATATAAAAATAATTAAATAAAAAAACCTTAAAAAGCTGAAAATCAAATGTGCAGAAAGAAAATGACCTTTCTTTTAAAGAGAGAAGGAATAAGGAAAAGAAATCGAGTTATTTTGACGTCCAAAACGGGAGAAGTTGGAGAAAATTTATCTACCATACAGATAGTCCGCATTATTTAATAATTGTATAAAAGTCAGTCGAACAACATTAAAAAAAGTATTTATGATACCTTACGGTTGGTGCACTGATAAGAGGTTTAGGTGTCAACACCGATCAGCCATCCAGTATCTAGAAGTAAAAAAAAAGTAATTTATGAGACCAATATGAATTTAACTCAACGTTGTTGATTGATATATTATATCTGATCATGAGTTTGAATTCCAAAACAACGCCAATTAGTTACATTCTAAATTTTATATTGAACAAATACTGTAAGACTATATAAATTTTTAGGACACGTGCATATATAGCAAAACAATGAATAATCGAAAATGAAAATTTCATAAATTTTTATAAAGATAAAAGTATAAAAGAAAAATATTTGGGACTTGACGAGGAATACACCGTTAGAAACTTGACAACTCAAAGAGAGAAAATGAATTTATGAATTACAGAAACATGGAGATAGATCATCACCAATTAGGACGACGGAAAATGAACACGGAAGTTGGTGGGACCATTGGCGGTGCAGAAAGGAAAGTAAAGGAAAAGCGAGTGGGGAAGAAGAGGCCAAAGCCATGACCAATACAAAAGCAGAGACCGAAACGAAACAGCGTCCCCTCCACCACCAGAGCTAGAGGGTCACCCGTTTGACACGTTTCCTTTCCTTTTTTTTTTTCCTTTAATTTTATTTAATTGACTAATCCCAACTAAATTTGTCATTTAGCGGATGTGATACTAGTTGTCGAATTCCGTTACGTCCAATATTCAATCTCCACTTCCATACCTAATTTATATTATATGAAAATAATTTTACAATTTTGTGACTGTAATAATTGATCCAGTTGATTTGTGGAGTGATTCCGATCTTAATCTAAGCTTATGCCCCTCATATTTGAACTGGAAAAAAGAAAAAAGATATTAATTTTGTTCTTTTGCTTATTGCACCATGCAAGCACGTGTTTATGGATGGAAGGAGATTCAAGTTGGGGCTCCATTTCGCCTCCGAATAAGCCATAAAAAAATTCGGTTGAGACTATCAACGAGTATCATGTTTGTTGGAGATATATGTTAATTGCCACTAAGTGAGATACTTTTGTCTTAATGTGTTTGTTTTTCAATATTTACTTGAAATACCTTTATTTGTAATTACACAAATAAATTATGATCATAAAGGTTCATTTCACTCTTATTATTTTCGTAGTGTTTTTTAGTTTCTCTTTATTTCTTTCCTTTCTAAAATTACCTTTTTAACAAAATAACATTATTTTAATAAATATAGTTGTATTTTTCAACTATAATTTTTTTTTAATTTTTCTAAAAATCTCATCTTTGAAATTGGAAAATTTTGATAATAATTAGGGGCGGATACAGGGCACGGTCATGTGGCCTCTAAAATTAGATATATTAAATATAATATAATTAACTTGGTAAAAAATAAGTTTTTATTACGACAAAGATTTTCATATTTTCATTTGGTGGGCATGATGAGACAAATGATTAAAAAAAATTAAGGTAATTTTCCTTAACTTTTACCATGACTATAAGACCACAACAATAAAATTAAAGTTGGATTTTGAAAAATGCTCATAAAAATTTAAAATTGATTGCATCCCATATTTATTTGATAGGTTAAATAATAACATTATCATGGATGGACTCATTGGAGGACAATTGCAATGCTATTAAATTTGTTCAATATTTATGAAGTTAATATTTTGAAAAGTTCTTATCGTACAATATTTATATGTATATTGTGCCATTGAATCAAATTCTGAGACGATCAAGTAGAGGCGTACTCGTTGGTTGGGTCAATTTCCTTTATATCAGCAAATTGAATAGCATACATACACACACACACATATATATATTCACTTTAAACAACCAATAGTTTGGGAAAATCACATATCGACTATCGACTGATCTGTCGTTAAAATCGACCAACTAATGTCAGTTCGATACATTTCAATAGGTCGGATCGATTTTCCGACCTCCTATCCCCCATAGCGATGACGATTTAGAAAATGGCCTGATTAAAGGCTTTTTTTTAAGCCATTTATTTATTTAAGATATATTGCAAGCAAGAGATGGATCTCTGCCTGAGATTAAAACACAAAATAAATAAAGAGAATAGAAAAAAAATAATGCTCTAATAAAACAATAAAAAAACAACATAACTGAAGCAAATATCATATGAAACGTATCCTACAACAAAAACAATAAAAATAATAGTAACAACTCAATTATAAAAATAAATCTCAGGTATAACTTATCAATGAACGAGATCCATAAGCAAATTGAATAAATCTCAACTCGTTGGCAATTTGAATGTTCAAATTATTAGAAGATTAAGTTTAATTCTAAAAAAATAATTGTTGGATTTTTTTTTTAATATTACTCTCATGTAAAGAGTGCAAATAACTGAATTAAGTTCTAATATATGAAAAAATACAAATTAAAGATAGGTTTGGTTGATGGTTTGAAAACAAAAAATTGATTCAATAGAAAACAAAGTGGTATTCCATGTTTGCACTGTATTCGTTCATGTGTTTGATAATAAATTGAAAGTTTAATCTCAATTTTAAAAAAATTGTTTGTTCGGTTATATATTTGTAAACTATTGGTAAACTAGTAGTAAGTAGTAACTATCTAATATTTAGTTCAATCTAAAATATTATTATGTTATAAATTTTGTAAAATTATTATTTTAAAATATTATATAGTTTATGATATGTAAAAATTTACCTATTCTAATTTTAGTAAAAAATGAAATGAATTTATAACATTATTGCATTTTAAAGTTTCAAATTCAAAATATGAAACATTGAAAACATATAAAAGTATTGTTTTCAAAATTTTCATTAGATATCAAAATCCAAATACAATTTTTAAAAATAAATATACATGTGTACCGAATCTAAAAACAATAAACAGAATTTAGATGGCATATCAACGAGCCCTAAAAGATATTTTTATCTATTCAATTTTGATGTTGGAACCCTTCTAGATTAAGTAATTAACCAAACCACTGTCTATTACAGGTGTGTTATTTATCCATCTTTTTCTTAAGGGCTATTTATCTATCTATTACTAATACTTGTCGCTATAATTAATTTTAGTATTTTTGACTTCTAAAATATTGAATGCTATTAATTCTTCTGAATTATAGTGAATTTAATGTATTGTTAATCCTTTTATTTATTTTTTAATTGGACTAGACTGTGAGATAGAGATAGAACGATACTTCTATGACGTTGTTATATCCATCTAATAAAAAGAGAATGCTTGTCAATGAACTATACTCGAATGAGTAATTGAAAACGATTCGTACCTACCATGTAGTGAGAGAGATTATATATCATCCCAAAAAAGTTTCCAGAGTACGCTTAACTCCAAATTTTAAATAACTACTTTTATATATATATATATATATATATATTGTTTTTTCTTAATATTTGTGAGTGTCGTTTAGAGAATTTGTATATTTGAAAGCATATTTTTTTGTGAATACGTCTTGAGAACATCCACAACTTCTACTACATAATCTTTCTAGAATGTTACATCAGAAATGTAGGGTGAAACTTCACTCCTACAATTTTTTAGAAAGTAGAGATATATTTAACCACTGATGTCAAGTTGGCAGTATATTTCACAATTTATATAATTCATTGAAACAACATCTCCTAGTCGGAAAATAGCAGGGTGAATAAGATGCATGTTATATTCTTTGAGGCCGGAGATTAAATTCCTACCCACATTTGTTGTGCACCAGTAAAAAAAGATTCAATAACAATAAAAAATAACCATAGTAATTGAAACTTCTAAAATATAATTATCAATCTTAATAATTAATGTATATTTGCCTTCAACTTTGCTAGGTAACTAAATTGGATAACATCTTTTATTTATTTATTTTCATAATCTCACTAATGTCAAATCCAAAGTTATACTTAACTAAAGTAGGAGAGAGGTAAGACCAACTTAACTTGAAAAGATAAAAGACTACCAAATTTTTGAAGGAAATAGCTTGATAGTTTCAACTGATTAACCGTTGTAAATTCAAATTCATATACTACATTGTTGAATTAAAAAAACAATAATAATAAAAATATCCCTACATGAAAAATTAGAAAAAATAAATTTGATCACAAAAATATCACAGCTCATGAGATGCTCACATGGACAAAGAAACGATGTTAAAAGATTAGTATTTTTTCTTTTTCTTTTTTTTTTAAATACAACACGTGGGGTGGATTGGTTGGATTGGTATTTCTTCTTTATACTTTAATTAAAGTAAAGATTTAGTCCATATAAGTTAGTATGTAACAATTTGTCATTATAATTTAAATTTTGTATCGATTTAGTCCACTATTGGTAATACCTAACAATTTAGTTTCTATACTTTTAAAATTCTATTGATTCAGGCTCTACAAGAAAGAATATTATTAAACTGAAGTATCAATTTTTATTCCTTTTGTTTAAGAACACATATAATCTCGAGTGATTTATTGATCTATTTGTGCAAAAGAACATCGTTAAGTAAAATCTAAATTGTTACAAAATTTAAATCACAATAATTAAATAATTACGTACTCAAATTTAAGGTTGTTATTATGAGAAACAAAAACCACAAAAATAAAGATAAAAAGGTAAAACTCAGAGCTTGTGTAGGAAATAACACAACAATTAAAAAGAAATGAAGAAATACCAAAGCGAGTTTAGCTAGTTCAGCGGTAATTGACTTGTACGACAACAAATGCCTTATCTATTTACCTATCTCATAGACACTGAACTTGTTATTATCAAATTTAATCAGCAACTATCGAATTTTTTAAGAATATTATATTTGTTTGTAATTACATTTAATGAAAATACATATTTACTCAAATATCCCTTGCACAATTCACAGCTGCTACATAATTGGGCCTAGGCCTGGGCCTGGGAGTTGGGTCCTTGTTACAGTTCCGAGCCCGGCCCACGTATTTCTACCAGTACGAGAAACGACAATTTTATAATTTTTCTTGTATTGACTCAGGAGGGAGTAGTGAAAGCTGGAAACTTTATTGAGACAATGCTTTCGGGGCTTTAACGGATTCCTGGGGCTGGCAGACGAAGAAACCCTAAAAGGGAACGGGAGAAGAAGAAGAAGAAGAAGAAGAAGAAGAAGAAGAAGAAGAAGAAGAAGAAGAAGGAGAAGGAGGAGGAGAAGATAAGCTTCAATTTATTGGATCGGATCGAAATCAATCAACCAGTACCATTGTATGTACGTCTAATTTTCTCCATCTTTGCCATTTTTCGTTGTTGTTAGAGACTCTGCATGTTTTATCTGTCCTTGTAAGTTCTTTCCATTACTGCGTCGTTACGTGTCGCTCCTTCGATTTTCATGGAAATAACTTCACGTAGTAATTTCTTCGATGTTTGATGCTTGAAAATCTTTTTTCTGTCAATCTCTTCCTTTTCTGCTTTGTCCCTTGGAACCCCATGTCCGATGGGTTAATATATGTGAGATTGAGTTTGGCAACTGAGTTATATTGTTGCTTCGTGAATTGTGGTTTTCTGATGTCAAGGTCCACTTTTTTGTTAAGGGAATCGGAAGATTGATGTTTCTGAATTCTGGGGAAGGATTATATTTATGAGGATTCCAATTTAGATACGAGGCCAAGGTCTATGGGACTTGTTAAGTGTTGGTTCGTCATGGCATAACTATGTCTGTTTGGTGCGTATATTACAGGAAAGGTTTTCAAACATTGTGCTCCTGAATCTTTTGATCGAACATCCAGAGCTTTGCAGGGTGTCTTCGTGACTCATTTTCCTGCGATAATGGATCCTGGGCGCTATGGTCTTCAACAAGGATGGGATAATAACAGCGTAATTGTGGTTTCCTCCTTAATAATCACCTCTATGGATGATAATACCAGAAATTATTAGGGCTATGTGAATGTCCATTTCTTTTCCGGCATCTCATCTTGAAAGAAAAAAATGAGATAGAGACATGGGGCATTGAAGATGTGGACTGGATTTGCCTAACCACGTAAGATCATTGACTATTTGTTGCTGACATAGCTTATTCTCTTGAATCCACAGGCTTTGGAGGGTCATGGTAATGTTCACGAGCCAAACTTCCGGTGAGTAATAACTCTTGACCATCATTGCCAAGAATATTATAGCAAGTTGGGGAAATGTTGTACATTAAAATATCTTTTGAACTCAAGGACACAGATGTACAAATCCTGGTTGAGTAAGGTCGCTTTACATTAAAATATCTTAATTGCATTATCTATGTCAAATGCATTGTTAAGTGACAAGATTTTTTTGTACTCCAACTCATAGAATCCTTTAGCTATCATGTCATGTTGTGTCAAAGTTTAGTTTGTATCTTGTATAATTTTTGCAGGGTTGGCGGAGCATATGATGAGCGAAGGTTTTTAGATGAACGATACGCGAGAGATAACACTTACCCAAGAGATGCCTTTCACCATGATATTGCCAATAGGGAAGACTATCCACCACCGCTACCTTCAGCCTCTGGCATTTGGGCTCCATCAAGGAGGAGAAGTTATGAAGATGAATACCCTATTGATAGGGGTTCTAGACGACATGAAAAACCATATAATGAGTCATACCGTGACTTGGATGCTTTTAACGATCATGAAATTGATACATATCAGGATTTTGATAGGTTTCGTGATGGCTATCGCAGTCTCAGTAATCTTCGTGATCAGGGAATTGACAGGCTAGATCGATTTGGAAGTCGTGAGCGTGATGATTATGCTTATGATGATTATGACTACAAGTCTGATGTGTCCCATCCAAAGAGAGATGATAGTTATGAGAGGGATTATGACTATGGGCGATATCGCTATGATTCAGATTATGATAGAGGTAGTAGAAGAGAGGGTAATTGGAGAAGGCGTGAATCACGTGATCGTGAACGCGACAAGAGATGTTCAAGTTGGGATAGGGATCAAAGTCCTCATAGAAGGCATGATAGGTCTAAGTCTCGTGGGCGTGATGATCGTTCTAGATCAAGATCTCCTCGAGGTCGTAGCCATGGAAGAAATTATCGAGAGGATAGTTATGATGACAATAGACATGATAGGTCTGAGAGGCGAAGGGATCGAGAAGAGAAACGGGAGCGCGAGAATTATTCAGTGGTATTCTTCCTTGGTCTTAGTTTATTCTTTTACTTATTATTTATGAGAGAACAAGACTGAGTGATTTCTAACGTATTCATGTAGGCTCCATCCGCCACTGTAGTTGTGAAGGGTCTTTCTCAAAAGACGACCGAAGAAGACCTCTACCAAATCCTTGTAATATTTAGCTTGATATTTTATTTGAAGTGCTTGTGCCTTTCGTTGTAGATACAAATTTTATTAGATTTTTATAATGTGCTTCATCATAGGCTGAATGGGGACCCCTCCGTCATGTCCGTGTGATCAAAGAGCGTAATTCTGGCATTTCACGTGGTTTTGCATTTATTGATTTTCCTTCAGTGGTAACTGTAAAATTTGAATCTTTGTGTTGCTTAATTATATTATATTTTATTTTCTTCATGGATATGTATAATTGCTCGTATTGATGATATAGGGAGCAGCACAAACAATGATGGACAAGATTGGGGAGGATGGACTAGTTGTTGATGGCAGGAAGCTTTTCTTTGAGTACAGGTTTCTTCATTTTATCCCCATAATAAAGGCATCACTCAATTTGATAAGACTAGTATTTGTGTAATCATATGGGTTTTCTTATGTTATTTATTTTTTACCTCCCTGGAGTTCAGAAAGTTGAATCATGAGAATTAGTCATTCCTGTTTTTTTGTCCGGTTCTTTATATCATCTTTGTGGAATGAAAACTTCCGCAAGTTCACGATTTATTTTCTTGTCCAAGCATGTTTTGCATTTTCATCTGTTATGTATTGCAGTAGTAAGCCGACCGGGGGTGCAGGAGGATCTTTTGCTGCAGAAAATACTACAAGATCAGGTCATTTTAACAAGAACATGGCAATGCCATCTGATTGGATGTGCACCATCTGTGGCTGTGTAAATTTTGCACGACGAACTTCTTGTTTTCAGGTTGTTGCCAACATTTTCTTGTATGTTGTTCTAGTTGTGATAATTTCAGTTGTAGGTGCAGAAATGTCAATGTTTCCTGTACATGGGCTGTGTTATGCCTGTGTTACTTTGTGGTTTCTTTGATAAAAAACAATAATGTATGAATTTCTGAAGTTTCTATAATGCTTAAATGGAAGATGTGGTACCTAGTTTAAAGATATTTGGAATATATTGGTATTGCAAGTTGCAACCAGTTATGATGAGTTGTGATGTTTCAAGTTGGGCATCTAAATGTATGTATGTATGTATGTGTGGAACAAGAAACTCATTTCATTAGGTAATGAAACATTCTAATCTAAACCATAAATTATTATATTCTATTATATACAAACTCCCCAGTTGGAACAAAAAAATTTCAGAACTATAATTAGAAAATAAATGGATGAAACAGTCAAAGATAATGCATAATGCTTCATTATTTCAATTCTTTCCATTTCAATAATTGTTTTTGCTTAAGAACTTTTGGTCTCTTGAACTTGTAGCGATATTCAAAGCCTTGACTGTGTTGATCTGGAGTATTTTGACTTTGTTTTGGACCATAGCTTTGTTTAATGGTAGTTGTAGGATATAAATTGGCTGCAATGTTCATTGTGTATTATTAGACTCTATAAATTACATATGCGAAGTGGATGTTGATCTTTTCCGGAAGTAGATGTTAATGGTTCTTGTTGGAAAAATAGAGTTAGATGACATTAAATAAGTTCTTGGTGATTCATACGTTGTATATGTTTGTTGGTTTTTTCCGTTATTGTTTCTGAAGCAGTTTAATCTGTCCTTGTAATTGCCTAATAAGAATAACAATCTTTTTCTCATGTAAGTGAAAGGTTTTCTATATAGGGCAGTCATGAGGTAGATTTTTGTACATGTGAACTGTTCGTCTATAATTAGAAGCTTAAATCTCTAATTTATGGGCAATTGGGCATCTTATTGATTAGTGGAAATGGTTAATATTGAAAATAATCTTCTTCTTTGTCTTATATAGTGTAATGAACCTCGGACTGATGATGCACCGCCGGCAGATGTTAATATGTCTAATCAATCCTCTTTAGGAAAGAGAGGACAAGAGGCAGGTTAGTGTATGTTATGGCTTACTTAAAGTAGTCTCTTTTAATCCCACGTGATGAAGTTAGCTGAAGTTTATTTTATGTAGGTCCTACTCATGTTTTGGTTGTTCGTGGATTGGATGAAAATGCGGATGAGGAAATGCTTCGCTATGAATTCTCTAAACATGCTCCAATTAAGGTACATGAACTTCAATTGTTGGAATTTCAATTTTTATTTTTTATGTATATGATAATCACCTAAGTGGGATTGGAAATTTTTTTAACTCACAGTTGATTTGGGTGTGGTCTCCTAATCTAATCCAATTTATGGACATACTTAACTTTGCTGAGAGGAAGTATTTATGAACTGTAATATTGCAATAATAACTGAATGAAAACCTTGGAAAATGACCTTTCATTGTCTGTCGAGCTTTCTATCTTTCAGTTTCATCACACTAAACTGTTGTATAATTATTTTTTACTTTTTATTACTTCAACTTGAGGCTCTTTCTTGTAATTTGATTTTGTGCCCCTGTTTTTGTTTGGCTCTTTTTGTGCAAGCTGCTTATTGCAATTCCATTTGTCTTAATGTAGATTTCGTTTTCATAATTAAAAAAGTATTAATTTGATACAGGATCCTAGTACTAGTGCTTTCAAGGACAGATCCTTGCGTGGGGAGAAAATGTAGAACTTTTCACCATAATACTTCTCTTTGAATGTCCACATGTTCTGTTATAGATGTACTTCCATTCTTGTTTGTGGACGAATGATGATTGGGGGTTATTAGTAATTTTTGTTGGGAGGGAATAGTGGGGCTTTGTGCTTTTGCATTATATAGGTTTTTTACTTGGCCTTTTCTCTTGTGGCGGCCTTTCTGTTGTCCCTTTCCCTTTTCCTTTGTAATGTTTGAAACTTTTATGAGGACATGGCAAAGTAAATACTTCTCATTCTAATCATTTTTTTAATTAAAAAATATTTGCAGGATCTTCGCTTGGTTAGAGACAAATTCACTCATGTTTCTAGAGGATTCGCATTTGTACATTTCCATTCGGTGAGCTTGCTTTTTTCATTGGATATGTGGGGTAAAATTTTATTTTTTCTAAGAAATGGTATGATTATGATAATGCATCTTCTTTTGTATGCTTTGTGACAATCATGTGTCATGATGGTCTAAGTAATTTGTGCAGTTTCATCCTTTTTTTTTTAAATAAAAAACTGAGCTTTTATTCAGAAAAGTTATAGAATACAAAGTGGCTGCCCAGAAAAAATGGGCCAAATCAAAACTAGAACTAACTATACAAAATAAAGGATAATTACAAAACTCTTTAGAAGTTGACACCCGAAGAGAGGCTATGTGCAGTTACATGAAAACATTTTGACACTGTAATTTGGAGTATATTTTAATGTGTTCTAGAGATTGATTCATTTTTTCAAATGGGGATTTTGCAGTCGACTATACTTGAAAACAACGGAGTATTTTTTAAGTACAGAATTCTTGAAGCCATCCTTATAGTTAACAAAGTAGTGCTTGATTATTGTCTGTTCTTATTGCATGTTTTCTTTATAGCCATTGAGATAGCTGGAGTGGACCTCTGTTATATGCTTGTTTTTTATTAAACGTTATTTGTTAGAAAAAAGGTTTTAGCATAACATAGAAAGAGGATATTATATTTTAATATGGGATTTGTATTTCTTCTAGGTGGAGGATGCTACCAAAGCTCTTGATGCCACAAATGGCACAACCCTGGAGAAGAATGGGCAAATTTTACGAGTAGCATATGCCAAGAGCATTCTTGGTCCAGGATCAGGATTGTCTGGATCTTCACAGTCAAGCAGCCTTGCAGCTGCTGCAATTGAGGCTGCAACATTTGCTCAGCAGGTATTTAGGCTAATTTACTTTTCCCTGTTAAATTCATCTGCAGGAAAAATTTACTATAATTTCCTATTTTTGCTTTCCGGCCTTGCTTTTAAGGTTTAACTTATGTTGCAGTGAACCTTATTTATCTTTTTTTTTTTTAATTTTGAAAACCAGGGATTATGAGTTGACACATGTATTTGAGTAGGTATATGCATTCAGATATACATAATAAGCTAATATTGTCTTGTGACTTGTCGAGTGAATTGCATAAATTTGCTAGTGCTCATTGCACCTGCATTATTGATCTTTTGAGAAGTATTTGTGGAGAGAACTTTATTGTACCTTTTATAGTCGAGTGTGAGGAGCTGACAAATCTTTCAACAACTTGGGCTGCTTTATAAATTTATTTACATTGAAAGAAGGGGGTACCACATTAATGTTTATGGATGAGAATCAGGGACAGATAAATATACAATAATCTATTAGGGGTTTGTATAGAAAGTATCCTGCTCTATTTACCCTACCCCTCTTGTTCCTAAAGAGGAACCCTTAGGAAGGCTTGATTTTACCACCCTATGTATTTCTTTCGAACTTGATCTATTTTTGAATTCTATGCTTGAAGCATGTTTTATAAGCTATCACTAAGGTGGATTTTTCTGAGATGTTGATGAGGAATTCCTGCTAGTCTTGGACTCTTGGGTTTTATGATTTACCATTTAGACACCCTCAACATGAATGGCAAATGTAAGTCTCCAGATGTGAAATATGTAAAACAATTTGAGCAGCTGAAATTGGTAATATCATCTGTGAATTTGTTCAGCAATATAGCTTGTACTTCATGTAGGCATCACATTGCTCGTATTGTTTTTGTAGTCTGATGTTACCACTCGTGAACTAGTAGCATTTGAGGAGGGTACTACAGGCGTTGCTCTGAACTAGAATTTAATATTGTTCTATGTTTTATTAGTGAGTGATGGGTTGGTAAAAAGTTTTTATGTCTGAAATCTTTATTTCTTATAAATTTATTCTGTAAGCACCCTATTTACATCCCACAAATATTAGGTAGATATGTGATCCGTAAGTCTTGGTATCATGGGATCCAAATTTGTTCTGGGGTACTTTGTGCGTGATTATTCTTGTGTTTTTTAGTATGATGCTGTTGGATGGGCACCAAAGGAATACAACCCGGACGACAAACAATCCAATGGTGGCCAGGGTCAAGGAGGCAAGGAGGTGGCAATTCAAACTCACAATTCTGCTCCCCAATCTGGCTTTGTGTGGGATGAAGCATCTGGTTACTATTATGATGCTGCTTCTGGGTTCTACTATGATGGAAATACAGGTACATCTCTTGGTTAATCTTTGCCCATATCCCATTGGATTCAATTGGAGTCTTCTGTTCATCTGTTGGATGATTTTTGCAATAATTTGTTTGCTTACTACTTTCTGTTTCAATTCTCCTTGGCATTTGGGTGGAAATCTTAACATCCCTCTTTCTGTACCTACTTTTTTTGTTTTCTTTTTGACAAGAAACAAAAACTTTTCATTGATATTATTTTTTATTCTTAATGATCTATATTTTATTATTTATTCGTAAGTTTCAAGACTTAGTTTTCACATGTATTACACAGGTTTGTACTATGACGGTAATAGGGGAATTTGGTACACATATGACCATCAGAAGCAGGAATATGTCCCGTGCACTGATCAGAGGGAGAGCTCTTCTGGAAAAGATAGTGAGTTCCCCAAGACATCAGAAGCATCAAGTAATAAAAAAGTAGTGATTTCTGCGCCAGCAGCTACCATTACATCAGTTGAGAAGGCCGCCTCATTGCCAGATGCCGTCCAGGCTGCAGCAACAGCAGCAATAGCTGCAGAAAAGAGGGAGAAAGAAAAGGCTAAAGAGATAAAGCTTGCTTCAAAAAGTAGTATACTAGCTAACAAAAAGAAGATGAATAATGTTTTGACAATGTGGAAGCAAAGAAGTCATGAAGGACAGGCAACACGCGTGGCACTTGATGACAATCAATTATTAGCATCAACTGAAGATAAGTCTTACCCTGTTGGACAATCCATGAAGAGTAAGCCTAAAGCTGATGTTCAAACCTCAAGGGAGAGCACTTCATTCAACTCGGGAGCTGCTTCAACTGGTGCTCCCGAGTCTCAGGTTAAGCCAAGACCCGTTAGTAACAGCTCAGGGGGGACTCTGATGGGTGTTATCAGAGGTTCCGGGAGGGGTATCATAAAATCAGATAGTTTGTATTCAACATCCTCCAATGTGGTCTCTACTTCAACTGTATTAGATGGTGCTGCTAATCCAACTCTCTCAATGACTGTTGATACTCCCTCAATTGTAAGTTCCTTCAGAACAGATGCTTCTGCCTTGGGTTCTTACACACCTCCTGCTAGTTCTGCAAGTGGAAAGAGAAGGTTTTCTGAAATGCCACAAGGCCCACAACCTTCTGCTTCTGTGAATAGGGAACAACCACAGACTGCCTACAGAGATCGTGCAGCTGAAAGGAGGAGTTTATATGGCTCGTCAACATTCGTTGGGGATGATCGGTCCAACCTTGAGTTTGGGGATTTGAGTAAGTCCTGTTTGATTTATACTTTTCACGGATGCCATTTTATCATTTTAGCTCCTTTATTTAGTGTAGACATTCATCTTATAATTAAATATTACATAATGTTTCCTCGAAACCAAATTATATTTGGAATCATTACACTTGATACTTTCAGATTCATTTTCTTCATGATTAGCGCTGGGATCTGTCAGATTGTTGTTTGATGACTGAGTTTGTTATCTGGGTTGATGAGCCGATGCTTTATTCAGAATAATTCATATTGACATGTGAGATCTCCTCTTTGTTTACCATATGTGATCTTTCAAGATCGAGATATTTCAGTCAAAAAGGGTTCTCTGGATGCAATGCCTTTTCCTCCTGGCGTTGGTGGAGGACGTGTAAGTGGGGATGCAAATCTCAACACTTTTGAAGTGATTACAGCGGATAAAGCAATTGATGAGAATAACGTGGGCAATAGGATGCTCCGTAACATGGGCTGGCAAGAAGGCTTGGTAATCTTTTCCCCTGTTCTTAACTCTTATTTGTCATGTCTCCAAGAGGTGATTGATAGGCCTTATCATTTTTAGTTCGATACATTTGTTAATCATTTTTTAGATAAGACAATACATTGGTTAATCATTACACAACAATAATCTTTCAGAGGTTTTTAACCTCTCACCCTTTTGCTGACTGAGATTTAAGCAACGGCTACCCTTCCCTCGTAACTCGTTGACAATATTGTATCTTGGCTTTATGTAGCGCTAGATAAATGCTGGCAGTTCAATGTTTTTGGTAGTTAACCAGTAACCATCACCATTCTGATGTTGGGATTGTTTTTTTTGTGCATCCAGGGTCTAGGTAAGGATGGAAGTGGAATGACGGAGCCGGTCCAGGCTCAAGCCATGGATAGCAGGGCGGGACTTGGGAGTCAGCAGAAGAAGTTGGATCCAAGACTTGAGATTCAGGCGGGCGATAGCTACAAAACTCTCATTCACAAGAAAGCACTTGCTAGGTTCAGGGAGATGTCTTAAAATGATGGTATGTAAGTCAGTTAATTGTCAGGAAACTCAAACAAATCAAATGTACAAAACTTTTGGAAAATTGAAGTTATCTCCACTCAATGTTATTAGGGTATGGAATCAAGTTTTGTTTCTTCTGTTCTGATTATTGGATCATTTAGTTCAGAATTAGCTCTCCTCTCCTGCAACTACTTTTACTTCAATCTCTTGTCTCACTTGAGAATGCTCTTCACAATGAGTTCTGCAAAGTTACTTTCCAGAAGAAGAGCAACTTCATGGTCAAATTATTTCTTCGAAGAAAATGGGTCAACAAGGATCTTTAACTTCTAGAGGTATGCCCCTCTGTCTGTAACTTATAATATAACCAGATTGTTTCAATTTGAAGAACAATGCCTTAATACTTTTCGGGCTTGACCGAATGATTAGCTAACCTTCGATGGTCTGTGAAGTCTTTCGTTTCCCCGAGTGTGTGAACTCTCAATGCTCTAATGGCTGCCATGTGGTCCATCTTCTAGTGAGTGATCAACATCTGTTATGGTTGGTTGGTCAGTGGTTGAAATTCAATATAAATAGTAGTATATTGAATATATTAATAGAATTTGACATTTGACTAAATGCTTGTTCATACACATTATTTTTATTGTTTACAAGTCTATTACTGAAATAATCTCAATAAAATCCAATTTCTGAATCTGCCATTAAACACCTTAAAAAATAATAGAAACATGAAATGTAACACTTTTTTAATTAAATTCTCTGTTTTCCGTTGACATTAATCAAAGCCAAAAATGTTTATCTATGAGCCTTAGCCATAGTCCAAAAATGATTATCAAATGGTTGGACGCTTTTTTTTTTGATAAAGATGATGGGACGTTTGATGTGCTCACTAGTTCATTTTTACTAGTGATTGACATTAATTGGTATTTGATATGGTAATTTACATTTGATATAGTTAATTAGTTATTAATATAAATATATATATATATATATATATATTTGAATAATAATTGGTGATTCACATCTGAATATCAGATCAACTAAAATTATGATTGAGATATTTGACATATGAACTCAATAATGGCCAATTTTATGTGGCTTTGCAGTTAAATTGCAAAAGCACAATTGCGATATTATTGACTCAATGGGCTCCATATGTGTACGCCTTTATGCACATCACATCACTGCACTGCAAATCCTTTTTTCATTTTGTTTTTTCTTCTTCTTTTCGAGTGCAGTAGGAGTCAAGATTCGAACCTCTAATCTTTTAGTCAATGACGTACGAAGATTGTACGAGGATAGAGACGACTTCCCATTCTTATCCCCGCCACCTATTCCGTTCCTCGTTCCACAGAAAATTTTGCAAGGACCAGGGTAGGTATATCTCGAGGGTTACTTGCAGGGATTTGGTTCTCTACAGAAAATTATTCAACGATAACTATTTTTTCTTTAAAAAATTATCAATTAATGTTAATTTACAGCCGAGAGTTCCCATTTAAGCATACTAAATGAATATTTTAACATATGTATATATAGGGACGGGGATTGGGAACATATTCCTTGTCTCCCCGTACTCGTCCCCCCGTCCCGTTTGGGGTGGGTCCCTCCAGAGCTCCATCTCCTAGGGTAAAGGTAACATCTCTAGGGAGAAAGATGAGATGATCTTAGTAAATTATTAGCTGAGGAATATTTACCTCATGCTTTTGGCTTTTGGCTTTTGGCTACAAGAATTTTCCTCCACTTTAGGAGGTGGTCCTGACATTATTGTAACTGTGAGATGTTATTTTCAGACTTTCAGGATATTTTTTTAAAATTAATTATTATTAAAAGTATAATGACATCAATTGGTCTGGGCTGCAGGAATTTTCTTTAGCTTAGACTTGAGATAAGTATTTCTCTTATTAGTTTGGTATTTGACGTTTCGTAATTGTGTCGGTTTAGTTTCTAACCTTAAAAGAATGTGATAGGTTTCTCAATTTAAAAGATTCAAAGGTAAAATATATGTTTCGCCCTCGAGATTTTGAGTAGACCATTAGTGTATATATTAACTTAATAATATTTTTGCAGTTAATTCCGTGTTTTACATTCACGCCATAAAATTTGAAATCGCCTTAAAAGCTATCCACTATCTAATCATTTAAGAAAACCATTAGTGTATGCATTAAATTGCAGACTTACCAACAAAAATTTAATAGGCATAAAAATGAAAGTTTGGGCCTTTTAAAATCCAAAGGCGAGATAGAAACAACCTTTAGAATTCAAACAACTTATTAGAAAATTTTAAAATACAGGGATTAAATAGATGAAATTTGCCAAAATTTATAATTTAATCAATAATTTTAGTCCACGATCGTTAATTAAAAATATAATAAAAGAGAAGTTACCGTGAAATTTTATTTCAATGATAAATATACATTATAGTCCTTGATCTTTTAGACAATTTTAAATTTTATCTTTAAAGTTTTTTTTTTTAATTTTATCATTAATATATAGATTTTTTTTTAATTAGGTTCTTCCTTACAAAAATTTCTTAAATAAATGGTGACATTAAAAAAAATCAAAGCAGAAAGAAGATCACATGGTTGGTGTTGGTCATCTTCGTAATTGATTCGACCTGTGAAAAAATATTACACATCAGCATTTTTTATTTTTATTTTTTTTTGTAAATAATACAATAATATTATATTTCAGATTAAACCCCAGCAATCGAATTATTCCCAATCAATTTAGTAATATAAAAACAAAATCATCAACAAACTAATGCTTCCTTAATCCCAATAAAATGAATAAATAAATAAAAATAAAAAAATTTCCGTAGAGGCAGGAATTCTTCGCAAATAAAAACATAAAATAAAAGTTCGGTGTGTAGGTGTGATCATCACAACTTATATAATTATCTTATACTTTTTTTTAATATAACATGTAAAGTGGAGAATCGAACTCACAACCTCTTGATTTGAGATATATGTCAATTACCATCATGTTATGCTCGCTTTGACATAATAAAACCATGCAATTTTTTCCCAAGAGTATTTTCCATAATCGCATTAGATTATTTTATTAAGGTTAACATATATTTTAGGTTTAATGTTTAAGTATTTTTTTAAATTTAATCCAATTATTAAAAGGTTTTAATTTCATTTTAAATTTTTTTAATCATATTTTTCTGGAAGGTGAATGTTAAAATTGGCAGATGAGAATTTTACAATGACATGATTCTAAGTTAGTAGAAATTTAGAGGAGGGATTAGACTGCCTAAGAGTTGAAATCTCTAATTTCTTCTCTAAATTTCTAAGAAATTGATAGAAATTTCTAACTTCTCATTTTTTAAATTGTCTAACTCATCTTATTTTAAAAAAAAAAAGTTCAATTCCTCCTCTAAATTTCTATGAGCTTGCTAAATATCATGTTACGTAAGCTTATGATCAATCAATTTTAACATTCACCAATATAAAATGATATAATTGAAAATGTTAAAACATGAAGGACTAAATTGAAACTTTTTAAACAATAGGGATTAAATTGAAAAAAAAACAAACAAAAAGAATATTAAAGGTTTAAATATTATTTTAGTAATATACTTTTGACTTTGGTCCATCTTGTTCCATTCACTTTCAAAACATTCATTTTGGTTCATATATGGAAACTTTTGTCCATTTTAGTATTTCTACTTTAAAAATATCTATTTTAGTCACTGTAATTGTTTAAAAAATAATCAATTTGATTTCTATTTGTAAAATCTTAACAAACAATTTATACACAATAGAAATTCTGTAATACAAATTTATAATTATATTTCAGAAAATTATGTGAAATATCATGCTAAAATGATGGTGGAAAGAAATCATAACAAAAATGAGAGTACAAAAACTGAAATAATATTTAATTCAGACTAAAACATATATTTATTTATTTATTATTTTTTTAAGTAACAAAATTACAATTTTGGTTCGAAAGACACATGGGATGTAACCAATTTACGAACTTTCACATGAAATGAAAGGGAATTTGTGGGAAAGTGATGAATTTTTCTAGGAAGTCAAAGGTCAATTAAGAAAGTTTCTGAAAATTTCTTGGATTTTTGGACATTATTTCCTCTCGCCAATCACAAATTTGTAATTCAAACGCTTTGGACTCAACTAAAATTCTTGGAAACCATCACCCATCATATATTACTTTTCATTAAACCAATTAATTCACATCGACCAAAAGAATTTCACCATTATTCTTATGGAAATTTGGTAGAATATCACGACTTCAAAACAGTGTGAATTTCTACGAAACTACTACTTTGAAGGTCAATA
The DNA here is from genome assembly GCF_013281855.1 of Momordica charantia. Classification (NCBI taxonomy): domain Eukaryota; kingdom Viridiplantae; phylum Streptophyta; class Magnoliopsida; order Cucurbitales; family Cucurbitaceae; genus Momordica; species Momordica charantia. Next base: position 22,526,884 of record NW_028275162.1, on the reverse strand, counting down.
TCAATATTCAAACTTTCAACCTATCAAGAAGATTACTGATTATGTTGTAACTCTCAAGTTGGATAAATACACATCGATAGCGCCAAAGCGAACACAGTTTGGCGGTAATTGACATATATCTCCAATAAAAAATTTGTGAGTTCTAATGCTAATTGGTTGGATAGATTAATTAGTTTTCATAATATAAATTATATGATTAAATAAAAGTGATGTGTTTGGTAGATTTGAATGAGAGAAGATTCTAACAAACTTCTTGACGTTTTCTTCGTAACTACCATAAACTTGATAAGAAAAAAAATTGTTGTTATAGGGAGTACGATATTATTTTGTCACTTGTGATTGACTTCTATTAAAAAAATGTTTGTATTATGAATATTTTAGTAAAAGTATATTTAACAATAAATAATTACATCCTTGTTTCGTTAAATATAATATTGGAGAACTATTTTGGATCTATATTTTGAAGAGTCAATTACTAAAATTTACTAAAATGTTATTGATGCTGAAATTTGGCTCGTGTCTGTTGTTGTCGGATGAGGTTACCTGCAGCAATAAATTTTGACACAGGTGAAATTTGTTTAGGAATGGCAAAAAAAACCCGCGAGACCCGATCCCGCGGGTACCCGACTCGATCGGGTTGGAAAATCCCCAGTTTGACCAAGGACGGGGTCAAACCGGGGATCCCAATCGGGGTCCCCGTGGGGATGGGGGAGGATTCCCCACCCCGTCCCCGTCCCATCCCCGCCCCGCCCCACCCCACCTCATTTAATATTTTATTAATTTTTCTATTTTTCATATAATAATAATAATATATATTAATTTTATAAATACTTTTTAATTTTTTAAAAAGTAAAAAACTCAAAGCTAATATCCATTTAGCCATTTTTTTCACTTTTTATACTAGTAATAACAAAAATTAAAAATAATATTTATAACTGACATGAGGAATCCTCGCCCCGTCCCCAAAATTTCAGGGACGAGGGTGGGGATGGGGATGACCCCTGCCCGTCCCGTTCCATTGTCATCTCTAGGTGTCTTACTAAATATCTTCGGACGCTCGAATTGGTAACTTAGAAGGAGGAGAATATAGGAAATTTTATACGAGTTTAGTGACATGTTTTCAAATGTGTGCAAGTTGCAAGTTTTATTTAAATTTGGTAAAGATACAATCGTGTTGACCTATTGATAGATTATGTTAATTTTTGTAACTTTTCACAAAAAATGATATGATAAAAGAATATATGTTATGAAAGGGATATAGAGAAGTCTTGGTGGGGAGTTCATAAAAGGGTTTTTACCTTTATTTAGGAGGTTTCTTGTAGAGTTCTTGTGAAGAAAAATCTTTCAGTAACTTTCTTTTTGTTCCATTGTGTTCAATTTGGTAATTTTCCACCATGGAAACTTTTTCTATTAGTTTATTTTACTTTTGTTGTCAAGACTCTTTAATGGGTTTCTTTTTTAATAGGCTAACTTATTAAAAATAATAAAATAATAAAAAAAACTTTACCTTTTGTTTAAAAAACCTCCCTTCATCTATTATAAACGTTTCAAAAATACCATTTTGAGCAAACATTTCGTTAATATTTTGAACGAAAATTCACGTGCCAGAATTTGAAACGACGTGATAATTAACATGATTGACTTGTCTTGATTGTCTACCTAATTTTTCCTTAAAAGTCGTTCTTTCATTGTCAATAGAATTTTACTTCTCCATAATTTGTCTACCTAATTTTGTTATTACCCCATTTTAAAAACAATAGTTTCTTCCATATTTCAACTATTTTCATCCTCATTCCAAATTCTGTCACCTCAACTTTTCACTAAAATATTAACAGATATTTACTTAAAATGTATTTTTGAAACGTTTATAAAAGGTCAAGTGTATCATTGAAACTTTTGAAAAGATGGGGGAATTATTTTTTGAAACAAGGGTAAAATTGAGAGATATTTTTGTAATTTAGTATTTTTAATATTATCTCGAAAAAGTAATATATTCAAGCTTATGATTCACGAGAAAGACTCTTTGTATACCATATTAATATATTAATATTTTAAGAAAAAAGTTTGTCTTCTTAAACAGTTGTATCACTCTCAGTTTTTCTGTATGAGCACAATCCTTCAATTAAATTCATTTTGTTGGGTTGTGCTTTGGTAATTTTCTAATAATGAAAATTTCCTCTATAATTAAGTTTATTTTAGATTTTCTTGCAATATTCAATTAAGTAGGGATATTACCATGAGGGATAAATTTCTTGATAAAATTTTGCATTCCAACATTTTGTTTTTATGTATAATCATTCAATCTTGGAAAGGATTTTATGAGGAAAAATATTAGAATGTTGATGTTATTTTTATGTATAATTTACATCTCTGTCTTTTCTTGTCTCCACATGTAGCACTCGTAAAAAGACAAAGTTAGATATAAATATCTTACCATTATTTTAACTAAAAGTTGAGTCCCTTTGTAAAATAAAAAAAAAATATATAAATCAGGTAATTTTTTCTTTGTTGGATTTCAAATTCTGGTAAAGGATAATAGTGGGCTGTAGGACCAAATCTGGTCCCACTCGGTATATTTGTTTTTATATTTATCTCTATGTCTTGTCAAATATTTAATAATGGTAAGAATAAGATTCTTCTTTACAAGTTTACGAGCCAAATATTTTATTTATGGGAATTCTACGTGGAAAATACTAGACTAAATCTTGGCCTCACCACCATTGAAAAATTGATAATTTATTATTTTTTATAAGAAAAACATTTTGTTTTTGTATTTTTCTCTCTTAGTTGTCAAACATTTAATGAGGATAAAAACAAGATTTCTCATTACCGTTAAGGAGCCAAATATTTTATGTATGGAAATTCTACGTAGAAAATACTGGACTAAATCTTGGCCTCACCACTATTGAAAAATTGACAATTTATTACTTTTTACAAAAAAAAAAAATTGTTTTTGTATTTCGTTGTCAAACATTTAATGGTGATAAAAATAAGATTTTTCCTCATACTTAAGGAGCCAAATATTTTCCTTTTATAAATTTTACTTGGAAAAAATTATACTAAATCTTTCACACCACCATTGTAAAATTAACAACTCATTAATTTTTAACAAAAAAAAATATTGTTTTTACTTTTCTATCTTAATCTTCGAGGACAAAATCCCTCCCGAGAAGTTAAATATTTCCATTTTAAGTGATAGGTGACGTTCATGAGTTTGGTTGGATTTGAAATGAAAGGAAATGTGAAATCGAATATTTAGTTAGGAAAACACACCATACCCAAAAGCAAAAATAATTCTCTTTTTTTTTTCTTCTTTTTAAAAAATAGACATCTTGAAAAATCTCATCGAATAATTAATGTGATGTTTGGACCTACAGCCCTTAAACTTTTCACGTTCAAAACACCCAAAAAAAAAAAAAAAACTGTGTTTACATTTACAGAGAAATTTCTGATGATGTTCCTTTAAATTTTGAGGCATCATCCGGCCTTCTTCTCCCCATCTTTAAAACCTTCTCCTCTCTCTCTCATCTCTACGTACGCCATAACTTCTTCTTCTGTGTAACTGAGAAATTAAACTAAAAAAATATGGAGAGTCTTTCAAAATGTGATTCCAATTTCTGTGCTCTTACTCCCATCTCCTTCCTCCGCAGAGCTTCTGCCTCTTATGCTGATCGGACTTCTGTTATCTACGAGCGAACTCGCTTCACTTGGCGTAACACCTTTCAACGATGCTCCCGCCTCGCCTCCTCTCTCCGCTCTCTCAACGTCTCCAAAAACGACGTTGTAAGACTTCCTCTCTTGCTTTCTCCCTCCACTGTTACATCTATTTAGTCTCCAATGTTTATGCTGATATGTTTTGAAATATAATAAACTATCAAATTTTACGGGTTACTGTAAGAAAATATTTGACAATAAAAAAGAGAGGTAGAAATAGAGATTATTTATGAAAAATTAGTGAGTAGAAGATTTGGTTCTAGTAGTGAGTATTTTCTAAATAGGTGATATGTCTTTTGTTGAAGGTGTCAGTGATTGCACCGAACGTGCCAGCGTTGTACGAGATGCATTTTGCTGTGCCGATGGCGGGGGCAGTTTTGAACACGATCAACACCCGCCTCGACGTTAAGAACATTGCCGTCATCCTCCGCCACTCTGAGGCCAAGGTCTTGTTCGTCGACTACCAATACATTCCACAAGCTAAAGATGCCCTCCGTTTATTGGTGGCGGAATCCTCCCCGCTCCCACTTGTCGTTGTCATCGATGACATCGACTCTCCGACCGGAATTCGGTTCGGGGAGTTGGAGTATGAGGATCTTATCCGCAACGGCAACCCTGAGTTCGTCGCGGTGGAGGTCGACGATGAATGGGACTCGATAGCGCTGAATTACACCTCCGGGACGACGTCGGCGCCGAAGGGCGTGGTGTACAGCCACCGCGGCGCGTTCCTCAGCACTCTCAGCCTGGTGATGGGCTGGGAAATGGGCAACGCGCCCGTTTACTTGTGGACTCTGCCGATGTTCCACTGTAACGGGTGGACCTTCACGTGGGGGATCGCGGCTCGCGGTGGGACCAACGTCTGTATGCGCAATACGACGGCGTATGATATCTACAGAAACATTAATATGCATCACGTGACACACATGTGCTGTGCGCCCATTGTGTTCCGGATCATCCTCGAGGCGGAATCCGCCGACCGCCGGAGAGTTGGGTCTCCGGTCAACGTGCTGACCGGCGGAGCCCCGCCGCCGGCGCCGCTGCTGGAAAAAATGGAGGCTCTTGGGTTTCATATAACTCACGCTTATGGGTTGACGGAGGCCACCGGACCGGCGCTGGTCTGCGAGTGGCAGCACAAGTGGAACTCGCTGCCGTCCGATCAACAGGCCAAGCTTAAAGCTAGACAAGGTAAATTTTAAAAAAATAGATTTATATATTAGAATTTCCACGTGGATATTCTTGAGTCACATATTTATTGAATATAGTTAAATATGAAATGGAAAATAGAGATTTTGTTTTTATAAAAATAATGAGTTTTGATTTTTTTTTTAACTTTTTTATTAATGGCGACAAGATTCGTCATCAGAGAAGTACTTTCTATATGAAAATAAAATATTGGAGAGAGTTTGGTTAGTACTTTCTATATGAAAATAAAATATTGGAAAGAGTTTGATAGATGTGACAAAGTATTTTTTGTGGTACGAAGTTAGAATTTTGTCATTTTAAAGATTTGATAAAACAATTATCAAAATTATAACTTTATTTGTTAACTATTAAAATAAAATATAACTAACTATCATTTTCATAGAAATATTTGAATAAAGGTAAAACTGGATTCAAAAGAATATTAAATTTCAAGTTTAGCCTTTTTTAACTTTCGAATTAGTATGTTGGTTTATAAGGAGTCTAATAAATTTTTAATTATTAGTGATTTTAACTGAGCTAGAATATCTCTAAATTTTTTATTTTTTATTTATTTGGATCCCTAATGTAAATTTTTTAAAAAAATTCATGGATTTAATAGATAACTGGATTGAGATATTTTAAACATCAAAATCAAAATTAGCATTAGTTATTCTGACAACTAACAAATGCGTTGCAATTATTACGATCAGGTATCGGCATTCTGACATTAGCGGACGTGGACGTCAAGAATTTGGAGACGATGGAGAGCGTGCCGCACGACGGCCGCACCGCCGGCGAGATCGTCCTACGTGGCAGCAGCATCATGAAGGGCTACCTCAAGGACCCGGCGGCGACTGCGGCGGCGTTCAAGAACGGCTGGTTCCTCACCGGCGACGTCGGCGTCATCCACCCCGACGGCTATCTCGAGATCAGGGACCGATCCAAGGACGTCATCATCTCCGGCGGCGAGAACATCAGCAGCGTCGAGCTCGAGACCGTCCTCTACGGCCACCCCGGCGTGGCGGAGGCGGCGGTCGTCGCCATGCCCCACCCCCGCTGGGGCGAGAGCCCCTGCGCCTTCATCGCCGTCCACGGCGGCGCTCACGGGGGCGCCGGCGGTGTCACGGAGGCCGAGATCGTTGAGTTCTGCCGGGGGAATCTGCCGCATTACATGGTGCCGAAGAAGGTGGTGTTCGTGGCGGAGCTGCCGAAGACGGCGACCGGAAAGATTCAGAAGTTCCAACTCCGGGAGCAGGCGAAACTGTTCAATGTCTCCGAGAAACGGGTCTCCGGCGGGAACAAGTCCGGCCGGCAAGACGGCGGGCGGCGGGCGGATTACGGCGAGCATGTTCTGGCCATGTCTCGACTTTGAGGGCCCCATTTTCCGGCGGAAAAAATTGCAATAAAATAAAAAATGTACAAAAAATGGCTGAATTAGATGTATGTATGTACTGGATGTGTACCATTTTGTGGTGGATGTTTAATTTCTTGTGTTCGTCGGATAAAAAGAGAGTGGTGGAAAAAAGTTATGTGGAAATTAATTAATGTTCGAAAGAAGAAAGGTTTTGAGTACTACTTTTTTATTTAACTGTGTTGTCCACATTTGAAAGCAACCTAAAGAGTAAACTCTAAGAGTTGGATTGAGTTGTGTTTTTTTCGATCCGAATTGGGTTGGGTCTCGAGTTCAATCTCTAAAGAATCCGGTCAATCCAATCCAACCTGAATTTATGCAAATATGTATATTTTAATAATAATAATAATATATTTATCTTTAATGTTAACCATTCATTTAGTTTTAATCATAACTTTCCGTCCACTCATTTAAAGTTTTCATATTATCTTATTCTATTTTGTACCTTAATCACATCCGTCCATTTAGTTCTAATCCTAATTCCTCGTCATCACGATAATTAAAATTAAAAAAAAAAACACAATCCGACAACCCAACCAAAAAATATTGAATTGGGTTGACCATCCAATTCAAACCCGACGGTTCCTATATATGACCAACCCAAAAATTCAGGTCAATCCCAAAACTACTTCTAACCTGACATAACCCAACCCGTGAACACTCCTAATCAGAGATGCCCACCTCCAAGGGCGAAACCACGTTTAGACTAGAGGGCACATGTCCACTCAAAAGGATGTTAAATACAATATAGTTTATTTATTTAATCACTAATTATCATTCAATGTGTTGGTAATTTATGACTCCCTCAGTGAAGACATACCTTTTTAAAGTTTAAATTTATATTTGTCGTATGGTATAGTTTGAGTGATTTGAGATCTGGACAAATATCTTTGAGGTATCGTCCTCGAGAGAGAAATTTATGTTGGAACGAATTTTATGGTGAGAAAAAATTTTGTTAGAAAGAAATTTAAAGAAAAAAACTGGTGGGGGATATAATTTTTTTCTTCTTCTAAAATTTCAAGGAGAGACATTATATTGATTTCTTTTAGACAAATTACAGTGAGAAAAAATTTTAAAAGAGCAAGTACTGTAGTATTAATAAATTTAAAGAATTTAAAGACATAAATTAAATAGTGGTAGTCTTAAAAATTTATTGAAAAATTATGTAATATTTTCAATACCTATTTCCTCCGTATGTACTATTTTATTGTATGGTCCCAAATTATTCCCTGATCTGTGTGCATTGTATGTGTTTGCAAGCAATTTACATGTGTATAGTGTTAGATAATTATTAGATAGTTGATCTTCAATCAATCGACCAATCCGACGAAACATTTGACTTTACATATCAGACTTGAGCATAACTTAAAACTAAATTATTGGTCGTAGGGTTTGAATCTTGTCCTTTTAATCAACATTCCATAATTTCATGAACAATTGCAATAGAATCTATAGCCATAGGTAAAAGAAAATCAAAATTAAAAAAGAAAACATAAATATTTCACTACAAGAAATCACAGTTTATGTGGTGTCGTTTTAGCGACACATCATGTATATTTCCACTAAAAATAATATTCAGCGACGTCGTCAATTGACAGTATCATTAAATAAGCGTTTTTAGCGACATGGCAAGGCGTACAGCGACACGTGGTTGACTCGATTGTCGTTTGAAAATATTTTGATCTCTAATATAATCTCAAACATCAAACTATCATAAATCTTTTTCAACTATACCGTTCAGACAGGGGACGAAGATGCAATTCTAATCATAATGTATTGAAACCATATGTAACCTTGGTTTAACCAATATGGACCAATGGATTTTTCATAATTCTCTAAGTTCAATGTATTGATAAATGAGTATTAGGTAGAAGCAATTCCGATCTATAGGTTAGATTACGATGATCAGATCAATAAATTTTTGTACATAAATATTGTACTATATCATATTTGAGATTAATTGTAAAAACGTGATGTATACTATATATTTTGATGTCGATGTTTCTTTAAGGTGTTCATAAAAACTAAGGGCCCGTTTGATAACAATTTCTGGTTTAGATTTTAAGCTTTTCTTCAAAAAAAAAAACAAAAATCATATATGTTTGATAACTGTTTTTGTCTGTTGTTTTTAAGAAGCAAAACAACAAACATATTTGTTAACCATTTTTTGTTTTCCGTTTTTTAAAAAGTTGGAAAATTGAAAATATATATTAGATAGATGAAATTCTATGTAGAGTAGAGATGACAATGATATGGGACGAGAGTGAGAATGTCCTCTTCTATTCTCGTGCTCGTAAAAATTTGTTGTCCTCCGTCTCCACCTTGTTATTTGGTCCGAGAATCGAGATCTAGTTCAAAGAATCCTTATTTGGGGATGGGATATTCGCTAGAAAAATTACTGGTTTTATAATTAATTTTAATTATTTTTAGAATTTAAAAATAAAAATTGTAATAAATATATATTAATTATTTTTAGAATTATTATTTATTTGTATAAATAATTAGTTTTAAAAAATGTTTAAATTTTTATTCATAATTTAGTAAATATGTCAATAAAAAATATATTGATTATTATAAAATAGAATCATGAATTTGGTCATGACATGAATTTTCCATTCTTGAAGCGCGGACCTGACCATACGGGAATTTTTGTCATCCCTAATGTGGAGACATGAAAATACAAGTTTAAAGCGAATAAAAAAAAATTTGAAAGAGAAATTTTACAGAGATAAAAGAAAAAGATCTAAAAAAAAGATATTGAAAGAAAATTAAAGACAACAAGGGAAAAGTTTTAGAGAAAAAGAGTAAAGTTAAGAGGAAAAGATATGTTAAAGAAAAAAAAAAGAAATTAGAAAGAAAAAGAAAAATGATAGTGAGAAAAAATTTAGAGATAAAAACAAAATTCGAAATATACTTGTTCGAGAAAATGAATAAATACAAAGATAAATAAAAATTATAGTAAATGAAAATTAAACGAGAAAATAAAATATAATTTTTAGATGAAAAATAGACTAGTAAGAGAAATAAAAGTTATAAAAATGAAATTTTAAAAAGAGAAAAAGTTCGAAAAAATACTAAATTTTTAGAGGAGAAATGAGAATGGTTTGTTATAAAAAAAAGAAAAAGATGATAATATATATGTAAAAAAGTTAGAGAGAGATTAATGATAAATATTTAAAATATTAAAATTTTAGAGAGAGAAAATTAAAATTTTTAGAAATTTATTTATGGAGAAAAAGATTTTAGAGTGAGAGAGATTTTTTTGAAGAAAATATATTAAAAAAAGGTTGAGTATTAAAAGAAAAAAAGAGTTTTTTGAAAATAAGAAATTTATTTTTAAAAACTACTTTTTTTAATTTAATATAATTTCAAAATACTTTTTAAATAGAAAAATTAAATTGATTATCAAACCCTCACAATTTTTAAAAACTAAAAACCAAAACCAGAAACAGATTATGATCGCCGCGTTAAATCTTACTTAAGAAATCTTTAACGAGGAAGATTGATTTGACAACTCAACATTCCTCTTTAGTACCACGAATAGTTCAGCATATTTAATTCATTGACAATTAGTGTACGTATAATATATATTTCCAAGCAATTTATATGTGTATAGTGTTGGACATTATTTTTATTTTTTATTATTATTTTTGTGTGAATACAACAAGTAGAAGTTTTATTTATTTATTTATTTTTGGTGTGAATACAACAAGTGGAAGTAACGGATTCAAACTCATGACCTATTGGTTAGAGACATGTATCAATTATCGTTGAGCTAATTCATATATGTAATATAATGTTGCACGATTAATGGGCTCCTTAGGTCCATCCATAATTTTGGTTCGGTTTAATTTGAAATTGCATAGATTTTAGAAAATGGAAATTTGAGGTAGTGACTAGATATTGTAACTTTCACGACCTTATTTTTAGTTTTCTTAAAACGTCTCATACCAATGAAAATATTGTCTCACAATACGATTTTCTTATTATCTCGCCAATGACTTTTTTTTTTTTGTAGCATTTCCAACAAAACTAATTGATTCTTTCTCAACTATGCAACTGAGACTCGATCCTAACCTAGAGAAACTTTAGTATTTCACATCGTAATATTTTTTTATAAATTTTCTAAGGTCAACATTTTGATATCTCTTCAATGGCCACACTTTTAACCTTTTAAGTGAGCAAAATATATGAACTCAGCCCTGAAAATCACTTAATATGACTTTAGAAAGTCAAAATCTAATTGCTTTAAATTGTTACCAGAAAAAAAAAAAAGGGAAAGAAAAGTAAAGAAACCATCAGCCCATGGTAATGAAATATTCGTAAATTATCGGAGAGACAAAGATAATTTTTCGAATTTAACTGACAAATTATGGAATGACAATTGCCACTCCTTCCTTTGCTACTCCCTATCCCAAAGAAACCTTTTCTAGAAAAAAAAACTATGATCTTCTTTTTTTTAGTAAACTCTGATGTGAATAGTAAAGCGTGGTTTAGTTTGATGCAAGTCGTACTTCACAGCCCTTTTAACTACTTGGACTAACAAACTAGGGCACTAAACGGAAGTTTGTATTTGCTTATCCCGACTACAATAACTATCGAACAACGATTCATCTGAAGAATGACGCTTGTATATCCCCAGGCGTGGGTCTGTACTTTCCTCTATTAGAGAAGGGGGAGGTTTGGAACCCGAGAAGGAAGACATGATCCACATAATAAGACATCATAGCGCCTAGAGATACATGTACAGTTCATCGCGTTACTTATCCAAGCGTGTTGTCGTCTCGTCGGATATGCCATACTCTTATTTTGATGAGGTTAGGAACCATTTGTTGTTACCAGCATTGCTCATTATTAGGAAACACATTCCCGTTTATCGATTTTCATTAAGGTTACGTTGTTGCTTTCGCTTTAATAATGAATGATATGAGTCCCTCAATATATATGTCACGCTTTACTAATAGTTTCCAAAGGGGTTTTCACCATCTATTTCTGCCTCAACTCTTCCCGAGTTTCCCTCCTAGCGAACGGGGAAAGCTTATCCCTCACTCGCATTCGCCTAATCGAGCAGAACGCCACTCGGCGATCATCCTACAACAGGTCCCGCCTATAGTTATAGTGTCGAAGACACAATCGATTTTGCTGTTCTTATGACGATTGTCAAAGACCGGATCTTTACACTTCGCGACCCTCTCCAAGTATGTGCTTAGTGCAAGGCCTCATAGAACCTATAACAATGAAGTAATGTATCCATACAAGCTCCGGCCCTCAGCAGCTCGAATACAAAATAAACTTGTTCATTTATGTTACCTGTTGTGGACTTTCAGCGTTTCGCCTTTCATAGATCTGGGAAAGGTTGTTTTGGTTTGGGAAGTGATGTTGAGACTGGGCACGTGCGATAAGTAATAAAGAAAGCAAAGGGAAATCGGAGGAATTAGAGCAGGGAACAATGGGCATCCCTGTCTGGAAAACAAATAGTAGAGTCAGGCGAAGGACTTGACGCAACTCTACTACCGCCTTTCCTACCAAAAAGCTAACCCAACCAAAGGAAATTACATAAGGTCTGGAAAGGGCTATAAAGAATCTCATTCCTTCCTCCCTTTCTTCCCTTGTTTCCGAGATCGATATAGCCCTCTCGAAACCTAACTGTTAGAGTCGCCGGCCACTTTCGCTCCTCTACCATATTCATAGATTCATTCTTTGGAAGTTAGGAACGTGACTGGATAACGCAGGCACAAGACCTTTGAATGCAAACATAGCGAGACCGCATATCAAAAGGTTTGGAACCCAAGCTGACCTTATTATTATTCAAAAGGGAAAGTTTGATAAATGGTAGTAAGTGTAGGTCTTTCCAGCTGGATTCATTAATGCAATGGAACTCAAAGAACTTGAAGAACTGACCTTTGAAGGAAATCTTTATTCAAATCATAATCTTTCGGAAGTTGGCATCGCTAGTTGACTCCTCCTCGTTCACAGCCAGCCAGTAGTTGCCAGACGGGACTTCCTTGCCTTCAGCCTAGCCGCCTTGTCTTATCCCGCCCTTTCGAACTACCTTTCCTTACTTTAGGGCTTGCTTTCTTTGCCTTGCTTCAGACGGGATGCCAAGCCTGGCCTTAGTTAGCTCTTTCGAACGGGACTTTTGAAGCTCTTTCTCGCTCCCTCCTAAAGTAAAGGGGAACACCTGCTAAGGCACTAATAAGAGCAACAGCTAATACTGTTCCTCCCTTCCTCCCTTATCTCTTAAAGCTTCTGCCTTCAGACTTGCCTTGCTTTCCTGCCTTCTGCCTTCAGACGGGATGCTCTAGTTGCTGCTGGCTGCTCTTAGCTGAATGTCTTGCTTCGCCCTACAGCTAGTGGAGACACCGACTAATAAGATTGACGCCAGGAAAACACATGTCATGCTTGAGACAAATTCATATTTTCTTACTCATCCTTCTCTTCTTTCTAGGCCTGGACTAATGCTTCCTTATGTCCGCCATTAGCTTAAGGCTAGTGTAACGGAGGGCTTCCTCGCAGGAAGCTTTATAGTCAGGGGTGACACAGCTTGTTTGCCTTTCTTCTTTCTTTTCCGTACGTTAGGGTCGTTCGGTCGAAAAACCGAGTTGCGTACTGGGTGAAGCTTAGTCCTTCGGACCTTTCAATCTCGCAACTTTAGTAGCTAGGCGCTCGCACTCTTTAAGGGCAGTTGAAAGGTATTGCACTAAGAAAGACTATTCAGCTATTTGGCGGTTCGATGGACGAGGACCTCTCAAATTCTTTAGACAACCAATAAAATGTATATATTTCAACTAATATAATATCTCAATCAAATAAAATAGATATCTAATTCAACGAATTTGGTGCTAGAGTAAAAAGCTAACTTTGTAATAAGAGAAAGAATACTTTCTAACGAATCATACTGTACTATCGAAAGATGAGATTAATATGACAACTTTAGAGGAGTAAATAGATTTTTGAGTTAAACTACTCCATTTTTTAAATTTTGAATCTAAATTAATGATTACTTAAAGTTTTTGTATATTACAAAAAAGTCAATAAATAATAATACTGGCAAACAATATTAATTAAAGGCAATATAAATAACTAGAAATTAATTAGCCAACAAATTCTACCGGTCCATTTTAGTTTCATAGTAAAGATAAAAGACTAAATAGAAATATAACTTAATATTTAGAGATGTAGGTGGAATTTTAAAATTTGATGACTAAATAAATATGCTTGAAATATATATACGAACCAATTTTATAATTTAATTTAATATATTATTCGTTAGTTCTTAGATATATTTATTACTTTTAGTTGTTCGTTATTAAAAACTCAATGGTTTCTTTATCCAAAAAAAAGAACTCAATTGTTTTCATCATTTCAGGTATATATTTTTAGTTCGTTAATTAATTAAAATGGAGTAGTTACATATCCAACGCATAACAAAATTAATTAAATTTATTAAAATATAGAGATTTATATTAATAACATAAAATAAATAAATAAATACATATATACGCATGCATACATATATATATTTAAATATAGTAATAAATTTGAAATCTTAAAAAATTAAATTAAATTCAAACTCAAAATAACGTAAAAGAAGTCACATTTAAATTAAACTCATACAGTTCATTGTTCTAATTATTTCCTCTATATATATATTTTAGGAAAATTATTTCCTATATATTGATTGATTATGTTTAATTATATTAATTTTAATATACTTGTATCTTTTATCAATTGAAGTTAACAAATATTTGATTTGATAACTATTTCCTATTTAATTTTTTGTTTTTAAAATTAATTTTGAGTTCGTATAAATTTATTAGTAAGTTTTTCACCCCTCTTGAAAACATATTTGGATTATTAACCAAATTTCAAAGACAAAGATACATTTTGAAAACTACTTTTTCTCTTTTTTCTTTTTTTTTTTTTAACTATAATGGGTGGCTCATTGTACAAATTATGAGTTATGGAAAATTGAGAGGAAATGGTTCAAATCAGGTGATGGCCACCATCTTACCTTAGGACAATTTTATATATTTCCCGCACCAAATGTTGTAAGGTTAGGTAGTTGCCCTGGCTCGTACACTCACGGACATAAAAACAAAAGTTTATAAAAACTATATAACAAAACAAAGGAACACATAGGTACACAGGTGGAAGTAAGCTTTCTAAGCTCAATTTTTAAAAAAAGAAAATTAAAAAATAGAAAAAAATAAATGTTATCAAACGAACGGAAGTAACTGCCAAACCGAGTACAACTCAGCCATACTTGGCATATATTTCCAACCAAGAGGTTGTGAGTTTCATCCGACGAACGGAAATAATTGATTCATTTTATTTTTTATATATATATATATATTTATTTATTTATTTAAGTGATATTAAAATAAGAAAGAAATGTTTATTTTGTTCATGAAATGAAATCACCACTTTCCTACGTTCAAATTCAATTTATAATAAAAAGACTTTTTTTAGAAAAATTATAATAAAAAGAAACACAAATCTCCAAAGTCAATTTGAGAAGACTTAGGATAATAACATCTTTTTAATTACTTATGAATTCGCATTTCAGTGAAATTTAGTACCAATCCAAAAATAACATCGTTCCAACCAATCACCAAAGTCAATTACAAATTATTAATAGATCAATCTTTTAATGGGTCAATTTTCTACCATTTTTATTTCATGGATGAGTAAAATATGTTTGTTTCACCGAATTAAAATATAAAGTATTTTCAACTCACCCGATAAAGTATATTTTCATGTTACATCAATTATTTTGTCACTTAATTTTAATATTTTGTGATAATAAGACTTGATTGAAAAAATATATATAAAAGTAGTGAAATTGAAGCTTCTAAAATATTGGGATCAAATTAAAAAAAAAATCTAAAAAAATATCATTGCAAATTGCAAATGTAGGAAAGAGAAGTTCCAACATTCAATGAACTAGATCACAACTTAATAGTTTTTTAGTTCATCAACAATAAATGAAGTGAGGGTTTAAACGACAATTGCTTGGTGCTTTAATACTTTAGTTATGCTCAACTTGACCGTTACTTAATGATTAGATGTGAAAATAAGTTATTATTAATCAGTAATCTGGAAAAATAAAACGAATATTAAGTAAATCGATTTGAAAATAAGTATGGCTACAACGGGCTTAGTGTCCAACTCTAAATGGGCTCCCGTTTGAGCCTACAAATTATGCTGCATGTTTTACTAGTAGGGCTTGATCTCGAGTTATTTAAATTAAAATAACACATTTAAAATTTCATAACTCATTCGAGATTAATAACCAGTCACATTATATTTATATATATTTTAAGTAGAAATGTTAATATAATCTAAAAGAGAGTATTTGATACATCAAACTTGAAAATAATAAGTTTGGAGCCGAAGAGTGGAAGGATTAAGAAGTTTGAGTTTAGAAAACCTAAATCATGGTGCAAGGCGTTTAAATAGAAGGTTTAGAAGATTTAAGTTTAAAAACATGCGATGAGGGTGCAAATTTATGAAGCTTAGTTTAAAAAAATTACGTGAGTGATTGAGTTTGGAGTACCATTGAAACTCATAAGTTTGTGAAACAAATCATAGACTTATCAAATCTTATGTCAAACTTGGACTTCAAATTCAAGCGTATCTAGATTCAAATTCTCACCCAAACACTTTTTGATACATTTTTCGAATAATATAAGTAATGCAAATCTTATATAAAGTAACCATGTTTATATTTACACGGTCAGTTAAAAACTATTAAAAGAAGTACAAATAAGATTGAATGATGTTATACCATCTTAAAATAAGTCTTTTTTTTTTCGATAAAGTAAAGTATATTGTAAGGAAAAATACAGTTTGAGATCAAAGAACAAATAGATATGTAAAAAAAAATGGTGCAAGAACACAAACAAGAAAGACAACCACCTAACCAAAACGCAATTGTACATAAAAAAAAACCTTTTTAAAACGAACTCAATTTGAAGTTGCAAGTTTTAGAGCATAATCCCAATAATTTGATGATCTAAAACTTGCAAAAGAGAAAAAAATGGAAAATGTTTGAAATAATTCATAAAATTTCCTTCAAACAATTGGAAAATGAGTACATTTTCTAAACCCTTAACCTCCGTAGCAATTTCTTATATTTATTGATTGGTGCCTCCGTCCAACCGGAGCCGAAACCAGAATCGTCGTTTCACCGGCGAGGCAGATGGAAATCGCCGGCGACCGGAACCACAGTTCTTATCCCAAACGCAAGCGCGATGAAATCGCGACCAAGGGAAGCGACAATATCGACCTGGCTCTACTTGAAGCCGTCGAGAAATCCCAGAAGGCAGTTGAAGTATTGGACCTCCGAACGGTGAAGAAGCTCTCTCTCTCTTTCGAACGCCGTCTCAGAGACAACACAGAAGCTCGCCTCAAGTATCCGGACCAGCCGGAGCGGTTTGCCGATTCTGAGGTGGAGCTGCACGAAGAGATTCAGAAGCTCAAAGTGCTCGCCGCCGGTCCGGAGCTGTACCCTGACATCGTCAAGCTCGGTGTCATTTCGTCCCTCGTCGACCTCCTTTCTCATAGTAACACTGATATCGCCATTGACGCGGTCCAATTGATCCAGGATTTGACTGACGAGGATGTTCTTGAAGACAACGATGAACCTGCTCGCGTCTTGGTGGATGCGCTTGTTGAGAACAATGTTCTCGATCTGCTGGTTCAGAACTTGCATCGATTGTCGGAGACGGACCCGGATGAAATGGCTGCCGTTTACAATACCCTAGCGACTATTGAGAATTTGATTGAAGTGAAACCGGTAGTTGCAGAGTTGGTCTGTGAGCGCACGAAGCTACTGAAGTGGTTACTGGGAAAGATTAAGGTTAGGGATTTTGACAGCAATAAGCAGTATGCATCGGAGATACTGGCGATACTGTTGCAGAATAGTACGGTGAATCAGCGGAGGCTTGGACAGATGAATGGGGTCGATGTCGTTCTTCAGGCGGTTGCAATGTATAAGTCCAAGGATCCCAAGAGCCCTGACGAGGCTGAGATGGTGGAGAATTTGTTCGATTCTTTGTGTTGTTTGTTGATGCCACTGGAGAACAAGGAAAGGTTTGTGAAAGCTGAGGGTGTGGAATTGATGATAATTATTATGAAACAGAAGAAATCCGCCTATGGGTCGGCCATAAGGGCTCTTGATTTTGCCATGACAAATTACCCACCTGCTTGTGAACGCTTTGTTGATGTTTTGGGCTTAAAGACGGCATTTGCTGCGTTTATGGGTAAGGTATGGTGAATTATATAATTCCTTCGACTCCTTTTCTTTTATTGTTTTTCTATTTATTTATTATGTGGTGTAATCTGAGGTTGAATTCTGATATTCAAAGAGTAACAGAATGATTTTAGAATCAATTCCGTGGTATTTGAATCTGGGATGATATGAATACCCAAATCTGATTAAGAGGCGAGTTCATGGTACAATATTATATTTAGTTTATTAATTTACCCATTGTAGCTTTTGTAGTTGTGATGTGGAAATTAAGTACTTTTTCATTGGTTTTGTCATAACTCCAGTTGCAGTGTGATTAAATTGGAGGAAAAGAGAAAATTTTCTTCTTATTCCATTACGTTTCAAAGGGATCACATTCACTGGTAGGAACAATCATTAGTTTAGCTCCTGCCAGGCCCCTTGAATCATAAGTTTTTTTTTTTAAATGCAGATTTTAATGTGAAACTCGTTGGCTACAAAAAATTTCAAACTAATATGGGTGGTTTGTTGAGGTTTCTTCTACCCTGTCCTATGAACTGAGGCAAAAGAAATTTAGCAGATTCTGCTGGAGCAAACAAGTTAGGTTGGAGAGTCTTTTGGGAAATGCTATCAATGCAAATGGTGGTAAGGCAAAAGCTTGGAAAGTTTTAGAGGATATAGTCTCGGGAATAAAGATGGAGAGATCCGTTTTTTCAAACTGTGAATGAAAATCAGAGGACAAAGAACCTTATGGGGCAAACGCAGGCAGATTTGAAGGTGGAAAGATGAAGGAGAAGGTGAAATAAATGAAAGGCAACCTGACTGAAATTGAATGGACACATACCATAGTTTTAATAAGGCTCCACTTCCATGACAACTGGTTCGAGATCTGGGGTGCTCTAAGAAAAGTAAATAGTGAAGATTGTATGATTAATCCTTGTCATGCTGATGGTGAAGATTGTCTCCATGTAATAACTTGGAGTAGTAGCTTAGAGTACTTGGACCAAGATTTGTTGTGGCTTTTATAAAATTTTTCATCAGTGGTTTGGTTTCTCTTTTAGGTGAGTAGACTTTGTTTTAAATTACAGTTGTATGCTCAATAAGTTAATTTTTAGTATTGCAAATATTTAGTTGTGCTTACGTGATTTTCTTTGACCTCTGATTTGGAATTACGTGATATTTGAGTTGTGTCCAGATGTTGATGGTCTAGTTTTGTTGAAATATGTGTTGAAAGTGGTTCTCCTTCACCCCCAAATCTCATTAGTACAGAGGACCGTCAGAAGCGACGCAGCCTTTCCAACCTAGTTGTCTTACTATGGAGTTAGGTTTTGGTATAAAATGTGTGACTGATGTATGAATCTTTCGTTGATATATTATGCTGCGATATTGTTACAAATTTTGACTTTCTACTCACTTGTTTTAAGACGCTTACATCACATGCTTTATACTTTACAGATTCCTTTGAATAAGAAAAACAAGAAAGAGCGTTATCAAGAGGAGTTGGAAGAACGTATCGTGTCTCTAATTGCATCGTTATTTGGTAAGCAGGCAAGTAAAATTGTATATATTTTCTTTACAGTTTGTGTTTATTTGTCAAATTTACTCCTTTTGGGCTGCACCCAGGATATTCCTTAACCTATATGGTAGTATTTCCAACTTCTAGTGTTGGATTTGATACCATTTCCAACTTCTGTATTTACAGTGCTTATAAACATGGTTGGCATCAACTTTTTTTCTTGAATGGAAAAATCAATCTTTTGAGAAAACTAGGATAGTTCAAGAAGCCTAACATGGCAACCAAAAGAAGAACCAAACAAAATTGGACCGATCCAAAAGAACAAGGCCGAAAGGATAATTACAGAAATCCTTAGTTACTAATGTCCAAAGAAGAGGCATTAAATTTGGCAAGGGTCTAAATCTCTTCTCAAGACCTCTCAATATCTTTAAAGGTTCTCCTATTTTTCTCCATCCAAATACTCTATAAAACGGCAAATAAACTAGTATTCCAGATAACACAATAATAATCACAAAGTGGAGGGTGAAATAGAACCTCATCCATCATAAGGCAACAATCTTTGTTATGAATAAAACAAATACCATAGGCCTCCAAAAACAGTCTCAAATCAAGCGAGCTAACTAACATCCTGATATGATTCAAATTCTTAGATGCTTCTATATAGATTGCACCACTTGGGTTTAAATGAGGAGGAAGAATGCCTTTGAATCTGATTGGTAGTGTTAACTTCCTCATGCAAGTCTGACCAAGTAAAGATTTGACTTTCTTGAGAATTTTAACCTTCCACGACAAAGAGAATAAGAGGATCTAGGGGACAGGAACCAAAGATGAAGATACCAACTCCTCAGATGAATGTGGCAACGAGGAGATTAAACTATGGTTGGTACCAACTTTGCCAGTGTGAATGGGAAAAAGAACGAGCAAACATAGAAGGAAGATAAGACAGCTTCCTCCCTTATTCAGGAGCCAGCAGAGGTTATAAAAGGGCTCCAATTGACATTAGGAAAAAAAGGAGAGTATTATAAATCTTTAGATAAGAATCTCCAACAGAGCAGAAATACATCAGTGTTGGTGACGTCTTCTGTTTTGTATTTAACTACAACAGTAAATCACAAGCATGACAAAATACCCTGTTTACTTTTTCTTTTTCCTATGCTTTTTTCCTATTCTTAGTTTCAACTAATTTTCTTTGACCTTACCAGGTGGTATTTTGAGGGGTACTAGGAAGGAAAGGTTGTTGAGCAAATTTGTCGAAAATGAATGTGAAAAGATAGATCGACTGATGGAACTTTACTTAAGGTGAGTTCACTTCTATTTTTTTGGCATTCCTATCATTCAAAGATGAAGTCCTCGATTCATTTATTTCCTTTAATGAATGAGATTCTGGTATGCTTATTATAGTTGTATTTTTTACAGATATTCTGATAGAGTCAAAGTGGAGACAGAGCGGCTAAACCATCTTGAACTTGATGATCTAGAGGTTCCATCTGATACATATTTAATTTCTTGCATTTTAGAAGTAAGTTTATGCGCTAAGATGCACCTGAAATTGCAGATGGATGAAGAAGAAAAGTACAACCGTAAACTAGAATCTGGACTTTATACTCTTCAGGTTTGTCTTGGTGATTAATGTTTCATTACTGTCAAAGCTTCTTATTCAATGATCTTCGATGATTGGTTTATACACTAATGTTAGGTAGTTGCAACAAGAGATGGTTGATGTCTCCAGCCCTGTGGATCATTGTTTTGTGTTGTTTCTCTCGATATTGTGCTGTATAAAAGGGGATTTACTCCAGAAAGCGTTTATGTTCATCAAATGCTTTGACAGCTTGTTCTGTAAAATTATCTCAAAACAATTTTTAAGAATTTTGATTAACTTGTGATATTAAGATTATTGTGCGACTATTCCCTGACCCATGATTTTTAAATAAAAAACTTCAGTTTAACCTTACAAACAAGCTACCCTTGAAAAAAATGTCACAGAAAACAAGGAAATTTTAGAAAAAATTAAACCAAACAAATTCTCACTGATTTTTCTTTTTTAATTCTTAAACATATAATACAGTTTCCAAGAACTTTTGGACGGTTCTATTTGTTCTTCCACTTGAACCAGCATTATTGATCGGCTCAATGTTCTATTCTAAAATTTACTTCCTAAACTTTGTTTTAATTTGATTACTACATAATTTCAACCTCTCTTCCTTTAGCATGTTTGAAATTTTTTATTGACCAAATATCACCTGCAAGATTTACAGTTTCGTTTTAGACTTGAGGGTGTCTTATACTTCTGACTTCATAGTATCAGTCAGAACTTTATTGACAGAAAAAGAAAAACCAAACATTTAAATACTATGGGGAGATGAACCAGAGTTGGCTACCTATAACCTAGGGATATCATTCATATTTTAGCATTCATTAAAGTTTATAATCTTAGCTGGAAACTTTATTGATATTATTTTTAGTGTTCTATTATCAAATAAAGATTTGTTCAAAGAATGAATGTATTGAAATGAGAGAAATATTCATATTGAAAGTTGAAGGAGGCACATTTTGAAATTCATTTAAAGGTGGGATATATAAATGGCTTAGAAAATAATGTCATTTAATCTATATCTTATTTGAAATTCGGAAATCCTTTACAATTATTTATCATTTTCCATTGGTGTGTTGACATTTCATTCCATGTTCTTGCAGTTGATTGCTGTTATTTTGGGACATCTATGGTGCTCTGAGTAAGTGTTACATCAAACTGCATTATCTTCAGCCTCATTTCATTTTTGTTTTTTTGTTTTTTTGTTTCTTAAGAAAAAAATAGAAATGTATTGGTAATTGTTTCTTAATTTTTTTGTTCTTTTGGGAAAAGTGAAACAAACATTTATTTTCTAGAATTTTAAATTAGGGAAATGGAAGCTTTACTCAGAAAATAATTTTTTGGAATAAAATATTTAAAATTATTATATTATTTTAGTTCTCTTTTATATTTATTATGAATTTTATAGGTGAAAATATGATACGGTAATGCTTTTATTAATGCTATACAAAATTGGAAAGAAGAAACAAAAGTCCTTTTGTTCCCAGAACTTATATACATTGTTTTTAACATTTCCTGAAAGGAGATAGGAGAAACAAGGAATTCTTATCAATAACATATGTTTCTTAAAAACTTGAAAAAAAAAATGAAATTGAAACATTACCAAATGATCCCTTTAGGATTCTGTTTCATTTGATAGTATTGATTTCTTTGTTTCTTGTGTAGACACTCTCAAATGAGAGCAAGGATTGAATTACTACTCAAGCAGCAGAAACTCACTAGGCAGGACATCAAGAACATTCTTCAGGTTTGCCTCTCAATTGAGTTTTTTCATTTATAAATACTTTATTATAGTTTATTTCCTGTACTAAAAAAATATATATATATTATAGTTTATTTTCTGAAGGATGAGTATCATGTTTAAGTGATCATATGGTAAGTAAATGATAAAACCACTTGTCTCGTGGTTTCGGTATTTGGAGGAGAAGTGGCTCCTGATGAATTAGTTTGTTGTTTGTTGCATTTCTTCGTGCCTTCTTTCTTCTTTTGCAAAACTTTTTGTTGGTTCCATTTAAATGTTAAGACATGACAGGATCGCACCTTAATGTATGCTTGAAGGAGAACTTTATTTTTCTGTTTCGGAAGAAGAAAAGAGTTTTGATTTTAAAGGCTGGACTTATTTGGTAGCAAGTACTTAGAAAGTACTCGCGAAGGGCTCGTTGAGGAAGATTAAAGAGAATCTTGGCCCTACCATCCCTTCTAATCAGAATGTTTCATTCTAGGACCCTAGGTAGACCAGTTCTTACACCCCAAGGGGTGTCCTGTCGGCGAGGGCTTTGGATTCTCAGAGATATCTTAGGCTTTGGGGGGAGCTAAGTCCATATTATTATATTAGGCTCTCTGGGCCAGCTCCAACTTTCTGGTTCATGCCCACGAGTTGCAACATTCTTACTTCTGCCCATATTTACTCCCTCAGACCATTGACAGTTTTTTCGGCATCAGTTCGGCATATCTACAAGGGTTGACACTGCCTATTCCCAGTTCCCACATGGTAGTCTCTTCACATACTGCTAGGAAACTTCCACATAGGGTCATTCTGCATTGACTTCATAGCTTGATCCAAAGCCTGAAGAGGATTTCTCCCTCTACCATTAGAACCAGGTCAAAACACCACCTTTTATACTCAGGGTAGTTGCTTCCAATTACTCATCCTCCAACTTATTCACAACAAAATTGAGCTCTGATTTGAACAACCATACATTGGGATCTTGGC
Source organism: Momordica charantia (assembly GCF_013281855.1). Lineage (NCBI taxonomy): Eukaryota > Viridiplantae > Streptophyta > Magnoliopsida > Cucurbitales > Cucurbitaceae > Momordica > Momordica charantia. The sequence goes on along the minus strand of NW_028275162.1, from coordinate 22,503,524 downwards.
CATCAAAAGTCAACATCTCCAGCCTTCAAATATTTTGTTCTTCAGCTCCCCAATCTACTTTCTCCAACACCTTCTGCCGTGGTTGTCAGTCCAGCTAAATGAGAGCTTTTCCCTTGTCCATCTATCCATACTGGCTACCGATTCTGTCTGGTGAAACATGTCAGTCAACCTTCCTACCATATAGTCCATTGGTTGCTTCATCAACTGGTTCATTTCGTCTTGAATCAATTGTATTCCATTTTCTCAACTACCTGTAGATGATTCTTCATCTTGCTTTGCTACCATTTTGACAACCCAATTGGAAACCCCCCCGTGGGGCAGAAAAAAAAGGTACAAAATGGTGGAATTGTGGCAGTTGAACTTCCCTATATAAATATATGAAGTAGAAAAAGGTTTAAATGAATATTGTTTTCACTTGCTGTGTAGTGAAGTGCCTGCGATGCTATTTTTGCCACGGTTTTGTTATTCTTTCAAGTCTCAACAAGAATATGTTATTTGAAATGCTCTGAAGTACTCAACTCTTTTGTGAATCAAAGGAGTATCATGATAATATCGGGGATCTCGATGGACCGGAGGAGAAGGAACGAACACAAGGGAAGATTCAGAAGTTCATCACAGCTCTTTGATCGGTTTACTTGCCTTCTTTTCTTGGTTTAGCGTGTAGTTTTTAGGACTGATCTCGAATACAAAAAATTTTCTCGGAAGCCATTGTTGGTTTGTAGACAGCACTGTTGTTAACATTCCAAAATTTCTTGCATGTAAAATTAGGTTTGTTGTGCTGCTTTCTTTACCTGAAAAATAGACAAATGACAAATGAAGGCAAATTTAATGTTGGGATGCATGAAAGAAGGGCAGTTGCTCTGTAATTTAAAAAAAAAATTACAGTAAATTTAACATTTTGCCTATAATTGCATATATAACATTTTCTTTGGTTGAGCTAGGATATTTTAATAATTATGGAACTCTATCAATGATATGTTAAATTGAAAAAAAAAAAATTTATCGCTATGTGTTTGAAACTAACTTGATTTCAATATTTTAAAATATTGACCTAGATGAAAATATCGAGGTCTCAATTTTATGGAAATATCAACAAAATGAAAATGTCAATAAAAGTTAGAGAAATTTCGTAAAAAATATTTAAATTAACACATAAACATTTTTCTATTTCTAAATAAATTTAAAATAGTTAATATTAATATTTGGTATATAACTATGTATTAATGACATTTTGTTGATATTTTTTCATATTTTGTTGATTTTATGTAATAGGACGGAAATGTCGATTTACCTCACATGTTGATGTCAAATCCATGGATTACGGATATTTAATATCATGCTTGATTTAGATGGTAAAAAATGTTATGATCCTCTGGTCATTATCTAAATTGACAAAGTAAATAGTCAATTATTGGAAGTTAGAGCCGTGTACTGAAAAAAATATAGGAAGTTAGATACTATATGATTGAAACTACAGTGGTATAATTGTTAAATGGTCCGTTTTTAAACTTTAATGTATTTGAAAATTAACCAACGTAAGTACAACTCAGTCTCATATTTGTGGTATTAAAAAAGGTCTTTGTACTATTTTTTTTATGTACTTCTTTTTGGTCATTGTACTAATCGATAAAACTATTCAATTTTTTTTATTGTTTTTTCATTATCTAAAGGTTGTTAACATACTAATTCTAATTCTAGAATTACACTTATCAACTATGTGACATATATAATTATTACGTCAATTTGATTTTTCACAAAGTTACGTATACAAAGATGAAATTATCGTCTTATCATTCAGCTCATTCTTTTTTCATTATCTTTTTGTTTAATAAACATATCATGTCATCATTTAATTATAAAATTATAAAATTACAATTGCAAAATTTAATGAACTAAAATTATATTTTTTTAGTTCACTAAAAAACATAAATATTAAAATAATACGAATTATACTTGCCAACTTGAACACAGTTTTAAGATACCAAAAATATCGTTAATTTAAATCCTTACGTCACATGTTTTATATTAAAAAAAAAAAAAAAGAAGCAATCTCTTACACATTTAATTCTCCACGCACTTTTTCTTTCTTTTTTTTAAAAAAATTCTCTCACACAATTTAAGAGGTTCTCTTTCTCACCCAATTTAATGCCTCTGTTTCAAAAAATGTCTCTCTCACATACGTTAATTCTCCTCATGCACGCAACCCAATTCAAATCCATCACATGTGAATACCCAATTTAAATATTTTTAAGGACAAAACTTCCCTCTTGAAGATTAGTTCATTTTGAATTCATGTGTGATCCAATAACTGAATTTTTTAATTTTGTATAATTTCTATATTATCCACTTGTCTATATGCTATTGGACCACATAGGAACTTACGAGAAGCTTCCTCCTCTTGAATTTTCAAGAGGTAAGTTTTTTCCTATTTTTTATTGTAAAAGAAAGAAAAAATCCCTCATTCACCTACACTACAATATCTTTCTCTACCAAGGCTTACATCAAACTAAACATTAGAGTGATGCATTATCCTAGATTATTCTTCAACCAATAACGAGTCCTTAAAATTTAGGTCAGCTAATTAATTATTTAGGTAATTTTGTACTTTATATTGAAGTTGTGGGAAATTTTGAAACCTTTAACTTTGAAACGAAGTCGCAGCTAATTAATTATTTAGGTAATTTTGTACTTTATATTGAAGTTGTGGGAAATTTTGAAACCTTTAACTTTGAAACGAAGTCGCTAATATCTTAACTATGGAACTACAACACACGACACCAATATTAATTTTCACCCCTAAATTAAGGGGGGAAAAATAACATGTGAGAAGCACGTGCTAGGAGAGTGGAAAATAATAATTAAAAAAACAGAGAGACAGAGAGGACAATGACAATAAAAAAAGGAAGAGCCAAATTTCATATTTTTTGAGAGAGAAAGTTACGTTGGTTGTTGGTATTGTTAGGGTCAAAACGACATACCTTTATATTCCGTTGATTCCATCATTCCAGCTTAATCCAACGGCTCTTTTTGTCAGAAATTTCCCAACTTTCCCTCTCTACAACTCAAATTTCGAATTCCTCTCTCTCTCTCTCTCTCTCTCTCTCTCTCTCTCTCTATCACATTAAATTAAAAAAAGTTGCAATTTTGAAAGTGCTTCTCGAACAGTGCGCCACCCGTTACCCCTTTTTTCTTTTATCTCTTTGTTTCCTCTACTCTCTCACTTTCAAATCTCAAACCAACCAGTCTCTCTCTCTCTCTTCCGCCATAGATCTCTAATGGGTGCTTGTCTGAGCAAGAAGAAGAAGACTCCAACTTCAACTTCAGCTTCTTCCACCCCAGATCCCAACTCCTCCAATGGCTGCAACCCCATTTCCCATCCACCCATCTCAGACCTCAAACTCAGCAACAACAACATAACAGAGCAAGAAAATGGCGAGAGGAAAGAGGAGAGAAACGATTACCCGGTGAAGAAGGAGGTGTTTGTGATCAAGCACAGGAAGAGCCATGACGGGCGTGACAGAAATGGGCCAATTCCTCCACCTGAGGAGGAAAATTCAGGCGTTTCCTCTTCTTCCTGTGAAATTTTGGAATCTGGGTCAGTGGGTGAAAGTTTGAAAGTGGGTTTAGTGAGAACTTCGAGCTGTACCAAAGAGGAGGTGGATGCCATTCTGATTCAGTGTGGGAGATTGAGTCGGAGTTCGTCTGCCAAGGCCAATGGGAGGAAGTATTCTGGCTCCAAGAGGAGCTATGATTTTGACCACTGTGACAGAGATGGTGTTGATTCTGCCAATTTTGGTGATGAAGATGGGAAGAATGCTGATTCTGTTGATGTCGATGACGAGGGGACTCCGGCGGAGAAACGCCACCACCAGAGGCAGCGCCACCGCCAGTCTTCGAGGCACTCTTCTGCTCAAGGGAGGAGGAGGACGCCAAGTAGGGAGAGGGATCAGAACCAACGGTCTAGCAGCAGGGAGAGGCGTGTCAGCCGGTCGCCTGGACGACGGTCGGCGGAAACCTCTGCATCTAATGCTTCGAATAATGCTTCCAATGGCAATACGAGTAACGGCAGTGGCAGTCTCAGCCGACCGGCGAAGATGGTTTCAGTTCCTGCTACAGTCTGTCACATGGAGATGGACAAGAACAACATTGTCAATGGTGGTTGTGGTGGTACCAATGATTCAGTGACTGTGGCTACCGTCAAGAGGATATCGGTTAAAAGAAACGTCGGCGAGGCGACGGCAATTGCGGGGACGAGGGTTGCTTCATCGCCTCGTTCACAGTCTCCTGCAAGAACCAACGGAAATATTAAAGTCTTGGACGAAAATCAGCAGCAGCAGCCATCTCTGAGCCGCAGCTCATCAAGAAAAGCAGAGCAATCTCCTTACAGAAGAAACCCATTGAGTGAGATTGACCCCAACTCACAGCCACAGAACAAGATTCACAACAGAAGCAAAAGGGAAACAGAAGAAGTGATTGCTAAAGACTCCATTAACGCTCTAAACCAGGTACATTTGGAAAAATCTACACACCCTTTTAACTTTTATGACTTTAAGAATCTAAATCTCCAGAAAACAACAGGTCTTTTAATACTGATAATTACCTCACAATCTTTTAACAGAAGCCAAAAACTGATTCCAAAAGTTGTCACAAAGCAACAGTTTCTCAAGTGAATAGCAGCAAAACCGCCACCGGGGGCACCACCACCAGAGGTGTTGTGAATATTATCAGCTCAACAATGCAGCAAGAGAAGTCACCAATCAGCTGCACAACACCATTGTCAAACACAGAGGTAGTAGTGGTTGAGCACCAGAAACCTCAGGGATTGGCAAGGAGCAGATCAGCAAGGCAATCTAGAGAACTGGATATTAATCCAGAAGCTTTATTGAATCAGAGTCAAACACCATCTTACACCAAGATGTTGCTTCAAGACATTCAGAATTTCCATCAAAAGAGTACCAACCCTGTCTCTCTTCCAGCTTGTGTAACCAAGGCCTGTTCCATAGTTGAAGCAGTTGCTGATCTCAATTCCACTACAAGTTCAAACTTCTCTGGTGCTTTCTCTGAGGATAGAAGCAATCCACCAACATACCAATCTAGCAGAAATGACTACAATGTTCCTCACAGTGGCAATCTGGCAGGGAAGGGCGTGGCAGAAATCAGAGACCCTTTTGTTGAATCAGAAGTTGCCATGGATGACGACATTATGGAACCGAGCTTTCACAAGTACGTGACGGTGAGAAGGGGGGGTGGCCCTGTGGTTGCCGGAGGTGGAGACACAGATGATCAAGAATCCTCCGGTAGCAACAGTTTTGTGGGCAGTGTTCAACAGCACCATTGGGGCATTTCAACTGCTTCATGGGAACCCAACTCAGCTGATTCAACTGACTCCTGGACGTCAAGACGGAACATCAGAGAGGAAGGCCATCCACATCCTGGCTCTGGGACCAGTTTTCAATCAAAATCAGGGATCCACGACGTAGACGAGACCAGACGGAGAACGACCGAGAGAAGGAGAGACTCCGATTCCCAAAGAAGCGGGATTGGCCGTGGGAGACTTGGAGTTGCCAGTAAAGCTCTTCATACAATTCCTGTTGCAGCCGCCACTGGCTCCACCTGATTAGATTTGTATAGATCTCTCTGTTTCGTTTTGTTGTCCTTTTTCATTCTTCTCTTTGTGCTGTGGAAAACAGAATTTCTCCTTCTGATGGTATTCAGTTGCAAACTTGCAACAATTTCTCCCCTTCTATAATCTTCCCCTCAGTATTAGCAGTGCAAATTATTTAAGCAAACTGAATTGGATATCAACGATCTCCTCCTACTAGATTCTTTTCAATAACCATAAATGAACGTATACATATCAAAGTTTGAAAAAATATGATTACAAATGTAATCGTAGAAAAGCTATAATTACATAATTTGAATACATTTTAATACACTAATTACAAATGCTACAAATGGGGTCTTTGACTGATACAGTTCAAAACTCAATAGAACGCTTTGTGGGGCAGTTCACAATTTCATTTCTCCAAAAGGCCATTGTCATGTATCATCGGTTCAGGTGTGTTTCTCCACAAATCAAATCTGCACCATGTACTATCATTTGCTGCACAATAAGGGTATTGTATCCAGCCTATCATTTTCAAGAAAATTCTTCAAGATCTAGTGCGTAAATTGGCATTTCATGCCTTTGTGTTGAATGTTGAAAGCATGACCAGATCTTTTGCTCTCATTCCACACTACTGCCGTAGTTGACCACGTATATAGCGACCACGGTAACAACAGCTCCAACCAGTTGAATAGGTGAGAATGTCTCTCCCAAATATAGAAACCTGAGTTTGTGGAATGGAGCAATAGAATAAAATTTACCAGATTGCGCATTTAATGTTGTAGCATCTAATGGTCATATTCTGCTAAATAGTAGATATTTCACTTATTGTGTTTGTTTTTGTTGAAAAATAATGAGATCCTTACCCAAAAACTGAAGCAAACATTGGAGTGAGAAAGGTGAGAGAGCTGAGCTTTGTCAAACTACCTATAATTAGAAAACCATCCACAAGGGAGAATCAGCACAAAATAGAGATCATAGTCAAGGAACCATGAAGGACATGTAAAATTTAATCAGATGCACACAGCATATCAAAAAACCAGTGAACCTTAAAACGAAATGGATTTTGGAATGCTTATTAATCCAGCTCGGTGAAACCATAAATCAAATGACGATGCAGCAATTCCCCTCATTTACTAAGAATATTTTGTGTGCTTTTTTTAAATACTTTTTTCTTTACTTTCTAAAATAATTAAGAAGACCTAGAAATTACAATCTTGAAGAAGAATAAGAAGCAGCAATTTCCCTCATTTTTGTGTGGTTTTTAAATTTTTTTTTTTTTTTGTATTTTTAAAAAGAATTAAGAAGAGCACCCATATATCTTCAAAGAATCTCTTCAAAAAGTCATCGTTTCTTTAATTTTTCATGGTATCATCAAATCATTAATAAATAATAATACTATATTTTTCAATATATAAACTTATGTAATTTTTTCTATTGTTCCCTTCACCCACCCACACAAAACTCTTTTTTTGGTGCATCATATTTAAGTTCAAAACGGCTACTTAACTTATGTGCCTTCATTGATTAAGTCACATGTAACGTTTAAAATATGCAACAAGATAAGACAAGTTTAACTTCAAAGCAAAACACCGTACAAACTAGAGAATGTTAAGGGGAAAAAGGATGAAACCTTTTGTTGCACTATAGAAGAATGAACCGTAGCTAATAGCACTTCCAAAAATTGATGCATAAAGGAGTGCCAGTATATCATTTGTTGTAAAATCCTTCAGACTCCCACTGATGGCAGGATCATGATTAAGGATACAGATCGCCAAAAGCGGGAGACCACCAATCACCATGTGCTGCAACAAAAAAATATACATTTATTTTAGTTTCATGCTTTATTTTCTTCAATAGACTTAAGCCTCGTATAAGGCATCCATCAAGCAATTCATAACTTCCAACCAGAAATACCATAAAAGTTTAATTGCGTGCATGCTACACCATAACACTTAGAACTAGACATTAGATATGGTACAATCAGAGACCGACCATGTAATAATCGAACTCATTACTTACAACTCTGTACTGATCTTCAAAATCATTACATAATTGGTTAATTGAAGAGGGCAGGAAATTTCCCGTGATAACCATCGTGCTAAAGGTAGATTGAAAACGAATTTTCTTTCAATCGTGTGATCATACACATTTGAATAAGGAAGACAAAAAGTCATCACTAAACTAATCTGTTTAACAAAATGCATAAGCAAGAACACTGATGTGACTTTATAAGAGATCACTTGAATGGTTGATCCTACCCATCCAGTTGCCATAATAGGATCAGAGTACTTGGAAACCCAGCGGACCATGACAGTACCCACGGCCATGCTCTGTGCAGCAAGAAACATCCACCACTCTCCACTTCCCCATAACGAAAAGGTACTTGCATCTAAAGCAAGTGAAGGAACCTGTCAAACCGTGTGCCATGTCAAACATAAGCTATGTTTTGATAAGTGCAGATAGATTAGTCTCATGAATGTCACGTCTTTCCAAAGGATAATATTCTTTAATAATCGTACCAACAAAATGATGAAAATAATATAAAGACATTACACACACACACAAGACAATTATTCTATTGTGGAAGAGAAAGAAAAAAGTGTTTTATTTAAAAGAGGCCAAGAAGCTAAGCTGAACATTTATAAGATAGTGCAATTACAGTTAACAAAAAGAGTATGAATGGTGAAATTTAAAAATCAAGATTTGATCAGATTGTAGCATCGAAGATGCTAAAGTGTGTTTAACAGTTCTTGAAATTCAGTATAAATATGATATTCAGAATCTCTCTGCATTTTGAGAGAGGAGAGTACTATAAGGCTCGAACTCTCAACCTCAAGATAACTCTAACTCTAAACCATGAGAGTACTATAAAATTATGGTTTTCATTTCTACAAGAAACTGGGTTTCATCAGACCAAAGCTCCCCAAACTCCCCACCAATTACATAAATCAAGCTAAGATTACACTCTGTTAGTCTCATGAGTTGTGCACATCTCCATAACTGTTCTGTTTTTTAGTACATCCGTAAGCAGTAACAAAAGAGCCCCCAACTATACCAACAAGGGGAAAAGGAAGTACCTCAAGAAGCAAAAGTCCTAAAACACCAAGTAAAAGTCCAGCGGCTCCAATCAAACTGATGGATTCACCAAATAATAAGGCTGCAAGCACCGCTACGGTTAATGGTTGAGAATCAATTATTACCTGCAAATTAAGGTGTAGGAACAGAAAACGTGAATGCTATATGTAATTTTTTTTAATATAAAATTGACATTGGAAAAATGAAAATAAAACATAGAACACTGAACATCCCCACCAAATGGCACAAATAAAAAAGACAAAACATAATTGCAAAAGTTTTTATCAAGAGAACTCCAAGTAGAGGTTATAAAATGATATCCTCCTCCTCGTCACTTTAATGCTCGAGAAACTCTTCAAGAAATTTCCTTTGAGAGGAGGTTAGGGGTCCCATCCCATTAAATGGAAGGTTGTGTTTAAATTGTGTGAGGCAGGAGGGCTAAAGGTAGGAAATCTGAGAATAAGAAATAACACTCTCCTTTCAGAGTCATTGTGGTGTTTTCCCTTGAAACTGATGCTCTATGGTATAAGATTGTGACTAGCAAGTATGGTCTCCTCGCCGTTGGCACTGGCACCTATAGAAATCTGTGGAAAGCAATCTCTATATAAGGAATCTTTCGGTGAATCCATTTAACCCTAGTGCTTTTATTGTACCCAAATTGTCATTGCATCAAATTTTCTTCAAAAGGGTCACCTCTCCGCCAAAATTTGTTGCCAATCCACAGCATCAGGTAAGAACCAACTCCTCTAATCTAGAGTCTAGAGTGTAAATTCGGGAAAGACTGATCATTTCTTCCTTTCATCTCAACATTCAACCGTCATCCAATATCAATTCACTAATAAAAGATTTATTGTCTCTTTCTATCGAAATAAGTGGAAAAGAGCTGAATTTCATCCTTCCTCTCGTTAGTAATCAAGCAAGCAAACGAAATAAAAAATAAAGAGTCCAACGAAATAACTTTATTGAGTTCAGTTTGTGTTCTTGATTTTTGTAAGAAAACAGGTCCATATCAGACTTTTTCCTTTTTATTTTTTGTCCACCAGCGCTTTCAACAAATACTAAATTAATTACCAATTTGCAATGAAGTAGAAAGATATAGATGTAACGAGGCATAAGATGCAAAAATGGAACATACACTGCCCAAGCCTGCGGATGTCCTCTGCAAGCCTTGAGCAAGAAAGCCCTGAAATGATGTAGCGTCGACTAGAGCAAAGAGAGCGATGGAAATCCAAGCAGAAAAACCAGAGGGAAAGGGGCGACCGCGGAAAGCAGCAAAGGCAATCAAAAGGAAACCGGCAGGTATAAGACGAAAGGCGGAAACAAAGAAAGGACCAGACCTCGGAAGCACCTCCTTCATGGCCACCATAGCCGTACCCCAGAAGAAAAATGGCGACACCAACACCGCGAACTCCCAGGCTTTCCCCAAGACTGCCAAAGAGCCATCACCATCGACATCGGCAATCGAAGATCGAGGATCTTCGTCGGCCGGGGAAACAACGCACTCCACATCCTGGGCAGTCCCCACGCAATCAACGGACTCCGACAAATCCAATTCAGTATCTGCCCCACTTCTGGTGCAATTCACCACGGGAATTGGTACATAATCGGCACGGAACCAGTCATTGTGGCCGTACCTTCCGGTGCTGCTGAAGTGAAACCCTACTCGCCGGTGAACGATTGGAGCAGGGGAGGAATTGGGCGATGCAAGAAGAAGTTGTCTGCTGAAACTGAAATGAAGAAGAGGGCGGGAGTTGGATGGAGTTGGTAAAGAGGAAGAGGCGGAGGGCCAAAACCCCGCCATTTTTGTTCTCTCTGCTACAGTTACTCGCTGTGGTTGAAGAAGGAATGCATTTGGCGGCGAGGACACCGCCGTAGCCAACGCCATTATTCTTTGTATGTTATCGTCTTCTCACCAAACAATGGCTCGATTTCGGACACAACTGCCAAAATCTTACCATTTCCATACTTCCATACTCTCTGGATAATTAAGGACCCGTTTGTCCTGATAACATTCCTTTTTGGTTTTTTATTTTTTTGTTTTTTGTTTTTAGTTATTAGAAAATAAAAACCGAATAGGTTGGATGATTTTAAAAAACATAAAATCAAACATGTTTAACAATTTTTAATTTTCTGTTTTAAAATTTTAAAAATTAAAAATATGTATTAGAAGAAAAAAATTATATATAAAGTAGAGATGATAATAGTGGGGTGGGAGTGAGGATGTACTCTCTTATTCTCGTGCTTCTAAAAATGTTTAGTCTACCATCTCCACCTCTTTCTTCAATTTTGGAATCGAGATCTAGGTTAAATAATTCTTATTTGGGGAGAAATATTCGTGGGAAAAATTATCGCTTTTAATTATTTTAGAAATAAAAAATATATAATAAATATACATTAATTTTTTTAACAATTATTTACTAGTATAAATAATTCGTTTAAAAAATATTTAATATTTTATTCACAACTTAGTAAATATGTTAATAAAATATATATTAATTATTTAGAAAATGGATCCAGATGGGGTTGTAATATTCATTTCCTATTTTTGGAATGAGACCCACCCTGCGATAATTTTTGTCATTCTTAAATGAGGAGACATGAAAATATAAGTTTAGTGGGATGGAAATAAACGTTTTAAAGATAAATTTAAGAGAGATAAACAAAATATTTTTAAAAAATGTACTAAAAGAAAAGTTAAAGATGAAAAGAAAATTGTAGAGAAAAAAAGTAAAGTTGGGAGAAAAAAGTAGGGGTGTTCAAAAACCCGACAACCCGGTGAACCCGACGAACCCAACCAACCCATAAGGGTTGGGTTGGGTTGAAAAATTCTCAACCCGACCGGGTTGGGTCGGGTCTCGGGTTAAGCCTTAAAATTTTCGGGTTGACCCGACCCAACCCGATAATACTTTATTTTTATTTTTTTATTATATATGTAATATATAAATTATATATATATATATATATATTAAACCTAACCAAGACCCTAACCTCCCCCCCTCCCCCTCTCTCTTCTCCCCCCTCCTTCCGCCTCCCTTCCTCCCCCGTTCCCCCCCTCCCCCTTCTCTCTCTTCTCCCCCCTTCTCTCATCTCCCTCTCTGTCTTCCTCCCTCCATCCCATTTCTTTTTCTTTCATCTCCCTCTCGGTCTTCCTCCCTCCATCCCATTCCTTTCATCTCCCTATTGTTCTCTTTGGTCTTTCCCTCCCCTCTTCTCCCTCAATCGATCCCTTCTCTAGTCTCCCCCTCCTTTCTTCTCCCCTCATTCTGCGTACTCTTCCTCATTTTATATGATGGCGGCTGGGATAGTGAATTGTGAATAGTTTTCTCTACGATGAACAATCGATTTTTGCAGATTTCGACTGAATCCTCTTTTGTTTGACTGCCTTCTCTCGTCTCAACCCGACGATCCAACCCGAAAATATAAGGGTTGGGTTGGGTTGGGTTGGGTTGACCTTCTTGTTCGGTTCCATCGGTTCTCTATTCTACCCAACCCGAAAATTCGGGTTGGTCCAAAAAACTCCCCTAAATCGACCCAACCCAACCCGTGAACACCCCTAGAAAAAGGTATGTTAAAGAAAGAAAAAAAAATTATATTATATTGAGAAAAAAAAATTAGAGATAAAAACAAGATTCGAAATATGTTTTTTTAGAGAAAATAAATTAATTAAAAGAGAAATAAAAGATATAGTAAACGAAAATAGAACGAGAAAATAAGATATAATTTTTAGAGGAAAAATAGATTAGGAAGAGAAATAAAAGTTACAAAAGAAAATTGTAGAGAGAAAATTTTTTGAGAAAATTTTTAATTTTTAGAGAGATAAATGAAAACGGTGTCTTAAAACAAAAGAAAAAGGAAAAAAAACATATAAAGATGAAAATTTTGGAGAGAGAAAAATAATAATAAATATTTAGAATATGAAAATTTTAGTGGGAGAAATTTAAGAAGAAAAAAGACCTAGAAAGAAATTTGTCAGAGATAAATATATCAAGGAAAAAAAATTGAATATTAGAAGAAAAAATGAGATTTTGAAAAGCATATTTTTGTTTTTTTAAAACAGATCATAAAATGGGTTATCAAAAAACACTATTTTTAAAAAATCTAAAAACTAAAAACTAAAAATAAAAAATCAAATAGTTATCAAACGGGTCATAAATTATTAATTTAGCGTATAGTATTTTTTCCCTTTGACCTCACGTTATTTTTTTAATACAACGATCCTGGGACAGAGATTGAACCTTCAAATTCTAGAGCATGAGAAAAATGTCTTAACTGCTCAACTAACCTCATGTTAGTTAATGCTTGCTTTTTTAGATACTCAAAATATATATACACGAAAAAAATACATACATACATAACATATATATATATATATATATATAATTATTATTTTGACGTTTAAATTTTTAAAATATTTATTCGTTGTAAGTATTGGTGACTGTCTCAGTTCAGACACGTCAAAGCGATAAGGTAAGGCCAACATGTCTAAAAGTTGTGCTCAGTTCGAATTTGACCAATGAAAACTATGACCAGCAAGAAATCTGTTGACAAGTAGTGGAATATCAATTCTCTGTCAATAAAGAATCTTTGGTAGGATATCAACTGAATGATAGGTACAGGTATCGTCAATGCAATGCAGGGCACCACTTTCCAATGCTCCTATTATGAAAGACAGAGTTCCACCTTCTTGAAGGTATGAAATCTCTTGCATTTGCATAAGCTCAACTTGATATTAACTCGAATTAGTAAAGTACTAACTTAAGCTTTAGAGTATATGTGGCCAAACACAACACTATTATGTTTACAAGTTTCCAGTTAAGCCAATGTCAAAGTCAACATTGGATCACCCGTTGACGTGCCACACATCAACATTATTTTTATTGAATTTTCAAATATTTATCTTAGTGGTTTGAACTTTTGAAAAATATTAACTACTTTGGTGATTGCTATATATTTTGTCACTGAATATCTTTTCGCTCAATCAATTTTTATGGCTTTAATAAGTACTCATCTTAGCCATGTTAATACACATATTTAAAATCATGTTATCTATTTGCATAATAATTAATGAAAAATAACAATGAGAACTAAAATGGTTGTTCTTTAAAAAAAAAGACTCAACTACAAAAAAACATTTTAAAAATTTAGGCACCATTATAATATAGAATAAACTTAAAAATTTCACAATTAGATATATTAAAAGTCTATGAACCAAAATAGAAGGATTCTTAAAAGTTGAAGAATTGAAATAGAGTTAAATTCTAATAAATATATATCAAAACTTTAACACCACATTATTTAAACCATTTTTTTAGTATGCAATAAATTGGAATATGCGGTGATTTGAACCTTTAATTTTTAAACAAGGCGAAGTAGATGTTGGAACTGTTGATACTCATGTTGGTATGACTCGTTTCAATATTTTGCATTACCAAAAGAAAAGTTTGTTTAAAAAAAATTACACTTAAATTCTATTCTTTTATTCCACATTTTAATCCATGAGATTTAAGAAATAATTCTAAATGATTTACAAAAGTTATTGTATCCTTGATGATGCTCACCCATGATATGACTTTTACATTTTTTTCTCATCTCTCTTTACTTTCTCTTTTTTATTTCTTTCCTCCTCTTGAACTATTTTTCTTGTTTCTATTTTCTTTGTACCAGTTGGTGGAATATGATAAATTTAATCGACCCAACAAGTGGTTATCACTATTAATTGGAGAGACTTTAACGAATACACATATCTGTTTCATCATTTTCTATTGCTTGGCTTTCTTTTGGACTTATTCCAAAGGAAATAAGACTTCTTTGTTCTTAATTATCTTACTTGATTCAAGTTTGAGAAACACCTCCCAAAACTTTCAAAGAAATGATCTCCATTTATATATATTTTGGCCAAATGCTACATTTAAAACCTCCGACAAAAATATCGAAACCTCAATTTCATAGATTTGTCAATGAAATATCAATAAAATATTGATGTCGATTTTCATAAAAGTTATGGAATTAAAAATGATTAATATTAATATTATATCAATATTAATGATATTTTGTTAATACTTTTCATATTTTTTTACAATACTACGTCGATTTACCCTGATGTTGCTATCGATTTCATGGACACGTAGAAGATCTCAATGAAAATGTCGACATATGGATAAAAATTTAATACCCGATTACAACACAATTTGGCAAGTGAACATTGAGAAAATAAAGTAGAAGAGTAACATGATAATAATTCAATACTCATTAACCCACAAAAGTAGAGAAAATAGTGCGGAAAATCGTATCAAGGGTTGTTGTTTGGAGGGTTGTAACCACCCTTCCATGGGAAATCATAACTTGCTGCCTTTGCTCTCAACACAGCCTTCCCAACACTTCTATACTCCATACCCAGTTTACCTTGTAAACATCACCAAAAGTCAAAATCAAAGTTAATAAATTAATAAAGAAATACAAATTTTATGATATTAAATATATGTCAAACACGTCGATACTTTTTATCTGATCTACGTTAAAAAAACATGGTTTTGTACCACAGACTTAAAAAAAAAAAAAAGAAAGAAAAGCATTTAGATGAACTTACGAATGCGAGGGCGTTTGTGAATGGAAGGAGTACTCGCAGAAACCCTAGAGGCGATGAGAAGCAATGCGAAGAAGAAGAGCTTCAAGACGAATGAAATCCTGAGAGAAGCCATTGTTGTGAGCTCGGAGGTCGCCGATAAGGCCGAATTTATAGCCAATTTCTGAGTTGCAGACTGCAGTGGACGAAGAAGAAGAAGACCGCTGGTCGTCGCTACACTCTCTTTCCTTTTGTCCATTTGGGGATTCGGATTTTACAGTCAAATAAATCTGCAGACGGAGTTGGTAGTGACTTGGATTTTTATGGCTGTCTCCCACTCTCTTGATTTTCGATCCTTCTTTTTTTTTCTTTTTTAATTTAATAATTACATAGATGGAGATTGAATGTAATAGGCAGAGTTGAAAGTTTAAACTAGCATTTCATCAAATTTTTTTTAGGAGCGTGAGGTGCGAGATTCGAATTCATAACATCTAGGTCAGAGTTATGGACTAATTATTGTTGAGCTGAACTAACCTTTATTTGTCTCTTTTTAGTACAACAATTTGAAGATATAAGAAATCCAATCTTCAACCTGGAGATAAGGAATACAGCTCAATTACAATTGAGTTGTTGTTTTGATAGACCTCTGTCATTGTCAATTGGACGTTAATATTGAAAAAAAATCATTAATAGTTGTATCATTTTTAATTGTTGGAATTGAAGTTCTTAGATAAATCACTGAGAATATGTTATATAATTTTTTATTGTGATACTTGTAGGTAAAGTTATTTTGTTGACAATATATATGTATTTTTCTTTTTAATATTTTGTTGACAATTAGGATAATTTCATTATAATATTTGACCACTAATAGGAAAATGAAAAAACAAGATTTCTTTTAAATGATGAGTAGTAAATTTTTTAATAATAATTAGGACTTTAAAATAGTAGGAAGAGAGAAGCCAACTTGATCAAATATACTTCAGCATTAATTGACATCTACTTGAGAAGTATCAAATATTGTACGAAAAAACTTGAAGATATTTTAATGAGATATATGAATTTTAATAAAATAATAACAATAATAATAATAAAAGTCAAACAGTTGTTTACTTATTATTAAACCAAGTAAGGTTAAGGAGTAATTAAGTTTTTTCCATTAAGTAAAATTGTTGTTGAGGACCAATCCACTACTTCTACTTCTACAAGTGACTCGTTCATGCGGGGCCCATTGACTTGGCGATCTCTTTGAGCACGAACTTCTGGATCTTTCCGGTCGACGTCTTCGGCAGCTCCGCCTTGAAAACCACCGTCTTCGGCACCATGAACCGCGGCAGCTTCCCTCTGCAATACTCCATTATCTCCTCCTCCGTCGGCTTCCGAGTCAGTCCTTCTCTCAAGCTCACGAATGCGCACGGCGTCTCCCCCCAAAACTCGTCCGGTCGTGCCACCACCGCCGCCTCGTTCACCGCCGGATTCGTGTAAAGTACAGATTCTACCTCCACACTGCTTATGTTTTCACCTCCACTTATGATAATGTCCTTCGATCGGTCCTTGATTTCTAAATAGTCGTCGGCGTGCATCACGCCGATGTCTCCGGTGAAGAACCAGCCGTCGTCGGTCATCAATTTGGATGTTGCTTCCGGATCTTTGAGGTAACCAAGCATGATCGATCCGCCTCTCATAACGATCTCTCCGATTGAGGATCCGTCTCGTTTCACGCTCTTGCACGTCTCTGGATCCACCACGTCCACCTCTGCCATCGTCGCCGTCCTCACGCCCTGTCGCGCCTTCAGTCTCGCTCTCTCCGTCGCCGGCAACCGATTCCATTGCGGCTTCCACGAGCAGCAAACCACCAGTCCACCGGTCTCCGTCAGTCCGTATCCATGGCTCACATCGAAACCTAACGATTCGGTGCGGAACAGAACCGTCGCAGGCGGCGGCGCACCGGCGGTGAGGATCTTCACCGGACGATCAAGCGGCTTACTGTCCGGGGAGTTTGTGAGCATATTCAGCACCACTGGAGCTCCGCACATGTGCGTCACACCATGAGTACGAATTAGTTCAAAAATCGACGGCGCGTCGAATTTCCGGAGACAAATATTTGTGCCGCCTACGGCGGCGATTCCCCACGAGAAGCTCCATCCGTTGCCGTGGAACATCGGCAAGGTCCATAAATAAACCGATTGCTTAGGGACGCCCCATTCGAGAAGCGAATCCAGAGCCAGCATGAAAATTCCTCTGTGGCAATGGACCACTCCCTTGGGCGACGACGTCGTTCCGGAAGTGTAATTCACAACGATCGGATCCCACTCGCTCACCGGCCGAATCCACCGAAACTCCGGATCCCCTTTCTCCACCATTCCCTCATACGTGTCAATGAAATCACCGGAAATCGGTGAAGAAGACTCCTCTGCCGCAGCATCGTCCTCAATAAGGACGAGCGCCGGTCGTTTGGCTTCCGCCGGAAACAAGGCCAAGGCGTCGGAGATAAGGGAGCAAGAAGCTTGGTCAACGAAGATGAGCTTGGATTCACTGTGGCGGAGGAGGACGGAGATGGTACGGGCGTCGAGGCGGAGATTGATGCTGTTGAGGATAGCGCCGGCCATCGGAACGGCAAAATGGAGCTCGTACATGGCGGGGGTGTTGGGAGCGACGACGGAGACGACGTGGCCCCTGTGGATGCCGTTGGATGAGAGGGAAGAAGCGAGTTGAAGACATCGACGGTGGGTCTGAGACCACGTGTAGGAAGTGGAGCCGTAGATGACTGAAGGGCAGTCGCCGTAGATGGTGGCGGCTCTGTCGAGGAAGCCAATTGGCGTAAGAGGAGAGGAATTTGCAGGCCTTGGCTTCAAATCTTCAATGGAATTAGTTGCAACTATAACTGATACTGTAATTGCTCTCCTACAACTCCTCTGTTTCTCTCTCTGCAAATACAAGTTTTTTTATTTAGACCATGTTATTCTCTAATATTTCGGTGTTTTTTTTTAAATTAAAATTGGTTGATTATGAACTTATATGACATAAATTTTAAGAAATTGGTGGAATTTAGAGGAAGAAAAATGTTAGCTCATGGGAAGAAATTTTTTAATTCTATAAAAATAAAATAAAAATAAAAATCTATAAAAATCATCAAGATTATGCAACCCAATATAGGGAAGTATTATTTGAGTATTTGAAACTTCAGCAGCAGCTCTTGAAATTTCTATGAATTTCTTTTCCTTTTTTCAGTAAAGAAATATGTATTTTAATTTTCTTTCTAGAGAATTCTTTAAAATGATTTTGAAATTATGGTCAAATTTTGAAAACTAAAATGGTAGATTATAAGCCTTTATTTTTCCCTTTTTTTAAATTGGCTTATGATTATGGATAATGTTTTTAAAAATTAAAACCCTAAATGAAGATACTGGTAAATATAATTTTTTTAATTATAAAATAAAAATAAAATATGTTTATGTTAATCTAATTTAAAACTATTTTTAGAAAAGTTGCAGTATTATAATGTATATATTAAATTTTCGAGGATTAATTTTTTCAAAAAATACAAAATAAAAACAGAAGCAAAGATTTCAAAAAATATTGGATCTAATAGAATAAATCTTAGCTTTTAAGTTCTGAACTCTAAATATCTTTTTCAATAATAAAAATAAGGAGAGGCTGATTGAATATATTAAAGTCAAATATTGGCGTAGCATTTCTTTAATATAAATGTTTAGGTAGGCTTAACTAACTTTTTATTATTTAATTCTAAAATATTAAATTGAACTAGAATTAAGTAAATAAAACTGTACTAAAAAAATTAATAAAATTAATACACAATTAAACAAATTAATAACTCAACCTTGGTTTGATAATAATGATTTTATTTATAGTTTCCTACTTTTTAAAATTAAGCTCTTAAAAATTATACATACCTCTCTCTGTGTATATATATGTTTTGGTGTATCACTTTTTAAAATATTTTTAATGCCTAAAATCAAATTTTAAAAAGAAAAACAAGTTTTTGAAAACTATATATATATATATATATATATATATATTTTTTTTTTTTTTTTGCTATACTTTTTAATGTAAATATAAAAAATAAAACAATCAGCAAATAAACCTAATTTAGAATACAGAAGAAAACACCGTATTTTGACGTATTTTGGTTACTGTTAAAAAAAGTGGCAACGGGTGCATTTGGATCACTCTTGAGAAAAATATTTTTTAAATAAAAACCATTTTTCCATGAATAATTTAGAGAGTGTCTTTTAATATATTTTTCTAAGTGATTTTATATAACTAAGTTTTTTTTAATCTACTACGTTCAATAATAAATAAATAAATAATTTAAAAATTTTGATTCCTTTGAACTCCCTCTTCGAAGAAACATACCACGATGTTTATCCGAAATTATTTTAGAGTAATTGACCATCCTAATTTAAGCATTTAAGAGGTAATTAAGCATACAAAATGAGGAAAACGCTAAAATTAAAAGATATACCAACCTCACATATTTTTTCTCTTTTTGTGTTTTTTTTTTCTTTAGTCAAAGTCCAGGCGAAGATAATCTAATTTACTAAATGTTATAATTATAACCACTAAAAAGCTTATCATCTAATTTTTCAATGCATTTTATAGGAATATAATCTTCACTTGTTATACTTAATTATTTTTCAATATTTTAAAGCATTGGAACAAAAATTAATCAAGTATGATCGATATAAATATTATAATTCAAACAAGGGATCATAATTCTAACCCACAACCTATAACTCAACATGATCGTGATTACAAAGTCAATTTACCTCCATTGAGAAGCGTGTGGCTGTTTTGGTAGGCATTACTCTTGTTCCAAACATGAGACTATGGCGTTTATAGATTGAAGTCGACTCCTACGACATTTTTTTCATGTTGGATCAAGAGAAGGTAAATTAGACGTGTTAGTACATAATACACTATAATAATTAAATGTCGTAGAGACATAATTAAAATTAATTTTCATACCTTCATATCTTTGAAGATTATTAACTTTTCCAAATGTGATGGAGACCAAGTGGTATACATTCTTGCTGAATAATTCTCTTTATCAACCGATGACTATGCAACTTTTGGATCTAAAATTGGCCAAGTGAACTCTCTTAATATATGTTGTGATTTTCTGTGGTTACATTCTACTATTCATTGATAATTAAATACAAGTTTCATATATTTATTGATAATTAAATACGAGTTTGTTTTTAGTATTTAATTTGAGAATTTAAGTCTTGAGAGGTTTTATTCCAAGGAAACGTACAAGAGAGACTAAATATTTTTAATTACTTTAGTTTTATATTAAAATTTCTAGATCTAAAAGTTTATATATATATATACATGCACCTCTCGTACCACGCTCTCAAAATACAACTCATATAACATATACAACATATTTTCTATTTTCTCAATCTACTTTCTTTATTTTGCTTTTCTAAGAGAAATGGGTTCAAAGAGGTGTATTCTTTACGTAAAGGTTTGAATCTCGTGGAATCACATTTCAAGCTAATTGTTTAAGTGTTTGTTTCTCAATATTTACTCCAATTACTTATCTATAATTTCCCCAACAATTTTAAATATATAGAAATGTAACTTCCAAAGTCAACGTTAGCATTAAACATATGTAAGTCGCATAGACATAAAGTCTATATCTATCTATACAATCTATATCTCAATTATATAACTAACCGTTTATTAATTTGAATTAAATGTCTTCAACAAAAATATAATATAATATAATCGTATCTAATTAATAAATTAAGTTAATTTAAGTATAACTAATAAGCAACAAGATGTGTTAATTTTTGGTACATAACTATAGTTTTTTTAATCCTAAGAGACGTAGGGTTCACGGGTTGGGCTGAGTCGGGTTAGAAGGAGTTTTGGGACCAAACTGAATTTTTGGGTTGGCCATATATATAGAAACCGTCGGGTTTGAGTTGGATGGTCACTCCAACCTAATATCTTCGTGTTGGGTCGGTTGTCGGGTAGTGTTTTTTTTTTAATTATCACGGCGGCGACAGAGAGTTTGGATTAAAACTAAATAGACGGTTGAGATTAAGATACAAAATGAAAGAATATAATATGAAAACTTTAAATGAAATGTGATGATTAAAACTAAATATACAGTTAACATTGAAGATAAACATATATATATTATATATAATTAAAAAAATACACATATATGCATAATAATTTAGGTTGGGTTGGTTTGAGTTGACCCGATTTTTTAAAGGTTGAACCCAAGATCTCGGGTTGGGAAAATCACAATCCAACCCAACCTGAGGCTTCATATAACTCAACCCAACCCTTACATACGGTTTGGATGTTGGGTTCGTTGGGTTGTCGGGTTTTTTGAACACCCCCTAAAAATAGGTCTTCAATCCTAAAAGAGGTCTTCTGCAAGGTGATCGTTATCTCCTTATCTTTTTCTCATTTGTGCGGAAGGCATATTTCCCCTTCTAACATAGGAGGAACAACTTCAAAACTTTTCAGGTTAGCGTATTAATAATTTATTGTCCTTCTATAACCCATTTGTTTTATGCAGATGGTAGCTTAATGTTTTTCAAAGCAAACTACCAAGATTGTCAAGTAGTCAAAAATATCCTACAAACTTATGAAAATGCATCTATTTTGAGAAGTCCATGTTTATGGTAAGTAAGAATACAACGGTTGGGATGATTGATCTTGTCGTTACGGGTTTGCGACATGGAGCGACCGACTTTCTTCCGGAGAGTAGAAAATGGAGTCGCCACCAGTCTTTATTTATAAGGTGTGACTGCGCACCCAAATACATGGATAAGTTGATCTGCACAAAAAGATTTAGGTTCGGTGGTTTTTAAGTATGGGGAAGGTATTAGCACCCCACAACACTCAAGGGCTATCTGGACACATACTTCGTGAAATGGTTCATGCATGCTTGTTGCCTGGGGCAACAAGATGGTTTTCAGTGCTGGTTATCCAGTTACAGAAACGACCCCATAGGCTTTCGCTTTCGCGTCTCTCTAAAATTGCAGTCATGGTAAAATCTTGGTTTATTTAATCATTAATCATCAGGGACTCCCAAGCACATGAATTATCTATCTTTTCTCCCACCTTCAGAAGAATAAAGTATAGGCATTCCACTATTGTTACAATTTTCTGAAAGATAACTATCTCGGTTTAATCTAGAAATTTATATAGAATCCTTGAAAAAGACTTTCCTTCATAAGAAAGAAAAGACTTACTGTCTTTGGGATCTGATGCTACACCGCTGCTCAATATCGTAGGGGATCCACCCTATTACATAAGTGGATTCCTTCATTTTGATCTTATATCATGATAAAACGTGAGTCCGCGGGCCTCATATATCGGTCAGGTGGGGTACCCCGATGGAGACACGAGGCTCAATTTAGCTGCCACCTACTCGCTAACAATGAAATGAGTAGACGGCTTTTTCATAAGTAACTCAGCGCATGTGTGTCAAGTAGTCCAGAGGGAAAACAAGATAAAAGAAAGATCATGCAAGCAATGAGCCAACATAAAGAACCGCGCGATCCCATAAAGCGATTGCAAACATCTTCCAAATGGAAGGGAATCCGGCCCACTAGGGCCTTATCACCTTTCACCGGAGATGAAGACCTGAACGATAATTTATTTTTCATATTATTTTCAAGAAAACGGCTTGTAAAAAAATAATTTTATTTTTATTTTTAAACGTCTCATGTTTTATTGATTATTATTGGTAAAGTAAATAATGGATAATAATTATGAGTGGCCTAAAGCCATTAAAAAAATTTTGTTTATTTGAATTTAAATTGGCCTTCCAAAATAAATTCATCACCAATCTCCGTAATAGGAAATTTTTTTAGGAAAATATTAAAATAAGATTTCGAAAAATATTTTATTTTTTACTTTTAGAAATATCATGAGTGCTTTAAAAAATGTCAACTTTTTAGGTGGAAATGTCCTTATAAAGATTTTTTTTTATCGTTTAAATGTTTTTTTAGCAAACTTTTAAAGAAGATTTACAAAAACAAAATATATTTTTATTTTTTAAAGAAAAGATATTTATTTGCTTCAAAATATGATATTTTTTAGAAAAAAGAAATGTAAACAATTTTGTATTAGTATTTCAATTACTTTTTAAAACCAAACAAGGGATAAACGAGAAAACGACTAAAAATACATCATTCCATTAGGAAACATATTAAAAATCAAATCTTGACCCCCCGAAATATTGATCTTTACCCTCAAGAATCCAAGAACATCGACCTCCCGAACATTTCAAGGTTCCATCGTTGGGAGGTTCCTTTTGTAAAATTTGAGTTGAAGATATTTAATAAAATCAAGAAAAATAACATTTATTGTATAATATTACACAATATATACATTTGCCAAATTTCATACATGAAATCAAAATAAACATGTTAAAAATATAATCAATAAAATCACATGTTATAAATAGTTCAAGCAACCATAATATGAAATTGGCAATAGGGAAAAGGAAAAACAAGATGAAATAAAATAAGATAAGAAATATATCTTGAAAATAATGTCGAAAGAATTAAACTTGTACTTGGAGCGTAGGTAGGCACAAAAAATATATGACGAAATACGTCAACCTACTTTATTCGGCAAGAACATGGAAACTTACCGTTTTGCAAGCAAATTCCGATTCTTACCTCCTTCAAATGCGGCGCGAGTCAAATGATGAAGAAGAAAATGGTGGAGAAAATAGTGATAGAGCAAAAATTGGAAGAAAATGAATAACGAGAGGGGAAAAAATAAAACAAACGTAGTAACCAAAAAAAAGAAAGGAATAGGATGAAAAAGTTATGATGAGTGGAAGAGAGAAAATAAATAGAGAACGAGAGAGAGATCGTGTGGTGGAATATGAGCAACGAGTGAGGTGGGGTGAGATAGGAGTTTGTGAGAGAATGATAAAGTGATGAATCAAGATAAAACAAAAGGAAGCAAATTTTAGAAGAGAGCAAAGAATAAAAATCAAGACTAGTAGACCTCTTTTGTGATGGGTTTCCTCAATGGAAAAAATATTTTCATTCATTACACAATCAATCAAATCTTATGATTTTATTACAAATTTTGATTTTTACCCAAATTATGTTAAATCAAATTTAAAACTTTTCCATATGAGTAAGAGTTTATTTTTATTCTTATTGAAAAGATTTTATTTTGAGAAGACGTGGAAATTCACATTTAATAAAAAAAAAATTTATGATTTTGTCACTTTTTTTATTTTATTAAAAATGATTTTGATTCAAAATAATAATAATAAGGAAATCGATATTTAAACCAAATACTTTTTACTTTTTTATAAAAAAATATTTCCCACAAAATATAAACAAAAATTCTGTTGGAAAATTACTATAAGAATGATGAAATGGGTCTACAGATCTTATTAAAAATGAGCTTGGTATTACTTACACTAATTCAATGGGTCAATATCTTAGCCTTACCTTCTCAGATCTCTCCAAGTCATCAAGTTTTTAATTTCATAAAAGAGAGCGTCTGGAAGGTACTGCAAGGTTGGGAGGAGAAACTATGTTGCCAAAGCAAAGCTGGAGGTTACTTAAAAAACCAACAAGCCTTCTTGCAATAATTTTTAGGGGAAAATACTTCAGACGTGGCAATTTTATGAGAAAAGAAGTTGTTTGTTCAAGGGGGTAGATGGAGAATAGAGAATGGTTCACTAGTAACAATAGGAAGTGACCTTTGGATTCCACGTGCGGTACCCCCTGTAAAGATTACTGGGAGTGGCTATTTGTGAAGACGAGTAAAGCAGATCGTGAGAAGTGTATGATAATTGTGTGGTAAATCTTGGGAGGAGAAATAGAGTTATTTCCGATAGCAAAAGTATTCAAATAAAAATTGACAAATATATCGAACAAATCTCATGTCACAATACAAATCAAGCACAAGCACGATCATCTTCATTAAAACACATTAAACTAAGTAACAAAGTGACTTAGCATAATGAATTACCATATAAAATACATTTTGAACTGAAATATTTTCTTTGGAAGCTCTTATTTTATTGAGTTGATCTGTTCACTTGTTATTATGTCATGTTTAATCATTACTCTTTATTTTTCGAGGCAAGCACTACATCAAAATCTAAGCTATGTTGATTGCAATAGGCCGGATTAAATAGAATCAAAATAAAAAGTTTAAGAACATAATATAATTAACATTTTTTAAAAGAATTTATGGATTAAAATAAACACAAATTACCTTAAATTTCTGTTTTTGATGTTTGATTTTTTATTTATAGTTTTTAGTTTTCTAATTTTAAAAAACAAAAATCATATATGTTTGATAATAATTTTTTGTTTTTAAAAATAGAAAAATAAATATATTTGATAACCATTTTTAATTTTCTGTTTGTAGAAAGTTAGAAAGTTGAAAATATATTGGTAGATAGAGAAAATTTTATGTAGGATAGAGATGACAAGAGTGTGTCGTATGAGTGAGGATGTCCTCTCTCCTATTCTCGTGTTCGTGGAAATTTTTAGTCTCCTGTCTCTACTCTGTTATTTGGCTATGGGAATCGAGATTCAGGTTGAAGAATCCAGATTTGGAGACGAGGATATTTTCGGAAAAGATTATCGGTATTGTAATTAATTGTGATTATTTTTTTGAATTTAAAAATGAAAAAGTGCAATAAATATATACTAATTATTTTTACAATTATTATTTACTAGTATAAATAATTAGTTTTAAAAATATTTAATATTTTATTCACAATTGAGTAAAAGTGTTAACAAAATATATATTAATTCTTTAAAAAGTGGAATCAAGGACGACGTCGACCCCGTCCCTGATTTTTTAGTGGAGACCCGATCCTTTCCTACGAGAATTTTTGCCATCCCTAATGTAGGGACATGAAAATAGGAATTTAGAGGGATGAAAATAAACTTTTTAAAGAAAAATTATAGAGAAATAAAGAAAAAGAGAGAGAAAAAAAATTAAAGAAAAAATTAGTGAAAGAAAAGTTAGAAATAAAAAGAGAAAAAAAATTAAAAAAATAGTAAATTTGAGAGGAAAAGATAGGTTAAAGAACGAAAAAGAAATTAAAAAAAGAAAGAAAAATTATGGTCACGCAAGAGAGAAATTAAATATATACTTTTTTAGAGAAAACAAATAAATTAAAAGAGAAATAATAGTTCTAATGAAAAAAATTGAACGAGAAAATAAAATATAATTTTTTAGAGGAATAGATTAAGAAGAGAAAGAAAAGTTACCAAACGCGAAATTTTAAGATAGAAAACGTTGGGAAAATTATTAAATTTTGAGATAGAAATATGTTAATTTATTGAAAAATAAAACAAATTAAAAATACATAGACATGAAAATTTTAGGGAGAGAAATAATAATAAATATATAATTTTAGAGAGAAATAAAATTTTTAAAAAGAAATTAGGAAAGAAATTTACCAATTTATGTCACAGAAAAAAAAGAATGGAGTATTTTAAAAAATAGAAATATGCTTTTAAAAAACATTTTTTTATTTGAAATCTAAGTAGAATTTCAAAATCGTTTTTCAAAAAAAAATTTAAAAAAATGAATTGGTTACTATACAGTAATGTTTTTTAAAAACAAAAAAACATAAGAGAAAATGGTAATTAAAGAGACCATAAAAATTCTAAATTTAAAAATTAGTTACAAAGATTATCCAACCCCGAGAGAGGAATTAAATTTTAAACATATTAGAAAATCTCCAAAAAATTATAAGATTCTCAACTATTAAATGTCTGACAGATATTTACATTGACATTTGCATGTATCTATAAGTTCGACATCAACGTAAAGGATAAATCGAAATTTTCATGATATTAACAAAAATCAATAAAGTATAAAAAAATATCCTTAATATAGACATAATATATTAATATTAATCGTTTCTAATTATTTAAAAAAGTTGAAATGCGATTTAAATATTTTTTATGAATTTTTTAATTTTATTATCATTTTAAAAATTCTATCCATATGATTTTTAATAGATATTTTTATAAGATTGAGATATTAGCATTTCTATTTAATCCTATGTCAACATTTAAAACTTTGGTTACATTATCTTCTATGTATTCCTCCCTTTTAACAAACATTTTGCTGCCAAATAATATGTTTCTAACAAAAAATACCACCTTCGTTTTGCTATATTCTCTTTCTTTTTTAATACGTGCACATACCCCAAAAAAAAAAAAAAAAAAAAAAACTCTAACCCTTCTATAAAAATTTGCTCAAATTTTATATCAAATACAATAAAAAATTGAAAATAAAAGATTTATTATTAAGTAAATTTGTTATTGAAGACCTCTCCACTACTTCTACTACTACAAGTCTACAAGTGACTCGTGTGTGCCGGGCCCATCGACTTGGCAATCTTTCTAAGCCCGAACTTCTCGATCTTTCCGGTCGACGTCTTCGGCAGCTCCGCCGTGAAAACCACCGTCTTCGGCACCATGAATCGTGGCAGCTTCCCTCTGCAGTACTCGATTATCTCCTCCTCCGTCGGCTTCCGAGTCAATCCTTCTCTCAAGCTCACGAATGCGCACGGCGTCTCCCCCCAAAACTCGTCCGGTCGTGCCACCACCGCCGCCTCGTTCACCGCCGGATTCGTGTAAAGTACAGATTCTACCTCCACACTGCTTATGTTTTCACCTCCGCTTATGATCACGTCCTTCGATCGGTCCTTTATTTCTAAATAGCCGTCGGCGTGCATCACGCCGATGTCTCCGGTGAAAAACCAGCCGTCGTCCGTCATCGATTTGGATGTGGCTTCCGGATCTTTGAGGTAACCGAGCATGATCGTTACGCCTCTCATAACGATCTCTCCAATCGAGGATCCGTCTCGTTTCACGCTCTTGCAGGTCTCTGGATCCACCACGTCCACCTCTGCCATCGTCGCCGTCCTCACGCCCTGTCGCGCCTTCAGCCTCGCTCTCTCCGTCGCCGGCAACCGGTTCCACTGCGGCTTCCACGAGCAGCTAACCACCAGTCCACCCGTCTCCGTCAGTCCGTACACATGGCTCACATCAAAACCTAACGATTCCGTGCGGAACAGAACCGTCGCAGGCGGCGGCGCACCGGCGGTGAGGATCTTCACCGGACGATCAAGCGGCTGATTGTCCGGGGAGTTTGTGAGCATATTGAGCACCACCGGAGCTCCGCACATGTGCGTCACACCATGAGTACGAATTAGTTCAAAAATCGACGGCGCGTCGAATTTTCGGAGACAAACATTTGTGCCGCCTACGGCGGCCATTCCCCACGAGAAGCACCATCCATTGCCGTGGAACATCGGCAAGGTCCATAAATAAACCGATTGCTTAGGGATGCCCCATTCGAGAAGCGAATCCAGAGTCACCATGAAAATTCCTCTGTGGCAATGGACCACTCCCTTCGGCGACGACGTTGTTCCAGAGGTGTAATTCAAAACAATTGGATCCCACTCGCTCAGCGGTCGAATCCACCGGAACTCTGGATCCCCTTTCTCCACCATTCCCTCATACGTGTCAACGAAATCACCGAAAATCGGTGAAGAAGACTCCTCTGTCGCAACATCGTCCGCAATAAGGACGAGCACCGGCCGTTTGGATTTTGTTGGAAACAAATTCAAGGCGTCGTTAATAAGGGAGCAAGAAGCCTGATCGACGAAGATGAGCTTGGATTCACTGTGGCGGAGGAGCATGGAGATGGTATGGGCGTCAAGGCGGAGATTGATGTTGTTGAGGATGGCGCCGGCCATCGGAACAGCGAACTGGAGCTCGTACATGGCGGGGGTGTTGGGAGCGACGACGGAGACGACGTGGCCCCTGTGGATGCCGTTGGATGAGAGGGAAGAAGCGAGTCGAAGACATCGACGGTGGGTGTGAGACCACGTGTAGGTAGTGGAGCCGTAGATGACTGAAGGGCAGTCGCCGTAGATGGTGGCGGCTCTGTCGAGGAAGCCAAGTGGCGTGAGAGGAGAGGAATTTGCAGGCCTTGGCTTCAAATCCTCCATGGAAATGGTAACTGATACTGTTATTTCTCTAAGCCTCAGTGTGGGAAAGGAAATGGGAGATTACTGGATAATTTACAGAAAAATAAAATGTCTCACAATTCACTGAATTTGATTCACAAACTTGAAGAAGATGATGAAGATAAGATTCAAGGTCACTTTTATTTTTTTTTCTTAAAGAAAATAGTTTGATTTAGACATTACTTTTTTGTTCATTTGAAAAGTTGGACAGAAAAGTTTTTTATATAAAGGAAAGAACGAAGAGGGAATCGGAAGAATGGACGGAAATTTAGGGCGTTTCTCTTTTCTGGTAACATTCTCACAATTACAATTGTATACAAATTTTGGAAATAACCAAAAGTAGTTTGTTCTCATTTTCAATTTGTTCCAAAACATAAACAAAAAGATTGTTTTATCATACTTGAGATATTGAAATCATACAATACATTTTTCTTTATTAAAAATAAAAAAACAGAAATAAGAAACATGAACATTACCATACGAGTCCTTAGAAGAAGAAAAAGAATCAGAGAAAATTTTCTAATTCTTCCTCATTTTAAAGAAATTTGAGAAATTTTAAATTTAATAACATATTTTCTCTAATAAATTTCTGTCAATTCATTAAGCGACTCAATTGTAGGATTTTTAGATTGAAAATTTTTAAACATTGGAATTCCAATTAAAAAAACATACTAATATATATATTTAACCTTATTTTTTAAAGAAAATTAAATAAAAAATACCTAAAAAATAAAATAGTGGTGCACATCAAGATTATGCTCCCCAATATAAGAAAGTGTTATTCAAGTTTCTTTAAACTTCAGCGGCTCTTGAAATTTCAATGAATATTTTGGTTTTTGGTTTTTTCAGTAACGAAATGTATCTTTTTCTTTTCTTTCTAGAGTATATATATATTTTTTAAATGATTTTGAAATTCTGGTCAAATTTTAAAAATTAAAAGTTAAAAAATACTTTAGATTCTTTATTTTGGTTAAAATAACAATTTAGTTCCTGAATTTTAGTTTGTAACGAACTTTCAAATTAGTAACAATTTAGTTATTGGACATTAATATGTAACGATCTAGTCGTTGTAATTTAAGGTTTGTCATGATTTAATTCTTATCGTATATATAGATGGATAAACTAAAGAGGGACCAAATATGTTTATTAGTTAGAAAGATTAATTTGTTATATGATAAAATTTGACACTTAATTTTAATTAAATTTTTTACGATAGAGACTAAATTGTTAAAAATTTTAAACTATAGGGTCTAAATCATTACCAATTAAAATTTAAGAACTAAATCGTTACAGTGACCATATGTGTTTTTTAGTCAAATTAAGATTGGAGGAAGATGTTGGTAAATATAATTTTTTTTATAAGCTTGATCTTTTTAAATAGAAAATAAAAATAAAAATATTATATTTTTTATCCAATTTTAATCCCTGAACTAAAATTATTATAGCTTTGATTTATTTGATTTTGATTGATATGAAAGGTAAGATTGGGTTGGGACTGAATTATGGTTTTGTGTTAAAAATAAAGAAAATTAGGGAGTTTACAAATTAAGTAGGAAACTTGTGTTATGCAAAAATTGGATAGATTTGGAGATTTGAGCTTTTAAAGACAACTTACCTGTTTTGCACAACTCATCTCATTACCTTTTTTAGCCTAAAAACCTACTCAATTTTCTTTTTTTCCTTTTTGACCTTCTTAACTTTTCGTGGGTATCACATCAAAATAGGGAACATAAAATTTCAATGGATCATCATTTTATCACATTTGAAGAAAATATGTCACATAATAATGGTGTGGTTCAAATGTTAATTCGTTGTCTCCTTTCCACATTGTTTGGGTGTGAAAATCGTACGAGGGCAGGGAGAGGTCGAACATACAAGTCTTCCTTGGTGCCGACCTGAAAGTTTTCCTTGATGGCCGACCTAAAGGTCCTCTCTGGTGTTCGATCGAAAAATCTTCCATTTTATCAAGGTCTTACCTGAGCACTGACCTTATCAATGTCTTGCCTGAAAACCAACTTGAAGACCGACCTGAAGGTCTTCCCTAGTGGTCGTCTTCCCTGAAGATCATTCAAAGGAGGAACGAATGACCTTTCATACTTAACCAAATTCCAGATAACAAATATATGAATTGGAATAGCTATTCTCGACAGGTCGACCTTTATCCCGACATGCTCAACCGTTGGTCGGATTTCTTGTTGGATATCCAAACTTATAAATAAGGCACTTAACTCTTCAATCAGGTATGATATTCCATAATAAGGTCGAACTTAAAATTTACTTGAGCGTCTAAGTGTTTGTTCCCTTGTACAGATTTTTCCTAACTAAGTGGTATTTCAACTCATTTGAACACTTCACCTCATACTAAGCAGTCTATCATGACCAGGTCATACCTTCGTTAGAACAATCAAACTCTCTCATTGGTCATACCTCATACTCCCTCCCTCTTTTTTTAAGCATAAACACACATTTAAAGAAAATGTATCACATAAAAATACAATTAAATCTGGATAGCATAAATGCTTTAGAATATTTAGTCAAACAACGACTAATATAATGAAAATTTTTTAAATTATATAGACTAAGAAGGATCTGACTTTCTTCAAAAAGATATATATATATAACTTAAATTAATTAACTTTTGTATGTAGACCTAACTAATAATTTAATTTGTCAAACCCAACATAGCTCAAGTGGTTAAGGTATTTATCTCTGACCAAAAGGTCACATCAGCTAATTCTAATTAATATGTTCAATTAATGTATCAATTTTAACTAAGATGATCTAATTCAATATAAATTAACTTCAACAATAACTCGCCGCAAAAAAAAAGAATCAACAATAACTCATTGTTAATTAATTTACAGTAATCATATCTAACTAATTAATTAACTTTAGATAATATGGCCTAATTAAAATCAATTAACTAACTTTTAAATAATTTTATTGTATGTTAATTAAGCCAATTAATTTAAATGACGGATTTAATATAAATTAATTAATTTTAAATTTCTATTTAATTGTCATTAATTACTAAAAATTAACTAGTTAATTTAAGTTTAATTAATAAGTAATATAATAGTTTTTCCAAACACAGTTCAGTAAATAAAAAATTATCATCTTCGGGAAGGTTCCAGATTTGTTCAACTAAGGAAAAAAAGTAATTTTTGTAAAACAAAGAAAAAAGTAATAAATGATTTGATATATTTTAATTAATTAAGTATACTTGTTAAGTCATTAAAAGTAAGCATATTTAATAAATTAGTTACAAGTTTTCAATGATAGTATTAATCTGGCCAAAACGAGCATAACTCAACGGTATTTGACATATACATCCAATCAAAAGGTTGTGAGTTTGAATCACCACCCTTACATGTTGTACTAAAAAAACAGCATTAATATGATTATATATATTTAATTATGCTTGTTGATGCTAAACGAGATGTTGAAAGCGTGAATCAACGTCTAAATCGAGGTGAACTTTTATTCAACCGAACTAAGAACCTACAAATAAAAACTTACAATGATGTATCTAATACAAACAATAACTCGTTGAATATATATATATATATATATATATATAATAAATAAATAAAAGATACATTAAAATAGATACGCTTTACTAACCATCCATTTAACACTTCTTCAATTGATAACAATTTATAATTACAAGAAAAAATTCTGTCAAAAATAAATAAATAACTTGTCAAATAAGTTAGATTAAAATATATAAAAATTTAGAAATTGAATGTTGAAATGGTTAATGATTCACCTAATTAATATCATTTGAATAAATAGTATTTAATCTAATTTATTGATAAAAAAGGTCAAATAGTCACAATAAAAATTAAAAGAAAAAACAACAAAATATATCACTCGGCATCCATATAATTTTTTAAAGTGTAACCATTTGTTATAATATGTCAAATTTTCTTCCATTATCCCTTAAATTATTAAGGCTTCATTGGTGATATTTTCATTTTCTTTTAAATAAAAAATTAAAATTACATAATTAATGCCCGGTGAATTTAAGAATGATAAAATCAAAGAAATAAAAAAATCCTCATTTTTTTTTCAAATTCTATATAATTTTAAAATATTTCTAAACAATAAAAATAATTGTGAAATTTATAAACAAGAAACATAAAAATTCTAAAAGCAAAATTTTATGAAATTGTTTAGCAGAGAGCGTTCAAATCGACCAGTCTTTTACACGTTCAATTGTCCCTATGAAGAGGAAATTTTAATCGAGTTCATATCTGGAGAGAGGAAAAAAAATCTGCTGAATTTGCCTCGAATCGTCTTTGATCGTTGAAGAGAAAGCAAGAGATTTCGTCAAACGGGGCAGTCGTCGTCGGTGGCTATGGCTCGGACTGGCGGTCGGAGCAGGAATGGGAACGACTCGGCGGTGGTAGGGTTTCTAAAAGCGGTGTTGAGATTCTTGAAGATGGCGGAGTTTGAGATCCTTTTCATTCTCTTCTTCGTCGTAGCTTTCATCCTCTTCAAAGATCTCGTAAGTCTCCCCGTTATTGGTCTGTTGTTAATCTTACTTTGTCTTGAGGTTAATTGTCTCAATTGGATTGGATCCTGCGATATAGATCGAAATGAAAGTTGTTGAGAAAGCTATCTTTCTTTTTGCCTTGTTTAGGATCTTGTTATCAGAAGTTTCCTGTATGTCGATTTACTTTGACCCTCGAATTAGATTTAATCTGGGCAGCTGTTAATCTTTTTCCTTTTTTTTTTTTTGTTCAATGTATCCAGTAACTGGTTCAAACTAAACTTATGAAAACAATTTACACCGATGGGGGTTTTTTTTTTTTTTTTTAGTTTTTCACTTTTTACAAACATTAGAAACTCGAGCTAATTTCGGAACGACAGATACAGATTTTTTATAACTGCTGTTTTATTAGTTTTCAAAATTTGCCTAGAATGTAGAAAGTATTTGTGAAAGTAGATTGGAAACAGAGAAGATCCTTGGGGCTGGAGTATTGCTTGTTGTCGCTATAATAATGGGAAAAGACTGGTTTTTTATTGCTAGAGACGGCCTTCTTATTGAAGAAAGGTTGACTTTCAAGTGGTGGTGTTTCGGTCAGATTCTTGGAAGACCCCTAGATGGGATCCTATCCTTCCCTAGGCATAGGCTTATATTCCAGTGCAGTGAATAAACGATTAATCGTTTGTAATTGTTAGGTTTATAAGACCAAAGGGTGGAATGGTGCAAGAGACGAAGGGATAGAGCAAAATATCAAAGACAGAAATGATTTCTATATTCACGTGTGGAACTGGGAGAAAAATACTAGTATAGATAACCTAAGTATCTCTGATATCCTTTGCAAAAAAAAAAAAAAAAAAAAATCTATCTATGCTACGGAAGGTAATAAAATGAATACATTTAATTGGTTAGCAAGCCAACCTGTATTTGGTGATTTCCAACTATAACTTCAGAGAGGAGAATGCCCTCAATAAATGACCCCAAGTTACATTTTAGAACGCTTCCTTACAAGCTGGGTAGCCTGGGTTATAGGTATTGATCAAAATGCTTTTTCTTGATTTGCCATGTGATTAAATTTTTCCATACATACATATTGCTAGTCTGCAAGTTTATAGATTGCAGATATTTCTATTTTCTTGAAGTAAAGTTGTTCTCTAGGTGTCCTTTTCAGGTGTCCCAATATGTGGCAAACTGGTTGCATATCTTCTTAAGTGGTATTGCTCTTGAATTGACCTACCATATGAATTTAAAAGATGATGCTTGGTTTTGTATGAGATAGGTAGATGAGTCTAACTATCTACAAGATGTGTGAACGCTTTTGAAACTAGTCTAACTTTGAGCCTTTCTACACTTTTGTCAGCCTTGTATTTAGTAATGAATATCCATTTGGAGCTACAACTTTTTTGTTCTGTCGGAGAAATGTGTCACAGTCCCTTTCTTTTTTTTCTTTTTCTTCTTCTTTTTTTAGAATTTGGATTTCATCCTTCACAACCCTTTCTAATTCAGGACGGAGAAGGGTTCGTGAATCGTCTTAGGAACTTGTATGTTATCAAGGCTTATTGTAAAGGCTTGGAACATTGGAGATAAGTTCTTATAAGAAGATAAGTTAATAGTTTATACTGAGGGTAGTAGTAGTTGGTGCACATTCTGGTTCCTTTCCTTTGACCAATAAGTAAACTAAGATAATTACTCACAGGTTCGTTAGAAGGTATCTCCTCTTGAGGATCTGAGCGGCTACTTGTTTGATTTTCTAGAATAGGAGCAATCTCAACTAATGGATTTTTCTTTCTTCGCGTGGAGGTAACATCTTGTTGGTTATTGAGATAGGTCAATGATCGGTAGTGTCTTTTTAAATAGGGGTAGAATTATATTCTTGATTAAGGTAAATGGGATTAGTTTAAATATGGATTGATCTTTGAAGACTTTTGTAGAGCCTGGAAAACGCAGAATGATATAAGTTATTGAAGATGCTACTTCAAGTTGGCCTTTCACTGCAGCAAAAACTATTTCCGTGAAGCAATTTGTCCATGTACTACATCGAGAATGTCAGGTTGAGACGTATGTGGCAATATTTAGAAGTTTCCGTAGCTATAATGTTTACTTGGGAGCATTTGCCTTCCTGAGCACATTAGCATATGCCTGCTATCAAACTTCAGGACCAAAAGGGCATTGCTATAGTAATTTTGGAACTTCTTCAAATGTGACCATACTTTATTGGATACAAAAACTGACCATGTTGATGACTTAAATTAGTCCTCGGCCGTTCACTAACGAGTTCATCGTATCAGATGAATAGTGTTTTGAGTATCGGTAAAGTTTTGTGTGATTACGTTTCAAAATTATCGTATAGTATCAGTTAAGTTTGGGTTTCTAGGTATTATCCATGAATTGAAGCCTGTAGGAGCCTCAAAATTGTCTAAAACAACATTCTCGGTTTGGGTGAAATACTTTTTTAATAATTGCACTTTGAAAATCGGTTTAATACAATATACAAGCTAGGTGAAATGTTAAATCAACTTTCTCCATAAATTGAAGGTTGAAATCTCCGACCCACGTTAATGTAAATCCTTTATTCCAAGGAAAAGCAATAGTAAAATCTGTTATCGAGTTTTCTCATCATATCTTCCTAATATTCTTATCTTGAATCAATTGCAGACATCAAGACCAGAGTACAATCAGATCCTTGTAAAGAAGCCTGAGGGGTTTGATATGTGGCCATTCCAGAACTCCTAAGCTTGCATTCATGTCATCTGACTTATTATACTCACTCAACTTTCTCTAAGTTTGTATCTTTTTATATCGATGTGTGCAGAATGATGTAAAATGGTGGCTTTTATTTTGTCATTTTTGTTGATGTTTTCGTAAATGGAAGGATTTAGTATAAGATATTTGAAGTGAATATTCATTTTCGAAATGTCGTGGAAATGTCTATAAGATGTCGAAAATATCAAAATATTAAAAAAACTTGTCAAAAAACATAAGTGTAAAATATTGCTAATGGTGATGTATAATTACTTGATGCATCACAATTTTTTTACTTGTTAATTTTAATACTTTTTTATGAGTCGGTAAGTTTGAAGCTTTCTTAAAAAAAGTTCATCAACGTGAGCGGGAGGTGTTTGAGGTGAGAGTTTGGAATTCGTAAGATGTTGAACCCATGTACAAATTCATGAGTTTCAAATATATCGAATTCATTCACTCGTACTTGAAAAACATATTTTCTAAATCTAAGATTTTTGACATCTTCAAGCGTAAGATGTAGAACTTGTGTTCCGAACACGTCTTTGATGTGTAATAAAGTAAACGATAGATAATTTACATAGTTTCTCAAAACATGTTAAATCTTCATCATACTAAAAGTCACCTTCTAAATAAACAATAAACATAGTAAAACGTCATCACTGAATCCAAGATGTCAAACATGAAATAAACGGTAGTTTCAGTTACAACAATGAGGATACAATTAAAGCAAGCGGGTCCATACTAAAGAATCGATTGTCACAGTTCAACACAATCCTGTGGTTTAATTAATACCAACGACAACACTACTCCTCCTTGCCTGTCTGTGCTTGCGTTGCTGCGTCTGGAGCATTGCTGCTGCTGCTGGCTCTAGCAACGAGTTGCTCGACGGGGATTTTAATGACATCACGACGCACTCCGATGTCAGAAACAAATCGACTAGCACAATACATACCCAACCCCACAAATGCCAGACCGCTGAAACTAGTGGTTAAATATCGAAGTGGTGAAGAAACTATTGCACTTGTGGCAGCGAGAACCGATGCAGCCTGCCCACTCCTACCGACGCTGAGGGTAGAGTAAACAAGCAACCCTGTTTTACAATAGATGGCAAAGTCTTCACAGTTGTTCTTGAATATGTTGTACATACCAAAGCCATTTTGGAGGAGAAAAGAAGCACGATGAAGGACAACTTCAGATGAGTCAGAAGAAGCAAGAGTGCAGGTCCCGCCACGGGCTTTTGCGAGAAAGAATGCAGACGTGACACCATATTCAAAGATGTAGAGATCACCGCCCGAAAGAAAACAATCCAAGCATGAACAGATTACACCATCACCACTTGACTGATCACCGCATACAGGGCATGGATTGTCTGGAGAATGAGGAGATGAACTAAGAAAGATTCGGTCTAATGCAGTTCCTGAGCCAATCTCCAAACCTCCTCCCCGAGTGAAGTGGATCACCTTTCCGTCACCAATATAAATCCCTATAGTCATATAACAAGACATGTCAACATGAGATAAAATTCCATTTTTTTTATGAGAGACGATAATATATTACAAACAAAAAAAGGGAAAACAACCTAGAGGCAAGGGCCCAGGAGGCCCCCTTAAGAGCTACCACATTAAAGCTTGTCAAATCTTGTTGAAATAAGACTATCTTGTTATTACAAAAGATTTTTCTATAAGGCATCAAGAGGCCGTAGTAATTTGTACGCTATCACAAAAAATGTTGAGGGACAACGTGGAGCTGTTGAAGACTCTTTGGTTCCTTTCCTTCCAAAGACCCCAAAGATAACATTCATTATACAAGATTGTGTACTTGCAAAAGTTGTAGCAT
Source organism: Momordica charantia (assembly GCF_013281855.1). Lineage (NCBI taxonomy): Eukaryota > Viridiplantae > Streptophyta > Magnoliopsida > Cucurbitales > Cucurbitaceae > Momordica > Momordica charantia. Next base: position 22,465,174 of record NW_028275162.1, on the reverse strand, counting down.
TTAGAGAGAGACTTCTACTAACAATTGGGATCAAGGAATCACTTTAAGAACAGTCTTTTCCAGAACTTATTTATACTCTCGGGAAATTCCTCTTTGGTATTTGATTAACATGCAATTCCTCTACTTTATCCAGCCTCCATCTCATTAAAAAAACATCAGTTTCATCTAACACCGTCCAAACACTACATAATCTATTATCTAATAACTTTCAAAGGCAAGTAAAATATCTAAGTAATGAACCCATCATAGGGCTTCTTCTCCTCCAGCTACAAAGAATCATCGATATCGGGCAAACATTAACGATTGCAAAGGAGACAAAATTCTTCATAATATCACAAATATACAATTCAAGCACTCCAATTCCAAGTCCAACTATGCACGAAATCAGTGAAAAGGCCAGATTAATAACTCTATGTATCAACCAAACAGAAGCTGGACCCCAGCAGCAGAAAAAGCAGACTTTGGGTGCTACATACAAAGAATTTGAGAAGCAGGGCAAACAAGTTTCAAAATAGATAAGTCGTATCAGCATAATACATAATTGCATCTGTAAAGGGCAATCTACCCTTACCCCCTAATTTGTCTTAGATTAAAACAATTATGGTTTTGTTTGGGAGTGATTTTGGCCACCATTGTCAAAATCACTCCTTCCATTGATCCGTTTGGCTAATTGAAAAATCGATTTTAAGAAGGTTTAAAATTACTTGAAATTGATTTTTAAGATATCACTTAGATGGTGATTTCGAAAAATCAATTAGACTTAAATCTCTTTTTTCAAAATTTTTAATCCCACCATCACTCCCAAACATAATAAACAATGAAGAAAGAAAGAAAGGACAGGACAATTACCCCTATTTTGTCCAGATTAAAAAACTATACATAAAAAGCAATATTTTATAGTTTTTAATGTAATTTACTCTCTAGAATTTTAGGGTTAAAACATTTTATATGCACAAACTTACAACATAAAGTTTGCCCTCCAGAAATTATTTTTTTGGCTCTGCTAGTAAAAGTGGCATGATGGCAAAATCAAAGTGGCCAATGGAAATCCTCCACCACATCAGATATAATTTAACTCATGAACAACTTCCCTGACAACTCAGCAGAACAATAGGAACTTAATCTCTTCGGATTTAAATTATATATTCCTGAGTTGAAATTCAGAATCAGAGAAGTTAGCAAATATTGAAGCAAACATCACCCACCCCGATGGCCATAGTTCTAGAATAATCCCAATCTATATCTTTCATTTTTTTTTTTTCAATTGCTCAAAACAACGAATGAAAGAGCACGATCTAAATCGAAACCCACATAAAATCAAAATAATATAGCAATCGGAAAAATCTAAAATCAGACATATGTCCCGATTTGAGGGAGTGATCCCAGACTGCAGTTACGCAATTAAGGAAAAACAATGGCATACGAAAAATAAAAACAAAATACACAATTTTAAAATTGAACCCAAATTAGAACGGCATCACGAAAGAAGAAATCGGGAAGAAAGAGAAGAGAAGAAACCGTGATGAGCGTATATATAGGCCTGCCTCCAAGAATAGACGTGATCCCCCGGCTTCAACTCCTCCCTCGAAATCTTATTGGACAGCACTCCCATCTTCAAGCACTATGAAAGCGATCTCACTCTACGATGCCATTTGAAGGGCAGAAGAAATTCTTAGGGAGAGAGCTGAAGAAAGAGCAGAAACCGAACCAGAAACAGCGTAACGAAGAAGGAAAAACAAAAGGCTTTATCCAAAATGAATTGCGTTCAATTTTATTGTGTATAATAATTACTTGTATTTAAGTGATTTAATTGATAACTTTTAGTAATAACTAATTAGAATTAAATTATTTATGAGTTAGGTAAGGAATCATAATATTTGGTAATAAAATCACAAAAAGATAGTGTCTTTTTTTAGAAGAAAATTATGGGTAAAATTAAAAGTAAAATAGATAAAAGCAATACTTTAGTGATAATTGACATATTTCTTCAGTTAGTTTGATCCCCTACTCTACATGTTGTAGTAAAGAAAAAAAGAAAAACGATTAAAAATTATATAGTAATTAAAATATATATTAGGAATTGTGAATAGGTGTGAATTTATTTTTATTGATTGAAAAAGATAATAATAATAATAATAATAATAATAATAATAAATAGAAACTTACCTAATAATTTAATTCCAAATCTTGGCCTATATTATTGCCATTTTATCTTTACCAAGAATGCCACGATGGTCAAGAAAATGGGCAATTTGGCATGTTATCCCAATTTGTTTGTTAACAAACGGTCGAGGTGGCTATACTATACCTACTACTAATGTTTACAAATCAAATCCCCATGCTAGTTGTGATGCATCAGGTACGATTGTGTGGCTATCTTGCAGATTTGTGGATCTGAAGTTATGGCCAGTTGGATTCGAACTGTGTTCGATACTTTTTTAGCTAATAAACTAGCATTTAGGGTGAGTTTCTTATACCTGCTTTTTAATGAGACCTCGTGCATATTATATTCCTTGTTAGTGTTTTTTTAGTTCTTCTATTACTTTGTTTGAGTTTATAACTGTTGTTATAATTGAGTTTGAGTTCAGAGAGGAAGATGTATTTATAGTTGTTGTCATGATGTTGGCTTAATTTTGAGACTTTTTTGTTAATGTTGGGTTGGGGGGAGGGAGTTGTAGCGCCTGAAGTCCGTGATTCATAATTTGGATTCAACACCTATTTGTCTCGGCATTTTTCTGCATCCCTTGCGACCTGACTGCGCTACCATTTTATCTGAACTACTTAGATGAGCGAATACTATATCCACAGGCCAAACACGATTAAAGTTTAAGTTCTTATTATTGAGCCACCGAAAAGGGAGGTGCACATTGTTGGTATAGATAGTGATTATTAATTCTTTTAAAAGTGTTTCTTAATCATGCTTCAATTATCTAAAGATCTATCTAATTCGGATGTGGTACCGGTTCATCCACGTACCCCTCATCTCTGCTCATACGTCATAGAGGCTCGATGGGATTTGATTGTGACATATGCTTGAGATCATAACTCGAGCTTGAGTTTAGGGAGGGTTATTTAATGGTTATGTGTTATCGGTGTGTTAGACCTATGCTTGAGTTTGGGTATTATTAAGTGAATTATGTTGAAATGTTAGTATTCACGTTGTTGTTTAGGTACTTTGTTTTAAGGTTCGTTAGTTTGATACAATTATTTGCTTTGTTTTTTCATGTATTTTCATAAGGATGTTTGCGGGTTGAGTTGGATCAAGTTATGACTGTTTTTTTTTTCCAACTCGAAAATTCGGGTTGGTCAATTCAGATACCTGACGATATTGAAGTTGATTTGCAAGGGTCGCCAACAAATAAAATTGTCGAGAGAATTGAGAATCAAGCCAACATTGGAAAAAAAACATCAATTAGCTACATATTGGAGAAGTCGTCATCGTAAAACGACTGCCTACCTCAAGTAGCTGTCCTAAAAAGATTTGGTTCAAAAGCTTTTATGAAGATCTCAAATTTTCCCAAAGACTTAGCAGAGAGAGACTTGCAGAGAGCAAGAGATATGGTTGAACCGACCAAACAACTCACCAAAATGTAAATTAAACTGAATTTTCCATTCTTGAAAATATTAATCAAACCCAAACCAAATTTTATAGGATTGAGTTGTTGTGTTACCGAGTTTTATAAACACTCCTCGTTTTTCATGTCATTCTCCATTGTTCTATGAACCCAAAGAGTCGGAAATCTCCTGGTACCTTGGTTAGGTCTACGTCATTTTTTGAATGTAAAAACTTTAAAATATTTATTTTCTTTAGGCCTTTATTTTACAAATACTTTGTATAAATTACTAGTACGTCATTTATGATATATTTGTACTATAAAAAGATATTTGATAAATTTAAATAAGTTTCCATGATTTATGAATAAGAAAAAATAACGTCGACAAAAAATCTATCTCTCGACGTTTTACAAAAAGTCTAGAGAAATCCTTTCTCTCGCTGAAAATTTTTTCCCAATTCTTTTTTCTTCTTATTTCAAAAAAAAAAAAAAGAAAAAAAAAAGCCATTTTCTCATTTAAATTTGAATTAGAGATGTACCCAAAAAATGGGGCCAGGTAGGAACTTGCCTTGAATGGGGTGAAGATTCCTATGAAAACGAAGATTTTTCTCTTTCCAATTTTCATTGTGGCGATATTTCTATTATTTTCTCGATACTGTAAGATAATTTATATTTTAGTACAAATACTTGTAAATTTCTCTATTAAAAAATATTTAAAAATAGAAATAATCTGTAACACAATATTATATTATCGGATAGAGACGGGGACGAGAAAAACCACATCCATATATCTATACGAAAACGACACTTCAAACTCAAATTAAATTTATATTATAGTTTAAATTTTACCCCTCTCTTACAAGAGCAACGCAATATTTAGAAGTCTTTTTATCAGTAGCCATGTGTCAACATCGCATCTTTTGGAATAATCGCAAGTGTTGCCAGCTCGACAAGTAGTAGCCTAAGTGATCTACAAATTATCTGTCAACCAAAATATGTCCGATACGAATTGTTCCTAAAGAACACTCGCATGAGCAAAGACAATAAAGATGTTATCTGACAACACACCACATTTTTCGAAATGTCAAGAACCATTGAAACAGCGTCGAGAATTCCATCAAACTTGATCTAACTTAGCCTTTGGGTATGATAACCCGGGGCTTCATGGTATTTCACCATCAAACACACTTGAAAACAATATTTTCTCCAATTTGAAAGTTTGGCATCTCCAAATCTTAAAATCAAACCAAAGATATTTTAGCAAACAGAAAATTGAAAAAAAAAAGAAAGTGAAAAAAAAGAGAGAAAAAAAGAAAATGTGATTATTTAACATGATCCGTACTTCTGACAAGGACCACTGGAGGATGGTGGCACATGCCTGCTGTCAAATCAGTGGGAGAATGGAGGGTGAGGATGGAAAGGTACGGAGAGATGAACGGCTGTGATTCGTCGTTGTAAATTAGTATCTCCTGGACTCCATTCTCTTTTTTGGTTTAGATTTTCTCTTTTTCTCACTATTTTCTCACTCTCAGAGACACTCTCTTGACCGTGCTTTCTCTCTCCTCTGTCTCTGTCTCTGTCTCTCTCTCTCTCATCTTTGAGTTTTTGGAAGGCTTTGATTGAAGCAGCAGCGGCTCTTCTCTTTTACTCTTTCTCTCTGTATTTGTACTCACTGACATTCTCAGTCAGTTCCGATTGCGATACCGGCTTACTCTACACTTCTCTGTCACTGGGTTTCTTTTTTTTTTTGTTCGGTTCCACTTGATTGTTGTTGTTGTTCGCTTTGATTTTCCTCGCTCGGGGATCTCGTACGGCTTGATTTTTGATGTGTGTGTTTGGGTTTTAAATTTGTGGGTTTACGTGTTTGAGGATTGGGGGGAGGAGTTTGATTTTTGGGGATTGCTTAAACCCTCCTCCTCTGTTCGTGGGAGATGGATATTGGGTTGGTTTGATTCCCGGGGAGGAGATGGGAGACGGCGGTGGGGTTGTGAGTGATAGCGTTGAGTTTAGGCAGCGGAGGAATCTTCTTAATGTTAGCGGTTGAGAGGGATGAGTTTTGGACAGGGTTCTTGTCCTGTCAGTTAGGGTTTTACTATTCTTTTTGTTTGTTGTATTTTGAGATTTTTTAGTATCGGGGAAAGCTTGATATGAAGCTTTCAACATCAGGGTTTGGTCAGCAGGATCACGAAGGTATGATTTCTTCCCCTTTTTTGTTTTTGTTTTTGGGTTTAATCTACTGTTTCAATTTGGGAGGATGGGGATCCTATTTGAATTATTATGCGCCCTTTTCGTTTTGCTTCTTGTTTTTTTTTTTCCCTTCCTTTTTCCCCTTTATTAAATGCTAAGGTTCCCCCATCTCCCGCCATAAATTTTATTCTTCTGTGCCGAACTTTAATTATGGTGTGGAAATGATTATGATGATTATAGGAGGGGAAAAGAAGTGCTTGAATTCAGAGCTATGGCATGCATGCGCGGGGCCCCTTGTGTCTCTCCCAACTGCTGGGACTCGGGTTGTCTACTTCCCTCAGGGTCATAGCGAACAGGTTCCATGGTTTATTATTATTATTATTTTTACATTTTTGCGGCCAGATTTTTCTTTTCTATATTTCTTTTTTTGTTTGTATGGAAAGAAGTTGAGGAACTGCATATTTGAATTAGTTATCATTGCATAAATTTGCAAAATTGAAAGGATTTTTCTGTTGAATATTTGGCCTGTAGGTTGCTGCCACGACGAACAAAGAAGTTGATGGGCATATACCCAATTACCCGAATCTACCTCCCCAGTTGATATGTCAGCTGCACAATGTAACGATGCATGTGGGTTCTCTATATTTCATGTAATTTGAGTGTATTTAGTATTCCTTCCATGAATCAACGGTTTTTTTATGTGTAAATATTCCATTAATCTCTCCTTAACTACAAATGAGGAAATTACATTAACATATCAAGGGAAAATCTTAGGCAGGATTTGTATGTGTGATATTTCAGGCAGATGTGGAAACAGATGAAGTGTATGCACAAATGACACTACAGCCGTTGACTGCAGTATATATCTTTTCAACTCTGTTTCTCTTTCAGTTCTTCTCGCCACATTTGTCGATCCTTTAGCTGTAATTATTTTATACACACAGCAAGAGCAAAAGGATACGTTTCTACCCATGGAGTTGGGGATTCCGAGTAGACAGCCAACAAATTACTTTTGCAAAACGTTGACAGCAAGTGATACAAGTACCCATGGAGGGTTCTCTGTACCGCGTCGTGCTGCAGAGAAAGTTTTTCCTCCACTGGTACATACATTTTGTTTATTCTGTTATATGATTGTGTTGGGTCTGATGGATCATTCTGCCATCTTTCTTTGGTATGGCCTTGCAGGATTTTACGCAACAGCCACCAGCACAAGAGCTAATTGCGAGGGATCTTCATGATGTTGAATGGAAGTTTAGGCATATTTTTCGAGGTAGGTGCTGGTATATTCTGTCCCTTTGTGGAAATAAGTGTCAAAGTTTTCTTTGTTTATGGTTTCTAATTTATTTTCAATATTTTTATTGATCCCTAGCTCAACCAATTATTTGTAGTGTTGGCTAAGCACTCGATCTGGCAGTTGAAATAATTCTTAGTTGGAATTTAGAGACCTTCCTCTATTGTTTGTCACGAGAATTCTTGTTTAGGCCTTTAGGGGAACTTTCGATGTGGTTAGATGGTGTTAGATATAAAGGATTAAATTTACCCTAACCAATCAGCTTAAGCTTTAGGTGATTAGTGATTTAGTCATGTTTAAAATAGTATGGAGCAGGAGGTCGAGGATTGGCTACAATTTGCTTAACCGGATTGTGCGCCCGCCCCCCCACACACCTCCTCAACACTCACAATACACAACCGGCCCCTACACCCTACCCCTATCTATGGCAAGGTAAATGCCCCAAGAAAGTCAAATTTTTCTGCTGGGAACTTAGCCATGGAGCTCTAAACACTCATTACAGAATTCAGAGGAAACACCCATACATTTATCTTTCTCCACATTGCTGTCTCTTCTGTTTTGGAGTATCGGAGACACAAAGCCATTTATTTTTTCTGTGCCCTTCTGCCACTTGCTTTTGGAACTATATCCTCTCAGCCTTTGGATGGACTACAACCTTACATTATCAACCACATATTCTTCTGGACAGCATTCTGGTGGACCACCCTTTCAGAAATGGCAAAGCTATCCTATGGGTTCAAATCGTTCGCGCCTTCCTTTGGTCTATTTGGTTAGAAAGGAATCGAAGGGTGTTCAAGGACAAAACCCTCTCTTTTGAAATTTTTTGTGATAGAGTTATTGTTTTAGCTTTGGGTTGGTGGAAATGTTTCTACCCCTTCAACAATTACTCTCTAAATGAACTTATTACAACTTGGAGAGCTCTCTTGTAATTGCCTTTTCAGGGCCTTTTGTATATTTCATACCATTAATGAAATATTGTTTCATATTAAAAAAAAAAAGTATGGAGCAGGAGGTCCTGTGTTCGAACTTCTAAATTGTCATTTCCTCCCCATTTAATATCGATTTTCACTTGTTGGGTTTGTGCAAATTTCCAAGCCTACAAGTGATGGAGTATTATATATCCTATACATGATTAAATTTACCCTAACTCATTAGGTTAAGTTTTTGGATTCATCGGTGATTTAATCATGTTTAAAAGATGGGTTGTTGAAATTCAAAAGGGCAGAATAAAAAGAATACATTAACTTGTTCAACAAGTGGATAGTGGGAAGCCTTTTGGAAATTCTTCTCTCAAATGGACTCTTCACATGGATAGACTGAAGCCCTTTTCACTTTTTGGCTCTTATGACTTCTCTTGAACTAGTTGTGGCGGTTCGCTTTAGAACCTTAGGCTCAGTGGTATAAGGTAATAAGGATTAAGGTATAAGTAAGTATTAAGATTCTAGTCCACCTTCTAAAGGTCCTTTAGGAATTTGTGGAAAGTGGTCTCCCTCTTTATCCCATTTTACTTTCTAGCCCTCTCTAAAAACTCTATGGTATCCACCATCTTTTGTTCACAGGTTTCACCTGTTTCTTTGATTCCAAATTTTGTGAAGCCATCCTTGATTGAGAGATCGAGGAGTTGTCTTCCCTATTCCATTTGCTTCAATTAGTGGATGTTTCCAATGGATGTAGAGACTAAGAGTCCAATACTTGTGGTTCCTTGAGTCGTTAGGATCTTTTTTGTTAGTCATTTCTTGCCCCCACCTTGGCACGTTCTTTCTCCTCATCCTTGTGGAAACTCAGCATCTCAAAGAAAATTTGATTCTTTGTTTGGTTGGCTGCCTTGGAAAATGATAATACCTAAAATGTTTTGCTGAAAGCCTCCTCTTGTGCATTAGGCTTAAACTGTTGTGTTCTTTGTTTTCCCACTAGATTACGAAGCTCATGAAAATTTTTGAACAAGCTTTTGGTCTTTCAATCAATGTCCAAAAGTCTATTGTTGTCGTATATATAGTTAAAAAAAGAAGTGGAATGACTGAGTATCACCTTTGGTTTCAAAAATGATTTTCTACCTTTCACATACCTTGGTTTGCCTTTAGGTAGAAAACTTAACTCGCCTTTTGGGACATGGTTATCGTTAGAATTGATGTTGACTCAGCAGATTTTTCTGCTTGTTTGTAATGTTCAAGTTCAAGAAAACGTGACTGAACCATAACAACTTCCTTAAAGATTTTAAAGTTTGGTGGAAGAACCTAGAGGTTCATGGGAACCTGGTTATGCTTTGTTCAAAAGCTCAGGCTTAGCATAAGGTTGAAGGGTCTCTCTCTCTCTTTGGTTTTGTTTTGCTAATGAGATTGAACAAGTCTTGGCCTTTCCTGGAGAGGACACCCTTATCGAGGATACTTTGCTCTAGGGGTGCACAACAAAATCGAAGAAACCAAACTGATTTTTCGGTTTATGGTTTGGTTTGGTTCATTGTATTTTTAGAATCAAAATATTCGGTTTGGTTTTCATTTGGGGTTAAAAAACCGAACACCGAACTGAATATATGTATTTATATTATTGTTTTGTTAATGTTACTTTTGAAGCTTGCCTTTCAGTTAGCTTTACCAGGCCTCAAGGCCCAATCCTCGATTATCCCCCAAATCTCACTTACCACGCATTCATCATGTCCTTGGCATGATTGACATTTTTATCTTCCTTTTTTCTTCCCTCCTTTTATTCAATCCCTTCTTTCTTAATTGTTAAGTTGTTTTGTTAGGGTTTTATTTTTCCATCTTTCTTCTCCAAGTTCCACCCACATTCTTACCCACTCGCCAACACTGTCAACTATCACCACGCTGCTGCTTTCGCCTCTTCCTCTACCTAGTCACAACCTCTCACAATCCGTCTTCTACGCCAACCTTTCTGACTTAGGTAAGAGAATTATTCGGTGATGTTAAATTGTTTGTTGCCTTTAACATTGGCATTGTATATTTGGGTAATCATAAAAACGGACCAAAGACAAGTAGATGTAATCGGCATGCTCGACTTCCTAACCGTCAAACTGTTGGTTTGTGGTTCAGTTCGATGCAGTTCTTTTTGCCTTTTAAAATAATTTAGTTCGGCTTCAGTTTGACCCTAAAATCGAGCCGAACCATACTGTGAACACCCCTACTTTGCTGCGAAAGGAAAGTAGATAGAGGCCTAAATGTAAAGTTAGATGGATCATCGTGGAGGCAAAAATGCTAGATGAATCATTGAAAGGGACGAAAATACAAACCATTTCCAATATTTTGCTGATGTTAGAAGAATGAAGAATCTGATCATGGAAATACAAAATGAAGACAAGTAAGGGTGCATTTGGTTGGTGATATGAAAATAGAAATTTGAAAATAAGGGATTCAATGAAAAATAGAGTTTTATTCCTTATTTTTAGTGTTTTTGGATATATATTTGGCAGCAGCTTTGAGAATTGAATCTCAATTTAAAAAATTGTTCATGTGTTGAGTTATAAAAACTGTTCATGTGTTGAGTAATATATCTGTATACTAGTGGTAGTCACCAACTAAATATTTAGTTCAATTTAAAATAATATTAATTAATTATTTTATTAATATTTTTGTTACAAATTTTGTAGAAATACTATTGTACAATTTTATATAATTCATAATATAATTTTAACAAAAATGAAATGAGTTTATAACATGTCATAGTAAATTTATCAAAGTATTTAATTTTTTTAATGTAATTTTGCATTTTAAAGTTTCCAATTCAAAATTTGAAAATACTAAAAATTTTGTTTTCATGATTTCCACTATTTAGATCATGGAATTTGAAAATAGTTTTAAAAAACAATATGACAAACAGATATTTATTGAATCTAGTCTGAAAACAAGAAACAGAATTTGGATTGCATACCAAATAGGTTCTAAGTATCTTGGAGAAGAATGCCATTGTGCGTGGGTTTATCCTATATTTTCTAAAGCTATATTCTAGAAAAGTAGATAGAAGTTTCTGTCCCTCCAACAGTAATTGAATATCTATTTGTTTAGAGGTCAGCCAAGATCTAAGTACCTTTTTTGAATAAGAAAAGAAGATATTCTCAGGTTGTTGTAAGAGTTTTCTAAAAATGGCATTCTTAACAAGTGTGTTAATGAGACCTACCTATGGATTATTTTGAAGAAGATGAGAGCTACAAAGGTTTCAGACTTTTGGCCAAACATTGCCACCGATATTTATAAACTTGTGGCCAAGGTACTTGCCAACATATTGTAAGTCCTCTACCACTCCATAACTCACAACCAATCAGCCTTTGTTGCCAATAGACCGGGAACCCTGTATTGATTGCTAATGAACTAGTGGATGAATATAAAACCAGGAGAAACAACATAATTCTTAGGGTATGAAGAGGTATCGAGAGGTTTGATCCCTTGACAGGTTTCATACCTCAAACCTCATTTTGGCCGTCTGTTTCTAAAGACTTTGTAAAGACTTTATCTTTTTTAATTGAAGTCCATTCTTGTTAAGTTAGTTTTTGGTTGGGTTGAAGTCCATTCTTGTTAAGTTAATTTTTGGTTGGGCTCTTTTTCTTGGGCTGGCTTTTTTGTGGGCTTGTTTTTTGTTGGTTGGTTTGTTGTTGGCCTTTTGTTGGCCTTTTTGTATTATTTCATTTTTCTGCACCATTGATCTTTTTGAGCTCATGTCAAAGGTTGAAAGTTAACCTTAGCTAAACCTCTATTGTGGGGGTTAATTTCCAAGAAGCTTAGGTGTAGAGAGTGGCTCAAGCTTGGGGCTATGGAGTTTCGTAAATGGCCACTTGATTACTTGGGTATGCAGCTTAGGGTAACCCTAGGTTGAGAACTTTGAGTAATCCAATTGAGATGAAGATTAGCTCTAAGTTGGCTAATTAGAGGTGCTGTACAAGCTTAGGAAAGAGGCTTACCCTTCTTAACGCTGTTCTCAATTGCATTCCTCCCTAATATATTTCAGTTTTCAGATGTTCAAAAGGTTTTGTTAGAAGATTAGAAAAGTTGTTGAGAGATTTTTTCTAGAAAGGCAAGAATAGCACGAGTTCTTCAATCTGATCAGGTGTTTGCTGGGAGCAGGGAACCTTAATGCCAAGAATGTGAGCCTCTTGGCTATGTGTGGTCAGAGATTCATGAATGAGCCAACTATCTTTGGAGGAAAGTGATTGCTAGAAAGTATAACGATAGGAACGACCTAGAAACCCCTTTACAAAGTTCAGAACCATTACAAGCTCATCCTTGGGTTCCATAGCGAAATGTTGTAAGTTGTAACTTAGTTGAAAAGTGGTATATGCCTAAGTTGGGGAATGGGGAAAAGAATGAGCCCAACTATTAGAGGAAAGAGATTGCTAGAAAGTATTACCATAGAATGACCTAGGGACCCGTTACTAAGTTCAGAACTGTTACAAGCTCACCCTTGGGTTCCATAACCAAATGTTGTAACTTAGTTGAAAAGTGGTATATGCCTAAGTTGCGAATGGGGAAAAGATTTTATTTTTGAATGTAATTGGATGGATATTGGCTCGCTTAGATCCTCATTTTAGAGGACATATTGTGTTGGAAATTCTAAGAAGTGCATCGTTTAACAAGTTTGGCTTGTTGAAACCCTTTCATGGAATCTCCTCATTGGATGGAATTTGTCCAACGTAAAATGGAGGAATGGCTTAGACTTTTTTTTTTACAAGATAAGAACTTCTCATTGACTTTCATGGAATCACCAAGAAGTGAAAGTTTTCCTTTAAATTTTCATTCAAAAAAAGTTGAATACTAATCATCGGTTCCAAAAGAAACTCCCAACGCTTCTAGTTTCCCTATGTTGGTGCACATGTTCAAATTCAATTTGGAAAATCACCATCATTTGTTTCTTATTTGCCTGTTTGTGGAGGTTGCACGGTCTAGGCTCTTCAACATCTTTACTACGTGCTAGTGTTTTCGAGAGGTTGTGAGAGTGTCCCAACTAGTGTTTTGAAAAGTGCGGCCCTTGCCTAGGTGCACTTTCTAGAAAAGTGAGGGGTACGCACCTCGCTTCAAAGAAGCGAGCTCCGGTCACTAAAGTCCAATACAAATGCCTTAGTGGGCTTAAAGCCCCATTTGATTTTATTATTATTATTTTTTAATTTTAAAAACTTTTTATGAAGTATCTTTGAAATATAGTTAGGAAATCTTTTTTGTTTCCAATTTTCACAAAATTCTATATTCTTAAATTTTTTATTATTTTATTCTTCTTAATACTATGTTTTTCAATACATATAAAATTTAAGGGAAAAATATATTTTTGGTCCCTAAGGTTTGAACTAGGTGTCTATTTGGTCCTTGAAGTTTCAAAAGGGACATTATGTCCCTGTAGTTTGGAAAATGGTTCAAAATGGTTCCCAAGTTAATTTGACTGAACAACGGTGTGGCAAGGTGAGGTGAAAAATTTTAGATGGGCTGTCAACTTTTATTAATTTTAGATTTGTTTTTAGATTACATGGCTTTTTAATTTTTTCTGCACATTCTTTTCCTCTCGTCTCCCTCCCTTCCCCTTCCTTTTCCTCTTCATATTCTCCGTCTAGGTGTTGTTCGCCCTTCTCCAACCTCTGCCAACCACGACTGATCTGCCATTCTTAAGAGGCATTGGGAATAGCTATCAACAACAACAACTGTTTTTTGCCCCATCTCCAGACAATCGAGAATGCGCGATGGGAGAAGGTGTACCCCATGATTCAGAGGCCGAAGAGTAGAACCACCAGCAGGCGATTGGACGTGGTGGGGACCAACTTTTACCGATACTGGGTGTTCTAATGCAATCATCTTCCTGTCTTAAAAAAGAGGAAAATCTCGGCAAATGGCGTCAAATTTCCAGGTCCGAAGCTCTTTTTAGAAGAAATTATGGACTAATGGGAGGAAAATTGATAAGAAAACTAACCGGATCAGAAGAGACTCTTCTTTGAGTTTGATCTTAGTAACACGCTTTTAGGTTTGAGAATCTCTAAAATGTGTCTTACAAATTCTACACGAGACTACAAATTTTCTTAAAGACTAACCATGGAACCCTTGTTTGAATAAAACGATCAACTTTTGCACCCAAAATTTCTTTTGTGTAAGCAAAAAGCAAAATCCAAACAGGAACTTCATGAAATTTGACCCATTTGTCTTAATTAATAAAATCCAGAGGGAAGAAAATAAACCTGGTGAATTTTCCGTTCGGTGGGTGGGATAGAAAATTTACAAAAATGAGGTTTGGAGACAACCTGCAACACCTAGTTGGAGAAGAGGAAGAGGAAAGGGAGAGGAGGGAGGAAAAGAGTGAGAGAAGAATTAAAAATCCATGTAATCGATAGAAATATATAAAATTAATAAAAGTTGACAGCTAATTGAAAATTTGACACCTCACCTTACCACATCATTGTTCCGTTAATCAACTAATGGTCAATTTAATGTAGGGACCATTTTGAACCATTTTCCAAACATTAGGGACTAAAAATATTTTTTTTGAAACTTCAGGAATCAAATATCCACCTAGTTAAAACCTTAGGGACCAAAAGTGCATTTTTCCCAAAATTTAATTATGTTTTTCTATTATACGCCAAATGAAAAAAAAAACAAACTTTTTTTTCTCACTTTTTTTTTGTCACGCTTAAAGCTCTAGAGGGCCATTGTGTCTGGCTTTAAAAAAAGTTGGTCCCAGCTTTTAGAGGGCTCATTTTCTAAGGGGCAGGTGTTGGTTTTGGGTTTATGGTCCAATCCAACGCAGTAATAGCTACTTTGTGAAGGCTTTGGAGTTTTGTTTGAGATGAATTAGAGAATTTCAAATGGATGGAGGCCAACCATGAGGAAGTTTGGGATCCCATGAATATTTTGGCTTTTACTTTGTATTTTCTTTTCCGGATTTTTGTAACTATAGTCTTGTGCATATTTTTGCCAACGGAAAATAGTTGGCTAGAGTAACTTGTTTCCCAATCTTGTTTGGGATTTTATTTATTTTGTTATATTTTTCTATCAATAGAATTCCCTAGTTTCTTATTAAAAGAATCTTTAATTTTTTTTTTTGATTCTTGTGTTTGTCTGGCGATTGTGTGAACCTTGAACAATCTCACGAGACAATTGCTTGATCCTGCACATTTGATTGTCAAGGAAACTCTAAGGTTTAAGGTTTTAAATCTTATGTAGATGATCATAATGAGGTTTGAACCATTCCCTATAAGTTCATTTACTTTTTCAATACCTCAAGTGGCCTATGGTGGTTCTTTAAGGTTTATTTGGAGAGTGTATGACATGGTTGATTAGAATCTCCTTGAAGCCCTCTCAGAAAAGGTTTCGGCAACAAGTGGACCGTGTGGGTTAATGTGTGCCTTACAAATACCTCATTTTCGATCCTCATATGTTGGGAGGCCTAGAGGTCGTTTCAAAGCTTCTAGGGGGACACCTGATTTCTCTATTTCCCTTTGTGATAGTTGTAGATGTTATGAAGCACAGACATGTAAAAAATGCTCAAGTGTCATTGTCAGACGTGCTAATTAGAGTGTCCTTTTTTTTTTTTTTTAATTTACCGGACACACTGGTGACACGATAGGGATACAGCGGGGACTTGATATTAAGAAAAATAAAAAAATCCATGAGCTCCAGGCGTCAAACCCTCCATAGGTAACAAATGAAGAAAGGGAGGATAAGGAAGAGTCAGATGGGAGATGAACAGTAAAAAAGTGAAATAGAAAAAGGGGGAGTTGAAAAATGAAGATGAAAAGGAAAAATATCGAAGAAGAAGAGATAGAAGAAGAATAAGAAGAAGAAAGAAGAGAAGTCAAGAAGTTAATGACGGAAGACAAAATCTTACTTTTTCTAGAAGCATTGAAGTAGAAGAAGAATCATAATAGAATAGAAGAGTTAGATGGGAAGAAGAAGAAAAGATAGAAGAAAAAGAAGAAAAGACTAGAAAGACTCACAATTTCTAGGAGCATTAAAAGAAGAAGAAAAGACAGAAGAAAAAGAAATGAAGAAGAAAAAAGCCGAATAAAAGTAAGAAGAAAAGTCACATGGGAGGAAGAAAAAAGTCTAGAAGAACTTACAATTTCTAGGAGCATTAAATGACTGCCGCACATGATATCAAATTGACAGATGGAGCATTTCTCCTCCAATTTTAGAACTTATATGGGCTATTAGGCCACTATATTTTACCAAATCTTCTTTCTCAATTATAAAAAACATCATATCTAAAATATTTATATTTCTATTTTTTCCTAAATTATTGAAGTTTTTTTTTTAAATATCAAATAGTTTCGTTAATACTTCCATAATTTAAATATCACTACTACATCAAAATATGCACGATATATATTTTTTATATTAAAAAATCAACGTGTTCCCAAATTGTTGTGTCCTACTTTTTGGAAATTGACATGTCATTGTGTTCATGTCGTATCCGTCTTGCGTGTCCCCGTCTGTTTTTCTTAGTGCAAATGTGTTTAGTGGCCTTCTTGTGGAATGGATAAGGGAAGGATGCTTTTAAGACAGTATACACTTAAACCACCTCCAATCTGCCAACGATACACCCTTATTTTTAGCTGATTAGCGAGATCCTAATGCATATAGATACAAATGGACCAATGAGAGCAAGAATTTTCAGGAACATTTCATTGCTGAGTAGAATTATTTCATTGCTTCTTCTCCGGGAAAAGACGTTCACGACCCGTAGACCTTCTACTTCCATGCAACATTGCTCCGTTAGGCTCAAACATATTAATGACGAGGAAGACATTTTTCCTCACTTAGCTCAGTAACTCATGTGCTAAAGTGAAGTTTAAAGTTCTCTGCCCTTAAAATTAATCTCGCCAACTTAGTGCTTGTTGGCCTATTTGAGTGATGAAAGGGATATTGTCCTTGCTAATTTCAGGAACCCTGCGCCTAAAACCTTAAAAAAATTTTTCTGCCTTGTTTGTTGGCCATGGATTAATAGATCAAGTCTTTGTTACTGAATTGTATTTTCATGGGTGAAAAGAAAACTGCATCGAAAGAGCTCGTAGTTGGTAAAATCCAGGCTGTGGCAGAGCTTTCTGTGGGGCCAGAATTAGTCTAAAAAAATTTGGGGAACTGTGTGGCTGGCTAATGATCCCTTAGGGGGAAGTCCTAGAAAGAAAGAGTTTTGGGAGTTCATTAAAGACCAAATCACAAGAAAGTAGCCTACTAGCCAACTGAAAGTACATCTCTCTTTCTAGAGGCGATAGGTTGACATTGACCCTCTTGAATGCTACTCTATCAAGTGTTCTTTGGTACTTTCTATCCATCTTTAGACACTCAGGAAGGTGATTAAGACATTGAAGAAAAACTTCAGAGACTTCTTTTGGAAGGGAATCAAGCGTGAAGGGGTCCCTAATGCTATTAATTGGAGATCACCTCTTTGTGTGTTTCCAAAGCTGGTGCTGGTATAGGCGGTCTCGGTCTTAAAGAAAAGAGAACCATAGCTCTCCTAGTGAAGTGGGGTTAGTGATTTTTGATGGAGAAAAATGCTCTTTGGAGAATCATTATGGCCAGTAACTATCAACTTTTGAAGAGGAAAGAATCCCTTACCCAAGGCACCTAAAGATTCAAAGGCCCTGGAGTTCTATTTCAAATTGTTATCATAAAGCAAAAATATGGTACAAGCCAGTTGCAACCCCTTATTTCGGACTAAAATATACATTATGCATAAGTCAGGCCATTTAATTTCTTGGGTAGTGAGCCTTAAGTCTGAACCCCAGAGGGTTTATTTTAGTCCTTTCATGGGAACCCCTTGGAGTTTGGGTTTTTACCATATTTATTTATTATTATATCTTTTTGTATTTTAAAATTGGATCTTATCCATGATCAGAAGTATAGGAGTTTTATTATTTCTTCTTGAGATTCATAAACCAAGTGAAATTGAATTGAAAACTGCACTGAATTTGTGATTTAAATGTTGATTATTATGAATCCACTATTAGGGGCTCTAATAAATGCAATAATTGAATCTGCTGTTTCCTTCTCTAGTTGATGCATGCACTAGTTAATGCATCGTGTGGGAAATAAAATGAGAAGAAAATTGAGGGGTGTATGACAGGAAGTACAAAAAAAGAAAAAGGAGATTAGAGAAAAGTGACAGGAAGGAAGAGTAATAAAATACTGGATGACGTACCAGGAAAAGATGACGATGATGGTGAAGAAGCATGGGTTTAAGTGAACTTTAAGGGAGCATTTGATATGCGGGGAATGAAATATGGGAATGTGATGCTCGATCGTTAGTTGGTTGTGTATGATACATGGGATAAGAATTGTAAAACGTAATTTCAATTTTGATTTACTTATTCTTTAAAAGTTAATTGTATCTCTTATGAATTTATAATTATGTAGAGTTAAATTAATTTTATTAATAATATTTTTTTGAATAAGTTACTTTATATTAAATCTAAAATTAATTATTTATACTTAAATTAAGTAATTAATATTTGTAAATTTATCCCAAGGAGTTGGCACATTGGTGTGATGTTTGAGTGTCAACACTCATGTTGCAAGTTCAAGTCTCAATGTTTCCTAAAATAAAAAAATATTTGTAAATTATTTTTTATGGGTGTAGCATGTAAATGCACAATAGTACCACTGAACCCCCTCTGCCCGCCTGCCTGCCCAGCCCCAATTGCATAGTGGATGCCTAAAAGGTAATTTCAAAGATTAGGATTTTGACAGAGGGAATTATTAATTTTTTGGTGAAGGAAGAACAAGTCCTTTGTTTCCTGATGAAGGGTAGGGTCACAAATCGCTGACTAAGGATGCAAGTCATTGTTTCTCACAACCTTCTTATGCTAATATTTCCAATTTTTTAGATAATATAATATATGTAACCTCGTTTGGTTTTTGTAGGTTGGGAGGATGTCTTATTTTCCCTCCTTGTACTCTTTCGTTAATGAAAAGTAAGTTTTTTATCAATACATATACACACATTCCTAATTATCAATTTATAAAATATACCTTTTACTGTTTTATTAGTCTGATTCTAGGTTGCTAACTGCTGATGTCAAGAGAATTGGTAGGTTGACAAGAGTTGTTTATGGGGAGGGGAGGTAGAAGAAAACAGAGAGGGGGTACCTCACTTGGTAAAGTGGGTGCTCTAAACCCACATCTATGGTGGCTTGGAGTTGAAACTACCTCGTTATTAAGAACCAAGCCATCCTAGGGAGATGGCTCATTTGATTAGTGGCCACGGGTAGGATTATCTCCGATGCACTATTCACAGGAGATATACCATTTTCCTTCAACTCTAATGATCAATTCTTGCAGGCAAGCTGTGGATTATTGAATCTTCAATTAAAATCATTGTACATTTTCCACTAGTGTCTAGTGCTAATTCCTTCAAGTTTGGTTGAACTTGAAAAGGAGCAAAAGCATTTTTTAACAACGTTAATGGGATAGAGAATGGGTGATTCACTTTGCGTCTCTACTATTGCTAGATCTCAAACTGTTATTTTCTTTCTTTAATTTTCTTTATTTTTCTCGTTCTTTTTATTTTGAGCCCTAGAAATTACTTAAGGTCAGGGCTTTTGCATGTATAGCTTTTGTAAAGGTTGCTTGGGGGATCCTATGTTCTGCTTCTTTACTCTTCCATCACTGTTACTGTATTCCTGTGCCTTTCCTTGCACTATCATTTCTCTTAATGGAAGGCTGATTTTTAATTTTAAAAAGCTATTTGGGAACAGTATACTGCAGCTGCTGCTCACATGGCTTATTCTCTTCGTTGTCACAGGACAGCCAAAACGACATCTTCTTACAACTGGTTGGAGTGTGTTTGTTAGTGCCAAAAGATTGGTTGCTGGAGATTCTGTACTTTTTATATGGTAACTATTCCATTTTCTTTATGTGTGTTCCATTCTATGCATCCCATTTTGGAGTTAATAATTGTAACACCCTGATTCATTTATCTAGGAACGAAAAAAATCAACTTCTTTTGGGTATTCGGCGTGCCACAAGACCACAAACTGTGATGCCATCTTCTGTTTTGTCAAGTGATAGCATGCACATTGGGCTCCTTGCTGCTGCAGCTCATGCTGCTGCAACTAATAGCTGTTTCACAGTTTTCTATAACCCCAGGTTTGAAAATATTCTCTCTTTTGCTACTGTTACAGCTGTTTTATAATTTAGTTTGGCCCTTCTTAAAACAATTTCTTTTGTAAAAAATAATTCCAGGGCTAGCCCATCAGAGTTTGTCATCCCTCTGACAAAATATGTTAAAGCTGTATTTCATACCCGTGTTTCAGTAGGGATGCGTTTCCGGATGCTTTTTGAGACTGAAGAGTCAAGTGTTCGAAGGTATGATAGCATTCAATAGTTCATTATCATCTGTTTGATTTACGAATATGCTTGCATACCTCCCTCTACAGCACTTCCGGTTGTCATATTGTTTTTCCTATCAGTATTTTTCTTTTCCCAACATTTGTTTCTGTAGACATTCCTTGAAAGCTGAAGTTAAGTGTGTATTGGTTGAATTTTGTTAGAACTTTATTTGGACCATTCAGTTGGAGAAAAACAATAGGATTTTCTTGGGTAGTGAGATTATTTTTTCTGTATGGGAGGCTGGGAGCATGTTACTTTTGTAGCCCTTTCTTGAATTCTTGGTGCAAACTTTACTAACTGTTTCTGTAGTTTCAGGTTATCTTTCCTTTGTGGTAATCGAAAGGCTTTTTCTGTAACTTTCTTAGCCTGGGCTGAGGCTTTACTCCCCCTCATTAAAAAAAGAAAAAAGAAAAAAGAAAATAAAGAGAAGGAAAAAAGATAAAGGGATATTCTTGCATTCCCATTCTGAGAGTTTATTTCATTTAAATGAAAAAAGTTGTTTCTATTGGCAATGCATTCACTTCATGTCATTTTCAGATGGTTGTGTTTCCGTAAAATAAAAATGGTTGTTTATCTTGGGTTTAATTACCTTTTCATTTACATCTGATAATTTGTAATTTTTAAAGGAGTTGAACAAGTCACAATTCTGCAAATTTACTTAGTCCGTGATAGACTGAATATAATTCTTCCTAGGAGCAACAATTGATCTGTATTTGAATTCAAGGTTTTGTTTTTTTTTTAACTAATTAAATAATGACCATATGATACAAATAATAATAATAATAATAATAATGACCATACAATAACAATTACATCATTTTTCTAGAGAACCTCTTTGTTTTTAAACTCAAAAAAGTGACAGCGTGATAGGAATGCCTTTGGGTAATTAGGATATAAATAGGATGTTAAGGGTCTATAGTAATTAGCTAAGGATTTTGTTGGTAGGGATTTGTTATAAATAGAGTCAGGGGAAAAGGACGAAGGTAGACAATTGTTTAGTTGATTTAGACTTGAGTGGTATTTCAAGAGAGTAGGTTCCATTAAGTACCTTGAATACTTGCAGTTATATTGTAGTGTTTCGATCTTCTATGTTACACTATTATTCTAGTTGTTTGGTTTCTATCTGCGGTACCTGGGTTTGATATTGTTTGCAAATCTTCTGATTTCTAGAGGGTGTTCGTGAAATTAGGAAGGTCGGACAATTAGTTAAAAAGGAAAAGAAGGAAGTTATTTGCCAAGTTATTGGTTATAAATAGAGGGGGTGAGTTGAGATGAAGGTAGACATTGTTTAATTGTGTAGTGGATTTAGGCTTGAGTGTTCTCGAGGGGAGTTTCCAAGTACCTCAAAATACTTTGTTTTATCTAGCTGTATTTTCTTATTGATGTTTCAATATAATTTCCTAATCTTATTCGTATCTTGTTAAAAAAAACAATTTCCTAGTCTTATTGTTTACTACCATCATCATTACTTGCTTGCATCATCAGCATGCAAAACTAACCTTTGAGTAGTTGCTGTTTTAAGATCTTTGCAATTACCCTATGTGTAATCACAAACCTTTTGTAGTATCCAATTAACCTTAGGAACCCATGTAGTTCTTGCAAATGTCGAGGAATGGGCCAATATCATAGCTTCTATTTGGTTGGGTCCAATGCACCTTGACCAAAAACGGATGCCCAATGTACTTGATCTTTGTTTGGGCAGAATAGTACTGCTCATTTGTCACCAACTTTAGTATCACCACAAACAAGACTTTCTGGTGGGTGGGTAGCGTGATTTCTAAAGTGGGGCTGTAAATGAGGATCTCATCATTCGAAAGATACATTGTCAAATCTCCAAGGTAATGTTGCAATTTGTCTTTCGCCAGTGTATGAAATGTAGCCCGGCATTCATCAACCTGAATGCATTACCTTAAATTTATTGTGCACTTCACGAGTTCTAAAGGTGTACTTGTGTAAATGAAGCTCTGTGGGGTTGGCATTTCAAAGGAAAAGAAAAAATATTGTGGAATTGTGTAGCCCTCTTTTGGAATCTTTGGATAGAAAGAAACAATAGAATTTTTGAGGATAAGTCTTCTTCTTTTGAAAAATTTTGTAATACAGTTCAGTTACACACTTCTTGGTGGTGTTATAGGCATAGAAAATTCTTTTGTAATTACAGCCTCTCTTCGATTTTGCAAGACTGGAGAGCTTTTCTTCATTAGTTCGTGGGAGGGGGAGCCTCTTCCCCTGCCCTTAGGCTGTTTTTTGTGGCCTGTGCCTTCTGTCTATAAAATGTTTCTTATCTAAAAAATACTTGTGTAAATTCTCAGCTTGGAGACAAGTTGGATGGTATCCTAATGTAAGATCAATCTTAAAAAATATTGGGTCCCTTGTAGCTCATCTAAGAGTTCTTCAATCATAAGATTAGAATGGTGTCCTAGTCAATGTCAAATCTCCAACTATCATTTCTAATGGGGATTGCATGACTATTGAAGAGATTCATGCTTATGCTAAATGATGTTTTTAACACAGTTCAAGAAAACCTTTCAATCTTGTCGTTCTAAAATTAGGAATAGTTTTAGTGTTATTAGATGATTGGTGCAGTCCACTCTTCAACAATAATGCCATGGTTGTCTTCTGTGTCGGTAAACTTGGTAAGATAGCGAAAATGTTAGAATGAGCACCAAATACATATTTTATTTATGCCTGGTGAGCACATTTTCTTAATTTTCACTCTCTCTTATCAATAGGAAATTTGGATAAATTAATATCCTAATAGCCCCCTTATTACTAAGGTGTATACGAGAAATAGAGGTAGAAAGCATAGTGGGCACTGAGCATACGTGGCTCTATCTGTGGGCCAAAGTTAGTTATGGGTTATTTTGGGAATATGTTGGGTGTATATAATAATACGCTGAGGAATGGAGGGGTATCTTTTTGCTAAGTATCTGATAGCGAGGCAGTGTGCGGGAGAGGTAGGGAGTTCCCTAGCCCTCCATTTGCCCCTTGTAATCCTCACTGTTTATCAATAATAGAGGATGGTTCTATGATATTTCTATGATCCTTTTGCCGAATGACTCCATCATGGTTTTAAAAGTCAAGCACATTGCTATAATTGTCTACTCATTTTGAAGATTCGATTTTTGGATGCTTTGGATGCTTCAAAGTTTTGAAGCTTTTGCCGGGTAATGGTATGGTTTGCTATAATGGTCTTCTTTCCTCCTATCAAGTTGAAGTTTTCTTGAGCTGTGAAGTCATTGGCAAGGTTTTGTGAAGTCTGAAATTTAGGCGGTTCAAGTGTGTTTGGGTTCAGAATTTTGTAACCTAGTCCCTCTCCGCCATTCTTTGTTTGCTTCGTTTGCTGCTACTCTTATGTAGATTTTCATGAATGAATGTAACATTCTGTTTCCTTAGAGAAGAATATAACTGCATCATGGTCTTCAACGACACTTGCTAAGTTGTTTTAATTGGGTAAAGCAATGTTTATTACCTCCTATTTCGGAAGCTTAAGTAACAAGGGTAAGACCACCGGCCACTGGCCACCGGGTTTATTCTGATTTTTGGAGTTAAAGTTACCCATCATTAGCCTCTTTTGGCTCTTCTTTGGACTTCTGCAGAAGCTTCCCTAATGCTAGGTAACGGGTTTATAGATGGGATTCGACCTTGTATCTCATCAAGTTCGTTGTTGAGTTCAAATTAGAATTGGAATTTGAATGCTCTCTTGTTCTCAATAATCCCTTTTGAGCTTTGTATCATCGGTAGAACCCACTATTATTTCATAAATATCTAGTTGTTGGCAATAGCGAGTGAGGATATTGAAGTCTTTTGTGACTAGCATGTCCTCATATCTCAGTCCATGGATAGATCCCTCAATCTCAAATGACTGGGGCCATGTTTTCCAGATCATAAGAAATTCCGTGAGCTGCTTCCCAGATTTTATTTGCGATTGAATAGGGGAGACAGTTATCACCAATTCAGTTGTCATAGACTTGATTAGCTAGGAAACCGCCACTCAGAAATTTAAGGTGTTCGCGCACAAGGATATGCAGAAAATTCTACATATGAGAATTATAACTGGTAAAAGAAAAAGAGAGGTCCAAGTTGGCTGGCTTAAATGGGCAAGGTGCATGTATTTATTTCAACACCGCACCCCAGGTTCATTACTGCACCACCTTTGATAAATTACAGCACTTAGCTTCCCTATCTCTCCCTCTTGAAACTAAGGGAAATAACTACCAATATTTGCCTGTTGTCCTTACCTTATTTCCACCCCTTTTATCTCACGGTATCTAACAACTTTGACCCACAAGTTTAACTAACTACTTACCTGAGCCCAACGCTCTACATAGCTCGTCACTAACTATCCTACTTACAATCAGTTTACTTCTCCTCAGCGGTCTGTCTTTTGTTTTGGCGAGCTTTCTTGTAATCAGTGTTCAGCTTCTGTTCTTGGGCGTCAGTCCTCATATTTTTATGGGTTTTTGTTTTCTATGTGCTGTTTTGTTTTGTTTTTTTTTTCTTTTTCCTTTTTCGCTTCCTTTGGGAGCTTGTATCCTTGAACTTTTTTCTTCCTTTTCATATTATCAATGAAAAGTTTGTTTCTTGTTAAAAAAAAAAAATATATGTGAACTTTTACTTAGAGCACATTGAAAATATTTCTGAAAAGGAGGGGGAACAGATATGGACAGGAGTAAAGTGCACATTTTGCTTTTGTAAAAGCTTCAGTGACCAACCATTGATTTTATATGTTCTTCCTTTTTTTATTTTTAACGGAGCTGAGAACTGTGATTTTATGTCAAATTTGCATGATATTTTCTGGTCAGATTCCTTTGTACTTCTATAAAGTAGTGCATATGTTGTGACATTTAACTAGAATAATATTGTCTTGATTGCATGCTTCGCATTCTCAGGCAGTTTTTTCCATGAAAAATTGAACATTCATGGGTAAATATGCTAAAAGAAAGAAAGAAAGAAAGAAGAAACTTCCGAAAGCATCCAAATAAGAGACTCACTACCCTAGGAATTATATGGCCGACGTTCATGGCAAGAAGTTTGAAATTTGGTGGTTTCTGTTTATTTTTATTTTTCTAATCGATCTTACTATGCTCATGGCGAATTCAAGGTGTTTTTTGCAAGTTGCAACTCTTTGGTTGGGTTTGGGATGTTTTTTGCCCTTTTTTTATATGCCATTTATTGTGTGCTATGCAATTCCTCTCTCTCTCTCTCTTTTTTAATAATTTATCAAAGGGAAAAAGAGGCCTGATAAACAAAACTCCACTAATAGGTTTACCCAATTATTTTTCCCAACCCCCCATGTGATAGTGTCGTCATATTTTCATAGCTATAGCTTATCTTTTCTCAAAAAGGAAGTGTTTTATTTTAGCTTCGTATGTAGGGAGAAATCATCCCCAACTTTTTTATTTCATCTCCTCAACTAAATATTTATTCTAAACGAAAATGTGGGCCTTACTCCTACAGTTATTGAACATATGTTAATTGTATATATATCACTCGTTTGTTAGTGTGTAAAAGAAAATTGAATATTACAAAATCAGAAATGAAAAGGCTTGTGTTGAAGTGCACTAGGCTTCAAGCTCTCGACCTGACAATAGTTGTATGCTTATGAATTTTCTTCTCATGCCTCAACCAATCCCTGTAATGAGGGGCCAAAAACCCCGACAAGCCAGCGTCTTTCTCCCTCCTTCCCCATCAGGAGGTGAACCAAAGTGTCAAAGTGCACTTTTTCAAGGGATACTGTTTTGTTAATTAGATTGAGGAAGAGCAAGCAGCTTACTAGAAGTCCATAGACTTTATTTGAAATGTAGTTTGTTTCTTTGACTTGCATTCTTCATCAGTGTAAAGTTTAGAATTTCTACCTTCTATTACAGATATTTTAGCACCATATGCATGAGTCTGCATGCTAACATATGGATAGTTGAATTGTCAGGTACATGGGTACTATAACTGGAATAAGTGATCTTGACCCTGTTCGTTGGGCGAATTCTCATTGGCGTTCTGTTAAGGTGTTGCAGCTTTATTACTACAGTAGTTCCACAAAACACCTGCTCGATTTATAATGACATTATTTTATCTTAAATTTATGTAGTAGGACATGCTTAGATTTTGGCCTCGTGTATGATGACTATTTTCTCTATTGTACTGTTCATTTAGTACCCCATGTCCGTTAATGGTTCATTCAGTGCGAGCTGTCTACTATGAAGTTTTCGTGAACCATCAAGACAGTTCTCAATTCTTGATCTCATCTAATGCTAAAGCACAACCTTTTATACAGTTCTTCCTTAACAGTTAATCCTAGCGTTAGCTAGCGATAGAGAGTTCTGTCTTGTCTTGTATGTACAACTAGAGATGTCAGCATCTCAAAGACTTGGGAATTTATAACCAATTTTCTGGCACTGTTTTTGCCAAATTTCCTAGGTGCATGTTCCTTCAAATTATCGTTAATTCACATTATCAGGTGGCGCCATCAGAAGACTGTTCCTTTCGGTATCGTTGACCCTTGGCCTTTATTTGTGTTACTTTGTCCTTTTGCAGGTAGGGTGGGATGAGTCAACAGCTGGGGAGAGGCAGCCAAGGGTATCACTATGGGAAATTGAGCCTTTAACTACATTTCCTATGTATCCTTCTCTGTTTCCACTTAGACTGAAACGTCCATGGCATCCTGGTGTCTCTTCTGTTCATGGTATTTGTCTTCTATCTTCCTAAGTCATTTCTGCATTCTGCTTTAGGTGTGTGAACTATTTTTCTGAAGTCTATGGTGCTTTTTGATGCACGTTATTTGGGCAGACAATTTAAGTAGAAAAAACACTTCCCTTTTAGGCAACAAAGGAATTGATTTTGGTTTACTGATTGGAGTCCATGCAGAGGTTTGAGGATAAAGAAAGGAGAGTTGGCATGGTTGGCTCTCTTTTGGCTTCCACAAATAGTTTTTTGGTATTCCTTCTTGTTTTGGCAGAGGGGTGGGGGGTGCTTTTTGTAAGCTAAGCTCATTTGCCTAGGTTTAGGGTGGACACATGGACGCCCTGGTCCTTCTATAATTATTTGCGTCTATGGATTTGCTCGTCTATATATTTTTGGATTATTCCACTTAATGAAAAGTTGGTTTCTTTCATTAGAGAAGATTTTCCAATATATGCTCTATTATTAGTATTTTTTTTATCCATGGGTGTTATAGGTTTGAAACTGAGATTGGGTTCTATGCCTTTCTGGCCTTTTTGGAGTATGGTTGCTGGCAGTTAAAAAAATTCCAAGTACCCTGAACTTTTGATGCTATTACCTGGTCTTCTAGCTCCAGATTTCAAAATGCTGGATGTGCAGTTTATGGGTTCTCTTTGTTGTATCCGCATATCTCTACTTTGTTGTTGGGTTTTCTTTTTGATACGTTATTTCATCATTATGGATATTTTGTTATCACATTCAACATGTAAACATTTGCATTTAAGCTCAGCTAGGTGTTCACTTTAGGATTCCTAAAAGTGTTTTCATTTAGTGTCCGGGCATCTCTACTTCATATGAGTTGTTTTCATTAATTTTCTTTCCTTTTGCTTTTATTCATTTCTGAAAAACTTCAGTAAAGGAAAAAATAAAACCAAATAACTCAGAATTATAGATTTTGACTTTTCCACGGTCTGTTACTTTTTAACATACAGTTTAAAAATTCATCTTTTTGTTAACGTAGTATCATTTTATATTCTTGAGAAATTGATGTTTAAAAATTGTTGATTGTACTGTATGAGTTGGAACATAGGACAGATGTAAACTAAACATCTTACCCATGTCAGATGTTAATTTTTAATTAAATAAAAACACTAAAGTTTTAATGCGATCGCCAACCAGTAATTTGTAGATGCTCTATGACAACAATACTATAGCAATAAATAGTTTGAGAATAGAATTGATTTATCGGCCCAATAGTGTATCTAATAGGAATATCAATTGGAGCCTATTCTTTAATATCTTCAAACAATGTTTTTATATCCTTGCATTTATTGTGATGTTTTATCTGAAAAAATAGTATTTGTTTCTGACATACCAGAGCTTTATGAGGTGCTTATTTGTATATCTTCTATCATTCCATTTTCTCTGTGTTGTGGGAAATTGTGGTCCCTCTTGTCAATAACTGGGCATTGATTATGCTCACGACACTGAGTGGTTCTTGCCAGTTTAGCATTATATGTATACATTTTCACAAATGTGCTCTTGGTTATGACTACATTTTTTAATGGTCTGTTTCCTAACAGATAACAGAGATGATGCATCTAATGGCTTGATGTGGCTACGTGGAGGAGCCGGGGAACAGGGTCTACACTCACTGAATTTGCAATCTGTGGGCTCATTGCCCTGGTTGCAGCAGAGAATTGATTCTTCCATGTTTGGAAATGATCATAATCAACAGTATCAAGCCATGTTGGCTGCTGGAATGCCGAACCTTGGAGGTGTTGATATGCTGAGGCAGCAAATTATGCATCTTCAACAGCCTTTCCAATACATTCAACCAGCAGGCTTCCATAATTCTCTGTTGCAGCTGCAGCAGCAACAGCAGCAGCAGCAGCAGCAATTGGTTCAACAATCTATGCCTCAGAACATCCTGCAGGCACCAAGCCAAGTGATGGCAGAAAATCTACCCCAACACATTCTCCAGCAAACCCTGCAAAATCAACCTGAGGATCTGCCTGACCAGCAACAGCATACTTCTTATCATGATACCCTTCAGGTTCAAAGCAATCAATTTCATCAGGGTGGGCATTCGAACGTGCCATCACCCACGTTTCCTAGAACGGACCTTATGGATTCCAACACAAATTACTCGGAATCCATTACCTCTAGAAGAAACATACTTGCTTCATCATGTCCTGAAGGGACTGGCAACCTTTCCAATATCTATAGAAGTGGGCAGCCAATCCTAACTGAGCAGTTAACTCAACAATCACATGTTTCTAAGAATGCCCCTTCACAGGTTGATGCTCACGCGAACTCAATGTCCTTTCCACCATTTTCTGGTAGAGACTCAATTTTGGAGCTGGGAAATTGTAATTCAGATGCTCCAAGTCCTACACTTTTTGGTGTAAATATAGATTCATCTGGACTCTTACTTCCATCTAATGTGCCCACTTTTGCTTCTCCTTCGATTGGTCCTGATTCATCCTCAATGCCACTGGGAGATTCTGGATTTCAAAATTCTCTGTACAGTTGTGTTCAAGACTCTTCTGAGTTGTTGCACAGCTCAGGGCAAGTTGATCCATCAAATCCAACTCGGACATTTGTGAAGGTGTGAACCGTGCAAGGTCAATGCTGTTTTATTAGTTGTATGCTGGCATATAACACTTCTTCTTTCAGGTTTACAAGTCCGGATCTGTTGGGCGCTCACTAGACATCTCCCGGTTCAGCAGCTATCAGGAGCTGCGAGAGGAGCTGGCTCAGATGTTTGGAATCGAGGGACAGTTGGAAGACCCTCATAGATCAGGCTGGCAGCTTGTATTTGTCGACAGGGAGAATGATGTACTTCTCCTTGGAGATGACCCTTGGGAGTAAGTACTTCACATATACTTCTCTGCTTCCATGCACCCCCTTAATAGGTTACACTGAAATGGACATGGTATTATCGTTCTTAGAGTTGCTTTTATTTAATAGTAGAAAGATCTTCGATTCTAAATTCCTCTCTAAAACTTTCCCATCATAGAATTGTAAAAGAAAATGGCTGTCTTCGTTCTTCTCATCTCGACTATTATATTGACTTCTGAGATTATGAAGTTTATTTAGTCAATATTTTGAATCCAGCAAACTTGATTTCCAGCAAACTTTCCAACTTGTTACCCTTTGTGAACCTTTAATCTGTTGCCTGTCTATCTGTTTTTTCATCTACCATCTGCTAATTCTGCATGTAATCTTCTTATATAGTTTTGGAAAAAAAGTTGAGACAGGCCGTTAACATAACTAACTATTTGGCAGGGCATTTGTCAATAATGTCTGGTATATCAAGATACTTTCTCCCCAAGATTTTCAGAAACTAGGGGAGCAGGCGATTGAATCCTTCAACCCTATGGTCGGTCAGCGAGTAACTAGTGGTGGCAATGAAGCTGAAAATGTTTCGGGGCTACCATCGGTTGGTTCACTGGAATACTGAACTTTTAAGGGAATCGTACGAGGTTCAGGAGACGTTTACTTCGGAACTTGCAGTTAAAACTAGATAATGCAGTTGAATGCCTTCAACTTAGATCAGTGTGTGTAAACTGTTTTGTATTCATAATTCCTTTTGCTTATAAATACTCTGGAAACAATTATCATTTTCAAAGATTATGCGGTTAAAATACATGTAAGTCGTTTACTTTAGATATGAAATATAACACGTTGAACATTTCTAGCTTACATGAGATGCTCTGTTCATTATGGGAATTGCCTTTCTTGCTTACATTTTGTTGATTAGGATGCATGCTGATCATAGCTCTCTCTCCCTCTCTCTCTCTCTATATATATGTATAGTGAATGCAGTTGCTTGGTATGTTAGGATGTGCCTCTAATCTCGTTATAAGGGATGATTTTTCACTTCATTTTGAGCAGGCCCCCCAAGAAAGTGTCTTTTATATTAATAGAATTCCACTACTTTTCCTTTGGATTATGCCAACGAAAGTTAATCAAATTTCGTAGCCACTGTTCTTTACGTTAATTTTGTCTCACAATGCGTGGTTGTTTAATTGCTCTTTGTATAAAACTATACTTGTGGATTACAATCATAATTAATTACATTATTCAATCCACGAATCACGTCTAAATCTATGACATCACTGATACATGAATAATCCAAGGACGGAAAATTGTGGGACTTGCGTAATTGGGAAGGTGTCATCATTCTTGCAGGCAATCGTTTCGTCTTCGTCGATAATTGTGGGAGTGTGAAGATGTTGGAAGCTATGGCTATTTTGGAAGGAATGCAGAACCTGTTGTTTATGGTTTCTTATCCTATTCAGGTGGAGACAGACTCGATAGAGATGGCTAAGCTATTGCGAAGGGAAGACGATGATCTTACCAAAATAACAAAGATAGTCAAAGAAATTTTACATCTTCAAGATGTTTGCGGCATCATCTCTTTTCATAAAGTATTCAGGGTAATTTTTGTGGCCATTATCTCGCTCGCAAGGCTTTCGATTTCGAAAAGTATATGTTGGTTTTCTGATAACTAACTTTTGACCTTATTAGATTTCACAATAAAAAATAATGGAGTGGGATCTAGTGTAAGAAATATTTTACTTACTATTAAAATTAATGGGATCTAGTGTTGTTTAATTGCTCTTTCCTCCTTTTGATAGCAAGAAGAGCTGCAATTTCAGGTTCTCGCAATTGACTTCATTTCATTGTATTGCGGATTTGATGATCTAGGTCTGGATATTGTTTTACTTTCCTGTACGAGTAGCTTTCTTGAGTTGTAAATTTGATCGATGAGAGGTCTCACTTTTTTTTTTATATTTCGGTCTATCCACTGATATACCATATCAATTCAATAAAATTAGTATATAACAGTGATTATGTGACTTCCATTTTTCTGTTAGTGTTCTTTCCAGATGTTTATCTAATATTTTGTTTATCATTCATATACTATATCAATATAATTAAAATATATAACAATGATTATGTAACTTTGGTTTTCTATACGTGTGATTTTTGCATGTTGATCATGATCTACTATAAGGTCTATCACTAATATACCACATCAACAAAATGAAAATGATATATCAGTGATTACGTAACTTTGATTTTTTTTATCACGATTCTATTTGCAAGCTTCTTTCATATTTGACTCCATATCACTAGAATTAAAATGACTTCTTAATTATTATGTAACTTTTATTTTCTAATATAATTTGGTTCGCATTGCCATATCAGTAGAAATAAAAACGACATATGAGTGATTATGAAAATGGTCTATTGATATGGAAAAAAAAAGGGAATTAATAATAATTATTAATCACACCGGTAATTTCACTCTACCAAAATATAAAATCTGATAAAAAAAAACAAGGAAAATAAAATCCCTTGCTTACGTGGCACATTCCAAGCTTCTCACATCCATAAATAGAAGAGTTTTCAGAACAGACCAAAAAGCTTCACTCTGTAATCCAATGGCGGAATTGAACCCAATCTCACTCCCAAGCCTCTGTAGCCGCACCAACTTCTCTTCCTCTCCCGCTGTCGTCTCCTTCCGATCGTTCAATATCGCCGCCAATTGTTCTAACGAGAACACAAGCATCAGCAGAAGAATAGGGTTAGGATTAGGGCTGGGATTGACAGGTTCAATGGCGGTGGGAGCGGCAAATGCTTTGGATCTGAAATTGATCGCGCCGGGCCAGAGCTTCGAGGAGGCGGAGAGCGGAATCAGAGGCCACGCGGAGGCGCTTTTGGAGGTGAGAGGTTTGATTGAATCGGAGGCTTGGAAGGAGGCTCAGAAGAGGTTGAGAAGCAGTTCGCCGCCGCTGAAACAGGATCTACATACTATAATTGAATACAAACCGCCGGCTGAGCGGCCTCCTCTAAGGAAACTTTACTCTCTTCTCTTCAACAATATTACACGAGTAAGTAATTAATCCTCACCAGATTTTCTTCGATTCAGAATATTGATTGATGCAAATTTTGTTTGTTTTGGTGATTTTGCAGATGGATTATGCAGCGAGAGACAGAGATGCAGAACGAGTTTGGGAATGCTACGGTAACATTGTGATGGCCATTTCTGACATTTTGTCCAGAATTTAGAAACACAAATAACAACTCTCAACCCAATGAAATCTGCTATCCAATTCCCTATGAGTCCAATATAAATTTTGACTTTTCGTTCGAAATGCTATCAATTTATTCCTTATTGACATTATAGTCTCTACTATTAAAGATTTAATAAGGTTATGTAACTTTAATAAAATTTTACAAAAGAGAAACTTTAAGGTTTTATATGCTAAATTTCAGACGTTAAAGACTAAAGTTCAAAGACTAAATCGTATAACTGTTGAATACCAAATACATCTTTGAGGTGAGCTCATAGTTCCACTTGATAGTGTCAACTATATAGACATATTGAGAATAAAATAAAAGACTAAAGTTCAAAGACTAAATCGTATAACTGTTGAATACCAAATACATCTTTGAGGTGAGCTCATAGTTCCACTTGATAGTGTCAACTATATAGACATATTGAGAATAAAATAAAGTTCGACCACTAAAATTGTAATTTGGATTTAACAAAATGGCAACAGAAAGCAATGGGCGAGGTGTTTTCTGGGTGCATTTTATTTAAAACAATTTCTTCAAACAAAATTACAAGGCTGTTTACTCAGTGCAATGATCCTCAGAGAACTCCCATAATATCTAATTTATGTTAAAAAGAAGTATATAATATAAATGGAAAAGTAACCATATATCTCACTCCTCATTTTTCAAATAAACTGTGGTATTTTTACTCAGCAATGCTTCCAATAATGTGATTCAATTGAAGCCAAATAAGAACGTGCCAAAATTACTTATTAAATTACATTGACTACTTTAATATTATATCAAGCAGCTTTCAGAAGGAACCTGTAGAAGACTCTTACAATCTAACTACTACATGAAACAGATGTCCCTATCAAGTTTATTAAATTAAATGCAATGCCACTATTAGGGTAATACACCAAAAACTTAGTTTAAAAAGGAAAAAAGAATTAGCTCACCCAAACAAAAATTCCAATATATTTCATATAATTGAACCAGGTGAGACCGTTCCTGACTAACTTCATTTCAGGGAAGGCGTAAAAGTATCGTTCTTCGACTTATCTTACAACGGGACGGGAAGCGTGCTCAATCTTCCATATTTGGTTTCACATCTTATCATATACTCTTCAGTAACTAAAATAGCTACAACTATCATGGTGCTCCGGGGACTCCGGGGAATAGTTCTGATATCTTATTGAAAACGTCCATGACCTAAAAGGGCAATTGAAGAAATTGAAGGAAAAAAAGGGAATGGTAGCACATATCAGTGGAGAATTAATTTAGAATTCGATTCAATTTGAATCATACAGCTACAATTTTTAAAAAATAAGGCAACGGAAATCAATACTCTCATTTACTAAAGGGACAAGAAAAATTAGGTTAAAAAAAACCTCCAGAGATGAACATTGCATCAGGGAATTCAACACAGACAAATGAAACAATGTACTGCACCAAGTGTGGAAGAACAGAATGTAAAGAGTGATGAGTGTAATGTTTTTATTTTCATGGTACTAATCTATTAGATAATTCTCAATGTTGTCCTTTTCATCTTTTAAAATTCTTGACCGTGCCCCTTAATGCATTAAAAATTCTCAATTAGATCCTCCCGTAATAAGAGGTTCATGTATTATTAAATTGTTGCTCTATAACATATTTTGACATGTGGACATGTGGACATGCTACTCGGTCCAAAAATGTTAATAAAACAATAATTTAGTGACACATAAGCATCCATTAACCAGTTTTGATGGATTTTGAATACATAAAAGGATTTTTAGAGTTTTAAAAAATTAAGTACCAAATTGAGAATTACCTGAAACTGTAAAAGAATAAGGACCATTTGATATATTTAGCGTTTTTTTTTTCTCTAATGGATGGAACTATCGTTAGCAGGAATGTTAAGTAGGAAGCATATGCATGCATGAAACATAGGGTCAGAAAAGAGGACAGAACCACCCAGCTAAACAATAGAGCTACAGACCATACACAATTCAGACACTTCCAACAAGTTCTCTACAATTTCATTATTGTTAGATAGGATCAACATGAATGAAACTATAAAGGCGTAGAGTGAAACTGAGGATAAACAACTATAAATATATAACAACAATCTGCTAAAAGAAGAGCCCCACCAGAATCAGTTAAGAGAAATTCTGTGTTTACGTCAATATTTAAACAAGCAAAAGATGGAAGTAGAATAATATCGACTTAACATACCTCTTTGTCATTTTGATACTTTGTTATACTCAATGGATTTTGTGAACACTGCAAAAGGCAAATTCAAAATGTTAGATTTGAACTAAAAATTTTATTAACCTTATGTAGAACATACATCCATAATGGCTGCTTGAACTCTCGGATTTTGAAATGCCATTGCGATTTCTGGATTGGCCATAATTTTTGAAATAACTTCTTCAGGTGTAAGCCCAATTTGATCTGTCAAAGGTTCCAGATAGAAACGGTGAGCCTTAATTATTTTATAAGCCCTAAAACAATTTATATTTATAGATGAACAATTAATTGATAAAACATCACAGAAAACATATGAAAACAACAAGATGATGTTCTTTTCATATTCTTAGGGTTCTTAAAAACTATTTTCAAAAAACTTTCTGCAAAATCTTATAAAAAAAAAAAAAAAAAAACTTTCTGCAATAAGTTTTCTATATAAAAAGAACTGTTTTTTATTCTTAAAAACAGAGAACTGTTTTAGAAATCTCATTTCCAAACAGGTACCAAGTAACTCAAAAAAGTACATATATACAAATGAAATTATTAATTCTTGGAAAAAGAAATAATCTTTGACCATTCATGAATTGAATCGAAACTTTGCAACTAAATTTCAAAGAATGTATTTAAATCAATTTCAGCATTGACACTAAGAGAAATGACAATAGCATCAGAAATTCAAAACTAAAGCAAAGTTTACATAGCAATCTTCTATGCTTATCAATTATTTTGACAAAATAAAACTACAAAACGTTGGTCCATATCTTTTCATGAGTGGAATTATATGATTGCATCAGTGAGAAAATAATATATATCATTCGCATTTCAGCTATATATGATATACATGATGCTAAAGCAAATCTCGCCTAGAGAAAAGTAATCAAAGCCATTTAACTCCCACCAAACAACTACTGAAAAAAATGTACAAAAGCAAAAGAGATCGACTTGACTGACCAAATTGTTGCTTAACTTCAGGGCTGCTAAGATCAAAGTTTTTCAAGGAGTCCATGAGGCGGCCATCCCATTGAGGGCTTCCACTCATATTGTTACTGGCAGTAATAATTAAAGCAGGATAAAAATCATATTAGAAAAAATATTAAGTCCCATACTTCAACGAACTAGAACTCCAGCCCAATGGAACAAGATGATGAAAATGAAAGGGCATTGGGACTAGAACTAGCAGCTAGTAATGTGATTATCATTTAGCATCTATGGCATATATATTATATGAAGTGAAAAATAAAATCTATATTATTAAAATTTTATATAAACGTGATAGCCTAGAACAGATAATTACTCAGCAAATGAAGAATACTAAACCATACAAATCACAAAATAACTTTTTAAATATGTTTTTACAATAACTATCCAGGCCAAGCTTACAAGCACTCCAACTAATCCCACTGAAATATTTAAATGCTGGAGAACTCATAGAACTTCAATATCTTAAATTTAGGTCGCCACTGGGATTTGAACCCATCTTGTCCTAATAACCACATGGCACGATGGTTAGAGTGAGCCACCCTTCAAACCTCTCTTTGAGACCCCTCTACATCAACAAAAACCTTACTTTCCTTTTACTTCCAAATAAACCAAATATTATTAATAAAAGGGAAAAAATAACTTGTCTAAAAAGGGTTACCCCCAATCTTGAAAAGATTAATGCTCTCATAGAATGATAATCCAACCTAAGGTTAGACACACACCAAAAGACTGTGGAAAGTAGAAACCTTCGCAAAACCCTTTCAAAAGGATGTGACTCACACAAACACACCACCATGGACCAAGAATCATAGTAAAGATCTTATTATAAAGTCAATGATGTTAAACCTCCCATTGTCAAAAAAAATTCAACCTTTGCAATTTTGGACCTCCAAAGTCCAGCCCAAATGAATGGAAGACCCATACTCAATGGAGTAAAGCTAAGGTGAAGATCTTAGCTTCATCAGAAAATTGAGAGCGAGTGAGGTGAATTTCGTCTCTCCCTACCTAAAAACCAATGTTGTTGAGGCATGGTCAGCCCCTTGCCCTATAATGGCTCCAATGGCGATAAGAGCCTCATCAAGAATCAATCTCCTCACCATAAAGGCACCTACTTATGGGGTACGCTATGGGTCAACGCAATTTTAAATTTATCCACTAGGACCTTACCTATAACCCTCTATGGCTCTCCAATCAGGCCATTCCAAAAGCCAGTAGCCATGCGAAAACAACCATATCTCCACGAAAATATCAATGTCAAGTTGTCGTAAGCTCAAAAGAAAGAACAAAAGTTTAGAAATTTTATTTCTTAATAGCAACCCACAAATCAAGAATTCAACCTATGGTGGTTAGTATCATGACTGAAGCATAAAAGCTAACTCAACGTACTTAACTAACTTCAAATTTCCTTCCCACTTCAAAATCAAACCTGAGTTATGCTCGTCAGGGTGAGTTGGAAGCATTGCTTGGAATAGAGCAAGACGATGGTAAAGGAAGGCCACTGAAGTAATCAAAATAGAGAAATTTATAATCCTTATTGAGAACTAACCTCAAACTAATAGGAGAGGCCTCTTTATATAGACAAGGCCCTCGTACAGAGATTGGGTTTTTTAACTAACCCAAAAGAAGCTATAAAACTAGTAAACTAAACAAAACATGACTAATGATTACATCAGCCACCGACACGTGAAAATAAACTTGATAAAAAAGCTACCCTTTGAATAATCCTAAGTTAGACCCATTTTAGATTTCCACAATACATGGAATGGAATACAGGATCTTGGTTTCTAGTGTTATGGGTTTTAGTCAACTAATTAAATAGGAAAAACGTTAAATTCCAACATCACCAAGCATGTTCTGCAATTTATATCTTACCAAATTTTTCAGTAAAATAAAATCAGACATAAAACTTGGTTATAGTTTCAGAAGTTTGAAAACAACAGTAGTAGTTTATGATCCATTACAGAATGTCACAAGCCATTTTAAGATTATAAAAGCAAACACAAAAATGAAAGAAAGCACCAGCATGAAAAGTAAAAGATTGCTCAGAAATTCTACGACATGAATATTCAAACTAATATGATATAAGAAGGCTTTGAACAGAATCATATTACTTTAAAGGAAAAAAATGAATAAAGAAATTGAACTTACAGCATTTCTTCTAATTGCTGACGATATTGTGGATTTTGCATCATCCCTGTTCAATATAGTTCAATTAATAAGTGATGCCTTGCAGAAGATTAGACAATATTAGTACTAAGAGACCACAAAATTTTTATTCTAGAAGATTAACATATGAAATGAAAAACTTGTCTAACACCTAGTTATCAATTGGTAAAGTTAACTTCTTCCGTGCATTCATACCCTCTGTGTTCACACATTCGTTTTCGTTTTTTAGTTAATTAATTTGCTTCTCTTATTTACTTCCAGCATACCCTCCCTTCCCTTAGGGTCTCTTCTTCTATTTGCAGCAGGAACGCCCCTTTCTCATTGCTTATTAGAAGGCATAATGCTTGAAGATGCATTAATCAATAGACTCACACTTGAATGTTTCTGGATTTCTCATCTCTTCAGGCAAATGGCTGCAAGATGAAAAACAAGCACAGTTCCTTTCAGAAATAAACACAAGGTCAAGTACTCAGGATCAAATTTAGCTGTAAGTTGCTTCAGGAAATGATCGGCAAGTTACATGCATATGCAACAAACAAGCAACAAAGGATCCCAGTAGGCAGAAAAGATATGCACCTAGAAAATGAGACGGCATTGAATACCCAAGACATGGTGGAAAACAGAACTAACATTAATGCATAATGCAACTTATTGAAAAGAAAGAGTTAGTGTAAGCATAGGCATGTAAAATACATGTTCATCATTCTCCCAGAATAACTAGTGGCACAAGAGATGCTCTATCAACAGGCAGAAAGCGGCAGTTGCAAGGATCCTCACTGAGTTAGAGAAAATGAGAGAGAAATTATAGACTTTACTGAAACCTTTATCCCAAAAACAGTTAAAGCAGCTTTCATTTGAATATCCCTGATGGGTCTTCCACTGATGAATCTTCCGAGGTTTGCCTTAAGAGACATTAAATAGGTGAAAATCAGGAAGCCCGTCCTAGAATTAGGTGATAATAGCGTCCCCAGGCTTGATGATTTAACCAGTGAATCTCCTAAAATCTTTCAGAAATTTTTGAAACGAGGTTTCTTGAGCGGGGGTGTTAACTCCACCACCAATGAGAGAGAAAAGACAAAAGGTATTGAGAAGCAATTATTTTTCAAAAGGTGGCAGAGTTGTACTAGTTTCATCCCCTCGAATATTCCTACTTATGCAAAATTTAAATGAAGATTATCAAGACTAATGAGAAAGTTATAACTTGAGCAGACACAGATGCATGAAGGTAGTCATTTAGTCAAGTGGAATATTATTTCCTATCATAAGAAATTGGGGGGCTTAGCTAAGGCAGTATCCAGTATAAAAATCAAGCTTTAATTTCCAAGGGCTGGTGAAGAACTCCTCTTGATCCTCTTCTCTGTGGAACTTTAATATATATTTGGGTTACAGTTTCCATCCTTGGATTATTATTACCAAATTGGTTCAATGTTTTGAAAATTATTATTATTGTTGTTATTAGTTTATAAGAAGTGTTTTGTAAATTACTTGTATTTATATATGTGAGGCAATGCCTATTTCCACACATTTCTATACACATATTTT
The DNA here is from genome assembly GCF_013281855.1 of Momordica charantia. Classification (NCBI taxonomy): domain Eukaryota; kingdom Viridiplantae; phylum Streptophyta; class Magnoliopsida; order Cucurbitales; family Cucurbitaceae; genus Momordica; species Momordica charantia. The sequence goes on along the minus strand of NW_028275162.1, from coordinate 22,425,188 downwards.
CAAAACAGCAATGTGTTGTCACTGATATAAACAGATATACATATGGGGAAACCAAATCATATAAAATTAAAAATTATTGAGTAAAAGCTTCATACGGATATATCATCTTCTGCACTGTCGGATCTTCCATCATTTTCTCCACAGCTTCCACTGATAAGACTGAGCCAGGTTTTTCTAATACATGAGAATATCAGAGATTTTATCAAAATTTTATGTAATGACTAAAGTGCAGTAATATACATTCAATCATGAATTGCAGATGCTGCAACACGTCAACAACAAGATCACAGAAATATAAACTAGCTGTTGAATTGAACACAGAAATATAAAATAACGGGCTTAAATTTTACTGATTGGGCCAATATAGTTAAATATTAGCCTTAGCTCTAATTTTTCAAGACTGGGTTTTGAGTTGCCATGCTATTTAGCTTTACTTTCTCTTTGTGTAGGACTTGTCCATTTGCTATTTCAAAAGGGAGAAAAAAAGAAAAATAAGGAATAGCGTTAGCGAATAAATATTATTATTTATTGTTATCAACTTACGGTTGAACTGGGGTCCCTCTGAACCGGTAAAAGCCTGCTTAGAAGCAGCTCCATTCTGTGGAAGCTTCACAAATAAATCAGAGTAAGTCAACATACCAACACTAGCCACCACTACAGAAAAACAAACTTACTTCCTCAGTAAGCTGAGCACTCTTTGAAAAACTTGTGTCTGTGACATCTTCGTTGCTTTCGAAGGGACTCTTTTGGTTAGTTTCATCAGGAGAGATATCTACAAAAGCTGTGAAAAGAGGTTTCAGGTTCCTACGCTTCCTAGGAGGGGGGAACGATAACATCTAAAATAAATCTTTGAATAGACCAATGGTGATGGTGAGTAACGAAAAATATCTAATCTTTTTTTTTTCCTTTTTTTTCAGATCCTTCTTTATTTTATTTAACTTAGTTGGTATGTGTGAAAAATTACAAACAAATGGCAAGGATAACGCAAGGAAGGTACAAAGAAATGGAAAAATTAATAACATTTCATTGATTATATTTACATGACTTGCATGCTACTGTGCAGGTACAAGCAAAGAAATAGGATTAAGCCATATCACCTATTCTACTGGAACTTACAAAGCCAGTTCCAAAAAAATTGAAAAATTGACATCAAGGAGTTGTGATGGCTACTAAACCTCCTTTTACATATCTCTTGTTATTTTGTTATTCATCAAAGCATCCTACAACTAGGCAAATTGGTGAAATGTTGCACCTAAACGGTAAAATGGAATTTCAAAGATTCCTCAAACGCATCTAACAAATAAACAAGTAAATACACACACATAAATACATATAGTTCAAAATCCAGTACAACAAGGCAATTAAAGTACTCGAATCAAAATGGCCATGTAATTTTATTATAAGAGGAGGATCCTCAGTTACCAAACTTCTTTGATTCCTTGATCTCTGCCCCATTTGTAACATTACTAACTGGTTCATCTTCAACTTTTGTTGCAGTTACATCAATTGAAGCATTGGGTTCAGAAACAGATGGAGGTGCGGTCGTGCCAGTCCCAAATGTCAAAGGTATTGGAAAAGATGGTCCAGAAGATTGTGGAGGATTACTAATCGGGCTGTTTTGAGAATTCATTTGAGACATCATTGTCTTGAAAGCTTGTTGCATTGCATATTTCTGAAATTCAATTACAATGAAATAAATAGGAACAAAAGAAACACATGGACAGATAAAGGTTAGTACTGATCCAAGTTGTAAAGTATATTGAAAGAAGAAAATGGAACAACAATCTTATAGAAACAAAAGGCCCATGGAATGTAAAAGGGCAAACGGAAGAAAAGTACTGGAAAAGATTCTGCACGCTGGAGGGGGGCAAAGTAATAAGATGAAACATTAATATATACTATGGAAGATGCAAAACTGTTTATAAGAGAAACATAACTTCTAGTAGGCACAAAGAACAATAAAAACATCAATGCACATACTGATTCATGATACCAAGATCCAATATTGAACATATGGTATTTTTATAGTTAAATTGATAATCCTTAATTTCCCTAACAATTAACATGTAGCTTGTATTATCCTTTTATCAGGTTTATAAATTGAAAGTTAAAATTAAGATAATATGAGTGGTCGATTGGATAACGCATCATCCAGACTATTGGAAAAAAAATACCTTTAAAATATAAACTAACCAAAATGAAATAGAACTGAAGATACATTACGTTTCCAAAAACAGAAACTTGACTCTAGCCTAGTTTAAAGACCTCAACCTTATTTCAAAAAGACCCTTTTATTGCCTTGCAACCATAAATAAATAAACACATCCTCAAGAAAAACTCAAGGCGTCAATTTTATGGAGCAGTTTGAACCATAAATCTCTTGCAAGCTGAAACAGAGAGATAAACATATTTATACTCGTAGTTGGACCTCGAGGTTAAGCAGGCATATTGATGGTGAGAGTACGACAAGGAGGAGCCAGTGGGACTTACTGTTAGATGTTTTTACTCTAAATAGTAGAAAAGAAGCAATGTATGGAAGTTGGCGATAATCACACTTTTTTTCCACTAAACCGTATGGTGTGATTGTTTTTTAGGATTTTGCTTTGATCCATTATACCAAAGTGCACCCATTCTCTTCATTTATTTATTTAATTGAAAATGAAACAGAATTTATCATCTCCCAATACAAAAAGTCTACGAAGATAACATACAATTCATATCCCAAAGATAATTTCAGGACATTAGGGATCCCTCATACAAGTAGAGCTTGAATTAATCTAAAATAATCCTAAACATCCAATAAATAAAAAATAATAATGAACTATGCAGCATACGGTAAATGCACGGCATATGACTCTTAATTGTAATCCTGCATTATAAATGTAAACAAATTTATGATCAACAATGATCATACTTGTCTTTTGGTACACAAGCAGTCATTTCTTGCTTATCACTCCAATGTAACATTAGTACATACAAAATCCTTTTAATAGAGTTTCTTTCAATCCTAAATTTGAATTAATAAAACATCACAAAACAAAGCAAGGCTAGCACAATCCAGGTGTGAAAACATATTTTTCATGCAAAAACAATTTACAAGTTTCGAACTCAAGCCCTCAGTCATAAGTAGGTGAGTCTAAATCCACCAGGCCAAAGAATTTTCATGCAAAAACAAATTGAGAAGAGAAAATTAAAGTTATAGCTAATAGTAAATTAGGGGAGCAGCCAAGAAGGGTGAATTACCACATTTTTCCAACATCAAAAAGTGCAGAAAGTTTTGTATAATGAATGATACGATTTTTAAGAGGTCAACAACTCCACACCATCCACAAACATGAGAATAAACAGGTTGTAGAACTCCAAGCAGAGAAACTAGAATTTTCAAAAAAAAATATCTGCGGAAGCTCAGAGAAAGCTATGGTCATGGAAGACTGACTCTAGCAGGAATGACAGCACCCACAGGACATTTCATAAAGCGTAATCATAATCCCATACCTTGTAGGAGAAAACTCACCTTTAAGTAAGAAGCCACCTGTAATTTTTAAGAATTTGTTAAAAGAACATTCAGCCTAAAAGCTTGTTGATAAGTTTATTCGATCCAAATTTGAAAAACAAGTAGTTTAGACATAGAGCTTTGGTTCTCACCCATGAAAACAATGCCGAAAGGCCAACACCAACACCAACCCAAAAGAGAGGCGACCCTCTAAAAAAAAAAAAATTTAAGTGCAGAACCGAAGTCTAGAAATCTACAATAGAAGTAAAAGATAAGGGGGTGACAAATTACACATAAGATGAGGGGGGAGGAACTGATACTGATGGAACACCAACGGAAGATGATTGATTGCTAGTTGTCGAAGAAGAAACACTTGCGAACCGTTCAGCCACTGTTTACACGACAAGAAGAGAACAATCAAATACGAAGACGAGTAGATTACTGAAGATTACAAGCTACGTTAAAACACCATTTCCAACCACGAATTCGAACATTACCGACGATACGGTGGTTGGGTCGACGATTAACGGCAGAAGCACAAATCCTTGGAAAAGGAGGTGGAGACTTGATCCTGGACCTCGCGAGGCGCCTGCTTCCGCATAATTGATTGGTTCGAGTGGCAGTGGAGATAGTAGAAGTGGAAGAATAGCCGAGTAGAACAAACTTGGGAGGAGATGTTAGGGCTAAATTGAGCCTGTCCATTGGATTTTGCACTTCCGCGCGGATGCTGAACAGAGAATTTGTTGTGGGAAGGAGGAAATTGAAATGATGATGATGATGATGATGAGATAGGATTCAAGTTCAAACCCTTGGAATATTTTCGGTTAGTTCACAGTGTGGAGACTGAAGAAACTTCTGTACAGAGTTGCCGGTGGTCTTGATTCACGGTCAGGATCACCTGCCCGCGGGCTCATGCGTCCATTTCATGATATCTGCGTATATTTTATCCAATTTTTCAATGTTTTGGAAAAAGCAAAATTGAATAGTGATATATGTAATTTATTTTTCTTAAATGGCTGAGCAACATCATAAATCCAATACCTTACTGATGTTAGAGCTACCACGCCGTCTTATGGATTATTTAATCTATTTGAATCCAATATAGTTGAATATATTTGCTCAAAATGTATATTCCGTCAGCTTAGTTATGATTCAAATCAAAAGATTAAAAGTTCAAATTCACACCTCCACATCTTGAACCATAAAATAAAATCCACTCATTACTTTTAAATTTATGCTACGAATAGGACTAGATAGATAAAGTAAGATTAGTGAATCCAGTGAAAGTCGAAGACTAAGAAGAAGGTACGGAAGTCGGAAAAACGACTAAATACGATAACGAGACCATTCACAGCAGAACAAGTAGTTGCCTTTAGAGCTAGGATAAGTAGGGTGGATAGCAGTTAAGATTAACTAAAAACCTTCAACCTAGACGTAGAACTCCTAGCTCTGGAACAGATTTCATTTCTTCTTTTTAACAACTACCGACTTTTCTCCTCGCTCACGGAATTCCCCCAATCGAGTCTCAGGTCAAGAGAGAAGAGCGGTGGCATACCTTGAGTCACTCGCTTCCATTAGGCGGCTAGTTATAATAAAATAAAAATGATCTACGAGCCAGAAAATTCAATTTTAAATTATATTTTGTTAAAATTTTTTGACCTCTTGTATCATCCCAGTGCTCAACTCTTCATTGGAAACCAAAACCAAATGTTTAGTAAAATGGAGAATAGTTTTCCTACGTGAAAAAATATTCAAAGAAAAAAGAAAAGCTAAAACTTAAAAGGAAAAAGAACCGGTAAATCCAAACTCACGATAAGATTACAAGCTAATTTGAAAATTATTTGTTACCATTATGGTTTTAGATATTAATTTTAGAAACATCAAGGAAAAATGGGTTAAACAACATGCCGAAATTGATCATTATCTAACGGTCAACCCGAATATATCTTAACTAATTGTCAACCCGAATATATCTTAACTAGTCAAAAGATCAGACCTTTGAATCCCCAAATCCCACATTTTTAGTTGAATTAGATGAAGGATCAGGCTGGCCCAATTTCAAAATGAAAGATCTGTATCAGGTCAGGTCATTGGTGTGAACAAGCACTTATACTTGTTCAACTTAAAAATAATAAGAGCATTCTTCATCTTCATTTCACTTATAACTTATAACTCCCATGTAAGAATACATATCATCCCGCTCAAATCCCATCTCCAAAACTGTGTCTAATTCCATTACAAGTTTACAACATCATAATAAACTATGAACTGTGAACCCAAATGCCTAAATGTACACCACAAACAACCTTCTCAAGCTTTGTCAACTTCTAACAACTAAGGATAACATCAAAAGGATATTACGAGGTTATAATCGACTTCTCCACGACTCTGGTTTAATGCACAACAACGCACGGTGGACAAAGTAGTTTCGGGCTTTGATGGATATTGGAACCTTCATGTTACAACCCATCAATATCCCTCTGACTATCATCTTGGGTCGCCATCATAGGCAAGGATGGGTGGGATTCCATGCGTGGGAATAACAATTTTAGACGAAATGCATCGACTCCATTCAAGTAATAATGAAAGAGTCGCTTCGCCCTTATGAACCCAAGACGACCATATAGTGCAAGTGCTCCTTTATTTGTAACTTCAGCTTCTAATGTGACCTTGAGACAAAACAACCGCAGATGGTAAGTTAGCATGTCAACTTTCTTTTACAAAGGAAACAAAACCGTTCATTGGTCCAGAAAAGGATCAGACAAGGAGAGAACAAGTAGTCCTCTCTTGAGGCCAAAGAGATTACAGAAAACAATTCCGGTTGGCAAAGATAATAAGAGAGTGGTCGCAGAATTGTTTAAAATGAGAAGACTGACATAAATACAAAAGTCAGACATTGTCCCAAAAAAGCAGTGCTCTCTCTAAAGTAGTCTTCAGATTTCTTTTGATTTTTTGTTTCACCACCGAATCCCACATCAAAGGTTTAACCATGATTATCCAGATCTATGATTCCTTTATTAAAGGGTGACTTGCAAAATAATTGCAGCTAGCATGTTTGTTCAAACAACTCAAAACATAATTAACAAAACAACAGCCATACTATTTTGCAGATAGAAACTCAACAAGCAACCACTTGGTTCAAATTGTTAAATAAAATAACAGCAAAAAGAAATCTGCTACTCAAGACAGTAATGCTGCAGATAAATTCAATAGGTCCCATCCCATTAGTTTCAAAGTCAGATCAGGTTGAGCTATTTATTACCATCTTCTTATGGGTTTCTTGGCAAGAACAGAACCAAAGAATCTTCAAAGAAAAGGAGCTTTCTTATGATCAATTTTTTGACACTATAGTTCTATTGGTTATTACTTGGTGTAATTTCTTTTTTTTTAGGATATCCGTGAGTGTTCGAACCAGCTTACGCACACCTAGACTAATTTAACGGGACAACCGTTTGACCCTACAATATTTGGTGTTGGAAAACACATAGGAATTACTAATTCCTAAAGTAGGTGACCATCATGGGGTTTGAACCCGTTATTACTTGGTGTAAATATTCTCCACTTTTCTACCATCAACATGATAGATGACTTAAACTGGAAAAAGTGAGCCACATTCAAAAGAATTTAAAGATTGATAAACATTTTAACATCATAAAATGCTATTTTTTAAAACTGACAGTGTTCAAAACCAGTTATGCACATTTCAAGTAATCAACCAGTCCTATAAGATTATTGCCTAGCTCTACAACTTTGGAATTGAGAAACTCATTAAATATTAGTATCCTATCCAACCTTAAACCCATGACCATGGTCTCAAAAATAAATAAGTTCCACAGAATCCCAGCACACATAAAACCTTGTTAATCAGGAAAGGAAATGGATTCTTTTCAAGTTTAATAAATTGAGAGTGACATTAACACCCAATTTTTTCTTTACCTCTATAGTACACCACATCAAGATTGAACTATCAACTGAACTTGATCTATTTGATAGTTAGGACACTTGAGAAGTACTCAACATCTCAAGTAACTAGCTCTAAGAGGTTTCGAAGTCATGATCTCTTGTCTAATTTAAAAGACTTTTATCCCTATATTACCAATACTTTCAGTCTGATTAATGGGTACATCACTACTTTATGTTATTACATTTCAACCCTTTACACATACTCCATTTTCTCCGTTGTAAGCAACTAATTGTCAACCTAATACTGATAGATGAAGTTAAATTACAAGTGCTAAAACAATTAAAATTTCCATATGAAAATGGTTATTGCAGACTTGAAATTATTTCCTGCAGGGTTATGAGAAAACATCATGGAGAGGACCCCAAACGGAATTTCTTTTCAAATTTCATTTATTAAAAGGCACTGACTTGGACTGAAACAGAGTTTAATGAAATGGGATGTCTCCAAATCCAACTCCAAGTGACCATGTAACATCGAAGAGAATCAGAATTTAAGGAGATCATGTCATGGAAAAAAAAAACCACTTGGGATTAAATGGAGATAACATAACAGTATAATATTGCTGAGGCATACTCAGAACTTTATTTTTCTTTAAAAGAATGTCCTGTTTGTTGATGTTTCAGGCTAGACAACCATCCAGTATTAACTCAAAGTTCAACAATTTGATTAAAAACATACAGAAGCAATCTCTAAATTACAGAGAAGATAAATCATGAATTAGCTGCTTTGACTCTAATGAATCAATAAAGGAAAAGAAATATTCACATGCATATAATACAGAGAATACCATACATCTATGATGCTGACATACCTCATCACAACCTGACTCCATCATGACTTTTATAGATCTCGTGACTAGTTCTGTAGCTACAATACAGAGGGAAAAAACGACAATCTATGAACAACTGAACTCCAGTAGGTTTATAACAAATAAAAAAAAAAGTATATTGAAACCCAATTCAAAATGGCAAAACATTATGAAGTAATGTCAATATTATGCATATAGATAAAAGATGGTATAGGAGAAAAAATTAGGATCATTCCAAGAGTAAATCAGTCATCCTTAACAAAGAGCATTAGATAGAAATTATCCTAATAACGTAGTTGTAAATTGTAATTACATCCAAATCCAAGTACAGAATACAGATGAATCTTCCTCAGAAAGCATAGCTCCAAATAAATGGGCCCATTGATAGTTCAATTATACAAGGAAAAACACTGAAAGCTTCTATATAGGATAGCTCAATCAGCTACCAGGACCATCAATTTCATTGATCACATAAAACGAGCCACTCCCAGACACAGGTCAATGGAAACCACTTCACAGAAGCCATAAAAAGAAAGAAAAATTTTACCAATGCCTTTTCCTCTATAGGGCTTGATGACGACCAACATTGCAATATACCCTCTGAAAGTGCTCCGATGCTCCCCCATCTTACAAACCACCGTCCCGACACATTTTCCTCTATGAAAGGCCTGAGAAAACAACAAAAATTAAAGAAAAATGGCGACGATCATGATTTAATTAGCCAAAACTTGATACGAAATCGAGAGTTATACCAGGAAAGAAAGTTGGGGCCAGAGGTAGACGAAGTAACGATAAGTGAATATGGAGTAGGGTTCGCTGAGTTCTTGGTCGACAAGATTCATGATAGGAGGTAAGTGATGCTCACCGCCGTAGCTTACGTACTCAATCTCCGATGCATCAAATTCAACTTTCCTTGTTTCTCCTTCTTCTCCTACGCCGTCCAATTTCGTTTCCATTCTCTGATACTCTCGCCGGAGGAGTTCGCCGTAGACCGCGGCGTCGCCTGAAGGAATCCGGCGGGCGTTTGGGGTAGTAATCGGTGAGGAAGAATTAAACTTGAATGTCTGGGAAAGTTTGAGGCCTTTGACGAACCCCTGAAAATATTCATTTGTTTAAATTATTGGAATTATAATTTGTATTAGTTAATGTTGTATAAACTTAGTATGTAAATTCGTTACAAATAAGATGTTTAAGTCATATAAATCTAAGTACACGGTAGATTCGCTTCTACTTAACTTATATTAAATTTAAATACATCTTAAACTATCATACAAAAATACATTATTTCTCGAGATATAATTGTTCATTTGACATACATCCCTTCCATGTTCTCAACAATATGGATTTTTTTTCGTTTGAAGGCAATATATTTGGGTGAGGATTCGACACATAATCTATTGATCGAAGATATGTGTCTTAGCCATGGTTTCAAATGTCCAGCAATACGTCAACATGTCGCTCGACATGTCGACGTGTCGAGATATTTGACATCGACACAGGGGAAAGTCGTTTTCCCCAAATGTCATTGACTTGTAGACTCAAATGTCGTTTTTTTTATTTAGATTATTTTATTGTCATCTTCTTCCTACCACGATTTATAATTTCTCACAGCCTCAATGAATGTAATCTGTTCAATACAACTTTCACATTTTAAGATAAAAATTTAGTAATAAGTATAACTAATAAAATCATTACGAATATAAAATTCAGAATTTACTTTATGTTCTGTTAGAAGCAGTTGACTATTACTTTTTTTTTCAAATAATGGTTGACTACTTCTTCAGTGTCTTACATATTAGGAATGCAACTGCAAATGAGATAATTACTGACTTGGTTTTCAAATATATTTCTAAATTATAATTAACTCATACTTATTTCTCTTTTCAAATTTGAATTTACACATTTTTAAACACATTTAAAAATTCTACGGTTATTTCAATCTTTATATATGTCAATATTTCACATATATTGTTCTGTGTAATTAAATACTAAATTTTGTATTAGAAATTATCAATAAAACATAATTAAGTAACAATAAACTTTAATTTAATAATTCAAATAATTTCAATGTATATATACACGATTTTGTTCCAACATTTTCCATCGCAATGAAATTTTCATAAGTAATATTACTTATGGAAATTATAGTCAAATAATTTAGATATGATGGTCAAAAGTGAATAGGCAAATTAAGCTACAATTAAAGTTTCCTTTTACTTGCAAATAATTTACATCAATCTTCATTAAAGAAAAAAAATCTTTTTTGGATATTTCCATCGACGTCGATATTTTCATAAATAAAACGGTTAGGGTGATTAATTATAGGCTAATTAAACTACAATTCAAACAATTTCAATCAATTTCTACAATTTCCATGATTTTTTCCGAAATATCCGTCAACATCAATATGTTCGTAAAATCAAGACCTCGGCATTTCTATCGACATCGACATTTCGAACACTGGTCTTAGCTAATTCAATGTGAATCTTTAATCGTAGATAAGACCACACAATTTTCGCTAACGTTATGAAGCATGTGATGTGACAGGTGTAAATTTGTACAATTCACACCTTTTAAACTTCTCATTAACTAGCTACATATATACATACACGGGTGGAAAATACCGTTCTTATTTCGAGATGTCGTTTACTCATATCTCGAAAGCTAATTAAATTGACTATGTTAATCTAAATACAGCTAAATAGATAAGATATTTTAATACCATCTTAAAAATCGATAATTCCATCTTCCAGTCTCACAATCCTTGAACTCAGAAAAAGAAAAAAAAAAGTGATAGGAGCAAAGCAAGAGAATCGTGAGTTCTAAAGCAAGATGCAAAGAGTACGAGCAGTTTTTGTTTTTCCCCAAGGATTAAATGAACTATTTAATAACATTTCCATCCTTTTTATTTATTTGCTTTATTTCAATTTATATATTGTGATAGGAATAACAGTTTGGAGATTGTGAAAAATAATTAGTTTAATCTTATATTGGTATGTAAATTTCAAATGTCCATTTTGGTCATAAATTTTTAGGTTAAATTTATTTGTCTCTAAACTTTCAAAAAAGTATATTACAGTTTTCAAAATATCAAATAATTATAAGGTTCAATCACAATTTCAATCCCGACACTTTTTACTTTTTTATCTTAATATAGATATGTGGAGGCGTTAAAAAGTATCTAACTTATCATTGAACTTTCTAAATATATTTTTTTTTCAATTCACAGACTTAATTAGATACGAAATTGAATTTTATGTTTAATCTAATAGAACTTTGACCTAATTTAATTATAAATATAAGCACTAAATTGAAATTAATTTTTTAACATATTATTACATTTAGAAATACAAGATGATACAAATTACAAGGTAAGGATTCAAACTCACAAAAAGTAGAAATGTCACCATTACTAAAGTCATGTTTGATAACTATTTTATTTTCTATTCTTTTAAAAATTAAGTTTAGAAACATTACTTTCACCTAAGGACCCGTTTGGTGACGTTTTCGATGTTTCTTGCTTCTCCTATTTTTAGAAACACTCTCAAAATTGTATAAAATTTTTGTAAATTAAACACAAGTTTGTTGTCTTTTTTTTTTTTCATTTCTCTTTCCAATTTGTTCCAAAACATAAATGAAAATACAATTTTATCATTTTTTAATCTACAAGGGTTAGGGTCATAGAGAAAACATAAACAAAAAAAAAAAACGAAAATTTTATCCCATGGATCCTAAGTTTTCCTCGTTTTGCTATAGGATTTTTATAAACATTTTCAAAATCTAGGTCAAATTAAAAAAAGAACAAATAGTAGTTTTAAAAACCTCGTATTTGCTATTGTAGTTTGACTAAAAATTTAAATATATTTTGATCTAGAGATAAAAACTTACCAATGAAATTGCACGAAAACAAGTATAATTTTAAAAAGCATAAAATAAAAAATAAAAATGGTTATGAAACTATATATTACCCAACCGACAACTGAAACCAATAAGTTATAACTCAACCGACATCTGAAATCAACAACTCAAACCATTAAATTAATATTAATAATGGTTTCAAGTAAAAAAATATTCATATACGCAGAGAAATGAAAGAAGAAGCTTGGAATTGGGTATAAATTATAATAAAAAAATACAATATAATATAATATATTGGATGCCATCCAGTAGAAAAGAGGACGCAGTGTTCGTCTCCGGTTCTCCTCATTTTTTCAAAAAGAAAAACTGCAAACAGAGTTTTATTTTATTGTCCAATATTTAAGTGGAACTTAATATACATATATAATATATATAATAATAATAAGGATTTTTGTAAAAAAAGTAAACTTTATAGGCCTAATCCACTAACAATAAAATAAAAGTCTAATGTACCTTTAATGAACACGGAACCAAACATTAATAGTTACCTAATATATTTTACTTCTTTTGAGTGTATTCAGTTTCATTTATTAAGTTGTTTTGTTTTATTTATAGATTTTAGATGAAATATTTGTTTTTTTAAAATTAAATATACGCTCTTTTACACATTATACCAATGCTAATGTACAATTAATACATCAAATTAGTTATATATTTTTTACAAAGGAATTAGTTTTATATTATGGAAAGAATCAATAACATCCAATACACCTATATAAACTAATGATATACCCAATATAGATATTGATATATTTGAAAATATAGAAGGATAAAATCAAAGAACTAAAAAAGTAAAACTTAGGGTGCGTTGGTAATAAATGTTGTAGAATTATTATTTTATCATATTATATAATTTACAACCTATTATATTTTACATGTTTTTGTAATATTTAATATATTTATAAAAGTTTCTTCTTAATATTTCTTTTAAAAAACTTGAAAACACGAAAACCTATAAATGTTGTTTTCCAAAATTTCACCACTTGAATACCACAAAATCTGAACCTAGCTTTCGAATCGAAACAATCACAAGTTCTAGCCACCTACCTTATAAATTAGTCCCTACACGTTTCCCAACACCATATGTCGTTGTAAGGTCATAGAGTTGCCCTATTATAGTCACAAGTTGGCTCGAACATTCACAAATAAAAAAAATTAATATATTATATTTCTAAATATAATACAAATAAACCACCAATTAATACATTTAGTAAAATATAATAAATTAATAAATTTAATATATTATATTTTATTTGCTTTACTTGTAACCATAACATGAAATAATATATCTATAAAAGTTCCTTTTTAATATTTCTTTTCAAAAAACCAGAAAACACGGAAACCTAAAATTGTTGTTTTCCAAATTTCCACCACTTGAATATCACAAAATTGGAACTCAGCTCTCATTCAGTGAATTATCTGAAAAAAAAATATACAACCATAAGTTCTGACCATCTACCCTTAGAAATTAGTCCCTACGCGTTTCTCAACACTAAATATTGTTGTAGGGTCAGACAGTTGTCCTATTAGTCGCAAGTTGACTCGATCAACACTCAAGAATAAAAAAAAATCACAAGTTCAGATCAGAAAAGGAAAGACGTAACTAGATTGGATCAGATACACCTTTACATTACTCAATACTCACGGTTGCCACGTCAGCATGATATAAAAAACGGATAGCGTAAACAAACGAAGTATGGTAGTCGGAGTCTCATAAGGTACGTAAGAAATGTTCGAATAATAATAATAATGTAAAAAGGGGAGGGAGGGAGATGACGGAGAGTCCAAGGCGAAGAGGCGCCAAAAGGCGATTGATGGAGTAAAATGCGGGTAGTGCATGCAATTGCAAGCTCAGAAGTATTGCTCCACCTGTAGCCCTCCTCCGCTCCCCAGTTTTCATCTCCCTCCACCGTCCATTCGTCTCTCCTTTTCTGCCCATTATCCACACCAATCTAATTTAACCATGGTTAACTTTTAACCCCTCCCCTCCCATCTCTTTTTCCTCAACGCCTCCTCCACATTTGTCACTCCCCATTCCCCTTCTCCTCCTCTATTTCAGCCCCCCTCCCCCTCTCCCCTTTCCTCATAATGTCATCTTCCCAAAAATAGCATATTCCCACTCCTTACCCCTTTTAATTTTCCCCCCCTCTTTCATCCCTTCAAAAAATATATACATACATATATATATATATATATATATATGGAGCACCCGCTTTTTCAGCTGGAGCATTATCACGCCGCCGCCGCCACCGACGGACCCTTCCCAGGCGACCTCGCCTCCGCCGTCCCCAGCTTTGGCGCCGCCTGCGTCCACCGCAAGAAGCGTATGGCCAGACAGAGGCGCTCTTTTCCACCTTCCTCTTCGCACGTGCCGCCACCCCAAGTTCTCCCCCTCACTCCCATCCCCGCACGGGTACTCTACTCTACTCTCTCTCTCCCTCACTTCACAATTTTTTTTCTTTTTTATTAACTCTGACTGGTTGTCAGATACTTAATAGGGATTAATCATATAAAAAAAATTTCAATATTATCTGTTCAGCAATAATTGATATATATTTATCACCAAAATCAACGCTAAAATTTTAAATGTAGTAAAAAATTAATTTGTTCATCTTTATCCTTAAATAAAAGAAACTTTCTAACAAATTAATTTTTTACTAAATATTATATAATTCTAAGAAAGTTTCAATATTTTCCTCCTTATTCTCACTCTCCACTGTTTTTTTTTTATAATTTAATGGTGGTTAGAAGAGATTTGAATTTAAATATTGTCGAATTATATAATTTGGGGGAATTTTCAATATTTGAATCTCTCCTGCGCGTCGATCCATCCGAATTAGGTCCAGGACTGGGCAATTCAAATTTTTAAATTAGGAATTGGAAAATAATAATTATGATTTTTTTTTTCAGGAAGGTGGATATTTTTGAATTTGTGGGGAGTGGGGTTAAGGTGGTAATTTGGCAGCGAGTTGAGTTAATTAAGCATTTAAAGAAGGGAGCAACTTTGTTTTATATATATATAGAAAGTGATTATTACAAGAATCCAAACCCAAACACATCTTTCTAGTTGGATTATTCTTAAAATCAGTTTCTCGATGGAATTTTATTGTTTTAGGAAATTAAATTAAATGTCCCCAGACAGTATGGTTTCGAAGCTAGCGAATTTGAATTATGGTGTAATTTAATTAATTTTAAATGTTTTTTCTACTTTTGGTCCACCAGACACAACAATGTTAATGTTGGGACACATTAATTCTTGTGTTTCATTTTTTTCTTTTTAATGTTGATTTTTGAGTTGGTCGTGTTGGGAGCAGTGTTTTAAGCACTGGGTTTTTTTTTTTTTTTTTTGAAAAAATAGTTTCAAAACAAAATTATGAACACTAATTTTGTAATTAATCTGACAAAATTTGTGTACAGGTAATTGATCCGAGGAGGCTGAAGTTTCTTTTCCAAAAGGAGCTGAGGAACAGTGATGTTAGCTCTCTTAGGAGAATGATACTCCCAAAGGTTTTAATTTGTTCAACAAAATAATTTATATTCATATGCTAATTAATTTAATTTAGATAATATAATTAATGTTTTAGTTTTAATTAATTAATTTTGATCAGAAAGCAGCTGAAGCTCATCTGCCAGCTTTGGAGTCCAAAGAAGGGATTATTATGACAATGGATGACTTGGATGGGGCACATGTTTGGAGCTTCAAATACAGGTTCGTGTCATTAAGATCCCGTTTGATAACGATTTTATTTGAAATTTAGTCAGTAGACGTAATTTTTTAACATTGCAGGTTTTGGCCAAATAACAATAGTCGAATGTATGTACTTGAAAATACTGGTAAGCTCTCTTTAATGGTATATATCTTTATTGTTAATCCAAGCTCTCTTTAATATCTAATACTCTATATTTATCCGTTTGATAACTATTTTTGTTTTATTTTACAAAAAGTATGATTGTGGTAAGTTATTTGACTGGAGATAAAATCATCATCAAATCTGTTTCAGTATTTATTTTGGTATTGAATTTTGACAGGGGACTTTGTCAATGCCCATGGCTTACAACTTGGAGATTTCATCATGGTTTACCAAGATCACCAAAATCACAAATATGTATGTTTTTGTTTCTCTCTTTTTTCTAAGAGAATATTTGCAGGAGTTATTCCTTTGCTTGTTTGCCCTTAATCCAATTAATAATGGATCAATTTTCCTCTTCTCTTAGGCCATTCAAGCCAAAAAAGCCTCCGAGCAAGAGATATATTCCGACATAGCAAAGAACGTCGTCGACGTCGAGATCAACGACATCATCTTTAGCGACTACGATGATGTTACCAAAGCCAACCCCATATACATGCCTTATCCAACCGTGGACGATGATCCCGGCATGTCGTTCATCTACGACACCAGTTCTGCCTTCGCGGACGACTCACCCTTCGACTTTCTGGATGGATCAATGACCACCAACTACTCGAGAATGGGACCTCTTGAAGGATTCGGGTCGGTCGAAAACCTATCTCTCGACGACTTCTACTAAGAGACGGATCGATCGAGAGAGGGTGCATGGTTAATTAACTACATAGTAAAGAAAACTCCTGCATGGTTTCACAACAAGGTCAAATATTAACTTGAAAATCCTTTGGGGACGAAGGGTTTTGACTTGATATTTGTACTGTCTATTTTGGTACAATCCTTGTTTTATTTTGGTACTAAATGTGTGTGACCATGCACGTTTGTATAATAAAAGTGTCAAACTTTAAGGTTGTTTAGCTTATCTTAAATAATAGTACATTAACTTTTCATCACTTTGTTTACTATTTTTTATATCATATAGTTTTCAATTCTCTATTAAAAAAAAAAAGTCAATGGAAAATCTAGATGTATCATAGGGCACCATATTTTTGCACGTAATCATTGCTTTAATCTCAATCTTTAAACATATGATAGATTTAAAAAAAAATGTTATCATAGACTTTTGATTGTTTTTTTTTATCATGCCACTGTGTTGTGAATGATTATTTTAAATAGTATTTAAAAAATTATGATGGATGAATTGAACCGATAATCTAAATTATGGTAAATTTAATCTGCTATAATACCCTTAATGCTAACTTGTTGGGCTTACTTATGGGCTTGATCAGAGAAATCATCTAATCCATCTAAAAATTTAAGTTAATGGATTACAATAAATTTAATTTTAGTTTGGTACTCTTTCAGTTTTTTTTCTTTAAATTTTATTTTAGTCACTATATTTTCAACATTGGTTCATTTTGGTTATTCTACTTTGAAATATCCATTATTTTAGTCATTGTATTTTTAAAAAGGGACCATTTTTTGCCTTACTTTTGTTTTTAATCTCATTTTTTTATCACAATTTCAACACGACACTATACTCAATATATTTATTTAAAATGTACCATGATTTTATATTAAATGGTTTTCATTATGTTGAGAATTTGTGTTAAAATTTTGACAGTAAGAATAAAAAATCGTCACTTTTTAAAAGTACAGGAATCAAAACAAACATTCTAAAAGTACATGGATCAAAATAAACCAAAGTTAAAAGTATAGTAAATATTTTGAAAATATATAGAACCAAAATAAATCAAACCTGAAAGTCCGGAGAAAGCCGATATTTTAACCGATATTTTAACATAGTTATTATGTATAGTTGTAAAATTAATGTCTATTCGCTACAAGAACGCCCATAGCTTAACCACAAGTTTCCCCAAAAAAGAAAATGAGGATTTGGAATTGTTTTTCATAAATAATGTTAAAACCAAAAAAGAAAAAAAAAAGTATTATGATAACTGTACGAGATTCCTCCATATCACCAACGAATACCATGATTTCCATATAAATAGAGTGCGATTTCATGATTAAATACAAAAATATTGTACAATAGATTTCACTTGCAGATTAATTAAATTGTCTCGCCTGTTGATTAATTAGATTATCTTTAATGTCATGATCTACTAATTAATTAGATTACCAATATGATAATTAGTTAGATTATCTTTCAAATCACGATTAGAGATGAATAAACCACCACTCAACCCAATTTATTTATATGGATTCTCAACGTTGCCTTCACTTGTAGGTTTGGATAATTGACAAAACCCAACAAATGAAAATCAATATAAATGGAGAAAAAACAACAATGCAGGGGTTCGAGCATAGGACCTCATAAGTCATACCATGTTAATATTCATGGTTCCAAACGAGCATCCGGTCCAAAATTGGGATCCGACCAATATCGATGAACCAAAAGAGCCACCATCTTGAGAAGACATGTTAAGGATAAGGATCCCACATTGATAAAATAAGATATCTTACCGGAGTTTATAATACATGTAAATTTTGTACATTGCATTAGCATGACTACCAGGTGGAGACCATGCAAAAAGAAAAAAAGAATTTGAGTTTTTTTTTCGTGGTCCCTGTTACACGACTTTCCCTCCATCTTTTGATCCCTAAGCTTCATATCATTTCATCTTGGAAGACCTATCTCTTTCTAATGTTGTTGAGTATCCAAATATTTTTGTCCTCCTCACCGCCTCCACCCTTCTCCTTATTTCTCTCTTCTGTTCACTATCAAACATTTCCCTAATATCTATGGTAAATACACGGCGGATTGGAACTAGGTCGAGAAGGACTTGGTTGGTAACGTTTTCGTTTCCAAATTTCCTAAGAAATCTAAGTATTTTACAAGTAATTATAGACTCGTTTGATAATGTTCCTGTTTCTTTATATTTAATGAAGAAAAATGTATTGCGTGGTTCCAACCTCTAAGAATTTAAGTATGACAAAACGATATTTTTATTTATGTTTTGAAACAAATGAGAATGTTCACAAAAAGGGAGAAATAAGAAATAAAGTTAGTTGTAAAATGCTTACCTTTCTTAAGAAAATTGGAAACAATAAACAAGAAACGGAGACGTTACCAAACCGGCCATATGTTTCTTGTTTCTCATTTTTTTGGAACATTCTCAAAATTGTATACAAATTTTGGAAACAACCGGTTTCTTCTTTCGTGTTCCCATTTTCAATTTGTTCCAAAACATAAATAAGAAGATTGTTTTATCACACTTAAATTTATGGATGTTGGGATCATGCAATTCATTTTTTCTTAATTAAAAATGAAGAAACAAAAGCAAGCAAGAAACGAACGTTACCAAACGAGTCCAAAGTTTTCAAAGGTAGGATGTTGTGCCACCGTCGTTTTCTGGCCACAACAATAAAAGAAAGAAAGAAATTGAGGGTTAGGTCTTCTTTTTTAATAAATAATTTTTCAAAAAAGAAGTTAGTTTTAAAACTCATTATAAAAAAATATAATTCGAATTGTAGGATCTACCACCATTCACGACTAGTATAGTTACTAGGTGGAGACCATACAGAAATAAAGATTTTTCTTTCTTAGTTCATCTCTAACTAATATGTATCTTACTTTCCTTCCTTTTCATTTCACAATCATCATGTTCAAAATTCTTTTTTATACAACATGTGTGGGTGGGGGTTCGAACCCACGACCTCTTGGTCAAAGATTGTCAACAATATGATATTTGGTATCTTTTTTTTATTATTTAAATTCTAATATTTTAAAATTTTTTTGTTGTTGTTTTTTTTTTTTGGGATAAAAAGATTTGAGCGGTTGAAGGTTTGGAAGGTGGAGCATTCAAACAAATTTCAGTTAAAAAGTTTAGTCCAAAATATCAACTAATTAATATATAATTAGTTTTTCTTTAGATAATATAAAATTTTATATAATTATGTGTTCCATAGGTACATATTTATGCCCAATAAATTATTTATTTCATTTTTCATAAATAATGTAATTTCCTTTAAAGAATAAATAAAAAATAGAGGTAATTTAAAAAATACGATGCACGAATTTGTAGGATAATGACACAATTCTCACAAAAATCACGATTTTCATAGAATCTAAATAGGAGGAAAGATTTAAACTTTGAGACCTTATTAATAAATTTATTAATTGAAAAAGATTCATAGTTTTTATAAGATGGTGCTTAATAAAGAGGAGAAAGTTTTTGCTTAATATTGGCAAAGGATTTAATGAAGAACATTTAGACAAATTTAACTTTTCATCACTTTGGTTGCTATTAATTATTATATTATATACAGTTTTCAATTCAACTATAAAAGAATGAAATATATATAGATTTAGCAACATAATGCTTAAATCCAACCAGGAGTATGAAAATAGTCCTTAAAAAATACCCATGACTAGTCACAATTTTACAAACATGGAAAGAAAGAAAGAGTTCATCTTTTTTTTTCCAACCAACCACGGTAATTAGTACATATTTTTTATCGAGAAGTTATGAGTTTGAATCATGCTCTCAACAGGTTTTTCATAAATAATGTATTTATTTAAAAGATCAAATAAAATAGAATAATTTTTAAATTAATTACACAAATATGATAGATGAATAATAGGATAACAGATTTAAAGAAATCTTTGTGAATTAGATTGTCCCTAAATATTATCAGATCTTTGAATTAGATTGTCTCTCAATTTTATCAGATTATTTATTTGACAGGCAGCATGGATGCCAGATGGAAACCATGCAGAAATTTAGATTCTATTTCTGCCCCCTACTCTGACTCTACTCTGAACCCTAGCACTCTACCCTTCTCCATTTCATTTTATTGCCAAACTCTGACCTCGGGTTCTTCGCTAGCTTCTTCTACAAACGCTCTTGTCACCACATTGATTAGGGAAGAGAATGATCTATGATATATAAGAGAGGACCATTATCATCTGAGACTGCCGTAAGAGCTATGTCCAAAACGAACAATGCCATATCATTGTGGTTCACAGACTTCGCCTATCATTTTATTATTCATTGTCAAGGTCAAGTATTTTTGTCTTCCTCACCGTCTCCACCTCTCTATTAAGTATCAAATATTCGTCCGACCCTTATCTTTTATAATATATAATAAATACATGGATGAAATATGTATATATATTTTTCTTTTCTGCTGAAATTATTTCTCACGAAAACATTATGCACCTAAATGTTTTGTCCATTGAAATGGGGTCTTGAAGTTTGGAGTCGCCACTATTATTTTAGCCACCACAAAATGAAAAGGAAGAAAATTGAGTGTTATGACTTTTTTCCCAATAAAAACATAAACAATAAATTTCTCACAAAGATTATGATTTTGCAAATTAGATTCTCCCTTAAGTTTTACCAAATATCTATTCGATAGAATATAGCTGCCAAAGGAAGAACATGCAAAAATTAAGATTATCCAGTATATATAATTAAATTTTTTAAGCAATAAAAACTATTTATAATTTGTTATTCCATAGGCACCATATTTAAGAATAATATAGAAAAAGGTGATTTTCAAACAAATTTTTGGAGAATCGAACTTACGCCCTTTTGGTTATGATCAGAAAGAAACAATGGAGAGTTGGAGGACTATTCTTTTCATAATTAAACAAATGTATTTATTTAAATAGTTTTTAAACTATTTACACAAATATGAAAAATGAAAATAATAGCACAACAACACGATTTAAAAAAAATCTCAACAATTTTCATAATCTTAATAATAGATTCTCCATTTTATTTCATCCACAAACTATAATCTTTAACTCTCCGTGTCAAAATTTTTTGTCCTCTATCTCTCTCTTTTTGCTTTTAATTAAGCATCAAACATTTTAGTCCTTCTGACCATTTTATTAAATATATAATTACATAATTTTTTACCATTTTCTATTTATAGGGTATTTCATGGGCTTGAGGTGGACTTAGACCCATGTGATTTTAAGTCCTTGTCATGTGTCACAATCCAATTACAATTAGGTCGGTTATGTTATATCATCAAACAGGGACAGATTTTGATTGGACTAAATGATTCGTGGTGCAATCTATGATATTGATCCTGTTAATGTCCCAATAAAATATGAATCTTGTGCAAATTTTTGATTAACTATTTTTTGATACATTTTTATACCAATTAATCAAAATACGAATTTTGGTCAAATTTTTTATATTATTATTTGGCAATAAACTTTATTTGAATTTTAGTAGATTGTATGTTGTACCTTAATTTCAATTTCAACTTTTGATTTGGGATAAATTTTGGAATATGCTCAAATTTTGATTTGAAGTAAATTTCCAATTCTACCGAAATTTTGTCTTCTAATAAAATTCTCGATATATTCAAAGTTGGCTTGAATTTATAATAAAATTTGAATTTTACTCCAATTTCAATACGGGTAAAATGAAATTCCAATTTAATTCGACTTTGGTATTCTAAGAGATAAACATGCCCCAGTTCATTGTCAATAAAACTTACCTACCACATGGCGAGATCATCTACGACCGACTTCGTCAGCTCATCTATGGCCAAGCTCTTAAGCTCATCTACAGAAGAGCTTCTAAGCTTATCTATGAAAAATATCCTAAGTTTATCTAGGAAGATTTCTTAAGCTCATCTACGGAAGATATCTTAAGCTCATTTAAAAGGAGCTCCTAAGCTCATCTACGGAAGATATCTTGTAACGTCCCAGACTCGGGATTTGGACCAAAACGGAATCTTCCTGGGCTTGGGCCGTTACATAATGGTATTAGAGCGGAACGTCTCCCAGTACGCCGATACCACATCTGAATAAAAGGGATCCTGAGATCGTGTAAGAATGGTTAAGAAAATGTTTAAAAAAATTGATAGTTACTACCTATACTAACAAGATGCACCTTTATTTTCGATAACTCAATCGTAAGAATTCTAACTTGGAACAATATTCGATTTCTTAAACATCAAATCGATACAAGTCTACCTAAGGCCATGAAATAATTGATAGGATGAAATTGATGGAAAAACTAAGAAATTTGAAAACAATAAAAGAAAGAAAAACAACGATTACAAGCCACTCTTTCAAACCTAAAAGTAATATTTTGCCAAAATCTAGTTGAAATATGATTTTCTTTATTTACATAAATTACTTATTTTTTTTCCCTCGAAACAGTATGCAGCTGGAATTGTGAAGTGATCAAATCCTCGTTCATTCCTCGTACAGTTCTACCGAAAACCCTAATTCGTTTCGTCGATTGATTGCAATTAGGTCTTGAAGTTCCGAAGGTAGGGTTCTGCGCCACGTTAATGGCGGAAACTACCAGTAGAGAGGAGACCACATTTGACGCCAAGCGTAAACCTGACCCCTGCTGCGAAGCAAAAGAGGAGCATTCGAACAAAATTCAAAAGCTCGAAGTGGTTAAGGACGAATCTTGCCATGATGTGAAGAAAAGTGAGAATGGAGACCATAAGCGGAGTGATGAACACATTGATGACGATTCTTTGGCTGCCGAAGGGAAAGACGGTGAAGTTGGAGCTGGTGTAGATGCGGGAGAAGCAGATGACGAGGAAGACGATGAGGAAGATTACGAGGATGAGAATGACGAAGTGGACGAAGAGGAAGACGCCAGTGAAGCAGTCGAGGATCGTAAGGGGAAGGGCATCGTGAAGGATGACAAAGGAAAAGGGAAATTGATAGAGGAAGACGACGACGACGACGACGAAGATTCCAGTGACGGTGGAAGCGAGTTGGGCTCTGAAGAGAGCGATTTGTCGGATGATCCGCTCACGGAGGTCGATTTGGACAATATCCTTCCTTCAAGGACGCGGAGGCGGACGGTTCATCCTGGAGTTTATTTTGCTAAAGATCTGGGGAACGATGACGATGATAGCAGTGATAGCGATGCTTGAAAGCAGGAAGGTCAGTAAAACTCCGCAATCGAACCTTGAAGTCAGTAGAAGTTGTATGAGTTAATATTTCTCACTTTATCTTCTTTAGGGATAATGCAGCAATGTAATGAGTTTCCCCCATATAAATTGATTTTGAAGGTTACATGTTTTTTCCCACTTTGATATCCAAGCTTTGAGGATTGCCTGCATATTTTGTTTTCTCTAACGTTCCTTTAAGTTTTCATTGGGAAATCTGTAATTCTTCACCAATTGGAGATGTTAATAGTGTCAATACTCCTGCAATTCATTAGCTTTGTGAAAGCTGTCGCTTCAGACTTAGTTCATCACTTCCCTTTGGGATTTTTTAACTCTAGCTCCATTGAAGTAAAACTTTGTGCTAAAGATCTTCTCCTCTCAGCTCTACTGCATTAAAATTTGTCATTAAGAAGTACTTTGATTGAGAAGAATAAAATATTGGGCTAAAGATCTTCTCCTCTCAAGCTGTATTGCATTAAAACTTTTCATTAAGAAGTACCTTGAGAACAATAAAACTTTGTGCTAATGATCTTCTCCTCTCAAAGACTATAATAATTTAAATGCTCTTGAAGTGAAAATTTTCCATGGAGAAAGACTCACTTGATGAAAATAACGTGCTAATCTGTGAGGGAGTAATCTTGTTCAATGAGAGAATTCTTCTTTACATATCTCTTTGAATTTTTCGGCTTCGCTCTGTCTGTGTTTCCCTTTTATCTTCCCCATGAAAAAACATCTGTGTATATCTGCAGGAATAGTCACGTTTGGTGTTGTTATTTGCTGTTTAATAGTGCATTGGACCATATATGTGAGTCCTCAGTTTAGGTTTGCCATCATCATTCTTTCTTCTATCCGTTAGGCTTGTTTATTTGAGAAAATCTTATCTGTGGTATGTTGTAGAGATGCTGGTATAGTACTATGTTTCCTTATGCTCATGTATCTGTTTGATATTCTCTCTCATATATATATATATATATATATATGTATGATTTGGAGAGGGGGTAGGGGGTGGTTTTAAGAAACAAGGCATGTACTCATAGTAAAGGAACTCGGAAAGAACTTGGGCATAAAACTCCGTTTGGATGCTAGCTAACAAGTCTGATCTAACTTTGCCATCATCTGCAAAAGAATTCTGTGGTTTTCTTCTGACAAAATTTGTCTAACAAGTAGTCTAGATTGCGATGAGCCAAGTAACATTGTCCTTGCCTACCGACAATGCCCTTTCCAAAATGGCATGAAAAATTCTTCATTTTGATGAGGATTGTGCTGTGCCAGCGTAGGCAAAAATATCGAGTTGAGAAGATTGGAATCTATGAGAATTGGTATTGGATATTTAATCATCATAACCAGTGAGGAGAGACTGAAATACTCAGATTCTTCTTGCATGTATTCAGTTTTTTTAGAGCATGAGAAGAACTTTACTTTCTTAGACATGGATTTCCCCCAAGTGTGGGTTAAATCTCTCATTAACACAATAAGTTGTTTGAAGAAAGTGTTGTAGGAAAGCTCACTAGAATAGAACCATTAGGCCCCAAGGGGCAGCCCAGTTGGCAAGGACTTGGGGTCTCTTAGTGGCTTAGAGGTCTCGAGTTAGAATCTTCTTGTAAGCTTAATATCAAAAACCCTGATGTCTCCTGGGTCCAAGCCTTAAGGCGGGTGTAGGTGCCCGTGGGTATAAGGGAGCGAAGCTTCGACTCCCAGTTCTAACAAAAAAAAAAAAACTAGAATAGAACCATCAAGTTCCATGCTCTGGAATCCAGGAGACTGACTGAAACACATTCCCATCCATCTCTCAATCTCTTTCATGGCTTAAAATTTTGGATCCCTAATGCTCTTCTGATTACTATTTACAAGTGGATACAGTTTTTGCAAAGAAAGCATGATTGAGCAGGGATCTTCCAATGCCTACTTTTCTGAAAAGAAGAATTACATTTGAAAGTTACATTGGAAGCAGTAGATTTCTTCTTGCTGTAACTGATGAAGATATTACTGACTTGAAAAACAACCGTGAAAGCTCTCATTTTAACTGTTTTACTGCGCTCTGTGATTCTAGAGAGGTGGGAGGAATCTTTGATTTAAGTTTATTCATCTGGGGTCAGGATGCTCTGAACTCAAATCAGTTTTCGATTTTTTTTATTGATTTATTATTATTATTATTATTATTATTTGTTGGTTTTGTTCTACTTTTTGTTTGTTCAGTTCAAGAATGGCTCGTTCTCTTTCATTTCTCTTGCGTCTGTCTGCCGACAGGGAATCTATTCCATTCTAAATACTGATAAATATTTGATGTGGATGGGTATTTTTGTTAAGGAAATCGAGAACTAAAATTACTTTAATTAAGAAATAAATACTTTACCTGTCAAGTTACAGGTTAAAAAATACTTTTGGTCCATGTATTTTGCCCAAGTTAGTTCTTGAATTTTAGATTGTAATGGTTTTATCTTTGGAATTCCAAATTTGGGTTACAATTTAGTCTTGATTTAGAGAATTAAATGTCTTTATAAATTACAAAGAAGAAATCGAAATGTAATAAAAAATTGACACTCGGTTTTGATGAGATTTTTGTAGAATTAAATTGTTACAATTTTTTAACTATAGAGATTAAATTGTTACCGATTTGAGATTATATGAAATTCCTTACTTCAAAAAAAAAAACCTAAATTATATATCTTGCTATAATATTCCAGGTGAAATTTTTTGTATAATTGATATTTTATATTTGTATTGTATATCATGAATTGATATCAATTAATCTTTAATATCGTTTTCAAGCTTTCCAATTTCTGCCAATGCCTTTATTCCTCGACTAACATGAAAATAAATCATAAACAAGGAGCCCATGTTTATCAATGTGAAGGGTTTTTTTTTTTGGAAAAAGGAAAAAATTTATGGGCAACATCAAACGAACTTTGTGTAGATAATTGAGAAATCGTCAGATTTTGAAGCCCGAGTTTATGAAATCTTGTTCCACTCAAACAAAGTCGAGATCTTAAATATATTTATAATCTTAATTTTAATAATTTGTTCTTTGTAAATGATTAATAATGTTTTGTTTAATAATTATGTTCGATTTCAAATTCAAACACCAACTAGAATATATCTCAACTAAAACATTTATAATGTTTTAAAATTTTATGGTTAAAATGTAACTCTTTGGCTTTTTTAACAAATGTAACAAATTTGAGAGTATTTGAATCTTGAATGAATCTCTTAGGTGTAATTATCTGATAATTACGGGGAACAATCAAATGCTAAATATATAATTTAGTGCCTGTGTATTTTTTTTTTAAAAGTTTCAAATTTAGTGTTTTTCTTTTTAAATTAGCGCATGCATAAATCTTGATTAAAGAAATTCAACCAAATTGCAAAAACTAGGGAGATTATACATAACGGTATTGTGCTAGTCACACTCACACACAAATTGATGCAAGTTTGTGTGAAGCTTAAAGAGAGTTAAAGTTTTATAACGTAATTATGAGACATTTTTCTCTACAAGGCAAAACTTCAAACCACACATATACTAAAAAGGTCGAAAATTCAAATCCTCATCCACACATGTTGAAACAAAATAAAAATAAAAAAAATCGGATCTCTAACAAAAAAGATAAAATGAACCGAACCCGACATATTCCTCCAACAACCTACTACCATCCAGTAGCCCCAGTTTATTATTTTGTTTTTCCCTCTTTGAAGAGATGAATAATTTCAACTTTCTAATCGCGTAGAATCAAATTAAGCTCAAAAGACAGAAATTAAAATTTATTGTTTAGTTGTTCACGGTAGATAAATAAAAAGAAAGTATATATTATTTTATTGAAATGTTTTTAATAATAATAGTAATAATAATATATAATATCAATTATATATAATAAATATTTAATTAAATCAATAAACCTAATAAATAAAAATTGAAAATTTCATATTTATTATAAAAAAAGGAAAAAAAAAAAAACTTACAAATATCAAGTTACTTATTAAGCAGGACTCATATTCAAGTTATTTGAAATTATTGCAAATCCAAAAGTTTTTTAATTCCCTTTCTTACTCACCGAGAAAACCCTACTCTGCAACGAGAATTGTTTGAACTCTGTCCACCAAATTGACGTCTCCTTTTCAGACTCTTGATTATCTCTTTCGTTTTCCCCTTTCTCTTCTTCTTCGGTATGAATCTGACTCTGACTTTTCTCTCAATTGAACTTTTCTTTCGCCATAGAACTTTGCATTCATCAATCAGCTGAAATGGGTCTTTCAACAGGTAGAGACAGCCACCATGTTCTTCCACATAGTGTTGGAAAGGAATATGCAGCTGCACCCTCGGCACTTCGGTCGTAACCTCCGTGAGAATCTGGTTTCCAAACTCATGAAAGATGTCGAGGGGACTTGCAGGTTTCTTAACTTTTGCCCCCTTTTTATTTGCTGCAACGTTGCTTTTGATGTTCTTTTCTTTTTGTTGACATTTTCTGAGAAAATTCCATGGACAAAATGAAGAGCTGACTCGATCTTAGATTCTGAGGTCCTTGGGTGGCATCCCATTTTCTTTGTTTAACTCGTAAAGTACTATAATTTCTTTCACTTTCTTCTGCCTTTTCGTTTAGTAGTATTATTGGGTGGTTTGATGATGTGAATAATACATCGAAAATATGATTGTTAGAAAGGGGTTGGGCTTCTGAGAAACACGTGAAAAGACAGAGGTGGAATTGATTGGCCAAATTGGAACCACACCTATCACAAAGATAGATACAACAAGACCGCCTCAATCATGTTAGAGGAATAGCAAATGATAATTTAAGGTCTTCAGAAGTGCATTAAACTCACCATTAGAGACAAATCGCCATAGAGAACCTTTGTATTGAATCATTGGTAATTGGTATTAATCATGTGAAGAGCCACAATTCCAGTGAAAATTATAATTTTCTTTAGAGTATTTAACTTCCATAGCCTAGAAAAGGAGGGATGGTGAGTATTATGAGAAGAAATCAACTGATTAAAAAGAGATTTGTGCAGCTGTTTTGTAATTATCAGGTAGGTTTTATTCTTTAGATTGAAGGCCCTTTCTTTAGGCAGGTCTCTAGCTTTTGGGCTGGTTTTTTTTGTATGTCCTTGAATATGTGCTTTTGTTTTCATTTGTCTCAATGAAAAGTTTAGTTTTTTATTAAAAAAGAGAGAGAGAGAGAGATTTGGAAGAGAAAGTTACATAGGTTGATAGGAGTAAGGTCCAGACATTACTATCCTAGTACATGAGTGGCTGCTAATCCCTTCCAAAATAGTAAGAAGGGAGGGAACTTCATCAATGTTTCTATTAAAAAAAGTTCCAACTCTATGTTAACTTTATGGGACGAGTAGAAAGTTTTATGGTGGAAGTACAAATTATGGATGTGGGTGTCAAATGGTTGAATTTTTAGAGGGATTGAGAGGCCTTGGGAAGAGGTGCGGGATGTTGTTAGGTCCAACTCTTCCCTTTGGGCATCTATTTTTAAGTCATTTCGTAATTATCAGTTGAGCTTTATTCTTTTGGATTGAGTGCTTTCTACACAGTTAGATTTATGACTTCTTTTGTGGAGCTGGTTTTTTTGTATGCTCTTATTTTTTCTTTCATATTCCATAATGAAAGTTTGGTTTCTCATTAAAAAAAAAGATATATATATATATATATATATAATTATATGTATGGTCCTCATTACCATAAGGATAGAAATGATTTTTGCAATGAATCAGAGCGTTTTTGGGTATTGTTGTGAAAAACGATGTTTATAAGGTGGTCATATGAAACTTGGGGAAGATGATCAGTGTATGGAAAAGTTTAGTTTGCTGATTGAGCAATTGGAATTGATGGATATTCCTATGTCTAATGGGAAGTTCGGGCAAGTATGAGGGGAAATTTTGTTTTTCTTTAAGATTGACAAGTTAAGATTCTAATTATGTTCCCTAAATCTTTTGACTTTACTACCCTGCTGTTTAATTCCCACCCTTGCCTTTCCAGTCAAAGACAGAGACCTAAAATTTAGGGGACAAAGTGACGACCAATTTTAGCAAAAAACACTCGAATTTGACCATTCCTTACTAGACTGGCCAGAATGATCTACCCTTCTTGTTAGAACAGAGAAATGCAAATTTACCTCTTGCCTTCAAGGATTCAAACCAGGGAAAGACATTCTCCTCTGAAGCCATGTACAAAGGCTCAAAACTACGAACATCATCTCTTACTATTTCCTTAATATGATAGAGGGATCAAAATCGATGGTTGCTTAAGTTTTGCTCCCTCGTATTTTTATTGTGCTGTGCTGCATGGTAGCATAAAATCCTATTAGAGAATAGACCAATCCTTTTGCTGCATATGCATGTCGATCCATGAACAGAAGAAAGCAAATAAAACCAGCTCGATGGATGATATTTCTTTTGTAAGCTTGATATTTCATTCAACTTGTAAACAGTTTGTAGGATTTCATTATTAAGAAACTTTTACTTTGGCACAGCGGACGACATGGTTTTGTAGTAGCAATTACAGGAATTGAGAATATTGGGAAGGGATTGATTCGTGACGGCACAGGTTTTGTCACTTTTCCTGTTAAATACCAATGTGTTGTTTTTCGACCATTCAAGGGAGAAATCTTAGAAGCAGTTGTTTCAATGGTAAACAAGGTAAGTGGGTTTATGCCACATTTTTTAGCTATCTAGTAAGTAATTAATGAAGTCTTTAAATAATAAATATGAATATGACCGCAATCACAACTTTTGTAGATGGGTTTTTTCGCTGAAGCTGGACCTGTTCAGATTTTTGTTTCAAACCATGTAAGTATATATTTATAAAATATTCCAATTATCTTTTACGTCTCTCATATTTTTCAAACCACCAAGTATCTCCTCTGGATTGGGGCTTGGATTTTTTTTTGTAAGATAAATTGTTCCTTACCAAATATAAATGGTTGTGGTCATCTCATCAATGAGATAGTTCAATGTTTCTCATAAAAAAAGAAATATGCGTGTGTGGTGGGAGTTGGGATAGCATGGCACTGATGATTGGAGATATTTTTTTTATGCCGATTAAACTTGTCATGTTCAGAGAGCTGTGTAATGTTGTATTTAGTGATAAGAGTAAACTGCATTATATGAAAAAGCGAACTGTAAAAAATCTTGAAAAAGAGATTCAAAAATTTATTACAATGCTCTCACTGAGTCGCTGACTCTAGTTCTTACAGCGTTTGATGTATAGTGAAGTGTTCAAGTAAGCCAACACATTTTCTTATTAGTTTCTAGTTTGTTCCTTTGATACTGTACCATGTTGAATTAAATATTGCTCGTCGATGGGATATGTTTGCATAATTGTATTTGATAAAACCCAAACAACCAAAAATATATTGAAATATAAATGATTGAAGAACTAACAAAATTACCCAAGTATTCAAGTTACTTGGAACCTCTCCCTCTCCTCTCTTGAGGTACCACTCAAGCCTAAACCAACTAAATCAATGCCTACCTTCATCTATTCCCCCTCACTCTATTTATAATAAATTCCCCTAACAACTTTCCTAATTAATTACTAATATACGCTTAATACCCTAATAATATTCATAATTCTATCCTTATAGCATTCCCATCAGTAATACACATGCATCTCATTCTTGGCAACCCTATACATAAGTTATCATCTCCAAGCTTTTCTTTTCAATATAAATCGTACCCATTCCCGACTCTAAATACTACGTCTTATTCACACAAACTAATTTCTTAGCTTTCCATTCTGGAACTTCCCATTATTAGGCTTCATAATTGATGCCAACATAGCAAATGCTTCGTAATTGAATTAACTCTCTCTTAACTGTATTTGCAACATCAACGACTTGGGTTTTACTTCTATTGAAATTTTTTCTTCATAAATGTGCTTAATGTTCAATGGATTCATCCTACATTTTGCGTTTCAGTTGATACCAGATGATATGGAGTTCCAGTCTGGAGATATCCCAAACTACACCACTTCAGATGGATCAGTATTTCTCTGTCTCACATGCCTTCTCTAACATCGACTGTTAATCCTGTAGTTGTGTTACATTTATTGAATTGCTTATGTTCTCTTGTAGGTTAAGATTCAGAAGGACAGTGAAGTTCGATTAAAGATTATTGGGACTCGAGTAGACGCGACTGAAATTGTATGTCTTTTTCTTATTTAGTATCGTCAGTTAATGTCTCTATTGGTAGTTCGATCACTACCGTGATATTAAATTTATTTGCTCCTTTCTCTGAATGGGTTTTTTTCCCCTTCAAGTGGGGCTCTTGAATAAATATATTGGGGTGAATTTAGCTTGGCTCTGAAATTCTGATTAACTTTACCTGAAAGTTCAAAAGTTGTGTCCACTGAAACAGTTTTATCTGTTTTGCATATTCTCTGACCCTGATAGAACTTTGTGCCGCTATCTAATTTTGGAATTTAACTTTTGACTTGCTGCTGATTTAACTGTTGTTTTGGCTTGCAGTTTTGTATTGGAACCATAAAAGATGACTTCTTGGGTGTGATAAATGATCCTGCAGCAGCTTAGTGCAATCTTGTTCAGGACATTTTTCTTTGCGTTGGAGTTACCAGTTTGTATCCTCTATCCGCTAACCTTGTACTGTTCCACATTTTCTTGCCTTATTTTACTGTATAGTTTCTGCATCTTCTAAACTGGTTATCTATTTAATGATACTGTTCTTTTGGCCAATTATGTCGTGGCAGAGTGAGTTTAAGAAACCGATTTCTTAATCTATTTATATCTAAATACAACCATGTTGGTCCTATTAATCTCAGTTTTAGGCTATACATTTCCTTGCAGCTCAAACAAACTTCTTATGACATTTGTTTAGCTTGATACAAGAACAAGGAGATGAACTTGATGCTGCCAACCAAGGAACCGGGGAAAGGAAGATTGGAATTAAGAAACAATGGTTCTAGTTTTGATTTCATGAATATAGATGATGACGAGAATGAGATAATGTATATGTTTCTCAATTATCCCCAGTAGTTTACATCATGAAGTCCATTCTCTTTATACCATTCTCTTATGAGGCTTTTTGTACATCATCAAGAGAGCGAATTCGACTCGCGTGCGATCAGCCAATAGATTTGGCCACAGAAGTCCAAAATTGTTGGCATGAGTATAGTATGATGGGATCAAGTTGTCTTTGTTCATTGACTGACATCGTCAGTATCCCCTCGCTCGATCTTAAATTACCTCATTGAAAGAAAAGTCCTTTCGCTTTATATCAATCTTTCTCAATCTTGCTCTTCCTTAAATATAGCTAGGAGAAGATTTCTAGCCCTTTAACCATTAGGTCCTAACATTCTCTCATATATACCCAATAAAGTATCCTATCCCAAAGGCCCGCGTAGTTTTCTATATTTTATTTTCATTTTAAAAAGTTGTGAAATTAGTAGACCTTTGTAACTTTGGCTTGATTAGACCATATGGTATTAAACCCGACCTTCCATCAGTCGCTCGACTCAACACATCATATCAGGTATAAACCTTTTAATTAAAGCAAAACATCCCTAACCTTTGTGATACATGGTGAGATCTTTATTTAAGATCTTCAACACTTAATCATATACCAATTAACACATTGAAATTTTGGTGCAATTTCCTCTCTTTGCATGTTTCAAGATGTGTTTTCTAATATCTACATATTTTATGAATTTCCTATTGATTCATTACTTAATTTGTGACATATAAAGAATACTTTAAATCACAAAAGGCATGATACATTTTCTATTTTGTTTTTAAGATTAATTTTGAACATTGTGATCAAAGGATTCCTAAAAGCTAATATTATTTTAAAATCATTTCTTCCAAATTTATAATTTTATAAAATAAGTCGTAAGTGCACTTGAGATTATAAAGTGTTGTCCATTAATTGTGCTACTAATTCTTATATGCGCAAATGTACACAATCGTCGGACTAAATGCTTAAACACTCAATATTTACTCAAAGAATCAATGCAATAAGTCAATGGACTTTCCTTTCACTAATAACTAAATATATTGAGGTAAAAACTATTTAAAGCGATTATCTTAAATCAAACACAAGGGTAAAGTCCACTAATCTACCACGCATCCACAATCACTCAGTAAAATCGTATAAAAATAAGGGTGCAAGGGGGAGAGGAAGTCGACTCTTTTGGGCTACTCTAACTATGCTGTAGCATTAGTGGAGTATTGTAGTGGTCAAACAGACAAGGTGTTCTTCCAAAAACCCCAGATTTTCTACTACTAATATTTATAGACAAACATTAATAGCATATACACACAGTTTTTATGACCAAGCTAGGTGATGTTTATCCCTAAGTCACCACACACTAAACTCAAGTAGGCTCTAGCCCAAGATGAATGGTTTCACTCCTTAATACATTTTTCCAAACATTATGAAAGAGTATTTCAAAATGGTGATCAAGCACATTGAAAATAGAGTGATAAAACAACTTCAACTCAAAACAAACTTTCATTCAGAAAATAAGTCTAGAACATCTCTCCCTTGCACAAGTTGGTTAGCTATGCAAAGCCATGAGGAGAGTCAAACAAAATGTAGGAATGAAAATAATACAAAGATGAGAAAATGAAGAGAATGAGCTGAATATCAGCTCCCAAATGCCACTTAAGAGTCTTCTTCTTCTCTCGACTTTCTGTAATGGTTTGGAGTGGTTTTCTTGGAGTGAAAGTGGATTCCTTCAAGAATGAACAATGAGAATGTTTCTTGGTGTTTGTGTGTCTTGGAGGCTTCTCCTCTTGTTTGCATTTATACCCCCTTCAGGTATTAGGGCAACAACACGAGCCTGGAGGGACCCAGCTCTCACTTTTGGATAAAATCTCCAATTATTGTGATAAATTCCACTGAGAAGCCCGTTCACTGTTAGCTTGCTGTTTTTTGTCTTTTGTCTTTATCTGGAACCGATGCTGATCGAAGCTGCAGCAAAAATACTCATAATCAGATCATTTAATTTAGTGCTAACATAGCCTCTTAGTCATGTGATATATTGATTTATCTTGTAATTCAAGCACACCCACTGAATAAATGAGATTAGAATTGACTAATTTTAGCTATTTCATGCAACTCAAAGGCACAATTAACTTTATTTAGGAGAGTTATCACAAAGCCCGAGTTGTTTAATCTAAGCTTGTGAAATCTATATTACAAAATATCGTCTCAATTCCTAAAGGAACTTTGGAAAGCCGTTGCCATTCATACCTGGTGGTCCACGAATTTTATGCTGGTAGCATCCATATTTTAGGTCGGTGTCGACGTGGATTTTCACTAGTTCAATGAAATTGCTTTGGGTGAAGTGAGAGAACCACGTGACAGACTATAATTCCACCTATCATATTAGATATAATATTAACCATTTGACAAGTTTTTATTTACCAGATACACAACCTAAAGTTCATGCAAAAAAATAATAATAATAATAATAAAATAATAAACTTTGAAAAACACACATACATATATTTTCTTTGGCAAAGGAAAAACATACCGAAAATTTTGTTGTAAAGTGAATATTCCAGTCACGAATTTGGTGTCCTACACGTCGATCGTATAAATGAATCTGAGCCGTTGAATATTTTAGATCTTGAGATGTTGTAATATTATTCCTCAATAAAATAAGAAGAGAGAGAGAGAAAGAGAGAGAAACTCTTGATCTCGGGCGCAACAGCTTCTTCTTCTTCTTCTTCTTCCTCTCTCTCGTTTTCAGTTGATACTTCCACAGCTTGGGAACGAAGCTGTAATGGCGAGCAGGTACTGGATGGTCTCATTACCGGTTCAAGGCACCGCTTCTTCCTTATGGAATCGTCTCCAAGAACAAATCTCCAAGAACTCTTTCGATACTCCTCTCTACAGAGTACTGATTTCACCGCTAAATCTTCAAATCTCCTCCTCTTCTACTCCCTGATTCCTGTGATTTACTTTTTTTATGTTTATGATTCTTTTTTGCTTAGTTCAATATTCCTAATCTCCGCGTTGGAACGCTAGATTCGCTCCTTTCCCTCAGCGATGATCTCCTCAAGGTACTTCTTTCCGGTATTTGATTGAAAAGTTGTCTGTGCGTATTTGAATTTAGTTACAAGTCTGAAATTTCCAATGTTATTGGATTTTTTCTTTTGTTTTGAATGTGGATTTTTTAATTAGAATGGTTTGGACTGGCTCGTCCTTTGATTATCCTGCCATTGTTTATACGGCCAAAAAAAAAAAAATTGTGTTATGTTGGAGATATCAAAATTCGTTTAATTGTGCAGTCGAACAGCTTTGTGGAAGGAGTTTCCCACAAGATCAGACGGCAGATCGAGGAACTGGAGAAGGTTTCAGGTGTGGAGAGCAATGTTCTGACAGTTGATGGAGTTCCCGTTGATTCGTATCTCACTAGGTAACATGGACGTTTTTAAATTGATTTTAATTGGAAAAATCAGTTTCTGGTTTTGCGATTGATTGCTGAATTTGGTTTGGTAATTGAAGGTTTGTATGGGATGAAGCCAAGTACCCAACAATGTCGCCTCTGAGAGACATTGTGGATAGCATTCACAGTCAAGTGGCCAAGATTGAGGATGACCTCAAGGTAACTTTTCTTTGCTTGAGCTGATGCCTATGTTGGGATTTGTTTATGCATAAATATTGTTGAAACTCTTATTGACACTCTGGAAATTTTTATCTATAAGATTTCCAAAATCTTATTGCAACACAATGGAAAAGTTGATTTTCCTCCATTTAGGATATCGCTCCCTCTTAATGAGTTATTACCGTTCTTAATATTTTAGTAGTACCATTCTTACTGGATAAGTATTTTATTTGTCCTTTCTCTTCATGGTTGATGCTAATTGTGACCTTTTTTTGTATATAGTTGTTACTTCCATACTCTGACTGTGTTATTGCCACCACTTGTTATTCTTTCTTAAGATAAAGAATAGTCAAGCTTCAAATGGCTAGGTGTTGAAAGAAGTTTACTTCCACCTTAAGGTTGTGTTGTTGATCAAAAATAGGCTTTGATGAAGGTGAGAGTTGACGAACAAGATATGAAATCCTAAGTCTTGCACAGTGGTAGGAAGTACTTAAATTTTTTGGAACTATCACAATCTGATTATAATTATATTCGTCTCTTGGCCTGACCTAATTAGCAAGGCAATAACCATTAGTATGGGATGAGATTGCAGCAGATTCTAATGGATAAAATAAATTAAAGGTTAAACACTTCAACTCAAGTATCTAATAACTATTTGACTCATGTGACGTATCAGATATCACATAGAATTCAACAAACATTCAACATTTATCGAATATGTTTGGCAAGCATCATACACATCACTAGAGTATTCGTTCCTTATAGTTTATTACCATCACACCATAACCTAATTCATTGATTTTCTAAACTGAAATATTGTGCTAGTTTTATTATCAATGAAGATATTTCATCTCAATAGTGACTCAATGTATGCTTATTATTTTGTGTTTTCCTGGAACTTTCTTTATGTAAAAAGCTTTCTTTAGTGCCACTGGATGATAAACTAACAAATAATAACTGAATCCTTTAGTTATTTACTTGGTATATAGTTTTTGGATGCTATGGGGGTTCAAATAGAAATTTCCATTGAAAGCCTATTTCTATTTCTAGATTCGGGTTTCTGAGTACAATAATGTGCGGAGTCAACTTAATGCCATTAACAGAAAGCAAAGTGGAAGGTATGAATGCTCACAATCGATATATTTTTGTTTAGCATATTTGATATTTCTAATTGATCTTGGTTTCATCAGCTTGGCAGTCCGTGATATTTCCAATCTTGTAAAACCAGAAGACATAATTACCTCAGAACATCTAGCAACTCTTCTTGTAATTGTTCCCAAGTACTCACAGAAAGAATGGCTATCTACCTATGAAATACTGACTAGCTATGTGGTAAGTTTGTGCTTTTAACTTTTAACTCGCTCTTGTACAGCACTTCAATAGGGTGTTGATTTACACACTAACTTCTTTACAGCTCACTTAGATTATGTTAGAGTAGGTGCAGTGAACTATTTTAGCCTCACAGTGTTGAATTGTCAGGAATTATGGTGCTTGCTTCTTGTCTTTTGTTCTGTTCTTTTTATGTTCTCATAATTATGCTAAGCTTTTTTAGGTTCCCAGGTCTTCCAAGAAGTTATTCGAGGATAATGAATATGCCCTTTACACTGTAACACTCTTTAGTCGCGTTGCAGACAATTTCAAAACAAGTGCACGTGAAAAAGGGTTCCAGGTGAATATTAATTCATATTGAATGATTTTTTAAAACCCAGTTATTAGTATATGGTAGTTTTTCAGGCCTAATCTCTTTTAATTTTTAATGTGTCGGAGATTCGTGAATTTGAATATAGTCCAGAAGCACAAGAGAGTAGAAAACAGGAGTTAGAAAAGTTGAAGGAGGACCAGGAAAGTTTGAGAAGTTCTTTATTGCAGTGGTCCTATGCTAGTTACGCTGAGGTTGCTCCTTTTTCCAGGTGTAACTGTGAAATTTCATGTTATTTTTATTCCTTTCCCTTGATTGGTTTCTAACATATCATCAGGTTTTCATTTCCTGGATGCACTTTTCTGCTGTACGTGTCTTTGCTGAGAGTATCCTGAGATATGGTTTACCACCATCCTTCTTGGTATGTATCTTGCATTTTCTCCCCTGACTTCCGCCTAGCATTTTCTCTTTTTACAGAGCTGATTGTGTCAATGATTTTCAGGCATCTGTATTGGCACCAGCTGTTAAAAGTGAGAAGAAAACAAGGTCAATCCTTGAAGGTTTGTGTGACAGTACTAACAGGTAAGTTATTAAGTATTTTCATATTCTATTGCCATTTAATGTAAGTTTATTGATGTTGCTCTCATTGGATATTCAATTATTACATCATGTTGACTGAAAGTTACTGGTAAAGATTCAATTGCGATGCCAGTTAACATAGTTTAGATTAAACTGCAAAATAATCGGTAAATGTTCAACTGTCATGTCAAACACTTGCCACTTGCCATTTAATGTGAGTTTTTAAAAGATATGTTTGTTTACTAACAAAACATGTTGAAATCTTAGCAAAAATTCAAAACACAATTTAGGGTTTTTCTTTTGTCATAATGAGAAAGACAACTTTCATCGAGAACAAATGAAAGAGTGAACAATACACAAAAAGGAATGCTCAAGCCAAAAGGAGCCTACAAGAACCCAAAACAAAAGAAAAGAAGAAAGAGAAAAATCAAAATACCAAAAGGAGCTTCGATTCTAAAGAATGGGAGATAAAGGAAAATCACTAAAGTCCTTGGTGTGACGGAAATCCAAAGGGTGGCGTTAAATTTAGCCAAGTCCCGAACCTCGTCCCTAGAAATTTTCTTCTCTCCGGGGTCAAATGTATAGCTTTTAAATCTACGGCCTTTTTTAGACTAAAACATGTTTCTGCTTTTGTTTTCAAATCTACTTTTGAGAACAATGATTGAACGACAACAAGTGGTGTGTGAAGGTTAAGATCATTAGGCACTTTGAATAGCTCATCTAGGATAATAATTTTTTAAAATAAAGGAAAAAACAACTTTAACTAAATAGTTACTTAAATATGTTTTCATTGTCTTGTTATCTATAAACATAAAACTATTCTAAGAACAATCTCCCAAACAATCCATAATTTTTTATATTTTGCTAGAATTCTAAAAAACATTTTGAAAATTAGATTAGTAAAAAATATTGTTGATAAGGTTGTTTAAATTTCTAAATGCAGAAATTCAAAACAAAATATTATCAAACATATCCTTCTAAATTAATTGCTCCTCCGTGGTAGCCATAGGCAACTCAAATTGCCTATTTGGATTTAGTTTAGAGTTCACCTTCTATCCTCTGTGCTTCGTGAAGCTTAGATAGCATCTATTCCTGATAATTCTACT
Organism: Momordica charantia; assembly: GCF_013281855.1. Taxonomy (NCBI): domain Eukaryota; kingdom Viridiplantae; phylum Streptophyta; class Magnoliopsida; order Cucurbitales; family Cucurbitaceae; genus Momordica; species Momordica charantia. Next base: position 22,385,369 of record NW_028275162.1, on the reverse strand, counting down.
TTCAGATTTGTATTTTGACAATCGAACCATGAATCATGAAATTGGTAATGTGACCCAAGATTTATTGTATACTCCAATATTTTGGCTCTTATCATCTGCTTGTTCAAGATTTGAACTAGATTGTTAAATCTCCTTTTCTATTTAAGAAATTCATGGACATAAACATAAATATAAGAGGGAAAAAAAAGATAAATTTTGAGAGTGGGAAAGATTAAAGTAACTGAACATAATTTATACTTGTGTTTTATAAGATATCGAGTTATCTCATCAAAAAATATATGTATGGTCTAATATTGGGTCTAAAAATAAGTGGTTTTAAGATTTCTGTTAAATATAATAATAAAATATTCTACGACTAGGACCAAAAGTAGATTCTTGAGCAAAATTTAGGGGCAAGAAACAAAACAAGGTATATGGGAGGATTAAGTAAACTTTAAACCTATATTCAATACACTTGTCCTGATAGACTGTCAATGCCCCATGTCCATGCCAAAAACAGTTAAAGACATTTATCTTTGACCAAAAAGGTCGTAAGTTTGAATCCTCGTCCACACACGTTAAACTCAAAAAAATGTCCCATGTCCATGCCCTACGAAATTTGTGTATGTGGAATGCTTTTTATGGGTGTGGTTTTTTCGTTTATGATCGATTTAGGATTTTGGTTGGTGCAGTACATATTGGAAAAGTGAAGATGAAGCGGGAGGAGGAATTGCTGGTCTGGGAGGAGATTCTGATGCACACCCATATGTCTCCTTCACAATCAATCTTGCCTAAATCACACAGCTCCTCTTGGCTTCCAAAGTCAGAAGGTTTGTTCTCTATAGAGAAAATAATAGTGGAGTGGACCAGATCTACATTTGATTATTTCACTGTCATATTGCTATTCCTGGTTATTTATGAATAATTGCATCTCAAGTTGTTCATGTGAGGGTTTTGTGGAAATATGTTACTGCGCTTACGTATTTATTGGATTTGTTAATAATCATATACACTGGGAATTACCCGTCGAGGAGTTCGACATTTTTGAAAAGGTGCGACCACGACGACGTTCGGTATTGTATTGTATTACTTCTTGATGTTTGATTTGACTGCACTGTGACTCCATGTTGAATCCAGTTACATTTTTTCGCCTGCATTATATTTATACAAGAGGCTCTCAAGATTCAACTTGATGTTAGATTTCATGCTGAGCTTAGGAATAACATGTCTGTATTTTGAGTGATGAGTGAATTTGAAAGATGGTTGTGTTTTTTGGTTTTACTTTTTACCTGGAAATGCGAATAGAAATGGAAAGATTTACAAAGAAATGTTATGGAAGAAAATTTTGCCCCAACATTTGAGAACTTTCAATTCTATTCTGTTTTCTAATTCTCGTTAGAATTCTGATGAAGATTGCTAATAGATAGTATTCCCAAAAACAAATTGAAAGTTGCGGAGGGCCACCTTTGCCTTGCTAAGAGATTTTATTCTTAACGGAATTAATTAGACAAATCGCACCACCATAGTCATGCTCTACCATTCATAGGATCAATAAAAAGCTCACTTTTTATACAAGTAACTTGTATTGGATTTATTAATTGATTCATTTTAATATGTGTTAGCATTGATCCAAAACTAAAATGGTTTTGAAATTAACGACAAAGATAGGGTGGATAAACAATACGTAGAAGCCACATTTTTTCACAAATTGCACCAAAATATTATGACTCAAGGCTCAATTGCACGAAAAAAAAGTTCATTTTAGAGAGAAATTGCGGCTTCTTTACAAGATTTCACCATAATTAAGCATTTTGCAATTATGGTGCAGCCAGTCGTATAGACCATGAGTTGAATATATGATTTTGGTGTCCCAAAAATCTCACACCATTGATTTTATTTTGTCCTCAAACTCATCCATTGTTGCTATTTTCTCTCTTTTTTGTTAAATATTAAATGTTGATGCCCCACCTCCATGGAAATGCATCTTGTCGTTTTCACTACAGTTCATCCATTGCTGTGTAAATGACATCACACATTTCAAATCTTTTTGCTACATAGAAAACGAGATGCAACGAAATGTTTCTAGATTTGGACTCTTTTGTTGACATTAACTCGTCAATTAGTCGTTCAGTATATATGTATATATACACACACACAGGATGAGGAGAAGCCAAACTAGAGGGAATGAATTCTACGAAAATGAAGCTTTTTTTTCCACCACATGAGGATGCTTTGTTAATGGGAAGAGCATCTTAGCTCTTTTTTATATTCTTTTTTATTTTGGGGAATAGAAATCATCATCCCATGGATTTTCCATGTCATATTTTGTGAAGAAAGAAAAAGAAACATTAAAAGTAATAATAATAATAATAAATCTTAAGCCATTAGAAATCGTGTTGCCCTGTTTTTGTTTCCTGGAAAGAATGAACGTGAAGAGAGGAGGGGGAAGGATTTTGTAATTTAGCAAGTCACACTTGTTAAGCCCTAATCAGTTAACAGTTATTTTCGCACTCACTATCAATAATAAAATTGAAAATTTTTAAATTTTTTAAAAAAACTGCAAAAATATCTCTTTTCTTTGTCTCTTTTAATTGTCAAAAATTTTATGGTAGTTAACAAAAGATGGATTTAATGAATGAGCACCTAACTAATTTTTTTAATACAACCACCTTTTAAGTAAGATAGAGCCATAAATTTTATAGGAGGGGTGAGAAAAAATTTTACATTATAAGTTTTTGTATATTTAATTTTTTTAATTATAAAAAATTTAAAAGACAAGTTAGCAAAAAAAAAAAAAAAATACAAAATCGTATTAGAATTACAACCACAACCAAACCAAGAGAGGTAACCCCTTCCTTACTACAACAAGTGAGGTGGAGGATACGAACTTATAACCTCGTATGTATCAATTACTCATGAACTAGGCTTATACTTACTTTAAGGAGCAATTACAACTTAAAACATTATGCTATTTATCTACGGTTAGTTTGGATATAAAATAAAAAAGATCCATGTGAAAATATGGAAATGTTGGGCATATAGATGGATGATAATAAAAATAAAATAAAGTAGCATTTATTTTTAGTATAGTTTTAAGTGGTCGTAGTAGGAACAGACCAAACCCAAGGGAAAAAAAACATTTTTAACCAAACTTTATTACAGTGTTCTTAATTGGAGTTATTCTACACATCAATGAAAAGAAAGAGAAGAGTCAACCCTTCAATCATTTGAAAACATACCCAAATATGAACAAATTTATAACGCATCAAAACAGCAAGCAACATCGAGACATTTGAGAGCACAGACATAAAGCAAATCAAGCAATAAAAAGCTTTAATAAAATTACAAAAAAGAACAAAGAAAAGGAGGAGGAAGAAGGAGTTGAAGAAAGATGAAAGTTCATAGTGGATTGGAAGGAACTCACCTGATATATCTTGAAGCCAACCAGAATTACGTGTGGTTTTGCAGAACGTTTGGGTTATTTCTTCAAGCCAAGTCTGGGCCAGTGGGGAGGGCCTCATAACCATCGTGGAAACGACGTGTGGTTTTGGAGTTTGAAACGGGAATGCATTTGAGAACCATGGCTATTGGCAAACTCAGAGCTCCGATTACGATGCTGGCTGCCCATAACCTCCAGCTTAGTGACGCTGTCTCTGCGAAAGTGCCAAGAAATTCAACGATTATAACTTGGAATGCTACTGTTGAGGCCATCACTCCCATGAAAACCCAGCTCCCGAACATCCCTCGGAAAACGTTTATCTTCTCCATGTCACGGCTGTTTATTTCATTGAACACCTGCCAGTTTGGACACAAAATAATGTAATCAGTTGTTGTTCTTGAGTAACTATGAACTCAAGTTTGTTGTATTTGGTAGAGACATGCCTGGCAAAACACGAAGGAGTTGAAAATAAATGTGTCGAGGATGATGCTTGAGCCTGGGCCAGTGAGCTTCAGCAGCCGCTTCCCTTCAAATCTGAGGATCAATAAGACGGTGATTTGGTAGATGCTCTGACCGATGATGTTCCTCCACATGATCCCTGTGATGATGTTCACGTTTCTCCCAATTGGTTTTCTTTGCATCAGCCCGTCGGTGGGAGGCTCTGTGGCCAAAGCCAGCGCGCCCAGCGTGTCCATGATCAGGTTCACCCACAGCATTTGAACAGCAGTCAGAGGAGCAGAACCTGAAAGTTAATTCATTTCATCAACTTAAGTTTTTGTGTAGTTTAGTATGGTTTTGAACCCAGTGTTTTGAGTAACTCGTGATATCTCTTTTTTCTTTCTATAATTATGAGTCGAAGTTTTGCTCCAATATATCTAGAGTATCTACGCCCGCCTTAAAGCATGTATCCGGAAGACAAGGATTTTTGGTATTAAGCTCACTAGAAAATTTAAATTTGGACCTCTAAATCAGTACAACTAAAGACTCCAAGTCCTTACCAATTGACCGCCTCTTAGTGTCCACCGATATCTCATTTTAAATTCAAGAAGTGGAACAAGGGAACTGCAGATACAGGAGAAGGTGGAAGATGAGTTACAGACCTGAAGCGCATGCAGATATAAAATTGAGCATGAGAGCGACAACGTTGACTGTAAGCTGGAACTGTACAAACTTCTGAATGTTGATGTAGACTGCACGTCCCCATCTAGCAACATTCACGATGGTTGTGAAATTATCATCCATTATGACTACGTCGGCATTTTCTTTGGCAACCTGCACGCAGACAAAACAAAAAAGAAACAAAAAAAATGTTATTAATGCTCCAGGTTTCTAGAACTGAAAAGGAAAGCAGAAGAAGAAACTTCCAGAGACCCAATTGATTAATTATGTATTATATCATCATTTGATTAAAATTGTCCTTCCATTCAAGATGTCTTGATCGAGGGACTGATTCAATCTTTGGAGTCAATTTTTCATCCACACGTTGTTGCTATTCCTATAATAGAAGGATTACAAATCCACATGTAAGAAGAAACAAACCTCTGTTCCCGCAATACCCATGGCCAATCCAATGTCTGCCTCATGCAAAGCAGGGGCATCATTAGTCCCATCACCTGTGACGGCCACCACTTCTTTGAACGTTTTCCTCAACTGTACTACCAACGTATACTTGTCAAGAGGAGAGGACCGAGCCATCACCTACACAAACAAACAAACAAACTAATAAAAACAAGCACAAGGCGCCAACATGTCTCCCTTTTACTAATTTATGAATCTCAGGCTCAGGACCTGGAGTCTTGGTATTAACTTCTCCATTTCATCTGGGCTCTTGTTGCGGAACTCTGGCCCTTCTATTGCTAAACCATCTGATGTCAAGATACCACACTCTTTGGCTATGGCTTTAGCCGTGTGGATGTTATCGCCAGTTACCATCCTTACAGTTATCCCTGCAGCCAAACACGCCTGAACCGCCTCCTTCACGCCCGGACGCACAGGATCTTTAATGCCAATTACAGCTATTAAAGTATAACCATCCTCGGGAATTCTATCGGGTGCTGTAAAGACTTCTATGTCCTTGTAAGCGATGCACAGAGTTCTAAGAGCGTCGCTGGCAAAACTATTAATGATATTCGAGATGCTTGTTCTTTTTTCATCTGAAAGAGGCATTGCTTCTCCATTAGAGCTAAGAACCTTGTCACACATGGATAAAATGATCTCTGATGCTCCCTTGCAGCATGCTCGAAACCCATCACCAGGAAGAGCCACGAGAACCGACATTTTCTTTCTATTTGAGTTGAATGGTTCAACTTTGACGATCTTATACTCGTCGTTCAGTGAATCAAAATCACCGCCCAAAAGCAAACCAAATTCTAGCAATGCAGTCTCAGTTGGAGTACCTAAAATCGTGTTTCTCCCGTCTTTGCCTTTGACCACCTCTGAGCTAGTATTCTGAAATATAGATTGTACGAGGAGATTGTAAACCGTTTCAGTTACTGAGGTTTTCAAAGCAGTCTCTTCATGGGCATTTTTTATTGTCCTCGTTTCTTCACAGATCCACATTTTGTCAACGACCATATGATTTGTTGTCAATGTACCTGTTTTATCAGTGCAAATGCAGCTTGCAGAACCCATAGTCTCACAAGCAGAGAGATGCCTCACGAGTGCCTTGTCCGCCATTAACCTTTTCATGGCAAAGGCAAGACTTAGTGTTACTGCTAGAGGCAATCCTTCTGGAACTGCGACAACAATTATGATCACAGCAATGGCAAAGTAATTCAGAAGCGTTGATGCATCACCAGAGGACCAGTGCCCAATCTGATTGTGTAATGCTTTATTCACAAAAAACCTTGCAATCAGAACTAGGAATGTTAACACCGCGAAAACCAAGCCGATCTTTCCAATAATTGTCGCAACCCCATTAAGCTTTACCTGAAGTGGCGTTTCGTCGTCTCCCCCTTCACTCAAAGTGACCATCAATCTTCCCCATTCAGTTCTCATCCCAACCGATGCAACTAGCATTTTACCAGAACCATCCTGCACTTTGGTCCCTGCTAGAAGAAAAGGCCTATTATTGTCATCTACACTTACAGGTTCGCTTTCACCTGACAAGCTCGATTCGTCGATCGATAAGCTGTAGCCTGACACCAAAATGCCATCAGCAGGGACTTGATCTCCAATAGACAAATGAACGATATCCCCAACCACCAAGTCGTAAATAGAAACCTTCTGTCTGCATCCGTCTCTAGTAACTTGAATTATAATGTTTTTCTTCTGCTTGTCCAAGTCCTTAAATTGCAAAGACTGATTGTAGTCACTGACCGCCGTTACTATCACGACCAGGAAAATACTTAGTATTATTCCAAGTCCGTCGTACATGCCTTTAGGCCAACCTTCAGTTGCATTTCCGACACCCATAGAAACCACGGCAGAAACCAAGAGAATGATAAGAGTCAAGTCATGCAGGGCTTCCCATACGAACGTCCAAATGCCTCTTGAAGGTTTCTCAACGTAACGGTTGACGCTGTATATATTCTGCCTTGAAGGTATTTCACTTGAAAGAATCCCATCTTTCAGGGAAACTTTTAATTCTCTTGCTAATCCCGCAATACCTCCATAATGTTCTAAACTCTTGGTATTGTGGGTTTGAACAATGGATGCTAGTACATCAGGTTCAACGCCATAACCAGCTTCTCTTACTTCTGTAGAGAGCTTGTAATCACCTCGCTTCCCAGCTGTTACATGGGGATAAAAAAATGTATATATAATTCAGAAATGTGTGTACAAACATTCAATGTTTAGAAGATATTGTTATATGGAACTAAAGGAGCATACCATCAATGAAATGCAATGCTGCTTTTTGCACGTATAGAGCTACTCGTATCTTTTCCTGTACAACATACAGGGAAGAGGATGAAAAGTAAGAAGTTTGGACTTACCATTTTTTAGTTCGACAAGAAAAAAAAGGTTTTAATCAGATGCATTTCTGTTCTTTGTTCTCCAATTATTTGGATTTATCACACCGATAAACAATGATGGTGATCCCGTGGATATGCGGGGGACTAGAAATGGATCTCCAATTACATCTCCGCGGATCGTCTAATCCAAATTCTAGGGTTTGCTAAAATAAATATGATTTCGGAAATTAAAACTCTTAAATACTTTGAAGGAAAGCACTGCGACAGTGAGACTAATTAAAACATCAATGTATTCTCTCAAAAATTGGGAGTTTAAAGATTGGAAGAGTGAATTTGACCTGACTTTTCAAATAGGTGAAGGTATTTTTAGTAAGTATTCAATTAGCATTATTTTCACTCGTACTATAGAAACATTATTTAACTTACCAATACTACTCTCTCAAAATCACACTAATACTCATATCCACTCGCCATAGCCAATTTGAGAAATCCTTAAGCCTATGTAAAAGTACGTAGTTCTCAATTTACTTCTCTTCACTAGTTCCCTGCTCGTCTCCATTTTTCAAGTAACCATTGGTGCTTTTATGGGCCCGGAAACCTTGGTTAGAAAAGTGGCCATGAATATCTGTCACTGCTATAACTGGATAAGAATTTATTTATCTTGTCTGAAGCTTCTAACTCAACATAAAACTAGAATCTTCTCTGTCAGCTTCTAGTTTTTAGCATAATGAGCTTGAATATAAGTAGCTATATCTATTGACCATGTAAAAGAAACGTAATTGTGACCACACTAAATGGGGAAAAAATCAAAAAAATGCAGGAGGAAGACTTCATAACTTGCACTACAGTACAAGGCGTGTAGTACACACTGATTAACAAATAAAATAGAAAAGAAAGTGCGCCCATGGTTAGAGAAGCAAACTTAAGCTTGACAGAGACATTGTGGGACAGAGACATGCACGACATCATAAGAGATAAAATGATGCTGACAAGATACATCGTGTTCATCAGTTTCTATGGCCAATGAGTTGACAAGAAATTATTGCCGAAATTTCGAAGAAACTTCGCAAAATTTTGGACCGTCACGATGAAGATATGTTCTGTCATAAATGAATTGACCGAGTAAAATTACATTATATCCCAAAGTTTAAGGTTGTGGATAATTTTTTAAGTAAATTTTCGACACAACTCACATGTGAGTTTGGAACGGAATACGAAATGGAAAAAAGAAATAAATAACATTATAGAAGTTTAATAAATTCTCAAGTGTGTTGAGCTTTCTTCATCTTCTTTCTCGTCCAAAATCTTGAGCGTTCTAAATCACTAAAATTTTAATCTCTCTTACAACTAAGTCTCATATACAGAAATTATCAAGTCTTGATCCTAACACTCTTGTTTTGGGGATAATTTCTACATGATTGCTCTTTTAGATGCTCAAATCTTCTTTCCATAGAAGACTAGAAGTCTTGGGTTCTACAGTTTTCACGTTTCATTTCCATAGAGCTAACAAAATCTAGCTGAACATAGAACAAGAACTAAAGCTGAAGTATAAAAAAATTCATAACCACAACGCCTCCGAAGCAAGTTCTTTATTTAAACGACTTTGTTCAGTAGTCCCTGCAGAAAGTTTTTCGAATAAGCTTCATCCCTTTTTTTTCCTAGTTTGAGCAATTTTTTTCTTTTGACGAGTCTTCATAATTCTGTTATAACTATGAACAATTGAAAGTGTGAAATTCCGAAATCCTGTCGCAAAATTTGAAACCAGAGTGCCGGCTTCATGATTAAGCCAACAGAAAGTTGGCCTTCGCTGTCCAACTTGATCTAGAAGAATGTAGACCGAAGACTTGAAAGCATTTCTCCAATTTGACTTTTATTGTTCAATCTCAATTGGCTACCGTTTCCGTATGGAGAAATCCAGCGCTTTTAAACTCAGCGGAAACTACGTGTGCATTTTTCTTCAACGACTTCTCATTCGAAGACCATAACAAACAGAGCTAAACAGAGAAAAACCTCTTTCTTCGCTCATATGGTAACAATCTCCAAATCAATATCAACATCCAAGAACAACGTGAAAATAAAGCCAATTGTATTAGTTAATTGTGTTCCGAAAATGTATTAATCATGTAAACTAATTAAAACCACCACCAATTCAACGCAGAGAATAACACCACACAACAATGCAAGATCTAACGAACAAGCGGTAAATGGAAATTAGAGTTAGATCGGATACAGTAAACGAGCAAACCTGGAGTTTCTTGCGCTTCTCCTCGGCCTGAGCACGCTTCTCGAGATCGGCAACCATGCGGAACCTCCGGCGGCGATTCTTGACAATGGAGACCGCGGATCGCCATCGCATTTGAGCCTCCTCGGAGGGGCCCTTCGGCTCGAGTTCGAAGTTCTTTCTCAAGTAATTCTCCATCGTTCCACTCATTGTTGCCGTTTCTCCTCTGCAACTTCAATCAATCTGTGAGCAAAGAAGATGAAGAAGAGAAGTTTGGTGATGGTGATGATGAGGAGGAAGAATTCAAACAGCTCCGGGGAAGGCGGGAATGAAAGAGAGAAAATGCGATTTTCAGTTGTTAGTTTACCAATATTTTAAAATTACTATTTGTAATCAGATTGTCAGTTTGTACTCACAAATATATATATACACTTTTTTTTCCTTTTTCTTTTTTTATTACAAGAACGTGGGATGAAGGATTTAACTTAATTTTCATCAATATTTTTCCCCAAAGCCTCGTAATTTTGTTGATTTTTTTTTTAATTACTAAATGTTGTGCGAATCGAAATCACTTTATTTGTTAGTATTGGGTGTGAATCAAACTTGTAATCCGATATATGTCAATTATCACTGTACTATGCTCACTTTGATGTAATAATAATAATAAGGGTAATTGTAGTGGGTAGCAAAAATAGTTCGTAAATTTCAAAAAATGTTACCAACTTTTCAAATTTTCAAATATAGCAAAATATTTGAATTTTTATTTTTGAAATTTTTATCATTCCAATTTTACCCTTATGATATCGGCTATAGATTCAATATATATATCTGTATCTGATATAAATTTAATGTAAATATGTATATGATATACATCTAATTTATATATGATATACTTCTGATATACATCTGATATACCCCTAATATATATTATCAGATGTATGTATTATACCTCTAATATATATATCTAATGTATCTCTAATTTACGATATACTAAATATATTTACAACTGATATACTAAATATAAGGTATATCAAATGTTTAATTTTTAGTGTATATCAGTTGTTTAAGTTATAGTTTATCATTGTAATTTGTTGATTGATATACTAATATAATCAATAATGTTGATTACTATATCACTACTATTTCTTCAATGAATATTAATTAGATACTAAATATAAGAAATATCAACTGTTTAAATTTATAAAGTATATTAGATTTCTAACTTTTTTTTTATGTGTATGATCCACGTAAACCTTTTATACAATAATTTTATATTACAAAATTTTTTTGCATCATTGTTTTCCTATGAAAAAAAAAATTGGATATAATAGTATTTATATCAAATATATATCAGTGTTATATTGGACATAATTATATTAGTAGATATCATGATTATATTAGAGGTATATCAGTGGCAAAATAAAAGCATATTAAGTATATATCAAATATATATCAGTTATATTAGTGGTAAATCATATAAGCATATATACGAAGTTATATAAATAATATATCATTTGTATATCAGGCCCCGTTTATTTACTCTCAATCGTAATGGAAATCAATCATAATGAAAATCAATCGTAATAAAATCAATAAAATGTTATTCCATTAATGTTGTTTACTTGAACATATCTAGAATCGGAATCAGAAACCAATTCATGGTGTTTACTTCCATCTGGAATCGTAATCAGACATATACTGATTACCAAAATACCATATATTTATAATTAATATAAAATTACATTAATTAAAAAGGATTTTATGAGATTTTTTATATTTAAAAAAAATAATTACTTATAATAATTTTTAGATGTACTTATATTATTTTACTTAATAGTAATAAATTATATATTTTGTATTTAAGTCTAATTTTTTTTACACTTTATTTGATATTATTATTAAACTATTTATTATTATAAACTTTCTTTTACCAATTCAATCTAAAATTAAATAATTTTATAATAGAAACACGAAAATGAGAAGAGTAAAAGCGGACATGGAGCAGTTGAAAAAATAACCCTAAAAGAAAGCAAAAGATCGTGAGTCTCTAAGGGCATTGGTTGTCAAATTACCAAAAAAAATGTATTGTGGGTCCCACAGATTAAAGAATTGGAATGAGATTACATAGTTATTTTGCGTGTAATGGGATTGCGTATTTTTTAGGGAGTGATTCCAAAATTTGGAGTGGGATTCCTTGATTACGATTGCGAGCAAGTAAACAGGACCTCAATGGTAAATTAAAGACATATCAATTATATATCACAGATATATAAATGTTGTATCGGCATGGTGAATCAATGGCTATCATACGTATATCAGTGGTAAGTCATATTAGAAATTCAGTAGATATCATAGTTACATCCGAAGTAAATCAATTCTATATTATTATTATATCAGTGATATATCATAGACATATATCGGTAATCAGATATATTACAGATGTATATCAGATATATTGTAGGGTAAAGTTGTAATTTTAAAATTGGACCTTCGTTTTTTGTTGAAAAAAATGTTATATTTGAAAAAACTAAATGCGATTGTTATTTTGCTTATTTTACTAAATATTTTTGACATTTTTGCAACTACCCTAATAATAAATGCTAAATGAGTTCAGTTTACAATGTTGGGTAAAAATGGTTTATTTCGAGTTAAATCATAAATTTGGTTAGTATACATATTGTGTCTGATTAGTCTTTTAATTTTAAATATGTTAATATATATAATTTATAAGATTTAAAACTAAATTTTAAACATCAGCATGGTTAAGATATCTACTTATTCTATCCCGATCAAAACTCAAATCTTTATTTTATATTTTATATTTTTTAGTAAGAAATGGTTAATGAATTATACTCGATAGAGACGATAACAAATAATACTTAGATACATAACAATCAGCATCTATTTTTTGTTGAATAGCTACCGTTAGACTTTTTACTTACTCTTTCAAAAAATTAATGGTCAAATTTTTATTGGTGATCAAAAATAGATGTTAATTGATCTGCACCTGAATATTTGTATCCACGTGGAAAATGCCTCCCCCATCCCCATCCTTGTGGCTCACGAGAGATCTTAGTCCCATCTTCAATTTCAAGAAATGAAGTGGGTTTAAGAATTTCTCATACAAAAGATCCACTAATTTCTTTTTGTTTTATTAATTCAATGTTAATTTACCTATAAAGTACACATTTTAAATTTAAATTTTATAGAAAATTTCTTCATTAAATTATTTAGCATCTTTACACATTAGTTTTTCACCATTATTTAATAAGTTCTTAATACATGAACATATAAGTTAATTAAAAAATGATTACAAATTTTGGACTGGTGACTACATTCTCGATCTCCATTCTCAAAATTAAATCGAGAAAAGAAATTTTCATCTTCGTCCTCGTCCTCGTCCTCGCGAAAAGTTGTGATCTCAAACATCAAAGGAGTGTCATGTTTTCCATTATTAGGCTTTAGATGTCCCCTATGACTTGACGAGTCTTTAACAAACTTATTATTATTGTCAACTACTTGGTATTTTTGTAGCATTGGAAATAACTTTTCATGTAACACTATTCACCATGAGTTGACAAGTCTCTCCACAACTTCTTTGTATTAGTTGCTTCAACCATAACTTCAAGTGACATTATTTAGTGAAGGCCACTTATTGTCACTATTCAAAAGTACAATCAACCTTGTGATATTACGAATGGATAAAAAATACTATACAACAAAGTTCGATTTAACTATAGTTCTCAATTAGTCAAAATATCAGGCCGACATGAACATAGTTTAATTAGTCAAGATATTACTTATCTCCCCAAAAATCGAAGGTTGAATCCTCTCACCTCTGGTTGAACTCGAAGAAAAAAGGAAAAAAACATTACTTACTAGATTTAACTATAATTCAGTTAATCAAAATATTAGGCCGACATGAACATAGCTTAATTAGTCAAGGTATTACTTACCTCCCAAAAGATCAGAGGTTTGAATTCTCCCATCCCTTGTTGAACTAAAAAAAAAAAAGAAAAAAAAAACATTATTTACATCCCTAGTAGTTGAAGATTTGAATCCCCTACACTTGGTTGAACTCAAAAAATGGTAGAAACAAACGAGTCGTTCCACACAGTATAATATTGTCCACTTTGAACATAAGACTTCATGGTCTTTCTTTTCGTATCATCCAACATGTCTAATGTTAATGGCGATATATCCTTACTGTAGACCCATGAGCTTCTCTAGCCATCTTATTATAAGCAAGCACACCAAACCACGGATTTCTTGAGGCTCGTCACTTTGTTCGGAATTAGAGGATTCTACCCACATGGCTAAGTTAAAGGGCATGACTCTGATACCAATTGTTTGGTAATAGATTTGACAATTGGTACGATATTGTCTATTTTACCTCATACTTTACTTTTGGTATCACCCAAAAAAAAACGTGTAGTTTAGTTGCTATTTTCTTTTAATTACTCAACAAATACATATATAAACCATGAGTTAAAATAACAAAATATGCATGTGTATATTTATTTATTTTAAAGAAAGTAATGGCAAATATGGTATTTTTTTAAAAAAATGTTAAATATTAAATTTGATAGTAATTAGTTTCTTTTAAACTTTTTCCCACATAAGTAAAGATTAAAACATTTGGCCTCAAATAGATATTTTGAACCGATTGAGTTATTTTTAAGTACAATATGTGAGATGGATGGAGATTCGAACTTACAACCGCTTAATTGGAGATATATGTCAATTACCGCTAAACTAGAATCATTTTGGCTTAAACTGCTAAGTTATACTCACATTGCTTTACCTAATCAATAAATTAACATAAATTTTATTGAAGTAAATTACAATAATCAATTGATATATTTTGTCAAGTATAACTTAACAATTAATACATCTAATTTTTTTCCTTTAATCCTTTAAGATTGCAAATTTAAATTTTCACTCCATATATTTATTGTACTAAATTTAATAAGTTTTTTTTATTTGAATAAGGTCATATATATATATTTTTGCAGTTTCTCTACCATGGACTAAATCTGCTTTTTTTTTCAAGAAGTTCGTGTATAAGACATCAATTACCTTCCATATTAAAGGTTCGACTCCTACTCTTGTATTATATTGAACTTAAAATAAATAAATTAAAAAATTAAAAAGAAAAATCTCATGGTTTTGAAAAGACTATGAGCATTGATCATTCAATTTAATCATAAACGGTTTTGATGTACAAAGAAGACTAAAATTTGAAAATGTTGGCTTCTGAATTCCCCCTTGTAAGATTTACATTGGTAAGAGAATTACAGTGCCCAAAGCAGCCAAAACTACATGTCGGACATTGCCTCTCTTTGTCGTTTTACTCTCCTTTAGTTGTTATCTCCTCTCTTTAGTTACTTCAATACTACACTAAATAAATTGAAAAACTACAACTAGCTACAACAACAATCATAGAAGAATGGCCTCTCCTTTGATTCTTTTTGTTTTATGTTTTGTTATGGTAATTCTCATGTCCTTGGTGTTCTGCAGAAGACAACAAAATGTTTGAATCACAAACAAAATTTGAAGAGTATCTCGTTTGATAACAATTTTGTTTTAAAAATTTAGCTTAACAGTAAGATAGAAGTAGTGTTTATAAGCTTAGTTTTCAAAAACAAAAATGTTATCAACGGGGTGTGAAGTGAAAGTAAGTTGAAGAATGTAGGAGTAGAACTTACATGATGGAGCTAAATAGGAAGCTAAATCCCGACTCTGCATGTCGGTCCGCCCGTGCTCGCGTACAATCCAATGGCTCCATGGCCAGAAGAGTACCTGAAAATAATTGAGACACAAAACTCAGCATCTGCATCAAATGATAGCTCAAAATAGCAGAAGATTCAAGGCGAGAAAAGAAAGGCCTACTGGCAGTTGAAAGATTTGAAGGGTGCGTCAAGGTTCGATGATGAAATGAAAGACGAAGCTGCAGAATGATTGTCAGTCAAGGCATCCGAGTCATCCGCCGCGACACCGTTAGGCGTGTACAAGGCAGAGGCGAAGGGACTGTCAGGGAGATTATGCTCCAAACTGCAACAAAACAAGAGTCATAGAAAATACATATTTTTTTCCCTTTGGAGACAAAATTAAGAAACAAGAAACGATAACATTGTCAAACAAATCCTTTAGATACCTTGTTTCTTGCACGTCAGTCTCCTTCCCATTACTATTGTCACCGTCAGTTGCAGAATCCACATTGTGCAACATCATTTGCGGCTCCATCTCGAGCAAGCGGTTCGAGCCATTCTCTGCAAACAAGAGGAGAATCGTCATTGAGCTCCAATGAACCCAAGTTGTGAAAATCAGCCAGAAACAAAGAGGAATAATGTACCTTGAAGAAGTTGTGGGTTGGAAGAAATTGAATGGAAAAAAGGGGTTTCATTGAAGGGCTTGGGAGAGTGAGTGGGGGAGGGAATTGCAGGGTGGTGGTGGTGAGGCTTTTTCACATCAACAAGTTGCAAATTCGTTACTCTTAAAGCTTGAAGCTCAAGGGCTTGCTGCAAATCAGCTTGCTCCTCTAGTTTCCTCCTCCATAGCATGTCTTGACTGTTGTACAACATTCTTGCCCCTGCAAAGTAAAAACATGTCATGAAGGCGACTTTCCAAGATCATTACTTCCGTAGCTCGCTTGTGGTTGTGAGAACTTTGGACTCCGGAAACTTGAGGCTCATTTAATGATGCTCTCACTCCCTGTTATTATCTCACTCCCTGTTATTATCTGTTTCTTGTTTCTAATTTTTATAGAAACAAGTGTGTTATAACCACCTGATCCTACTATATTTAGTTGTTATTACACAGGTTCCATTACCATTCATGGTGGTTGAAATGATGAGAAACTTCACGAGTGTTTTTGTTTCTAAAAGGAAACCGAAACATAAGATGAGAAACATACAAAAGGACGAGAATATTACTAAATGGGTCATCAAACTCAAGATTCAAATTTCGGTAGGGACGAGAGTGAGTATTTTGAGGCGTACTTATAGCTCTGAAGGTTCCTTGGGAGTTATAAGACACAAAATACAATTGAGAGAGAATTGATTGCTTACCAAGATGAAGATCATGAAGCTCTCTAGAATCAACACTAGTAGGAGTACCACAAGGTGAGAAATCCCCCCTTTCCATTGGCTGTTTCCTAATTATAGTTTAAATATAAGATTACAATCAGCCATGGAAAAATGTTTTAAACTAAAATCACAAATCAAAATTTAGAAATCAAAATAAAACGCGAAAGTATAATGTCCGAAATAAAATTTAGGCCATGTTGGAAGCTAAAACCATTTTTTCGTCGTAACCAAAAGTAATTTCCACTCAAAATCGTCATACTTTAGGAGTGACTTAAAAGTGCTTTGGGCAAAAAGTAAAAAACACTCAACAGTCCTCTGTGAGAAAGTATTATAGAGAATTATGCCCTACATAATTTTAGGACATATCTAAAAGTACCTTAAAAAACGTAGAAACCCGACATCAAAATGATAAAATGTATCCAATCAAAATACTTTTGCTAAAATCACTTTTTTTAAAAGCAATCCAAACCTACCTTCAAACCATTTAAGGTGCCTTTTGAAGTAATTTCAAAATTAATAACTTCAACAAAACCACCTTGATCATAATCACTTTAGTAAAAAAAGTGTTTAATGACAAATTCAACACTCCCAAAGTACTTTTAAGTGCTTTTCTAGTAATCCACTTCGGGTCTTTAAGTGTTTTTTTAGATATGATCAATTTGAATGGAAAGTATTTTTGGTCATGGCAAAAGTGTCAAAAAGCCCTTCCAAACATAAGCCTTATTTAAAATAGAAGCGAGAACCTGAACTTGTCAGGGACTTTTCCCTTCTCCTTATAAGGCTTAACCAGAACACGAGAATCACAGACAAAATGGGGATTTCCCTTAGCCAGAATAAGCTTAACCGTGTCCGGGTACACGAAAGTCACGAATCCAAACATCCTCTTCTGCTGATATGGGATCCTCACATCCTGAACCGGTCCATAAAAGCTGCATAATAATAACATTAAAAAACAAAAAATAAATTGCATAAAATAATTATGTAATTTCAAATATAGAATACAGCTTAAATTTTTATAAAAATAGAAAACTATACTATAATTTTTTTAAAAAATGTGAAATTTGTCTTTTACAAATTTTAGAACCTGAAATATTTGGACACGTCTTCCTCTTTGAAACTGCTGTCCGCAGGAAATGTCAAGTAAATTTGTCTGGCCGCCGGATTCCCCATTCCGCCGCCGGAAAATTCGCTTCTTTCTAGCCGGAATCTCCCTGAGTTGGTTGACTCCTCCGCCATGGATAATCCCACCGCCGCTCTGAGTACGTTTTCATAATTGCACAAGATTTGAAAAAAGGAAAAAAGTTAAATTATGGATTTGGTGCATATGGTGTTTTTTAATTGTAATATTTGTGTGTTAAAATTGACGACTAAGATATTTACTGAATATTAATTTAGAGAAAGAATTACACACCTAGAAAAAGTTGAACTTTTTGTTAATTTCTTAAAAATTTTAGGTAGGAATTAGAAACTTTTTTTTGTGACTTGATTCCTCCTCTAATTTTATACCGCTTACTAAGTATTACTAAGTATCATGTCAGGTTAGTAATGCTACTCAATTTTCACATCCAACGACCAAAAAAAATTTAAACAAGTTAAAAAAACACTTCAACGTTCCCGTTCAAAATACATGTTTAGCCATTTGGTTATCTTACAAGTTTCAAATTACTTTTCTTTTTTTATTTTTTCTTAAAGAGTGACAGTTTGCTAATAAAATTGGTGAGTTTTGAATAGAAAACATAGATTGCTAAACGAATTTTGAGTAAAGGGAACTAGAAAACGAAGAATTATTGAAGAAGACTGAATAAATGTGGCTAATGAGAAATTGTAAAATATATTATAAATTTGTATCAAACGATTATCATAATCTATAGATTTAGAACATGCATCCAATAGTTATGTGCAAAGCCAATTAATTTTTGCGGTTTAAGTTTTCTTGTTTTTTTTTTTGAAAGTGATTCACAAGTCTAGTAGCTTTCGGGATTTTACTTTCTCATTTAGTAATAAAAAGATGACATTTTAATAAGATTTGACAAACTCTAAAAACCAAATTAAAAGGTAAAATTGAAATCAAAGCACAAACCACATTAAAATAGTAATAAAAATTTATTTAAAAAAAAAAAAACCATTCGATACCTTCGCATTTCATTTTGCTGCTGTTGAAGAAGGAAATCGGAAGCCGCCGCCGGCGAATAGGGGAAGAAGTTACAGTTACCGAAAGCCGCAGCAGCCAATCTCTGCTGCAGAGCCGATTTCGACCGGAGAAGAAAATCACTACACTGCTCCACCACATCCGCCCTGCCGCCGCCGCCGCCGTCGGCCGCCACCGTCGATTTCAAACCAAGCTCACCGCCGCCGGAGTGGGAAAACCTGCAACTCCCCCCGTTCTTACAATACCCTCTGGCAAAGTACAGACACGGCCGCCATCCCAGCCCCAAACCCACCTCGTCCGACCAACCACCGGCGAACATCCGGTCGCCGCCGGTCGGGCTCGCCGGCGGAGGAGGGTAAAAGAAATCTGGGTTTTCGAACGAGAGATGATCCTGAAGCTGAAGCTCATCAATTCCATCACCTCCTCCTCCATTTCCACAAGCAGCAGCAGAAAAATTCTGAGGAGCGATGAAAAAATCATCTGGGTTTGGAATTGCAAGAGCTGGGTGATTAATTTTGGGCCTTGATGAGGTGAATTTGAGCTCTGTTTTGGCCTTGAGTACTATGGAGTGAATCAGAGCTTCAGGGCCAAACGCCAACCTGATCATTTCCTTTTCCCCATGATCTTGGAGCAGGATGAGGCCCATGATTTTGGAGGCATTTTCAGGGTCTAGATTTTGAACCCTTGAGAACACAATTCTTGTTGCTTCATAATCATCCATCACCACTCTGAGAGAACAAAAACAGAGGATTTTCCCCTCACTTTCTCTGTTTTTACAAACCCAAGAAAGGGAAAGTGAAGAGAAAAGAGAAGGGCATTCAGAAAACAAAACGAAACCCAGAAGAAATCATGCAAAATCCCCAATTCCCAACAAGTTTAGATTCAACAAGGGCCAAGAAGGAAGTGGAATTAGAGAGTGGGGAGCAGCGCCATTGAAGAGGAGCTTCATTTGCAGTGAAGGTACAATAATGGGAGTCAAAAAGTTATGATTTTTATGTAATATTTAAATGGAGAAAGGGGAGGCAGGGTGATTAGTGATTGGTTTGGGTTTAATTGAAAGGAAGGATGATTGAGTAATGGCGATGGCGGTGTGTGTTTTTATTGGGGCCAGAGCCAGAGCTCAGCTACTTAGTGGGCATGGCGACCACAGTTGCTTTCTCACTCTACAGTCCTTGTTTCTCTCTCTCATGCCCATGTGAAAACAAGGATCGGTAAAAGTGAAGGGGGAAGAAAGTGGGAAAAGACAGGGAAACCAATTGTTTTATATAAATTATAACTTTACCTTTTTCCGGTGCAGTGGAAATTCAAACACAAGATCTCCTACTTGATACTTGATATTTTGTTGAATTATCCATCAAGTTTAAACAGTTAATTTGGTGGATTGGAACAAATTTAATGCAGCGTAATGGACACAAGTCTCCTTAAAAGGGGAGTCATATAAGGTGAGAGCCCCATTGCATTCGGATTGAGTTGTTTGGGAATGGAGCCCCAATCGAACATTGAATTATGTCAAATGCTAAATAACGAGCAAGAAACTAATAGCAAAAAAGTACCGCGATGAAAATATGAAAAAAAAAAACTTTAAAAAGATAGTTGTGCTTGAAATTGTTAGGGGAAGCAGATGGGGAGGTGATGTGCTTCAATTGGATGTAGAACAGTGACGAACCAATTCGTCGATCGCTTGAGGCATGAACCAATGTGGATTGAGATGTTGGTCAAAGCCCAGACGTTTGTTACGCCTGTGGAGATGTCGTCATCCCGATCGTGGTTGGCAGCGCGTTAATACTTTAAAAGGATCTGGACTGATTAAAGGTGGGTTTGGCATTCTAATCATAACTCGCTTTTTGGAAAAAGAGTTGTCAATCTCGAGTTTAATTGGAAAAATCGCCATGAATAATAGTTCACTATTCAAGCTCCCGACTCACTCTTTCTAGGCTTCTCATACTCCAAATTTAAGATGTCGAATTCAAGTTTCAAACCTTTATGATTTCAGCGGCTGTAACCTCAACTTTCAACCGTTCAACTTCATTAAACGTGATCAGAATTAAAAAAAAAATTCTATAAAATAGAAAAAGAAACCAGAGGGCATATCCAACTTAGGTTAAATTTGTAAATTTTTTACTTTTTTGGGTTATTTTGAAGTGAATTTTCAGAATTCAGATCCGTGGTTCCAATGCCAGATGGTGCACGTTCACTTGCCCCAACCTCTGACACACACCCAATAAATATCCCTCTTTTTACTTTTTACTTTTTAGTAGTTTGATCCAAGTTTAAACTTTGTTTTGGAAATGATTTCAAAAGTTTCTTTTCTAATTTTTTAAAAGTAAATTTTGTTTCACACTATACAAATTATGTTGAAAAAAGTATTTTTTTTTTAATAATTTTAAATTCTATTTTCATTTACTAGTTCATTTTAATTCATGCACCATTTTGATTGATGTATTTTCAATTTTTTATCATTTTTAATCTTTATACTATTAAAAAATCTATTTTTGTTCATATACTTAAACCATGACCAATTTGATTCATGTATAAGTCATTTCAATAAATTTAATGAAGTGAAGTACCATGTTAAATTATGATCAAAAGAAATTAGACAAACATAAAATGAATGGACTAAATTTGTCATTTTTTAAAAGCATAAGGACTGAAATAGACAATTTAAAAGTACACAAACAAAAATTAACAAAATAACAAAAGTTGAAAATATAGAGACTAAAATGGACATTTTAAAAATATACCCATCAAAATCAAAATACACTGACCTAAAAAAAATAAAATCAAAATAATAAAACATATTTGGTTACTACTATTTAGTTATCGTGTTTTTCAAAACAAAAAAAACCAAAACTTATTTGATAACTTTTTCAAAAATTTTTTTCTCTCTAAAGCATAAAATTAAATTTCATTTATAGTAATTTTATCAACTATATAATTATTATTAAATTACGTATTTGTTTTTCAATTATAAAAATCAAATGTTATATATATATATATATATATATATATATATATATGAACACAGCTTTCAAAGTTTGGCATTGTATTAATATTTTATATTTCTCAATTGGCTAGCACGTTTTAAGATGAAAGTAAATGTAACTTTTTTTTTTCAATTTTTGCATATATTATATAATGAATTTTCTATGTTGAGGCTATGAAATCAAAATATTGGACTCCAAAAAGTGCAAGTAAAGTTGAGAAATTTATAGTGATCTTCCATGAGCTGTAGACCTAAAAAAGGGATGATTTTAAGTGAAGCTTTCCAAGCAGCGGTTGTTATGGAGAAGTTGTCTCCAACTTTGAAGGACTCTTCAAACCTAATCGAAAACCATATAAATGTTGAAGACATCTCATCGAGACTTTGAATTGAGAAATACCAATGAACATTGACTCTACAAATAAATAAAATAAAATAAGTCAATTATTGATTTAAACTAACATTTCGCATTAATTCTTGAAAATTTTCAAATGGACGATAATTCACCATTGTCATAATTGCAAATATAGCAAGATTATGGTTTTGTAAATATGATTATTTTCTAAAATTTTGCACGTACCTGTTTAAATATTTATACATAATTTCATTTTTACCCTAGAATATCATTCATTTACAGATGGTTTATCACTAATAACCTAATAGATGTGGGGTTGGAGGTATATGTCAATTATCGTTGAGCTATGCTCGCGTTGGCTGCAAATCCCTAAGTTATGGGTAAATCAATGAAGAAGATTATACTTAAAATCAAGTATTAAAGGAATTAAACACTCAATCAATGTTTTAAATAATTGTCAACATGAACCTGTTAAACAATATAATATGACCAAATATTGGAGTGTTCAAACCTTCATCCTATGAGTTGTCTGATAAAAAAAACAATATTTTAATTTTTAATTCCTAAAAAAATTTAATTTTTAAAGCAAGGTCCTCCTTGATTGATTGGCAAGTGATGAACACGCGCCAGTGGTGTTTTTCAACTTTTTTTTGTTTTAATATATATATATATATATGTAATTTGGGTGTTTATTAATTGTCTCATAATTGGGATTTTCACGAGTGGAATGAGTCAATGCCTCCCAGTAGGTCCACGTCACACAAATTTTTCAAACATTTCATCATCATTTTTTTAACCAATATCCACATAATTCACTTAAAAAATTTTAACTCTCTTGATATTGAATTTCTACCTCAGTGTAATATTGTAAATAATTAAAATTCTAAATCATGTTTTATCATTTTATTTTTCACTACCAAACACCATTATTTTATTTTTCACCCGTCATATTTTTATTTATATCAACAACGAAAATTCGAAGATTTAAATTATTGTAAAAGGTAAAGTTAATACATGAATTGTGAAAAACAATTAATGATTTAAAAAATAGTAAAAAAATAGGTTAAAAAACACATTTTGTCCCTATACTTACACTAAAGTTACAATTTAGCCATTG
The DNA here is from genome assembly GCF_013281855.1 of Momordica charantia. Lineage (NCBI taxonomy): Eukaryota > Viridiplantae > Streptophyta > Magnoliopsida > Cucurbitales > Cucurbitaceae > Momordica > Momordica charantia. The sequence continues at coordinate 22,362,127 of NW_028275162.1, read as the reverse complement.
AACTTTAATTTGTAATGATTTAGTTCCTGTACTTTCACTAATGTAATAATTTAGTCATCAAATTTTAGCTTATAATGATTTAGTTTTTGTAGTTTAAAATTTGTAACAATTTAGTCCCTATCTTATAAATTTTTACTAAAATTAGATGTCAAATTTTATCATATATCAATTCAATCTCTCTAATTTATAAACATATTTGGTCCCTCTATAATTTATCAATATATATAAGAAATTTAACAAAAAAAAATTCATGATAAGGACTATATCGTTACCAACTTTAAATTACAAGGACTAAATTATTACCTATTAAAGTTCAATGACTAAATTGTTACCAATTTGAAAATACAGAGACTAAATCGTTACAAATTAAAATTCAATGACTAAATTATTATTTTACGGAAAGTACAGAGACCAAAAAAGTAAAGTATTATATATATAGTTGGTTTTTAAAACCAAACTAAGAATCTAAAAACATCTAGAAGAGGAAAAAGTGACAATGTTAAAAAATAATTTTTTTATACTTCAATCAAAGTCCAAATTTGAAACAAAAGCACAATGAATTAGTGTAGGAACTTTAATGTTAGGGAAGTGTCCCACCATCATATTTATGCTTCATTCTCTATGCCCCATATTGTCCTTTTTGCTTAGTCCCACATTAAATAATGGCTTATATAATCATTACCATCAAACTTAATCAAATAAATATTCTCTATTTGAATTATAGAGATTAAATACAACAAAAAAAAAAATGATGGGAGATAGAGATACAAGTGGGAAGAAGGATCCTTTTTAGTCGGGGGATTCCTTATACTTTTGAAGGTATGTGAGAGAATCTTACTCTATTTTTTTTTCAATTTCTATTTATCTCCACAATGGTATGATATATTGTCTGTTTTGAATATAACCATCACAGTTTTGTTTTTAGTTTCATCTAAAAGACCTCGTAGTAATGGAGATAATTGTCCTTATTGTATATCATAGATCACTCCCTTCCCTAACCAATGTAGGATTTTGTTTGCGCACCTTTAGAATCCCAACATTTTACTTGTAAATATTTTATTTTGATCTCTAAAAAGGTATTTTTGGTCTTCGTTCTGCTGAACTTTGGTATAACCTTTGATAAAAATGTATTAGACTTGTATTCTTAAGCCTCAAGTATTGAGTTTGATATTAAATTTGAGAACATCTACTTTAAACTTTTGTTAAATATTAGGGGTGAAAACCAAACTATACATGTGGCCTGGGACGAAGATTCTACCGACGAAGGATCTGCGGACACTCGGTTGGATGTCGATTATGTTGCAATTACATAACAACAATGCTTCCCTTGTAAAAGGTAAAGGCGCACTTTTCCAAAGATTGTGATCTCTAAGCACTTTACTAAGCTCGACTCGACTCAACAAAAGCTCATACTAATTACTAACTTAAGTTTTAGAGTGTATGTGACCGAGTACCACGTAGATATAAGATTCCATGTCGACAACTCATTAGACATAAAGCCCACCTTGACTAGCGTATTGGCATGTCACCTTGGTCAAATGCATAATCAAAGTACAATATTAAAATGAGTTTTTATGAAAGGTTAGAGATTACTACAATAAAGTATCCAAATATAGATTAGAGACCAAAATATTGAAATCTTATGTATGGGAACAAAATAAGTAAAAAATTTAGGCCCATTAAGGTTATCTTGTTTCATTTTTTTAATAAAGAAAAACATAATTGTATTTGGTAACTATTTATTGTGTTTTACTTTTTTTTATTGAAAAAAAAAAAGAAACTTGATTTTGTTGGAAATGAAAATAAGAACAAGAAACAAGAAACTTCTTTTTTTTTCCAAAATTTATATAGGACGTTTCTAAAAAAATGAGAAACCAAAAACACGTGTTAAGTGTATTTTAGACTAGTTTATATGTTTCTTTCTCAAATAATAGAAGAGCGGTTTCAAGTTTACAAGAATTGATCTTTTCAATAGGATAGAAAGTTTGAAATTTCACAAATAACACAATACAAAATCAGTTTCAAACTCAATTGTAATATGAAACATACCTAAAAACTTATACTATGACAAAAATTAAAAAAAAAAATTGTGAAATTTCCTAAATATTTTATTATTCACCCAAAAGTTGTTCTTGAAAGTAGGTGTTAAAAAAAACTCAAAAAATTCTTTAAAGTTTGTTTGACTATCGTTTTCAAACAAAGTTTTCTATCTTTGTTGACCATTTATTTTTTTAATAATTATTATCTTTTTTTAGTACAACATGTTGGGAGGAAATACGAACTCACGAACCCTTGGTTGTAGGTATGTGTCAATTACCGTTTAGTTATGCTCGTTTATTGACCTATAAAGATTAATATTATTGTGCACAATGAAATTAGTATCTATAAACTCATGATTTCACCGAAAATAAAACCCAACTATTAATAATAGTTATTCGAACACAATTTCATAAAAAATTTGTTTTTACAAATTATACAATTGTTAGGAAACGGTTCCCAGCATATGTTAATTGTTTTCAATTTGGTTTCAGATTTAAAATATATTCAATAAAATTAGCAAAAAAGCAATACCAAATAAACTTACTATTAAAAAACATTAATTAAAGACTCCAATTTTATTTATATTGTTCTTTTTTTTTAAAGAAAAATGACAATAATTTGGAGAAAAAAACACCCATCTCAATGAAACCTTCAATAAACCTTTTCATCAATTAAGAGACCATATGTGAGATTGACATTTTAAGACTTCTTTATTTTAACTTTCTTCTTTCTTTTTTAAAAATCAGAACTTTTGATACACTATGCAAAAAAATAATTTCAAATAATGTTTTTTTTAATTTTTTTTTCTTTAATTTATGATTCTCTAATAACATATACTTTGTTTGCTTCCCAATCTAATATAAAGTCATTTATAAATATCATACATAAATTTCTAATCTAATATAACTCAATTAGTTAAAGATATATATCATCGACCAAAATGTCAAATATTTGAATATATAGCTCTACATTTTGTTGAACTAGAATTTATTTGAAAAAGAAACTTGTTTTTGAAATTTAGACAAGATTTGAAAAAATGTCATGTCGGTCAATAAATATTTTTTAAAAAAATTGATCATTGAACTTTCAATTTATGTCTAATACGTTATTGGAAGTTTAGAGACTCATTAAAAACTTTTTAAAGTTAAAAAACTTACATCGAAAACAACGTTGAAAACTTAAGGACCTATTAAACACATTTTAAAGCTTAATGACCGATTAGATACAATTGTAAAAGTTCATGGACTAAATTTGTAATTTGACATTTCGATAGCCTTAGTTTAGAAAAACACGAAACCAAAAACAAAATTGTTACCGAACGAAACCCTAAACTAAATCGCTTGTAAATAGAAAGCATTTTATTCTCCAAAATGACAACAGAGAAAATAAAATGAGAATCCAACTTGAAGGGAAAGCATGGGTCTTACTTTCTGAATTGTCAGCTTTCCAAGAGAGATGCCATCCACAAACCAAAACAAATGGTGACTGAATCTCCCTCTTCCCCACCTCTTTTTTCTTTTGTTCAGCTCAAAGATTTCTTTACACTTTCATTCCTTCATCACTTTTTTTTTTGACGTGTTACATAAGAAACGGATGTGAAAAGAAAAAGTAAATATCTCGTCCGACCTTTCGAAAAAAAACAGTACTTCGATGCTTATCGGTCAGTTCTTAGTTTTTGTTCTTCAACATGAATAAACGACCAATGAACCTAAAAATGAACGAAATAACAATACAAAGTTTCGAGTACAAGACCTCTTGCTCTGATACCATCTAAAACATGAATAAACGATCAATGAACCTAAAAGTTTAAGCTAATGAATTATGGTAAATTAATCATTTATATTGGATATCTATGTTAAGGATCCCACATTGATAAGATTAAGGATCTAACAAAGGTTTATAATAGACATGAACTACTCCTCTCATTGTCAATTGGTTTTGAGATGAAACATTGTGAATGTTGATATGATATCAGAGCTCAAAACACGATGAGCCAAAAGAGTCACGATCTTGAGGGGCATATTAATATTGACTTTTTTCTCAGGGTTCTGTTCCGTCTTTTTGGTGAGCATTGAAAGGAGTTTGTAAACTTTGAAAGGAGCTTGTGAACTTTGAAAGCTTTCAACTATACATAGAGATATCAAATTGTGATACTCTTTATGGGACCCTTTTTTGTCGTGGGAGAATTTTGAATATTGATCTTCTTCTCTTCTTTTTTCGTGTTTTTTGGAAATGTATATTGGATATTCCTTCATATTAGTTTTACTTTTGAATTTTGTTAATATTTATTTTAGTTTTGGAACCTTTAGAAATAACTATTTTTCAAAACTTCATTTTTACTGGTAAACTTTGTAAGGCGTGTTAACCGTAAACTTAGTTAATGTCATAAAGTTTATCTTATTTTCAATTTCTATTGTATTCACTTGCTAATTTAAAAAATAATATTTGCAGCTCAATTTTGCCTTCAACATTTTCAAAGTTTAAATTTTTAGATTTCTTTTTGAAAAATAATTTAGGTTAAAATGCTTCAAATATTTTTTGTAGTACAACAAATTAATATGAAGATGATGGATTAAACCTCACTTCTAGAAAATATATAAGATATCTTAACTGTTAAGCTAACCTTATGTTGTCGTGACAGTGGAATGAAAACTTTTTAAAGGTTAGAGGTCAAAATTTATGAAACTAAGGATAGAGTTAAAATCTCATTAAATTATATAAATTGATCTAACGCGCTGAAATTGGTTTCTTAACAACATATTTTTAGACATGTCTTTCATCTTCACAGGAAATTTCTGGTATTTCGGGAGTATCATAGTCCTTCTATTTACTACTTATCATGTCAAGATCGTATTAAACATGATGTGAAATTCACTAACAGTACAAAATTATTTATAAAGACAAAGCCATAGTTTGAACAAAGGGAGTATGATACTATGCAGTATTAGAATTTTCCACATTTTACTATGTTCCGACATCTCCAAGAACATTAAAAAGAATTATCATTGGTATCTTTCATTGGTTTTTTCTTCAATATGAAAAACTATAGGGAGATTCGAACCTCGGTTGGTCGAGTATAATCAAAATAACTTTCCACTCAAAATTATTAAATATCAAAGATGTTGATGTATTCCAAAATAATTATCCTTAAAGATGAGTTAGAAAGTAATCCTTGTAAGAGTATTTTGAACATTTTGAAACATTTGAATATTTGATCAATATAAGAGCTCGTTTCTACATTTTCTTTTTTAAAAGAAAAACAAGATGTGTTTCGAATTTTTTGTTATTAAAAAAAAAAAGAAACATATCTAGTAATCCTTTCTTATTTCTTGTACTCTATTTAAAAAAATATATTTGTTCTACAAAATTTATTTTAAAATTGAATATTTAATTTTATGTTATATTACTTATCCATTTTATAAGTAAAAAAATTAAATATTTATATTTATATTTTTAAAAGCTAATAAAAAAATGAAACTTGCTTTATTATTTCTAAAATATTTACACAATTTTGGCATTCCTAAAATATGAGAATAATAGGGGAGATTACTTCACTAACTAAATTAAAAATAGAAATGTTAGAAGATTGGGAGTTTCAATATATGGGCGATCTTACAACTAATACATACCTGGTCTATTTAGGAGCTCTAATTACGTAAAAGGATGAAAAAGTATAGAATTTACACTTTTGTCTAAAATAATTCTCAAATTAAATAGCACCCGTAACAAAAATTATTAATATACCCATCTTAATATTAAATCATTATTAAAATATGAAATGGGTAAATCATCATTAAAATATATTAAATTTCTAAAATTGTGCTAATTCAAATTTCCAAAACTGAAAATCCTAAAACCCCAAAATTACGTAACCTCCTTCTTCTCCCTCGATTTTCTTTCACTGTTCCGACTGTCGGGCTTCTTCTTCCTCTGAAGCATCCGATCATTTCTCCGACATTGTCGCTGTCTCCGGCGGCTCCGATTTCTTTGTTTGCAGAACATTTCACCGCCGGCCTCCGTCCCATCTCATTCCACTGGTTACTATTATACGGTAACATCGTCGCTGTCTCCCTTCGTCTCCGACGGCTCCATTATACGGTAACATCTAATTTCATCTCCGACCTCCGTTGCATGAGCATTTTAGTCCGTCGGTTCCCATTATACCGTAATTTATGCTATATTTATGTTTCAATTTTGGACAGAATCGAGGTTCATCTCTTGCTCTCTGGTTCTATTGTTTAAATTAGTTCGCATACACGCTTACGAAAATAGAACCAGAGAACCAGAGAAATCAGAACTATATACTCGAATATTATATCTTTGGTTCTATTGTTTTATGTATCATTTAACTAGAGATATAATATATATCCTACGGAAATAGAACAATATCAAGAAATCGGAAGAAATCGGAAGAAATAGAACAATATATAAAACTAGAGATATAATATATATCATACGGAAATAGAACCAGAGAACCAGAGAAATCAGAACTAAAAAGACATATTGTGATATGATTTGATATGATTTAAGTTTTCAATTAAGATTAATGATTTGATATGATTTAGGTTTCCAATTGGATTTAATTGAGATGTCTTATTCTTATTATGATGAGGAATCATTTTCCAGTCAAAACCTGTTGAAGGAAGGGCTTCATAGCCTTACCTTATTATTAGAGAAAGGGGAGCAACAAACAACTCTCGCGGTCTCGAATCAAAAAAATAAGAATTTTGAGCATTAATACGAGGCTTAGGTTTTTTTTCCTCAACCGGGAATCTTGCCCGACCCCGAGCTTTTCTATCGAATTCACCGCAATGAAATTGTATTTTGTTATTGTCTCAAGTTTCTCTCATCTCTATCTATTTGAGCCTTAGGTATTTTCCTAGGGCCATTAGGGAGAGATTTCAATCGGAATTCTTAAAACAAATTTAGAGATTTCGATTTTGAAGAAGTTTGTCGTCTGTACATGTCTGCACATGTCGGTGCTATTCATGGTCTCTCATACCAGAAAATTGAGTTCGTGGTCTCTGGTGCTATAAATTGAGTTTGTGGTTTAATGCCAGAAAACTGAGTTCGGGGTTTCTCGTGCCAGAAAATTGAGTTTGTGGTCTCTCGTGGCACAAAATTGAGTCGCTCCTACTTGCATTGTAAAAAACTGTTATGGATGAGAAAATCTAATTCCCTTTATTCAAGGGATTTAAAAGGGAAGATATCTTGATCTTCATAGATTCAGATAACCAGATTTCCTAGATGTATCGGTATTCGAATTCCACAATCTTTTCATGATTCAACTTAGTAAGTCAAACCCTAAAGGGAGGCAACAAATCTCTACTCTTTACTATGTTCACAACACCCTATACTTTATACTAACTACTCCGATTTTGACTTAAGCATCGGAGCCTGTGTGGCAAAAAGCCACACTGGTCTTTAGTGCTATTCTGTTTTGCAATTCTCGTCGATCCCTTTTATTCTTAAATATTAGTGCAAATTTGGCGGAATCCCAAGAGACCAAATTTCTACATCAACAATTAGTGCCGTCTGTGGAAACGACTAAGATCTAAAAGCTAACAATATGAACTCTGTAGTCTGTGGGAACGACTAAGATCAACAACGTTCCGACGATGATTGTTATCCAAGGAGGATGGTAAACCGAGAGATATTCTTGCTCGAGGTGGTTGAAGGTGATGAATTGTTAATAAAAATTAAGCATGTTATGTTCAAATTTGAGGTAAATTAATTATTTCATATGTTTTATACTTAAGAAAATTATTTGTTTGATGCCCAAACAAAACCTCGGTAAGCTAGCTGGTCAAGGAGCTCGAACTAGGACAGACTCAGAAAGCAGGCATGCCAAGAATTTGGCTTTGTTTACGAACTTGATGTTGATAAATCCGGAGATTTAGAAATTCATTTCGGACAATTGAACCTTCTCAAAAACTGAGTTTATGGTCTTTAGTGCCAGAAAATCGAGTTTGTTGATACCATGACTTTTTTTTAGTACAACATGTAGGGACGGGGGATCGAACTAAGTTATTGCTTTGGCGACTTCATACCATGATAAATTTCAGGGAGGAGAGAAAATTGAGAGAATAAAAAAATACAATTTCATTATATTGAATTCTTTAATCTCGATTGAAACATGTCGTCCTATTTATAGTCGAACGATACCTAATCGTAACATAAATAAGACATCTAAAATAAAATAATATCTAAATTAAATGTAATTTTAATTCCTAATACAAAACCCAAATCATACCAAAATCTTAAATCATATCAAATGTAATGTCAATTCTTAATAGGAAATCTAAATCTTAACGAAAACTAATTAACAAAAATACAAAGTGTTATTCTTGGGCATTTAAAAAAAAACTATATAAGGACAGTACTAATATTCAATTACAATTGAAAAATAAAAATAGTAATCTGTAACATAATTGGTCCCATTTAACACATCTTAGCGTATTTGAATTAACTTCCCAAACAATTTTGGAGCGCCATTTTTTTCTAACATGTTTGGTAACAAATAAAAATCATTTATTGCAATAATCAAATTACTTTTTTTTTTAAGTAATCATATCTAAAGTGTTGCTGTAAAAAAAAGAAAAGAAAAGACTGATCTATGCTGTTAAAAAAAAAAAACTGACCTATATATAAGCCAAATGACAATAGTGTTTGGTTAGCCCACGTAAAAGACTGGTTGAGTAAGAGGTCGAGCAACAAAGTTAAAAGAACAACCTATTAGGGGACCACTTTGCACAGGTAGGTCATGTCATATCTAGCGAGTGTCGAGTACATCCAATTTAGTGAGAAAGTTCGTCGTCACGTAGTTTAATTTGCACGGGGTGTTTATCCCAAGACAAAGTTATCAAAGAGTAACAAACTATAAATTTACAAATTCATCTGATATAAAACAACGATGATTATCTTCTCAGTTGAAGTATGCTCGTGCGGGCACATATTTGTGATAAAAATCAGATTCGACACGTGTAAGCATCAACTCAGTTCGTGGTATCCATATTACAGAACAAACCATGGGTACTCACTGGCTTGATCTTTATCGAACTGAGAGGAAGGAGATACCTCCACTGACCTGAGGAATCCGACTACCGACCTCGGGCCGAAAGCTGTAATCGCTATTTGTAACATACCAACGACTTTGTCTCCCCCGCTTGTAAAAGAGATACTCTACCTCATTGATCAGATACGCTATTTCTTCTAAGAACGACCTAAACAACTCGAGCTCGCAACTGACTTTGACGGCAGAATATTTATTCCTTGTGCATGTCTACTTTTGAGCACCTCAACAGCTCGTGACCGACCTGTGAGCTTGATTGGAAACAACATCAACAATCATAATATAACTTAATCGAACCATGCCAGCGTGGTCTAATACCATAGTTTAATAGACAAATTCCTACCAAAAATAAAAAAATAAAAAAACAAATAAAGGATTTAAAATTTAACCACAGTAAATAAATAAGAGCGAAAATAAAACCCTCTAAATTCCGGCGCCAATTTCCCGAAAACAAGTGGACATGTCCAAGTCTACCCACAGTTTCTCCCCAAACCCTCCTCTACTTTTACGGTCTTCTCCTTCACAACGCTAGATGCTCCAAATCTCTCTCACCTCTGCTTCTTCTCTCTACTCTCTCTTTCGATTCACGTTGCTGTCTCATTCCTCCGTTCATGGCGCGAGGTAGAAAGCGGCGGCGACCGGAGACTGCTGCGGGAGGGCATGGCGACGGAGGGGCTGAAGTTGGAGTTATCGACAAGGGTTTTCTGGGCGGCGGCGAGGGCGGGGTGCAATGGGGGATGAAAAGGGAAGAGGAGGATGGATTAGTTGCGGAATGTAATGATGTAGAGACGCAGCAGCCGAAGGAGGGGGAGGACAATGGCGAGCTGCAGAAGCAGAAGAGTTTTGTTGCCGGAGAAGACGGCGAATTGGGACGTAGGGTTTCGATTAATAGTCCACCGAGAAGTTTGAGGAAGAAGGCGAGAGTTTCTTACAATGAGGAAATTTACGAGTTCGATGACGACGACGACGACGACGAAGAGGTTCCTTCCAAGAAGCCTGGGCGAAGGGGTAGGAGAAAGAAAAATTTGCCTTCGACTCGGAATGTGTCCGAAGACGAAGAGCAACGGAGTCCTATGGAAGGTGTGGATGACGATGGGGAGAAAAAATCGGGTGTTTCTGGAAATAGGAGAGGTTCTTCAAGAAGGAAACGCGGTAGGAGATACGCGCTACGGAAGCAAACAATTTCCAAACCGGAGGGCGAGAAAAAAATCAATAAGTTGGATCCGGAAGTAAGAATTTACGGTTTGTGACTAGTGTAATTGTTTGTTTTCCTTGCTTATTACAGCTATGATTGTCTTTTTTCCTTGTGAATCAACAGTTCATCGAGAAGATATCTTTAATGTGCCATCAGTGCCAGAGGAATGATAAAGGCCGTGTTGTACGTTGTACTACTTGTAGGAGGAAGCGGTATTGTGTCCCTTGTTTACAGAATTGGTAGGCATCTTCCTTATTTACTTCAAATTTTTTCCATCGTTGCTACTAATAAGTTATCAGATAATTTATGTTTTATTTATTTTTTTACTTTGTGCACGTGTAAATGGATGCAGGATGGTTGTAGCTGGATATTTATATATTATGAACACAGTGTGTTTGCTATTTTATACATTGGTGTGTGGGGAGAGGTGGGGGTCTAGTAATACGTGATGAGCAATGCATTGCAAGACATATCTTTGTTGTGTAATAGAGACCTACATTAAATTATTTAGTAGCTAAGTAACCACGAACGCCTTGCTCTCTTGGTATTTGGTTGGTGGTATAATGTTATGACATGAATATGATTTGAACTAGAGTATGCAATTGTTGCCACAAAATGATGAACCACTAGTTCTTAGTTTCTGATGATACTAGAGGAATATCTATTGGGTTTTTCTGTTTCAACTGTAGGCTACAATGTTGATGTTTTTAGTAGATTACGAGGCCATTCTGTTCCACAATTTCAATTTGTAAGATAATTAGATAAATGTGCTTGTTTTCCTGATAATCAACAATCTTTCATTACTATAAAAGAAAAAAGACACAAAAGAGAAAGATAAGAAATCCTCTCTAAGCCAAGGAGTTCACGAAAAAGCACTCCAATTTGCATAAGTAACACAGGTGTAGTTACAAGGTCGATTCCAGACGAATTGCCAAAGAGAAGCCAAAGCTTTCCCTTTCTGCCAAAAAGTTGTCATTCTTGTCTTCCTTTCTAATTATAAATTATTAAATTTAATTTTCAACTTAAAGCATTGGCATCGTTAATCTGCAGAATGTTTGCTTTTCCTTTGAAGGGATGACCACAGAGAATCTGTCCTAGAGTTTCTTCCAAACTATTAGGGGAAGTACTACTGTAATTTGCAAGTATGCAGGATTAGGCAAGACCATTTTTAAGAGAAAGGGGAACTTCAGAACATTTGCTCCTCACTTTTCATTGTAATTTTTACCTGAGGATGCACCAACTCAAAGATATTTGTGACGTTGGGATGATTTTTTTTTTTTTTTTTTTTTGAATTCCCTTTGTGTTGATTCCTCCCAAACTCAAAGACCAATAAAAGAAATTTATTGTCTTGGGAACATTTCCATACCATTATACTAACATCGTGAGGTAGAATCACATTGTTGAAATCCAGATGTCTTAATTGAGATTTATTAGAGTATTTGATTGAAGGTTCAAGATTCCAATCCCTATGGTCTTCAATGGTTCTTCTAGCGGTCTCTTATCCAGATATTAAGGAAGATCTAGCTTTAATTTCTGTCTCCCAATGATTTCTTCTAAAGTTAAACCTCCATTCTTCTCCTAACAGAAGCTGAAGGTCACATTGGTCACCAAATTCTGCCTAGTAGTGGGGCTATAAAGTCATGGGAAGAAATGGCAAAGAGGCAAGTCTGTAATTCAGAAACTCCTGAAATCTTGTAATTTTACCTATCCTTAGTTTGAGACTGTAGATTTGGAAAGTGACTTTTTGACTAGTAATATGAAGCTTCAAGGATATGTCTTTTAACAGGTCCCTTATTAACTGAATACCAACCTCCTAAATCTTTACCATATTTGCTGGGTATATTTTGAACGCTAGAGTTCCATTCTTGAAGAAAATTCTCCAAAGCTACTTTTTTGAAAAAAACAAGTATTTCAAATTCTCCATAGCCACATGGAAATGAGTAGATGTTCTTTTATTAATCCTAATTCCTAATGATAGTTTGGTTTCTCACTAAAAAATGGAAAGGCAGGCAACGTTTCTTTTTCTCTAGTTGTCAAGCACAAGTTCTCCTTTATTTGTCTGCTGGCTTGACAGTACATAGATACATCAATGTATGTAGGTACACAAACATGTATATAAATATTTGGATGAGAGTTCCTTCTTGTATAGTTAGCCTTTGGACTTTGCTTGCCGGCTCTCTTTTTGTATGCCTCGTCTTGGGCTGTCTTTTGTTTTGTCCTTGTTATCTTTGTTCTATTTCATCTTTTATCAGTGAAAGCTTAGTTTATTATAAAGAAAAAACATGTGTGTGTATATATCATCGGTAGAACTTGCTCAAAACTATCATTGAGGCTATAAGAAGACTATCCAATTAACAGTAGAGGAAATAGAATGGTCGCACAAATTACACAATTCATTGCAAGAAGAGGCTACAAAAAGAATAATCTGAAAGCTCCTCAACCGAAAGCTCATCTTTTTATTTCTTTTAATTTTTATTTTTCTACACTCCTTTTAAAATTCTTCTATTTCTTCAGTCCATGCTTCCAGAGCAGCGCATGGGTAGCATATTAACATTAAGAAGTTATTTTTTTTGTTGAAAGGGCAGCCAGCCATACTAAGTTTCAGAACAGCCATTTTATTCTGTTCAGTTAACCACATTGAAAACAATTGATGTTCGGTAGCTTCCACTAAAGTTTTGAGTATTTAAGGGCAACCAACCAAGGAAGAGGTGGGAATCATCATTGCTTCCCTTACATAGATATCACCAGCCAGAAGAGAGTGGTCAACAACGGCCTGTCTCTTTTTTTGTTTTTTTGATGAGAAACATAAGAAAATATATTAAAAAACTCCCTCGAAAGAGGGGTGGGAAGTACATCCTAAGGACGGAGGGTAGAGATAACCCTCCTCCAAGAAGAACTATACAATCACGGACTTCCAATCTTGAATAATCAAAAGGAGACTGTAGTTACAAAAAACCTTCTTGTGGATTGTTGCCCACCTAGAAGCCGTATGCTTAATATTCACACAACAAGGGCCTGTCTCTTAAGTTTCTATATCCATAACATATTCTTGAAAAGATTATTTATTTGAATAATTCTTGTATTATAAATATGAAATCAAAATTTTGGTGAAGCTGGAAGTTTTACGGTGCTTTGTTTGTGCGGTTTATGGTTGTTTCATTCTTCCCCTTTGCTTCAGTCATTACCAGGTGTAGTTCTTATTCTGCAGGTACCCTAATACACCAGAAGAGGAAATTGCAGAATCTTGTCCAGTATGTTGTGGAAATTGCAATTGCAAATCATGTTTGCGTTTAGATGTTCCCGTTAAAGTGGGCCTTCTCTCTGATGCTTTCTTCATGTGTATTATCTATTGATTTGATGACATTCTCCTTTAAAACGTTTTTTTTTGTAATTATAGAATTTGAAGAACTTGGAACCAGTAGTCAAAGACGGTGGAGAGGTTGAGCATGCAAAATATGTACTACGTAGACTTCTACCATTTCTGAAATGGCTTAATGAAGAGCAGATGATGGAGAAAAAACAGGAAGCTACAAGGCTAGGTACTTTCTTGTTGCCCATCAGTTAGCAATTGACTCCATTAGAAAGCAATTCTTGCTCTTCAGTGTTGTTAAGTTGTTGAGTTTGTAATTTTGTTTCTTATTTTTGCTTCTCATTTGACTAATATTTGCATAATAATGTGTATTTAAAGAGTTCACTTCCTCTTAGTGCATAGCTGCACAGTTTTTTGCATTACTTGTTTAAGATTTGTATAATATTTGGACCATTCAATTATGAAACATATATTGGTCCATTTTTTGTGGCTGATATGCTCTTAGTTTTTAAAGGGTCCATATAGTTATTTTGTTTCCATAATGCTTGTCTTTTACTCCACGGTAAAGAACAGGATGAGTTGATATTTATACAAAATAAAACCTCCATATTTAGACAAAACGATCTTCAATTATGTTTTTCTTCATATTTGGTGGGTTACTCTGGGCAGGTTTGCCTCTTCATGATCTGAAGGTGGAAAAGATAGATTGTGAAGACAATGAGCGAATGTACTGGTAAAGACATTCTTCATAAGAATTCTTTCCCTTGTTATTTTTATAGTATAGTTTGAAGATCTGATTTAAAATTTTTATTTTTCAGCAACATCTGTAGAACGTCAATTTTTGATTTTCATCGAACCTGCGTTACTTGTTCTTTTGACCTTTGTCTCAACTGTTGTCGGGAAATCCGTGATGGAGATATGCGGTGTTGTGAGAAAAATGAGATAATACCCTATGTCAATCGAGGATTTGAGTACTTGCATGGTGAAGAACCCAAAAAAGCCGAAGTGCTTGCTGGGTCTTCTCCAAGAGGTTGTGGGGAGTCAGTGTCCGAATGGAAAGCAGAAGAAGATGGAAGCATTCCTTGTCCACCACTGGACCTGGGTGGTTGTGGTCACGGGTTTCTAGAGTTAAGATGTATATTGGAAGATTCAGTCTCTGAATTGGTGGACGAAGGAGAGGAAATTGCCAGAATCCACAACATAATGGATGTGGATGAAACTGAAGAAAAGTGGTGCTCGTGCTTTAACTCATGTGGTGAAATTGATCTCGAGAATGGTATGTTGAGGAAAGCTGCTTCTAGACAAGGTTCAAGCGATAATTATTTATACTGTCCCAGGGGCAGGGATATCGAAGCTGGAGAGTTGAACCATTTTCAGTGGCATTGGAGCAAAGGTGAGCCTGTGGTTGTTAGCAATGTTCTTGAAAACACATCAGGTTTGAGCTGGGAACCCCTTGTCATGTGGCGTGCCTTTCGTCAAATTACACATACGAAACATGGTCAACAGCTGGAAGTTAAGGCCATTGATTGCTTGGATTGGTGTGAGGTCAGTTGAATTGTTGTGAGATAGATTTCCCTGTTTTCTTTAGCTTTAATATTTAAGGAACTCCATAGATAATTTTACGATTAGTTTGAATGGTTGATATATGTTTCACAACAATAAGTTTTTTACTACAAGGGTATTGAATGACTTATAGAAGATATTCTTAAGATTTACTAAAAGGAAAATCTGTATTTCATCCACACACGCCCAGGAGGGGGGGAGGGGGGGATAAAGATTGACAACCTCCCCCATGTGCCTAGATAGAAAAAGATAGCAAGTTAATCACAGTATTTTTATTCCACAAAAACTGGAAAAAGAAACCAACATGTAACCCACAAATTCAGCAAAAAAAGCTTAAATTTATCCCAAAATCTATTACCAAGCTATGGCTAGGAGGAAGTAACAAAAAAGAAAAAAAGAAAAGAGAAATGCAAAGAAAACTAGATTAGAGAGAAGCAAAGCTTCAGATTTCCAAATGAGTGAAGAAGAGGAAGCCCCAAATTTTATTGAGACCAATTTTGAGCCATGAGGCACTTCCAGTCCGACCAGCGTCCATGTAGACTACTTCAACAGTGATGGAGTGAAGCCTGCAGCCATAGTGAGAGTGAAAGAGTGGCGGAGAGGTGGGAGCTGTTTTTGAAGGATAGAACAAAGAGGATGTATCAAGGGATTGCTTTTCTACATGTTAAATTTAAGCGGGAAAGGGATAATAGAATGCATAACTAGTTTAATTTTCTTCAATTTGTCTTTTCTGGTTCGATCTATATAAATTCTGAAAACCAAAGCAAATATTGGTTTTCATTTCCCCTTAATGTAAAATTTGTTTGACCTGTTGGGTTTGACTTATCCTTTTTTTCCCCTTCTTTCTTTTTCGCACCTGTAATAAAAATAACTGGGATAGAGAAGGGGAAATCTGCTGTGTAAAATGAAATAGTTTTTTTTATTTTTATTTTTTATTTGTATTAAATGTTGTATTATACATCTGTCCTTTTATTTTGGTTTCAAATCCTAATTTCTCTTTTTAAATCTCGCAAAAGAATTTAATGATTCTTTTTTGTTTCTCATCCACTGCATATCAGGTTAAAGCTTGACATTTGGCAAATGAAACATGTTTTTGTTAAGATCATCTAGGTAAAGAATTATCTTTATCTTTTAGTTTTAATCTGATAAATTGGTACCAGCAGGAACATGTTGTTTCTGTCTTCACTTGAAGTGGATTTTAGGAGTTTTTGGCCTGAATGCTTTCTGGTGATTGGATCCTGAATTTCTAATCCTTTTTTATTTCTCGTGTTAATTCAATATTTAATACGGTGAGTCTAAAAATTACATTTCTCCTGGTACATAGATTAAAACAAGTGCCTTGAATCTCAACCAGAAATATTCGGTGGCTTCACATCAAGTGGAAGTCTTATTTCATATCTTGTAGTCAAGATTTTTGCCCAATATTTTTAATTAAAAATTTAGAGATGCAGTTCCATTTCAAATTTGCTCGCTTCTTTTGAAAATTAGTGTGTCCTTAATACTCAAGTGTATCTGCGTCTCAGCCGCGCATACAGTATTCTTACATTTTGTGGGATACAACTTTATTTCTTGTACTATATAAACTAATACGAACTTGTCAAACTGCAGCTTGATGTCAACATCCACAAATTCTTTATTGGGTATTCAGAAGGTCAGTTTGATACAAAATTGTGGCCTCGGATACTGAAACTCAAGGATTGGCCCCCTTCTAATCATTTTGAGAAATGCTTGCCACGTCATAATGCTGAATTTATCAGTTGCTTACCTTTTAAGGAGTATACACATCCTTACAAAGGCAACCTAAACCTTGCTGTCAAATTGCCGGAGAATATTTTAAAACCTGATATGGGGCCTAAGACATATATTGCTTATGGAGTTGCTCAGGAGCTTGGTCGTGGAGACTCTGTTACCAAGCTTCATTGCGATATGTCTGATGCAGTATGTCAATATCTAGTTTTCTTTCAATTTATAGAGCTATATATATTTTCTTTTTTGAAAATTGAGAATCAGTAAACTATTCTTTCTGGATTTTACTATTTTTATCATAAATATGACCAAGGGGTGAGTTTGTCTATGACAGTATGCTTCAGCTTTGACTGTTTTGTTAAATGACCTGTTTTGTTGCATCTAGACAGATTGACACATGTTTCAGACACAATCTCTTATTGACACATGTTTCTGGAAACAATCTCTTATTTGCACTATGTAACTTTCTTGATGCATATGCTCCAGAATCTGTACATCAATTAGTTAAGAGGAAACCCATTTTTTATAGTGTTTTTGGATTGTTTGAAGGGAATTGCTCATTTAAAGAGCATTATATCACATGTGTCCTTTGCTAATTTTTGTTGGCAGAACTATTTGTGTTTTTCTTGTTCATTCACTGCGTGAGGAAGCTTGCATTACTCACTGTCTTCCTTGTATAGCACTGCCACTTCACAGTTTCTTTGTGCCTTAATGGTGATGAAGAATTTCTTCTAGCGAATTTTTTTAACAACATTTACTGGAAAAACTACATTGTTATTGCAACTTGTTGCACGATATGCCGTTCGGAACATTTTCCCTTGTTTCCTTTCTATTGATACCTTGGTTGCTGCAAGTTGCTGGACACAATTTATATTCTGATAAGGTCGATTGGTTGATTTATTGATCTGTGATAATGTTTAGTATTTTTATAAGCAAGTATGCATGTTCAAATTATCTGTTATGACCATGAAAATAAATTTTTGGTCTTCATTTGTCACGATTTAAGGATTTTGGTTAGCCCTATATTTTAAGATTTTTCAATCATGTGCGACTGATTTTGGTGAGAAATGGAAAATGTTACAGCAATAATAAGAGAAAAAAATATGCAAATTTTGATTTATTTAGTGATTTTTTGAAAAAGTATACTCGTTGCTCCTGTATCTTCCTTTAATGTGGTTAATTACTTTATTTTACTTCAATAAAAAATTCTTATGGTGACTTGTTTCAGGTGAATGTTCTTACACATGCCACCGAAGTCACCCTTGAGCCCAAGCATTTGAATAGTATTAAAGAATTAAAAGCAAAACACCTTGCGCAAGACCAAAGAGAACTTTATGGTGACACGGCTGATGCAAATTTTGTCGATAGAAGCAAGGTTTTCAATGACCCTTGTAATACGAGTGATAATGGAGAGGAACATGTTTGCAAAGTTGGTTATCAAAACAATGATGCAGTTTTTGAGAATACATCTAGCCCTAAGAGAGGTGATGCTGAAGAGGGTGATCATCGAAGTTTGAATGAACACAGTGGACCTGACCCTGGTGAGTCTGTAAATGTAAATCCAGGTGGAGAAACTAGTGATGATGCAAAAATATCAGAAGAGATGGAAAGTTGGGAGGCTTCTGATGGTGGTGCACTATGGGACATTTTTCGTAGGCAAGATGTCCCCTTGCTGCAGCGATATCTCAATAAGCATTTCAGAGAATTTAGGCACATTCATGCTGGTCTTGTGCCACAGGTTACTACGATATACAGTTTGACTTAACATTCTACACTTATATTGATATTAAGACAGCAAAACTTTTCATTCTTTATAATTCCAGTACTCTCTTGCTGAACTACCCGTCTATATATGCAATGATATGAGTAAAAACAAATTAATTCCTTCCTATCTGCCCAAAACGGTATCGATTGCTTTTAAGGACATGAAGGAATGTTCTGCCTAATGATGTTAGTTATTTGACCAAAGTTAGCTGTTTTGCATTATCAATGAACTGAATTCATTTAGAATTAACTGTATTTAGAGTAAACTCAAGAAATAATGTGCATTGCTATAATTGGATCCATTGTGGATATGGTCAAGAAATTTCATACCGAAACTGTCATACCAACACTTGTCTCGACTTCTATAACTTGTCCATATTTTTCCTGGTATATTTTTAGGAGAAAATCTATACTTCATCGAGACATTTCCACGTGTTTATTAGGTGTTCTTGCTTTGATAATCCAGGTGTTTCATCCAGTGCATGATCAGTCATTTTATTTGACTTTGGAACACAAAAGAAAGCTCAAGGAGGAATATGGTCAGATTATAATGTGGTATTAGGTTAGAATTTTTATCACCATCATTCATGGCAATAATCTTCTTCTGCTTGCTTCTTATACAGGAATTGAACCTTGGACATTTGTCCAAAAACTGGGAGATGCCGTCTTTATTCCAGCTGGTTGTCCTCATCAAGTCAGAAACTTGAAGGTTGGCCTTCACTATTGTTATCTTTAAAAACTGATTTAAGCAACTTTTTGGATTTTAAGAGATGTTCTGTTCATACCTTCTTTTTTTTTTTTTCTGTATTTTTCTTTGTAAAAGAACTCTTGTTTAGTTTGCAGTTATGCATCATAAGTTTATTAACTCATCCATACTGCATCAAGAAATGCAACTTGGTTCTATTTCAGCTGATGCTTCAATGGTTGGGCCTTTTGGTCTTACTCTTACATATCAAGATAGTTGTGTCAGTTCATTATCTATCCGATTCTCAAAGGTTTAGTGAATAAGAATACAAGCTAACTAAAAGTGAATTTTTCTGTATTATCCAAGTATATTTGCGCTGTATCCAACTAGTATTGTGTTTATATCGTATTTGTAAAATAGTCTTCAACATACAAAATAGAGTTTTCATTTAAGGACCATGGTCTTGTTTTATCATTTTTGCAAATCTTACATGTGTTTCATGGGCTTGGTGAATCTAAATTATATTATTGATGCCACAACCTGGGAATTTCAACTTTCCAGAGTGCTCTGTTTTTATCTTTCACAGTCAATCAGAAAATACTGTTCATATAGGGGTCCATGCCACTGATTTAGTTGACATTATCTTACTAGAAAAATGGATAATTGGAGCAGATGCATAAATGGTGCCTTCAGATTCTTTTCTCGAATTGCCTTATCTCAAGGGATTGAGTTATAGTTGAAGCTTGATTTATCATTCTAATATCTTGTCCGAACTAAAATGAGAATACTATTTCATATAATGATTATTTTCTTTGGCTGAACCTATTTATGGCTATTATTCTAATGCCTTTCCAATTCATGTTCCCCATAGTCATGTATAAAGGTTGCTCTAGACTTTGTCTCACCTGAGAATGTTGGAGAGTGCATCCACTTGACTGAAGAATTTCGCAAGCTTCCTTCAAATCATTGGGCCAAAGAGGACAAATTAGAGGTAATCCATCATTTTCTGTCATCCATGTTCTTTGTTATCTTAATGTCTCTACCAATGTTAAAACAATAATGAAAGATATTGTTTGGTTGAACTTTATTAGAGCCTTTCTTTGGAATTTTTTATTTGAAAGAACAATGAAATCTTTTAGAGAGAAGAGAAGATTGTTTAATATTTTGTTGGAACATATTGGTTTTATGGTTATCTGGTGCTAGATAAGTCCAAATCTTTTTAAACCTATTGAACTTCTTCCCTTTGTGTTGATTGGAAGACTCTGTATAACTTTCTTATCATGTGACTATTCTCACGAGACAACAGCATAACTCTACTACATTTGGTTGTCAAGCTAACTAATAGGATATTAAATCCTAGGTAGGTTACCACCTTAGTTTGAACTTATTTTCTCTAAGCTCTTTATTTATTTATTTTTTTGGTATGAAACAATATTTCATTGATAGTATGAAATATACAAAAGGCCACAAGGGCAATTACAAGAAGGCTTCCCAGCTTGTAATAAGCTCATTTAAAGAGTAACTATTGAAAGGCGGATAAAAACATTTGCACCACCCCATAGCAAGTACAATGACCCTATCAAAAAAGTTTTCAAAGGAGAGTACCTTGTTGTTGAAGACCTGATGATTCCTTTCTAACCATAAAGACCGAAGGAAGGCTCGAATCAGTTGTGTCCAAAGTATAGCTTTTCCTCTGTTGAAGGGGTGCCCCACCAAAAAACAATCAAGTAGTGTAGCTGGTTGTGTGTGGAGAGCTGTTGTCCATCCGAAACTTGAGAGCAAGCGGTTCCAAAATCGAGTGGCAAATGGGCAATGAATAAATAGATGGCTTTGTGTTTTCGAGCTTCCAAAGCATAGAATGCAGCAATGTGGAGACAGGTACAAATGAGGGTTCTTTCTCTGTATTCTGTCATGAGTGTTTAAGGCCCTGTGAGTGAGTTCCCAGCAGAAAAATTTAATTTTCTTGGGGTATTTATCATGCCAAATGTTAGAGTAGAGGGTGGATTCCTGTTGGTCATGGACAGTGTATGAGCAGAGTAGTGTGAAGGTTTATCTGGTGGTGTATAAGCCCGATGGTTCGTGGGGCCATCTCCATTGATCTTCGTTGGGTGAGGGGACAATCGGGTCAATAAGTGAGACCAGTCTCTTCCACTCATCAATTTCTTCCTCCTTTAGTGTCCGCCTGAAAGTATAACTCCATGAGGAGGTTGTCCTGGACCAATGATCGCCAATAGTGGCGTCCTTTTCCGTAGCTATAGTGTATAGATTCGGGAAAAGTGAGGCTAGTGTTCCCTGTGCTCGCCATTTCTCTTGCCAAAAGCTGATAGTGCTTCTTTCCCCCACCTTACAGGTTGCTAGGTTCTTTATAAAGCAGGTGAGTTGGCTGATCGAGGATCAAGGGCCTTTGTGGAGGGACTGGCAGCGGTTAGGCCAAGGATTTGTGCTGGATCCATGGTATTCAGCTGAGATAAGTTTCCTCCATTGATGGTTTGGTTCAGTTGTGTAACGCCACACCCATTTGGAGAGAAGGGCATTATTCCTCCGCTTGATATTCCCAACACCGAGACCACCCTCATCAATGGGAAGCTGTGTTTTGGTCCAGTTTAGGAGATGCGATTTCCCCCCATTTTTTGCTCCCTGCCATAAGAAGTCCCTGAATAGTTTTTCCAATAGATCCCGCAGCTGCCCGATATCTTGAAGAGAGATAGATAGTATGTAGGTAGATTGGAGAGGACGGATTGGAGAATGGTAAGGTGTCCCCCTTTTGATATATATAAACTGTTCCACTTGCAAAGGCGACTCTGTATTTTCTCGATGATGGACCACCAAAACGAGTCCTTTTTTGGGTTTCCATTGAGAGGCAGTCCCAAATAAGTGCTAGGCCATGATCCTGGTGCACAATCCCCAAGCTTTAGCTATGTCGTTGATAACCTGACTGTCGATAGAGATACCAAAGACACTACACTTGTTGTAGTTAATGTTGAGTCCGGAGGCTATCTCATAGAATTTTATGATCTTATGAAGGTTTTTGATGGAGGATGGATCCTTTTTGGAGAACAAAAGAGTGTCATCTGCAAAGAGGAGATGATTAATTTTTATAGAGTTGCAGCGAGAGGAATAACCTTTTAGATGATCGATTTGTTGTCCATGGTGTAGCATGCAGCTGAGGACATCTGTTATGAGGATGAAAAGAAAATGAGAAAGTGAATCTCCTTGTCTCAATCCCTAGTAGCTGTAAATTTACGCCTTGGTCTCCCGTCTATGATAATAGAGAAACTAGTAGTGGATATACAAGCCCTTATCCATCTTCTCCATTTCTCCCCAAAACCTTTGTATTTCAGCACCATATCCAGGAAATCCCAGTCCACCATATCAAAAACCTTATCGAGACCAAGTTGTATCACCACTCCTTCAGTTTTTTGTGACTTCCAATCATCAATAATTTCATTGGCAATAAGGGCGGAGTCAAAAATCTGTCTTCCTTCAACAAAAGCAGATTGTTTGTCAGTTATAGTGAGGGGAAGAACCTTTTTTAGTCGGTCCGAGAGCACTCTTGCAAGGATCTTGTAGGTGCAAGAGATGAGACTGATAGGCCTATAATCGTGCACGGTTTTTGCTGCCTTCTTCTTTGGTATGAGGCAGATGTATGTTTCATTTAGTGCAAGATTGAGGACTCCATTTTAGCTCTTTATTATTTTACTTATTAGCCCTTTATTGATCACTACGTCAATCCATGATGGTTTTCTCCTTTTATATATTTCATAGTTTCTTAATGCACAAAATCTTGGAAACCAGAAGCAAGTTTATAGTACGACTTATGCTTGAAACAGGTAAAGAAAATGAGTATTTACGCTATGAAAGCAACGATTGAGAGTTTGAAGAAAAAATGCGAGTGATGCAGACCAAAATTGTCTAATTTAGGATTATTTCTTGTGAGGTTAGTATTATCATTTCATACTCCCAAATTTACATTGTTCTTAATTTACATCCCACGTTTATATTATTTTTAATCAAAATTGTCTAATTTAGGATTATTTCTTGTGAGGTTAGTATTATCATTTCATACTCCCACATTTACATTGTTCTTAATTTACATCCCACGTTTATATTATTTTTAATCGATATCATTCTCAATCCACACATTTTTCCATAGTCCTAAAGATATTCTTGAGCTTGATATCATTTCATACGAGTTCTCATTGGTATTTGAAACTGATTTTGTATATCTTTTGAACTCGGTACAGTCTCGACATCCTGTAACCAGAAGATTGAGGACAAGGCTAAAGTTAGTATAAGAGGCGTTTCATCATGAGCTTTTGTGATGTCACCTGTTTTGTAGCAATAGAATTATGCCTCATACATTTTGTAGAATGATTCTTGGCCTTTTTACTCCTCCATGTATGTCGTTCGACAATAACTTAAAGCCGGTATGTCATTTATCAGCCATGAGATTCGGGGGTGTCGCTTTTGATCCTTTTGGCATTTTTGTATAGATAACATCTCTGCCATAATGGGAAAATGAAATGCACAAGCATGATCTGTATGTTTCAGAATCTCCATACTCTTTCGAAATTGTATGTCGATAGGTCTCCATTCTTTTTGCCAGTTATTGCAGAACTGCTGGGATTCGTACTCGGACAATGGTAGTAATCGCCTTTAGTTGACTAATAAATATGGCATTCTCCCCGAAATGACAGGAAAGATGGTTTAATTTTGAAGCCGAGATCGTGGCTGCAATCCCCCAGGTATGTTGATATGAATGATTGAATACTTCTTGAGGAGAGACGTGTAATTGGAGAAACATAAATTGCAGAAATGAACAGAACAGAGCTGAGAAATGTTACATTCTTTCAAACTACTAATACAAAATAATATGATAATTAGTTACCATAATGAAAAGTTTGATGACTTCTTTTTTTTTTTTTAATTTTTTTTATGTTATTGGGTTAGGCCAAGTCTAGAAGTCATACGAATTAATAGTTACATGTTCGGTTGGATAATATTTGACAATTCGATCGTAGTTTAGTAGATAAGATATTTATCAACTTTCTAGATTAGTTGAGTAGATAAGACATTTATCAACTTTCTAGATTAAATGTTCGATTCTCCGCTCTATATCTCTATTATTTGATCATATTTTAAGTCATCCGCTCTCATGTTGTCATCCACATCACAACGTAAAAGCTTCCATATTGCTTGGTGTTTACACATGCAATATTTGAAAACCAATAATAAGAATAAGAACAACAATTGATTTCTAATTATGTATTAATAAAAGGTCAAATTAGGAGCCCCACGAATCCAATACACAACAAAACAAGCAACATGCTTCTAACTTGTGAATGCTGTAAAAATGACCTTTATCTTGCTAATGATCTTCTAAACGAACTCATTTTAATTTAAAGTTTAATTTGATGAAATTAAACGTATAAATTTAAAAGTGATTTTTTTAGTAATAATCTTGATAAAAAATTTTCTATTTTAAACCTAAACTTTCGCTGAAAGGAACAACAATTTGGAATTGATAGGACTTCCGATAAAGATAATACTAGGATATGTTTACAATGGTATTTGTGAGTTTTTGAAGATTTCTTTTGATGTTAATGTTGTGCAATGTTTCATCAAGCTTGATTGATTGATTGATTATTATTTTTTAATTAGAATAGAACTTGATTTTGTGCACTTGTTTTAGCTAAATTTTCATTTGAAATTAGTAGGTGAATCTAACATAAGCTTAGTGGAAGTCCAAGTTCAATTTTTAAAAATTGGATAAAATTTGGCTCACCTTCTCAAGTTTTGGGCAAAAGTTGAAAATTTTGCCAATAATTTTTATACAAAGTCGAGAGGTTCAAATAAAATGTTCAATATTTGAGAGAATAAACATAACATTTGAAATTACTAAAAACCAAAATAGAATAGAATAAGTATCAAATTTCAGCAACCTTAACAAGTTTAAACTTTAAGCTGATTTTTAATGATTTATCACTAAAGTTTTAAGCAACAGCAATTTCTCAGCCAATGATGCACCAAAAAACAAAGCAGTATCTTTTCCTATTTGCATCTTCGGATTCTACAACTTGTATGGACTTTTAAAGGTTGTCAAAATTTGCAGCTTCAGCCTAAATCACTCTATTATTTATCATGAAGCACTTAACTTGTGCATAAAAAATGGAGAAGAGAACCTTAATTCTAAATGTATCCATCCATTCAAGGATGACTGATGAAGGTAGCCTGGATTCTGGAAAATCGATCCTTGGATGATTGAAGTACCGAACCGGCAACCCGGTTTGCAAATGTATCAAGATTTCCCTTTTCCTTTGCAATCAGAACTTTCATCAAACTCCCTTTAGTAAGGTAACAGAAAAGACTTCAGACTTCAGCTTCTGAGGTCTGAAACACCAATTGTTGGGATGCTGCCCTTTTCGATAAGCGATTTAACTCCCGAGCGAGTTTGGTCGTCTTCAGATAATTTGAATATTGCATCTCTTATGGTGACATAGGTCTTGTCA
The DNA here is from genome assembly GCF_013281855.1 of Momordica charantia. NCBI lineage: Eukaryota > Viridiplantae > Streptophyta > Magnoliopsida > Cucurbitales > Cucurbitaceae > Momordica > Momordica charantia. The sequence goes on along the minus strand of NW_028275162.1, from coordinate 22,336,243 downwards.
GTTGGATCGGGAACGTTTCCTTTCTCAACTGCCTCCTCTAATATGTTAAGAGCCATGGGGAAGTTTTGATTCGATATGAAAGCATCAACCAATGCAACAGAGACATAACTGTCTGGTTTCATTTGCTTGTCTTCCATCATTCGATAATAAACAAGAGCTGCGTCGGGCCTGCCACACTTGCAAAGACCGTGCACAATTGCCATGTAAGCTATACTGTTGGGGGAGCAACCTTTTTGCTGCATTTCATTCCAAAGTATTTCGGCATCATCATGCCTCCCAGAATTGCAGCATCCATCGATCAAAGTCGTGTAAGTGATGACGGTTGGTTCCCTGTTCTCTCCATTCATTCTGGAAAGACAAAGGATGGCCTGATCAAGATCACCCCTTTTGCACCATCCATCAATAAGTAGATTATAGGTAACAACTGTAGGAACTAGCCCTGCAACTGTCATTTTGTTCAGAAAATCCTGGGCTTCGCTAACTCTCCCGGCTTTACAGAAGCCATTTATCAATACATTATAAGCAACCACGTCTGGACGGTAACCACGAGTACAGATATCTTGGAACATCTCGAAAGCACGGTCGACTTCGTGAATCTTGACTAGCCCATCCATGGCAGCAGAGTAGGCAATTATATCGGGGAGGAATCCTTCAGAAACCATATCAGCAAGAAAATTACAAGCTTCGACGACTCGCCCATTTTTGCAAAGTTTTTTCACAAGGAGTGTAGAATGTTTTATCCATGGCTCGTGTCCGTGACCACGCATCTCCCTCAGTAGTTCAATGGCCCCTACGGTATCCTCTCTTTTACAGAGGCAGCCGAAGATTGAATTATGGGTAAAATGTGTCGGTTGAAGTCCCGATTGCTTCATATCTCTCAGAAGATTATAACTTTCCTCCAATTTGTCTGATTTGCACAGTGCATCTATCAAATTGTTATGAAGTAACTGGTTTGGTTCACAACCAAGTCGAATCATATCTTCAAAGAGGCTTAATGCTACATCCAACTTACCCATCTTTAGCAAGCCATCGATTACAATGCCGAATGAAGCAGTATTAGGGAATACCTTCTTAAAAGTTTGGTGGATCTCACATATGTGAAAATCATCAGTATGAAAATCGTTTCCTGTCGTAAACCGAAGCAAATAACAAGCTCTATCTATTGACCCAGCATTAACAAACCAAGTCAACACAGAATTGTAAAGCAATATCATAGCTTCGTCATTTATATCTTCTGGTCTTTCCTCAAGTAACATGATCACAACTCTCTCTTCAGAACAAGATGCTATGAGCTTCGCAAGTATCTCGATGTCGGGCACAATTCCTAACAACTTCATCTTCCAAAACAAAGCCATTGCTTTCTCAAATGTGCCCTTCTTACAAAGTGCTCCAATCAGCACATCGTAGATTGAAATATCAGGACTAAAACCCAACTTCTGCATTTTCTCGAGCAACTTAAGAGCCATATCCTCTCTGGATTCCTTCACAAAACCATGAATCAGAGCATAGAATGTCTTTTCGTTTAGCCCAGGATTTTGATCTCCCATTCTGTCTATGAATTCCATTGCTCTATCTACCTCACCCCACTTGCTAAAAGCTAAAGCCAAGATAGAAAAGGCATACCCATCAACCCACCCTCTCTCATGCATATCGTTATAAACATTTAAAGCTTTATCGAACTTCCCAGAATTGAAGTAAGCCTTCAAAACTGGCGTCAATGTGTACTTATCGACCTCCAACCCGCAATATTTCATCTCACTCAGCCTGGTCTCAATGGAATCAACAGAATTTGCCTTGGACAAAATCTCCAGCAAACAGTTATAACTATAACTATTCGGAACACAGAGTCCCATTGCTCTGACCTGATCAAACAAAAAGTTAGCTTCTTCAACCAACCCCACGCTTCCCAAACATCTCAAAAAGACACCCAATGCTCCTGGGGTCATCGAACATCGAAAATTTAGGACGTCCATAGCAACTGCTCTCAGTGGGGCATTTTGTCGAGCACGTGATAGGATTGATGCAATGGCATTGTAGGTATAGCAATTATGCCTGTACCCATTCTGTTTCGAAGCCCAAATGAAGAACATATGGGCAATTTTCCAACTCCTCAGGCCATTCAACACAGTTTCAACAATTTGAGTGTTGAGTCTTGGAGCTAAAATTTTCAGCTCCGGGTCATCTGGGGAAAATTTTCGTTGGCTGAAGAGGGAAATGAAGTTATTACTGATGTGGGTTTCGTCCAGAGGAGGAAGAACATTGATCACTTCCGTACAAATAGGCCTATAAGATTTAACAACAGGAGGTAGACTTTCACAGAAGATAAGTGAAGCAATAGCAACGGAGTTTGTGAAATTGAGTGATTTACAGAGGTTTTGATTGGCAAGCGTGATTCTGGGGAGCGCCATGGGAATGGAGAATGAGGAACTCAACTTCCGATTATGCGAAGTTGAGGCTTAGATTCCAGTGCCTCAACGCCAAGTCCCGGCTCTTCCATGGGGGGCTCTCTCATTCAGAGAAGATTGTAGTAATACCAGCTCCATTAGCGACGAAATTGCTCCGATGTTGATGAATAAGCTTATGAAGATGATGGTTATGAACTGTAGAATCCTGGACAAACAGTTCTTAGCGAGGCCCAGATGGTTGAAGCGATCTGGGATTCGCACTCGATCTTCTTCCTTCCTCTCGGAGGTTTTGAGAATATTGATATGATTATATGCCCAAAATTAAATTTTAGATCATAATTCATAATGTGTATTTTTTTTTTCCTAATAATTTTATTTTCTTCTTCTCAACTATCTATAGTTGATTTATAGTGATTTTTTTTAGTAAAGTATGTAAAAAGAGGGATTCAAACGCTAACCTCGTTAACTCAACGATAATTGGTACATGTCCCTAACTAAGAGTTTAAGACTTCGAATCACCCTTTCCCACACTCAATTATGATACACAATTGATTAGATAGAAGCTTAATCCGACAAATGAATAAGTCTATAGTTTTTTTAGTTCAATCATTGTAAGACAGGATCAAACCATCGACTTTTAGAATAGTAATAGATATCTTATCTATTTAACTATATTCGAAGTGACTAATAATTCTACAAGTAGCAAAAAGGATAGTGCAAACACACACTCATCACAAGTAATAAATGGAGAATATTCTGATATCGTTTCCGCAGAGACTTGAAGTTTTCTTTTTAAAATCAATAATGAAAAGACGAGTGAGCAATCGATTTATGATGGTAGAAGATAAGATTTAACTTGAAATAGTTTTATAAATACAAAAATAAAAATAAAAATTCATAGCAGTAAGTGCACCTTATGCATCTAAGTAAGAAATATCGATTTTGCTCCTTAATCAACTTATATCTAAACGATCCTACAATTTTAAGTTAATTATCAATATTTCTACTAATAACTAAGGCTTAATTTGATTTTTTTTCCAACCTAGCCAAAGGTTAAGGACCCTATTGTCTAGGTTATTCTTTATTTCTAAAGTTCCCTTTATCCATTTAGATTTTAAATATAAAATTACTTAAAAACAAGTTAAGTTTTCGTAGGCTAGGATAAAAGAATTAGTTCATAATATATTTTGTAAAAGAAAACTCGTTGAAAGTTAACATGAAATTCATTTTCAAAAAAAAAAATGAAATTAACATTAGCTAATTAACAAAGAATGATTGGACCCGACTTGAACTCGATCCTTACTCTTTCGAGTTTAAGAGAAGTTAAGCACTTGTTCGAGCCTACAAAAATGTGTTGTTCACAAAAATCCTTAGATGAAAACAAGAGTAAGACATAGATGAAAAGAATATTTACTGTTTTTGTATTAATAAATGAGTAAAGTTCAAAGCACTTCCAAAGGAAATGTTCGCCGGAAATAGCTTAAAGAAAACAATATCTTACACATAAATAACGAGATGAAGCTTAGACAATTGAAATAAATAACGATGTCTAAGCCTCTTTGACAGGTCATCTTTGAATAGAAAATCTTTCTTTCATGCTGAAATGAAATGACACGTGGTTGCAGAAGAACTCGTTAAAATTCATCAAAACTTGTGTTTCATTAAAAAGAATTTTCGAAGGTTGCAGGTGTTTCAAGCGCACTCCTCGTAGAAAAACATAAATTTTGTTAAGTATTTGAGCCAAATGGATAACACATGCTAGTGCAAGTGAATATAAACTATACTTTTACGTGTATCTAAAATACAACTTTTAGATGCACTGTTAACTTGAATTGATTCATTTCTACTCTTAAAAATAAGGATAATGAGTGGAGATCCAACTATTGACATTTTAGATAGTAATAAGTATTTTATCCCTCGAAAAATAATGATTATTTAACATAGAAAATATTAGAACTCACGTTGACTTGCACATAGGCTTCTACCATTTTCTCTTGAAATTGTCCTACCTCATTTTTTAGTGTATATATATATATATATATATATATATATATATATATAACTATAATTATAATATTAAGGACAATAAATTATGTTAATACCAACATATTTAGACATTTACTATATCAGGTTAGTAGCGGCTCTCTTTTATTGTCAAAATAATAAGACAAAAATATACTTTTGATCATTAAAATTTCGAATAAGTATCTATTGGATCGGTCAAGTTTCAAAAAGGATACTTTTAGTCCCTAGATTTGTAAATTGGTTCTAAATGGTTCCTAAGATTCTTTTATTGTTTAGTTGACCAACCTTAAGATGATGTAGATGTTAATTGTGCTGGATAATGGATGATGCGATCCTCAAATTGGTTGATTATATAGCAAATACATTAATTAAATAATATTTTATGGTGATGGGATAACTTCTTTTTTGTTCCTCCTTTTCCTCCCTCTTTCCTCCTCCCTTTCTTCAGCTAACTTTACCGTCATCGCTGCCTACCCTCCATTTAAGATGTGTAAACTTAATCTCTTACTAAATAAACACATACCCTAAATTTTTTCAACCTGAGCTTAGTTCAACGTGTTAAGACACTCAGGGCTCATTTGATAACATTCCCGATTCTTATTTCTGTTATTCATTTTGAACAAATTGGAAATGAGAATAAGAAAGAAGAAATTTGTTTTGCATTCTATAAACCTTGAGAAAATTTACCCAACATCAACCACAAGAAGAACAATAATTCTGTCTTGTATGAAAATTGTTGTGGTTGTAATTGTACCAAAATTTTAAATATAATAAAACACAATATTAAACCCATTATCATCTCAAAAAGGAAATGGATATCACAAAACAAAATAAGGGAATAAATTCATAAAAATCTAGAATCTTCTCCAAGCCTCGGGAATCTTCAAGATCGATTTACTCCGGAGAAGAGAATCCTCCACAGCCGATTCCATGGAGTTGACGACGACAACGAATCCGCCGTCCCCCGCCCACTGTTCCACCAATATTTCTTTCGTCCCTTCGAATTCTCTTCCATAGAATCCTCCCTCTCGCCGTAATCCTCTCTTTTCGCCGCCGCAATAATGTCCTTCGCCTTCAATCTCGCCGCCGGCGCCAACTCCGCCGACCGTGACAAGCCCTTCTTCTGCCACCAGTGTGATCGCGCCGTTACCATCACTGTTTCTACCTCCTCCGATCCCCTCTGCCCATTTTGCAACGAGGGGTTTCTTGAAGAGTACGAGAACTCCTATTCCGACTCCAATGATGATCTTGATCGCGCACCAATTCATTTTCCCGATCCTTTTCGTGGATTTAATCCACTTGTTTTCTCCTCTTCTTCGTCCGTGATTGATCTCCAAAACCCTGGCCTGTTTTCAAGAACTATGAGGCCGGCTTCCCAGCCGTGGAATAGGAATCAATCCGATTCGACAATCCAGCCGGAGCCGTTCGATCCCTTTTTGTTTCTTCAGAATCATCTGCGAGGCATCTTCGATAGTGGCGCGGATGTTGTGTTTGAAATCCAGGGCCATCCTTCCCACTCCGTCCTTTCAATGCCGCAAAATGTTGGCGACTACTTCGTTGGACCTGGCCTCGAGCAGCTCATTCAATTGCTGGCCGAGAACGATCCGAACCGATATGGAACCCCCCCTGCTTCGAAATCAGCGATTGAGAAGCTTCCGGCCGTGACTGTTACAGAGGATCTATTGAATTCGGAAATGAATCAGTGTGCCGTCTGCATAGATGAGTTTCAAATAGGTATTAAGGTTAAGCAGATGCCTTGCAAGCATGTATTTCACGATGATTGTCTTTTACCTTGGCTTGAATTGCATAATTCATGCCCTGTTTGCCGGTTCGAGTTGCCTACGGATGATTCTGATTACGAGAATCGAACTCGTGGCCGACGGGTGCAGGAAAATGAAGCTTCCGGACAACAATCGGGGTTAGATAACAGTGGCAGTGGGGAACGTGTTGAGAGGAGGTTTAGAGTACCGCTATGGTGGCCGTTTGGGGGGCGGAACGAAGGGAGCGACTCCGGTGGTGGAAATGATAGCGAGGAAGATGGTAGGCCGCTGCACTAAGAACGAACATCTTCTGGTAAATTTCTCTCTCTAATTCTTTCTTCTAAATTTTGCTTTTGCAGACTGCTTGCTTTGCTGTTTTTCCCAAGTTTAGATTAGTTTTTGTTCATCTATTAATCTTGCGATAATCATCCGTTAGAGTAGCTTTTATTCGAGGTACGTTCAACTTTAGTGGGCTATTCATCCTTTCATGTTCGCTCCTCCATAAGAAGTTTCTGAGTGACATAGATTATATTACTAAAGGCCATCTGAGTGTTGATTAAAAAATAGACCCCCACCCACCAAACTAAGAAAAAGGAAAAATAAAAGAGAGACAGAGAGAGAGTGAGGAAGAGAATAAAAACACAAAACAAAGATTGAAAATTGTTCTCTTCTAGTGTTTTTCTTGTTGTGTTTTGTGGTAATTGTTTATAGAACACTTTTTGTACAATAACTTAATTTGATGTAGACTAAAGTAAAAAAAACAGTTAAAAAAAATAAAAATAGTGTTCTTAAACAGTCTACGGTGTTTGGATTCTCAGTTTGTAACAATTGGAAACGTAGTATAATAGGATGATGGTGCAGCTGTTACAGGTGCTGATGTGATTAACAGGTGATGTTCCAACGGAAGTTAAAAGGTAATCAAAGCTTGAAATCCTTTGAAACCACCTCTCTTTTTTAATATGAAACATGTAATTTTATTCATAGAACCGAAGTGTACAAAGAGAGAAGGGTAAATAAGACATCAACCCTATCAGACGTTTGGCAAGTTCACAAAAAGGGCATTCTAATAAGTATTGTGAGTACAAAGAGATAAGAGAAGGTATACCAACGGAAATCCAAAAATCTGCTAATATCCCATACTTCCCTTGGAAGTCTTGACTTGTCCTAAAGGCTAAAGGAATTTTTGGGTTCTTTCTAATAATGATTACCTCGTTTCTGAGCACTTGACGGAGTGTCATACAAAAAATCTTCAAGGTCACTGTTTGGATTGAATTAAGATATTGAGAATTGAGCTCTTCTATTTAGTAGAAACTATTACATCGCAACCCAAAATAATAATAACAACGTTGGATGGAGGTGAAACAATACTTAACCAAGAGCTACTAGGAAGATTATGAAACGGAAGGTTAGACTTTCGTTGTTGGATTGCAATGGACATTTTCTTATCTAGCTTCAACTTTGAAGTCTTAGTGAATTTTGGTTGAAGGTTTCCTATAATCTTAGTTCTTTTCTGTGTGTTTGTTGATATCACTTTAGGCTTATTCCACTTGTTTGAAGTGTTTCTTTTGGGTTGGAACCCTATTTTGTTTTATTCGGTGTTTCATTGGGCTCATTTTTTGGCTGTTCTTTTTTTAGGCTCTTTTGTTTTCTTTCATCTCTTCTTGATGTAAGCTTGGCTTTTCAATAGAAAAGAAGCACTCATCTCTTCAATAGTGTAAGGCTTGTCTTGCTTTTGCAAATAAATTTAGATATCCCATTTATGAGATATTGCTTTTCCACTTAAAAAATTCAAATTGAAGAAATCATTTCCTCAACAGCGTTACAAATAGCATGTTGCTTTAAAATACAGGCGTCTTTTCATAGATTCTTCTTACATTCTTAAACTCTTTCGAAACATTATCTACCAAGTTGTTCGATAGTGAGTTATTACATTGTGTTATAATGTTATGTACCTGTCCAAGTTTTTTCTTTTGAAGTTGCTGGTATGTGAGCAGTATGATAATTGTTCCGCAAAATGAAAAGGATCTGCCCTCTCTCAGTCCATGTCTTGTACTCCCGAGTCCTGACTATAATCTTCTCAGGGTGTAAGCATGTTGGTTTGGGTAAATTTTGATAGACCACAGGTGTAAGAGGATGAGTGCGGAGAGGAATGAATTGTGAATGTAAGTGAGGAATGTTGTGAGTGGGGTCATGCAGTAGTTACTATGTGGGCTTAATGAATACAGGTAGGGCCGGAGGGGTTATATATATGTACATAGCTGTAGAATAGGGAGGTATCTTTTTGGGAATAGCTTGGGCTTTTTCAGGAGAGATGGGAGCTGTCAAATTCTTCCTTGAACTTGTATCTCTTTGCAACCAATAAGAATTGGTTTCTATTAGATTTTTAAATATCAGTTACAGAAAATAAAAAAAAAAATTGATGCTTAAACTAATATTTCTTGAAAACTGAATCAACCTGACCGAATAAATCTTGAACCAAAGACCAACAACTATCCAAGCCAAACCACAAACCAATAATAATGATATTTCAAACTAACGCAGCTGAATTGGTTTGACTTCTATCGATGTTTTGGGGTTGTCTGATTTTTATATTTTTTTTATATTTTTTTTGGTTTCAATTTTCACCTTATTCTTTTAGGATCACAACAGGGGGCCTCTATGGCCAGTTAATTTCTCTTGTTGTTCATGTTTTCTTTTGAAATTTATGTGCAAGTATCTTATATATATGTGTGCGTAGAAGAAAAGAGTCATTTAGGTGTAAAGTCAGCTCACACTAGCTTACATCTGTTTAGTATATAGGAAGAGATGTATAGATTTTGGCGTCAGGACGATATGTTTTTTAGGCTATAGGCTACTCGAAGCTCGTGTCCACGTAGAGATCATATATGTATGAGATGTAGGCTTATTCTATCCTGGAACAGTATTTTTCTAGTATTTTACTGAGATGTTGAGCCGACTTTTAAATTGATTTTCATTGTCACGGACTCACGGATGTGAAAGAAGACAACCGATAAGACATGGAGATATTGAAGTATCTTTGTAGTATAGATTATGATTTCCTTAACTTTACTTTTCTTATCCAATAAAAACTTTAAAAACTACTCTCCTTGACCAATGTCTAATAAGCATGGACAAGAAGACATGCATGGCAAGACATGTACATGGTGACATGACATTTCGATTTCTAAAAGATTAAGTTAATATTTGTTATTAATTATGCCTGGGAATTTAGAATACGTTATGAAAGGAGATTGGTAGTTAATATATTTCTAAATCCTAATACTGGTCCTGTGACTGAGAATTTGAAGTTAATCCCAAATTGAATAAATAACTTTCCAGGTAGTTTAATATCTTCTAAAAAAGGAAAATTCAAAATAATTTATTTTCATATTTCTACCGGTGAAAATAAGATTTGATGTTTTTTATTCACAATTAATTATGTTCCTCTTGGATTTAATTTTATCCTTATCCAGAGAGAAAAAAAAAAAACCAACGTTGTAATGCTGAAGAATCTTGAAATTTTTAATATTTATTGGACATGCATGTACTATCCAAACTTTAAGCGCTCATGCCAAGATCGAGTAATTAGAGTCATGTATATATGCGTAATTGGGAGGTGTTGTGTGGAATTGGTGATGGGACCAATATATATATATAAATATATCTCTTGTACATGCATGGAACTTTCCCTTTTCTTATTCGATGTTCTTGGATATGAAACAAATTTTCTAAACACGATGATGATTTTTATTTTTATGTTTGATACGAAACAAATATTAAACACCATGGTCATATGAAATCTTTTTGTTTCTCCCTCAAGGGTGAATGGGGTTGAGTATAGTAGGAGCTTGACTCATGGATTAGGTTCATGTAACTTGTGGTTAAGAGGTTGAGTCCATATTTTAGGATATAGGCTTGTCTGATGAAACGTATCTTTTACATCATATCTTTTTTATTTTATTTTTCTAACTAGAACTATATCTTAATGTATTAAAGTCCAGTCCTAATGAAATTTATCTTTTACGCTGCATCCTAGTATTAAGTACATCGAATACAAATTATACAATCTTGAGTTTCTAATTAGACATGGACTTCTCAATTTCAAACTTCACAGATCATGATTTGACACAAGAAGAAAAAGAAAAATTCCTGGCATCGAAGACTAGGAAAAGATAAATAATCCCTCCCCCTTTCTGGGGGCTTGGACCCTAATAGCGAGGAGAAAAAGAAAAGTGAGGAGGGCGAAGCAGCCAATAGCAGTTTGTTATCGCCTATTGATAGATAACAGATTGGTTCCCAACTCAAACTATGATATGATTCAGGGGTAGGGAATTTTTTGATTTAGTTCGTTCTTGAATTGATTCAAATTGAGTGATGAACCCATTTCTTTGCCTCCTTGTCAATAAATAAGAATCATGTGGAAAATAGCAAGATATGGTAGATTACATTGATTCAAGACCAAGACTCCTTACCACTCGGACCAGGTTGGTCTAGTAATTAGGGTGGTCGGAGATCGGTTTTCTGCAATTATTTTCCATCTCTCTGTGTACTGTAAATATCCCAGTATTGGTTAAAATCTTGAGCTAAACCTGCGATATTGTGATCCATATTGTTGGTCAATATCATGTTCAAATTTATGTGTTAGAGTACATCCTCTGGTAGCCGTGATTGGCGCCATTGATTATAGTAGGCCAACACTGACCATTCTTTAAACTTTGGTTTCAGGAAAGAAAAGGGCTTATTTTGACCTTGAAGTTTGTCTCTCACATTTAGAAGGAATCTCAGCTCCGAAAATACACATAAAAGTCGGTGGTTTTTAGTGGTCTTTTGTTTGTTCTTTGCATTTTCAATTTTGTTTCACAATGCCGACACCATTATGTATAGATCTGTTCATTTTGGATGACACTTCGTAGCATGTCTATATTCCATATCTTTTCACCAGTTTCGTTTCACAGGTCTTATTTTTTCAGTTCATTGTGAGGTCATCGGGTTCCTCCCTCAACATTGAAGACCTTTTTTTTTCCATATGATTAGAAAGTATGAATTGCGGTCCTGAAAGGACAACTTAATTGGCAACAGCTTGGGTCCTTAGTCATACTGGCTTAGAGAATTTAATACCAAAAACTCTTGATGTCTCTTGGGTTCGAGCCTTTGGGGCACTGACTCCTAGATATAGTGGAGCAAAGTTCCGATTCTCAGTTCTAAAAAAAAAATAATCATAAACTAATTATAAATTGCATTCTGGTTGTCACAAATAATAATGTTAGGTGCTTGAGAAATCAAATTGGAAATCACATGAAATCTTAGAAAGCTCACTAGTTGTCATAGATGGAGCTCGATGCTGGTCACTAATAATAATGTTAGGTGCTTGACAAATCAACTTGGAAATCACATGAAATCTTAGAAAGTTCAATAGTTGTCATAGATGGAGCTTGATGCATAGGATTCGGTTGATAATATTCTTGTTTGTTATCGATGTTTATTGTTTCTTATTCTCTAATTTTAGAAAAATGAACTCCATTTGGTAACGGTTTCTTATTTTTGGTTATTTTTTGGTGACTATTTATTACTTCTTGTTTTATGAAACTTTAAATTAAAAAAGTAAATTTTTTATATAAAAAGTATGTTTTAAAATAAATATTAACATTCTTATGTTATATTTGTGTTTTCATATTTATTATAAATTTTATAAGTTAACACTGATAAGATATTACATTTATTTATGTTTCGGAAAGAACCAGAAATGGGAACAAACCTAGTTACCTGATTTTGTTACAACTTCTATACAATTTTGGAAACGTTTCTTAAAAATGAGAATCAATAAATAAAATAAGCCTCAAATGTCATTGTTTCTCAAAAATTCAAAACGTTACTAAACAAGTTTAGCTTATATGGAAGATTTCTGTCTTTCCGTATGTGATGGATTGCTCCATAGCCTCCAAATTCAGCATCCAATGACTACCTCCAAATTATTGGCTTAGAAAGAACAGAAGATACGTTAGAAAGCAAAGTATCCATTGTAGCAAACATCAGTACTTCAATAGACTAATAGACGATGGCAGATATTTAGTGTTAGTAGTAGGAGTGCACTATTTAGATGAATGAAACCATGAATCAAAATTTCACCACATAGGCTGTGAAAAAACTCGGGTAATAAAAGGGTCGAGTGTGGTCGATTGCAAGGGAAAATAACGCTCATGAAAAACTCATGTCTACTCTGGTTCCTTCATTTTCTTTTTATTTATCTTTTGTTTTTCTATCAACATTTCAACACAATAGCCAAAACGAGCACAGCTCATCGGTAATTGACAAATATCTTCAACTAAGAGGTTGTGAGTTCTATCTCTCATCTCTCATGTTGCACTAAAAAAAACATTTCAACACAGTACTACCGTCAATAAATTTAATGAAATGTATCTCGTTATGTATAGAATTTGTGTTAGAAAATATCAAATAAGGACCAAAGTGATTGCTTAGGGGCCAAGAATACATATTTTAGAGGTGGAAGGAATAAAATGAACAAACGTAGAGATCAAAATAAATATTTTAAAAGTATAAGAAGTATCAAAATAAACCAAAGTTGAAAGTAAAAAATTCAAATAATATATTAACTATATAATAAAGAAAATAAAAGATCAAGATATATATCCTCAATTTGACTGGTTAAAACATATATCTCGATACTCGACTAAAATATCGAAATTAAGATCCTATCTCATACCATTGACCTAAAAAAGAATAGCTATGGTTTACTTTTGGAAATTGTGATATTTAGTTTAGACGAAGAAAAAGTTGATTGTGACTGTACACTTTTTCCAGTATTTTTCTATCATTCATAGAATTTTTTTTTTTTTAAAGAAACACACAAATGGGCCCACTTCCTCTGACATCATTAAACTTCATTGTTTGTTTTGATAACGCCATGCTTCTTATCCAGCAGATATTTCCTTTCTCATTTACTTTTCAACCACCCTCTTTCTTTTTAAATCTTTCCCCTTTCTCTACCAACTTTGGATTAAAGTCTTATTTACAATTATGTTCCCTGCATAGTAATTAAATTTTTACGTTCATCGAAGGGAACTTAATTCAATAATAATTGACATATATCTCCAACCAAGAGATTGTGAGTTCGATTCTCCATTCTCACATATTGTATTAAACAATATATAACAATAAATCAATTTTTATGCTTTATTTGAGAATCTAAACCTATATTTCAACTATTAAGATATACCATTGATAAAAAAAGAAGTTTCAATTCAAGTATGCGAGTGAGTTTTCAATGTCGCTAAAGATACATACCTTTTATACCATAACGTGGCTAACGATTAACAAACTTAAAAGATGATTTTTGAATAGATCACATATTTACTAAAAGTAAAATTTATAAGATCTCACTTATATACACGTGTTTCACATACAAATTGTTGGTAATGCGACTAAAATCTCACATTGGTTAAATAAGGAGAAAATTATTAGATTTATAAGCAAGGGGCCAACATCTTTCTCCAAGTCACAAGGGGCGCTTATGTCGAAATGGACAAATATCATACTATTGTGGAAATGTAGTAAAATCCTCGGATGCAAAACAAACAAAGAAGTGGCGAACTTCAAAAGATGTAGTCATAGTGTGAATCTGTGGTTCATCTCATAGGGCCCAATTAGTATATCTATAATAGTATGAAACTTTTTAAGCAAAGTCATGAGTACTGGAACGTCGAGGAGTTGCTGTCCCCCTATAGAATAGGTATCTACTGATCAATTAATTAAATGGGAGGGGAGAGCAAAAAATATGCCATAAAATATACTAAAAAGATCATGTTTTCCTTTTCCCACACATGTTTTAAGTTCCCTCTTGTGAAAGAGAGATAGAGCACATAAATAAGAATTGTACGGCAGAGATAAAAAGAAGGACTTCTCAGTCAGTGGTCAAGTGGAAGAGGAAGAAGATAAGCAGCCAACTTCGAATGGGCTGGTTCGGGCCCATTTGCATTTACATCTCTAATAAAAAAAAAAAAAAAAAAGAAATCTTAATGGTCTCATGGACTATGTTGGAATTGACTATTAAAATATATCAAACTTGCTGAAGGCCGTTTATCGCTTGCCACGTATCAACATTTAAGAAGATGAATGGTATTTAAAACTAGATTGATGTAAGTCCTATTAGCTCGATATATGGTATCTGAGCCGAGCTACATCTGGCCGGCCTGTCGTAGGTAAGAGCCAATGTGTTTACGGTATCTGCAGGTGCGAAGGTAACGAAAGTGGCACGTAGACCATTGTTGGATGCCCTATCGGAATTCGTCTATGTAAATAGAGATGTGTGCCATAAAAAAAACAAGATACGTGAATATACTCCTACTTTGAACATTAGATTGAACTGAGATTGACTTGTACGTCGGAGTGCTAACCTTGTCTTACAATTACTTCGTGGTCAGCCTCCTTCTGTCGATCTTCGCGGATTCCGAGCTTAGCTAATTTTCATATCAAACAAAACTTAAATATATAACTAAACAATAAGGATACCAATAATCTCAAAGAATAACTATATATGGCATTTTTTAGCATTATAAGCAAAAAATTACCATAAAATCTCATTCCAATTTGTTCAATATCATATAACATAAAATCTCAATTAGTATACTTTAGCATGTAACAATTTAATCTCTGTAGTTTAAAGTTTGTAACGAGTTAGTCCCTATCTTAATTTTTTTTTGTTAAGTTTTTGATATATGTAGATCGAAATCGATGAGAGACCAAATGTGTTAGGACATGCACGAAATTGTTACCAACTAAAATTCTGATACTAAATTACCTCTTGGTTGAGATACATGCCAATTATCGCTGAGCTATGCTCACTTTGTCAAGCGTGAACTAATTTGAAAGTAATTGAAAGGGCATTCAAATTCTCTCTCATTCATCACATTTTTTTTTTAATATTCTAAGTCATGGATGTACTTATTAAAAAATCTCATTTTAAATTTCGTACTTTCAAGAGAAACTAAAACAATACAAATCAACGAACGAATCTAAACAAACCTTATTCGAATTATCAAAATATTGACAAACACAATTATATCCAATCAAATAGATCAAGAGCTCAAACTTCAAATTAAAAGAATAATTCTAATCACTTATCACAAACCTTTTAACCAACACAATCAAATTGAAATGAGAATTATAACTAATTACATTTACTTCCCTTTAGTGTTAGTCGGGTTCAAGAACAACCTCCTAGAATGAATTCAAGATCGTAGGTCCTAATTTTAGGAGTTTAGTAATTTTTTTTAGTACAATAATATGTGGGGTTGAGATTTCGAACGTACGAAGATTCAGAAATATATATCTTAACCAATTGAACTACGTTCGTATTTGCTGAATTTAGAAGTTTAGAGTTACACATTCATGATTCAACTGTGTACCAATTCTCATCATTTAACTTCTTTTTTTTTTTTTGGTATAAGTAAATAATATAATAGATATTTGGAGGCTTTTTGACTCCCATGAGTGTGGTCAAAATTCACTACTTAAGATGCTTTTAATTACTAAATGTCATATTAATAACCATGTATGATTAATTAAGCAAATGAAATGACAATTGTGTGAGACAATGATTAATTCGCATTTAATATATGGATTATTTGAGCCAATTCTCAACTTTATTGAATTAATCATGATTTTGAAAAATGACTTCTCCACTATTTAAGTAATAAATAGCTATGATTATATATCAAATCTTTTTTCTTAGTATTATATCTCGTATATGGGCCAATTATGTTTTCCTTATTTTAATCATAAAAACATATGGGTTTAAATTTATTCACAGTTCTTATCGTATTAAAAAAAATTAAAAAATTGGATTGAATTCTTACTATGAGTTGAATTGATTCGCTTAGATCCAATCCTGATTAATCTTTGCAGGTTTTTAAAACTATTTTTTTTTAATAACCGATTAAAATATTTTATTTGAGTTTGATTCATTATTAAAATTCTAGTACAATATATATTATTTTAATTTAATTAAAAACAACAAAATAAATAGAGCATAAACTATCATCATTAGCGGTTAGGTCAGTTTGAAATTTTAAATTTTGATAAAGGATAAAAAGGTATTAAAAGGCAAAATAATAATAATAACCTATGTTCCACCTTTCAATATGGTGAGGGTATTTGTACTAAAGAATATATATATATGTGGTAAGGATATTTGAGATGATTGTAACAAAAATTATGTTTTCAATTATTTTTAAAAGAAAATATTATATTTCAATTACTTTTATAAAAAAAAAACATAGTTAAAAAAAAAAAAGTGCTAGCTACCCATTCAAACTAATTTGTTTTTCTTTCTTCAAAGGTAGAAGGAGCAAGATTATAAAATATCTAACCCAAAAAGAAAAAAAAAATTATTAAAATAAATTATCTGATTTCGCAAAATCAAAATCTCAAATCCCCAAGAAAAACTAAATTCAAACTTAAGAATCCTACCTTGCTCCCCGGTCCAAATGGGCCCAAGTAAAAAATTTAGAAGAAATGAGGTCAAACTCCCACCGCCTACTAAAAATGATGAGAATTTATACTAGTGCCTCTATGTGTGATTTAGTTTTGAAAAATGGTCCGATGATTTTTGTTAATAAAAAATATCTTCTGATTTTTCCAACTGTTTTATAGGTTTATTTTTTATCATCTTACCTTTTCTATTTAGTTAATATTTTCAAAATCAAAATAATACTCTGCCTCTTAAATTCTCAAATCTGTTCTTGTTATATTATCTCTCTTTTTCTACATTTTCTCTCCTAGATTTTAGAAACCATATATCTCACTTTTTAAATATATATTTGGATATAACATAACATAACTCGAAGAGGACAACACAGAAAGTGAGACACGATCAAAAGTGAGACACAATCAAGGGGTATCGCGAGGGAGACAACGGGAATGAACGGGAACTGAGCACGGGTGACAACAAGGCAGGGAATGGACAGGAGCAGGGAGATAACGGTGGATCAACAACGTGGGTGCAAGGGAGTGAGGGATACAACGTTAGAAACAAGGCGAGTGACAAAGCTGTAACTGGGGTGGGGAGTGGTGGAGGGTAAAGAAGAAATGGGTCAACCGTATCAGTTTCTACATACAATACCCTTTTTAGTTTATAATTTTTTTATATTTTTGTATTAATTGTGTCACAAAAATAAACATTATGTGTTCACCTTATTTTCACAATATATGTTCATTTTAATGTTCAGGTATTTGTTCATCTATTCATCGTTGTTCATCTATTCACCGTATTTATTCATTTGTTCACCGTATTTTGTTCATCATGCTTGTTATGTTTCCATCTTCGGTATTAGTATTTCCATTTCTAAAATGATTTTCTTGTTTAAATTTTGCTATTTCTATTTCTAAAATGATTTTTTAGTTTAAATTTTGTTTTAGATTTTAATTTAATTAATATTTTTTACTTTTAGGTTAGTAAAATCTCTCGGAAAATATTTGAAATTAAAAAAATACAGGTAAGATTCTCAAATATTTGAATGATTCATTAGGAAAAAAATATAGGTATGATTCTCCTATAAATAAAAAAAAAAGATAAATAATATATTCATTTAAAACTCGTGGAAGGGTAATTTCGTACCTAAAAAATTACCAGACATTTTCCTATTTTTGCCTTTGCCATTCTTCAAAACTAATAATTGCTTGACATTTTTTGAAATTGTTTATTTTAAATGACTATATCCTTCTAGATATATAAAAAAAAAAAAGAAAAAAAAAACTAAAAAATTCAACAAACAAGAACAAAATAATTAAAATGGTAATTTCTTTTCATACCCTACCCTAGTGTGTATCATTATAAATATCTAACAATTGCATAATTAAAACATATGGTAAAAATGATTCTAATTTTCCTTTTAATATAAGGGTAATAAAGGGAGGAATATTATGATATCTTATCCAATTAATCAATCATAAAAGATTGGGTTAGATAGCCAAAATCCTTTGGTAGTCTTGTCTCAATCTTGTAATGATTATTCATGAAATATTATTATATTGCAAACTTTATTAAAATAATTCCTATAAAAGGAACCATGGCAATGATTGTTAATCATTTGATAATTGATTGTCCTAAGTACTATTACCTGATTCCCAAATGCTTCATTATTGCCACTTTCTTGGATTCTGTGACATAATTGACCAAAATTATATCAACTAAAATATGTTTAGTTTTAAGTTTGTTTCAAGATATGTAAGATTTAGAGGGGAAAAGAAAATTAGCCTTTAAACTTAACTCGGAGTTTTTGAAGTTAATGTTGACTAATTAATTCATCCCGTCAAATTTTAACTATATATTAGATTGAATATGATTCATATTCGAAATTAAGACATTTCAAGAATCGATTTGATTTGTTTAAATTTTATTTGAATTGATGTATTAGATTCTGATTAATTAAATTAGGTTTAAGAGCTTAACCCAATTTAAAAGGATCGTAAAAATCATTTTGACAACTGATTAGTTAACAAAACAATAATACTATAAGAGATAATAACAACAGTGCTCAAATTTTAAAGTAAATTTCTAATTAAAAATATTAGAAATTAAAGAGGAAGATGGTCGCAGAAGAGAAATTTAAAGATTGTTGAAAGACTTTTCCAATTATGAACGTAGAAAATTAATAAACTTCAGAAGATCTCTAGTACTATTATATCTTTATTAAATTTTAGGGACGTGGACAGATCCTTAAAAAATGGAGAACGATGATTTCTTCTTCAAGAACGTCTTTTTTGAAAAGTGTTGATATTCCAAAATTTCGAAAATATTTTATGACGAAGGTTTCTAGAAGGGTTGGGATTTTTCAAGAAGGAATCAAATTCCTATTGGAACTAAAAAATAAATCTTCAAAACTCACATTATAGAGTTTAATTTTAAGCCTAAACATGGGAGGTCATAATATGATAAAAAAAAATGGGGGAAACTTGTGGATTTTTTTAAAAAATAATGTTTTTTAAAAGACAAATGACACAAATAATATAGGTTTGAAAGTACTTTCAAAAGTAGGGTAGTGAAATCGCAGCTATTGGATGCGATTTCAGGTAAATCGCGTTTAATGGCTGCGATTTTAGGCCGAAATGGCCAATGACTACGATTTTGTGAAAGTCGCAGTCATTGGCCGCGACTTCGGTGTGACATGGCTTTAAGGATGCCACGTGTTGGGCATGCAGTTGCTGCGAGTTATATATGCTATATATATTATTTTGTCATTGTGTTCAATGGTAAGAATTGTGCAGCATTGATCATAAATGTTATTGTCAACTCTCTGTTCATGGGTTTGAATCCCTGCTCTGGCAGTTTGACCTTCATTTTTTTCAATCTCTTTTTAACGTTTTTATTTATTTCATTTCTCTTTTTACTTTTTTTTAAGTTTTTTTTCTTTCAATTTCTCTTTCAACATTTTTCTATTTCGTTTTCTCCTTTGACTTTTGTGTTAACTTTTTTTTTCCATTTCTCTTTTAACGTTATTTACTTATTTATTTCATTTCTCTTTTTACTTTTTTTAAAAAAAAATTTCCAATCAATTTCTGTTTTAATCTTTTCTATTTCGTTTTCTCTTTCAATTCTTTTTTTTTTGTCCAATTTGTACTCCTACCCCACGTTTTTTACATTTTTCTATTCCAATTTCTCTTCTAACCGTTTTTCATTTCATGTTCGCTATAAACTTCTTTCTATTTTCAATTTTTACTCTTCCAATGTTTTTTTAACTTTTTTTTCTTCAATTTCTCTTTTAACCTTTTTTTTTTAATTTAATGTTCTCCTTTTACTTTTTTTTTTTAATTTCATTTTCTCTTTTTTAACTTCTTATTATTTTCAATTGTTTGTTGCCGTTACATACATGTGATTCTTTTTATATAAATTATTGTAATGTTTAGTATGATCTAAGATTTATTGAAAAAAAATGTTCTAAACGAATGTATGCTTTTACTTATAATAAAATAAATTATATTTTATAAGTAAAATAAATAAAAACTATATAGAAAATAGAAAATAGAAAATAAATAAAATATTAATAAAATAAAATATTTTATTCGTAAAATAAATAAAAGACTAAATATATAAATATTTTAAATGAAAATCCCGTTCATTGTACGCGACTTTCCATAAATAGAAATTGCGTACAATGTTGGCACCTAAATAGCATCTCATCTATGTCATGTTGGCACCTAAATAGCATCCATTATATGCGATTTAACCTATTTTTGTCGATAGTTTGAATGTATAACTTAATTTTGTAATTTTTTATTTATACTACATTTATTTTGTTATTATTTTTAAATATACATTATTTTTGTAATTAGTTTTTTAAATTACATTATTCTTAAACTTTCTCCGAAACTTGTTTACACAAATAAATTTCATTATTTTATATAACTCATTTAATATTTATTATTTGAATTAAAAAATTTATAATTCAAACTATATTTTCCTACAATAGTATAGTAGCTAGCCCAATGAAGTAATTTGGGCCATCAAAAAGTCCTTCATGATGGACTTTCCATGTCTAAGCCTGTCATTTTCTGCCCTTAAAAGAAATAAATGGTTCTAATAATTCTCTAGGGTGTGGATTTCTTTTTTAGAAATTTCACAAATATTTATTATTTAAATATTTACAAATCTAGATTTTAGTGATTTAAATAAACTTTCTTTTGTTCTCAAATTGTCTTTCAGAAAGGTGATTCTATTAATTTGTTATTATATTTATTTGAAAGGTGATTCTATTAATTTGTTATTATATTTTAAAATATATTATTTTCTAATGAGATTTGTGGATCATTTAATGCAAATACTTGTATCAATGATTAAATGATAATATTTTAATAAATAATTAAACAAATATAATAATTAATCAATGTACTTATCTTACTTAATTTTCCGATGGTTATTCTATTCTTTAAATTTTTCAAAGGTATATTATTTTTTAAGGTGGTTTTAAGGTCTAGAGTTTAGAGTTTATGTCTTAGGATTTTATTTTTTTTTAAAAAGAGAAATTTTCTCTATGTAGGTTTAGGATTCAAGATTTAGGATTTCGGGTTTTATTTATTTATTAAAAAAATATGGATATGGGTAGCTTGGTAATTTTCACAGGGGCTCCAATGCACCTATTTTGATAAATCCGTAGATCTTTTTTTTAATTATTTTATTAAATCTCATAATCGCATCAAAATCTCTCAAATCTCTTTGAATTCTTTTCTTTTTTTCTCTCTCCCTAAACGAAAAAAGCAATCACCAATATTGGTCTTGTTTTTATAGGACCACGTGGGGGTAAGGAGCACAATCCCACCATTAAGAACGGAGTTTTTTCCTTTATGTAATTAGGTATAATGTCTAGTTGTGTTGTTATCCCTTTGTATTTTTAAATTAAAAGTTTCAACATATATGAGGTCTATACTTTGTTGATGTATTTACGTAAATAATACTTATTTTGAAATACAGTAGAAAATTCAAAATTTTAAAAGAATAAGATAGTCGAAATCAAACTCAGATAAAATACTCTAAGCACTAATGCTATATATGAAAAAAATTAATTTACTTTGTTGATTGAAATTCTTTAAATTCTTTAAATTATTTTTCCTGCCCAAAAAAAGATTATAAATTTAAATGGATAGGGATGGAGATTAGAACATACCATCTTTTTGGTCATAAATAAATAAAATGGCAAAAAATGAGATGTCATTGGAAGCAAAATGCAGTGAATTTTTTTAATCAATTTTGACTTTATGAGAGATATTATTAAGATAATCTAGCTAATAAATCATTAAAAAAAATTAATCTGACATAATGAAGACTTGTGAAATTAAGAACCGCAAATAAATGAAACTACTTAATGGAAAGTTGGTAAGAACAACTTTAAGATCATCTTTAAAAAGGTTGATTAGTAAAAATCTAATCTTTTAAGATAAATATTTTAAAGTGGCTCAAAAGATTAAAAAAAACAAGAATTTAAACAAGTAAAACAAACATAAAAGCAAAAAAAAAAACAATAAAATTAATAATTAATGGAAGAATATGCCATCACTCTCAGCATTTATTTGAATTATAATACTCTAAAAAAAAATTAAAGATGTCATTTGAAGAAAAAAAAACAGTAAAAAGGACATTTTGTTGGAAAGAAAAAAAAAAGCAAAATTAGAATACACAACCTTTATTGATAATTGACTGTTGAGAAACAAACAAAATTAGTAGTACAATGGCTCCAACATACCCAACCAACAAAAATAGTTCACATTTAACACATTAATGCTACAATATGTGGCTTTTTGCTAAGCAAATGATAATGAAAAATATTGGTATATATAATATATAAAAATATTGATAATGAAAAATATCTGAATTTTAGAAATTGTCGAAGGTGTTTAGTAATATATTTATAAACTAACCGGTAGTTATAAATTAAATATTTAGTTAATCTAAAATAATATTAATTAATTTATTAATGTATTTAGATACATGAGTGTAGGTTTGCTTGGTGATCTAAAAACAATGTACTAAGATGGTTACTCTTAAAGTAAATAAATTAAAATAGACGTTTTCAAAGTACATGTACTAAGATGAACAACAATTGGAAGTAAAACGATATATTTTAAAAGTACAGAGATTAAAATTAATCAAAATAAAAAATAAAGAGACGAAAATAGTTTTTAAACATAAATTAAATAATATAATCTAAAATTTAAAGGTCCAATTAATTTTTTGAAAATATAAACAGAAATTAAAGAATTTATAATTCAACCTTTGATTATCAAGTAGATAATATCTTAAATGGAAATTTGGCCATTAAATGTTAGAGGACAACTTTTGGACAAACATGTCATTGTGCTTAGATAGAGATTCTAATTAAATTAATGTCTATAAAGTTAGAAAATAATGTTAATTAGTATATAATGTTGGACCTTTTCTCTATTACATTTTAATGATTATTTTATTATACTCTATAGTCTATACTATTTTATTGTTACTTTTTTATTTTATTAATATTTAAGACCGAAAGCTTTTAAAGAATGTTTTCCGCGTTGATTTCTCTAAAGATTTTGATTATGATAAGATTGAGTAGGATCTTAATATTTAAAAATTAAAAATAAAAAACTCTCAATTATACAAAATACTCGTCCATTTTTTTTTATGTTTTTAAATTTTCAGTTTCATCTCAATATTTTTATTTTCTTAGAAAAACCCCACCCGTGAGTAATTTCTTTGTCGAATGTATAAAGTAAAATTAAAAAATTAAGAAAAAGCAACCTAACAAAATATATATATATATGATTGCACACGTGAGCTTAATTTAATAGTAATTGACACTGGTGTATGATCAAGAGGTATAAATTCGAATCCACCCTTTTTTTGTTTCATCTTTTTAATATTTTGTAATAAATTATAAGATTGAGGTAAAATTAAAATTAAACCTTTGAAAACATACAAAAGATAAAATTGAAAACCAACTTAGGAATATTTTGTATTACTTAGTTTGATCTAATCTTTTAATTTCGCTTTTTAAAATCTGTATTACTTAATTTAATCTAATTTTTTAATTTCTCTTTTTAAAATCTATGTAATCCTCACTACTTTTTTTTATATATCTTTCCATTCTTAAAATCGCATTTCACTCCTTAATCAAATTTCGTATTTAAAAAACTACTTTTTTTTTGTCTAAGGCTTAGCTTAGATTTTTAAAATATTTTTAAAACTGAAATAATAAAGTAGAGCCACGACATAATATTTATAGGTTTTATTTTCAAAATCAATAAATAAAAACAAAAAATTATTATCAAACCACATCTAAAAGTTTTAATATAATTTCAGCCTAGTTTTTTTTTCTATTTAAATATTATTTTGATGTATGTACGTGTTAATTTTAGTCCTTGTACTTTTTAACCTCTCTACTTCTAAAACATTAGTTATGTTCTCTATACTTAACATAACTTTTAAAAAGTGAGTATTTTAGTCATTAATCACAAAATTTTAACACAAATTTAGTACATAATAAAAACTATTTAATACAAATTTATAACTATATTTCAAGAATTTTACTAAATGGATGTGTCATGCTAAAATGAATATTGAAATAAAAACAAGATAAAAAAAAAAGAAAATAAACAAATCACAATAATCACTTTATAAAATTATATAATATCTAAAATTGATAAAAGCTGTAAATATGAGTTGAAAGGATAAAACTTGCTCTTCGTTGGTAAGAGATGAGCAACTTTATCATTACTATCCTTAAATATTTGATAACCCATTTTTTTTAAAAGAAATTATTTGATTATACTAAAAAAATTATTGCTTTTGTATTTCTCTCTCTTAATTGCTATCAAATATTTAATAACCCGTTGTTAAAAGAAAAATTATTATTTTTGTATTTCTCTTTTTTAGGTACCAAATATATGATCAATAAAGATAAAGTTCTATAATTTTATCGGAGTTTAAAATGAAAAAAAGTCAAAAGCTAAAACGTAGAAGAGCCAAAATAGTATTTAAGGGTACGTTAGTTTCATCTTTTAATTTTTCCATGACAGGAAACGACACCGTTTCGGTCGTGCGTACAAATTCTGGACCATCCTAGAGAGATTAGGGAGGGAGGCGCGTAGGTCCGGAATTGAGAAGCGCGTGTCACACAAACGCAGAGAAGTGGGGCCCAGGAGGAAGAGAGAGAAAATGGAAATGGGACCCACCACCCATGTGCCCTCCTCCTGTCTCCACCAGCTCCTGCTTCTCAATGATTAGAGCCCTCTGTTCCCAAACACTCCCTCAAAACCCCAATTCAGCAAAATTCCCCCTCAATCCCCATTCTCCATTCACAAATTTCTCTTCGATCTTCTCCGATCCTCAATCCGCCATGTCTGCTACTGAATCCCCTAACAATGGCTCCATAATCGACCGCCACAACCACCACCAGCAGCAGCCGCAGCAGCAGGCGGCTGTTAATGGCGTTCTTGCTGTCAAGAAACCGCCCTCCAAGGACCGCCATAGCAAGGTCGACGGCCGCGGCCGCCGGATTCGGATGCCGATCATTTGCGCCGCTCGTGTTTTCCAGCTCACCCGTGAGTTGGGCCACAAATCCGACGGCCAGACCATCGAGTGGCTCCTCCGCCAAGCCGAGCCCTCCATCATCGCCGCCACCGGCACCGGCACCACTCCGGCCAGCTTCTCCACTATCTCTGGATCTCTCCGGGGAGTTGTTGGCTGCTCCACCTCCCTCTCTTCCTCTTCCTCTCTTGACCATAAGCCCCTTTTGGCTCCCGCGCCGTTTATTCTCGGGAAGCGCGTCCGGACCGATGATGACGGTGGGAGTAAAGACGACGGCGGCGGAGGAGGAGGCATTTCGGTGGGTCCGACTGTCGGTTCGATTATGGGCCCTGCGGCGGCGGGTGGGTACTGGGCGATTCCGGCCAGGCCAGATTTTGGGCAGGTTTGGAGCTTCGCTGCGGCGGCGGCTGCTGCGGCGCCGGAAATGGTGCTTCAGCCGGCGGCGGTTTCTCATCAGGCGTCGCTGTTTGTTCAGCAGCAGTCGATCGGCGAGGCGTCGGCGGCGAAAGTCGGGAATTACCTTCCGGGGCATCTGAATTTGCTGGCTTCTTTATCGGGCCCCGGAAGTTCTGGCCGGAGAGACGAACCCCGTTGATTTCGTAAACCCGCCGCTATCGACGGCGGCAAGCGGCGGCGGCGGTGGTTGTAATTCTGTCCTGGGTGTTCATAGAAATATATAATTAACTACCCCTTTTATTTCTCTCTATCGTTTTACTCTTTTTTCTCGTGTGGAGCTTAGAATTTTAGGGATTTAGGCAATTGAATTCTTAGCTCGGAATGAGTGAATTTTAGGGTTTTCTTTCTCTTCCCTTCAAGGATTGATTAGGGTTTTTTAAGCTTCAAATTATTCGGGATTTTGAGGTCTTACATCGCCAGAGGAAAAAAAAAAAGTGTGGCTCTGTTTTTTTTTCTTTCCAGATTTGGCTATATAATTGGCAAGAACTGCCTTAATTTGGGTAATTTAAGTGCTCATTCGATCGAACCCAGTAAAGTTCTTTCTCCATTTCAACAGAAATCCATGGCGGAAATGAGCTCAAACTTCTCCTGCTGGCTTTTCTGGTAGTTACGCCTTTTTTTCAAAAAATTTCTTGGAGAATTCTGCTGGCTCGTGGGTTTCGTCTGTTCTACTTTCCCGGAAAAGAAAATTAGTGTTTGGCAGTGGCTTCAATGGAGGAAAAAGAGTGTCTGTGTTTGATCCGCCATTGATGGGTTTGCTGAAGCTTCTGGTTCTTCCTCTCCGTAAGGCCTCTGTTTTTTGAGATTTTGCTTTAACCTTTTTTTCCCCTTCCTCTTCTCTCTGTCTCTCTGCAGTCTGTAATTTTCTTTCTTATCCAATTGGCTTTAGATTCATCAGCGTGAGAATAATTAATGGTGTTTTTATTTTATTTTTTCTTCCTCTGTGGAACTGTTTTTCTGGGTGCTATTACTAATTAATTACTGTGAATAAAAAAAAACATCCATTTTCTCTGATTCTCGTTCTCTTATTTCTCTACCACTTGTCTCAATTCGTTTGAAACTTGGTGGAAGTTTCTATTCCATAGTTTTTCTCGGGAATTTGAGTGAAATTTTCTCGGGAAACAAAAGAGAATTTTCTGGGCTGGAAAATCTTGAACTTTGATGTTTCATTGGATTCAGAGCTTTGATTCAAAAAGTGGTAATTGGTGAGAAATTTTGGATCTTGACTGAGTAAAGTAATTGATCTAATTCTTGTTGTTTTGATTCAGTTCTGGAGTTTTTGGTCTCTGATTTTTTGATTCTTCAATGCCATTAATTTGCATGCTCGTACTCTGAGCTGGTTTTAATGGCATTTATTGTATACTCTCTCTCTCTCTCTCTCTCTCTCTCTCTCTCTCTCTCTCTCTCTCTCTCTCTCTAGGATACATTATTTGGTATTCACAGGTTGGAACTTGCCACCCCATTTTGTATGTCATTATCAAAAAATTTGTTTTGGAAAAAGTCATAATTATTAAAAGCATTATCATTTTCAATATCAAATTAAAAAAAAAAACAAAAAGTAAGAAGGATTTTCATTTCTTTTGTGGATTTAAAATGATTATTTGATTTAAATTTGTTTGCTTTGTGAAAACACTCCGTAGCATAAATTTAACGTTTATTTATTTAAAATACACGACTTTCTTTTTCAAATATAGTAGAAATTTGACTTTTCTTGATGCATTTTACGTTGCGATTGAGTTTGACTTTAATTTGGATTATGATATTTTCTTTTTAAAATTTAAACTATCTACTATATTTGAAAATATTTATGCTGTTTAGGTAATTGTCTCTAGTTTTTTATTTTTTTTAATGGAGAAGAGATATATAATATTTGAGATATTGCTGTCTATTTTTATTTTTTGAATTTCTTTTTGTTAAATGGGTCAGGTGGATTGTTAAAGTTTGAGTTATTGCTCACTTAAAATTATTGTTCAAGGACAATTTTAGTGGTACAAAGGGAAAAAAGGCCATTATTGAAACTAAATTAAGAGGAAAATAAAGTTTATGGTAAAAATTAATTTTTTACCCTTAAATTTAGCAATGTGTATAAATTTTCACTCAAAACACACTCATTTCAATGAAAGTAAAGCCTCAGAAAAAATAAAGCATAGAAAATACACAAAATCTTCAAAAATTCATGAATTACTACAAAAATTTAGGTCGAGCGTCGTTTTTTTTTCCCTAAAGTACCATCAATTTTATGTTAAACACATGCGAGAATATTTTTTTTAACAATTCATAACATAATATCGATACAATTTTTAAGAGTTTCAAAGATATAAGTCTTAATCAGTTGAGATTTATGCTGAGGAGGTTTTTCAATTTCTTGAGTTAGTGTAATTATCAAGTACAATCGACCTTTAAAATTCTTATATTAGTTTTAATCTTAATAGTTCTTATTTTCCCTTCTCACTTGGTGATCTCTGTCCCAAGTTTGATTTTCATTGTTATTATGTTTGATATTAAAAATAAATCGAGTATTTTAAATAAATTATTTTTCTTTATACCTTGGTATTTGACCTTTATTTACCGAAACAAAAACAAAATAAAATTTAAAACCATACTTGGTCAAAAATTAAAAACTGTTTTGATAGTACTTCTCAAAGATTTTAGAAGTGATGTTTAAAAAAGTGAAAAATTAAACAAAGTAAACATGAACCCATATGCTAATATAATAAGGCTTTTAAGTTTCAAAAGGCGGGATATGTTAGAGTGTAGAAAGAGAATCTTCTCATTTTGAAAATATCATCTCTCTAATTGTTCCGTATACGTATGTTTTGACTCAAATGAGCCATTCCAAAGAAATTCCAAGTTAAACCATAGCCAAATCTATCCCACTAACCTGACCTCGAGCGATTCTCTATTAACATAGTGAACTTATAAAAAAAATGTTATTGATGTCTTAACTATTGAGCGTAAATAGTAAGTTTCCAAAATAGGGATGAAACGAAAGGCAAAGTTAGATTAAGAAGGTATTTATTGAGAGTGGGAAAATTTTGAAACGACTGATAGAAAAAGAGGCATATACTCCCTCTTGGGAGTTAGGAGTAAGAGAGAAGAGGGTCCCTAAACTCAAACTGAAAAGGTTTGGTTGCATATACTCTTTTTTTTGTAACCAATACTGTAACTTCACCTTTGCCCTTCTCTCGATGTTTTCTAGGAAATTGAAGTCTGGAGTAACCGCCAACTTGAACATAGCTGTTAAGATATATATCGTCAACTAAAAGATTAGAGGTTTGAATTTTCGTCCATATGTTATTGAGCTTAAAAAAAGTATCGAAGAACTTGTTCTAACATTTGCCCAAAAAATATTACCCTAAAGAAAAGTTCAAAATTTTGTTGCCAATTCGAGGGTACTGATCAAAAGGGTTAATAGTTCGATCTCTCACTCCTGTAATTGGTGAGGGAAAAAAGTTCCAAATGTTGCCGACTTAGTGTCGCTTTTAGGTTTAGCTATGTAATTTTATTTACGGGTTGTGGATTCGATTCTTCATGGTTGTGTGGTTCTTACAACAATTTTAGTTTGGAGTTAGTTTTAATTTGATTCATGTGATTTTAAAATTGAAATTTGGTTCCTATATTTTGGTCAAATCTTACAAATCATCGTTGGATATGTTACTATATTAAATATGGGATACTTTTCTTTATTTACGTGGCAATGAGCTAATGTTTTCAATTTATCCTTATATAAGGATCTAAAGCTGAGTAAAAATAGAAGAAAATTGTTTGTTTTTCGAGGAGTAAAAAATAGTTTAAGAATGATTTATGAGATTGAACTACCTGACCATAAAACTAAATTAGAATTTTTAAGACCGAGTTATACTTCTCATTTATAGAATCTTTCCATTCTAAAAATTTAGGAGATATGGAAACTATAAAAGAAAATTGTAAAATCTGAAGTGCTCTATATATACTTTTTGAATTACGACAAAGTAAGAGGTTGTTTCCTTCTTCTTTCTTCGCTCCGCTCGGGAGCGGGAACCGTAACTTATGTGGTTATGAAAAGGGCAGCAGGGAAGGGCTTTTCTGAAAGCTAGGGGCACTCTTTCCCCATCTGGCTTGAGGATCTTGTAGGTAGGATTTATCACCAACTTAGTTCTCTGTTTTTCTTATGTAGTTTTTTCTATCAAAAACGCAAAAGTAATTAAAGGCATTAATAATCTTTTAGGTTAAATATATGTTTTAGTCATTAATATCTTGATGCCTTTTTAATTTAGTCCGTTTTATTTTTAAGTTGATTATATTTTAACATTTTCTAATTTAGTTGACTGATGATAAACTTATATGACATAATACTTAGTGAATTAATAGAAATTTACCGAAGGAAAAATGTCATATAAGAGAGAAAAAAATTAATCCGCCTCTAAATTTCTAAGAAATTGGTAGAAATTTCGAGTTTTCTTTTTTTTAGTACTTTTTTTTCTCTCTTTTAAGTTTCCACCAACTTACTGAGTATATTATGTACTGTTAGTCAATTTTGACATTCACCAATGGTAAGATACCAAATTAAAAAACGTTAAAACTTATAAAATTAAATTGAACTAAATCGAAAAACCTTTGAAACATCACTAAAACATATATTTAATCATGATTATAAGTTCAAATCTTCACCTATTTTCAAATTATAATACGCTAAAATAATCCAATACATCCCAGGGTCAAGGAATTGAGAGTTTTTTTTTTTTTTTTAATTCAATAACATGAGAAATGTGAACCTGACTTTTATATCTGTCAAAATGTAATACCAAATAATTTATACTTTCCCTTCAAAGAATTTTCAAAGATTAAGAAAAATTCAGGTAGATAAGAGTTAGGAGGACCCCAATAATTGCAGGGACCCACAAACGTTACTCTTTTTTTCTTTTTTTTTTTTTTTAATATTTGATTTTTGTGTAAGAAAATGGGCCCTACAAAATTAATTAACATATTGAAAAGAGGGGAAATTTTAATAAATGGGGACCACCTCGGGTCAAAATCTCAGTCTTCCATGGCTATGAACCATTCCTCAGTGGACCCACGGCCCCACAGCTAACGAAATGGGCCCACAGTTCATTCTCTCGAATCTCTTCCCAATTTTGTGGATCTGGGCCATCTTAATGGGCCATGAAAGCAGATGACCTACACTTTAATGGGGCCGAAGTGTAGTGGGCCAACCCTACACTGGGCTTTTGGTTCGTTGACTTGTGTCAATCAGAGGTACAGCCATGACAGTGGGTTCCAGAAAATATTCTTAGGTTGGTGGGTAAATGTTTTTCTTTTAATTAAAATCCAAATTATTTTAAGCATTTTTAATGTAATAAAATAGTGGTTCTCTTATGTAAATATAGGTTCATATTCTTTTGAAAATCTCATTTGGTCCTTATTATTATTTATGAAGAGTATAAGATTTATAATTCTAGCTTGTCGAGTAATTTGTACGTGTTTTAAATGAACTTCATTGTGTGATATTTGTTTTAATAATTTAGGGGTGTGGTAAGTCTTTTTTAAATGTCTATTTAGCTAACATCTTAACCCCATTTCATCTCATTCAAAAAAAAAAAAATTTTATGTTTCACTCAAATTTTTTAAAATACAATTCTAAATGACATTGTGACCATTGGAAGCCCATCTACTAACATTTATGTTTCTTTTCTATTTTTTGATAAATAGCTTATTTTGATAATTATTTCTTTTTTTATATAATTGACTATTTAGCTTTTTTTTACCCCATATAATCAGAGGTACTTGATCCCACCCTAAGGCTCAAAGTTGAGAAACGTCAACCAAAAGTTTAAACAGAAAACTTCATGATAACCATATCAATGAAGTCATCCTTTTTTCTTATTTCTTATTCTTTCTTTTTTTATTGAAAAAATAAACAAAAACATGATTAATAACTATTTTTTACATTTCTTGTTCTCTAGAGTTTTAAATTAAAAGTATTAACTTTCTTACATGAAATTATTTTTTCAAATCAATTTTTTATCTTATATTTACTTTTTAATATTGATTATGTATTTTATAAGTCAATAATAATATAATAATGTTTTGATTTTATGTTTTAAAAAAAAATTGAAAATGAAAACAAGAAACCCACCCTCGTTTAAAAAAAATTGTACAATTTTAGAAACGTTTTTTAAAAATAAGAAACAAGAAAGAGAAACAGTATGTTTCTCAAAAGCTAGAAACAAGAAACAATAAATAAAAAACCAAAATTGGCCCTAATTAGTTCAAACAAAGTAATATATCCTTCTTTTGGTAAACGTAAAACCAAATAAGTGGGAATAACTTCAAAAATCAAATTTGTATTCATCCCATCTATGAGGATCATCATCATCACTTGCTGCATCGGATTTTAATGGACTATGAATTTCACCAACACGTTCTTCCTTTTCTGTGTTCTGCGCTTCTCCTTCTCCTTCTCCTTCTCCTTCTCCTTCTCCAGGTTTTGCTACTTCTTCCTCCTGTTCACACAACCAAAGTTTGGTGCAAAATTAAATGAATGTATCTCCGTGCCTAAGTTGAAAAGAGTTCGATGAAAGCGACCAAACTAAGTCAGTTCTGTCGGTCAGTTCAGTTTTTGTTCAATTAAGTTTGGTTTCGATCGATTTCACATCAACTTTGGCTGAAAATCGACCCAAACAGACTAGCTTACACACCATATAACACAATTGCATCTTGGTAGATCTTAAATCATCAATCAACCCAAAAACGTAAGACAAGAAAAAGCAAACATACGTTAGTTTCAGGAGACAACTCTGGCAGTTCTTCATCCCCAGTATTTTCAGTCAACTCATCTTGATTGGCCTCCTGTTTTGCCTTATTAGCAGCTTCTTTCAGCTGCCCAATCACCGATAGAAAATGGGAGTGGTCTGCAAAAAACTCGACCATAAAGATCATACCCAAACCAAAACAGAATATAAATGGACAGGGTTATAAGAAAAGAGACACATGATTAGTCATATAGCATGTAAAATTATGGAGGAAAGGGAAAATGAAACAAGTATTACCGTTTGCACGATTAGTTATAGCATCAGATAGACGTAATGGATGATGGCGTTCTTCGCTTTTAAATTTAAGCTTAATTTGACGGCGTGTTCTGCCGGGAAACAACTGTTGTATCATACAAAAATCTGTTCCGAATTGTCGAACTGCCTAAAAAATGTGTGAACAGATAGCTGAGTCCAATGCTAGAAAACTTCTAGCTGTGTGAACAGTGAGCAAAAACTCCAGAGGAACAGAGAGTTGATCCGTTCCAAATTATCCATCTCCCAGACCTTATAACTTTTTAAATGCTCTAGCATTCTTCTAGTGAAATTTCACAAAAAATAAGAAGGTTGATTGAAAAAATTCTAGTTACCCCATAAAAAAGCTCTGTATCCTGCTTCGACCACTTTGTACGTGGCGTTTTGTCCATGAAGGACTGGTAATTGAAGTAAGCAGAAGTCATGTCAACTACATCAGGTGTTTCATCGTCATCACTGCCTCTGCCTTGTTCAGAAGCAATGCTTTCCTCTTCATCATTATAAAATTCTTCACGGACAGTGTCAGTTCTGTACATAAAAGAACGAGTCAAAAAAATTTAACAAGTAAAAAGATAACAAACAAACAACACCACCAAGAAGACAGCTTAACTAAAAATGCAAGTTTCTTCAAGTGATAATTATCATCAAAGAACATGATGCCATATGTACTCAATGAATCGACACTTGAAACTTTTTTTCAAATTAAAATTCCCTCAAAACTCACACACAACAGCGGCATTCTAATTACCGATACTAATATCAAAAACTCTTCTACAGTAGAAGTGTTTCTAAACCACCTCTCTTCGCTTATGTACAAATGGGAAACTGGAGCGAAGTGAGATACGATAACAGTTCTACAGCTGGACTAAGCCAATTGATCCCTCCAACAAACTATCTGTCAAGTATTTGCTTAAAGAAATTGCTAATGATCAGGAAATTCAACCTTCCTCATTATACAATAATATATAGAGAGAAAAGCACCCTAGAAAAGTCAAGTTCTTTTGTAGGGAACTCAGCCACAGAGCCATAAACACTAAATATAGGATTTAAAGAAGACTTCCAATGCTAGCTACTTCCCCAAATTGGTGTATGAAGTGCTGCAAAGACTCAAGACCATCTATTTGTCTCTTGTGAATTTTCAAGTAGATTCTGGGGGTTCATTGTGGAAGCTAAGTTGGCAGACTTCTTTGCCGGCCTAAAGCATTTCGCTTTGATCATTCAATTGTTCTCCGAGTGAAACGGTATCCTTGTATGGACTTGACAGCTTCAGCGTACAAGTCTCACCATACGTCTCAGGAGGGGTCATCCTCGTGGTGTGTACTCTTTTTTCTAATCTTTAACTGAAGGTAAGGCTTCACCAGTGATATCCCTAGTACGAGGGACCGATAGCTCAGGACTTCCCTTTATAGCTTGCAATAGTGCTGTTGCTCTAGTCTTTCTTGGCTAAAAGGATAAAGGGACACGAGAGGTAGTAACGGTGTGAGATAGGAATAGCTATTATGGGTCAATCAATCTTGCCTTCTCTCTGGTAGGTCTCACTAAATCCTACCAGTTGTCGTTCCGTCACCCCCTTCTCTTGTCATGCGTGCCTTCCATCTCTTTGGTCGGTCAGTGGACTCCATCGTTCTTTCCCTGCGGTAAGTAACTCACTCTTTTCTTCCCTAGTCAAAGGCTGCTGCAGAGATCGATAGGCAGTAATAAGTCAATTTGTGCGCCATCTATCTTTTTTTCTCCAATCTCTTGCAATCGCTCTTCTGTCAACTGGAAAGTCTCTCAATCGCGAGCTATCTATTCAACTCGATCGATCTCTCCTGTCACAATTAGTATGGGCATTCCTATCTGGTCAACAGGTCAATCTGTCAGTCTAGGTCTCGATTGGCAAGCAGTTAATCGATATCTGGAATTAGTTCCCCTCCCTTACTTAATGGGTCTTCCTTAATCGATCTTATGGGTCTGAGCACTTGAGCCTTGAAAAATGATCTCAAATAGCCTTCCTTTCTTTTGTAGTAGGCCTATTAGTAGAGTAGGTAGCTCGTACCGCTCCTCTAATTCAGGTATTTTAAGAGTGAAGCTAGCTTAGTGAATCTATTTAAAAAACTCTTCCTCTTCCCCTCATCAACTCAATGAAGCAGCTTCGCTCCTTGTCCTTGCTTCTTTCAAAGTGTTTGAGTGAAGGCAGCATAAGTGCATTGGTCACATAGGCTTTAAAGTACCTGCTCGTGTCCTAATCAATCAATTCTACAGTTGAGTCTTGTTGTCAAAATCTCGTTGATGGGCCCTGCTAGTGATACCATTTAAAAGGGAAAACAATTATGTGGTCTCTCTTTATCAGAGCTTTCATTTGGTGTTTATGGAGGGAACGAGATAACAAAACGTTCAACTCAACATCTTCCTTGGTGGTAGACATTCTTAGCAGGTTAGTCTCCGTCGGGGTCGAGAAAGGGAGTTTGGGAGCCTTTGAAGTGGGTAGGGAGAAAGTGACCCTCTCTCACCTTTAGTTTGTAGATGATACTGTCTTTTTCTGTTCTGGTAAGGACAATGCTTTCAATAATCTTAACTGACTCCTTGGTTTTTTTGAAGCTCTTTCTGGCCTTAAGATCAATCGAGGCAAAAGCTCTCTTTTGGGGGTGAATTGTGACGTGGGTAAGCTTAGAGGGTGGGCTTCCCTGGTTGGGTGCGAAGTTGGTGAGTTTCCTTCCTCCGATCTTTGTCTTCCTTTAGGTCATAATCCTAGGAGTGACTTTCTGGATGCCGGTGTGTGAAAAGTTGCAGAAGCGTCTTTCTTCTTGGAAGGAAGCGTATTTTTATAAAGGAAGGAGACTTACATTAATTCAATCTGTTTTGAGGGGAATTTCGTCGTACCTTATGACTCTATTTAAAATCCCAATGGCTGTTAGTAAGGGACTAGAAAAGATCATGAGGGATTTTCTTTGGGAGGGAGTAGAGGAGGGGGGTGGTACTCATCTAGTCAATTGGAAGGTGGTTACAAAGCATCTAGATGCGGGGGGTTTGGGTATTGGAAACTTGAGGCTTAAGAATGAGGCTTTTCTAGCTAAATGGTTATGGCGCTTCTTCTATGGACCTAGGGCCCTGTGGCGAAGGATCATTGTGAGTAAATACGGGCCTCACCTGTTTGACCGGGTCTTTGGAGGTGGTCTTAAGGTGAGCAATAACAATCCCTGGAAGGCTATCGCTTCGTGTTTCCCTGCTTTTTCTCGTTCTCTTCGTGCTGTTGTGGGGGATGGTCAAAATACTTATTTCTGGGAGGATTCGTGGGTTGGTGATAAACCTTTGTGTCTTGCTTTCCCTCGGCTTTATTTTCTATCTGAAAATAGGCTTCTTTCGATGGCCAAGATTTTGAATCCTGGGGGGAGGTTAATTCCATTTCTTTAGGCCTCTCTCGTCCTTTGACGGATCAGGAGTCTTTAGAGGTGTCCGAGTTGTTGGTGTTGTTGTCTGAGTGTCTTTATTTGCTGGGAAGGAGGATGTGGGAATGTGGTCCCCCAACCCCTCGATAGGTTTTTCTTGTAAATCTTATTTTGATATTTTGATTTCCCCTTCTCCTTCGACCTGTTGGTTCAACTCTCTTTGAAAGATTAAGATTCTGAAGAAGCAAATTCTTCGGGTGGCAAGTTTTACTTGGGAAAGTCAATACTTTAGATCGTATCCCTATGATGTCTTCCTTTTGTCTGGGCCCGCAATGGTGCGTTCTCTGTAGGAATGCCTCTGAAGATTTGGAGCACTTGTTATGGAGTTGTCAGTTCGCTCAGGATGTTTGGCCCCGTTTCTTTGATTGCTTTGGCTTGTCTTGGGTCCGTTCCAGAGATTGTAGGGGGATGATGGAGGAGGTGTTGTTACACCCCCCTTTTCGTGATAGGGGTCGTTTTTTGTGGCAGGCCTGTTTTCTGGCTGCTATTTGGGGGATTTGATTAGAGAGAAATAATAGGCTGTTTAGAGAGGTGGAGAAATCTGTTGATTATGTTTGGGATCTCATTAGATTCTTCTGTATGGGGCTCTGTTTCTAAGGCCTTTTGTAATTATCCATTAGGTCTCATTCTTTTGGATTGGAGTCCGTTCCTGTAAGGGACTCCTCTCGGGGTTGTTTTTTTGTAGGCCCCTTTGGTTTCTTTTGTTTCTCTTTTCATTCTTCTCAATGAAAGTTTCGTTTCTTATCCAAAAAAAAAAAAAAAAAAACATCTTCCTCGATGGTGTTTTGGTTTTGGCCTTAGTCTTTCATTTGGCTATCTTTTTTATTTTTATATATAACTAGGAGTCGGAGCTTTGCTCCCCTATACCCAAGATCACCCACGCTCGCCCCAAGGTCCACTTTCATTTACCTATCATTATATACATTACCATCCATATTATCTATGAAATTCAAACCCGAACTCTATTTAAGCTGGTGTAAATGTTATTTTACCTCTTTTTCAAGCTATAGTTCAAATGGTTTTTCATGAGCTAGGCCTTCATGTAACTCTCCTTTCTTGGATTCTTCTCCTATTGTATATTTCATCACATAATGGAAATATTTGTTTCTCATCCAATAAATAAATTAAAAAATAACTTCTTTAACCATATTTATCACAAGCCAAGATATTAATAAGAGACATTTACAGAAGCCGATTCAGGTACAATAAGTCTCATCCCATAGCTAAAAACAACGAGAGTTACAAAAAAGCTCTTCAATTGGCATGTGAAAGTGGGGAGAGGGGGGTCTACGTTAAGAGTCTCTTTTGAACGGCATCTCAACGAAGAGTAAGCTTCTTGATTTCCTCAATAGTCAATACTGATACAAAATGTCCAAGTAGATAAGTTTTAACAGCTTTTAAAAAAAAAAAAAAAAAGAACAAAAATCACTAGAAGTTTCCAAATTGTCAAATTTCCAGCATCTCCTGTCTACCAATCTTAGAAATTGACCGTTCTCCTCTAAAAAATTCAGAACTCAGCAAAATTTGTTCAGTTTCCCATCCCTTTAGGTTTCTTCTCACAAACATTCTCCAAGATCTTAATTTTTCTTCCCAGGTATCAAAAACCATCAAGTCTTCCTTGACTGATAACTCAAAAGTGCTAGGGAAACGAAGGGCTAGAGGCTGATTTCCAACCCATCCCTCTAAAAAGAAGTTTTCTACTCTATCTCCTTTTATCTATTTCATCTCATACATTGAGATAGTTCTTTATACTTCAATAAATACCAATTGCATCTATTACTACACATCCAACGTGTTTAATGTACCAAACACATATTTGGAAACAGGTACGAACTACTAAAAACTAAGTTTTCAATTTCACACACTCTTCCTATTCATGTTACATCTGCAAGGGCATTTGCACATCTCTTTTTTTCTTTTTGGGAAAGAAACAATTTTATTCATAGTATGAAATTACAAAAAAGGGAAAAAGGCCACAAGCACATGTAGCATATATGAATTATATGCAAAGAGTCTAAATTCCATCAAGGAAATTTGCATATATAGCATATATGCAAAGAGTCACCAAGAAATAATAAAAGAGAAAAAGGCCACATGCATTAAAGAGTCCATTGGTGTCTCACAACGTGACAATAAAAGATGACTTATCTTCATTTTATTTTTCATAAAAAATAATGACAATAAAACAAAACAATTTTATTCATTATGACCAATTTATAGCAACAAAGAAAAGATGACTTAAAAGATTTGGACCTTTGATTTGTTGCTGGTCTTCTTGTGCTGGCCTCTTTCTTCTACATTAATAATAATAGCACCCATGGCAACTCGTTAGTAGAAGTGAAGAAAGTATGCAGAAAAAGGCTAAAACAGGCCAGCTAAAGAAATAAAGTTATCAGTTCAGTGCAGCTTAAGAGGTACTAAAAAGAATATGTACCTCTAACTTCTCCTTGTACTCATGATAAATAATCAGATCCCTAAAACTTATCTTTTGAAAGTCAATTTCATCCTCCGGAGTTTCAAGCAAAACCTTGTTTACTGTGAAGGCAGAAAATAATTAATGATCTGAAAAAAGCACATTACTACATCATCTATACATAATAGTTACTAGAGGTTTAAAGCATAGGCAGCTGCAGAGGTAGTTACCTTGCCTTCTATTCCGACGAGTTGAATGGGAGAACTTCTTAGGACGCTTTTCGGCTTGCACATCTGGAACTGCTTTATTAGCCTCCTTGCGCTTTCGAGTTGGTTTTTCATTCTCACTAGAAGTTTTTGAAGACTTTTTTGAAGCCTTTTTTCCTCGAGATATTGAGGTTTCATTTTTGTTACAGCCATCTCCATTAGAGGGTTCATTAGGGAAGTTCTGATTTTCATCGACGCCATCTTCTGGATCATCAAGGTGATGAGAAACCTGCTTTCTCAACTTCCTTGAAGTTTTTTTGTGCTCATTTTCTTCAACAACTTGGGGAAAACTCTCTTGCTGCTGAGAAATATTTGGTTCCACTGAAGGTTTTTCGTTGCCACTCT
Source organism: Momordica charantia (assembly GCF_013281855.1). NCBI lineage: Eukaryota > Viridiplantae > Streptophyta > Magnoliopsida > Cucurbitales > Cucurbitaceae > Momordica > Momordica charantia. Next base: position 22,297,030 of record NW_028275162.1, on the reverse strand, counting down.
TACCACTCTAAAAACCTCAATTACAAATATAACAAGTTAAAACAACCAAACTAAATTTTGTAAACTAAAAACTATTGCATATTTAAGTACATATTTCAACAGTCATTTATATTACCACTCCTCTTGACATCTCATCCTGATCATCTGAATTAAAATCCTCCACCAGTATGTCTCCATAAGAGTCATATTCTAATGACTCTACATTAACAGGTGCTTCAGTATCCTGGTTGACAGAAGTGTAACCATCAAAGTTGATCGATGAATCATTAAGAATGCCATCTGAATGGGTAGCAATTGAGGCTTCATTGATGCATCTATTATCGCAAGAAGTCACTTGTGGAGATGGTGGAAGCATATTAGATATTTCTGGCTGAGAGATTTGGGTGTAAGTGTCTTCTTTTGTAGTTCTCATTCTGGGCTTTGGTCTGTACTTGCAATGTCCTGAAAACAAAATGAATTTAATAAAATCATCATATGTCAAAAATGAAACAACTATAAAACGACTAAGTTAGTGAAATTTGTCTTACCAGATGGAGTAGTAGCCTCTGAATTAAGTCCATCTTTGGCGATATCAGCCCCACATTCCTGAAACCTTGACCATATGTCAACGAGTAAAGAAAGAAGCTTTTGAAGTAAAAAACTCCACTTGTTAACAAAACATGAATTTCACCTCTATTTCCAACCTTTGTTTTTCCAAATCTCCATCCTCGCTGGAGAATGTAGCTTGCTGAAGACCTGCAGGATCTTTAGATGTATGAGAAAATACCTTAGAACAAGCACAAGAAAGGGACGAGAGATATCATAAATGTCAATAACTCACCTGCTTCATTCTTCGGCTGGTTATGAAAATCATCTAGACATTCCAATCCATAAAACATGTCTATATTCTGAAAATAAGAATGACTATTAGTACAGAATTGAGAAATAAAATAAAATAATGAACCTATCCTCTACTATATTTAATAAATTGATAATTATCACAATACCTCTCCTGCTATTTTGCCATCACTGAAATGCCCATCCTCGGTTTGAGTTAACTCTAGTCCACTTTGATCTAAAACTGCAGCCTCATCAGCTGTAGAGACACTTGGATGGGAACAATTCAATACCCCCAAATTTTTGGTGTCATCAGTCAGATTTTCGCTTCCAGCTGGACCTAAAAGAAGCAAGACCAACTGCATCAGTAACCCATCATCTTGAACATCAATGGAATACCTGTCTCCAAGACAATGTTAGGAACCAAACAATAAGACTCGAAAATTATATTGAAACATAAAAAGATAAGAAACTACCAAACTATTTATGGTACTTGGACAGTTGGACCCTCCCCTCCTAAGCTCGCTAACCACCACAATATTGCTTACCTCCCTCAAAGCCCAAACCTTCCGTTCATAACAAATAGTCTTTAAAACTGATGGAAAACTTGGGCTTTTCTTTTGAGATCAAAGATGCTACAACAACTTTCTTTTTTGAGCTTGTTGATGTCAAGTTGAAACTCAATACCATTCAATTCATAAATAGAATTATATTGCAATTTATAAGTACTGGGATATTTTGAAAGTGTCTTTTCAAATGTACCAATTTATCAAAATTTCAACGGTCCTGAACTAGTACTTACCATCGGTAGTAGAATCTGAAGGAAGAATACTAACACAAGAATCCAAATCAAACTGCATAGAGTCTACCTGGAAACAACAAATTTCATTACCAAATCAAACTTACAAATGAAGTAATATAAGGTTTATACTAGAATAGAAAAATCCATATGACCAATTTTCTGGTGTTTTGGCACTAAGCATGGTTAAACCATAACAAGTAAATTATACCCTTTCGGCACTTTCCACAGAGATTGGACGTGAACAATCATTGAAATCAGATATCGTGGTAGCCAATAACAAATCATCTTCAGATTCCTTGTTCTCCTCTATCACAGGAAGTTGGGATGATGATTTGATTGATTTTGTGTCTCCACTACCATCGTGACAAGATATAGAATCTGATATTGTTTCCTACAGACAACATAGATTCACAGAAACATTTTCTCAGAGATATCCTAAGTTGGTCGTCTATCACTCAAGCCAATAAAAGATGCTGCATAGGTCATACCTTTTTATCCTGAGATAGTGTGGACAATTGTGGTGCCACAGTTTGTTTTTTTGGACGCGGTTTGATCTTTGGTTGAAATCTACCGCCAGTGCGGGCTGCAGAAAACCTACATCAATTGCTAATTATCAAGAAAATATAAATGCGCAATGTAAGCAAAACTTACCTGTGACACCAGGATCAGAAAGAATTTCATCAAACGGGTCCATAAATGAAGCCCTGAGTTTGTCAACACCAAGAAGCCTTTGGACGTTATGGAAGCTTCTGATTCCTTTTTAGTAAGCAAGAAATCATAAATAAAAGCTCGCAGATATATGTAGGATTTAGTAGAAACTAGAAACTAAGGGGTAAAAGGTAAAATTGAAGTTGGGTATGGTTGCAGTGTTTTCTACGCACGAGAAAGCTCCAAAGCAAAATTCTTGGTCCTTAGGGACAATCAAAACACGCAAAAAGAGCAAAAGGAAATATTCAAATTGGGAATAGTGGCAGTGTTTACTGGGCACAAGAAGCACCGAAAAGCAAAGATATTTACTCTTTAAGGACAAAAAAAAAGCACACAAAACGCATCCTACATGGAGACACTTAAATAAATAAATGATTGTTCTTCTATGAAGCAATATTTAGTATTTTTTTTAATACTTATTGTAATAAAACATGAACTACCCGATCTTATATGAAGTATAGATACATATTTTTTAATTGACAATAAAAAAATGTCAATTAAAAAATGGAGTATAAGAGTATGAGGACTTCAAAATATCAATACATGATTAGTAAAAGTAAACATAGAGAAAATAACTGAAGAATGAATCGAACATCATAAATGAAGATCATATTGCAATTTTCATCAACGAACAAATTGTAATAATTCCGAATTATATGCCCTTTTGAAATCACGTAAAAACCTCAAATATCTCTTGCCCTCTAAGGAGTTAGGAGAAAATATTAGGGAGATGAAAACTTGGTCGAATAACGGGAGATAATAACATAAGCGGTTATGACGAGTTTAGAACCATATTCTAAGTTTTGCAGATTTTGCAGAGATCAATCCTATACAAAGCTCAATTCAGCGATGAAACCACTTTACACAGACTACCTTTAACAACAAAAATTAAACTCTGCAGTCCAGATCACAGAACTCGTATTATAATTTAAAACAAAATATCCACCATCAGTCTGCATGAGGATTCAGTGTATTTGTTCATAGAAAAAACAATGTATAACCTTGCCAAACAAATTGGTACTAGAGACAATAAAATACCTGTTCTTTTCACCTTGCGGCGTCTGACTTCCAAAATAAACTGAGAGTGACGACGACAACGAGCTGAGTATAGAGACAAGAGAAGGAGCGATGAAAATCAAAAAACTCGACAAAATCTTCTGGGTATTTGGGTAAGAGGGCTAAACCTTCCCCTGAAATTAACAATAAAAATGGAAGTTACAAGGGCAGAAACAACACCCAATTTCGCCGATAAGCTCAGCCCTAATACGTCCAATTCAACGTGCTCGAGCTTCCCCACCGGGCGCCGCCGAAAACCCTGATTAAGAAAACTCCGTTCGGGCGATAAACTCACCGCCGGCCGGTAACTTCAGTTTCAGAGAGAGGATTTTGTGAATGAAGCGGAAAACGAAAGTGGCACGTTCTTTATTAAAAAAAAAAATCCGTCGTACATGGCGTTCCCACAATATTGATAGATCATGGGTATAACTCAGTTCGGTTTCTGTTTGGTTTTCTATTAACCCAACGAACCGATCGGTTCGATTCTATTGATAGTTCATAGTTGATCGGGTGGGTTGGGCGGTTGGCTGTATTTTGATTATTGAGCAGAATTTTACTTTTAAAAGTTATAGTTTTTTCTTTTCTTTTTCTTTTTTTTTTATCAAGCCTTTTCTTTTAACTATTTGTATAATTAGTGTTGAATAATTATATTATAATCCACTAATTCCATTTTACTTGTCCTTTTTTAACATGGATGTGAACCCCACTTATTATTAATGTAAATAATATCGTGATATTATCTAATTGAGGAAATAAATTCAATGCAATTTTCTTTTCTTAAGTACAACGAGTGAGTGGGAATGATTCGAAATCACGACCTCTCAATTGTAGATAAATGTCGTAGCATTGAGCTAAGTTCATTTGACCATCAACACAATTTATCACAAATTGATAATCAAATTTTCTTTAATTTAATTTATTCAGTTAAGACTACGTAAATGAGATTAAACATATCTTGTTGATTTAGTGTTGAGGTGAGATTTTAGACGATGTGTCATGTTAGCTAGCAAGTTGAAGTGAGCTGCTGACAAGACGATCTAATGCGAACAAAATCTTACATCGATGTGGTGACGAACCATGTATACTATACAACTTTTAGTATTTAATACTAGCTAGTGTCAATTCGAGTTTACTTAAATTGATTAGAGATTGCGTACCTTTGGAAATGTGAAACTATGTCTCTTAAAATGCATCACTTATATTTGGTGTCAATGAATTTTATGCTAATGCTATCCACCTTCTTACAACGAGTCAGCATAATTTTCAGCATATGTATTTTCTTCTCAGGTCAAGTCTAGTTGAATCGTCTTTTGAATAAACAACACATGACTCTACCAATTCTCATTTCATCATTGACATGACTAAAGTGCGAACACATGTTCTCAAACTAACTATCCACACAGTAGACTCTAAACCTACCCAAACTATAAAGTTTAGTTTATAAAATTTAAAGTTCATATACAATTGTGAGTCTTTGAACTTTAAATTTTCTATCTAATAGACTTACGTGGATAATTGGAAAAAAAATTACTTACTTGTATTTATCCTTAAAGAAAAAAAAAAGAGAGGGGGACGAAAATGATACTTTAATTTTAATTTTAAAAATTTTTCTCCAATAACATTTTGACAAATACGATCCGACTATGGAGAAGGGCAGCGAGTAACCCCAATTACCCCCAAAACCCTCCATTGGATTCGATCAAGATTCAAGGTCTGAGAACTCTCGTCTCGACTTCGAGCTCGCAGATTGCAGAGAAGACATGGCGTCGAGGAGAGGAGCGGGCAGCAGCGAAGCGTCGCGGTCGTCGGAGTTGGAGAAGATGAGTGTGGATCAACTCAGAGCCCTCAAGGAACAGACCGATCTCGAAGTCAATCTCCTTCACGAGAGCCTCAACAACATTCGCACCGCCTCTACTCGCCTCGACGCTGCCTTCGCTGCCCTTCACGACCTCTCCCTCCGTCCACAAGGTTACCTGCTCTCCATTTCGGTTATTTTTTCTGCTTTCGTTGCTCAAAACTGGTGTGTGTTTGGGTCCAGATCGGAACCCACAATTCCTCGTTGTTTTTTCTGTGGTTTTGTTTCATCGTTGATTATTTGCTGTGATTGTTCGATGAGATAGTGTGTGTTATGCTTGCTTGATTGTGTATTGGCTGGTAATTAGGTTTTTTTAATGCTTTCTTTATAGGCAAGCAGATGTTGGTGCCTCTTACGGCGTCGCTTTATGTTGCTGGTAGGCTCGATGATGCCAATAAGGTCTTGGTGGATGTCGGCACTGGATACTTCGTTGAGGTCAGCTTAGTGGACTTTCTGACCTATTTGTTTGATTGCCATTCTTCAATTTTTGATTCATTATTTTTCTTGCATCCCACGTTAATTCTTTATACCAAGAAGAAAAAAAAAGAACCTATTTGAGATTCGTGTAGCTGAAAATTTTAACTTATTTTTTCTACATATGACTGATGTACTTGTGTTGCAAAATGTTTTCAGTGATTTATTATTCACAATGTAATGTCATGCCTTTCTGCTGAGAGATGCTGGATGCATGCTATTTTTCTTTGGCTTTCTATTGCCCAATGGCTTACCTGCAGATTTGCCTTCTATACATGGTAGTTATTTATCATTGGTTAGGATGTTATGATTTAATGATTAAGAATTATGATCCAAGATGACGCTGCTTTGACACCAACGATAGCAGTATATATCTTGTAATCCCCATGTATTAATGTTGGAGATGTGCTTTCATGACTTGATTGTTGTAATTTGATGGCTGAATCAGAAAACGATGGCAGAAGGAAAGGATTATTGTGATCGTAAGATCAAATTGCTGAAGTCGAATTATGATCAACTAGTCGAGGTATTGTGACTATTTTGTTGTTGAATTTTGGAATAAATAGTTCTCAAGTTAGAATGCTAGTGAAAGAAGTGTTGATATTTGAACCAAATATTGTACTTCTTTAGTTCTAAATCTGCATCTTTGTTTGTGTCTATGTGTATGAAATATTATTATGCTTGGTAAAGAAATAGGGGATGGTCAAGAAAGGAGGCACCACTAACTCTAACTTATATTTAAATATAAATAGTCGAACATCATCTTTAACAGAAATATCTCTCTGGATATTCTTTCTTCTTGTGCTTGGGTTGCTTCGTGTTATGGAACTAAAGAGCCAATAACATGTCGTTCTGGCCAGTGCTGTCAGTCTGTTTATGATGGATACGTAACCTGCAGGATAATTTTTCTGTATTCATCCAGAAAAAAGTTTCTAGGCCTTTTGATAACCTTCAACTAAAGAAAAAAAACATCTCAGGGTTGTTGGGTAATGGTTTTGGTTTTTTGTTTTTAAAAATCATGACTGTTTCCTAATAATTTTATTTATCTTGTAATCTATATAAATAAATGTTTTTAGATCTTAACCAAATTTTAAAAACTAGAAAAGAAAGAGTAGTTTTCAGAAGTATTCAAAAGTGTTTTGAAAATAATATATATATATATATATATATTATGAGTGATTCAACCAGTATATATATTTTTTTATAAGAAACCGCACTTACATTGTGAAAAATGAAAAGATATACAAGGGCAAACAAAAAAGCATCCCGAACAGAGAATGCCCCCTAGGGAAAAGGGCTCCCGTCCAAAAGAATAACAAGTATATTATTTTTAGTAAACGTTGTCAATTGAGATATTCATTGTTTGAAGTTACCGTGTACAATATGTTCCCTATGATGTTCTATGTAGGCAATTAAGATCTACTGGTTTGACTTTGTGCTGCGTCATATAATTGAAGGTAAGCACTTTTTGGTCACTCATATCTCTGGCACTTCAGAAATTGGAACTTACCGTCAATAGGGAATCTAGGGTTAATAGAAGACTAGTCGCATTGAGTAGATATATTGTTTGAGCCAAGTGAGTGAGTTTGATATCTCCTATGAGTCGAGAATAGCGATCAAAGCTCAAGCCTTGATTGATTTTGTTGCGATGTTCGAATCAAATATGAAATTGTTTGAGCCAAGTCAGCAAAATAGTTGCCTCTAGACTCTCTGTGTTGATGGTTCCTCCAACAGCAAATGTTGTGGAGTCGGACTGACACTTGAGCCCTTGATGACTTAGTCCTTGAGCAGTTTTTACAGTTCAAATTTTGATGCTCCAATAGCCACAAAATATGAAGCTGTCATCATAAGGCCTAATCTTGCTAAGGAACTGAGGGCAAGGAGGATCCTGATTTTTGGTGAACACTCATCTAGTTCCCACGATCAACGTATACCCAATTATGCATTCACCAACTGATATTTTCTTAGTATACTTCAAAATCTCTTTTGCAAACTGAACCACTTTGTCTCGTTACATACTAGTGTCCAAAGCTCTCAATCACTTTAGTAGATTTTTACGGTCTATATATGCATTGGCTAGAGATAACGGTAATTAGGGTATCAGCCCACATTTACCTAGAGACTCCTAGTAATGATCCTATCTTTGTCTCTCAAAAAGCTGGTCCTTGGGAAGTCTCCTACATTCATTTCCTTTGCAAAATTTGTATTTTCCCTTAACTTTTTTACCATTTCAACATGCAGGTTGCTACTAGAAAGAAAATTATAGCAGAGGAAGCTGCGGCAGCCTTACTAGAAAAACGGAAGCAGATGGCTGCTGCTCCTGCAACATAGGGTAATATTCTGTCACCATGTAATATGTTTTGAAGGCATTGATTGGTTAACGCAACCTCGAAGACATTCAAAATACCAAAATTTTTATAGGGTAGACATTCACTGGATGGTTGGAAATTCCATTTGTTGTGTGGTGACTGGTGAGGGGAGGAGGATTTTATAGGAAATTAGAATCTGTAGAAGGAAGATTTAACGCCTCTGATTCTCAATCCATGGATATAAATATTGTGCATTTGTCAGCATCATAGATTCCAGTCTTAGCCTGTCTGCCACATGAATTGGTTTTTAAAGAATTTTGCCCTATGGACGTTCTTAGGTAGAGAAGTATTTTTTTAGGATATCTCAAGATTTATTCTCATTAAAATATTTCGATAAAGGAACTTGCATTACTTGCATTGCACTATACTCAGTATGTGTTGAATTTTTATGGATAAATTCAATTTGGGATGCATTTGTATATTAACAAGTAGAGGGGTGCAAGTCAAAATCTCTAATATTATGTTTTGCAATTTATGGGGGTGAGAATTTGAACTTCTGATAAAATAGGAAAGGTTACTAATACTTTTAACCATTTTGTTATGCTGGATTGATTTGATTTTTTGATTGGTTTTGTTAAGATATGGTTTGGTTTGGCTCGGTGGGTCAAGTTGATTTGTTCGCTTTTTGAGTGTTATTACATGAGTGGGTTATATGGTTAAATTACAACTTTTAGTTATTAAATTTTAGGTCTTGAAACTTTAAAAGGTGTCTTATAAGTTTTTTAACTTCAATTTTGTGTGGTAAAATTTGATGTTTTTAGCATACATGGATTTAATAAAATAAACTTGAAATTTGTGTTTAACAGAATCTTATTTATTTATTTTTTTTTTGAAAAACGAACAGAATCTTAACTTTTAATTTTCTGTCTAATAATTATATGAGTAATTTTGTGTCTAAAAGATATTAGAACTTCTAATTCTGTGTCGTAAAATTTGATATTTTTAACATTGATGGATTTAATAAAATAAAATTGAAATTTGTGTTTAATAGAATCTTTGACCTTTTAATTTTTTCTGTCTAATAATTATTTTAATTTTTTCTGTCTAATAATTATGTGAGTTGTAAAAATTATATACCATTAGATACAAAATGTCTAATGTGAGAATCTTGGGTTAGGTGGGTAAGACCTTTGGCACCAATTTTTAATTTTTGAACTTGACTTTTGGAAGTAAAAAGACCTTATTGCCCTTTTTTTAAAAACCCTAACTTTCCTCCTGTCTTGCGTCTCTCTTTCACTCGCATGGTTTGACAAAGACGACTCGACTGTTCTCTCTTTTTGATTGAACCCGACTACTCGAAAATTACCTTCTTAATTATTATCAAGCATCATAATCATCATTAGGTCGAAGAACTGTGATTTCCGAGCGATTAACTCCTAAAACTAACATGTTCGACAGCTCGTTCGACATTCCAGAGGAGAATCATGTTTTTCAACGTGTAGGTAGAGCTCTATTTCAATGCCTATTTTATAGTTTTTAACCATCCTCTCTAAAGAAAAGATAAAAGCCTTTATATATTTCATGAAACAACGATCTGAAACCATATCAATGTATCTCTAGCATATCATTCAAGAAATGAAAATCTATCAATCAATCAGTGCAGTGTCACTATATTGTTGTTTGTTACCAATCTCTTTATGATAATGGCTCTATGTATATCATCCTAGAGTAAATGGATGTTGGATCCTTAGCAGATGTTTTGAGAAAGGTTAAAAATATATTAAAGAACCATATCTTGCTGCTATTTGTAAGCAGGTAGGTCCAAAAAGTCTTGCTTGTACAATATTTTGAACATGGAGAATTTGTTCCCTTAATTTGTCTATTTTTTTAATCAAATGAGATACTTGTAGACTATTTTTTTCTCCATTTATCCTTTTTTAAAATTAAATTTGAAAAAATTAGAAATATGAGGATATCACGTTGTCTTGCATGCAAGATGATGCTATACAGAACCAGTTACGTTTTGTAAGTTAACACGATATGTCAATCCATTGTGCCATTATTTTTTATCACATCTAGCACATTTATGCTATCTGGATGTTTCTCCTAATGACGTGATTCTCTCTCTTTGGACGTTGACCAACACTCTTTGCTACTACTTCGAGAGGTATATGATACCTAGATTTCACAATAATCTAATGATGTCTTTAACTCTGAAACATGATCGATTGGAAAAATAGTTTATGCATATGGAACCATCATACATTTTGTAGTATAGTAATGAGAGTATTAGATTATATGTATTTATATAGTGGTATATTGTTGCAGCAATTGCATGTGCACATGGTAGTTGGTTTAATTGGAACAATTTATAACTGCACTCGTGAAAGATTAAGTCATCTAGCATGAAAATCCAAACACACAATGAAAAAAGAAATCTCAAATCAACAACAAAAAAAATAATAATAATAACAAGAAGACTCAAATAAATGACAAAAAAAAATGATATAAGAAACTTACTAAGCATAGATAGAAGAGTGGGAAAACTCATAATAGATAACAAGAAGCTATGAGTTTGAAGAGATGGGGAGTGTGAGATTGAGAAACTAGAGAGAAAACGAGATTGAAAGAGAGATTTCAATATTTTTGGATGGAGTTTTTACACATTTAGGGGTAAACATGTACTTTCACCCTTAAAAGTCCTAAAAGTTTAAAAATAAAATATTAAAGTTGTCTAATAAAGTTCAGGCCTGTTACATCATGATCATACATATTACACAATTTACATATGAAAGCTTAACTAAATCTTATAATCAACATTCACCGCGTGACATTTACATACTTGAGGCAGTTAATTTAACAGGAAGTACTTTACATTACAGTGAATATAATATAACTCTAATTTAAACTCACAATACAAAGCTGTTCCTGCTTTCTGGATCTTCCTCATATACTTCTGAAATAAACAATGGATCAAGATTTCTATATGAAAACTTTTCCTCCAGCCTCTCGAAGTAGGATACCTTCAATCCGTGTCTTCGAGCAATCGACGAGCGAACCCAGTTCGGTTGCTTTCCTGCCTCTCCAGTAACTACAACAGCAGTAGCATCTGTAGCGAACTTAGTCAAAGGCACCAGCGTCTCGGGCTCGATAGCTGCTGATGCATCCAGCAGAAAAATATGGCTGAAATGTCCAGCAGCTAAGCCTTTAGCATGTAGTCGAAAACTGCTCATGAACGTCGAGAATATTATCTTGTATTCGTGGAGCTCGTCGAGGGAAGGACAAGTGAAACACTCGTTGATCTCGTCGTAATCACACAGCGACAAGATGTCGTATGGTACGTCTTTTAGTTCTCGAAAAGCGGCAGTGGCACGAAACATTTTGGACTCTGGAATCACCTTCTTCAAAGATATCATTAGGTGATCACATGTTGTATTTGTAGGGGCGCATATCAGAATTCGACTGTTGGGAGAGGTTGAATAGATCTGGAATGCTGCTCCTTTAACAACTGCTCCTGTTCTCGAGATCCCGAAACTTCGATTCTCCCCCCAGCCATAAACAAGAACAGAGGGTGGACCTCTGATCAGGTAAGGCGGTGAACCGCGTAAGAGCGAAATCTGACGAACGGCATTCTTTTGATCAGGATCAAGTTGTTGATGACTATAATGTGTAACTTGAATGCAGGCGTGTCCATCAGTTGACCTGGATCCAGGAAAGAGGAAATTCTGGAACAAAGAATCAGATACTACTTCTACGGCTTGGTGAGCTCTTTTTAGACAAACTCTGTTGAAGGTGAAACTGATATCATATTTGTTGGTTTCATGATGCCGAGAATGAAAGTCGTCTCCAAAATCAACCAACAGAAAACTTTTCCTCCCCAATGCAGTATTACTCTTAGCAATCCGGTAGACGAAACCCTGTTCAACAAAAAGTTTGAAGCGGTACATATGAGTTTGTTTGATAACAATTTTGTTTTTAGTTTTCCTCCCCTAAAATTTATGCTTGTTTTCTAGTAGTATGTTTTTCAATCTTAGAAAAAAAACAAGTTTTTGGATTTTCCTTTTCAAAATTTGGTTTAGATTTTGAAAATATTTTTAAAAGTTGATGACAAGATAAAGGAATACATAGGTGGAAGTAACAGTTTGAAAATTTAATTTAAAAAAATAGAAAATTAAAAATAAATTGGCTATTAAAGGGAGTCTTTATAAAAAGTATATTTGTTACATCACAATTTCTTTGATATATTTTCATATTTCTTATAAGTATATTTGAATTCTTAGCTCTATTTAAAAAAATAGATTCTTTTAATTTTTTTTTATTTTTAAAATTTGAAAAGAGTATAAAACAAAACGAAGAAAAATATACTTAGAACTTCTATAGTTATTCTGGATTATAAAGATTGAACAACAATTTAATTTAGCGAGTAATACCTGAAAAGGCTCAAGATTCCTCCCACAAAGTCTTGCATGGACCAAATCCCTTGACAAGAGAAACGGCCGCCGTTCAGGAACAGAGTCAATCTCGATTGCCACAAAGGTTTTATTGACCTTCTCATGGCCATTGAACTTCGTTTTCTTGTTTGTTCGTTTATGAATTGTTATTTGTTGGAGCTCCAAACTGACGTTTTCCAATTTGTAGTTACTCCATTTCTGGTCAAGCACAAACAGAATTATCATATATCAATTCAAATCAACAAGAAACTGTTGGCATAAAGAAGAGCTTGTGCAAGCTGACCTTATAATAGAAGTCCTCAGCATGGAGCAGAGCAGCAAAGCCAGACTTATACGTCAGAGGAGACAAAGGTTTCCTCAGGACTTGGGGTACGATGTCGTTTTTTATCAAATCTTCAACATCCCTTGGAATTAAATATAAAGGCAAAGAACTATTTGCATCCAATACATACTCATGTGGATTTGTTTTACTGGAGGAAGCTGGACGTAGAGTTGGGTTTGAGGTTTGAGGAGGCTCGTGGCAACACGTAGATGGTGAGGGAAGAGAAGTTTTTGAGGGTTCTGAAGTTGCTGTTCGCAGTTTCGGTGAAGAAACAAGTTGGTTAGCCAAATTCTGGGTTAAGCCAGAGAAAAGTGGTGAAGGAGATGGCTGCTTAGACGCCGTTTGAAGTCTAGGAGGGGTGGACGGAGGCGAATTGCTACCACAGGAAGATGAAGAAGACAAAGAAGGAGCATTAATAGAGTTTGATGGACTGAGATGCTTAGGCAAAGTTATCCGTCCAAGGACAGTTACAGCAGGCTTAGAAGAAGGCAAAAAGCCACTTCCATCCAACACATACTCCTGTGCATATGTTTTATTGGAGGGATGGGGACCGGGACCGGGACCGGGATGCAGAGTCGGATTTGAGGTTGGAGGCGGCTTGGGAGAAGACGCAGGGAGTTTTGATGGGGATGGAACCCCTTTTGGAGTAGCATTAATAGAGCTTGATGGAGTGAGATGTGAAGACAAAGTTGATTTTCCAGAGAGGGGAGCAACAGGCTGTGAGGAAGGTTTTGGGAATACAGATGAAGAAAAATGAGGTCTTGAAGCATTGGCATTATGGGACGCCTGAGTACTCTTTTCCAATATCTTGGGAGAGGGTGGCCTTAAAAACCTGTCGGACTCTTTTGCCTTGTAACGATTTGGATAATAATCAGAAAGAAGAGGAGTTGCAGTAGATGTATCAGATTGGGTTATTTTATAACTACTTCCAAGGACACATGTCCTTGAATAACTATTAGCTGTGGAAATGTCGTTATAATTGTTGTCAAAATGAGAATCATCAAAACAACAGCAAAAGCAACGCAGGATATCAAGTAATAGTGACATGTCCTCCTTCTGCATTAATTCGAAGGACAAAAAAGCATCAGTTGACCTAAATTCGTGGACAATGGATGATTTCGGACGATCGGGATCCAAAAGTTTATCATAAATTATAATTATCGTATTCTTCTGGAATTAGAACCGATAGGAGCGAAATTGGGGAAACTTGAGGAACAGTTTGTGCGAAAAGCAGAGTGATAACCGTTGAGAACGAGTCCAAACAAGATTTGATCCTAGAACTAGAAACAACAAAAAGTTATTGGAAACTGAAATTTCCGAACTAAAACAATCTCAGCAGCTACAGTAATTAGAAAAATATAAACAACTCCTGCTGGCTGCTCCTTGACCAAGTAGTTTTCCCCAGAAACAAACAAAAACGAGGAGAAAATAGAAAAAGAAAGCTAAGCAGATGATCTAAAAGATCAGGGAGAACTCTACGACAGAGTGAATCAACTACATAAAGTTAAACCATAGACAAAGTCTAAAAAAATGCAGTAAGAAAAGCTCGGCGAAACGGAGACTCACCGGGAGATCTTCAGCTACACTCCAGTCAATCGGATCATCGAGACTTCATCAGACCAGAGAGAGAATTTCTCAAACAGTAATCTCGCACTTTTCGTTCCATTATTTTAAGAAAAAAATTAGTGTCACAGAAAACAAATCGTGAGAATATTACCGAAGAAGCTCGGTATTTGTGATTCAAGAATTGAATAGCGTCGTCCTCGACATGGATGCCGACTGCCATGGCGACTTCTTTCTGTAGCATTCAAATTCGTTTTTCTCGGGAAACAAGCAGAGAAAATTTCGCGTGATTGGTGAGCAAATGGAAACAGTAGCTGTAGTCTCGCAGTACAATAAATTTTCCCGGTGATTGGTGAGTCAGAAATGGCATGGCAGCAACATGAAAGAAGGTAATTATAATTAGAATTACATTATTATACTAATGTTTTTTTTAAGTAAAATATAATAAACAATTTTATTTGTTATTATTTTATTCATAGTAAACGTTAGTGGTTTGTCGGAATATAATAAATTTTATTATTACAACAATTTATTTAATATTAACCAAAAATAAATAATTAAAATAAAATTATATCAACTAAAATAAATGTTTGTTAGAACAACTATCATTAATATAAATTTGTATAATCACATCAACTAATAAACTTTTATTAGAAGAAAAGTTATTGGTGGTATGAGTAAAAAAATAAATAGTAAAAATATAAAAGAATTAATTAAAAAATAAAAAGTATTGAGAGATAAAAAATAAGAACAATTTTGAAAATATATAAAAAAAATCCCGGATTTTTTTTCCTTAAAAAACTAAAGATTTTACATAATTTTAAATAGATTGCAGAATAATAATAAATAAACAAATTACCTAATTCAATTATGCTTACCTTTTATTGAAAAATAAAAAATTACCCTTACATTTGCTTCTTATTTTCCGATTTCTTTTCTGCATTTTACGTGATTTAATGGTAAACAACGGGATAAATATATTTTTTTTAGACTGAAGATAAAGCTTTATAATATCCTCATAATTTTTTTAGCTTGTTAAGTACTACCATAATTTTGTAGTTGTCTGCTAACGTTTTGCCTCTAATTTCAACCAGCATACATTTTTGCGTTAGAAAAACAAATAAAACTTACAATGAGCAGAAAATCTATAATATCAAATCTAAATAACTTATGAGTTACAAAAATTATTCTAATTCTCAAATAAGTAAAAATTTTCCCAAACTAATTTTCATTCATTATGTAATAGTAGTCAGATTATATATATATATATATATATATATCTATAATAGGTGTATAAGATATTTTTAATGAAACAAAAAGCAACTCGGAGAATATAATATCAGGATAAGTCGTTTGTTTAAGCATATGTTCTCAGTTGATTGTGAGTGAAACAAAAATACGGTGATACTAAATAAATATTATGACAAACCACCGACCTTTTAAATCAATTATATTTTCCTTGTCCTTTTGAAATTTCGAAAAACATTTGTTTTAAATATATACCCAAATGTCAAATTGCTCCCACACACATGGAAGAGTATATTTCATTAATTAAAAATATTTTCATAATATTATAACAAATTTCAAACTATACTCGTAATGGAGAGAATAATATTTACCATGTAATAACTAATAACTAATCTACTAAAAAACCACTTCTCATCGGATAAATAACTAACCATTTGAGGATCGGACCTAAAAAAATAGGAAAGACATGACCCGTTTCATATTCTATTTTGTAAATAATTAATATATATTTATTACATTTTATTATTATTTAAATTCTAAAAATAATTATAAAAAATTATAAAACCGATAATTTTTATCGAGAACATCTTTCACACCGAAGAAACGAGGTGGAAGCGGGGATTAAAAATTTGTACGAGCACAAGAATGTGGGAGAACATCATCACTTGCACTCATAACATTGTCATATCTACTTTATATAGTATTTTCTGTCGCCCTACGTGACTGGCGTGATCGAAAGGCGAAACTGTCGTCATAGTTGACAACCTAAGGGACGGATGCCTTTTTTTTGTTATCTAAAGTCAAAGACTCGACCTAGTGAGTTACGGCTACGCGCACCTGCTAACACCTTTCGAAGCACTTTCAAGTGTGCGCTTCAGTTTTTGAATGCGTTCAACCTCACCTATGATTTTTATTTTTTAAGAATATAAAACTAAAATGAATAAAATATAAAACATAAAAACTAAAAACAGAAATCAGAAAGGGTTATGAAACCGATCAAAACAATTATATTTGATTATATTATATTGAAAAGTATCGTAACCTTTAAAGGTGGAAATAGAATCATATTCCTTAATCACAATCAAAAGGTTGAGGAGAATCCAATTTTTTAGAAAAGCATAAGCATTAAAAACATTAGTTATTAAATATTTACATTACAATTAAAACCCTAAACCCTAACGAGTTTTAGAAAATCATAAACTAAATTGAAATTGTCATAAACGTTACAAAGGAATCACCCATAGGGGGAGCACGGGCTTGGGCGAAATTTTGTTTGTGGCGTTCACCACCGCCGCCGTCGCCGCAATCACAACCACCGTTCGGATTTCGAAAACCGTCGGAGTTCCGGCGAGGTTTGCTCGCAGTCCGACCATTTGGCAGTCTTCATCATTTTGTTTGGAGCTCAGAGCATTTTTGTCTTTTCTCTCTCTGTTCTCTCGTACGTTCTTGGGTTTTGTTTGTTCATGGCGGCTACGGCTACCCGCAAACTAATAAGAGATGCTTTCTTCAAAGGGGCGGTTTCACGCCCTCTTCAAGGCGCGAGACACTGTTCTACGGCTTCTGAGACCATTCATAAGATCCCTCACACTTCTAGAAAGGTAGAGACTCTGTCTCTGTTTTTTCTTTTGGGTCTTTGGAGGTGATTTTTTTCCCTATACGAGGTTTTGCGATCGCTTTTGGACTAATTGGTGTTGAAATTCTTTATGGTTACCCCGGTTATATGTGTAATTAAGAAACTAGATTACTGATAGGGAAGGTTCCAATTGTATTCTTTAGCGTCAGGAGAATTTTGAGGCTAGAAAGCTTTGCTGGGATCGACGAACGCCTCTAATGTTTTGTTTTATTTCTGGATTTCTTCCTCACGAGCTTGATGCTTAACGTTGATTGTTTTGTTCTTGCGCTCATCTCCCTTTTGAAGCTTAAATTTCATGCGTTGTTTGATTAACTTACATTTTTGGCGACTCGAATGAGCGTGCACATTTTTGTGCATAGGTGGGTTGTGATGGGCACAAAAGCATGTTATGATGACTTTAGAAGACAAGGAGTTCTTACATGTAATTGAGCTCCCAGAACTGACATGTGGTTTACTGTTATTTAATCTGGCCATATCTGCTATGCCAATTTATTCTCATGGACCTATCTCTTCCACAGTCTAGGTTGTGTTTCCGACCAAGCACTACTCCCATATACTAGCACGAGAATGGGATCCTGCTCAATGGGGTTAGTATTCTCCTCGTTGATGTGACTATTCTTTGGCTTTTGATCAATGGTCCATTTTTCCTCTGTTGGAGATAATATAGGAGAGAAATTGAGGATCTCTTTGGCCTACTTTGATATTTGTTGTCTTGGGAGAGATTTGGAACTGTCTAGATTTAGTCATGGGAAATCTAGAGAGGGATCCTTATTTAGGAAGATCAAGATGTTTAACGGATTGATCAAGAACCTTTCCATAGTTGATATTTTGATGAAAGAAGGTTTGGTTGATATCAAGAAAGGTTTTGATGAAAGGAGGCACTAGTTGATATCAAGAACCTTTCTTGTGGTATTTCATGGGGTTTTTGGATAGAGAGAAATAATAGAATTTTTAGAAGGGTGGAGAGATCTTGGAAGGAGGTTCAGTCTCTCGTTAGATTTCGGGTCTCTTTTTGGGCGTGGGTGGCTGAGGACTTTTGTAATTATCCATTAGGTCTTATTTTGTTAGATTCAGCCCTTTTTTGGTTTACTTTGGTTCCTCTCGCTAGAGTTGCATTTTTATCTAAATGAAAGTTCGGTACCTTTTAAGAAAAAAAAGGAGTAATGGCATCGATACCAAATTTGAAGAAGTTTTTTTGTTTGCTTGTAATTGATTTGACCAATTTCATGACATTGAGTTTGCATAATTTGACCATTGAGTTTGGACCAATTCTTGCTTCTCTTTGAGATAGTTTGAATGCCTACTCCTCCCCTTATACTTCCCTAACATGTTGTCGGATAGTACAAATTTGAAGCTTTTTGTGGCAAGTGGTGGATGGAAGCTCTGTGAGAGATGGTTAGCTTGATTTTCCTTTGTGAACAAGTTGAATTTTGAATAAAAATCTGATCAGATAAAACATATGCCTTTTGACAACAGTATCATTGGAAAGGAAAGGATGTCATTTGATTAGAGCTCAATTAGTTGGAAGGATCCCAGGAGCACTCTTAGTCTTCTGCCTTTAGAGTGTTAGGGGAAGCGACCTTTGTACAGTTGGACGAAGTTATCTTTTAGAAGAAATTCAGTTATTAAAACGGCTCTATAAAACACTAATTATAATCTTCTTTTGTTTTTTATTACCCACAATTGGGGATCATGTCATTAATTTTGTTGTCCTGGTGTTGGTTGGGTTGGGCCATGCTTTTGTGTGCTCGTTCCTTTTACATTCGTCATTCCTATTAGCGAAATTTGGTTTTAATTACAAAAACATATTTCAAGAATTGTTTTTAGAAGACATTTTCAGAGGACCCCTTATTTTCTTGGATTGTTCAAGATAAATTTGTATTGCAGTCATTTGTCAATATTTGGGTCTTTTGTGTCTCCTAGATAATTGATATGCCTCTTATGGAAATCATAAATGTAAGGAACATTTATTTCAAAATAAATAAATAAATGTAAGGAACAAGATTATTTCGTTGGTCAACTTAATTTTCCAGTGCCCAGTTTTTCTATTTCTCTAGCTTTTTTGAGAGACATTATTTTTTCATTAAATCAAGGGAGTTGTATTATATAAATTCCACCCTCCCCAATGATCTCTCTCTCTCTCTCTCTGCTGGTACTCGTGGCTTTTTTTGTTCCTGCTCCAGTTTGTTGGTCATAAGTGGATCATTCTCTTATCTAACTAATGAATGTGAAGTGTCCCTTGACTATCTATCTAGTTTGTTAGTCATAAGTGAATCATTCTCTTATCTAACTAATGAATGTGAAGTGTCCCTTGACTATCTATCTGTGTGTAAATTTACCTTTTTGGGAGTCTATTTCTCTTCATATCACTCTCTCTTTCTGTCACGAATGGTTTCATGAGAACGAATGAATGATAATGGAGCAATGACTTTTTGATATCATTAACTATTTTAATTATTATTTACTTCTAAATGTTATTTTTCTCTATTTATTGGCTAGTACTATATGGCGCTGCCAACTTTTCTAATGATTATTTACTCTAAAGCGTAGCCTGACTCTATGCAGTTATTTTCATTTGTAGGGGAGATTATTAACCGGAGCCACCATAGGCCTAGTGATAGCTGGAGGTGCTTATGTGAGTACTGTGGATGAAGCAACTTTCTGGTACCTCTTTTAGATCTTTGTGTGATGTTGATGTATGCCTACTTATTGAAATTGCATACCATTCATCATGGTGACGCATTTAGATCTTTGTGTGATCTGATGTATGTATCTTAGGTATACATTTATAATAGATAAAGCTTTTGAAACTGCAGACCATTCATCATGAAAATTAAGCCTTGTAAATACTATGGTACAATCTCACTCGATTTCAGTAAAGCCCAACTCTTTCTTAATCCATCCCTTGTGCAATTAGTATTCTATAACCTTACATTATCTATTGGAACTAAATTGGACAATGCATCAAAGCCTTAAATTTGATTACATTTTTTGGTATCTTGCAGTGGATGGCTATTCTCCGCCACGAAACTGGTTAACCCATTCTTTGCCCTCCTTGACCCTGAGGTTGCGCATAGGCTAGGCGTCTCAGCAGCAGCCCGTGGTTGGGTTCCAAGGGAGAAGAGGCCCGATCCACCAATTTTAGGACTTGAAGTTTGGGGAAGGAACTTTTCAAATCCCATAGGTCTTGCTGCAGGTTTTGATAAGCACGCTGAGGCTGTTGATGGTCTTCTTGGATTAGGCTTTGGCTTTATGGAGGTTGGTTCTGTGACACCTGTTCCACAAGAAGGCAATCCAAAACCTCGTGTATTTCGATTGCGCGGGGAAGGGTAGGAAATGGATTTTATTTACTTTGTCACGTCTCTCGTAAAAGCCTTTTGTACAATAACTATAATATCATTATGTCCAAACCCTCATTGGTATTTTTTGTGTGGTTTTTCATTTTGTGGAGCTTTATGATGCTGTGAGAATTGGTCTATCTATGGTTGCCTATTTATATTTCCTTGAACTGATAAATATTTTCATTTGGGCAGAGCTATCATTAATAGATACGGCTTCAACAGTGAAGGAATTGTTGTAGTTGCAAAGAGGTTAGGTGCCCAGCACGGAAAAAGAAAGTTAGATGAAACTTCAAGCACTTCACCTTCCTCTAGTGATGACGTTAAACATGGTGGTAAAGCTGGTCCGGGAATTCTTGGGGTCAATCTCGGAAAGAACAAGACCAGTGAAGATGCTGCTGCAGACTATGTGCAAGGGGTCCATACATTATCCCAGTATGCTGATTACTTGGTATTTTTTTCTGCTTTTGCCATGTGTTATCTAGGTTATCAATGTTTTGTCCTATCATGTTCAAAATAACAAACAAGAGATTAGTTGTTCTGTATGAAGTAACTAAATAACAAATGCTTAAGATTGCTGCTTTCATCTGCAGATGTGAAATAGTTTTTAAATGATGTTTAGGGTCATTTGCATCCTATCCCCTACTCTTCCAAGTTTAGAATTGAGACTGAGGCCATAATTCTCTTTCTTATTGGGAGCTGTGTTCATTCACCTACAGAAAAATAATGAAAGGGAACAAGTTATTTTGTATCTGTATTTTGTAATTTCATAATTTTGGTTTCGATCATAACAGTAAAGCGGAAGTAAGTTAGTGTTTTTGGCAGCTAATTTGCTTTTACTGCAGAAATACTTCAATGGACTGTATTATGAAGAGTGCCTTATTTAGGATGCATGACTATTATCAGTTGTGTGGTCTTCTGTGTTTGAATGTGGGGAAACGAAGGGAAGGAAGGTGGCGTGGTGCTTGGTAACGGTATCTGTTTGTCATAAAGCCACTGGATTAGTATTTGGTGGAACTGTAGTGCTCCAAGGGCATGTGCCAATTCCCTTAAAAAACCATTTAAAAGTTGTTAGATCATCTCATCATATATTTATTTCTAGAAAGTATGTTAAAGTTCTAAAATATAGGGTGTCAATAGGAGTTTAAATTGAGTACTACATATCTTCCATGCTTATGATGATGTATAGGAAAATCTATGACATGAAGGTTTTGACGGCTAAGTATTCTTACAATTTTATGAATCTTCCTCAGCTAGTCTATTCAACGTTTTCAAATCCTTTCAAGCAATTGATACATCTTCCTTGTAATTCGTTTACCTCTTTACAGGTGATTAATGTTTCATCACCCAATACCCCTGGATTGCGTGTGCTTCAAGGTAGGAAGCAATTGAAGGACCTTGTTAAAAAGGTATAAAGCAAGGGCTTCACCATATTCATTAAGTTACTTGTTGAGAGTTCTTGTCACGAGTTCTTTTACTTTTCATCAAGGTTCAAGCGGCTCGGGATGAAATGCAATGGGGTGAGGAGGGTCCTCCTCCTCTACTTGTGAAAATTGCCCCTGATTTGTCTAAAGAAGACCTTGAAGATATAGCAGCTGTATGTGAATGCTAGTTTTTATCTCTTACTTTTCACGTTTCAGTCATTCTTGTATAGTTATGTTAAATATACTTTATTTCTGGTTGTAGGTTGCTTTAGCCCTCCGCTTGGATGGATTGGTATGTATATTTTTTTTCCTTTCTACAACAGGCTATGCTAGATTTGCAACTTTAGATCCTACTAGTTTGTAATTTTGTTGCTTGGTAAAATTAACTTTTGAGTGCTGTCTGATTTTGGCTCTATTTGGTTTTAGATTATAACAAATACAACTGTTTCAAGACCAGAGCCCGCTGATAAAAATCCATTGGCTACTGAAGCTGGTGGATTGAGTGGGAAGCCTCTCTTCAATCTATCCACCAGCATCTTAAAGGAGATGTATGTTTTGACCAGGGTATGTTGGCAAACCTCATGAAATTTGAAACTTTTACTTCATTGGACTGCCCTACATAGTCAAATAATGTGCACTTGGTGAGAATGGCCATTTCGAGTTCTTCGACATGCTGCAGTTGAACATCCTTAGCTTAGTCACTTACCGGGCAATTACCAGGCCTATAGTGTTCTTTTCAACCTTTTCCGCCTCTTTTTTGAGTTTCATTTCATTGTTTACCTTTGATATCTTAGCTAATCTTTCCATGTGGATTTTAATTTTTTTAAACTACCAATAAATCCATTAAATCCAAAATTTCAATTTTTACGCGACCTTTACTTGTAGATACTTAATAAATAACAAGTGACCATCAATATTAACTAGGAACGAAATAACATTGTAGGGTTTGAACCTATGACCTTCCTTCTGCTATGATGTGATGCACTGGACCCTAAAGCTTTAATTGATAGGTTAGGTATATTTTTTCTTTCTTCAAGTTCAGAATTGGGACAAAATATTAAATTTAAGCCAATTTTGAGCTGGTTCTTGAGTGTCTCCATGGACCTTTCCTCTTCTAGAACCAACAGTGTGGATGTGTTATGATGTGAAGTTTTAGGATAAACTAGCAATGTAAAGTTGTTCATTAGTCATAACTTATAGCAGTTAAATTGATAATTCTATGTAAACTGTTAACCTCTAGCATACGACTAGGATTGTGATAGAACCTGAAATATATTGAAAGATAAAAAAACGAACTACAATATCTACCAAGTATTAGGACCCCT
Organism: Momordica charantia; assembly: GCF_013281855.1. Lineage (NCBI taxonomy): Eukaryota > Viridiplantae > Streptophyta > Magnoliopsida > Cucurbitales > Cucurbitaceae > Momordica > Momordica charantia. The sequence continues at coordinate 22,273,706 of NW_028275162.1, read as the reverse complement.
CCCCTCTTGAGATATCACTCAAGCCAAAACCATACTCACTCATTGGATGCCTTCATTCTTACACCCTCACTCTATTTATAATACTCTCCCTAACAACTTTCTATATATAATTACTAAGGTACCCTCAATACCCTACTAATATCCCTAATTACCCTTAAAGTCATTCCTATCAGGTTGATCACGGATGGGTGTTCATTCGGTTTCAATAAATGCTTTTTTCCCAATTTTGTGATGTATTATGTGTTCATGAACGCAGGAAATGAATTTTGTTATCATTTATATATATTCTATGCTTTGAAATTGACATACTTATGTTCCTTTTTAGGGAAGAATTCCTTTAGTTGGCTGTGGTGGCGTTAGCAGGTATATATTTGGTGGATCTCTTTGCCAAAATAGCTACTTTGTTTCAGATGTTGATTATTTTTTTTCTCTCTCTATATAATGAAGTTAGCCATAATAATTATACTTGTTGGTTCAGTGGTGAGGATGCGTACATGAAAATACGAGCTGGAGCAACTCTTGTTCAGCTTTATACAGCATTTGCCTATGGTGGGCCTGCCCTGATTCCTCAGATAAAGGTATTATCTTATACATATATCTACATTTTGCAAAATTGTGGAAGGCTTGGATTACATGAAAATTGATGCACATCCACCACGAGTCTAAGAAGCATGGACACCTTAGTCTAGGTAATGTGTCGGTGTCCATGTTCGACATTTGTTGAATACTCGAATGCTGCAATACTTGTTGGACATATGTTAAACACTTGTTACAAAAGTATTTAATACTTATTGAACCTAATAAATGGAAATAAATAGTAACATAGGACAAAAATAATAATTTTTTAGAGCAAAATTGATCGAACTTTTTTTAAAGCATATAATTGTATAAGAACGATATGTATTTTTAAAATGTATATTTAATAAATGTGCCTGTTATATGTCACCGTCTTTGTATCGTATTTGTATCCATGCTTCTTAGCCAGCGTATTACTACTTCCGTTGAAGATATAAATTTAAATAACTTTTTTGAAGCCTTTATTTAAGAAAGTGTCCATGAGTAGGCATGGTTTTTTTCTCCTTGGTATGCTTGGATCATACATTCTTATGATGTCTCACACCGTCTCGAGACTTGAACCCCGCCTCTATAAAGAAAGAAGCCTCTTGTTCTTATATTGTTCTGCATCACTTGGCTTGGCGACCGCTTTCGATATCCCGGTTATCAAAAAACGAAAAGAAAAGAAAAACCTATACCTGATGATAATTAACACACTTTTTTTGTAGATGGAACTTGCTGAATGCTTAGAAAGAGATGGTTTCAAGTCAGTCCAAGAAGCAGTTGGTGCAGACTGCAGATAACAACTGCTTGCTTGTGCACTTGTTTTTATGGACTGAATCATTCAAAAGATTTTGACTGACAATATGGAATTCAGTTCTCAGAATTTTATAAAAATTTTCCCTCCCATTGGAGGCAGATTGCCCTACAAGGTTTCTTCTTTCTGATGGGGATTGATTTGATTGGGTTCTCTGTTTTTTGATTTTCACATTGGCTCTTGCTTTCTCACATTGGGAGAGAACTGTATGGGATAATTGCTTACAACTTCTTCTTCCCAGTTATTGTTACAAGAGGTTCTCTGTTGAAATATTTTTTCTTTATATTATTGGATTGGTGAGGCCTGTGTTTCTAATTTATGTGCTTCATTTATATGTTTTATTTTTCCTGGTTTTTTTGACTACTTTTTTTCTTTAATTCTGTGGGTACGGAGATCTGAACCATCGACCCGCCCTTAATTGTGTTATGCTGGTTGTTTCGAGCAGCTAGTTTTGTTACACAGATGAGAGTTGTGGTACTACAGGTTGGGTGCAACATGAGTGAGAAATGTATGAAAATTATGTAAATATATCGTTCAAAAGTGGGAGAGTGTTAGGATTTTTTGTTTGGTATTTTATTAAGATTCAAAGAATCAATAATTTTTGGTTCGTATTTTAATTTTGTAACTCAAAAAAGAAAATTTTAAAAATAGTATTTATATGTTTTTGGTATTAAAAACAACGAAATTATTAAATCGCTGAAACTTTATTTTATTTTATCTATTTTAAAGAGGCGAGAAATAAATTGGTTCAACTTTCATGTGATTAATAAGTTTTGTTTGTGTGTTTAATGTTTAATTAATAAAGGGACTTTAGTGAAAAACTTGAAACGTAAGCACCACATAAAGAATATAATAAATACAAACTTAATAAATTAAAGTTACATTAACTTAAAATAATTTACAATGTCAATTTAAGACATCTATATTTGACTAGTCAAAGATTATGAGTTTGAATTTTTCCATATAATAATAATAAGCTGAGTTTGAATTTTTCCATATAATAATAATAAGCTTGAAAATGTCTAGAGTTTTAAACTTCATTTAATAAAGTTATTTGAATCTTAGAACAAAATTATATTTTCTTCTTCTTCAAATATGATGTTGCAAATATCTTAACTAGATAAAAAAGGGCAAAAAAAAAAAAAGAGAGAGAGAGAGAACCATATTGATCTTTTTTTTTCTTATTTTATGTTTATAATTATAATTTGTTGTCTAAATAGTTCTATTTAGTATAACATATGACGGTAGGGATTCAAACTTTCAACCTCATAATTAAATACATTTGTCTTAACTCGCTGAGCTATGTTCTGGTTGACTATTGTCTAAATAGTTGATACTTGTCATTTTTAGAATATTATTATGTTAAAAAAAAACAAAGATTCAAACTGTCACAAAGGAGAACAAATTATTGAATATGATCGTCACAATATAATTGTCATCTAATAATCATTTGATGTAGATTTAAAATTTGTATGTCTCTGCCAACATTAGTTTAACTCATCAATTAAGGTATTTTACTCTTCCCCTAAGGTTGGATGAATCTTCCATCCCCACATTTGTGGTAATATATATATATATATATATATATATATATATATATATATATATATATAGTCCTTTGATACAAATTCAAAATAATATTGTAATTTTTCTCTCCTATACTGACAGTGTGAGATTACTAATTACATTGTTTCAGTATCCTCCACTAATTTGTTATTAGAAGAGACATTGATAGCTTGAATAGATGGTCGACATGAGAAGATACTAGTTGGCACCGTTGAGCTCGGGTTGTGTGAAAATATCACAATATAATTAATTTTAGAGGAATTTATAGCATGTATTTTCAAATATAATATAAAGTTTGAAATTCTATGAAAATAATACAATCAAAATTTAACTCAATAAGGTATCCCAAATAAAAATACACGTTCAAATTTTTAAAATACACTCATAAAAAGCCACCCAAAGTTACAAATTTTTCTAAAATACACGTCAATTTTTATGTTTTTATTTGGTTAAAAAATATTTAAAAATATATTTTCCCTTTACTTGTTGGTTTTTAACTATAATTTGTAACCTTGAATTTTAGTATATAACAATTTTAGTTACTGTAGTAAGATATTGTTAAAAATTAATGGAGCTTCCTACTTAGGTAGATGGATAAAATGATAAGGAATTAAATATACTTTCAAGCTACAGAGCTGCAATTGTTACATGATAAAAATCGACACTTAATATGATTTTTATTGTAGCATAACAAATAAGGGGACGAGGGATCGAACCTTGAAAAATTATATAATCTAACTTGAGCCTGATGTTTTAACCGTTGAATTATGCGTATGTTAGTCTAAATAAACTAATTTATTATTCGCTAAAATTCAATAACTATATTATTACAAATAAAAAAAGTAAAAAAATTAAATAATTACAAATTAAAAGTTAATTAAATCATCGAAGTATGAAATTTTTTTCCCAAATTTTTTTTCGTTTTTGTTAATACGTCACTTCTTCTTCTTTTTTATTTTATTTTATTATTATTATTATTATATTAATATTTAAAAAGAAAATAGAATACAGTTCTTATCCTTGCCCAGGTGCACGTAGCGGGAAATCAGAAATTTCTTCTTCTTACCAGCGAGCCCGAATTGAACACCGGCGGCAATATTCCAGCTTCCCGCAGATTTCTGTAATTTCTCAAAACCGACACGAAAAATCCCTCTTCTCCTACTTCTATCTGTTCTATCTCTGAAAAAACGCAGAGAAATCTATCAACCCAACTTCCTGCAGGTGCAGTCCACTGACCTTTTGAAATTTTTTAGGCTCGAGGGCGATGGGTTATGAATATTTTAGGAACTTGAAATATGGGCTAGCCGAAATTCATTTTCCCCATTTTCCCGCAATCTTTTGTTTTGTGTATTGCGGTTGGGTAAGAGTGTCACTGTATTGAAAAGGTGAAACCCAATATTTGTTTGATTGCTGAAGAAATTTTACGATCAATGCGTTTATTATCTATCCCCTGTAATGAAAATGTTCACTTTTGGCTTTGAAATATTATATTGGTAGCCGGAAAACGGCGTTTGATTGTGCTCTAAGCATGTAAAGCACATAAATCGTTTGAGTTAATGCCTGATAGTTTTTTTTATCGTCTATGGGTGCTCGGTGGTATGTTTAGGAGACTATGTGGGGATGCTTCATGATTTTGAATCTGTAAGAATGTAACAAGAGAGAAACCACCATGGTTGGCCTATTGATCGCCTAGTGAAAAAGGTGGAGGAGATTAGAGGGAATGAATTTAATTATGGTGGCCACCTATCTAGAATTTAAAATTTTAGGAGTTTTCTTGGTAACAAAATGTAGTAGGGTCGGACATTTGTCTTGAAAGATTAGTCGAGATGCGTGCAAGCTGGGGCACGTGTGTATATTCATATATAAAAGAATGTAACAAATAAAACAAGCGCGGACACAAACTCTGGGTGGGCCGAGTTTGGTAGGAGAGGCACATGTTTCTTTTAAATGTTTTTGGTTAGTTTTAATACTTCTCAACAGTATTTGATTTTGCCATAAATTTTTTGTGGTCTGGATTGAGTGTTATGATCTTCAGACGACTGCAGCAGCTCATGAGTATTTAGTTTCCAGAGATACAAGACAATGATTTCTTGCTACAATCCTCTGAATGTGAACTCTCAGCTTCTGCTGACAAATTCTTCTCAGCAGTTCAAGAGCCCCAAGCATCCTTATCTGGTACATTGCACTTTCCTTCATATTCTCAGATTGATGCTTACCTGGTCCTTTAAATAATTCACTTCATTCATGTGTAATCTATCACAACAATTCTAAAATGCAATAGTTCCTCACAATGAAGTTACTTTGTCCTTTGATTCTTCTCTCGCGCTCTCTCTCTCTCTCTCTCTCTCTCTCTCTCTCTCTCACCCCCCTTGTTTGTCTATGTAGCTTTGTTACCATTTGCATCAATAATATGTACTGTTAGGCCTAATTATCTCGGATAGGAGCCCTTTTCTGAACAGTTAGTTTTGTTCCATCTAACTCCTTTTGTTGAGCTGTCTTTTTGTATCCTTTCATTTTTTCAATGGAAGCTTGGGTTTTCATTAAAACGAATGTACTGTTAATATTGAAGAAACAATGCATGTGGAGTCTGGTCATGAGCCAAGGACCTTTCCAGTCCTAGATCCTATATTTTGTGCGCATCAGATGATATTTGAGAAGTCAGGATTCTATTCAATACACAGCCCTTTTCACTTCTGAGACTCTTTAGTTACTATATTATTCTTTTTAGAGTTTGACATCAAAACTTGCCGTATAGAAGAAGATATAGACACTTCAGGCCCAGATTCATAAATTCAGCAGAATTGTGCATTTGACATGCTTCATTTTTTACCAGATGTTTGTCACTATTTAAATACAAGATTTTTGGATTTATCCTATATTTATGTGTTTTGGCTGCTGACTCTAAGGAAGTAAAATAATTTTCAGAGAAATTTTTATGTTATCAAGGTAGCTCATCTCTCTTGCTCTCTTCCTTGTCATTGTTGTTTAGCATCTTCTTACAGCAGATTCAATTTAATATTACAAATAAAAAATAGTTCATATGTTTGTTTTTCTTCTTTTATTCTCTTCTTGTTTGATGAAACTCTCCCGAAGAGTTGCTGTATTGATTAGTTTCTATCTCGTAACATCACATCTTGGAAAATTCTCAATATCCGTATTCGTCATTGTTCCGAAATCCTTTGGAAACCATTTATTTGATAATGAAGCTGATGCATGTTTGTTCTTTTGCAGCATCAGAGTAAGTTGCATAAGAGAAGCTCTGATATAACCCCAAGAGGAATGAAAGTCACTGCTTATTATGGCTTGAAGACACCTCCTTATGAACTTGTAAGTCACCAACCGAATTATGTGCATATACCATATTTTTGGGGGGTTTTTATTGTTTGAGTTCAAAAATTGCGGGGTCGAATCAAACAAGTAAAAGTTTTATTTCTGTTCTCTAACATTTTAGATTAAAAAGGTAAAATTTTTATGTGAAAATTAATTTTTTTAAATTAAATATTCAAAAATTTTATGTTATATTTATTATGCATTTTATAAGTAAAAAAATAGAATAATGATTTTATATAGGTTTTAACAAGAAACCTGATTTTGTTGTTTCGAAAATTTTAAAAATTTTAGAAGGTTTCTTAAAAAGGAAAAACGAGAATTCATGAACAATTACCAAATGCTTATATTTCTAAAAATTTGAAACTGACAAACAAGAAATAAAAAATGAAAATGCTACCAAGCCATTGAAGAACTTCAAAGGTTAAGTGGCCAGGTTTTCTTTGCGTATAGTCCTCTTTGGTAAATAGATTCATAGTAAGCCTACAGATTTCTACCAAACCTGATTACAAATTTGTCACATTTGCAGTATTACTGATAAAAATGGATTTATATTTATCAACTATTTAACAACACTCTTTCATTTTCTTTCTCTACTTTCAGGATGCTTTAGAACCATATTTGAGTCGGAGGACATTGGAGGTTCACTGGGGTAAACATCACCGTAATTACGTTGAAGGTTTGAACAAACAACTGAGCCAGAACGATACACTATATGGCTACACTTTGGATGAACTTCTCAAAGTAACATACAACAATGGGAATCCTTTACCTGAATTTAACAATGCTGCCCAGGTACTTCAATATTAATACATGGTATTGGATGAAAAATTGGCATTTGTTTTTGTTTTTTTTCTGGAGAGGAGAATGAATCTGGCAAGAACATTTTACGTTGATAATATTTCGAGTGATATGTATGGTAAAAGTAGGGGAAATGCAACACATATTCAAGGCATAAAATTGAAAAAAATATGTAGGCTCATGACCTTTATTCTCAGGTCTGGAATCACGACTTTTTCTGGGAATCCATGCAACCTGGAGGAGGAAACATGCCCATACTTGGTGTTCTACAACAAATTGAAAAAGATTTCGGTTCTTTCTCAAATTTCAAGGACAAGTTTATAGAATCATCTCTTTCACTCTTTGGTTCTGGCTGGGTTTGGCTTGTTTGTAAGTTTTCAGACATTGGTTCAACCTTTTTAATGATCTCAAAAGTTTTACAAATCAGAACACTTGTTGTTTTTCACAAATTTCCGTTTTACAACTGATCATTTGACATGGCCTACTTCTTTTTCATCAGTGAAGAGACAAGAAAAACAACTCGCCGTGATCAAAACGTCGAATGCCATAAGCCCACTTGTTTGGGATGACATTGTAAGTCAATGCCAGTGCCCCATTTTGAGTATAATGTTCTTTTATTCTCAGAAATTTGATTCACCATATATTGTTGTGCAGCCAATTATCTGCTTGGATATGTGGGAGGTAGGAAAAACTAATCTTTGTTGTTCAAATCTGTGTTCTGTTTCTTCATTTTGAACTGATCATTTATGATAACATTACTTTGTTTTTTCCTCCTCAGCATGCTTATTATCTTGATTACAAGGTATGAAACTCTGCCTCACCCTACTGCCTGCATTCTTGTTTTTTTTTTCTTCTTTTAATTGCCTAAATATACCAATGATCCTATTCTTTTAGGTAATTCTCGACCTGGTTAAAAAAAATATTGATGTATTATTCTAGTATTATTTTATCAACATATTTAGACGCGTGAATATGTCACTTGGATACTACTCGACCCATGAAACCAAACCCCACTCATCAACAAAGTTAATTTCTTCCGAGTGGTATGTTCAAGTGGCATGCTTGCGTATCTAAATATGTTAACAAAACAATAACTTAATGACATATAAAATTTCTATTAAAAAATTACAACATATTCTTTATGGAATGACTTAATTGAAAATTCAAACAAAAAAACCTAAAAGATGAGAGACCGTGTGGTATATTTATCATTTTTTATATCACTAATATGGGAGTTGGAGAGCCCATACCTTGCATTATGCTCATGGCCCGCCTCTACTAATTCTCGGGGGGATTTCCTCCACCAGAGAAGTTTGGCGACCTTATATTATCAAGTTATCTTGTGTTGATGTTGATTGATTGAATTTGTATGTTATCTTCACACAGAATGATAAAAAAGAGTACGTCGATGTGTTTATGGACCATCTTGTATCGTGGAATGCAGCGACAGGGCGTATGGCTCGGGCCGAGTGTTTCGTGAACTTAGGAGAGCCGAAAATTCCTGTAGCGTAATGATATTCATACCATTGATGCCAAAGAGTTGTTAGCAATTGATCCAAGCAACCAAAGCCTCAGGTATCTGATCAAATTCCCTTGTAGGTTCAACCATTTTTTTTCACCATAATTTTGTAGTGACATCAGGGATAGCTTACTTTAAAAAATGTATATATAGATAGCATTGAGGGTTGTTTTTGGAAAAAAATTGACGGTAGGGACTATAATTTTATCCAACTTAGATGACTTTGGAGTATGGTTGGATTAATTTTTTCGGTGATTTTGAAGAGCTAAAAACTTTATTTTATTTTTTAATCTAGAGTCTTTAGTAACAAATAATAATTACTTTTCCAATAATTAAATTGGTTTATAATCATGTTTGTAACAATCGCTTTAAAGGTTGGTTATCCAAAAAGGGATTGATTTGAAATTAGATTATGGTAATTTAGAATTTGCAAAATTATTTTTAGATATAGCAAATTCACCCGGCTAGGTACCAACCTTTTGCAAAAAAATAAAAAATAAAAATAAAAATTTTAAAAATTTAAAAAATTGGGCTGCCTGGTTGGTAAGAGTTTGAGATCTCTTGGTCATATTGGCTTAGAAGTCTCAAGTTCGAACATTCCGATGAACTAAATACCAAAAACTCTTTATGTCTTCCGGGTCTAGGTCTTAGAGCGGGTGTTAGTTCTGGGTATAGGGGATCAAAGCTTGAACTCCAAAGATTCTACAATTAAGTCGAGAGAAAATAGGTTAACTTGAACCTAACTTAATAATTATGGCATCTATAACTTTTTTATAGGCTTACTATTTGAACTCTCAACTCAATATTATGATGTTATATTCAAAAGAAAATGATATCATCTTTCCGAAAAAAGAAAAAGAAAATTATACGAAGAATTTATTGATTCGACCTATTCATATATGTGATTCTTTTTAGATAAAATCTAGAAAATGAACAATGTCTCTTGTACCAAACATTCGGGTTAAAAAAAAGGAATAATGTTGTTTTAAAAAAAAAAATAAAATCAAGTTGTTACATATGAATGAAATAACCTATAAGAATTATATTGTTAGCCGTATTAAATTCTTTAGTTTATTCCATATGTTTCTCCATTAAAAGAAATTATTCTGTATGTTTTAATCAAAGTGCAATTTTACAGGTCGTAAATCATATTTAATAGTCTTTTTTTTTTAGTATAAGGGAGTGAGGGTTCAAACTCATGATCCTTTGGTCAGAGATAGGTGTCTTAACCATTTGAACTATGTTCGGTTTGACATATTTAATAATCAATTCAAACATAGCTCAAGTGAAGAAAAATACACATTTTCTATAAAGTTGATGGTTTAATTCTCTATTAATCTTAAAAGTAAAAAAAAAAAAATTGTCATTTTGTTATATCTTTCTTTGATGGAAAAAAAGAATGTGATTGAAAAAATATATATATTTTTAACAAGGAATATAGGATTTGACATACTTAGTAACTATTTATATTAAAAGTATTTAATTTTAATTCGTACTATGATTTTATCATGCGTAAGAAGAATAAATCTTTTATTTCTTATTATTTTGTTTTCTAAATCGAATATAAGAAACATGAAGTAAAGAGAATATTGCTCCTGTAACATTTTTCATTCCCTTATTTTCATTTGATTTTTTTTTCAAGTTTCTTTATATTTTTCTTTTTAATAAAAAATAAACACATTTGATAAGTTTTTATTCTTTTTTTGAATCTTTTTATCAAAATAAAATTAAAAAAGAAAATTCTACGACCACTCATGAATCATAAAGCTCGTTATCATAAAACTTTATGCTTTAGATATTATTATAATTAGACTAATTTTATATTTTACAAAATATGAAACTATAATATCAACCGTAGAAAAAGTTATTTTAAATATTTAAATGTCATGGATTCTTTTTAAATAAAAATATTTATTACAACTACATAAAAAATCAATAAATTAAAAAAAAAATCTATACATCTATCTATACTATATATAAATGAGGCTTTTAGAATCTTTGTCTTCCATTTTTGCCCTCATTTTTTAATATATACCTATTTTATCCTTGAAACTACGGGACTATTCAAAGATGTTTGTTGAGATAAATTAATCTAAAAGAGATGCAATTGTTTAATTAAGCGACAATGCATCTATTCATGTGATTGCAAACCACCTATAAAAGAAAAGAAACTCATGTATTTTTTTATTTTGTCCAAAATTCATGTTCGAGACACTGTAAAACTTCATTGTGAATTATGTGGCTGTGCGAAAACAAGTGGTGTAGGTGATTGATAATGATGAAAGAAAATGACAGTAATGAGAGTTGTGAAAATTGGAGACCTCCATCAGCGACGATGAAGACGACATTGGCGTCATATATCTGTGATTGAAGGTTTGTTTTTTCTATACAGAGAATCTTTACCTCCCCATTTTGCCCCCAACTTTTTAAGATATACCAAGTTTACCCTTCATCTATATTATATATTATTCCGATGCTATTATTTGAATGTGTTTAGATAAGTAATACATTGAAAAGGTAGGACTATTATTCCTTTACAAACCATTTATAGAAGGGGTGCGTCCGTTGATGAAGAGGTACACTGTTCTCCCTTGACAAACCATTTATAAAAGGAAATAATGTAAATTAAAAACTCATATCTTCTTTCTCCGAAAATGTCTACAAAAAGCTTTCTTTTATCAAAAAACTCATACATTCCCAAAACGATTGGAAATTAAAAGATTTTATTCTTCGTGAAACATTGAAGCATGCCAAAATCAAGATTTGCAAATACAAAAATTAATTTTAGCCAATAAAGAGGTAAAATATAAAAATTGATGTGAATTATAAACGTTATGTTTTATGAATTTATGTAAATTATTGTATTATTATCATATTCTGAGTATTATTTTTTATAAACTGACAATGGTTGTTTTCTCTTTAATTATTTGTTTTTGGATCCCTATAAAATTCTATTTAACATTTGTATTTATACGTTCTTTTCATGATCTTTTGGATTTTTTATTTTATGTTTATATTTTTTTTAACCTAAGAGAGGAATAAGCATGACAGTACATTTTCATGACCAAGATACAAGCATCTTCCTTCTTCATTTCCCATCTAACTCTAAATGAACATTCAGGTTGAGATAAATTTAAGAATAGATAGAAAAATTGACTATATAACGTATTCTTTTTTCTGCCATTCAATCATAGCAGTTGTAAGACAATGCCTCTATCCAAGGAGACTACAAGTTCGTCTAAGTTGTTATCATGATTTTGTCTATTTCGTCCGCTGAAAAAACATCCATCTTCATCCGTCACGAATGCTGAGATTTAAAAAATATATATTGTATTTATTAATTTTAATTTTTGGATTTCTAAATTGATGTTAGTTTTGTACATGACCATATTAATTTTGTACGTGACCATGTCCTAGATTGATGTAGGTAGTTATTGTTATCTTTAACTACTTTTAGATTTTGTATTCATATTTTTTAATTTTTTACTATCTGAATTTCAAAATCTATTTAATCTATTAAAAAAGTAAGTAATTTGTATTGTTGTTAGGATTTAACTTGTAGTTTTTTTTTTTAAAATTATTTTAATATTTTTATGTAGATTATTTTCAATTATATATATTCATGATACCTTCGTGTGTTTTGATATTTACTTAAGGTTCTTTTCAAGTTTAATTTAATATTCATATTTTAGTATTAGTTTTCATATTTATCTTAATATGTCTTTGTTTCTATTTTCTTTTTCTTGGTCGTGTGATTCTTTATCCTATATTCTTTTTAATGATTTCACGATGCATTATTCAGTTTCTTTCTAAAATTTCAATTCCTTAATTTCTCTTATTTGAGATTTTATTTTTATATTTAAAAGGTACAATATCATTTATATTTATCATTTTAAAAATAAAAAAATGATATTTGATTTGTCAATTTTCAATTTTAAAAAGTAGCTAATAAATGGTCAATTTTATTTATTCCTACTATAATTTTGACTATCTAACAAATAATTTCATTGTTTGGATTTTTAGTTACATAATTTTATTTAATATATCATGTCTTATATTTACTTATTTTTAAATTTATAAAAATATTTTTAATTAAAAGTTGATAACCACATTTATTATTTCAAATTTAGATCATACTCAATGTTTTCTATGTATCTTATTTTATTGTCTTATTTTTTAGTTGGAATATTGTATTTTTTATATAAAATATCAACGAATACTAATATATTTTATTTGAAAAATTAAATATTAGAACTATTTAAAATTTTGATTTAATTTTCATTCTATAAGTTAAATGTTAGAGCTATTATATTAAAATATTTAAAATCACGTGCAATCACGTCATTTTAACGAGTATATATATATATATATATATATAGAGCCAATCATGATTGAGACTTCCATATGATATATGAGAATCTTTTTTTTTTTCCTCTTTATTTGGGATAAAAATTTATTGGGAATGGGCATATCCTTCCCCCATTCCTCCTCTGGCAGCATCAGAATATTCCATGAGGATATCTTCTCACATATTCCAAATTATTATATATTATTATTACACAAAATCATAGTTTTTATTTTTCATAAAAATAAATAAAAGGGAAAATAATAGGAAAAATAAAAAATATTTTTTTTAAAAATTTTTTACTCCATGAATCAATTCTAACCTTAAACTTTCAATATTACAAAGTTAAAGTGGATGAAATTTATACATTTAATTAGTTAAGGTTTTATTTTTTCTTCTTTAAATTTTATAGCTATTTGAGCGTTTTTTACATGAACCAGACTATTTTTCAAATAAAGAGGTTGTTGCCAATCTAAGCCTAACTTAGCGGGTTAAGGTACCTATATTCGACCAGAAGGTCGAGTTCGAATTCTCTCACCTTACATGTTGTACTTAAAAAAATTAAATGGTTCTCTTAAATTTTTAATTGTGTTGGATATTAAATGAGTTTGAGAGATTTTTTTTTCCTAGGATGTGACTTGACATTTGAGTATACATTATTGGTTGAATTTTGTGTATGAATTTCACAATTTAATTTATTTAAGTTTAGGATTCGATTTAATGTTAAAATTGATATACTGACCTAAGTACATGAAAAGTAAAAAAAATCTAATTTGTGACTTTAATTTTTTTTTTTCCTTTTTCAAAATAGAGTTGGTATAAACGTCTTTGCCATTACCATAGGTTAAAAACTTAATTATCTAAAACATTTACTTTTTTGGTTGTCAGCATTATTCGATGTTAAATTAATACTGTATTAAAAAAATGCATTTCAAAAAATTATTTGAAAACTTATTTAAATTTGTAGCCTGGAATTTTAAATGGTCTTTTCATTAAATGGGGTACAAAATCACTTATCCAAGTGACAAATTTTTATTTTTATTTTTTTATTTTAGAATCAATGACAAACTTATTAAATAGACGAGGCACAATGTTGAAGAATAAAAAAAAGTAAAATGATTTTTTTAATATTGCAGATCAGATTTCAAAAGAAGATTCCAACCTTCTATCACCCAAAATAATAAAAAAAATTTATATATATATACAAGTATCTATTTTTTTTAAATACAACGCATTGGGTGGAATACAAATATCTAATTAATTGTGCTAAAAACTATTTGATATAACTTATAAAAATCCTATATTTTCTTATAACTTGTTTTGTTACGGACACCTTTATGAATCTTAAATGATACGCTTTATAATTTTATTAATAATTAAAATTATTAAATTTTTATACTAACATACCTCTTATTTTGTTATTTAAAAATCATAGTTATATCTTAAGGTTTAAAATATATCTTTCTAACTTTGCATGAAAAGGAAATTATAAACTCTATGGTGGATTATAAGTAATTCTAATAACTCATAAAAAAGATCGAATATTTCATCTAGAACTAAATATTTTTATATGATATTTACCACGAACATTATGTAATTTTAAAAAATAATTAAAATAATATATTTGAATTATGATTTCTAAAAAAATAAGAGAACAAACATATAGAATTTGAATTGATTGGACATTGAGTTGCCCATGTACAAACACTTTAAATAAAAAATACAATAATACTAATTATAAAAGAATATTAGAAAATAAAATAAAATTAATATAGCAATTATAAAATTATAAAAATAAAAAAGAATAGTATTAATTTTAAAATCAAAGGTCCCGTAGCTCAGTTGGTTAGAGCGTTGGTCTTATGAGCCGAAAGTTGCGGGTTCGAGCCTTGCTGGGACCATATTTATTCATATTTTTGGTTTTTTTTAATACTAACATTTTAATAGCAGGGATTAAGTTGTAACCAATTTTAAAGTGACTAAATAAAATCTCACTAACTTTATCATTTTAGTTTTTGTAAAATTTTAAACTTTAGGCTATAAATAGAACATAAATTTTTATTATAAAAGTAAGTTTGAAAATTTAAAATTATATATTGAATAAATCATCCCATAAATGATTTTTAAAAAGTTTACCTAAATCCTAATACATTAAAGATAAACATATTTTTCTCTTTCCTTTTTTAAAATTGTTAAACTAACTTTAAACCCCAAAGAATTTAGGAAACTTTGTGGGATTAGGAATTTAGGAGTAGGTAGGACAACATTTATTATATAAAATAATAATAATAATAATAAAAAAGCTTCAATACATACGAAAAATATATATATAAAAACAAAACAAAAAACTAGAAATTCGAAAAGAATATAAATTAAATTAAATTATAAATATAAATCGCTACGCTAACAATTAGTATAAATATTACGGAATTTTCGTTCCTCTGCGCTTTTGGCTCTCCTTCTCCGCCATTCATTCGTTCGTCTTCTTCACGTAACAGTTTTCAGAAAAACAAGGAAGAATTTAGCTTTTGTGTTGGGAAATTCTTCGTTTTTCATTCTCTTCTCTTTCCCTCTTCTTTCAAGGTATGTTTCTCTCTCTCTTTTCATGCTTGGTGTTGTAATTTTCTTCTATTTTTTTTTTCGATTTCATTCTCTATATGGACCTGCATTTTCCGTTCTTCGATTCGATTTCATGTTTTGTGGATGATGTTTTTGTGTTCCAGTCACTGTTTGTCTTCCCCGATTTCTTTGCGCTGGATTTTTTTCTGTTTACTTCTGATTCCGAATTGAACCGATGGCGCGCAACTCCCTCGTTTTTTCCCCCTCTTTCGTCTATTCTAGTTTTTTTTTTTTTTTTTTTGTGTGGTTATTCTGGTGATTTTCATTCGATTAGGTTGAACTCTGATGCAATGCAATTATATTTTGTCTGAGGTTAAGTATAGGGTATGGAGGAACGTGGCCTGCTCAATCGATTTTAGGACTGAATGGAGTTTTTAGAGAGGGAAATTATAATTTGCTACGATTTTCTTAATGTCAATTTCCTCTTTGTTAATTTTTGGTAGGCAAATTTGACGTCCTTTCTCCGATTTGACCGTATGTGTGTGTTCAAAAAGGAGGGGCAACACGTGTTTTTCTACAGAGATCAATAGAACGAATTGGAATTTGTATCAAATTTTAAAATGTGAAAAGATTAAATTGATTTAAGTTGAAGTACGAGGATTGATTAGTCTAGTGAATTACTTTAAATATTGAGACCCGTTTCACATATATATTTTTTTTTACGAAGTTTGAAAATTCAAAGGGGGTTTTCTTGTTCATGACCAAGTCTGCTTGGGATTAGGACTCCTCTGTGTCTTTGACCTACTGTTCTTGCAGGCCCCGAATAGATTCAGCTTTCACTGTTAGTCAAATTAATTCGTTTACTTGGATCGGAAATTATTGGCTGTGTTTGTTGTCTGGTCCACCATTTTTTCACCCTAACTTTTGTTATGGGCGGCAAGACATGAATGACAAATCCTTATCAATGGCATAATGTCCCTTCCCTTTGAAGTGGGGCTCCTGTTTTTTCTGGAGTTGTGTCGCTATCCTCACCGAATTCTTCGGCTGGAGCTCGCAACACGTGGCGTCAACTATATCTTTTCTCTCTTAACTTTTTGGAGTTGTTCCCTCTTCCCAGTTTAAAACATATAACGTTGTTTAATCGTTAGTTAATTAATCTCTTATCCATGTGAGATTGATGTTCTAATTTGTTGGAGACGTGTTTTTTCTCGTTTCAGGTACGTGTGTGGGTGGGAACGGGAAGAGGGCTTTACCCAAACCACCCACCCTTTTCCAAGGAAACTTCTTGGACGGTTTGGTTTGAGGATAAAGATATGATCTGGCTGTCCGAATAGGTGACAGCCCGATTTTGTTGAATGATTTCAAAGGTCCATTCGAAGATCCTCTTTCTCGTGCGTATTAATGCCATGACTCAACTTTTGATACGGAGCCTCCCTTGTTATTTGCTGCACATCTTGTTTCACCATTAACGTGTTCAATCTCTTCTTTCTTTCTTGGTACAGGTGATTTTAAAAGGCTCGCTTTCTGGGTCGTTTACATATTAGACTGCTCAACTGCTGATTTTAATCTCATGTTCTGTGAGAGTAATCCGCTATTGGCATGAGACATTGTGATCTGTGTTTCAAATATGGGTTCCTTGTCCGGAATCCTTCAACGACCATTCTTTGCTGTAACTGCGGTGGCTGTCGCTTCGTTTTCCTCTGACTTTTCAGACAAGTTACCATCTCAGAGATCGCCAGATGCTGCTGCTTCTTCTTCTGCTTCCCCAGATTTGTCCAACAATTCAACTTTTGATTTCTTGAAGGAATCAAAGACTTTATTTGCTTCCCATATTTCTGTTTCAAAGCTTGCAAACTTATCATTTGTCACCAAAATTCATGCACCAGTTCCCAACATTAATTTTCCGATTCCAACATCCAGTGGTAATTATGTGCGAAACTTTCACACATCTCTGGTTTCTTCCCCCGTTCTTTCCAATTTATATCAGTCAGCTGCATTGACCAAGGCCTCAAAGCAAGCTGCATCTTCACATAAAATTTTTTCCCCACCTTCTGAGGTTATGTATAGATGGCATTTACCTGAGCCAACATCTTTAGATATTTCGGGTAGTTCTGCTTGTTCAGTGGCAAAATCTAGGACGGTGGTGGTTTTATTAGGATGGTTGGGAGCAAAGCAAAAACATTTGAAGAGATACGCTGAATGGTACACTTCAAGGGGTTTTCATGCGATTACCTTTACTTTTCCAATGTCTGAGATACTCACGTACCAGATTGGTGGGAAGGTTGAACAACACGTAGACTTGCTTGTGAATCATCTAGCTGATTGGTTGGAAGAGGAGCACGGGAAGAACCTTGTGTTCCACACTTTTAGTAATACCGGATGGTTGACGTACGTTTTTCCTCTATCCCCCTCTTCATTTAACATCCACACCACGCAGAATGAAAGTTTGGTACTTTTGACTTCACAGTTAGCACATTTGACTTCTGTTCAACAACCGTCTGTATGTGA
Source organism: Momordica charantia (assembly GCF_013281855.1). NCBI lineage: Eukaryota > Viridiplantae > Streptophyta > Magnoliopsida > Cucurbitales > Cucurbitaceae > Momordica > Momordica charantia. Next base: position 22,255,709 of record NW_028275162.1, on the reverse strand, counting down.
TTGTTCCCTTGGATTCATTTTGTTGCAGGTATGGAGCTATCCTGGAGAAGTTTCAGAAGCATGATTCTTCTGTAATGGGAAGGATTAAAGGCTGCATTGTGGATTCTGCCCCTGTTGCAGCTCCTGACCCCCAGGTAATGATGCCCTTGATATATAAATTTGTGTTCATCCTTAACGAGACATTCGTCGCAATAGATACATAGTTACCACTTACTAGTGAACCATTTTGGCACCAGTTCTTTTTCTTGTCATTCAAAAATTGATCGATTGCTGTATATATGCACCATAATAAGAAACCTTGTAGTATGAACTATGCTTTGATTTAAAGAAAAAAGAAAATCATTGGAAAGGTAGAAATTTATCGTAGTCGACCTGTTATGGTATTATATAGTAAAAGGCTCAGAGTAACCTTTTTGTCCTTGCACATCCTCCATATAACAAGTTATGAGAAAAGGGTGAATTTTTGTTTGTTATATAACTCATTATCTTCTCTATTAATTTAGAGTATCTGTTTGCTGGGCGTTTAGGTTATGACAGCTTCTTTTATTTTAATTGCACTTTCCATTCAAGGAGTTTCCCTTTCAGTTATGGATTGTAGATGGTCTGTGTTTCTACTTGAGTTTCTTGTTCGAACAATTATGAGGGAAATGTTCATTAAATCTTTGATATTGGTTTTCTAGGTCTGGGCTTCAGGCTTCTCTGCAGCCTTTTTGAAAAAGAACAGTGTAGCAACAAAAGGATCGACGATGTTGGACAACACAAGGATGGAAGTATCGATCCGCAATAAAGACGATAAAGAAAGTAAACCAGCAGTTACTGAAGCAGCACTTCTAATGGTTTTGGAAAAATTCTTCGGCGTCGTTTTGAACCTTCCTACTGTGAACAGGTAGTTAAGTCGGCCTTTCAAATGTGATCATTCTAATCAATACTAGATCAAAGATGATGCAAAAATATACAGGATCAAGTAGTCAGTTCAAAAACATGATAGTTTCATATCCTTCAAATGTGCCTGTTTTTCGATCATGTATAGATTTCGATAATTTATCCATGAAATCTAAAAGACGAAAATTGTTCTCTTTTCCTACCAGGAGGCTATCTGATGTGTTGGACATGTTATCGTCGTCGCAACCGAGCTGCCCTCAACTGTACATCTACAGCTCTGCTGATCGAGTCATCCCGGCCAATTCTGTGGAATCGTTTATAGAGGAGCAACGGCGAGCGGGACGGGAGGTTAGAGCTTGCAACTTTGTGTCCACCCCTCATGTAGATCATTATAGGAATGACCCAAAACTGTATAGTTCTCAGCTTAGTCAGTTTCTGGCAGATTGCGTGCTTACTTCTTGTTGCAGAGAGTCTTGTTAACTCAAAATTTGAGTTAGTTGCTCTCTGTTGCCTCATTCTTTTCTTTTTTAGTTCTTTATACAACATTGTTTATACTTTACATCCATACAAGTGAGGCCAAGCAAAAGCCTACATCTCATTGGTTTTTAGTATAGATCACAATTCAATTTTATTTATGTGGGCTGATCAATCTTGGGTTATGTTGGTGTCGAGTGAGCACGCACCACGTGTAACGAAAACAAATTACTTGTTAGCTTTATAAAAATTCTGCGAGGCCTAAATCTTTATGAAATCAATCTATTACACAATTCTTTACCGTTATCATGTAAGCACCAAACTAGTGGAGTTAATGGCAATGCATTATTAGATACAAAATTGAAAATTGTGAAAGTATTAGATAGACATTTAAAAACCTAACATAATTAATGGTTAGTAATTTAACTATATGATCATTTTTAGTAGTCAATCATGACGGTAATTTATTAATTTTTCAATCAAATTTCAATTGACAATTTTTATTGGAAACCAATCAAACCAAGTTTATATCAGAACTGCATAGGTCGAGCTGGGTTGATCGAATTTTTCGGGTCATGAGAATTTCTTATGTATCTTTAATTTTAACACTTAAACAAATGATTCATACACTCAACCCCATCGCAAAATTACCCTTCCATTAAAATTTTGAGTGAATAAATTTGAAAACACCAAACATATATATAATATATCAACTTGTTGTATTGATACCAATTAAATTTGTACAAATTGGGTCTAATAATTTAATCTATTCCTAGCTCCAATAAGTAAATATAAATGAAGCAAAGGAAAAGAAAACACTTCTACCAAACATACAACTAGCAATTAATACTCCATTCTTGAGAGATTGTTTGTTGAAGAAATCTGAAAGTCTTCTGGAAATTTTGGAATCTCATAAACCAGAAATCAAAATTATCCACAGTTACTATCTCCAAGTACTTCTGTGAAGGCTTATTCACATTCTCACTCTGGTTCACTCTCTCTACTCTCCCCACTGGAATCACCACCTGCACCACACATCACACACAGTTTAGTAAACAAAAACAAGAGCGGAGTAAAGAACAACGAGGGACTCGACAGTTCTATTCCTAGTTCGTCTTAGATATCCTAACTACCCTGGCCTAGCCTAGTGGCCAGCAGTGAGACCCAAGTAGGGACTTGGAGTATATTTCTCGATAGCCATATGCTATAGGGTCCTGCGATCTACCCGTGACAATAATCAGTATATTAAAAATAGGCTTTCTTTGTTACCCTACGTTTTTAGATTTGAAAGTTAGGAAGTAAAATTTTGCCCGATTCGGACCGTACTAGAGAGAGAGAGGTGACCTTGTAATGAAAACTTAGGAGATCTCCATTTGGGGAAGAGAATTTGATAGATTTGTGGCTGCAAAAGGCAAGTTTGTGTGAGGAAATGAAGAGGAAACCAGGAAGAGGTCCTGCTGTGGTTGACAAATGGCACTCACAAGCCTTCAATAGCTTTTCCTCTTCTCTTACACTGAAGAGTTGCTTGTAAACTTTCCTCAATCCACCAACTTTAAGAATCATCTTTGCTCCCAAACTCAACTTTCCCTTCACGGTTTCTCTGATCTTTTGCCCAAACCTCACTGCAACTGCACCAACCAAACAACAAAAACATATAAGTTCATGTTAAGTAATCGACTAATTCTCGTTTTCGTTTGTGCGACTCGATCGCTAAGTAGATATATGCATTTGTTGATATATTATCTCTTTGATCTCTTACTTTGTCCGTTTTGATGTTCGGATGTATACCATGGATTTAGCTATTTTTGTTTCTTATATGGATTTTGATTTTCTTCCGTATGTTTAGGCTCTTTTGTAATTACTCTTGAATAAGAAGATTCCTATACTTTTACAACGGTATCATATTGTCCATTTAGAACATATACTCGCATAATTTTAACTTGTGAATTCTACCTGAGAGACCTCTCGTATCACTAAAAATGTAATCTTTGTTAGTCACCTGAATCTAAGTGGAACTCTATTTATATCACCCAACAATTAAATTTTCTTAACAAACTGATCTATTGGTTATGTCTAATTAAGCAAAAACAAAAGCTCACCATGCTCTTTGACTCCATGGCCAAAACTCCCAAGCTTGTTCTCTCTGCTAACAACTGAATCCTCTCTACCTGCAAACATTCAAACTTTCTCCATTATTCAATCACTCCAAACACAAACAAAGACATCTTCAGATCAAAGAGAAGAAGTTTTACATTGTTTCGTGGCTCGAGGTTCGCCGTCCGGGGATTGGCCGCCAGCGGGAGCAGGCAACACTCTCTTTAGAGACTTCTCGAAAGGCCGAAACGCCGCCAACGAGCCAACCGCGATCCCGGCGACGTCTTGTTTCATCAAAGCTTCCATTTTTCTTCTGCTCCAGTCGATATATTACTAATGCTTTAACTGAAGAGAGAGCAATGGTAGATGACCAATCTTCCTGCCCCTCCCCCAAATATATATATGGAGGGAGGGGGAGAAGATGGTGAATTGTGAAACTTTTTCTCTGTTCTTAGCTGAGTCAGCCATGGCCGTCCACCAAGATTACACATAAGAACGGATCTTAGGAAAAGAAAGGTTTTTAAGAAAAAGATTGTAAAAGGAGGGATGATGATAGGTTGGGGTTTTGCTAGCTTTACTAACAAAAAAAAAAAAAAATGCATAGTGGGAATTGCTCTTTTTGGGAAACCCTTCAATGGGGTATTTTCTTGCTATGCAAGTATGCATTCATGTAATTGTATATAAACTATGCCTAAATTAGTACTCTTATAAGTAATTTGTATTTATATGTTTTTTAATTTGGATTTGTGTTTTTCTTGAACCCGATGAATGTTGCAACATTTATCTAAATTAAGGTTTGATCGAATGAAATTGAAAATTTATGGTAAAAATTTACTCGTCTTGTAGAGTTCAGGTAAAATTTAGATTCTTTTTTCTTTTCTTTCTTGTTCTCTTTGTTTTTTAAATTAAATTTTGAATGTAGCATTGAGTTTTTCGATTATTTAAATAAATCACCATTTGAACCGATGGATTTTAATGGAAATTATCGTGATGGGACATCATACATGTATTTCAATCTTGCCCATTACTTTTATATAAGGTTTTTTTTTTTGTATTTTACCCAAATTTGTAATTTTTTTATTTTGATATATGAGTTCAATTTAGTTCTCTCGAAGTATACAAGTGTTTCTCTTTAATGGAGTTAATTAAGACGAAAAGTGAATTGTAAAATAATAAAAAACTTAAAAAAGGTATATAATATCTAAAAGATTTAAAGTTGGAAAGACAAAATTAGAAAATAATTTTACTTAGTTTAGATGGAAAAAAAAAAAAGGAAAACTATGATTTAGCAAATGGTGCAAAAATTCTCAAGAAATGTTTGGAAGAACAAGAAACTTTTGCAAATGGATCCACTATAGAAAAGATAGAATCTTTACCCTTCAAGACCATATTTTGCTTTTTCTCAAAATGTAGCAAATTGAAATATATTTTGAGCTGTCATAAGAGCTTTGTGATGCAATTCTTCCCCCTTTACTCCCAATATAAGGAAGAAAAAAAGAAGAAGAAAAAAATCAAAGTTTTATATGCATATGCCCACATCCACTTGCTCAAAAAACATATTATATAAATATAATTAAAGATATAATGCTTGCATCATGTTTTGAGATCATATTATATAAATATAATCCAAGAGATTTTTGCCCATGAATGATTGGATGTGAACTTTATATCATGCATGCATGGAATGGGCAAATAAAAATATTTATGAATTTTCTCATTTGTCTCTCATTTGGCTACTGCTTAATATTGAGGTATGAAAAAGTCTTCTCTATTCTTAAAAAAAAAGTCTTCTACAAATCATGTCTACTCACCCTCAACTCATTTTAAAAAGAAAAAAGAAATTGTGAAATAAGTTTTTGATATTTTAGCAATTCTTAATTTTTTATTTATTTATTATAATTTTCTTGGAAATTGTGTTGGATAATTGTTTCTTGTTTTCTAATATCTTTTGGAAAAAATTAAATGTGTTTTGCAACTATTTCTTGTTGATTGTTGTCACCCAAGATGAATTAAAACATAAACAAAAATTTTTGGTGAGAATTAATTTTCTTTAAAAAAAATTAACAGATTTTATGTGATATTTGTTTTTTATTTTTATTATGCAATTTGTTTATTGTTCTCTTCCGCTAAGACACGTGTGTTCAGGCTTTAGTTTGGACACTCTGAGGACGAAGAGGAAGGACCCACACGCCAAAACTGAAGCTAAACTAAGCCTCAATTTGGAAAAGATTTCGACAGGTGGAAAATTTGTTGACATTTGACGGAATGACGTTCTATTGTTAGAGATCTTCCGGTTACCTACTTAATGACAGGTACGACCAGAAATCTGGTTGCTCCTTTTGTATAAAATGTGAAGTCCCACCTTCTAAAAAGTACACAATCTCTTCTACTTCAAATTCAAATTGTCTGTTGACATGTCAGTTAGACCAAAATTCTACTTCAATAGAAATAATAAATTTAATTGATTAATTGATTCCAAGAGTTAGAGATGGAATTCAAATTAAGAAAATATTTTGTTTATTAAATTTCAAGCTTGTTTAAAATAAATATTTTTCCTTTCAGTCTTTTGTTTAAATACTTTTAAAATCGTAGCTAAAAATTTTAAAAAACTAAAAATAACAATTTCTCTATGGCTCTAGAGAGACTTTCTTACACTCATACCATAAATAATTGTTAATTGACATTTTTGGCATATATACCTTTAAGGTCTTTTCCAACGCAACTAATTTTCTTAGAGATTTTTTTATGACGTGTTTGGAAGTAATTTTGGGTATTACCATTTTTTAAAGTCGTTTGAATTTTCTAAAATCTTACCTAAAATTAAAAAGAAAAAACTAAAAGTAAAAGTTTCTCGAGGGGACTTTCATTTCTAGGCGCAGAGTGTTCTCCATATGAAAGTTCTGTTATATAGAATTATTTTACGAAGATTTCGTTATATTATTGTGATACTTTAGTTACGGTCATTGATCAGGGATGAATTTGATCATAGATTTTCAAGCATCTTTACACTAGGTTGAAAAATGGTATTCTCGAACCTTATAAGTTGTCCCCACTTTTGATTTTGTAATGTTTTTGTTTTCTATTTACATGATAAAAAGCTTGTGTTATTTAATTTCACTAATTATGTTAAACTACCTATATTTGGATTCAGATAAGAGTAAAAAATATAGGAAAATAACTAAATTTTCTGTGAGGTTTAAAAACCATAAAATCAAATTCAAACTTTTAGAACCACAGAAACCAAATTGAAACCAAATCCAAATCGCCATCTCTCGTTCCACTAATGAGTTGTTACTGATTCATTCAAGGAAGGCATAGACCACACTTATTTGTCTTATTAGCACAGGTGTTCGTCAACGATGAAAGCCGCTGAGCTTCAGACTCGAGTTAAGAAAGAGGGCTAGGCCCAAGAGAGGAGGGTTTTTAGGGACTAGGGAAGACGGGCAGATTATAGAGCTAGGGGCAGATTGGATCGAAGGTTTGTCCATTGGGATTGGGCATGGACGAACCTCGAGTAGGCTTGATGAAAAAATGACAAAAGAGAGACTGAATTAGTAATTTAACTAAAATTTAAGGATGAGTTGAGCTATTTCTTGTCTGTTTGAATGTTGCAAAATTTGAGAAAAATAAGGCTCAAATTGAACATCCTTGATTGTTGTTTCCTTTGATTTCTCAAATTTGGTAAAACTTCAAAAAGAAAAGTTCTCACTTCCATTTGAAAAATGGAACTTTTTATTTTTATTTCTTATTATTTTTTGGGTCCTAAAGAAATAAAGATAGAAGCTTTATGATTTTGGGAGACTTTTTAGAAACATATAATATTATTGCTTCCCTTTTCCCACTTTGGAGGTTGTGTTGGGCAGCTCAGCTTGTTGATTGAATTTTTTATGAGCTTTGCCAATGCTACCAACTTCACACAAAAAGAAAAAGAAAAAAGGGAAAAAGAAAAAAAAGAAAGAAAGAAAATTGGCAGCTGTATGCAATTAGATCAACCCAATAAATCACTTCCTTATGCTGGGTGTTTTTTAGACCCTATACATTATTATTTATTTATTTATTTTACTCATTGAAATTTAAAGTAGGCATCTGATCGTTGAAGTTTGAAAATGAACGCTTGTTTTATCCTCACTCACATACTTCCTACACATGCTTCCTAGTAAATGAACATTTTAGAATTCGAGCTATCAAAAAGAAATGTACACCTTATTAGTATAGGTTGTAACTATCAATTCTTTTAAATCTTTCTTGACCATGTTTCCTATGATGTTAGGATTCCTTTGGTATCGGTTCATGAACCCCTCATTTCCACTCGAGTGTCACACACATCATCTTACTGAATTAGTCAACTAATAGTCAAAGGATCTTAGAGACCATTTAAGGGTCGTTTGTTTTTTTGGAATTATAGATGTTTGCATCTTTAGATAACTATGTTTGTTTTATAGGGATATTTATTAGGAATATTTGAAAATATTTAGATAGGTTTGTTTGTTTTACCACCTTTGTATGTAGAAATATATTAAAATTACCTATTGTTCCAATGATACCCTTACAAGCCCTTATATAATTTATATGTTAAAATATATTTTTTAAAATATAATTTGAATTTATATAATAATTTTGTTTTATTAATTTGATATTATATTCTGAATTTAGTTTATGTTAGGTGACTATGAATTCATGTTAGGTGACTATGAGAAAGAGTAAAATAAATGAAAAATTGCACATTAGATTTTAATTGAAAATAAATTAGGATATATATTCCATTGACTAAAGTTTATAAATGTAGCATATAAATATAATTGTATATAGTCATGTATCAATTAATCAATGCATTAATTTATTTTAAAAATAAAATTTTAAAAATGAAAAATAAAGAAAATTGATTAAAAATATATATCTATAATAAAAATGAATAACAAAATGGTCCAACGAATAACTAAAGAAAATCAATGCATTAATTAATTTTTTATGTTATTGCGTAGAATTGATATTAATATAAGACTTTTTTTTTAAAAAATATAATGATATTAAATATAAATTTTATTTTAACTTTAATATTTTTTTAAAAGACAATTATGTAATTAATGTTGTGTGAGGTGAAATTAATTTCTCATATTATCAAATTATATTTTTTTAAGAAGAAAAATATCAAATGACGTTGTTTTAAAATTATATATTTAAGATAATAAATGTTATTGATAATAATTCCTTTCAAATATTAAAAATAAATTGATATATTTTATAATTTAGTTGAAGTTTATTTTATATATGTAAATGTAATATATAAATATATTTAATTGTATAAAGTTGCTTATTAGTCAACATTAACTTATTTAAATTATGAAAATTAAAAATAAAGATATAGAAAATCGAAGAAAGAAAATATATGAAAAACGCACAAAATGCAAAAATGGACATGGGAATATCGAAAATCCATGCCCGTATCACAGAAGTCATGGGTTCCTACGAAACAAACGACCCCTTAGAACTATTTTCTAAACTCCACGTACTAAATTGTCCTTTTTAAAATTTAATTGACAAAATAGACACGTGCCCCAAAGAGACCAAAATTGTATTTTATCATATATCTTTTCTTTTGTTGTTAATATTTTAAAAGTTCCCATTTTATATTCAAAGTATCAAAATATGTCAATCAAGTATGTATGTGGTCAACGATATTGTTGAAACTCAATGATTCTATAAGTTGATGCCTTTTTTATGTTCAAGTATTTACCTCATCCTACGATAAAAAATATATTTACCTTATTGAATAAAAATTACCACCTATAGAAATGGGCAACCACTTTTTTTTTTTTTATTTTATTTGGCTGTACGCGTAATGGTGAAAAACAAAATGGTAAATTTAGGAACCTCAAACGACACTATACAAAAATGAAAAATCATACTTTTTAGACACGGTTGTAATATGGGTCTAAACAGAAGGATTTTGATGTAAAATTTTTGACACTTGGAAGAGATAGGATGAAGAAGCAGATAGCATAACAACTTGTCATTCACAAAATAATTTGTACAATTGAGTAAATTGTATAGTGAATTTCCTCCCAGTTCATATGACACTCTTCCAAGCCATCTAGCAGTTCTTCCATTCTGAGGAGATCACATCTTGAAGATATTGAAAAGTTTTCTGGTAATTTAGGAACCCCATAAACCAGAAGTCAAAATTATCCACAGTAACTATTTCCATGTACTTCTGTGAAGGCTTCTTCACATTCTCACTTTGGTTGATTCTCTCTATTTTTCCTACTGGAATCACTACCTGCAGGCAAACATTTCTTTCAAAGTTCAGCGCACAGAGAGGAAGAGGAAGAAATAGAAGACGACAGCAACCGGTTCAAGTCTCGGGCGGGTGGGAGGGGGCTTACCTTGTAATGGAATCGAATTAGCTCTCCTGAGGGGGAAGAAACTTTGATTGATCTGTCACTGCAGAAGGAAATCTTATCTGTGGATATGAAGAGCAGACCTGCAATGGGTCCTGCTGTGGTTGACAAATAGCATTGGACAGCCTTCAATAACTTTTCACCTTCTCTGACATTAAACAACTGCTTGTAGATCTTCCTTAATCCACCTACTAGAAGAATTTTAGCTCCCAAGCTCAACTTTCCCTTTACAGTTTCTGTGATCTTGGATCCTAGTCTCACTGCAGTTCCATAAACAGATAAAAGTTTCTATCAAACTTCTATTCCATTCCGTTCATTTAATCATCCCAATTCTTTGTTCTCCTTCATATCACAAGCATTTGAGATTCTTGATAATCTAACTAAGCAGAAGAAAACAAACTCACCGTGCTCTCGGAATCTATGAGCAAAGCTGTCTGCTCTTTTACCAAGTTTGTTCACCTTGCTAAGCACTGAATCTTTACTACCTGCAATGCGAAGACTATTCTCAATCCAAAAACCAATTTCTTGCTCATTTATTCAATCGCTAAAGCAAGAGATGGGGGAATTTCTTACATTGTTTTAGTGCTCGATATTTACTACTGTCTGAAGAGGTAATATTGTACTGGCCAGCAAGATCAGGTAAGAGGCTCTTAACTGATTGCTCAAACTGCAATGCTGCTGAACAAACTGGAAGTCCAATAACATGTCTCAGCAGTGAAGTTTCCATATTGGATTAATGATAAAGAAAACTTAGCTAGACAAATTCTCTTGCTTGGAGTGGCTTGACCTCTGCAGCCACTCACCTAAAATGTTCTTCACTAGCAATAAGGAAGAGAATTTGCTTAATGACTAGTGTATCGTTCTTCGTCTCTATGGAGATATTTAAAGGGATCAAAAAATTGTTGGTGAATCTTACTTTCTGTTGTCCGAGTCATCCAAGGTGCATCAGAAAGAATAAAAGAACCTATTAACATAAAATAAAATTTGGAAAAAGAAAAAGGGATCTTAGGTTTGGTAACTTTAGAAAAAAGCAAACAGAATGCCTTTTGAATATCTCCTACTCCCTAGAAAGCTTCTTAAGAAAGGCTAGTTTCTTGCAAAATAAGCCTTGTTATACGCATTAGAACAATAAAAATACCAAGAGTTGAAAATCAAAACTAAAATTAGAATTATAAGAATATGAAAGCGGTAAATTGCAGAGTATAATGGGGATTAATATTCCTCCTTTTCTTGATTTCAGTAATTAAAATATAGTGTGCTGAGGCAATTTTAAGATTTTTTCCCCAACAAATAAAACCTTCTATTATCAGTGTCGTGCAGTTAAGCATAGTAAAATGGAAAAAAAAATGTCTGTTACTGTTTAATACTTAGAGGAGACATGAGAAGTAGAATGCTGATTTTTTTAGAAAGAATTTGCATTGTCCTATTTAATCATATTTCATCATATCCGAAATGGGAAATGGTTTTCAAAAGATGAACTAGATATGGATAATTCCAATAAGATTTCATTCTTGAACAAATTTCCTTTTTTCTATTTATTTCATTTATTCCATGACCGGAACAAAAGGAAAAGGGATACGCGTTACACCACAATCTTGAATTCAAAATAGAGATTTCAAGAAATGGTAGACCAATTCACTCTATCAATGTCTGAGCCGAATCAAACCTCGAGGAAACGGAAGAGAAACAACATCCGTCCTACAAAGGTCCTCAATCCGTTGAGGGAGGGGATCAACCCAACAAAAAGAGCCCTACGAGAAAGGGCATACTTAGGAATCTCATTCTGTAATTAGTTCAAACATCTATTAACTTGAATTCAAGTGACATAATTTACAAAATTGTATTAGTTTTCTTAACCAACTCCCCCACCCCTATAGAAAACTAATAATAAAATAAATAAGAAGAAGAAAGCACAGAAAAAGCTAGCTCGTGAAAATGGATCCCAAGACAACTTTTGAATCATAGCATTATAGATTCTTACTTTTCCTCAATCTTAAATGGTGAGGCTATGATTTTGAAACTTTTTGAGCTGGCACACTGGCTTTCTGATGCCATCTGACTTTTCATACCAACTTAAAGAAAAATGGAAAAAAAAAAAAAGATAAGGAAAGTCCATGCAGAGCCCAATTGGTTAAACTAACACCTAGCACATGCTAAAAGGCACAACGGTCGCATAGTTTTACCAGAAATGACGTTTGGTATTATGTTTTCAGTACAAAATCTCAGTCCAGTTACCTTATATAACTGCTGCTTTCTCATCCTCTGACACACCCTGCATAAGAAAAAGTTTAAGGTATAAAAAAAAAGTGTCAGAACTTACATCAAACACATGGTGTGCAAGATCCCAAAAGAAATATTTTGAATCCACGATGGGTATTCATGAAACCCCATTTTGATCTAATTCACTCCAAACAGTGTTAATGGATCCTGATAATTAGAAAAATCTAAGAATATTGAGAAACAGGGCAAGAAAATGAGGTCGATTCAAGTCGGCAGGTCAAAAGAAGAGGGGAAAAAAAGGTGGAGGGAGAGAGAAAATTTGCGACCTTATCACAGAAGATCACAAAGGTCCCCATGTCGACTTGGAAAGTGGGAATTCAACTTGATAATGTCGTAAGCCATCTTTTGTAGGAATCCTTTGCGCGTATATTAATCGTTCTTGATCTTGAGACTTGAGTTGTAAAATTAACAGGCAGAACCCAAAAGGATTGTGTAATCAGACACTGTCATGGGCATGAGGAATTGATTATGAAATCAAGGGCCCCATTTAGTTTGATAAATGGCAATGAATCTGAAAGAGAATGATCAGTGAAAAGGAAAAGCAAAGAATAATAATGCCTACATCCTCCATGGAATGTTCAAGACAAGTTGAGAGGTAAAAGAGAGAAAACTACGTTCTTTAGCATAAATTTAGGGGGAAGTTTAAAAATAAGGAAATTAAAGTAAAAATTAAAAAAATTCTAAAATTGGGGTATTTTTAAAAGTAAATATTTTTCAAATGTAGTTTAAATATTAAAACAAAAATCTTTATTAGAAAAGTGAGGTAAGATTTGTCGCGCAAAAGATCTGATAGTCATGTAAATCGTATCTATCTCTTTAGTCGTTGCCTGTAATTTAAGTAAATCTTGAAAATCGAACATTTTTTAAAATACAATGTATGCATGATCTACATGGCTGCCAGGTGCCACTATAATCGTATGGAGCAAATTGTAGAATTCTCACAATTTATGTGAATCATACATGATTCCCACTATTTATCCAACTCATTAATTTCAAATCTATCATAGTATTATTTTTTTAATTATATTATTTTATAAAAGAAATCCCAAAAATTGATATGTATTTTTAAAAACTTCTAAATTTGTTTTTTTTAAAAAAAAAACAAAAAAACCTTCTAAGTCTGCGGTAGCTTTAAAAAACTTATAAATTTAGGGAAGTTTAGGTTGAGGGAAGTCTAAAAGTAATGAAATTAGAATAAAAAACTTCTAAATTTGGGATAGTTTTAAAAGTAAATATTTTTCAAATTTAGTTTAAATAAAAAAAATGTAAGGTAACATTGCCCCACACAAAAGATGTGATAGTTATGTAAATTGTATGATCTATTGCCAGCAGACTTCTAAAAAATTGAAGATTTTTAAAATATAATATATGCATGATCTATCAGTGAGCACCAAATAGAATGAATTCGGTAAGGGTGAACGATATTGAATGATATAGCACGACGTGTTGTACTAAGATATATTAGAATATATTTTCTCTTTAATTGAGTTCTATATATATATAATTTTTTTTCTTTTTGAGTTCGACAATTACGAGATGGAGAATCGAACCATCTACCTTTGGAATGATAAATAAGTTTCCTATCCAGTTGAACCATACTCGGATTGGCCAATTGAGTAATAAATTCATGTAATCCAAATAAATCCAAATGACATTATGGTAATGATAATCCAACACAATCATATAATATTGAGATTTAAACATATAATGGAAAAAAAAAAAAAAAAGATTTTGTGGCACATGTTATGGCATTTTTTCTATTGTGGTCCCGAATTCATTAATAAAATTAATAAGTTAAGATTTGTACTCTTAACATATGGTTAATAAGTTTAAGAGTGCCTAAGATGATTGACATCAATAAGAACTTCTTCACAAAGGACTTAAACTTCTTCCTTCTATAAAAGTTTCTCAAAATTTTAACATTTAAAAGATTATAGCACTATAAACGTAAGGGTAAAAATTCGAACATTCGATCTATTACCTATTGAACTTTTCTCAAGTTCGTCATCGATACCAAAATCTTAAATTATAGATTCCAATGTATTAAATTTCATTCGACATTTCTATATGTCCAAAGATTCAGCATCAACATAAAAGATAAAAATATTTCCATGTATCATAAAAGAAATTGACGAAATATTAAAAAATATCAACAAAAATCATTAATACACACTTAATACTAAAAACAATAATTTTAAACTTGTTTTAAAAATATATTAATTTTTTTTTAAATAAATTTTCCAAAAATATTCATCTTCAATGACGACTCAGTATTTGCATCGATATTTTCATAAAATTGAGACCTCTCTATTTCAAAATCAACATTTAAAAACTCAATGACATCTATAATCTAACTCAAATCCTAATTGATTGTCATCAGACTCATCACCAACACAAGCTCGATCAATTTCAGGCTCGCATTTTTAACTTCCTATTTCATAAATGATTCAAAAAAAAAAAAAACACCAACACCAAAATAAAAGTAAAAATGATGTCCCAATCCCAGCTCTGCATTATTTTCTCAGAAACTGTTTGGAAAAAGCAATAAAACAATGGAATACAAGAAGATTACAAGACCCAAACTTTGATTCTGCTTCTAAAATATTTGAACCTGAACCTTATGAACATACAACTTCAAAATTTTCAAGAAAAAAGGCTTCAAATTTAGAGAGAGAGAGAGAGAGGAGAGAAAGAGAGAGATGTAAAAATATGTCCTTTCTATCCATTCATAAACTGCTTACCACTTTTGTTCCTTAGCTGCCTACAGCCTATACAGAAACTTAAAAATTTCCTCCATTGTGGCTTTATTTTTCATTGACAATGAGAGAAACATGATTGAAACAAAGGCAAAAAAGTGGCATTCCCAGCATCTAATAATTTCTATATTTGAAGCTGCCCACCATATTGCAATGCCTGTAGATTTTCCTTAATCCACCTGCTAGAAGAATTTTAGCTCCCAAGCTCAACTTTCCCTTCACAGTTTCTGTGATCTTGGATCCTAGTCTCACTGTGGTTCCATAAACAGATAAAAGTTTCTATCAAACTTCCATTCCAAACAGCTCACTTCGACTTCGCAACGAATGGAAAAAAGTAAATCGTTTTATCATCCCAATTATTTGTGCTCCATATCACAAGTGTTTGAGATTCTTGAAAAACTAACTAAGCAGAAGAAAACAAACTCACTGTCCATGTTCGAAGCTGTCTGTGTTCCTTTACCAAGTTTTGTTAACTTGCCAAGCACTGACTTCTTTTTCTTTTTTCTGGAATCGGGAGTCAGAGCTTTGCTCCCCTATATCCAGAGGCACCCGTGCCCGCCCCAAGGCCTAGTTCCAAGATAAATCAAGGATTTTTGGTATTAAACACATCCAAAAGTTTAAACTCGAGATCTCTAAACCAGTAGGACCAAGAGACCCCAAGCTCTTGCCAATGGGGCATCTTGACTACCTGCAACATGAAGACCATTCTCAATCCAGAAACTCATTTCTTGCTCATTCATTCAATCACTAAAGCAAGAGTTGGGGGAATTCCTTACATTGTTTCAGTGCCGGATATTTTCTACTGTCTGAAGAGGGGATATTGTACTGGCCAGCAAGATCAGGTAAGAGGCTCTTAACTGATTGCTCAAACTGCAGTGCTGCTGAATAAACTGGAATTCCAATAACATGTCTCTGCAGTGAAGTCTCCATATTGGATTAATGATAAATAAAATCAGCTATACAAATTCTCTTGCTTGGAATGGCTTGATCTCTGCAGCCACTCACCTAGAATGTTCTTCACTAGCAATAAGGAAGAGATGTTTGCTTAATGACTAGTGTGTTGTTTTTCGGTTCCACAGATATATTTAAAGGAATCGAAAAATTGTTGGTGAATCTTACTTTTTGTTCTCTGAGTCATCCAAGGTGCATCAGAAAGAATAAAAGAACCTATTAACATAAAAAAAATAAAAAATAAAAACATAAAAGGATCTTAGGTTTGGTTACTTTAGGAAAAAGGGCAAACGAAATGCCTTTTGAAATATGTCCCACTCCCTAGAAAGCCACTTAAGAAAGGTTAGTTTCTTGCAAAACAAGCCTTGTTATAAGAATTAGCTCAATAAAAATGCCAAGAGTTAAAAATCAAAACAAAAATTAGAATTATAATAATATGAAAGCTGATGGTCATGGTACATTGCAGAGTATAATGAGGATTAATATTCGTCCTTTTCTTGATTTTAGTAATTAAAATATAGCGTGCTGATGTAATTTTAAGTTTTTCTCCCCCAACAAAAAAACCCTTTTATTTCAGGGTTATGCAGTTGAGCATAGTAAAATGGAAAATAAAATGTATGTTACGGTTAATACTTAGAGGAAACACGAGAAGAAGTTTGCTGATTTTTTTAGAAAGAAATATTGCATCATACTATTTCATCCTATCCGAGATAGGATGGGGTTCCAAAAGATGAACTAGATATGGATAATTCCAATAAAATTTAATTCTTAAACAAATACCCTTTTTATATTTATTTCATTTACTCCATGACCTAAATAAAAGGGATACACGTTACACCACAATCTTGAATTCAAAAGAGATTTCGAGAAATGGTAAACCTACTCACTCTAGGAATGTCTAAGCCGAATCAAACCTCAAGTAAATGGAAGAGAAACAACATCCGTCCTACAAATGTCCTAAATACGTTGAGGGAGAGGATCAACCCAGCAAAAATAGCCCATACGAGAAAGGGCATACTTATGAATCTCATTTGCTAATTAGTTAAAACAACTGTTAATATGAATAGAGGTGACATAATTTAAAAAGTTGTATTGGTTTTCTTAACCAACTCCCCCACCCCATAAAAAAGTAACTATAAAATAAATAAGAAGAAGAAAGCACAGAAAAAGCTAGCTCTTGAAAATGGATCCCAAGACAACTTTTGAATCATGGCACTATAGATTCCTACTTTTCCTCAATCTGAAATGGCGAGGCTATGATTTTGAAGCTTTTTGAGCTGGCATGTTGGCTTTTCGATGCTAGCTAGCTTTTCATACCACTTCAAAAAAAAAATGAAGAAAAAAAAAGATAAGGAAAGTCCATGCAAAGCCCAATTGGTTAAACTAACACCTATCACATGCTAAAAGGCACAACGGTCGCATATTTTTACCAGAAATGACGTTTGGTATTATGTTTTCAGTACAAAATCTCAGTCGAGTTACCTTATACAACTGCTGCTTTCTCCTCCTCTGACACACCCTGCATCATAAAAAGCTTATGAAAAAAAAGTGTCAGAACTTACATCAAACACATGGTGTGCAAGATCCAAAAAGAAATATTTCTAATCCACGGTGGGTATTCATGAAATCCCATTTTGATCTAATTCACCCCAAATAGTTTTAATGGGTCCTGACAAATCGAAAAATCTAAGGACATTGTGAAACAGGGCAAGCAAATAAGGTCGATTCAAGTCGGCAGATCAAAAGAAGAAGGAAAAAAAGGTGGAGGGAGAGAGAAAATTCGCGACCTTATCACAGAAGATCACGAGGGTCCCCATGTCGACTTGGAAAGTTGGAATTCAACTTGATAGTGTCGTAAGCCATCTTTTCTACGAATGCTTTGCGCGTATATTCATTGTTCTTGATCTTGAGCTGTAAAATTAACAGGCAGAACCCAAAAGGATTGTGTAATCAAACACTGTCATGGGCATTTAGTTTGATAAAAGGCAATGAATCTGAAGGAGAATGATCAATGAAAAGGAAAAGGAAAGAATAATGCTTACCTCCTCCATGGAATGTTTTACACAAGTTGAAGAGAGAAAGGTAAAAGACATTCTATAGCATAAAAAAATTTAGGGGAAAGTTTAAAAATAATTTAACTACAAAAAATCTAAAATTGGGTAGTTTTAAAAATAAATATTTTAAAATGTAGTTTAAATAAAAAAAAATCTTTACTTAGAAAAGCAAGGTGGCAAATTGCTACGTACAAGATCTGGTAGTCATTAAATCGTATCTATCTTACGTCATTTAGTCGTTGTCTGTGATTTAAATAAATCTTGAAAATCGAAGACCTCTTAAGATACAATATATGCTGTTGGATGTTATTTTTCACCTACCACGTGTCATAATCGTAAAGGTGAACGGACTAGAAACCGCGTAAAATATAATAATTTGTCCAAGTTCACTAAGGTCGGAATCAAAGGCACGATCTAAGTAAGACGAGCCGACCTATAGCCTTATCAGTGTTTCCTAAAATCCGATAACACACCGCGTTTTTAGGGTGTGTCAGAATTCTTGTCGGACTCAGTTTCTATAAATAGAAACTCTTGTCTTAAATACATGGTAGGCAAACCTAGATATACTTGGCGAGTTAGATCGGACTGAAACTAACTTGTTCGTTCTGGGAGGTCGTTTGGCAGCTCAGAGAAGATCCCTCCGATCACTCCAACCTATCCTTTTTCCGAATTTGATAAATCCAAACCCAAACATATGCATGACCTATACGTGACTGTCAGATGCCACTATAATCGTATAGAACATCCACTATTCTAGAGAATTCATACGTGATTCTCAAGATTTATGTGAATCTTACGCATCCACACAATTTATTCAACCCAACCTTCAAAATTTTTATAGTTAAAGTTATTTGATTTTATTGATATGTTATTTAATAATAATATTTAAAGTAGAAAATTAGATCGAGCGTAAAATTAATAGAACACAGGTATTGCATGAAATAGAGAATTGGATTGAAGATTTTTTTTTTCTTTTTTTTAATTAGGGAATGGATTATGGTACTCAACTTTGAGATAGATCCATACTTTGATTTGGTAAGCAACACAACATTAAGAATAAACTTTTAAAGAAAAACCCATAAAGCATAAGTTACTTTCAAATTTTCAATTTAAAAAATTAACCTCTAAAATTTATCATAGCTCCAACGATGTCAGATGATATATAGCAAATATATAGGAATTTGTAGGTTGGACAATGTTATGTTAGAAGATATATATTTTCTATTCAATTTAGTTTTATATATATATATTTTTTGTTTCTTTTGATTCAACGGTGAAGAATCAAACATTCGATTTTTGAGATGGTAAATAGGTGTCGAATTTATGACCTCTTAGTCAAAGACAAATGTCAACTAGTTCATATTGGCACGTGTCAAATTGTCCACTTGACTATGTTTGAATTGGCTAATTGAGCTTTAAATTCATGTAAGTCCAAATGATATTTTGATAGTGCTAACCCAACACAACCATATGATATGATATCGAAATTTAAATATATAATGTTAAAATAAAAATAATTAATTTTGTGACATATGTTATAGGATATTTTCTATTGTGGTCTCACACTCATAATATCATTAATGAGTTGAGACTTGTACTTTGACATATTAACCTTTAGTTGATTAGCAAAATGTCATATTTTGGATGGTTCAAAACAAGTTTAAAAGTGACTAAAATGATTAATATTCATGGATAACATCCCCATCGATAAGAGTACCTACCTTTCCCATCACAACTCCTTCCTTATTCTTCTCGTAATTATTCTACCGAAGATTTTCAAAATTTTAACGTTCTATTTATACCATAATCTTTTTTTTTTCTTTATAAGATTATAGCACTACAAATGTAAGAGTAAAAATTTGAAGCTTCGAGCTAATACTTAATTACCTGTTGAACTTAACATAGATCGCTATCGAGACCAAAATCATATAGTATAAATTACAGATTCTAATATCAACACCAAAAATGATGTCCCAATCCCAGCTCTTCATTATTTTCTCAGAAACTGTTTGGAAACAGCTATAAAACAATGGAATACAAGAGGATTACAAGATCCAAACATTGATTCTGCTTCTAAAATATTTGAACCTGAACTTTATGAACATACAACTTCAAAATTTGCAAGAAAAAAGGCTTCAAATTTAGAGAGAGAGAGAGAGATGTAACAGTATGTCCTTCCTATCCATTCATAAACTGCTTACCACTTTTGTTCCTTAAGCTGCCTACTGCCTATACAGAAACTTATAAATTTCCTCCATTGTGGCTTTATTTTTCATTGCCAATGAGAGAAACATGATTGAAACAAAGGCAAAAAAAATGGCATTCCCAGCGTCTACTAATTTCTATATTTGAAGCTGCTCACCATGTTGATATAATTTTACCTATGAGCAGATGTGTGCGGCATTGGATATGCCATTGGACCCATGTTTACGGGTGCACCGGGGACCACCGCGCCGGGCACCGGGCCTCGGACGCCGTACGCCATGTGAGCTGGAGTAGGGATGTTGACTGGGGTGCCAACGGCTGAGACGAGCGGTCCGCCCACTGGCTGCCCCATGGTTGGACCACCGTACATTCCCACACCAGGAGGACCAGCAGCAGGTTGAGGAGGCTGTTTAGTTGGTTTTCCAGAGGGAGCTGCTGCAGGGCCGTTTGCTTGACCGGTGATCGGCCCTTGAGCGGCCGAGATATCGCCGTTTGTAACGCTGGTGATATCGTGGATGCTGGACCGCCTCCTTTCTTTGTTCATTGAGTTCAAACGGATGAAGTATTTTTGTGCATGGCTTGCTACTTGTGTTGGTGTTCTCGTCACTACAAAGTTTCGGGATATACTCCGCCAATCTCCTTTCCCATATTTATCGAGACCGAGCAAAAACAATCTGTGCGGTCAAGACATGGAGCTTTAAAACTTACAGTAGACGTCACAGAAAAGCCAAACATAAACAACCCAGAAATCCTTAAACTTCTAAACTCCCTATGCATAAATCCTTAGAAAAATGGATAGCAGATGTTCATATTAACTGCATTTACACACCTGAAGAAACACAACTTTTTGCCACAAGAAAAATGAAAAAGTTTTACAGATGAAATGAGAAATCAAATTCCAAAGAGCAAGCAAAATTCTGCTGTTCGGGCGGGAGCTTATCCAGTCGAACAAATTTTCAAACAACTATGACTCTATGGCTTGTAAATGCAATTCATAAGCCTAAGATTTTGTGAAAACAAAGCTAAAGAGAGAAACAAAGAAAAAACAATTTATTAAAAAAAAAAACAGATTAGCCAACTTTAAGCAATTTTATACAACAATTTGAGCACCCGACACGGGGCAACGCGACATCGGGTAGTTACCAGATGACTCGATGAAAGACGTTATGCCAACGAGCTTCCGACGATGATATTTGAGTCAGTTGAATAAGGCTATAGCAAATGAATTTCTAGGATAAGAGACAGAAAACAAACAGATTTTCAAAGATGAAGAGACAGAAAACTGAATCATGAAGGAAACATGTTGTAATGAGAACTCTTTACAACAACATATCAAAATACCAGATTTCAAAGAAATAATTTTTCCTATTCAGATCCCATAAAATACCCATTGAACCTGCAAAAACTCTCTCAGTGCATGTGCGTAAAATGGTGCCTTGGCGTGCCGAGTTTAGCTTTAATTGCATCGGTTCAGCTAGAAAGATCAGAATTTAAACCACCTAGGATCTAGATGTCGTAGGAAATTACGATACAAGTCAGACATGATATCATTGTCAACCAAAGGCCGAGCGAAGAAGGAAGGAGAAGGACAATTGCCAACAAAACAAGATATTGGCAATACATGTTTATTTGAATAAACTCTAGAACCTAAAAACGATGAAGGAATTTCGGACAGAATCACGACTATTGAAGGTAATCAGTGAGGCAGAGATATGACAATTCAAAAGGCACCAGTGCCAGGTTGCTACTCCCCATCTTTATGCTACTGAATCATTGTTTGTCTGAAGTAGGAAAAAAACCAATGCCAGGTTATCGAGTTCAAGACCCGAGAGGCATGGTTTTGTAATGTAACCTTAATTCGTTAAAACAAACCTGAGGCAGGAGGAGGTTTAAAGAGGCAATTTAGTGCTTCATCAGAGACATCAGAGACGTGTATGGTTCCAAAATCGAATGAAAGCATGTTGAGGAAAGTGATAATGGAGAACAACAACAAAGGTTTCCTCGACTCGTGAGCTCGGAGGGGTTAAGGATGGGACCGGTGTAACTCGACCAGGCTGGACTAATATAATTTAAGTCATTCATTCACTGTGACTGAGTTTAAAGAAAACAACGAAGATATTTGTGGAAAGAAACAAAAGTGATTTGATTAATGAAACAGTAACCAGACTTTGACTTTATAAAGATACCATACCATCATAGTTTATATACAGGGAAAAGTAAACATAAAACTACCGATTCACCTGTGTTCATCCTCTGTCCAAGCAATTCCCTTACGACGCTCCTGATCTGACCTTGAAGCCTTACTTCCATGATTCGAGTCGCCATTACAGTGCCCGAAATGGCCATTCTTCTTGGTTGTTCCTTCATCACCAGCAAGGCTGGCTGAACCATCTGAAGAAGAACTATAGGAAGGAAGAGGGACACAACCAGATTCGATTAGATTAACATCCTCGACTAAAAGCTCATAGTGGTGTTTAATCTCTTCTACGGTTTTCCCTGGTACATCGGCTGCAATTTTCTCCCACCGATCGGTATCATCCTCGGGATGACTAGCAAGTGCATTCTCAAATGCCTTATCCTGTTCTAGACTCCACAAGGAGTTATTTCCTGCTTCATCCACAGTCATCTGGCCTCGATGAAGTACGCCAAGCAACCAGCCACCGAAAGAAGAAGAAGAAAAAAACCAACTTTACCCAACTCCACCCTAGTGCTCTACAATCTAGGTTACTATCTATACAATATTTTACTTCCTAGATCTAAGAGAAGATTAAGTTTCCAGAACAGATTTTTGGAATTGGGATTCTATTCTATCTGAGATAGAAGCAACCGAAGACGGAGGTTCGGTCAGGGGAAGCAGATGAGGCTCAGATCCTGTAGGTTACTTTGGATTCGGGAAGACGAAAAACGCGAAGAGAAAGTTCCCAGTATGCTGAAACCAGAGAGCAGCCTAGAGAAAAAGTAACAAAAATCTGTGGAGTGGAAGAGGATTCTCAGTGATGATTTGCTCCACAGCGCAAGAACTCGACTCTTGTGAACGGCTGACCTATTGGAAGAACGAAAAGGCAACAGAGTTCAGTTGGACCATGAGAAATATCTGAATGCCATAATATCAAAAAACAAAATAAAATAATCATAATCATAATAAAATAAATTGTCAGTTTTCTGTGAGGCAATGGAAATTAATGCGGTCATGATATTAACAAAGTGGTAATTAAGGCTTTGAATTGCGAAATATGAAAGGGACATTGGAAGGTAACAAACAAAGAGAAGAACAACCCAGAAGTCCATGAAGGGATAAGAAAAAGGAGTATTCTATTGAAAACAAAACAAAAAACTCAATTACCAAAGCTTTTTAACTGTTGAGGCCCACCAAATTTTATCCCCTCCATTTTAGATTCTCACCATTCAACACCCATTTTTACAGCAAATCAAAACTTCCAAGGATGTGTTTGAATGGAGCCCAACTTGAATATGTGCAAGAGGAGGAGAAGGGCAGTGTTTGGTATTATTGGTCTCCAAAAAACCATTAAAACCCATATTGGATTCAATCAAAATGAAGGGGTTTCAGTTTTGATGAAGCTAAGTTCAGAAGGAGTTTCGTCTCTCAGAATCTGAGTCTGAAAAATAATCAGATTCAGAAAACTCCACAAACCCACTTCTGAATCATCAAAAAACAGCTCGAGAAACCACTAATTGAAAAGAAAGAAGAAGGAAAACCCACCTCGAAAACCTATCTTCCTGCTTTTAAAGCCACAAAAAAACAGTGATCGAAGCCAGAAAAACAACAGCAAAGCCAAGAAACCAAACAGAGCCTTATTATCACCACAAAGATTTCGACAGTTCAACCGACAAATCGAGAGAAAATAAAGAAACCCAGTATTTGTTTACCCAGCAAAGCAAGAACCAGAGCTCAATATCCTAATTACTCCAGCAACAATCTCAGTAAAAACAAGAAACGTAGCCTAATTACCACCATTCTCTTACATTTCACTGCAAGTCTTTACTCAGAAATCCAAGAAAAGACAAAGAAGGGGGGCAGAATTTGAATCCGAACAGAAAAAAGAAACTAGGGAGTGTCCAGAATTCAGATAAACCCCAACAAGAGAAACGATGAATTAAGAGCATATTTTTGAATTTTGGGGTTGTGAGAAACAAAAAAAACCCCAATAATACTGAAAAATTACAAGGGCAGAGATAGAAATTACTGGGGAAAGTGATGGGCGATCTTGAGAATTCCATAAGTGAGGAGGAGGATCGGGGGGAGCAGTGGAGAATGGGGTTTTTTGGTCCCATCTCCAATTACCTACTTTGCTACAAGCCATACAGCTAGGATTGAAAAAGGCTCACCCCCAAGTTGACAAAACACCCGAATCTGAATACTCATTAATATCTGACACATCAAAAATACAGAGAGAGAGAGAGAGAACAATTGGGGTTTTTTCTTTTCTTTTCTTTTCTTTTCTTTTCTTTCCATCCAAACAGAAAACTAGAAATCAAAACCTGATTTCCAAACTTGGGTGTGGATCAGTTCTGGCTGCTAGATTTCTGGGTTTTGACTTTTCTGTTTTTGTTCATCAAAGTTACCCAAAATGGAGCAGCCGATCACCAAATCAAGCTGAAATCTAAGATTTGAGCCAACACCATCATCATGGGGAGTGATTTTTTTCCCCTTTTTCTTTGGTGAGAGCCATGGATGGATAATTTTGAAGCCATGGTTGCCAAGTTGCAGAGGGGGGTGGGAAAATGGACCAATAATTGGCGAACAGATCAGCGAATGGTCAGATTTCACGGACTAAGAAAGCACATGCCTGCCCCTACAGTTATGATGCTGCTTCCTTTTGGATTTTTGGCTTCTGATTTTCAAAATTTTTAATGTCTTATGTTATGTGCTCAGATTTTTTTTTTTAATTTATTTATATGTTATCAGCTCGGATTGGATTCTAATGCATTTAATCAACGGACGATGAAACGTCATTTCTTAGTACTACAAATATAAGAGCTAGACTGAGCATCCGACTTAAAAAAAAAAAATTGGTGTATTATCTACTAAACTATGTTCATATTAATAAAAGAGTCTTAAAAATATTAAATAAATGATAATATTGAAAAAGAAAATAGAGTAAAAGAGAAAATTTATATATTATCCACTCCCCAATGAGTTATCAACTCCCCAAAACGTAATTTCGTTTTTGCTTTTTTTTTTTCAAACAAAAAACATAAATGGTTACTAAATAATTTTCTATTTCTAAATCTAAAGTTCAAACGAGAAACCATCGTAACTTTACAGGAAACAAGATACGGGAAAGGAAATCGTTAATGCCCTGTACTCTAGGAAGGTTCAAAAGTTTTAGTTCAATCATCCACATAAAAAATTATTTCAGTCTGTATCACAAAATTTTCATAAATTATTTAGCCCAAAAAAAAAAAGAAGAAAGAAATAAAGAAATCTATTTCAAAATTTGATACCTTTAGCTTTCAAATTGGATAGTCAATTTCAAACACTTGTCCTAGTAAACATGTTCATCAAATTATTTATATCAAGTTTCTTTTAAATAATTTATTAAAAAAGTTGAAGACAAATAATTAATGATTGTTTATACAAAGTTTATAGAAAAATCAAACATCTAAAAAAAATAAGATTTTTTTCCCACAAAGCTATAAGATATTTTGTGTTCCTTTTGGCTCCCCATTCTAACAGCAATGATGCCAAAACTATCCTTTCAACATTGTGCTAAAGTCAATTGTATGGACTTTATTCATGACATGGTCAATAACAAGTTAATTATTTTGGAGTGGTTGGTTCATAATACCTTGTATTTCTATTTTATCTACTTTATTCTCAATTTTTTTTTAAAAAAAAAGGTTTTTAAATATTAAATTAGAAATTTTGATTTTTTTGTGTCAATTTATTGATTTATTAATTTCATTATCCTTGACGTTTATAGATAGTGCAAAAGTACAATCGAAATTAAAACTGACGACACACATTAATGTAGGCTGATATGACATCCATAGAAATAATCCATATAGACCTAGAGATCAATATATAGAATTAGTAAATATCCAATGTGACGTTCATGTAAACGGTTTTGACATGGATATGAGTAATAATAATTTTTAGGGTAAGATATATTTATTGGACTTTGACGTTTGAATTAAGTGTCTATTTACTACTTTATTTGACCTTTGCTCCACCTTACCTCCATTGCAATAGAATAATTTAGAACTGTGAACGTGAGCCACCCTGCCATGCCAAAAGATAGAATATCAAAAAACGACTGGGTAAAGAGACAAAGATATTGTAGTCTATGATATAAATATTGTATTATTTACAATGCAACTCAAATCAACATAAACTTAGCTCAGCGGTTAAGACATTATTTTTTCTGAGAGAAATTGAGCGGATTCGAACTCATAATCTCTTGGTTGGAGATATATGCCAATTATCGTTGAGCTATGCTCGTTTTGGCATTACCATCATTGTTGATAAGTGTGAAAATTGATTGATGATAAACATCCAATACATGATTACGTGTAGTGAGTTGGAATAAATTTAAAGAATGAAATAGACCGCCATCAAAGATTGAGAAAAATTTATAACTCTTTATCCAATTTCTAGACAGTAGAATTTCAACTTTTCTTCTGTTATGTCTCATATCATGTAAGTTTATCATCGATCAATTTTAAATTTTTTAAACAACAAAATCTAAATTTTTTTCTTTGAGTACAACCTGTGGAAGTGAAGATTCGAACTCACACCCGCATAATTGGATTCATGGCTTTAACTCGCTGGGCTATACTGCAGGTTAAAAGTTGGAATCATTTCAAAGGAGAAAAAGGAGAAAAAGAAAAAAGAGACTGTACAAGTTGTTTAGGGGACCAATTATGGTGAAGTATGCGATGGGTAGAGTACTCAAAGGCAGGCTTTAATGAATGTGGGGTCAAATGGTTTTCCCCTCCCTCATATGCTTCCTTCATCTCTCTCTTTGCCGTATTTATTTCATCCTCACCCTTCTTTTATAAATTCTTAATGGTATCCCTGAACTGATTAGGTTATATACCATCGATCAAAAAATGGAGGGTTCTAATTTCTATGCTATATATTATTGAAGTTAAAAAATAAAAAATCTTTTTTGGGTTATATTCGACGTAGATTTTGGTTTAGAAATTACGTTGGATAGAGAACTTGATAATTATCTTTTGTTTCTTGTTTTTTATTGAAAGAAAAATAGAAATGAGTTTGGTAACAATTTCTTTTTTCTCGTTTCTTAAAATTTCAAATTAAAAAGAAATTGTATGAAAGTTTATATTTATTAAGCATTTTATAAATCAATATGTTAAAATCATATTTTTATTTATGTTTTGGAAAACTGACGAGAATGAGATTTAAGAAAGTTGATTTTGTTGTTTCTACGATTTCTAAACCATGTTGAAAAGATTGAGAAAAGAACAACAACAAAGGTTACCAAACTCTTATTTTTTTGAAAATTTATAAATACGAGAAACAAGAAAAAATAAATAAAAACTTGATATTTAGAAATATATCCTAAAATCTTAAAATTTGTACAATTAATCGACTTTATTAATTAATATATGACTACTGAAAAATTGTTATCAATTTTTTTTAAATTAAATTTTGTTTCAAGTTCAGGGTGAAATTGAAAAATTACAATTAAGGGTGAAATTTTAGACCAAATCTTATAAGTGGATAAGATTTATTAGTACATGAATTAAAGTTTGTCGAATCTAGCTACTTGCTCCCCTAGTTGGTTGTTCCACATATAGAAAGTTTCTTAAAAAATTAAAATCTTTAATTCATAAATATGGGGTTAGTTGTTTCAAAGTTGCCTTATTTAGAGTACCCACAAAGTTTAACTTTTTAGTTGTGACTTGAAAGTTCGACTCCTAGTAATCATTTAATTCAGAGCTACTCTACTATCAAATCATAAATCTTCCATAAAAGATCAAAGTGAATGAGCTCACTCGATTTGCGTCTGATCCTCTATTTTTTCTCATAGAGTCACTCATTTAAGGAAAGATGTCGTGAATTTGCGACATTCCAATCTTAATGGACGAATCAAACCTCGTTCTTCATCCATTTCCTTAACAAAGATACTAAAAAAAGTCCTAGACTCTTTCGGTTTTAAATTAAATAATTACCAACGATACCAAGAATTTGAGTGATTATGTGATTATGTTGCGTGCCGTTGTGATTTTGTTAAGAGATTCTATTTTAGTAGAAAAATGAACCTTTCTTCCATGAGTGTTGGAAAATAAATCAATGGATTTTTCTTATGTTAAGGAAGATTCAACCACAAAAATTACAACATTTCAAAAGATGATATTTAATTAGTTTGTCTATTTTGTGCAAGTCAATTGCTTGTTTTATAATTATTCTAATTTTCTTTCGAGTTGATTTCATTAGAAAAATGTAACGTTATTCTTTCAATAAAATTAACGAGTATAGTCTTCTCCATCCTTGCTCCTGTTTCAATTTTCATCTTTGTAAAATTCTCCATTAAATTTTGCGGGAATTTCTCTGCGAGGAATTATTCTTGGTATATTATTTTTTAAGAAAAATAATTTTTCAACTAAATAACTTTTTAAAAGAAATTTCTAATCAAATATTTAATTTCCAATGACTAATTCTCATTCGCTTTGGTGAGGGACAAATCATTTAGAACTTAATAGATTTCTCAATTTCATTAAATCAAAAAATAAATCCAGCGTGGCTGTTTTGATGATTTACCATTCTTAATAATTAATTTATTGCCATTATTAAATAATTGATCTAGTCGATATAAATTTACAGTTAGCTAGATCTTCAATGATTTTAATTGACTATTTCCTTAAAATTCACCTTTTGTATTCCTATACATGTAAAATTGTAAATGCCCAACTGCTGAATCACATACGCATTGTAGTCCATATTTTATAAAAAGAATAAGCTTAAAAAGGGGGGAAATTTAATTATTGAATCAATGATAAGTTTCTATCCAAGAACAGTTATCAGAAACAAATAAAAATTAAATGATTGTGCTGGATAAATAAATACACAAATAACACCAAATTTAACAAATATTTTGTAACTAAATTAAATAAATATGTCTATGATCTAAGGAGTGGATCATCATCTTCTAAAATGGTGGTGTTTCATATTCTACAAAATGAGGATAACCAGATGGGGCAGACATGGCTGAAGGAGAGATCAAACCAGTTCTGACCACCATTTCAATTGCCAAAGCTCTCCTCAAAGTTGTTGACTAAAGCTTCATACTCTGTATCCTAATTCCGGGGAGTGACAACTTCGTTTTCTCCTACCGCTAACCGATCAATTATATTCCTGCAACGGCAACCATCGCGACAAGAAAATCAAGCCTGGTCTAGTCTCTGCTGAAGTTTGATGGATAGAGGGAGGTGTCCATACTTGAAAGAACTTAACGAAACTCATCGTGGAAATCATAGTCGTCTTCTTCATCTTCATTGAAAATGGCACTGTAAAATACGTATGGATGATCGATCATCTCTGCCAAGGTGAGACGTCCATCTTTGTCTGCATCCGCCTGCAAAATAGAGATGCAAACGAGTTGTTGATCGACTGACTCATATACTTGCTCGCTCAGGAAGAACGACAATATATTTTTAAAAATTAATCTATATCGATCTTATGGTTATGTTTTCTCCTTGAGACATCAGACATTTGCGATATTATACAATATCTTAATGTTCTAATAATACTTGTCGAGGAACAAGTAACATGCATTCAAAATTAATCAAGGAGAAACTGATATCTCTCGCTGCAGTGTATCACACACAATGTTCAAACAAGAAATAATTGGAAATAGTTGTTTTCTAATATGATTTATTTTAGTAGTGCTAAAAATGATTCTAACATATTATTTTCTAAGCATAAGTTCTCTCTCAGACAAATCACCCTCCATTAATAAAAATAAAATAAAATAAAATAACAAATGCATAAATCCTCTTCTCGTATAAACCAGCAGATTATTCCATTTATAACTCAGCAATCTCTCATTGTTAGGGGAAAAAAATCCTTCTGCAACCATACATAAGAATCTTTCATCATAAAGTAACAAGCCCCCACTATAGTAGGACTATTGGCAGAGTGATGAAGGACGAGTCGCCCCCTCTTAGTTTAGTGTAATTCAAAACGTATGCATAAAATACTTAAAATTTTATTTAGAATTGAAAGATTATATATAAAAACTTGGCAGGTAAAATTTTACTACTTAGAAACTTTCTAGCTCCACCCCTGGATATGAGACGATTGTTTGTGTTGTGCCTTTAATGTTTGCAATATGCAAGCAATATGTCAATCACAAAGCCACAAAATTTATCAACTTTAATTTGCGTTTCGTTGTCATGCATGAGTACCTGCTGTACGATATATTCTGCTTGCTGTTTCGCATAGTAATGCTCTGATGGGTGGATTTTTCCAATTATAGGTAACAGCTCTTCATCGGACAGGTGCCTATGAAAAACAAAATAACGAAAACAAATCATTAAAGGTGCCAAGAAACTCTGCAGTTAACCAACTATGACGTTGACCTCATCATAAACTTAAATTACCCGTCATTATCTTTGTCTAGCACCGCAAACAAATTCCTAGCAGGGCCATCCCTCGGATCATCTGACTCATGTGAAGAGTGGTGATTCTCATCATAATTTCTCACCAAGTCAAAGAGTCCATGGAAAAACTCATTGAAGTTAATCTTCCCATCCTTGTCTGAATCTCTCTCCCTACAAGGCAACTCACCAATTAACTAGTTAGCAAAGCTACTGAAATGAGAGACCCTACTTTATGGGGAATATGGCTCGCAGAAACAATAGAATTTTTGGAGGATGGAGAGATCCAAAGAGTATATTTGGGATCTTATTATATTTGATATTTCCATCATAAAATCTTCTCGAGAGTGGTATTAAATTTACTTGTGATAACAAAATACCCATCACATACAATAAGATTATAATATTTATTTCTCACAGAGTCTAAGAATCACGAAAACATATATGGACACGAGACACGGGTGCGATACGGACAAGGTGACACATCATTTTCTAAAAATCTAGGACACGAACACGACAAGGATGTGTTTATTAGAATATACCATGTTCGTAAGTATATATCATTTTTATACCAAAAGGATATCAAAGTCAACAAACTTATGCATTTTCGTGCTTAGAAAATGAGTTTGATGTATTTTGCTCGCAAAAAATTATTACGTTGTCCTTATATTACTACTTATGTCTATTTCTTATGTTTGACATGTGTCTAATATGTGCCTAACAAGTATTGGATCTATATTCACTTTGTATAACTTGTGTGTGACACACATCTATTGAGAGATAAGCGTCCAAGTGTCTACCCAAACTAAAGTGTCCGTGCTTCTTATCGTAGAATGGGATCTCCTCTCCAAGTAGTGGAAGATTTTAGGCCCAATGATAGACAGTAACATCAGACTATATGACTCCCAATTCTTCTAGAAATTTACTACAAAGTCCCTTCTCAACTTCCTAGTTCCTAGAACCTAGAGATCTCTAGTAGAGCTACAAAGATGGCTAGGAAAAAGTAAAAACAAATACTCTTAAGGTTAATTTTTTCTTGTGGATATTAATAGAGAGCATACAAAGCTCCCCAATGCTTGTATGCCACTATGCCTACATCTTAACTGGTGTGCTTTTGAGCTTCAACCCAACCATATTGGAAGTCTAGAACACCTGTTCTTCACTGTCCACTTTCAAAAAAATATGGTATTTGTTTAAAAAATTTTGCTTCACAAGTGTAACTGTATCATCTCTAAGGTACTGATTTGGCCAGTTTTCTCCAGTTCTTTAGAGATTTACTTTGAGAGAAAAAGTACAATATTTGAGGACAAAAGTAGTGGAGTTACAGAAGCAAAAGTAGTGGAGTTACAGAAGCAAAAGAAGCCCGAAGGCAAACAGAACAGCCTAGTGGCAGAGGGTCGAGGGGACCCTCCCCGAGGAAACTATACAATCAAGGAGTTCCAACTTTGATAAATCAAAAAGAAACCATAGTTGCAAAAAACCTTCTTGTGAGTCGAAGCCCACCAAGAAGCTATAAGCTTAATATTCACACTAAAAGAGTCAAAAGAGGCCTCTTTCTCTTCAAAAAGTCTATGGTTTCATTCCTTCCATAGCAACCACAAAAGAGCTCTAGCTGCACAATTCCAAAGAACATACGCTTTTCCTTTGAGTCTGAAGCCACCAAAACCTTCCGCTACAAAATCATCAATCCTCCTAGGAACACAGATTGCAAGATCAAAGAGAGAAGCTACGTAGTTCCAAGCCCTAGTAGCGAACGCACAATGAAGGAAGAGATGATCCACTGTTTCCGCGCTGTTAATGCACATGGTACAAACTGAAGGGGAAAGGGTCCAATGAGGAAGCTTCCTTTGGATTTTATCGGCGGTATTAGTTCCCCTATAGAAAAGAGTCCAAAGGAAAACCTTTACCTTTTTAGGAACCTTGAAATTCCAAATAAGAGAAGCAGTGGCAGAATTCAACTTAGGGGAGGGGGAAGAGATGGCTAAAAAAGCAGATTTTACTGAAAAGGTGCCCTTGCTGTCCGCCTTCCACCCTAGCGAATCTCTACCTTGGCCGATAACCACACCTTCTAGCTTGCCAATGAAGACTGCCCATCTCTCCAATTCTCTATCAAAAAGGTTCCTTCTCATGCCAAGATCCCATGTCATGACCTCTGAAATCCAGCAATCAGCGATAGACTTACCCTTCTTGGTGGAGATACCGTACAGGTCAGGAAAAGAAACTGCCAAGGGAGAAGATTCGATCCAAGTGTCTTCCCAAAACCTCACCGTTTCCCCCGACTCCACTTTGAAAAAGGCAAACTTACAAAAATCCGAAGAAGTTCCTTGGATATCGATCCACGGTCTACCTATGGATGAATTCTTAGAAGGCTTCGACATCCACCCAAAAGGTTCTTCACCATAAATGGCTGCTATGACCTTCCTCCAAAGACAGTTTTTTTCGTTGGCAAAGCGCCACAACCATTTCATGAGAAGGGCCGTATTTCTCTTTTCAAGGGAGCCAACTCCTAAACCTCCCTGTTGGGTAGGTAAGGCCGTCCACGACCACTTTACTAAGTTCCCAATAGGCCTATGTTTTCCACCATTCCAAATGAAGTCCCTCATGAGCTTCTCCATCAAGGAAATCACGGACTTAGGGGCCTTTAACATCGAAAAGAAATAGATAGGAATGCTGTTCAATACTGCCTGTGCCAAGGTGAGTCTTCCCCCTTTGGACAAAGTCAAATACTTTCATTTTTCCAGCCTTTTATGCATCTTGTCTACCACTGCTTCCCAGTAACTCTATTTACGATGGTTACCACCTAAAGGAAAACCCAGATACATGAACGGAAGTGTTTCCACCTTGCATCCGAGAGTATTTGCCCAAAAATTGACTTCAGAAACGTTACAATTAACACCAATCACGGCTGTCTTGGCTATATTTAGAGAGAGGCCTGACATCCGAAGAAAAATTTGTCAACACCCCACCAATTCTCCATATTCCTGTGTGAAAAAGGACTAAAAATCAACACGTCATCTGCATACTGGAGATGTGTCACTTCAAGACCATTGCAGCCTAAGGAAAACCAACTAAGAATTCTCCTTTCGTTGCAAAAGTGAATGAGCCTACTCAAGGCATCTCCCACTATAGTAAAAAGGAAAGGAGAGAGGGGATCCCCTTGTCTAATCCCTCGATTCACCAAAATCTTACCTCGTGGTCTACCGTTAATGATCACTGAGAAATTTGTAGAAGAGAGGCAACCTTGAATCCAGCAACGCCATTTAAGGCCGAACCCTTTCGCTTGAAGAGCAGCATCAAGGAAGGTCCAATCTACTTTGTCATATGCTTTCTCAAAGTCTAATTTGATGAGGAAGCCTTTTTTCTTATCCTTCTTCCAATCTCCAATCGACTCTTTGGCTACTAGGATGGCGTCGAGGATCTGTCTTCCTTCCACAAACGCTGCCTGTGCATCATGAATAATGAGGGGGAGGACTTTTTTAAGCCTACTCGCTAGAACTTTTCCCAAAATTTTGTAGAGAGAAGTAACCAAGCTGATAGGTCTATAATCCTTCACCGATGCTATTGAGCCTTTTTAGGAATAAGGCAAATATAAGTTTCGTTTGTCCTTCTGTTGACAATTCCTTTCTCAAAAAAGTCATGGAACACCTTTAAAATATCAGGCTTGAAAATGTTCCATGCCTTTTTCATGAATTCGTTGCTCATCCCATCCGGACCCGGTGATTTGAGTGTTCCCAGGTCTGCCACAGCCCTCTTAATTTCTTCTTCTGTAAAAGGAACTTCAAGCTGGAGTCTTTGTGCTTCTTGTAAGGGGGACCAGTTCAGATTTTCAATCATGTGGCACTTGTCTACTGTCGCGGAGTATAACCCCTTGTAATACTTGAGAATTTCATCCACTATCTCCTCCTCTGAAGTTAACTTCGAGCCTTGAGCAGAAATTAGTTCACCGATAAAAGCCCTATTCTTCTTGTGTGAGGTCCATCTATGGAAAAAAATGGGAGTTTTCATCCCCTTCCTCCAACCATCTGATTTTCCCTTTCTGCATCCACATGCGCTGCTCATTAATAATAATTTCCGTTAACTTAACTTTTAGATGATCTCTTCTACTGATCTCTTCGGCTGAAAGGCCTTGAGTTTCTTCTTTCTGATCTATTTCATTGATAGATCTCGCCACTTCCGCCTTCTGTATTCCAACATGACCAAATTCTTCCTTGTTCCAGCGGATGAGGGCTCCCTTTAGGCCTTTTAATTTTTCCATAAAGCCATAACCGGGCCAACCTGTCATAGGGTGATCGTTCCACCATAATTCAACCAAAGGGAGCAACTGGGGAGAATCTAGTCATGCGTTCTCGAACCTTAAAGGAGTGGGGCCCCAGCAGGAATTCTCAAAAGCCAACTGGATAGGGAAATGATCTGAGGTAGTTCGATACAGTCTAGTAGCTCGCTGATCTACAAAAACATCCGGCCAATCTTTAGAAAGTAAGAATCTGTCTAACCTTGATAAAGTCGGGGAGTCTCTCAAATTGGACCACGTGTAAGAACCATTGACAAGGGGAGGGTCCACCAGATTTAGGCCTTCTATAAGATTATTAAAATCGTTCATACTTCGAGTGATACGTCCTTGATTCTTGCACTGTTTCTCTGAAAGCCATCTAGCCACATTAAAGTCTCCACCGATGCACCAAGCGCCTTGGCATAAGCCTGCCAAGTCTTCTAATTCCCTCCAGAAGTCGGCTCTACCTCGAGTGGAAGAAGGGTCGTAGACCCCTGTAAACCAACCGTTCCTGCCATCAATCAAACTAAACTGTAAAGTAATGGAGAAAGAGCCCATCACCGGACTAGAGACAGAGATCTTTTGCTCATTCCAAAGAACTAAAATACCCCCTGATGTATCTTCCGCATCAAGTGAAAGCCAACCCACGTATCTAGAGCTCCAAATGGATCTAACCAGCCACCGATCGATAGAGCTCTTCTTTGTTTCTTGAATACAAACCAGATCTGGATCTGATTTCTGGATCAAATCCTTCACGAGGGCATGTTTAGAGGCCGCGCCTAAGCCTCTCACATTCCAAGAGATAAACTTCATTTAGAAACGGAGGGACCCGCTTCTATACTCTGCTTAGCTATTATCGCTTCATTCTCCCAAGTAGCAAGCAAATTTCTAACCTCTTTGCTATCTGAAGAGTTCGCATTACTACTCTTTCCTAAAGCCTTCCCCTTCTTGGGAATGGGTCTAATGCACATATTGTGCTCCCACGACTCCATCACCATATTTTTCGTAAAAGAAAAAACTTTAAGAGGAGTGGGATCTTTGCACCTTTCCTCTTCTTCCTTTGTCTTGTCCTCGTCGAGGGCCTCTGGTGGTTGACATTCTGATAGTTCAAGATTAGCTACGACTAACTCTGTACTCTGTTCCTCGAGAGGATCCTCTAAGGACTGTTCAAAACAGCTAAAGTATCCATCTAGTATTTCTGAGGAGAAGTTCTCGACAGGGGGACTTCCTGGTCTTGGGATTTCCTCACTAGACCAGGAGGATTTTGATAACACTTCTAATTGTTTGCCTTTTTTCTTAGCATTCTCAGCGATTTCTGCATTTCTGGTTTTCTTTTTCTTCTCCTGTCTTTCCTCTTCCGTCGTAAAAACTATACCTTTCTTGAAATTTGGTGAGCCCTTTTGTCCTTTTTTAAAAACGACCCTTCTCGGGTGTTGTGTGACCTTTGTTGCTATAGTACTGATGCCTTTTTTGAGAACCCCTCCTTTTATGATAGGTTCAGAGGCCTTTTGCTTATAACTGCTATTATTCCCCAAATTAGTCTCTGGCCTTCTGGGTGCGTCAGTGGGTCTTATTTGAAAACAGTGCTTTTGTACCTCAGTTACTTCTGTTGTCTTTGTCATGGTCTGTCTCGAGGTTGCAGAGTCTGTTACCAGAGAGGGGGAGGCAATAACTGTTGGGTAAAAGAACCCATCTTCAACTCTCCAAAGGTCCGCTGGGCTAGGGCTTGGTTTCGTCGCCGGACCTCCGTGGAACTTTGCAGCTGCTTCCAGTGAAAAACTGCCTTGGACTTTGGCTTTCTTTCCAATCAAAAGTTTGGCGTCTTCGAAGTTCGCTATCTGCGCTAGAAAAATTGAACCATCATCTTGTATCTTGATACCAGCTGGGATAAAGCCACAATAATTCCCTTTAACTCTAATTGCAACATCCATACATTCAATTCTCGCGGCGTTCTCATCGGCAAACTCAATAAAACCTCTAAAAGTGTCACCTATCTTCCAGAAGAGTTCCTCACTCCATAAATGCAGAGGGATATTCCTGAACTTTAACCACCCTCCATAAGATGGGACAACTGTGCTAAACCCGTGTCTTTCCTTGTTCCACCGCTCCACCTTAAGAGTCAATGCACCAAAAGTTACCCAACCTTTGTTCGTACAAAGGAGTCTTGCTAGCTCATCGTTTGGGCATTTCAGAATGGCCTTGTCCGGGTGAAACGCATTAATGATAAGGTTTACCTGAAGTTGACTCTCAAGCGTGTTTAAGATAATTCCCCAATCGTCGTGGAAATCTCTTCCGGTAACAACTAGTACATGGTTCCAATCTACATACCTGATTTCTTTTGTCTGTGGCTGATGGGCGTTGTTCGTAATCTGTGGGGAGGGAGTAGGAGTTAGTGTTGCTGCAAAGGACTTTGCCATCTGGTGTCTGATCGGGGACTTGGCTCTTCTTGATGACTCATATCCGTTGAGGAAGTCAAGAAGAAGTTGCTTAAAAATTTTCCAGCCACTAAAGTCCTCCCCCGCCGGGATAACTATGTTTGCCTTTCCTCCGGAGTGTTGTACCTTTGTGATTTCGATGAAACTTCCTCTCTTGTTAGTCGTCTTAAGAATCCATACAAAGCCGTTCTCACAATGAGTCTTCCGAAAGAATTTCTGGGTTTTAGGCGAAAGAAGGAGTTCTGAGATGGAGTCAGTTAGCCAAACTATCACCACCTCTTCTAAAGAAATCGTAAACCGTCTCTGCAAATGTTGCTCTTCAATCTGAACGAATCTTCCCTTGGTTCTTTTAGGACAAAAGTAGTGGAGTTAATAAGAGTTTTGATTCAAGTTGCCAACTTGAGCATAACTTAACTGGTTAAAGCATATATCCTCAACTAAAAGTTTGGAGGTTCAAATCCCCACACTCATATGTCGTTGAACTAGGAAAAAAAAAAATCTCTGATTCAGGTTGTTTCTTAGCCTCTTGTTCAATTTCCTTGTCCAAACATCTTTGTATTTACTCCCTTTCTGGCTTTATACCAAATGGGGAGACCGTTTTGGTATTCACCTTTGGATTATGGCTTTTGTGGATTTTTTTCCACCTCCCCTCTGTTGTTGTATATTCCTTCTGACTATTATATTGTGTCTTAACACATACATACATATATTTCAACATGCATGTATAAAGAACGCAATTAATGGTTTTAGTATATAATATATTAATTTTGTATAATATGTTTATGCTAATCAACAAATTGAAACAACATATAAGAATATGACCTTTAATATATCACTAATTTTTGTAAAAACATAAAATCTAATCTATAATTATTTTTAATATATTAAAAACATTAAAAGGAATATTGAAAATTATATCCTGAACAGGTACAAAAATGGAGACATAGCCACATCGCAAATCCGTTTATATTGATGAGAATAAACTTTGGAAATGCAGTGCTAAAACAAATCAAAATTGACCACATCAACTCTGTTACATTCATGAATAATATTCCTAAAAAAGAAAGACACTAAATATAGTAGTTCAAAATTACATGCTTATCCCAAAAGTTCAGATTTCTCTCCAACAACACCTCCCGAATCTCCCTGATCGTTCGGGTATGAGGTAACATTTAACGATGCTTTAAATATTATCTCTCTTAAATGCTACCTGACTAGCAAGACCTTCAATGACTTCTCCGACTAGGAAGGGGATCGAGTTTCTCACATGAACATGAGGAATGCAGAATATATAGGGAGTTCTTTTCAACAAAATTGTGTGAGGATCAAATATTTAGAAGAGAAAATTGAAGAAAAAATAATTGGTTGTTCTTTCACCTTGCTGTTGACTTGGACTAAATGCAGGGAACATAAAAGGCAATTGAAATCCTAATTTGAAGTCAAATACACCAGAAACTCTTTAGGAAGACTAGAATTGAAGGAGTTGTGCGGCTACAGAAAGTTATAGAGAAAAGGGGCTCCCTTTTTGAAGTAACCGAACTCTGGAAGGGTTATGAAATGTAACCTAACTATCCCCTCTGAAGTCGAGTTAACAGGTTAGCAATATTTGATCCAACTTTTTGAAAAGAAAAGCCAAGATTCTTTGGGAGAAAACGATCAAAGCTCCTATTTGTGAGATCTGACTTGAAAGAAACATAAAATTTCCTTAACAAGGCTAGAGAAGAGAGAAGTAGATTTGGGAAGCCAAAGCTTCCTTTTGGAGTGCAACAGCTAAATTATTATGTAGCGACGATTCCTTTTTTTATCAACACCTATTGGAGAAGCTATTTGAAATCCCCATTGAGCTCTTTGACTAATGGATTGATTTCTTTTTCTTCTTCTCTTATTTTTAACCAAGTACGAACTTTTCATTGATTTAATGAATAACAAAAAAAAATGTTCAAAAATACAAACTTCAAAGGTGTATCTCCAAAGAGAGTGAAAAGGAAGAAAAACAAACTATGGTGAGAAAATAAATACATCCCCATTCGAACAAATGAGAGTAATACTTATGGATTGATTTCTTATCAACCTCTTCTCTACTTTTGTCCTCTTAATGATATCTTATATGTTTGTTATCGGGAAATTAAATGGCACCAAGTTAAATAGTGGGAAGCTGTCCGAATCGGGGATAATTCCTTGAAAAATGTACAATAATGTAGAGATAGTGGGATGCAGAAGAATGCTAGTGGATGCCTTACTTTTAAGAGCCTTAAACCAAAGAGAAATTGAAGAGTGGTTGCAGCTGATTTCGTGCTTCAGAGACTTCCACCCTTCCTACCAAGCAAACTCTCGAATTAGGGAAGGAGATTCATCAGACATCTTTTCCACCAAATCTTTCATCTATAAAATTAATGAGGCTATAAATATCCAACCGGTTTTTCCAAAAAGTACTAAAACCGAGTAATTTTGAGATTATTCAAGGCTTCTTAACAGGTCACATTTTTGTTGGCAGTTTAGCTCTAGGAGGCCTTATTATAGCTGAAGTTGTCCAAAGAAGGAATACTCATCTTTACATTTTCCCTAATATGTGCAGCCTTTTGTGAGAGTCCTAATGGGGGTATGTATTGTTAGTATGTTAGTGAAGGGGCAATGTGGTAATTAGTTAGGGGTGAGTTGTTATAAATAAGGATAG
Source organism: Momordica charantia (assembly GCF_013281855.1). Lineage (NCBI taxonomy): Eukaryota > Viridiplantae > Streptophyta > Magnoliopsida > Cucurbitales > Cucurbitaceae > Momordica > Momordica charantia. Next base: position 22,215,649 of record NW_028275162.1, on the reverse strand, counting down.
TAGGGAGAGGAGAAGATCATCTTTTGGAATAGTATTTTGGTGAGGACTTGAGAAAGTTTCTCGGGAGAGAGATAGCCCTCTCGAAAGGCTATCGATATTGTAATTTATCTTTTGAGATTGCAATATAATTATCTTGTTAGATTCTTGTATTTGGGATCCTAATACCTTTTTAAGAAGGTTGAGGATAATAACAGCATCTCTTCTTCGGTTGTGATTTTAGCCGAATATTATAGAATTGAATGTTCAATCCAATCTTCCCTCGTGCCAGCACAGGAGTATAAAATACTTTTTTTCCCTTTTTGACAATAAACATAAACTTTTCATTGATATTTGAAAAGTTACACGAAACCAAACTCCTATAACAAGCCTACAAGGTAAAACCCAAAAATTAAAGACTATACACGTAACAAACTCCAAAACCACGAGATATCGATCTCTCTATGAACTTACATAACAATGTAACCCCATAAATAAAAACAATACTAACTAACACCTTTTTACAAAAATACCTTCGACCCAAAAATAATTTCCTGGATTGAATAGTTCCAAAAAGGTCTTATAAAAAAGAAAAAAAAATTGTTCCAAAAGGCTTTTGTACACACTTTTGTACACATAAGTAGATGTGTACAAATGCAGTGTGTAAAGGTTAAGGTGTTTTTGAGATCTACAGAAATAAGAATTAACCCAAAAATATTGTTTATGCAAATAAGAATTGCCCCAAAATTTGTTTATTTCAGTTAAACAAGATGTTAATGCCCTCAGCAAGAATCTCCATTGGTGAGATGAAGAACAACTAGGCAACTGAACGTTATAAGACAAATGCAGTGGAAACAAAGCCATAGAAACCAATGGAAATGCATCTAAAACATCAAGCAGGATTTTGAGAACTGTTAAGAATATAACTTCATATAATTCATTACCGTATTTCTTCCTCACACAGCCAATGAAGTAGCTTTGGGTTCTTGGTGTCAGCAGGGTGCAGAAAGCTAAAAAAACAGAGATGAATAAACGTTATGAGCATCTCAATTCAACTACCCAATAAACTTTCCATATTCTCCTCAAGAATAACCACAACAAATCTTGAAAAGCTTACTCATTGAACTCAGTCAAATTCAAAAAACCATCTCCATCAGCATCGGACGCGTTAAAATGTCCAAGTTTCCACCAACCCATATCGTAGCCAAAGGAACTATTATCTGGTGAATAGTTTGGTAATGAGTAACACAGAAAATAAGTGTCTAAAAAGCAAACATAAGACAAATGGAAAAACTGCAACGAATCTACATACAATATCATAAGTGCGGCAAATTACATTTGGTTTTTATCAAAATACTTCTCCCTTAAGAAATCGATCTTAGAATATTCCCGACTCTTAGTCCTTGAGATTGTTAAATATACAACATATCGAGTTTCTAAATAAGTAATAACAATTTCCAACGAGCAAGATTTTGAACACGACAAGAAAAATAAACGAAAAACATCAGACTCACCAATTTCAAGAACACAAAACTAAAATCAAAATGCACTTAAAGGAGATTAGACCTGAATTTCGAATCCAGCTGGGAGGCTCGTACTCCGAAAACGAAACAAGCCCATCATGATTCTTATCGTGCGTCTCCATCTCCCTCTGAGTCCTATGCAAAGTTTCCCTCTCAGCCTGCTGCAGATTCCACTCAGTCAACTCATCCACATCGACAAACCCATCAGCTGGATGAACATCAATCTTCGGAAACAGCAACGACAGCCGATCAGTCACATTGAACCTATTATCATCATTGAGATAATCCTCAGCATCCGCGAAGTCCTCCCACTCGGGCTGCGACTCTTCACCAGGGGCCGGTTCCGTCAAATGGGCGGCCACCTCAGGATGGTGATGTTCCACATATTGCTTCTCCCATTGCCGGTCCTCACGGCGGCGCTCAATGTCGGCGACGAGAGGGTCGAATGGGATAGCCTCGCGGTGCTGATGCGAGGGGGCAAAAGTGAAATTGGAGCGAAGCTTGAGGCGGCGGTGGCGGTGATTTGGGGTTTTCTTGGGGGAATGGGAAACGAGTAGGAGAAGAAGTAAGGCTACTGTAATGTATATGATAATGGAAACTTTGCTCATTCTCCGAAACAATGGCTGCCAATCGAAAAGGGGATTGGATTGAAGAGACGATCGTTGAAGATGAACTGAGAGCGATTGAGAGAGATCTATGAGAAGTCGCCAAGAGTGAAGGCAGAGATTCTTGGAGTGCAAGAGAAATCTAGGAAGAAGAAGAAGAAGAACAGAGAAAGCGAGTTGAAATTTTGGACCAAGAAAAATTCGTTCGTTGATCGTCAATGACTTCTGTAAACGTGGTTTCGTAGATCTGCTGAGTGCTGAATTCCCTTTGTTTTCTTTTTGTTTTCTATTTCTTAACAATATTTGGTTAATTTTTTTTAGTTTAATTTAAAATGTGAAATATTTTTAACTGTGATTTATTTTAATCTCTACCGATGATGCATTTTCAACGACTTGTTTATTCTTAACTCTCTCTTCTTTGGATTTAAAAAAGTGATAATATTTTAATTTACTGGCTTAGTCTGAGATCCAAATATACCTATTTAACACAATCTTAACAACTTGTGAATCCATCAGTGACAGTATAATAAACGGAGTTTGATATTGTTTACACAGACGAATTACTTATATATTATTTTAATTTCATAAACAAAATAATGCAGTTCAATATAGAATAAAAAAGAAATATTTACAGAATTACTGTGGAGAATGATAATTATAACGAAATATTATTATTTAAATAAAAAATGTTAACTTTTTAAATACATACATAATACGAAATTGCAGAGACTTCCAAGTGCATAAAGAGGACAATAAAGTTATATTTTCGTTAAATTTTAAAAGATTTATTTGATTATCAATTTGATGCATAACGTATAAATTTGCAATATTAATTGAACTTAAACGTATATTTTTCTATCTTGAACTTAAAAGTATCATTGGTTTTGTGTTTTATCATTTTTAATTTTTCGAAGAATTTAAAATCGTTTCATTTGAAATAATATATTATTCCCCCGTTTTGTTCCCCATGGAGGATTTGAGGACAGTGAAAGAATTGCAAAAGACTATTTAATAACCAAGGTTAAAATTTACTGCCAGATAAGTTTATTTTAGTCCACCTACTTTTATATATAAGAAACATAGCATAAGAAACATATATAAGAAACATACGTATTTGCAATGAAATTTTAAAATGAGCCCATTCATCATTTTATGATCAACACGGTAAATTTTAGAAATGTATTTCCACATTATCATCATAGGAAATTGCCGTAGGTAACAAAAATATTGTATATATTTCAAAATATATCGTCTATTTTTTCAAATTTTCAAATATAGTACAAATTTTCATTTATGTCAATAATATAACAGATAGTAGTATATTAGACACTCACATTAGTAGTATATTATAATCATATATATCTCATATATATTAAAGATATATTATAAATATATATAATTTGAGTAAATTTGTCTTTTAAAAATGGACCTCAATTTTTTTTAAATGTTATATTTGAAAAAACTAAACTATTAAATGTGGTTGCTATACTAATTTTACTCAATGTTTTTGTCATATCCTATCATTTTCAATTTTTTTTTTATTTTGGTCCTTATTCTTTTGTAACATCATTTCATTTTTCATCTTGATAATAATTTTAGTATGATATTTACTGATGGCGATGGTGTATAAAGTTTGTGTTAAAATTTTTACGGGACCAAAATTATCATTTTTAAACAAAACAGAGACCCAACCGAAGAGTTGAACAAAAATACACCAATCAACCGAAGAATTAACAGCAAGGAACCAAAATAATATGCATTTTTTTGAAGTTGAATCTAATTATGTTAATTTAAAAAACAAAGTTGAGGATCAAAATGATATTTCAACCAAAAATGAATTTAGAACAGTGAAGAATAGATTGAATGACACAGAAGGCACCGCACAGTACAGTACTCCATTGCTATTCAAAGGACCAGAGTTTCGAACTGTAACGGCGGCGAAACGGGTGAGATCAAACGCCGCGCCGGTGAGCCGCATTCTGGTTCAACCAAAAAATCCGGACTGCATCCAACGTGCGAATCTTGAAGTTCCGAAACCCTCAAATTCAGTATTCGGAAGCGAAAACGAATGCCCTAGCAGCAGGTAAAACGCTCACGCCGCCTTCTTTTTCCGACGTTCTTTCCTCCGATCGTCGGCATCTTCATCGGAACTACTAGACTCGTCGTCGCCGTCGTCGTCGTCTTGATCAGATGGCGGTGAAGGATCGAGCCGAGCAGCATCCTTGGCCCACTGAATCAACTTCTCGACCTCATCCTCTTCATCCTCGCTATCAACGTCGTTAGGCATCGACGACGGAGGCGGAGGAGTCGAGGAAGGCAAAGACGCCTTCAGAGCAGCGAATCTAGTAGCGAGATCGTCACCGAGAATCGACTGAGATTCGCCATCGACAGGAAGATTTTCAATCGCCGGTGGCTTCGACGGCAAATCCGATCGAGAAGGCCGTGGATTGCGTGGAGCGGCGGCGGCGGCGGAGGAAGGACGCGATCTGAGGGCTTGGAAACGGCGATCGAGATCGGAATCGAGATAGTTTGGGGATACGCGAGACATGTGGGAATCGAGAGTCAATTTGAGCATGAGATCGTCCTGAGCAGCTTGCAGCAATTGCTCCACTTGTTCGTCGTCGTTGCCGCTTCCCCCAGCCTTCTTTCTGAAATCCATTTTTCTTCTGGTTCTACTTTCGCTGCTTCTTCTCCTTCTCTCAATTTTCATCAATTTCCAGCCATTGATGTTTAATTCTTATTTAACTGTTTTTTCTCTGAAATTTCATAGGACGTGAAGTTACCGTTATACCCTCACATTGTTTCCTTTTTCTTTTTTCTTTTAATTAATTCTCCATTTTTTCTTTCTTTCTATAATTTAACGTTTGCATTAGGTTGTGTTGGATTAATAATTTTTTTCCCAACTAATCGGATTATTATAACCCTGACCTTTTTTTGGTCTTGATATTTAAATTTATTTATGATTTATGTTTTAATTAGTTGAATTATGCTCAAATTTGGACATGTACAAGTTCATAAAGACTTTCAATGTTTGATCATTTTCTTCGTTCTTGTCGTTCCGACATGTTATCTTCTACGAATATGAGTTCCTCTACTCTTCTTTATTTTAGTTGGCGCCTATTGGACTGAAATCTTATAGATCTTCAATGCTCTCGTAATGAGTTTGGAAATTGGAATGATTTTTTAGACAACAACACTTATTGAATTACTTTTTTTTAGTTCAATAGATGTGAGATGAAATATTAAACATTCCAATCTCAATGAAGGGAATAGTCATCTTTACCATATTTTTACGGAACGAAAATTTGAACCTTCAATCTCAAGATAAATAGTAAGCATATTTTATCACTAATGTTGCCAAATAAAGTTTAACGATTTGAAACAATATGGTTAATTTTTTTAGCACAATAGGGTTTAATTTTAATACCCTACAAATTTTAGGAAATATAAAATAGATGTAAATGGAAACCTAATAATGTTTAACAAAGTAACATTTAACTAAATTTGGAAAATCTAATGACAGAAATTAAGGCATAATCATCGTAACAACTCTAGTTCAAAATTTTGTTGTTGAATATCCTTGCGCCACTCTTACCTATCGAACAAAGAAAAAGTTCGTGCAATTTTATGAAGATTAGAATAACTCGATTCATACACTATTTATTAGTAAAATAAGATGCTGGTAACCTTTCTTAAAACACGCCAACGTCAACATAGCCCAATTGATGAAAGTTGAGGTTGAAATAAATAAAAAGAAAGAAATGGAAAAATTGGATTTAATTATTAAAAAAAAGAAGAAAAAGTGTTAAGCTCCAATTCGACATGTCGTTTGAAAGAAGAATACTTCAATCTCTTGGAGCCGCCCGCCCTTTCTTGTTTCGCTTTTATAGTGCAAAGAAACCCAAGAATTACTCTACTGTAATCCCAACTTCGACTGGAGACTACAATACAGAGAGCGACAGAAGCCGGAAAATGTATTCCAACTCCGGCCACGTTAACGGCTACCACCAGCAACCCGGCGGCTCTTCCTCCGATAAGCGGCCGGGAACCGTCCAGAAAGGTCGGCCCCGCCGGGGAAGAGGCAGCAGGTCCTCGAATGGTGGCGGAGTGAGGGTTTCCGAAGAGAAACAGCCGAAGCAAGTGGAGGGGCTTCCTTGTACCGACTTTGACATGGCTTACTTCCATTCTTACTCTCACGTTGGTATTCATGAAGAAATGATCAAGGTCTGTTTCGGTTGTTTTCGGTTTTATTTGGGAGAATTACTGATGCATTTTGCAAGATGATGTCAAATTACTGCATTGATTTGTTCTGTAACTTTTTGGATTTCGTTATCGAAACAGTATTGTGGGTGCTGAAACTTTGGGGATGATCGGGTTTTCTCGACTGAGTTCGTGTGAAAGAAGTTTGAGCATGAACATTAGCAGAGAGGGTGTTATGTATGAGTTGTTTCGAGGCCTTTTTTGGAATGATGTTATTAGTGAAAATAGGAATGGATCCTGTACATTCCTTCTCCCTAAGAAGTATCACGAGTCTATCATCGCAATTAAAGACTTTAGGCTGTTTATAGACTGTTTTTATATATGTTAGTGTTCAGGCTAACTCATGCCCACCCCAACGCATCTCACCATATTTGGTTTCAGGCAGGTGGCTATCATGAGTTTGAACCAATAATCTCAAAATCCCTTTAATTTTGCCCTGGACTATTTGGCCCATTTTCCAATTTGACTCTTATATATGCTTGGAATTTTCCTCATTTGTCTTGTAAAGGAATACCAAATGGAACTCGGGCAGCATGTAGAATATCTTTTCGAGACAACGTCATTGGTTTTAGTACCTTGAAGAAAGACGGACTAATGTAAGACCTAACAGTTTTTGGTGATCTCTTTCATATATGCACACAAAGATCTTGAGACTTGGTATTCTCCTTAGAGTAAGAGCACCAACTAAGGAGCTGATGGTGAAGGAACTGGGTTGAATAAGCTTCCAAAGCCTAGTGTTTTGGTTTAGAGAAAGAACAGTGTTATCAAGTTATGCTAAAAGGGAGGGCCACTGCTCTATTTCTCTGTCCTAAACGGTTTCGTTAATAAACAGGTTAAAGAATTCAAGTTGGAGTTCACGGGATTTTCATAGTAGAATATGGCTCAACACTCTGAAGTGCCCAGAAAAATCCTTACCCTATCTACATTAGTCTTTTGACTGTATTTAAGAGTAATTTTGTTTAAATGTTTGAGTTGTTTTATGAATCATGAATATATATTAATATTTATAAAAAAAAAAGAAAGAATTACATCAAGTTAAACATCCAAGTGTGTAGATTTAGAAATTTTATGGCCATTACTTCCTTTATATTGATAGATATTATGAAATCTCTTTTTCAGGATAGCGTACGGACTGAAACTTATAGGGCAGCAATCATGCAGCATCAGAGTTCTATTGCTGGCAAAGTAATATTTCTTTTCTGGTTATAAAATCTGTTTCTTTGTCACACATTTAATGAAATAGTTTCTTATCATAGTTTTCTGTTTCTTTCCCTAATAAAAGAATTAGAAATTTTCATCCATAATTGAAAGGTTACATGTGGATAAAGAAAAGACATCTTTCTTTAGAGAAGACACAATCCACTAGAAATTTCAAATAATATGTTTTATGGCATTTATCCACAATATCTTCGCTTTACTTCTAGATTTCATTCCACGAAGTAGCTGATTGACCTCTTATCTCTGATGCCCAAGAAACACCAAAAACTCTGAAAATATATTCCAACACTTGCCACGTAATGGATGTTTACTAAATTGAATACAGGTTGTAATGGATGTTGGCTGTGGCACTGGAATTCTCTCCATATTTTGTGCTCAAGCTGGTGCAAGGCGGGTGAGCTATGCTGTGTCTAAATGTGTATTTTTTTTTCAAATATTTTAATGGAATATAATTTAAAGTAATACCTGGACTACCTTTCCTAATGGTGGACCTGAGGTAGTTGCATTTTTTAATATTGGTTGAATTTATCTAGATATCTCTCTCTAGAGTTCTAGACATCTCTCTTTTAACTCTAATTCCCTCAAATTCAGTTACCAACAGTCCACTTCATTGTTTCTTTTCCATTAAAGACTACTTAGTTATTAGAAAATGAAAAGTTTACGTGGAATATGAGGGAGTTCCCGTTCCTGTCAAAGCTTGTTATGTTTTTAGTTTCTGAACTTTGGGCAGAGAAGTATAAAGAACCAAAAGTATAAAAAAGGTGCAAATGGTGTTAGATCATCTTCCTTTTTGTCAGAATTTAGTAATTTTTTATGGGGCCATCCTCCTTTTTGGCTTGTGAATGGTTGGATGCAAGAATCAAAGTTTGTAAAGTTGGTTGAAGGCTGGTGGGCAAGATCAGTGTTTGGCGGTTAGTGGTTGTGTTAGGTAGGATTTAGGCTAATGCAGAAACTAAAAGGTTTAAAGGTGTTTATAAAATATTTGAGTACTAAAAAGAAGGAATGCGCTTTTAAAAGTAAGGCAAAATTTATAAAAGGAGTAGAATTGATTGTGATCAAGCAGAGGAAGAAAGATCTTTACTAGCTTGTGAAAGGGAGAAGAAAGTGAAGATTAAGTAGGAATTTCAAGAATGGTGCTTAAAGAAGAAATAAGGTTTTTTTTTTTTTTGGTTAAAAAAGAAGAAATATGGGTTTCACATGTGACTAAGCTATATTTGATCCATCCATCGATTCTTCTTCAGCTTTTATATCTCCTTTCCCCTAAAAGGTATTTACAGCCAAGAGCTCTCTTCTATTGAAATTTTTTGAAACTAGACTTTGTTAAACTTTTTCAAGATTTATTTAAGATTGGTCAATTGATATCGAGTTTGAAAAAGCATTTTATATGTTTGATGAAAGAGGAGAAAGCTTAAATGGTGAAGGTGAAAGACTTTTGGCTATATTCCTAGTAACATGTATGCATCTACATACTAATTACAACGAATCTCACAAAAACGTCTAACAGTGGTACTTCTTTCTGCAAGTTCTAAATGTCAACATACTTTTCTTAAAGGAAGACAAATATTGGACCTGGTATTAATTGGATCTCGTATCCGAAAACTGGCAGTTCGCCCTGTCAATCCTCCTGGGCCCAAATAACTCAATTTTCTCCCAATTCAGTAGGTAGAAAGTATAGAGAGAAGAGGGAAAGATGATGGGCTATTGTAATTACTTTTGGTTGGTAATGTGTATGGGTAATGTGTATGATATGGTTGAAAGTTTGCATAGTTGATATAAATTTTCTATTTTCTACAACGGAGAACAAAGAAGAACTTTATTAGCAGCATAGTTTGGAATTTTATTTTACAATGAAAAGTTAGAGGGAAGTCAAGATCACATTTCTTTTTTTTCCATTTTAGCTGCATATGTTGGAACTTCATTTAGCAGCCTTAGTGTTGGAGTCTTGGGGGAATTCCCCTTCTATTTCTGTGGGTCTCTGTTGGTCTTTGAGAGGTAGGTGAGGGAGGTTGCTGGTTAATTTTTTGCTAGGGGATGTCTGTTTCATGCAGGGGAGGAAAGACCTTCATTCTTGGGCCTCGAACCCCTTTTTGAGTTTCACCTGTAGTTCCTCTTTTATCTTTGAAATTCGAAATGTTCCGTAGCTCTCCCTTAACACCTCATTGCTCTCCTTCTGCAAGGAAAAATTCTGAAGAAGATAAAGTTCTTCACTTGGTAGGTTTAGCAGAGAAAAGTTAATACCATGACGTATTCAGAGATATTCTTCTTTGTTGTTAGGCCGCCCTCACTGGTGTGTCCTCTACAAAAATGTTTCTAAGGACATTAATCATATACTGTGGAGTTGTCAGTTTGCCCAACATATTTGGAATTGGTTCCTGGAGGTTTTTGGGGTTTCTTGGGCTGGTAATAGGGATTGCAAGGCGATGTTGGAGGTGATGTTGTTCCCTCCTTTTTGGGTCATATGATGTTGTTCCCTCCTTTTTGGGACATAGGGATCCTGTTATGACGGACTTGTTTTTTTGCCATTTTGTGGATTATGTGTATTGAGAGGAATAACATAATTTTTAGGGGAGTTGAGGAGGTCTTGAGGGAAAATTTGGGAGTTGGTTAGATTTAATACCTCTTTTTGGATTTTGGTTTCTAAGGCTTTTTGTAGTTACTAGTTAGGTGTCATTCTTTTGGATTGATGTCTGTTCTTATAGATGGATCTGCTTTTGTTGGGCTTGTTTTTTTGCATGTCCCACATATAGTCTTTCGTTTATTCTTAATTAAAGCTAGGTTTCTCGTTTAAAAAAAAAATCTTGATTTGTTAATTGGATCTGGTGTAACAACTATTATTTCACAACAGTCTTTAATGCTTATTGTATCTCTCTTTGTTTTCAGGTTTATGCAGTTGATGCAAGTGACATAGCAGTGCAGGTACTATTCTAGTATGATATTAATATTTCAATTATTATTATGGTTGTAAATAGTATGCTTCTGTTTGGGCTCTAACACCAAAGAGTTTCCAGCTACCACTGTCTTCATTTTTGCTTCCTGAAAAGTCTTTTTGTAATATCCCTCACCTAAGTTAATTTTATTCACAATTATCCCTTATTACATGTATATATATTATATTTTCCATTTCTACTAGTAGATATTATCCAAAGGAAACAACAGAGTTACAGAAGTGTTGTAGCATTGGAAGTTCTTTGGGGATAATAGAACGATAGGGTTTATGCTATGATTTTTTGATCTTGAGAAGTCGTAATTGATAATTCAGTGACTGGAATATTGGAACCCTCCACTGCTTATAAATGAAATAGTTGATGGTGTGGACTATCAATATTTTGTTTCTTGTAATTTTTTTTTTGGGGGATAGGAAACAAATTTCATTGATATCATGAAATATACAAAAAAAACCCTATCCAATGAAGTTACAAAAACTTCTCCATTATGGCGTGGCCTAGTGGTCAATAAGATTAAGGGCTAATGTAAATAGCAAAGAGTTTAGAGGGAATGAGTTCAAACGATGGTGGCCACTTACCTAGGATTTAATATCCTACAAGTTACCTAGGCAACCAAATATAGTAGGGTGAGGTGGTTGCCTTGTGAGATTAGTCAAGGTGCTCGTAAGCTGGCCCTGACACTTACGAATATAAAAAAAAAATTACAAAAAACTTCTCCAATTGGATATGAGAGAATTCAAATTGTAACTATTGAAAGGATTTACATTTTTGCACCAAGATAAAGCCAAAAAAATAATAGTCTATCAATCGTTGGAACTAATGTTCAGTATCCTTGAAAATTCTGGAGTTCCTTTCTTTCGATATGATCCAAATATAAGACCGTTGATGTTCATCCAAAGAGTAGCCTTCTCTTGTAACTTTTTTTAATGGAATAGGATGGCTACTGTGCATAAGATTTAATTTTTAATCGAAGTTTTGAAAGAATAGATAATTTTAAGGAGTTGGTATGAGAAACTTATACATATTTGTTTTTATAAGTAATGGATGAAATGAATTGAAAAAATTCAACAATTACTCCTCAACAGAGGTTTCCTTCTGTTGGGGTGTCTTTTTGTAATCTCCTTTCAGGTTTATGTAAATTTCATTTTTATCAATGATCTTTTTTGTTTCAATTGTATAAAGAAAATTATTTTCCACTTCTGGGGGCTTTTTTCTTCTGTCATGTTTAGAAAGATGTAGCTTGTGACTTTTCATATATTACTGAAAAGTTTGTGTTTCTTGTAATAAAATTGTATAAAGAAAATATATCTGTTAAGACTTTTAATTTTGCATGGGTCTCCCCACTCTGGTTGCCTAAGAACGACCGTTATCATTTGATCAATGTTTCAAAACTTTTTTGTGTCAACTTTTCTTTATCCTTTTTGTGTGCGTGCGTTTTGATGTTAACTATACAAGGTAGGAGGTTTTTGGTATAAATGAGTGGAATATGAGTTAACCATCCGTTTCAGAGTCTTGTTATTTTGAGTATGTCATGAAGAACTGAACCCTATTGAGCAGTACATACCATCATGTTTGATGTTGCTTTTGCATATTCTTTAACCTTTTCCGTGTTACATGCATTTCTTTTTGTTTTAACTCTCCACATAGATTTCGTGGCCTATCTACTTTGTTCTTACAAATTCTTCTTTTGATCTATTATAAATGAGAATCCTTTTGCATGTAAAACACAGTTTCATTCTTACGATGCATATTTCAGTATCTGATCCATGTTTAATTGTCATATTATTTTTTTTTTTATAGTATGTAATTTTATTGAAGATCCTAGTTAGACATCTATGAATCATGCCAGAAGCAGAATTTGATATTACGTCTGAGTTGATTTTGTTTTCTTTACAGGCCTCAGATGTTGTTAAGGCTAATAATCTGTCGGATACAATCGTTGTATTGCATAGTAGAGTTGAGGTGAGCTCTTTAAGTTGCAAATGTCTCTTTGCTCCTATTAGGTTGCTTTGAGTCTTCACTAATCTAAAATTGACCTGTTTAAAATGTTCTATTATTTGAAAAAGAAAATAATGATTGGAGTCCTGTCTTGTAATGATTGACTTCTTGCTTCAGGCCATTGTTTTGCACTTTTATTTTTTAAATTGGTTAAGAAAAGGTTTCTATTTTAATATTTTTTGAAAATGTGGGAATATCAGGAGGGCAATCTTCGACTAATGGTGAAAATAATCTCTCTGTTTGTGTTTCAAAAAATTAAATGGTGAAAATAATCTCTCATTAAATTTATAATTAGAGATTTAGATTGAATGATAAAGAAGTACAATTACTTGTATTTGGTTACTAATTTTTTAAAAAATTTACTCGGTTCACTTATTTTCTACTTCTTCTGTTGTGTTAGTATCAGGTTATTATCATGGGGAACGGACATGGGATTGAAATTCTGAAAAAAAAATTAATTTGTAATTTCGTTGACTTTCTAGAGGTTTTTCCTGTTGTATATTTCGTTTGATGAATGAAAATTGAAATGATTTAATTTTTTGAAATGATTGATGGTTATGATACTACTATTAATAAATGATAATGGAAAAGTTACTCGTCAAGTTTACTGGATTATTGAATATCTCCTTTTCCCCTCCTAGCTATTTATCTTTCATTCTTTCTTTTCTTCCCCTTCTTCCCCATCATGATACGAGAGTGATATTTCTTACCAGATCTGACAATTACATTCTTAACTTTTTCCTCCTAAAACCATGCAGGATGTTCAAATTGATGAGGGTGTGGATGTTATAATTTCTGAGTGGATGGGATATATGCTTTTATATGAGGTGATTATGTCCATCAACTTGTAAAGCTTGAACCTGTTATAATTACCTTACCTTAATGCTTTTTACAAAAGATATATTTTTACTTTATACTCTTTATTGAGTAGTGGGGTGACTGGCTATTGCAGAGCATGCTTGGAAGTATAATTTATGCCAGAGATCGGTGGTTGAAACCTGGAGGCCTTATACTACCATCAAATGCAACAGTATCTTGCCTTTCTTATATTATCTTCACTTTTGATCTGTGTAACTGTGTAATACTGGTGGCAAATTTTTGTCCCTTTATGCTTGTTACTTTCATCGACTTGGACGATGAGATGTGTCAACTCTCTATCAGCATATATATTACCTATTTTTCTGTAGAATCTCTGAGTGGTTCAGGTATATTTTTAATGTGAAATGGAACTTTCATCAAGAAAGATACAAGCAGTGAAAAGAACAGCAAGAACTATCAAAGTTGGAAAAAACTTGAAATGATCAGCATACCCTGTACAAAATGAAAAGATTTACGGAAAGATTTCTCCTTGCATGTATAACCTCCACATCCTAAGAAATAAATAAGACAAAAAAAAGAAAAGGATAGTGCTAAAACCTCGAGTAGTTGGATACTTGGAATCAAAGCTTGTTTTGTACTCTGTGTGCACGTCTGTGCTTCTGCCTGTGCATGTGCTTGTGTTTTGTTTTGTTTTGTTTTTTAAACTCGAGTACATCAAAGATTTTTAACTTCCCTACCTTTATGGTGCTGATTTTATCTGTCTTGCCCACAGTTGTACATGGCACCTGTCACTCACACCGATAGATACAGTGCGAGCATTGATTTCTGGCGCAGTGTATATGGAATTGATAGTAAGTACATGTTGAAGCTACAAGTTTCATATCCTCTTGTTATTTAAATGTGTTCGTTTTGAACTCTTGTATTTAGTTATAAGTTACGACATAGGTTTTGTTTTCTGTTGTCTCAGATGTTTATCTAGAGGTTATTATTATTATTATTTTTTTTTTTATATAGATGACTTGTTTATCTAGAGTTATTTATACTTGGTTGAATATTTAGGTACTGTAATTGGATCTGTTAAATTAGTGAGAAGACTTTCTTCTCTAAACCTACAGCTTCATGGTAATGGTAAAATAATTAGATCTTGTGCCATACACTATCTAATCTTATGAAAAGTTATCCCCTTCCTCCTTATAAATATAAATATATATTATTCCCTACAGCAAATTTCAATTGACTTGCACGGGCATTAACGCTGATTGCGACAATTAGGCTTTTGCCACATAAGTCTGACTTGATGGACATATATAAACTTGGTTCCATGGCATGTTCCAGTAGTAAGAACTGGTCTGCTTCTAGCACAGCACGAAATAAGAACATTATAACATGGAAAAAGTATAACATACTTCACTTACTATTGGAATTATTATGTCAGATATCCTTGACTATAGTAAGCAATATGTATCATAGAGTCGGATCTGTTAAGCATGAGGAGATCCCGTTTTCTCCATACACCAGTAGTGAGCAGTACATCGCCATTTTTTTCTATGATGTGATATATGCATTTTCAAATCATACAGATTTCCACTTTAGATGCAAGCTTAACGAAGTAGTCCCCAGAGTTTTTGTTGCTTTTTTAAGCAGAAAAGGATAGGTCTTGTAGTTTTAAAAAGTCTAGATCCATGGTAGAGGAAGAAACATATATAGATGATAGATCCTTTGAGTATAATTGTATCCTTTTCTTAAGTTTCACTTTTCTTCTGTATTGTTTTTCCCCTCTAGCTTCTTGTGCTTATCTATTATTATTTAAATAATAATCCTTACAGATCTTGTAAATTTATAAATTATACATTTTTCTTTGGCATATAGTTTATACTAATGGAGGAAGTTGTTCCTGTTCATTTGTTGCTTCCCATTGTGTTCTTATCGATAACTATCATTCTAGTTGCTCATAATATATAAATTAAACTCTCTCACTTTCTCTCTCTGGTGCTGGGGGGAGGGTGTATATGCAGTGTCAGCAATGTTGCCATTAGCAAAACAGTGCGCTTTTGAAGAGCCATCCATTGAGACAATATCAGGAGAGAATGTTTTGACATGGCCAGAAGTGGTGAGGATTTTAAGTTTCGTTGTTTTTTTAGGTTTGATCATATAAATCGTGAACCAGAATTCATATCACTAAAAATGGCAATTAGGTTCACAAAACAACTTGGAATTATATAAACATGGAATGAATACTACCAAAAGAAGTGTTTCCAGCAACCTTCACCCTTTTATACTTTTCTAGTTAATGATACTCTTGGAGATAGTAGTGATTTCTATGAAAATATTGCCTTTTAAGTGTCAATAAAAACAAAATGAACCCTCTTGTAGTGCATTAGTGAACCTGGTTGAATAAGCTGTTAGCTGATTAGCTTCTTGCCGAAACTTTAGTGGAGCCTTCACTTAGGGAGTCACTTAGTTGTCATGAAAAGTTTTCTTGTAAATATCTCCCATGCTAACTTGGCTGGCAGGTGTATAATTTATTATTATCTTCAATGAGAAACCAAGCTTTCATTGAGAGTAAATGAAAGAATATACAAAAGGCATAAAAAAAGGCCCACGAAAGGGGATCTTTCTATAAGAACAAACCTCAATCCAAAAGAATGACACCTAACTTGTAATTACAAAAAGCCAATAGACATGGAAACTCTTGTAATTACAAAAAGCCAATAGACATGGAAACTCAAAGAGAGGTATTAAATCTAATCGGCTCTCAACCTACCCCAAGACCTCGCAACTCCCCTAAAAATTGTTATTTTCCTTTCAATCCAAACCACCTGCAAAATGGCAAAAGAAAGGAGCCTGCCATAATAGGAGCCCCACAAAATTATAATCAAATTTTTTAAAGAGAAAAAAAAACACAAGCATTACAAGGGAGCTTACGAGGCATCAATCGACCAATGGCTCCATAGGGATTTAGGAAAGATGGATTTTTTGGTCCTTTCTAGGGACGTGTGTGTTTGTACCAGCTTGCGCATACTTCAATTATTCTCACCGGATAACCTACATTTAGTTGCCAAGGTAACTCGTGAGATATTAAATTTTAGGTAGGTAGTTACTATGGTTTAATCCCTCTAAGCTCTTTTACTATTTACATAGATTTTTATTGACCACTACACCAACCCATGATGGTTAAAAGATGACCTCTTTTTTTTGTGGGGGGGGGGGGGGGGGGGGGACTCTTCATTAAGAAGGATAACAAAAAAAAGAATAGAGAACAACCTTGGACAAGACGTTCCTCTCCCCAAAGAACACTACACGAGAAAATCTCTCAAATCCTGAATGATCTGATAGAGGCTGTAATTACAAAAGAATTTCTTGTTTCTACGACACCAATAAGATGCCGTAACATGAATACTATTACAAAAAGAATCAACAGAATTAGCCTTATCCTTGAAAGAACGGAGGTTCCTTTCCATAAGTCCAACCAATGATGGAAAAGAGAGTGGAGCAACTCGACCAAAAACTTTATTTGAGAAATTTAGTTGAAGAATATTTGGTTTTGAAAGAAATACTTCATTTGATTAGTTACTTGAAAGGACATGGAGAAATAGAGTAGCGATTAAAATCATCTGTTCACCTTTACAGGTCAAGCATGTTGACTGCTACACAGTTTCAATTGGCGAGCTTGAGACTGTCACAAAAAGCTACAGGTTCAAGTCAATGATGCGAGGTAAAGCTCTCTCACCATTGTTGCCACTTGACTTGTGTATTTATATACATTCATGCTTGGACTTCTGTAGCCTGTTCATTTGGTTGCATATCTTATCGGGACATGGTAGAGAATTCTTATAGCCTTCTAGGTTGTGTTGTTTACATATAATGTAGAGTTTGGACCTCATGGGCGTTGCATTAATTAGAAAGACCAAACGAGTATATTTTAGTCATGGTTCATTATTAGTTCGTTCATTTTCACAGAGTGAAGTAATTTTTTTTCATGTCACAGATCCATTTTTCATACTGTTTATTGGTAGTTTTTCCCGTGGTATATTATTCTTCAATTTTCATTTTGTACTGGTGCGATTAAAAACTCTTTTTAATTTCCAGCTCCGTTGCATGGTTTTGCTTTCTGGTTTGATGTGGAGTTTTATGGGCCTGCTACTGCCATCCAAGGTCAAATACCATCGAATCCTGATGATAATCAAGTTAATGATGGCAGCCAGAGAAAGAAACGTGCAAATCCAAATGAAGCACTTGTACTGTCCACTGCACCTGAGGACCCTCCAACCCATTGGCAGCAGGTCCTTTACATGTTAATATTTTAAATATTTTTGAAATCTTTCTCTGCATGACTGAAGGTTTTAATTTCTTCTATTTATCATTTATTTTTTTGTGTAGTAAACAAGATATATTAAAGTAAAGATAATATTTACAAAAAAGAGAATGGACGAAGAATCTTTTAACTACGCAGAGATATAAAATTAAAAAATACAACCTTTTCATCTAGTGTACGTAGATACAAGAGTAAGTCCAAGATCTAAAAATTGAACACCTTTTATCAGCAATCGGATAGGACTCTAACTCAAACTACTTTCCAATATATTTGTATTTTAAAATGCTTATTCCTTTCCAACCGAGTAATGGAAAATCTACAAGGACTAGAAGATTTATATCTATCTCAGTATAGAACAACTTACCAATTTCCCTAACTTAGGAGAAACAAGCTTAATTTAAAAGATCATAAATTGTCAATGGAATATAAATTTTGAAATTGGCCACTGCTTCCTCATTGATATCTTCTTGATTTTTCAAGGCTAGCAATTTTAGGACATTTAATACGTTGCATGAGTTCTTCCGATTGAAGTCATTATAGAATCCTTTCTGTCATTTCCTTCAATGCGATTATAATGTTAATTTTTATAGAATCCTTTCCGTAATTTACTTTATTGCAATTACAGTGTTAATTTCTTATAGAATCCCTTCTGTAATTTACTTGGTTCTTTTTGGCTGTTTAATCCTTTTTCCAATTACTTTAGGAATTTTTATCCTTGAACATTTTTCTTCCTTTTCATCTATCAATGAAAAATTTGTTTCTAGTTAAAAAAAAATTTACTTCATTGTTATTAGGGCCTGAATTTCTTATAAGATCCCTGCCGTAACGTGCTTTGTTGTAATTACAGTGTTAATTTCTTATAGAATTCCTTTCGTAATTTTTTTTTTTGCATGTGAGCCCTCAAGGGGCAGCCTAGTTGAGAAGGGTTTGGGATCTCTAACCGGCTTAGAGATCTCAATTACGAACTTTCTGGTGAGCTTAATACTAAAAACTCTTGATATCTCACGGGTCCGGACCTTGGGCAGTCGCAAGTGCTCTTGGACATAGGGGTGCAAAACTCTGACTCCCAATTATCAAAAAGTTATTTATATATATTTTTTTACTTTCTCAAGGTCAAAGGTCCAAACTCACCCCACATTTGTTGTACCTAAAAAAATCATTTGACCAGCAAATGGTTAGTTAACTTTCTGGCGTTGTGTGTTGTTCTTTACAATATTATGGTCTCATAAATTTCTTCTTTTCAATCTTGTTTACTTTTTGCAGACATTAATCTACTTTTATGACCCATTAGAGGTTGAACAAGACCAAATAATTGAAGGCTCAGTTACTTTATCACAAAGCAAAGAAAACCGTCGGTTCATGAATATTCGCCTTGAATATGTGTAAGTTATATGTCATACATTTATTTTAGCAACGTTTTCTCCAGCCACTGCTTTGATATGCATCCATCTCATTTTGGTTTTGATATTTGATCTTGCAGTTCTGGTGGGCGGTCCTTTGTAAAAGAGTCGGTGATGCGATGATATCTATTCTTTGCTTTGTTTCTTGATGTGAAGCCTCAATGAGTCTTCTCAAGGTTGACCTTCCTGAAACGGTAATTTTTCAAGCAACTCTAGGAATTACTGCTCAACTAACATTTTTAGAATTTGAAGTGTCTTGAAGCTGCTGGTCTGGTTGATTACATACCAGAAAACCTTAGAGACAGTTGACTGCTGACCGTGTTTGTTTACGATTGCTTGATTAGCTTTCTTCTTCATATTGTCTCTCCTTGGTGAAAGATGTAGGCTAAGTTAGATACAGGGCTCCATTAAGAATTCTTATTCTTTCTTGTAATGCTACTTTGAGATGACAATTATAGGTCAAGTGATGGATCTGATTCAAATTTTCGATCATGTAAGAGAATGTAGAACTCCCACCATTTATTTTTTAAATGACAAGTTCATATTGTCTCTCTTTTATCTTCTAGCTTGTACTCCCTGCTATTCAAAATATCTCTCAGATCGACAGAGTAGCACACGAGCTTGCTCGTTGCTAGTGTTCGAATTCTATGTGTGAAGCAAAGTTTGTCTTTAGGTGGTGTTAATGGTTCAATTATTGGGAACTCGTGCATGTCTTTGATGCATATACTTTAAATTTTATATCTATGGTTTTAAAGAGCATCATCCAATTCCATGCCATCTTTTTAGTGTATCATTGATTTCATTTTCTTCTTGTAAAAGTAGAAAATGACACAAGATAGGTGGGCAGTTGTTGGTCTGTATTATCAATCTGGGGGACAGCAAGTGGATTTGTGGGATGGAAGTATGCCACACCAGAAATTGCTCTTCCACTTAACACCACAGTTCATAATTTTCTCCAAAAATTTCACTTTTCAGGGACAACTTGAGGGCATGCTTGCCTGTAAAGTCTTTGATTATTTATTCTTGTGATCAGGAAGATGATAAGTTCTGTTTTCTGATCCCATTTTTAGTATGTTTTCTTGTTGGTTAGAATACATTTTGGGAATCCCTATAGTTAAAAATCTTATTGTAACTGAGCCACCTTTCATTTTTGGTTGGTGTAGGTTCTTTTTCCTTTTTTATTTTTTTTTGTTAGTTGGGAGATTCGAATTCACGACGTTCTTAGTTTGAGACAAGTGTCAGTAGGTTATTGTTATATTTTTAAAACATAAACTGTATCGTTACAAACAAAAGTAACAGTATAATAGACGGCTATAGTTTTAGAATAATGTATCTTTTTTGCTCTTGAAATGGGAAAGATGATGGATTTAATATTACTAGCATGTAAGTTTTGAACCACACTACCTTTGACCTTATTGCATTGAAAAAATGTCTTTTATTCTTTTGGGTTCTGTTTATATAATTGCTTGAAAAAAAATTTGCTTTCATAAGTGCTTTTTTTAATAGAAGGTATTTGCGGTGACTTACTTTTGGTTGCTAAAAAATGGGTTTGTTTGTGATGCAA
Organism: Momordica charantia; assembly: GCF_013281855.1. Classification (NCBI taxonomy): domain Eukaryota; kingdom Viridiplantae; phylum Streptophyta; class Magnoliopsida; order Cucurbitales; family Cucurbitaceae; genus Momordica; species Momordica charantia. The sequence goes on along the minus strand of NW_028275162.1, from coordinate 22,195,026 downwards.
ACTTTTCCAAATGCTTTTTATTGAAAAGGCTAATACCATTCATTACAATCATTTTTTTGGTTAAAAAATATTTTTGGTTAATGTGTTTTCGTTAAAGTAATGATTCACTCTCTAAACTTTATTTTGTAAATGATTTAATTCTTACGTTTTAATTTGGTAATAATTTAGTTCTGAATTATAGTATGTGACATGTTTGCCTAAATTTTAGACATTTTTTTCAACAATTTTGTCCCTATGTTTAAACTAGTTTCAGTTTAATAACAATTTAGTCCTACTTTAAGTAAAATTTTAAACTATATTGTATATTAATGATAATTGTTATTATTTTAAAAATAAAAAGATTAAATCAATACCAATTAAGGTCTTGTTTACCTACCCGCAATCGTAATCAATGAATCGTAATGAAAACTTTGATTCCATTTGATGGTGCTTATCAAATTGTAGGAATGTAATCAAATGGTGCGACCCACCTCAAACTTCGTTATAATGAAAAAGTGTAATCCCATTACACTCCTATGTACCACTTTTACAATTTCTCTCTCATCTACGGATTAGATCCATATAATTTTTTAATTAGTTTTTTTTATACTTTGATAATTTCTTCTTCATTTATACTCCAATTTTTATTAGTTGATGTGATTTTATTATATAATATTAATATTAATTAATATCAATAAAATTTTTAAACATAGATTATTACTTTTAAATATTAGAATTATAAAACTTAATAATATGTTTTATTAAAGTTTGGTTGTTCTAATAAAAAAATATTTTATTTGATGTAATTTTATTTTAATTATTCATTATGTATTAATATTAGATAAATTGTTACAATAAGATATATTAACTATCAATAATATAGTAATAAATTAAATTAAAATTTATTATTATTGTAATTTAAAAAAGATTTTAGCACAATAATATATTTGTAATTGGCTAAAAAGGAGAAACGGGTATATTAGTAATTGTTATATATCCGATTCCGATTTCGATTCCAGACAGTTTTAGTAAACAACATCAAAGGAATTCTGATTACGATTCCAGAAAAATTCTAATAAACAACATCAGTGGAATAACATTACGATTTCGATTGATTTCATTACGATTGATTTTTATTACGATTGCGGTTAAGTAAATGTGGCCTAAATGTAACAGACTAAATCATTATTTTTATAGAAATATTGGGACAAAAGGTGGTCAATTTCTTTTCCACTTTCAAAGTTGCACTCAATTAAAAGAGTTTTATTATTATTTTTTATTATTTTTTTGAGTACCAAAAAGTTGTATTTATATGTATGGACAAACAAAGATTATTTGGCTTCTCTTTCCTAAGATTATTTTAATATCATATTTTCAAAAAGTACATTGAAATTGTTGTATTGTAATTAAATTGAGAAATAGTATAGTTATCCCTAATGCCACATCAAGCCAACAAATTTTTGGACTTCACAGATAAAAAATTGATTTTCTGAAAAATGAAATTGAATTTATTTTTTCATTTAAATGATTGAAAATTGGAAGGGTGACACTTCTGCCAAAATTTTAAAGAAACATATTTCTTTTCCGTGAGAAGCAATATTGAACGTAAACAATTAGGAGTCGCAACCTCAACATTTACATTTTAAAGTGATTAAGGTACTTATTTTCGATCATAATTTCGTTTCAAATTCCTATTCTCACATTATTAAAAAATTAAGAGTTGTATTTTGGGAGAAACTTTATATTTTTATTAAGTAAATGACAAAGTAAAATGTAATATAGAAAAATTTACAAACAGAATCTAACTAAAATGGGAAGAATAATGACTAATAACTAAAAGATAAAAATATACTAATTTCTAACCCAAATAAAGTAATATCAAATAATACAAATCTAGGGTGATTATAAACTACCAAAAAAATCGTCAACACAAACTCAGTTCAGGTCAAATGTTTGTTACTTGATTTTGATTTTGATTTTTTTGGTAAAACAAATTTGGTGGCGAGAAATTTGAATCTTCTATCGCATGGAAAGAGGTAAATATATTTACTATTTAACGCTCATATTGACTAACAAAATTATTATTAACAAGCAATATCAACTAATTAAAGCATTAGTAATCTCGTTAACATGAACACAGTTCAATTAGTTAAGATATATATCTTCAATTAAAAAGAGACATTTTTGTTTGTATAAATTCCATGAAATATAATTTAGAGAAATCTTTCTTTCTTTTGTGAAAGAAATGGGGCTTTTGTGTTTGTTCCCAAAAGAATATAAAGTCAATTTTAATCATTCATCCACAACCCTACACTCTCAATAAAGCAAATGCATGAAGATTCACCCATACCATTGCAAATACTCTATCTCTTTCTTTCTAGTATATTCAAATTATCATTAAAATTACACTTTTTTATATAAAAAGCAAAACTTTTTTTTTTTAAATTAAATATAGTTGGGTTATTTTTTTTTTTTGGGTCCAAAAGTTGTTCATTTTCAGTTAATACTATTTGATGGGAAGAGTAGTTTTATAAAACTAGCATATTTAAATATGTTTCGTATCCTCCGCTCGATCTCTACTCATATTAAGGTTTAAAATATTGATGTCGGTAAAAACATCGAAGTCTCAATTTCATGAAAATGTCAATATATATTTCTGGAAAAAATTATAAAATATAAAAGTTATCATAAATATTTAACCAGTTTTAAATAAATTAAAAATTATTATATATTATCAATATTTTTGCAATGTCAATTCACCCGGACTATTTCGTAAGAATGTATACATAAAAAACTAAGATGTAAAATTTTATGCATGGAAACTACACATCAATGATCATTTATTAACTGTTTCTTTTTAAAATTATGCTGGTGAAGTATGAAAACAAAAGTATTTTCAAAATATTTCAAACTTTAGTTTTGAATTTGAAAATATTTTTTAAAAAATAGATTCAAAACAAAAGAATATAAAGACGAAAATTTATAACCTTAATTTCTAAAAGCAGAAAATCAAAAACAAAATAGTCACACCAATAACTCAATTATACTCTAAACCCCACAAACTCTCTTTTTTCCTTCTCATATTTCCCACACATAAAATCCCTCATTCTCATCATTCTCATGCCTGCAACCATGCTACCTTTTCTTCTGTTTCTTCCTCTTTTAACCGCCACCGTCGCCGCCACCGCCGCTTACCCGGTCACCCAACTGCTAAATGTCAAAGACATAACCAAAGAAACAGAATCCGAACCCACCAGACTACCAGAAGATCTCCCCCTCCATGAAAACTACCCTATTCATAACACCACCACTCACACTCAATGGAAGCTCAAGCTCTTCCACAGAGATAACCTACCCCTCAACTTCGATCCCGACCATCGCTGCCGTTTCAAAGAGCGTATGGAGAGAGACCTCAAAAGGGTCTCCTCTCTGCTCCGACAACTCTCCAACGACAGTAACGAACAGGTGATTAAGGATGGAGTGAAGAAGGAAGGAGGGAGACAATTGCCCGCCTTACTATATATAATATATTAAGTTTTCATAGTGTTCCTTCTAAATTCCCACTCATAAAGTGGGAATGTTACCTATGTAAAAAGTTAAAATTTTGTTTTTGCTCCTGCAGGTGACGGACTTTGGGTCCGACGTGGTTTCGGGCACGGAGCAGGGGAGCGGAGAGTACTTTGTGAGGATCGGCGTCGGCAGCCCGCCGAGGAGCCAATACGTCGTGATTGATTCCGGCAGCGACATTGTTTGGGTGCAATGCCAGCCATGCAGCAAGTGCTACCAACAGTCCGACCCGGTGTTCGACCCGGCCGGATCCGCCTCCTACGCCGGCGTCTCCTGCGACTCCTCGGTGTGCGACCGCCTCGACAACGCCGGCTGCAACGACGGCCGGTGCCGGTACGAGGTGGCGTACGGCGACGGCTCCTACACGAGCGGCACGCTCGCTCTCGAAACCCTAACTTTCGGGCGGGTCATGATCCGGAACATCGCGATCGGGTGCGGGCATATGAATCGGGGAATGTTCGTCGGAGCTGCCGGGTTGCTCGGCCTCGGCGGCGGCGCCATGTCGTTCGTCGGCCAGCTCGGCGGCCAGACCGGCGGCGCGTTCAGCTACTGCTTGGTGAGCCGCGGCACCGAGTCCACCGGGTCGCTGGAGTTCGGGCGCGGGGCGATGCCCGTCGGCGGCGCGTGGGTCCCCTTAATCCGAAACCCACGCGCGCCGAGTTTCTACTACGTCGGGCTCTCGGGTCTCGGAGTGGGAGGCACTCGGGTTCCAATACCCGAACAGATCTTCGAGCTCACCAATTTAGGGTACGGCGGCGTTGTGATGGACACCGGCACCGCCGTGACGAGGCTGCCGGCGCCGGCGTACGAAGCCTTCAGAGACACCTTCATCGGACTAACCGCGAACCTCCCTCGATCGGCCGGAGTATCGATCTTCGACACATGCTACGATCTGAATGGATTCGTGTCGGTTAGGGTTCCGACGGTGTCGTTCTACTTCTCCGGCGGGCCAATACTGACGTTGCCGGCGAGGAACTTCCTGATTCCGGTGGACGGCGAGGGGACGTTCTGCTTCGCGTTCGCCGCGTCGCCGTCGGGATTGTCGATAATAGGGAACATCCAGCAAGAGGGAATTCAAATCTCCATTGATGGAGCAAATGGATTTGTGGGATTTGGGCCAAGTATTTGTTAATTCACCAAAATTCAAAGGGCAAATCTGTCATTTTGAATACTCTTACATTCTTCTTCCACCTATGTAATATACATTTTTGTTTTCTTAATTAGATTTGAACTATCAACTAGTTGGAATCATCACTCTTGATGATATCGTATTGTAGTGTAGAATGTAATTTTTTATATCAAGTTTTTTCTTTGAACTTATGAAGATAGTTGAAACTTTGCTGATGAGAATATTGTACTTTTTGAAATGTTAAAGATATAGTCAAGTATGGTCCTGGTTGAGATTCAATAATTGTTTTTACTAAAAATACATCGGGAAGTTGTATAGTGTCACTTAGTCTTTCGTCAGTCATTAACAATAAAATTATATTACAAGAGGTTAGCGATCAAACAAAAGGTAATAATTAGAAAGAGATTAATTTTGAGTAAGCAAAGGTAATAATAATCAGAAGAGAAAGGGTCAAACATGGGCAATGGGAAAATGAAAGAAAAATGAAAGGGTGTAAAGTGGGTCAAAAAGAGTGGGGGAAAAGGGACGTGAATAAACAATTGGGCAGTAGAATAGTAGTTTTGAGTATGGTGATAGAATCCAAGGGACCCCTTTAAACTTTTGTACTAGAAATAATTGATCTCTCCCTCTCTCTCTCTCGCCATTTGTGAGTGTTTCGGTCACTTTACACACATCTCAACTAATCTCATAAGACAATCGCATGATCCTACTACATTTAGTTGTTAAGTAAACTTGTGGAATATTAAATTCGAGTCTTAAGTGGCTTGAACTCGTTCTCTCTCTATGTCGTTTATTATTGGTCTTTACTGACCATTGGGCCAACCTACATACTCACGAGACAACCGTCTGATCAAACTCTAGGATATTAACTCCGTCATCGTCGTCACTCCTACTCTCTCTCACAAATGGAATGATGAAGTAAGGGAGCCACCACTAAGGCAGACATGTGAAGGCATCACTGGGGTTCTGGTCTTGCCTTTGAAGTGCATTCAAGTAATGACTTTTGCAAAGCCATTTGCTTTTTCCTCTTTTTATGACATTGTGAGATCAAGATTGATTACTTTTGTCCCCTTTTCCCTTTAAATATGCCTTCCAAATTGAGTTAAAACAATTTTGAATTACAAACATTTAAATATTGACGCGAATGTTGAGATCTTAGTTTTAGGAAAATATCACTGTCGCTCACACTAGTGATACTGTTTTAATATTCTTTTTCTTTTTAATATTTCTTCAAATTTTTACGGTATGATGAAATTATTGATTGTAGTGCAAGACAAAGCCATAGAATATTTTTGTATCTTTGAAGAATAGAGATGAAGTTACCAATAGGCCACTTAATTCCCATGCTCACTTTATGTCCCAAAAAGCTAAAATTTGCCCATGAAATTTGTGAAAGGAGAAGGAATCAATTAAAGGCAATGTAAGCTTTAGTCAGGATCAAGGATCAATTTGGATATACTTTCATCTCCATGCATATTTTTTTCTTCGGGATAATAGTGATTGAAATGTGATGTCACTTTTACAGCCCAATTCTATGGAATAATAACACAATTTTACGTTTATACCAAATACCTATTTACATGATGTAAGAAGAATAATATTTGCCTACACCTTAGTTGAAGTTTAAATATTATTTTAAAAAGTGACATTTAAAAAAAAAAAGTGACCAATTTGATCTCTATTTGCAAAAATTTAACATAAATTTCACACAATTGAAACCCTTTAATACGGACTACATTTCAAGAAATTTAATGAATGAAATGTCATGCTAAAATTGTGATCGAAAGAAATGAGATAAAAATGAAAATGAATTGACCATAATAGTCGTTTTTTGAAACTACAAGACTAAAAATGGATGTTTTGGAAGTATGGGAACTAAAATAAACAAAAGTCGAAAATTTTGATATGGTATAACGTAATATAGTAAGAATTAATTAATATATTTCATTGGTCCAACATTTAAAAGAAACTCACCAGCTGTTGACATCTTTGAAAGGAAAAAAGTGGCCCATGATTTGATGTGCACTTAATGATTAGCTACTAAAATCCAAACCACAGCTTGACTAAATGGCTAAAACAATGGGACTCCAAATTTTACACCTATTAAGACAATGGTGTTTCTTTTACCATGGTTAGCTAGTCGCTAATATTACTTAAATAACGCATAGTGAGCTACGTTACATATAAAATAATACATATTTAAAGAGTATTCAAAATCGGAGTATTCAAGTATCTCAAGAGTTGAAGGAACTCCCCAAGCTAATAACAGATCATTATCGAAAGTTCGTAAAAAGGTTACATTATGATTGCTTGGCCCCTCATGGAACAATTTAAGGACCAATTGGACTAGTCCTTTCAAACAGCTCAAACAAGCCATGGTAGCCATTCATGTGCTTGCCTTGCGTAGCTTTTTGTAGATCATCTGTTGTTGAAGTTGATACTACATTAAGGATGAAAATAAAGGCGATAACGTTGCAAGATTGCATAATTTCATAAGCTCGATTGAAAATAAATGCAAGGGCAACATTACTTTCTCAACAAAAATATTGATGGTAATAGTATAAAAACCGATCATAAGCTTGGGATGCAATTTGTAGTTAAAAATCATTCATAAGCATGAACCATCTTCTAGACACTACTCATTGTCGAGAAATATGCTCAGCTAGTAACGATTGCAATATACAACATGGATCAAGGATGAATAAAAGGGTAGCCAACACGTATTCTCACGGTGATATCTATCCATTATGTACATGATCTTGGTGTATCCCCTTTAGGGGCCTTCTTGATTTGAATACACTTATTTTGTTTCTTATGAAAAAATAAATCTGAGTCCAGAAAAGTGTCAACTCATGGCCTTGCCCCCAATTTAAATTTGATGGGGCATTCTAACTAGTGAAGGCATGTGTTCATATTTGCCAAAAAGAATCTTGCTTGCATTTCACTGCTTGAAGAATCTTACCATTCTAGTGATAATTAAAAAACAAACAACATCTGACTAGTTTCTTTTCAATCGTAATATCAAAACGGCAAATGAAACATGAAATCCAATCTGGATGCAGAAAACTAGAGGCAAAATAGAGACACAAACCACTAAAATCCATTTTAGACAATTACAAATGATTCCTAATAACCCTCTTTCAGAACAATCACCCCCGAAGTTCAAACCAAATCAAGCAGACAAATAAAACAAGGGTGAGCAAATGAGAGTCAATGTCAAACCCCGATGCCTGGAGAGTTTTACAGCCAGGCCATGCCCCAACGAACCAGCATGTTGGACAAAAAGTAGAATAGAACAACCAAGACGACACGTGAGCTTATGTGGATCACCCGATCTAGTGGTCCAATGGTGCAGGATTGATCAAACTTGAGGTTCTAATTCTCTTAGCATGGGAGATACCGGCAAGTAGAAAGAATGCCCCAACTGTTGTAGGAAAAATCTATAGTATTCTGATACCATACAGTCATAGGGAGGTTTGACCCAAAAAGAAAAAGTACCCAAATAATATTTCATTCATAAATAGATATTCATGGAAGCCCCTGAACCAATATATTGGGAAATTACAATGAATAAGTCAGCAATAAGTTCCAAACAGCTAAGATATTTACATATGTATGTGATAGTAATATACCAAGTACAAATCCTGAGTTCAAATCTGCCTCATGTTCCCAATGTCAGATGAGTCTCAACAACATCAATTATTCATCAGTAACAGAGCAACTAGATAAGGTCAGAAGTATGAAATAACTGACCTAAACACGAGCATAGCCCTTTTCCTTGGGTTCACTGTACTACAGTTATGGTGAATTGATGACATCTTAATAGAAGAACACGATTGATCAGTGGTAAAATGTACCTTAACGTATGCCATCTTTGTTCCATCCTCTCTTCTTCAATCTTCAGAATTCAATAGTTGAGTTGCATATTCTCTAAGAAACCCAATGAAACCTGTAATATTTTATAAGCATGTGTCTTGCAATATGGACCTGGGCTTTCGTGAGAAGGTCATTACAGAATTTAGACGTAATGACAAAAGAGAGAAAAAGGCAACTAAAACTGAACATTTTGTATACAATAGAAATCAACTTGGATATTTACAAGCAGCCCTATCTAGAGATACTTCAGCGCTCGACTGAAACGCCGAAGAAGAAAGAAAAAGAAAGAGAGAAAAAAAAAGGGAAGATGGGGGACGGAAAAAGAAAATGAGGCTGCTAGGGCCACAAAAACTCATTTATGTTACCACTAGTATATGCTGACCCAGTCCATCCTGTGGGGCCAGTCTGGTGTGCCAAATAAATGCAACCAGCGTCTCTCGCCCTTAAATTATGAGAATCAGAAGTTATTCTGATCCCTACAAAATTTTTCCACAAGTGTAAGCTAATAAAACTTTGGAAGATGAAGCCAAAATGCCGGTTGACAATTCAAACCATAAAGAGATATCTGAGATCTTCTACTGTCAGGCGAGAAGCAGAACCTCCACTTTGATCTTCACCAAAAGCTGATGCAACCATTTTTCTCTTCTCTTCCTGCGGAACATTGGTCAGAAAGGAAAAACATCTTCACGTGAATATTATGTGCATATCTATTTCATTTTGTAAAGCACCAACCCAACCTCTAAACAAATGTTCAAAATGATCGAGTATCCAAAAACAGTCAGAATCAACAAATATTTTTGCTAACACCTGTATTATTTAATCATCAAATAAATCATCAAAGCTATGCAGAACCTTCAACTTCAACTACAATGACAATTGACAATTGACAACTTTTATTGAGGGACTTTTTCTTTTAACGTAGTCCAGGATTATAAAGTGAAGGATATCTAGATTACCATACGTATTGTGCAATAATTAAAGATACTCAAGTATCTAACATTGTATGATATTTGTAACTTGATAAACAATGTCATATACGACTTCTTGTATATCACTTCATGGTCATGTATCTAGACTATTGTAGTGTACAGTCATTCCCTAGGAGGGCATGTGGTGTGGATCACTTGTAGGCTTGTAGCAAGTGCTCATGACCACGAGGTCGAGAGACCATCAGTCATATATATGAAGCAGAAGTGTGTTTTTTGTCCCACAGAAGTTGAATTCCCAGGACATTGGGTTAGCCAAGGTCAGATAAGGACAGGATAAGAGTAATGTTAAGGTAGTCCTAGAGTGGAACGTTCCTGCTAAAGTAAGAAGGCCTACAATCTTTCTTAGATGGCTAATTATTACAAGAGGTTCATTGCAGGTTTATTCAAGGAAGGTAGCGCCTCTTACATATTTGTGGAGAAAAGACCGAAAGTGGAAACAGGAAAATGAACGTTACAAGGCATTGGATAAGTCATAAGCTAAAGAAGGTGATTGCATTAGAACCAAAGAAGGTGATGCATGTGACTCATGCATCTGTCTTTTGACAAACAAGTAACGAAATCAGCCAAAGTTGTGATCTTTTTCCTCCAGTAATGGACCATGATGGTTAGTTTAGTTGCTACCCTAGAAAGGTGTCCCAAACTCCCAATCTTATATCTCACATCAACGTGTCCATGTCATTGTATATTTGTCATGTGTCCACGTTTGTGTGGGTAGCAAGGAGATTTGGGTCTAAGCAACATCAAAGAGGTTTGAGATACCGTCATTTTCCCTCTAGTATGGGACATGATGATTAGTTGATATCCTATCCCAAAAAGGTGAACCAATCCAATCCTTAGATCTCACAGCGACGTGTTTGTGTTGTGTCGTATTTGTGTCACTTGACCATGTCAGCAGGGGTAGCAAGGAGCTTTGCATCTAGGCAACATCAAAGAGGTTTGGGGTATAAGCAACGTCAAAATAGGAAGAAACCAACCATCATGGCCGACACTGACAATGCAAAAAAAAAAAAAAAAAATAGCGCCCGTGCTTCCTAGCTTCTGACCATGCAACTCGGATAAGCTTCAATTAGCCTTTGACCATGCAACCCGGACAAACTTCACTGAAAAAATAGAAGGTGCAGCTATTGGAAATGGAATGGACATTTTATGGTGGAAAGCAACCCATCAGGCCGTTTCACAGTCAATTTAGCCTTCATGGCTCTCATGTCCCCTTCTCCTAAACTTAATTCAGCTACAGCAAACTTGATTTGGAATTTTAGAGTCCCAAAGAAGGTAAATTTCTTCCTTTGGACTTTGTTTTATAGAGGGATAAATACCGCAGAGAAACTTCAGAGGAAACTCCCTCACTGGACTCTTTCTCCCTCTGTGTGCACAATGTGTATGAGCAACAATGAAACAGTGGACCACCTCTTTCTCCACTGCCCTTTTGTTTCCAAAGCTTGGGGGTTTATAGCTTCTTTGCTATATTTATCTCTTTGCATTCCTAGAAGAATTGAGGATTTCATTGCTGAAAGTTGTGGAGGAAGGCAGCTCAAGGGCAAAGCGTGGGTTCTTTGGAATTGTGTGGCTCGGGCTCTTTTATGGTCGATATGGAAGGAACGGAATGGTCGGCTTTTTGAAGATAAGTTGATTTTGTTAGATTCTTTTTGTGTGCATAGTAAGCTTCTAGCTTCTTGGTGGGCTTTACTACACAAGAAAGTTTATTGTAACTACAATCTTCTTTTGCTTACAGCGTTGATTGTATAGAGCTTGGGGAGGGTTAGCTCTACCCTCTGCCTTTTGTTTGTATCCCCTTTTAGGGGTCTTCTTGATTTGAATACACTTATTTTGTTTCTTATCAAAAAAAAAAAACCAGTTATTTATACTTCTTTTGGATATAGTCATAAGCACCAAGGATATGAATGTCTAACTCCTGCTGGTTGAATCTATATTCCAGGGTTTGTAAATTCTTGTTTTGCTTTCAGCATAAATTTTGTGCATTCACAACCAACTATCATTGACATGTCACAAATAATTGTTTTCCTATTTTTACTGTTCCTTCACGTTAACCTAATTCAGGTCCTCTTCTTCTACCAGCCTGAGTATTTGTCCATCTGATCCTGTCTGTTAGTTCTTTATCTACCAGTAGTAATGCTTCCAACACTAGCAATGAGCCTGAACCAGTTACTTGTGTTCCAGCAGAGGTTGAGAAATCCCAACAGCAAGTTTTTTCTGATCCTGTCTGTTAGTTCTTTATCTACCAGTAGTAATGCTTCCAACACTGGCAATGAGCCTGAACCAGTTACTTGTGTTCCAGCAGAGGTTGAGAAATCCCAACAGCAATTTTTTTCACCAAATTTGAGACTCATTCCACGGCTACATGGAGAAAGTCTGGTTAAGAAGAAAGTCTGTTCCAGTGGAGGTTAAAGAAGTCTTGGAAGGTAGCTATTCTTTGGCTATTATGGTTTCTTTGGCAAATAACAAAGAATTTTGGTTCTTAAACATCTATGGCCCCACTAATTACAATGAAAGAAGGCATTGATGGAATGGAATTCGATCTACACATTCTTATTGTGGCATACCCTGGTGCATTGGTGGTGACTTCAATGCCATTAGATGGTCTGATGAAAGTTCTACAGGAGGAAGAAGACAGAAGGTCGTTCCTATTCGTTGGGACAGAACGCTATTGAGGATCAAGACAGAAAAAAGAAGGCTAACAAGGACCAAAACCACATCTAAGCATTTGTGTGGGTTTTCACATACCTTTTTAGTTTGTTCCTTCTGTATTTACTCCAAATTAGGGTGTGTATCCGTGAACATTTCTTTTTTTTTTTTTTTAAGAAACAGAGAATCAACTTTCATTTCATAAAAGTAGTGAAATATACAAAAGGGCTAACTGAGGTCACAAAAAAATCCTTTCCAATTAGAACGTATCCCTAAGGGAGTAATTACAAAAAGGTTTTTCTAACTTGCACCAATTGGATGCTGTGTACAAAATAAGATCAAATATAAAGTAGTGTTGTTTCTTTTCATTACCAATGAGTTCATTTCTTATTAAAAAAATTTGGCAAAGATATGCAACAAAACATAATTATAAAACTATACATATAGTGAGGAAGCACCAAGTAGAGGTAAACAGTCTAACTAGATTCCAAGATCATCACGACAAGAATCTGCCAAAAATCCTTTTGCTTCTTTTAGACCACAATTTCCAAAGAAGAGTCATCACTGCATTATTCTTGTAATATTTCCATTCAATAATTAAAAAGGAAAAACTTAAAGATGGTGAGCACGAGAAGATTTTGTGGGTGAAGTTCTTGATTTATACCTAAAAGATTATTCATCATAAACTTAAATAAAATTATTTTAATATAAACTGAGCATTCAACAGATATAAAACTGATAATGAAAAACAAACATAAGGCAAAAGAGACGGCATATACCTGCAGTGCTAGTATCCTATCTTCTACTGTATCTTTTATCGTAATCCTTGACACTGTCACAGGACGAGTCTGTCCAATTCTATGTGCTCGATCTACAGCCTGGTCCTCAGTAGTCGGATTCCACCAAAGATCTAATAGGATAACATGACATGCTGCAACCATGTTTAAACCTAGATTTCCCGCCTTCAATGACATCAACATAACAGTGATCTGTAAAAAGAATTCACTATTAAAATATTGAATTCAACATCCACGCTAAAACATAATATTGCTAATTATTTCAATACATATATCATTTCAAATCATGTAAACTAACTGTAACAAACAAACTTCCATAAAATATAATGTTCTCCAACATAGAGAGGCATATTAAAGCACCAGAATTTGTTTAAGTAGTATTCAGATTAAGGGCCAAACCTCAGGGTCAGTGTTGAAATCTTTCACAGCACGGTCTCTTGAAACCAGAGACATTGTGCCATCAAGCCTCCTATATTGGATGCAAGACAGGTTCAGTGACGTTTCTACTAAATCCAACATGCCAGTCCACTGGGAAAAAACAATCGTTTTCACAGGTCCTTCAGTTGGATTTGGAAATGGAGATGTGTGCTTCGTAGTGTCAACATCTGAATCACAGATCTCAATGCATTCATCTTCTGGATGTATAGAACCTCCGTTGCATCCAAAGGAACCTCCATTTACGGGAGTTGAAGTTGATGCTTTACTGTTGGTCTGCAGAATCTCAAGAACAGCCCTAATTTTGGACGAACTGTACTCACTATGAACTAGGGATTTCTCAGAAAACCCTGAACTTGTGGAACCACCATCAAGATCATCAGAGATACTTTTTCGAAGGGTAGTCTTCGAAAAAACAACATCAGCAGCAACTTGTTCCTTACATCCAAGTGCGGGGCACATATTGTCATCACCAGTCAAGTATTCAGACACACATTGATAGCAGAAAACATGGCCACACATGGTAACAACGGGATTCTCAGGTGGATCCTATTAAAAACGTTAAACAGTTAACATGATAAGATAAGTCATTCTTTTTATAGCAAGAAGATTACAGAAGCCTTATATCTCATTCCAGATTGTTCATTCAGGTTATTTAAATATATGCCACTTAGGATTGCAATTGAAATATGTGCATGCACATTATATATGTTTGCACAAAAATCACAAGATGGCCAATAGTGCCATCTTTTAATATTTAATAAACAATAATTTCAATTTTTTAACAATAAAAAATAATGGCAGCATAGGCCAGATGCGTTCATCACAAGTAAATCCCATGCTAAAAACATTTGCAGGGAGTGTAGGCGTGAGCATCTCCTTTCACAAGCAAGAGAGAGAGAGAGAAATGGAGAGGAAGAAGGTATTCCTGAAACCAAGTTAAAAGAAGCCCAAAACATCTGGTATTTTATATATCCTACACTAATAGCCTTGGTCACAATAATTCCAAAATCCAAAGATTTTTTCATTCCCTCTTCGTAACAAAATGTAGATTTCCTCTCAATATCGATTCATAGTGGAGGTTGAGCACAAAAGATGGTTGAAGAACAAGGAGAAAGTAGACATTTCAAGTCTTCACATCCCAAGCATGGTTAGAATTCTCCTTTCACCATAATTCAAGAGTCAATAGGAAGAATGAAACTCACATCGCATACACGGCATATGGCCAAAGAAGTCTCCAAACGATTTAACAGATTCATCAGCATCTCCTTCGGAAGTTTACTAGCCATTTCTGTAGAATCCTTCCCCACAGAATCAGTATTACATCCTTTTACAAGAAGTGGGTGGTCACAAGCCTGACGGAGGCGTAGAAGCATCAGCAGAATATTTGCATAGTTTTGCTTTACAGTGCCTGCTGCAGCATATGCCTGCAAAGTACAAATCACATAACTCATGTTTGATTCCACACTAAGAAGGGAACTTCCATTCAACAAAAGGTGTAAAAACCAACTGAGTGGACATACAAGAAGACCAGCCCCTATGCGGACAAACTCGTTTATATATATTTTTTTTTTAACAAGATACAAACTTTTCATCGTATCTTTTCATTGATGAATGAAAAGGAACAAAAATTGTTCAAAGCCAAACAAACTCGTTTAAATATATAAACAACAATCAATCACAAGAAAACAACGAAGTTAAAATCCTACAGAAAAGCATTCATACATCCTTAGGGTCTGGTATGTTTGAAATCCAAAAGAAAGGAATTGAATAAATTATATTTTAAACTGCCGGACTGTTTTTTTTTTGTATGCCCTTTTTGTGTATCTTCTTTTTTCATCTCTCAATGAAAGTGCAGTTTCTCATCAAAAAAAAAAAAATTATATTTCAAACTCCATGCCACTTTTGTACAGGTATCTTCAAGCACTCTTTTGTTCCTCTGTAACTATTCGTTTCATTTGTTTATTTAGTTTCTAAGTTCAGATTGGTTTAAGCCTTAATTACCTTGGCTTAATTGGTTTAAACCTTGTAATTTAATCCTTCTTTACCTAAGGCCTAACCTATAAGGCATAAAGCTTCCCCCATTGTAAGTAGTTTGCGGCTGGGAACCCTAGTCTGTTCCTTTTCTCTTCTGGAATATATCTATTTCTATTTCTTCTAAAAAAATAAAATAAAATAACTAGGTTTCTCTGACCTCAACATCCCTTAAAACAATTGTGGTCAGGTGTTCTTGTTGAAAAACCGCTTGGAGAAGAGGAGTTTTTTTATTATTAAAAAAAACACTAAACTTTGAACAAATAAATCTCCAAGCGTAAACATAAAATAGAACTAAATGCACCTTGAATTGCTTGCGAGAATCAGCTTCTAACTGAGTATAAAAATCACGCTCCTCAGTTGAAAAGTCCACTTTTGTCAACCGTATGGTTTTGGGGGGCAATTTGACGATTGGTTCCCCATCGATTAATGTGCCTAATCAAATAAGATCGTCATCAGAACTGTAGAGAAAAGTGACTGAAATTCATATTTGGATATAAAATGTCATCCTAAACTAAATATGGTGTAGTGTAGCATATACTGTCAAATGCAAGTTTAATACTCATCGCAGTTGTACTTGAGATGAACAGGTATAAAAAGCAGATAAAGTATCATGGCCAGCAGCATGAGGTACCCACTAGGCTAGTTACTGATCAGAACTACTTTTCCCAACAGCTAATTAACTACTTGCTAGCCATCTCAACAGACAGTTATAACAGAATATGGCTAACACAATACAACAGTTCAACAGAGCTGTATACTTATCCCTCATAGAGCATTGGACAGATATGTATTTCATAGTATTGGGCAGATTTTTTTTCCTTATTTTGCCCTAGCTTGTTTCCTGTCTATGAAGCAGCAGCATAAATACCAATATCTAGTGAGAAATTTATCTTCTCTGTCATATTCTTATACAAAATAACAGTGGAGTTTTTATGAAAGGAAAATAAACAGAGAGGTAGAGAGCATGCATCCACCTTTTGTCCGTCGCAACATTATAGCCCTTAGAACAGCCTGAAGCTTCTTATACCCATGAACTGAATTTCTGGAAATTGGAACTTTGATTGTGTTGTAGAAAGACTTATAGACAGCATACGGATCGTACCTCAGAAATCTGAAATAACTATATAAATCATCAATTGCATTTTGTATAGGTGTTCCAGATAAGCACCACCTTCTTTTGGCTCGAAGGCTACAGCAGGCTCTAGCTACTTGAGTTCTGTGATTCTTTATTGTCTGAGCTTCATCCAGAATAACCCTGAACCAACCCACTCTTGCCAGTGGGCCAGAATCACACTCAATGGAAATACCAGTTCCTTTCCTGCCCTTCCTACTCTTCTTACTACCCATAGAAGTCTTTTTTCTCTTTCTGTTGATTGAAAAATCAGAAGATAATCCATACCTCTCCCCATTCTTTTCCTCAGCATCATCTTCATCGACTAGAGGTTGTTTTGGAACTTCATTGGTGACAATTGAATAAGTTGTGAGAACCACATCATACTTTGCAAGCTCATCCGGATCCCTTGTCCTACTTCCCCCATGATAAATTAAAACTAAGAGTTTAGCTTCTTCAGTGACCTTCTCGTCTAGTTCTCTGGCCCACTGCCGAAGAATGCTTGCAGGGCACACAACCAGTGTACCGGCTGCTGGCCTCCGCTTACTGATTTGTCTAGTTGCTTTCACTTCTAGAATTGGCTTAACATCATCGGACACTCCAGTTTGCTGCATTTTATCTGAATCAGCAGTGCCATTATCATCATCATCATCCAAATTCAAAGCTTCAGCTTTTTTTTCACTTCCATCTTCTAATTTTGCCTTTGATTGCAAAGACCTCTGCATTTGTATAAGTGAAATCATAGAAACTGTCTTTCCAAGGCCCTGCAAGAGGAAAGGGAAAAAGTCTAGAACCTCATTAAGGACAAATTTCCACATACAGACAGGAAATTAATCCAGGCCCAGTAGCTCACACCTGGTCATCTGCTAAAATTCCTCCCAAACAATGCAAACTTCTAGTTTCCTTCTGTAGCATCCATGCTAATGCAATTTTCTAAAAGACGAAGTCGAACGAAAAGTTTGAGAAAATGTCAATGAAAGTAAAAGAAAGACACTACATTCTGATAGAAAAACCTGATGTCTTAAAAGAGGAACAGACAAGAGACCATCGGGTAAATTAGCTTCAAGTTTTGGTTGATTTAAATCCTGCAGGAAAAGAGTTATTAGGACTTTAAGAAAATTGACAAGAATAGAAGCATTTATAAGATGAATAAAACTTTTACACTCATTGAAAGCAACCAGTTTCTTCATTCTACCCGTCAATCTTTTAGGTCAGAATTGTTTCCTCTTATCTTTTGTACTATCATCAGTTTAACCCTTTTTCGATATGAAATAATCTCATTGATCAAGGAAATAAACAAAGCAAAAGACCTACAAAAGTAAAGTAATTACAAAATATTTCTCCAAAATGGTGGAAATCAAAGAAATAGCACGGTTGAAAAAATATTTATCTAACAAAACCGAATAAGAGAAAACAAAAATAGTACAGGGTTTGTTCTCTCAAGCGTTCCCCTAGCTCCAGGCAACCCATTACTAAGCTGGAAAAAATTATCAGGAATTTCTTTTGGAAAACTGGAAAAGAGGAAGGAGGTCCTAATCCAATTAGATGGGAGGTGACTGTGTTCCCCTACGACTTTGGGAGTTTTGTTGGAAAAGGAGACACCCTGATAGCAAGCAAATACTAGTTGATTTCTAATGAATGGTGGCCGGCTGAAAAAGGGAGAGAGCCCACTTCACATATTAATGTCAAACCATATCAATTTCCAGGTTCAAGTCTTTCAGCTACCTTCTCAAGCACTAGGTTACAAAAAGAAATGTTGGAATTGTTAATTAAAGAAGGAGAAAACCTAATTTTTTTTTTTTTTTATAAGAAACCGAACTTTTCATTGAGAAGAATGAAAACAAAACAGAAATACATGGGCATACAAAAATACAAACCGAAAAAGGAAGCCAACCTAGAGAAAGGGCTTCCAATCCAAAAGAATATGACTTAGCTGATAATTACAGAATAAATTCGAAACAGACCCCCATAAAGAGACATTAAACCTAACGAGATCCCAAACAAACTCCCACTCCCTTCCCCCCCAAATGCTCCACAGAATCCCAAAAAACCCGACCCGCCAAAGGAAACTCCCTTTCTCACGGAGGGAGGATACAGCAAGACTTCCTCCATCATCGACACCCAATCTCTATTACGAGCCCAAACAATTTCAAATATCTCAAAGAACCGGCCCCAAATGTTCTAGGAAAACTGGCACTGCCATAAAATATGGTCAAGGTCCTCGGAATCTCGCTTACAAAGAACGCACCACTGCGGTCCCAAGTAAGAAGAAGAGCGCTTCTAAATACGATCCATGGTATTAACCTTTTCCAAGTAAGACCTGCCACACGAAAATTTTTATCTTCTTCGGGATCTTCACTTTCCACAGCGAGGTAAAGACCGGGGCCGCCGGGGGAGTAGTAGGGGAGCATAAGAGTTTAAAGAAAGAACTAGAAGAGAATCCCCTAGAAGGGTTAGGAGACCAAGCACGGAAGTCCTTCCTAGAGAAACTGTAGAGAGTAAGAGAATCAACTCAGACACTTCTCAAGACTCTCTATCAGTTAAGGACCGAGAGAGACCCAGAGATAAAGACAACCCCATCCCCCCCATTTCCCAACACCGAGGCCACCGAGTGCAACCTTTTGTCTGACAAATGAAAAATGCGAGGAAACAAAAGATAAAGAGGCTTTTCCCCCACCCACGTGTCTTCCCAAAAATAAGTATCATGACCATCCCCCACTGAACAAATTAGGAATTGAGAGAAAAAAGGGAAACCTGTGGAAATAGCCTTCCAAGAGTTATTCGCACTAGCCTTTAGTCCTCCGCCAGCCACCCAATCGAAGGGATGAGGACCGTACTTACTCACAATGACCTTTCGCCACAAAGCATTAGGTTCGTGGAAGAAACGCCACAACCATTTAGCCATAAGCGCGTCATTTCTGTGCCTCAAGTTCCCAATACCCAAACCTCCAGCCTCAGTCGGCTTGACAACTGTCTCCCAATTAACTGCATGAGCCCCACCCCCTCGTCCACCCCCTCCCACAAAAAATCTCTCATGATTTTTTCCAAGGTCTTACAAACCGCCACAAGAGCTTTAAAAAGAGAGAAATAGTACGTTGGAATCCCGCTTCAAACCGCTTGAATGAGAGTTAATCTCCCTCCTTTCGAGAAAAAACTTTTCTTCCACAACGATAAACGCTTCTGAAACTTCTCTAGCACTGGATTCCAGAAGGTAAGGGTCTTAGGATTATGGCCTAGAGGAAGGCCCAAATAAGAAGTCGGGAAAGTACCCACAGAATAACCAACCGCAGAGGCCCAACGGGACAGCAAAGAAAGATCACAGTTAATACCCACCAGTGAACTTTTTCCACGATTGATCTTAAGCCCGGATAACGCCTCGAAAAAAGACACCAGACTGATCAAGTTCCTAAAAGAGGCTTCCTTCCCTGAGCAAAAGAGAATAGTGCCATCAGCAAATTGAAGGTGGGAAAGGCTAATCTAAACTCTCCCCACAACAAAACCTTCTAAAACCCCCTCATTCACGCCTGAAGAAATAAGGATACTAAAGATATCCACCACGAAGATAAACAGGAAAGGTGAGAAAGGATCTCCTTGTCTCAGCCCTCTCGTCGCTTGAATCTTCCCCTAGGTCTCCCATTAAAGAGAATAGAAAAATTGACCGACTGGAGGCAATTCCAAATCCAAGATCTCCATTTGAAACCAAAGCCCTTCTTTTCCAAGACTCTATCAAGGAATCCCCAGTCAACATGATCATAATCTTTTTCAAAGTCCAGCTTAAAAATAACACCCTCTTGCTTTCTTTTTTTGTAGTCTTCAATTGCCTCATTGGCAATGAGCACTTGGTCCAAAATTTCTTGTGGTCTTCAATTGCCTCATTGGCAATGAGCACTTGATCCAAAATTTGCCTACCTGCAATAAAGGTTCCTTGCATATTAGAAATAGTACTAGGGAGGACCTGCCTAAGTCTATCCGCTAAAGTTTTCGCAATAATCTTGTATAAGCTCGTTACAAGACTAATAGGCCTATAATCCTGAATCCTAGTAACATTTTCTTTTTTGGGGATTAAGCAAACATAAGTTTCATTCATGGATTTGTCAATAATCCCCCTCTCAGAAAATTCCCGAAAAACCTTCATCAAGTCCTCCTTAATCCTATCCCAATTATCCAGGTAAAAAGCCATGGAGAAGCCATCAGGACCAGGAGATTTATTCCTATCAAAACCGAAGACCACTTTTTTAATCTCCTCCAAAGAAAAAGGCTTCTCCAACTCTTCTCTATCTTGTCTCGAGATAGGGTTCCAATCCAACCCCTCCAAGAAGGGCCTCGGCCCAATCTGCGAAGCATAAAGCTTAGTAAAGAACGATACCACCTCCAAATCAATCTCCTTCTCCTCTTTCAAAAACTATCCCATTCTCGTTAATTAACTGGGTAATGACATTTTTGTTCCATCTCCCATTAGCTACCACATGAAACATCCTTGCGTTATTATCCCCATCCTTGGCCCAACTAACCTTGGCTTTCTGTCTCCAACTCACATCCTCTTTACGAAGGATATCTTCAAAAGCTCCTCTCATGGCCAACCTTTCCTCCCTAAGGTCTGACGACAACAAACCCTCCAACTCCAAACTGTCTAAGGTATTTAAACGAGCAAGAATTTCAAGCTTTCGCACCCAAATATCCCAAACTGTCTAAGGTATTGTTAATGAATTGCAAGAAAATATGCTACAGAGTGCTAAAATTACATTAGTGAAAGCCTCAATCATAATCCACAAGAAACAATCCAATTGATCAAGGACCACTTTTACACAGTCCCAAGAAAGGCATGCTCCCTCATTCTTGTAAATTCCTACAACCTCATATTACTTACTGGTGGAATACTTGGCAATCAGAATTTTTTTTAACAATACCAAGAAAAAAGTATCGAAAAGAAAAAATAGAATTGGAGCAAATCCTTTTCCTCGAAATATGCTAAAAAATGCTAAGAAATATGCTAGTGAAAGCTTCAATCACAACCCACAAGAAACAATTTGATTGACCAAAGACCACTTTTACATAGTAGTGCATTTTCTCCTAATTTACCCTTGAGACAAACATTCCTCCCATTCCTCTCCCTATCTAGTTATGAGAATTTTTTCCCTTACTAAAATACAATAGCATGAAAAATGTTAAATCAAGATTACCTCCAGGGCTGCTTGATAAATCAGCCTCTCATCACTTCCAGGTGCCAGTTCTTCACCATAACCAGGACGATAGGGGTGTTCACTCGGATACTGTGAAGATGGTATAGATTTCCCTGGTGCCAAACTCACAGGTAGGACCCTAAAATCCCTGTTCTCAGAACCAACAGCTTCATCACGAATTTGAATGCTGCCCAGATTGTCTACTAAGTTATTTGATTTAGTAGGGGGGGCATATGACTGAGAAGTATAAGGCAGAGTTCTCTTAAAAGCCTGTTGAGAAGATAATCTTTCATAATCTGCACCAGCTGTGGTTGCAATACGAGAATTCACAGTTCGAGGTAGACCAGCATTCCCATTTTCAGTAAGATATTTGGTATCACCATTAGAACCAGAATGCGGGCTGTTATTGACATTTAGAGAGCTTCTGCTGGAAGCATGAAACTGTCCAGAATTACCTGGAAATATGATAGTCAGTCTTTTTTTTCTTTATCAGAGTTCTTCTGAGAAAATATATATAAAAAAAATGTTTTCTTGCACAAAACTCAGTTTGACCTTGACTACTAGAATCTGTGGATGCCCAATGAGGAAGCTTTCTGCTGTGGCTAGATTCCCCAATACTAGGTGTAACATCTTCACCGTCACTGATATATTCTAGTGAGAAATCACTATCGGATGAACTAATTTCTATAAGGTTTGTCGTGGACATGATGGTTCAACAATAAGATCTCTCTTCTCCAACAAAATTTAAGAAGAAGCTACTGACAGATGAACCAAACTGCCACTGAAATCATAGAAGTTGACATATTATGAAGAAAGCCATATAGATAAAAAGCGACCCAATCATGAAATATCAACTGCTACCTTCACATACATATAGAACAAGCAGTTTCTGAAAATAAAGTTGCAAATCCATCTACTTACAAATGTGAAATGCTTCCAAGCTACATCAACGAATTCAGTCCACATGTTATAAATATTTTCAGATGGACCAGATCCACTAGCAGAGCCGTCTTTGTCAAAACATCCCTGCAAATACCCCAAACAGAAAAAAAAACAAACATCATATTGTTAGTTGAATAAAAAAAGATAACTTGTCAAAACATCAAGGATACAGAAATTTAAGAAGATCTACTGGCATGGATTGAAAAGATACTGCATCACTTCAACAAAGCCATTGCAACAAAATATACATCAGCGACATAAGTCATCAATTAAGAAGACTGAATGATATATGCTTCATTTACAAATAAGGCCCAGTTGGTAAAAAATAAACAAGATGAGATTTGAAGTAACCTGCAAGTTTTTCGGAAGTAGCAAGCCAGATCTACGAAAAACATTCACATGCTTGACAAACATTCAGAAACCCACTCACGCTTTTTAAAGCATGGGATAAGGAGCCAATGACGAAGGTAAAGAAGGAAGTGGAAAGGAGAGGGTAAAATTTAACTCCAGACATTACTCCTCGTATAGCCTTAGTTGTCATACCTCAAGTAGGACACATAGTCGTTAACAATCTACTGTAATTTCATAATTTCAATAGTGAAGCATCAAGTCTGTCGAGTATTATACAAGATCTTTCCAGTAGAGAAGAAGCAGGTCCTAGGATATCCCCGTAATGCAAGAAGGGTAGTTCAAATCCAAATCTTGAAGGGAGATTAAAGTTCTCCAGCACCTAAGAGGAAACCAATCAGAACATCGAATTCAAAAATTCCACTTCCAAATTGAAGCTCTCCAGCACATAAGTCGAAACTGAAATTTCTTAATTCATTTTCCCTCGTCTAAAGAACAGAATGCACTCCGCCCCAACCCCATTAAACCAGCCACTCGAAGATCAATAATTCCAAAACGGAAAAAACAAAAAAAAAATGTTGAACATGAACTTCTCAAATACTCAACCAACACATACAGAATCATCGAATGCAGAGCCGTAGCATGCATGAGTATAAACTAGTGACTAGGGTTTAAAATAACAAAAAGAATATCCCACAACGCAACCAACAGTACTCCGAGATTCACACATTGAAACCGGAATTGAAATGAACTGAAAACAACAACGAAGAAGACGACGTATGGGTTGAAAGGGAGAGGAACGTGAGGAGAGAGAATCCATACGAGGAGTTGACAGATTGCGGTTGCAGATGAAGAATCTTCTCCCTCCGTACTCGGTAGGGTTTGAGGTTTGAAGTTTCCGTTCAACGCCGAGCTGAAAGAGGTTATTTTTCTGGATTTCTTTTTTTCTTTCGTCACTTTTTTTTTCTCTCTTCTTCGGAATTTGAGACCCACGAGGAGTTAACGGCCGTGTGTACTGTGTAGTTTTTTTTCAGTCTTAATGCAGCAGGAGCAGTGTTCAAAATGTGATGAGAATGTCAAGGTACTGATTTTACGTATACATACGATGTTGATGGATATTTTAGAAAGTAAACTTTAATTATAAACTTTTCATGGCATGTGATGTTAATGGATATTGTAATAGGGAAATCAAATAATTATCGACTTGGTTTCCAAACACATTTCTAAATTCTAATTGACTCGTACCTGTTTACTTGTTACCTACTTCTCTTTTCAAATTTGAATTTACACATTTTTCAAACACATTTTCAAATCAAACAATCAATCCAACTTTTCAAGCAAATTTACACAATTTTCAAACACCTCAACCTCGTGATTGTGTCATTCATCTAAATTATCTCTGTGATCCATATTGTAATTTATATCAAAGTTATCAAGATAGTGTACTAGATCCTCCGAAATCATCTTTTTGGTATTAATTAAGTTATCTATTCTATTTCATGTTTCACCATTATTTGTATATAATAATATTTTATTTTTTTTAAATTCTAAGATTATTTTGATATTTATATATGTCAATATTTCACATATATTGTTAAATTGTGTAAGTAAGAAATAGATTGGATTAGAAATTATGAATAAAACAAATTCTAAATCTTATTAGTTATGCTTTATACCGTATTAAAAGTTGAATGTTTCATTGAACATACTAAGATTACAATCGAGGTTGTGAGAAATTATAAACTGTAGTGGCATAGCAAGAAGAAAATGAAAATAAAATAACCATAAGAGGAGAAAAAAAAAGACATTTTGACATTTCGACATGTCGACGACATGGGGGAAAAATCGACTTTTCCCCCTATATTGATGTTAACATGCTCGACGTATCGAACGACATGTCAACATGTCTCTCAACATTTTGAACCCTGAGTAGGAGTAAAGATTATTAAATTTCAATCGACATATCAACGTAGACATTTTTTTATGTGTTATTCGACGTTAATTTGATTGGTAAATCGATATTTTTATATTATTTTAAAAACTCAACAAAAAATTAAATATATAAAAAAATATTACTAATATTGACCTAATATTAATATTGATAGTTTTAAATTTATTTAAAAAGATTGAAATATTTATTTATTAATTAAAATATTTTTTACAAAAATATTTTATTTCTTTAACATTTTTAGAAATATCCACCGTAAAATTGATACTTCTATATTTCTATCGACATCAACATTTAAAACGTTGGTCTTACTCTTAACTAATTGAGCTATATTTAATAATTAAATCACATGTGTTCTAGTTACTGTATTGTGTATATATTCTTAGTTGTAGTCTTTTGGTTTAAATATTTGTATGTTTGCTTCATTTTTGTTTTCTAATTTTAAAATGCTTGATTTTATCTTGATAGGTTCAACTTTTTCATTGTAGCTTTTTGCAATTTTAAAACATCTATTTTATTCCTATACTTTTTAAAGTTACTAATTGTGTCCTTATTTCTATAACCTTTTAATGGTTGAAACCCTTTTAAAGTAATTTTATAGTTTTCTCAAAAAAAAAAAGAAGTAATTTTATAGTTATATTTCAACAAATTTAATGTCTGAAATATCGTGTAAATATTACTATTGAAATAAATTAGATAAAAAAAATGACGAAATTAAAATAGTCACCTTTTTAAAATGCATAGACATATTCTAAAAATATATTGACTAAAATAAATAAGAAGATGAAAGTATAGAAACAAACGTCTTAAAAGTATATAGACAAAAAATAACCAAAGTTCTAGCTATCCACCTTGTTTATAATAATAAGAATCTTGTCTACCAATTGGATACTTTAATTATAGTGTACAACAATTTGAACACTTTTAAATAAATGGTTCATCCTAAATATTTATTTTATTATTTAATTTCACATACAATCTTATACTAGTTTCAATAGGTCTTGTTTCGTAATTTTGAGCATAATCTGGAGGATAAAATATTCATTATATTTTTTTAAGTTTGAAACTGATATATTTTTAGATGGTAATAGATATTTTATTCATTAATTTATGTTCTTCTTGACATTTGAAGTAGTTGTTATATAAATAACGAAATCTTTAAAGTTACGATGTTGATGATTGGCTATACTTTAATTGGGTGCTCTAATTACAGTAATGAAGGTTCTAAAATAAAATTGTATGTTAACTTTTTTAATATAATTTTATACTAGTTTTAAATAGGCTTTATTTCACCCTTCCAACGTGACATAGTGAATAAAATATTTATTATCTTATTTGAAGCTGAAAGTTGATTATTCTCGTCAATCTCTAAGATGGTATTAGGTGTTTTGCCTGTTGAATTATGCTGGGATTGACATTTGAAATCGTAGTTGTTGTTGTATAGATAATGAATTCATTTAAATTATACAGATTATTGAAAGTTATACTTAAACTTCCTCCTCTAATCATAGCGTAAAGTAATTTAATTGTTTTAAAATAAATTTCGTCCTCGATATTTATGTTATTTTTAATTTCATATGTAATTTTATACCCGTTTTAAATAGGTATTCTTTGTCCCTTCCAAGCATGGTTAGGTGGATAATTTTTTTTATTATTTTATTTGAAGTAAAATATACAACCTTTGTCAAATTTTTAAATGGTAGTACATGTTTTACTCATTGAATTATACTGGGATTGATTTTAGAATAATGGTTGTTGTATAGATAATGAAATTACTTACCTTTATTGATTGTTTGAATTTATTAAAACTGGAATACGTATAATATAAAATACGAAATTTGAAAAGTTTTTAGGTGAACTAGACGATAATATACCTATCGTGAAATATATTTCACTAGATAAAGTAATAATGTGGGGGTTAAATTATATATTTGGTTGATCAATTTAATCATTATACTTTAAAATATTGAATTTCAATTTGTATACTTTAATTAATTAAATTTTATAATTGTCCTCTACGACGAACATTATTAATTTTTACAATAAATTAACATAGACTCGTAAATGTCTCAACCGTGACACTGTCTCTATTGATCTAAATATCTCATTTAGTACAACTAGGGATAGAGATTAAACTCACAGTCTTTCGGTTAAATATAGATGTGTCTTGACTAATAGAACTATGTTTATATCAAACTATGTTCATCTAATTAAGGAGGTGGTTGTTGACACAAACTAATTATTTATTGTTCAAGCTCGTATGATACTTCTCTATTCCACTTGTACGGTTTCATGTACCTTCCCTTACTTACAACCAACAACGGGTTTTACGTTTCCTTTTCAATGTTTTTTCATCACTCCTCTTGTAATTTTTTAGTGGGTGTGTTATCATTTTCTCGAATCATCTTATAATTATCATTAAGCTTGGAACCCAATATATAATAAACATATGTTTCGTATAGTAATACTGTATATTAAAAACACAGTACTTTGTTAAGTGGGTAACACATAATGTAGAGAGTCTGACACCTCTCCGATGCTAAAAGGTCAAAAGGATAAGTGTTGTAAGTTTTGAATGGAAGACTCGTATAACCAACAACAATAACTCTAACTATCCTAAGGAAGATGTCTAGCTCTCCAGGAAGTCTAACCTTCTCTTTTTGCATAGTTCAAGAACCCACTGAAGCATAAACTGAAATATCATGAAGGTAGAAAGTCGTTATTAACTAATTTATTCACAGCATAAAAAGATTACTCCATTTGTCGTTGTTGATATGAATAACATAAACTATGTTATATCATTCTACCATAGAATTTGCCTTGAGGGGTTAGTCCAATGGCTTCTACGAGGAAGGCAAACGCAAATAAGGCTCAAGAGCTCGTTAAGAAGGGCATCAAATATCTTTACTTTAATGATTGACTAGCATACTTACTGTTTTTCCCATGTCATCATTCATAAACTTGTGTTTTCATTTGCTAACATACCTTCCATAACTTGATTAATTAATTCTAGATGATATATATCATACCTTCCATAATTTGATTAACTAATTCTAGATGAATATATATATATATATATATATATATATATATATATATATATATATATATATATGATGAATATATATATAAAATGTTGGTCTCGTCGTCATTTCTCATTGCATGGTTCTATTTGTGTTATATGTCATATAAAATATTTACTATTTTTCTATAATATACTATTCATAAATCAAATATTCATAGTTGTTCCAAATCAATCCATTTGCATTTCAAATGGAGCAAAACATTGTTTTTGCATATATCACTTACCAAAATCCAAGAATTGTGCACGTTGACTTATCCATCATTCAATACACGTTTTAATATTATCGATCAATGAGAAACACAATTTTACTCGTCACACAAACAACCTCAATACAAACAAGCTAGAAAAATTCAACGATATTACAACAACAAATCTAACATATATTAGGGGATGATCCTCATAGCGTATTGAATTTCATGTCTGTTATTTTTCTATTAAGAAAATGAAGTAAATGAAACCTACCGCATGCCTTAATGAATTGATTACCTGCCAAGGGAACAAAACCCATCATTGGATCATGTTTAAGGCCCTAACTCAAGTAATATGATTTATAAAAAAAAATAAAAAATTGAATGAGTAACATATGGTTCTAAAATTATTTAAAAGATGTATATAATTTTTAAAATGTAATAATTCGTCAATCTTTACGTTTATATTTTATATGGTATACTTTAATGTATATATTAATTAACTACATTCGTAAAATAACAAATTAAATCACATATGACCACCATCTCTAATTGACCTACCTGTTGATTAAATATAGTTTAATGTGTTGTTACTATTTGAAGTCCATCTAAAGTAACTTAAAAGCTATCTTCGATATACTCTAAATTAGTACTTGCTATGGATGAAGTAAAGCAAAACTAAGAATACGAATTGGACGCTCAAAACCTGACAAGCCAAACCCAATATCAAGCGGTAGCCCGAGAAGTCAAAGTCTGAGACTTGAGAAACGGACCCAACCCAAAGACCAAAGACCAAGACCCACAATTGATCATGCATAGTTGGATGCGACTTAGCCAACTACACTTGCTCGATGTGTTGTTCAGACGATCGGTCGGCCATAGATCAAGTCGATTAGCCTACAATCAGTTTGTACATGTCTTATCTCGATGTTATCTTTTGAATTACATAATGGGCCCACAAGGTAGAAGATCTCAAAATATAAGGAATTCGAATCGCTTTTATCTAAGAAATTCGAATTGATCTAAATAATTTAAATTCGTGTGATCTTATTAGGAAGCAATTCAAAAAGAGAATATATCCTATTAACCCTATTTTTTTTTCCTTTATGAATATTACACAACGAAATCTTACTTATTGTTGCACTTCATATAAATTCGATTTGACTTAGTGATCAGAGTATGTGTCGTGTTCGTGTGGCTAGCACCACATCTATGTGTAATTCTATATTGTTTTGCATTTATGTATAATATCATTCATTTTTTATATAAAGTGAGAATTTGACAATTAAGGCCATCTAAATTTACGCATAAAAAGTAATTATTCCAAAAGCACTAATTTAAAATTATTTTTTAACAATATAAATTTCATCACGTGGCTAAATATGAAAATATTAAAATTGAAAAACGAGTGGTATATGCATTCATCACGTGGCCACTGGTCTACATAGCCGGTTGAATGAATAAACCAAAAAGCCCAAGCCCAGGTTTACCGATGGCCCAATAGTCCCAGCCCAGGCCCATTTAATGGGCCCCATTATAGAGAACGATAGTATGAATTTGGAACGTCGATATAAACCCGTACAGAATCAATGGCGGAAGCTTGAGCCAGGTCACGGATCCTCGTGAAACGAAAACAAAACGCGGGGATTAAGGGCGCCAAAATTTAGAAAAAATTTCCCTCGTTCTTTACAACTCTTAATATTACCCTCTCCCATTTCCTCTGCTCATGCGTAATTTCCCCGTTCCTGAACCCACCGATTCAGCGCCAGAGGACACAAAAATGGCCGGCGGAGGATCTTCGAAGTCGAGGAAGAGAGTGGAGGCTACTCCGGCGGACGCCGCCGTCGCCACTGGCCCTTCACTCGTTCGAGCCAAAGACGGCAGTGCTTTCGCTCGATGGTGCGTTGTTTTCTTCATTTTTCTTGATGTATGTTGTGGTTGAATGATTTTGCCTTGCTGAGAACTAAAGAAGCGTAGGCACATTGTGGAACGTCTATTTAGGCTGTGTGTTCTTACTGATTTGACGTCTATTTAGGTTTTGTGTTGGTCTTTTAATTTGTTCGTTTTTTGCGTTGATAATGTTTGGCTTTCATTTCCGCCTTGTAGTCTTGATTTAGAGTTGAATGAAATGATCGATTTCATGTTTTCGGAGGAATTGCAGTACCGACAATCTTGAGTTTCTTGATAACGAAAGAATTTGATTTATCTTGTTTTATGGCTTATTTTTTGGCTGTTGCAGTGATGAGTGCGGCAAGAGTGTTCCCGTAGCCCTAATTAGCATGCACAGCTGCAGCTTGGACGCCAAAATAAGAATGAATTTGGGTACATTATCTGTTTGGATTCCCGAATGCTTAGTTTGATGCGGTTCTTTTCTGATTTGGAACTCATACATTTCTGTTTTTTCGGCAGAGTCTCAGACTGTCGAGAAGCAAACTCAAGCTAAAAAGTCATCCGAAAGGTACTTTGTTCGTCGCTTTGCACCTATCAGCGCACATTTCCTCCTATTTAAATCCGATTGTTGCGATGAAATGAATTGTATTAAGCTGAATGATAATATGTACAGGAAAAGATCAGCATCATCTGAACCCAAGGCTAAAAAATCCAAAGTTGAGAAGAGGGGGAAGAAAGACAGAGATCCAAATGCCCCCAAACGCCCCCCAACAGCCTTCTTTATCTTCATGTATGTTAATTCCTCGCCCACTTTATGCTCCCAATAGTCAGATTGTTCAGATTTCTACAGTGTGATCATTTACTCGGGCCTTAACTGAATTCTATTATTGTAATTCTTCAGGGATGACTTCAGAAAATCATATAAAGAAGATCATCCTGATTCCAAAGGTGGTAAGGAGGTGAGCACATATCTATACTCATTTCAAAGTTTCCTGTGAGAAAACTGTATTGGTAGCCATTAGTGTTGGCTCAATCCCTGATTGAATTGAATACTCCCACTGATTTTTTAGGTTGCAAAGGAAGGTGGTGAGAAATGGAAGTCATTGACTGATGAAGTGAGTTAAATTACTTGGCATTTGGAAAGATGTTTATGTTTAGCCAGTTGTATTACCTAAACCTTGAAATGTTTGAACAGGAGAAGAAGCCTTACCAAGATAAAGCAGCTGAGTTGAAATCAGAGTATGAAAAAGCCTTGGAAAATCTCAAGAATGAGAATGAAGATGTAAGAACTGTTGAAACTTTTAATTAAGGCTTTATATCATTTCATAACTATTTTGTTTTTGTAACTATAATGTGTTAATTGTTTGTTTTGTAATATAGTTTTTATAAACGTTTATCAAACGGGATCTAACTGTTGAAATGCTAATGTGGGATTTTTGTTTAGGATGAAAAGGAGGCAGAAGAGGCTGCAGAGAAGGAAGTGGAAGAAATTTCAGATGAAGAGTAGGGATATTATTTTGCATGCTACTAGGGTTTTGGGTTTTGTAATAGCAAATGGCTAGAAATAGAAACAGCTTCTTCACTGCCTGGTTTGGTTTCTGTTGTAAATTCAGTGTCTAATTTAGTGAAAACTGCTGTTGGATTCTGTGGTTGCTTTTAAACTAAAATCGACCATTGATTTTTTGATTAATTAAAACGATCTTTAGTTGTAGTTGGTAAAGGAATGGTTAAAAAACACATTTTTTTTTCAGCTTTTGAACTTTCAAAAGTGACAATCTAATGTTTGTATTTACATTAATGGCTGCCAACTAAGAAATGGGATGTCATTATTATCTGAAAGGGATAGTGACTGTGAGAGTTTTTGAGAGGTGGCTCCAGCTCATCGCAATCCTACTGTGCAACCTACCCAGGCAGAAATTTCCCAAGAAATGTTTACTCAGAGACACGTTGAAAGGGTGGGGATTGACGTTTGGTTTTAATACTTTTTTTTTCCCTGAAGTCCTAAACTAACCCATAGTTGGCAGCTTCTTTATAGCCTTTGTATTTAACCTAATATTCAAATGATAAAAGACTAAATTGTAACTAATTTTAAAGTTGGATTACATTGTTATTTTAATGAGAGTACATGGACCAAATATATATGTTTGTTTTACCTAAATAAATTCATATTTGAAGTAATGTACTACTCATGGTTGTAGTTGGTTAATATTCAAATTTTATTCGATTAAAAAATTTGTATTAAATTGGAATAATTCTATAGTTTGAGATTTGATTGTATCTATTCTTATAATTCAGGGGTAAGTTTGTACAATTTGCAATCTATCACTAATAGTGTTATAATAGTTGACTTTAACTGTAACAATTTTATAAGTTTAGGGGCGATGAAGTGCAATTTCCCTTATTTTATAATGTTTAAGTACAAGATTTTTGAAAATTTAATTATAATTGGCTGAAAATGCTTTTTAAAAAGTAATTTCAAGGTCCTGTTTGCTTACTCGTAGTTGTAATGAGAATGAATCGGAACGAGAATGTTCGAATAGTAAACGCTTCCTTAGTGCTCCATGAACATTGAATAAAAAATACTCCAACTTTAGGGTAGTTGAGTATAAATTGAGCTATATATGGAGAAAAATCTTTGTTTATTATAAATTTTTTGGAATCGTAATCAGAATTTCTTTTTAAATGTTGTTTACTAAAAATCGAAATCAGATATATAACAATTACTAGATCTCGTTTTTAGTTAATTACAAATACTGATATTTTTTAAGTACAATAATAATAAAATTTAATTTAATTTATTACAAAGTAAATATTTTTTATTATAATAATTTATTTAATATTAATAAATAATAAATAATTAAAATAAAATTACAGATATTAGTTGTGAGTTCAAATCCTCTTCACGATATGTTGTATTAAAAAAATATCTATTGATATTAATTAATATAAATTTATAATATTATATAATAAAATCGCATCAAAGTATACATAGAGAAGAAATTATAAAAGTATAAAAAATAAAAATTATATGTGTCTAGTAATAAATATGTGAGGCTCACCGGAATTATAATGAGATTGATGGAGTGTAAAAGATTACATCAAAATGGAGACTGAAAATTTTGAAGTGGGTCTCACCATTTGAACAAGAGACTGAAAATTTTCATTACCGTGGGTAAGTAAACGGGTCTAAATCACTCATAATAAGTTTTTTTTTTATTTATCTTTTTCTTTTTTCAAAAGGTGTTTAGAAAAATGTTTCAGAAGTACTTTTGTCAAAGTGGAACATTCACATCGTGCAATATATACAAAATCAATTTTGGACTTTATCTTAATGAATAAAAGGTAGCAAGAAAGCTGGATTCTACAATCTCATGGTAACGTCTTCCATTTTTATACATCTTTTCCTTTTCTGAGTTTTGGAAAAAAGTGTATGCTGGGAAAAGAAAAACACGATTCTTCCACGTTTCTTAAAATGTACTGCATCATTGCATGGTTTTAACTTCTAAAAATTTAATTACCATAAAATAATTTTTTTTATTTATATTTGGAACAAATTAAAAATGAGAACCAGAAAGAAAAAACGCTTTTTATCGTTTCTAAAATTTCAAACAAGAAAGAGGAACAAGAAACGATAATGTTACCAAACATACCTATCGACGTATTTTTAAAATATCCATTTTAATCTTATATTTTTAAAATTAAGAAGTGACAATTTTAGTCTCTGTTAAAAAAAAATTAACACAAATTTATACACAATCAAAATCGTTTAATACAAATTTATGACTACATCTCAAAAAATTTAGTGAGTGAAATGTTAAAATATTGATTGAATAAATGAGATAAAAATAAAAATAAAGGAGCAAAATGTTTATTTTTTAAAAATATAGAAGAAAAAGACATAATTTTTCATTTTATAGATTATTTGTTATGACACCTATATATGGATAGATGCATCTCTTCATCAAATAATTATTTTTCATCGGATACACCTTTTCACTCCAATAGTTATAACTCTTTTGGATTAAACTCCTTAGTTTCATCGAATGGTCACAACTTTTTTGGATTTGTTATCTCAACAGACACTTATAGTATTTATAGTATGTATTTAAAAGTTGGGGGCAAAATGAAGAGGTAAAGATTCTCCTCCATAGCCCCATTTACAGTATAGATTAATCTGAGCATAATTAAGATACTTGTTACCATCTCAAAATTCGGTGTTAGATTGAACTTAAAAAAAAAAGAACCTCCATTTATAACCAATCCACACCTAAGTTTTATTTATATAACAAGTAAAACTTCTTTGGGATCAATCAACGACCCTTTCCCAAATTATACAAGTTCTATATAGATGATCGTGCAAGTAAAGCACTCTATTTATAACCACAATTCACTGAATCTAGATGAGAACTTATTGAATGAGGCGACCGCAATGTAGCTACTCCCTAATAATTTGAAAAATTATATGCCTGCATATGATAGTGTAACGTTACCGATTATATCGCGAGGACCTATCTTTTCTTTGATTGAGTTCATTTTCCACCCCTCAGTGACCTCCGTCTTTGGGCTCCTTTGGAATCTTCTGTAAATTGCAACGCTGTGAACATACAATAGTGGTGACTGCAAACCAAAATCAAAATCAAGAGCGGAGAAAAGTGAAATGAATTTACCTTTTTTCTACCTTACAAGGCCCAAGTTGAGGATTCCCCAGGAAGTGTTGGGCCATGACCTGTCCTTGGCCTTCATCAAAAGAACCCTTCCCCAAGCAATCCAGCCCTCCCATGGCATCCTCTTGTCCCAAGCGCTGCCCCATTCCAGCATCAGCCGCACCCCTTCCTCCGCCGCTCTCGCCGCCTCCTCGAACCGCCCCTCCCCCAAATACAGCTGCCCCAGCGCCACCCGCGGCTCCCCAGCAAACGGATTCTTCTCCACCGATCTCAACAGCAGCTCCTCGGTTCTATCGGACATTTCACAAACACCTTCCCAGTACAAATCTCTTGCGGTAATTTGATCGTCTGCGTCGATGATTCTTGTGCAGTTTTTGAAAATTGGTGGAATTACCAGCTCTAGATCCTCGTCTCTCTCTGTTTTGAGCCCTACGTCACCGGTTTTCTTCCTCTGTGCGATTGTAATGGCTTCCTCTCTCGCGATTAGGGTGTATATGGCTCCCATTCTCGACACGGAATTCATCCAGAGTCCAGGCTTGCCGTTTCCAGGCCAGAGAGATTTGTAATTGTTACCTGTGAATTCGAGGCGGCCGTTGGAGTTATCGAACAGTGAATCTTGGAATCCGAACAATTGATCGCTGAAATCGGCCATTGTCATCGTGAGGAAAATCGCAACCACTCGCCTCGAAACCGCAACGTCTTCTCCGGTTTTAATGTGCTTCACGGTTACGCCATCGGCAGGGAGAATCGACTGTAATTTCTTTCTCCACGCTTCTTCGTCGTTGAATCGTCCGTTTTCCACGGCGTCTTTCAGCGATGCCTCGGAAACCTTGAGGTGTTCGACGAGTTCCGAATCGGAGTAGTGGAAAAGAAGATCGTCGTGAATCAGAGGCTGCCGAGGGACGATACAGAACAAATGAATCAATCGCTCCGCCGCGTCGCCGACATGGCTACGAACAACATCGCGGCCAGTGGAAGGATCGAAGATGGCGAGATTGACGTAGGAATTGGAGTAAGCCGAGTGGAAGAGGCCGCACAAACAAACCGGCTCTGGCGCTTTCCAGATCTTGAGAATTCGGTAGATATCGACAAGATGATCGAGGAAGGTGCCGTGCTTGTGCCAGCACTCGCCGGCGCCGACGGAGCGGAGGACGGAGATGAGAGAAGGAAGGTCCGTGTTAACCTTTTCGAGCTCGCCGCGGAGGAAGGGACGAACAGAGTCCAAAAGAGCCTGAAAGTGAAGGTTCTCCGGCAACGATTGATCGGAGGAAGACGACGGCATGGTGGCGAGAAAGAGGAATGTCGGCCGGAGAATGAATCGGAAATGGCCGCCGGAAAGATGAAGATGAAGATGAAGATAAAAGATGAGGGGAAGAAACGTAGTGATATTGAATACGATTTGTTTGAATGATTCTGGTCGAGAGCCATTTTATTATATAGTTTTTTTTTTTCTTTTTAAAATATTATTTTTGTCTCTCTCATTTTAATGTTGGTTTATTTTTGCTTCCTACAAACCTACTTAATACCCATAATCTATAGTCTATAATATAATATATTAAAAAAGGAGAAGATAAGAAAATTATATAATATAATATATTAAATAGGTAGAAGATGAGAAAACTATATAATATAATATATTAAACAGGAAGAAGATAAGAAAAATATAGCATAATTCAACTATAAGTGACATATATTCTTTCCTTCGAGGTCAAAGATTCGATCTCTATATCTCACATTGTTGTAAAAAAATAAATAAATATGAAAGAAAATTTTGAACATTTTTTTAATTGATGGAGTAATTTACCAATTATGTCATTAATAATTTATTATAAAAATTAATTATCAACCATAAGAAATATATAGGATTAAAAGGTTAAAATGCAAAAAAAATTTCCTACAACATATGGTTAACTTCTTTTTTAACCACAATTTAAAAAGTTGTGTAACTTTTTATCCTTGTTATAAAAATATAAACTTTCTTTCTTCATTTTTTTCAAAATACTTAGAGTTTCTTTCTTTCTTTGTTTCTCATCTCAAAGTATTGTTCTCAAAGATTATTCAATTTTGAAAACGTCCCAAGATGTTGGTTGTATATTCATCATGTTGCAAATGATGCATGTGTTAGATCAATATCTAAGATCCTAGACTTAGCTTGCAACATTATAATTTCACAATTTTATCGAGTTGAATAATAGTGTTTGTCAAGCAATTATCAAGAGTCAGTATATCTACTTTAAAGATAGTATATAATTGGGTTTGAATTTTCCTTATTAGTGTATTTTTGTATTATAGTGTTTGTTTAAAAAAATGGTAATGCATTGACCAATTACTGAGTTCGTTTTGTTAAAAAAAAATCATGTAAGTTAAATACCTCAAAAAGTTTTTTAATTAAATGTAAATAGTAAATTAATAAATCAATTATCAACAATAATTTGTAAGAACTCTAAAATGTTGGAACATACAATTTTGATCATTTTATTTTCCGATAATATAATTTAAAGAAATTTTCTTTAATAGTTTTAGTTTTATAAAATGAAACTACAGTGATAAAATATCATTTTTAATAGACAAACAAAGTATTTAAAAAATAATGTGTTCAAATAAAGTAAAATTACATTTTCAAAATGAAAATATAAAAATACTTATATTTTTAATTAATATATTAAAAATAATGAAATGTAGCCTAAAATTAATTATAAAAGTAGTATGAGATAATGCAATCTAAACGCGATAACAAAGATTAAAGGATTAAATTAGTAAAATAATTTTATTTCAAATTACGATGTTACATATAGTCAAATATTTGAAAAAAGTAATTGATGGTTTAGGTAAAATAGGATTTTTAAAATAAAAAATATTAAAATACTTATACATTTTTTAATTGATATATTAAAAATAATGAAAGGTAACTATAATTCATTAGAAAAGTGGTAGTAGGTGGTATGAGATAACTAATTTAAAATATTTCATATATTTTCATTTTTAACATATTTTATTGATAATAATAATTAATTATTTTTACTTATATTTTTATAATTACATTAATTATAAATAATAAAATAAAATTATCCATTGGTAATATATAAACAACTAATCAACTTTTTATAAATTGGTATATGAGCCAAAAAAACAAAAATAATACAAGCAATTAATGAAGTTTTTTATAAATTTAAATACTAATTGTATTGTTATAATACAAAGAAAATAAAAGAAATAAAACGTGATCCACTTGCTAAAAAATTACTACTATATTAAAAAGCTTTAATATTAAAAAAATATTTTTGGACTAAGATACATCTTAATTTTATTCTTTTGTTAATTATTGTTTTTTTATTACTATTAGTGGTGTTGCTTTTTTTCTTTTATCTAGATTATTATAAAATTAATTAAATTAAAAATAATGGGTGCATTTACGTATGATATTGACTAATATTTTCAAAAAGTTCATTTAGTCTCTATACCCCTAATTTAAAAACTTTAACACAAATTCTATATAACAAACACATTTTAATATAAAGTTATTGTTACGTTTTAAGAAATATATCAATTATACTGTCGTGTTAGAAAAACATGAGATTAAAAATAAAATTTAAAATAGAAATAAAAATAGACGTTATCTTGTACATAATTTTAAAAGATGGTTGTTTTGTTTTGTTTTTTTTCTCCTTCTATTTGGAGTATGCAAATTACATTCATGACTAAGACACCTCACCCAACATGAAGACAAATTCTATGAACACTTCTCGACAACTCATTCTCAATGGTCGTATCCATTCTAGGAAAATCCACGTTGATGCGAATGAATAATTCATTTATCATTAGAAATTTTAAAAATAAAAAATTAACGATAAAGATGTGTATGAAAGTGAATAAAGAGATTTTTTCAAAATCTCCGTACTTTAAAAGTTAATTTAAAGTAAAATTGTAATGGAAGTGATTTTGATAATGACAAAACCACTTTGAGGTGTTTGAAAATAAAGGTAGAATGAGTGATTTTGAAAAAATATATTTAAGTAGAATTCATTTGTTAAAATCATTATTGAAGTGATACCTCAAAAATCAATTGTAATTTTGACAACGGCAAATCAAAATCACTCCCAAACACATCCTAAAATCATTTTAAATTGATTTTTAAGGTATTATATGGATGATGATTTTAGAAAATCAATTATACTAAAATCTATCTTTTTCAAAATTACTCATTCTATCCTGATACCATCACTCTCAAACACACATAAATAATTCCTTTAAACGTACTTAAATGCTTACGAAAATTCATAATTTACTTTCCGATATGCATTCCAAGTTTGCAACACCATAAAACTTTAGAAATGTGTTTTTTTATTAACAAAAAATACTTAAAAAAAAATATATATTTTAGTCTCAAACTTTTAACTTTGATTCATGCTGATCGTTACACTTTCAAAACATCTATTTTGATCTATATACTTTGTATAATGTCCAAAATGAACTAAAATTAAAAGTAGATAAACCAAAATAATATTTTAATTTAAACCTAAAAAAGGGAAAAAAATAATAATGCTTTCCAAAGTATTTTTAAACCATTACAACCAAACTAAACTAGCAATTAACCCATCTAAAAAATCACTAACATGAGCATAACTCAACGGTTAAGACATCTTATTCCTCTAAATGTCGAAAGTTCAATCTCTCACTCCCATATTTGCCGTAAGAAAACCAAACTAAAAAAAATCCTTTCTATTCCAGTGAACAGAATAATCCAATTCTTCAAATTTATATCATCTTATTTCACTGGTCATATCAAACTTCATTTTCTCTTAGAGTATGGGTGTGATGACATTACTTGAATGACATCTATTTTAAAGATTGTACAACTATGCAACGGTTTTTTCAAGCAAGATGCTCGAGGGAACGAGCGGATTCAAGATCTAGTATAAATGTGTGCATGTGCGAGTGTGTGTGCATGAGAAATAGATCTGTAATAAGAACTGTAACTATAATCATTAAGAAAAATGTAGATTTCTCGAGACCTTAATATATATACAAAATACCTTAAGGTGAGGAGACGATGCTCAAAATCATGACATCAAACTAATTTTATGATTTCTTTTTCTTACTATCATCAGGTTTGACAAGTTGAACAGGAGCTGCTGGTATTTTGATCCACCATTCTCTTGCCCTCCTAAAATATTTGTTACTCGTTTCCTTCCTGTATGGCATTTCCCTCGTATACGCCTCTACGAGTACCAGCATGATTATGTATTTAAATGGCAGAAATGCAAAGATTAAAGCGGCAAGAATGAGCACTAGAGCGACCGTGTCCGTTGCCTGCAAGAACGACGAGCATTAGAAGAACACTAACAAGGCCACAGATTTGCAGTTTCCAAAAGTCAAGCACATTGTTCATAAGGAAGGCATTGCAAGCTTACATAACTGACTGAGTTTACAGTTTATACATATATATGATTCTTCTATTGACGTCCAAAAAGTACAGAAAGACTAAGGCCAAAGATTCCTTAACCTTGGAAAAAAGCACTATAGCGATAGTGATTGTTGTCTTACGACCACGAAGTTTTATTCCATCCAAGTTTATTAGAGGATTTTTTAAGTTTAATGCCTCTTAAAAGGTTCCAAGGATCTACGTTTAAGTACTTTTGTAATTATCCTCTTGAATTGGAGATCTTTTTTTTAATCTTGTTGGGTCTTTAGAGGTTGTTTTGACTCCCTTCTTTGGATTGTG
Organism: Momordica charantia; assembly: GCF_013281855.1. NCBI lineage: Eukaryota > Viridiplantae > Streptophyta > Magnoliopsida > Cucurbitales > Cucurbitaceae > Momordica > Momordica charantia. Next base: position 22,154,496 of record NW_028275162.1, on the reverse strand, counting down.
TTTCTTGTAAGCTATTTTTGTATCCTTTCATTATTCTCATGAAAACCCAGTTCTTTATAGAAGAAAAAACACTACAGTTAGAGTAAAAATATAAGGTGTAATAAGTTTCCCAAATGTCTTCCCAAGAAGAGTCCTCGTATTCATTTCTAGGGAAGCACCAGCTAATACCCAACGGGGACCCACAGTTTACTGCTTTCATTAAGATGAAAATTAAAATTAGAACACATACTGATACCATCACCACATACAGAAGGCACCAGAAGGTAAGTACAAGAAGGGGCTTCAATCATTGGTAATGAAAGAGAAAAATCACAACCAAAAACGGGGAGAAAAAAACTAAGAAGCAAGGCCCTAAGAGAGAAGAAGAAGATGAAGTATTCATATCCAGATACATACCTGTGGAAGTACTGCAAATAAGAGAGCTCTTATTTTTAGGAGAAGAATATTCCCATCTTGAATACATGCTTCAACTTGAGTGATGACTTCTTGTAAGGTCAGCAACTGTTCTACAGCATTTCGATTAGGAGGGGATGTGACCATGAACGGTTCTAGTGGCTTGCTTTTGCCAAAGTATCTACGGCAAAGCATGAGAGCCGCAAGAAGCACTAGAATGCATGGCAAAATAAACCTTATCCAATTCCTGCATGTCCATATGAAAAATCCAGTTATCTCCAACTCATATGACTTGGCATTACAATTCTGATGTACGAGTGAGGTTGAGAAATTAAATTGTAAGTTAAATCAGAATGCAACCACACGAAGAAGATTACTTATTTATGATGAGAAAACGACTTTCATTGAGAAAAAGAAACAGTACAGAAACTCAACCAGATGTGCCAAAGGAGACCGACCACAAGCATTAACCTAGAGCCTAGAGTGATAACTGATAATCTTAGTTATAGTCTGTTATAATTTAGTTATCAAAATCAGTTACTATTGTTGAAAGTCTTGTGTTCTTTGCCTATATATAGGCTTTGTACATTCTGATTATTAATGTGACGCATACTCTATTACTCTAAATAGAGTAGTTTATTACATGGTATTCAGAGGGTATTGACTCACGTCCTTGATCCTCCACATGTTTGCTGCCTATCCTCCTTCACTTTGTGCTTCTTCAATGGCGGATTCTCTTTCATCGAAGGATCTTGCTTCACCAATTTTTCTTCTCTCAAATATCTGCAATCTCGTCTCCATCCGTCTTGATGCTTCAAATTTTGTACTATGGAAGTTTCAATTAACTTCCATCCACAAAGCTCACAAGCTATTCGGCTTTATTGACGGATCTGTGGTTAAGCCCTCTGCAACTTTGGCATCTTCAACTTCGCCAACAGTAGGATCCTTATCTGCAGTCGTGCAATCCAATCCAGCCTATGAAGATTGGATCGCCAAGGATCATGCTCTCATGACCTTGATTAATGCCACTCTTTCACCAGCCGCTCTGTCGTATGTTGTTGGCTGCGAATCCTCAAAGGAAATTTGGGATACACTCGTCAAACATTACTCTTCAAATTCGAGGACGAACATCGTGACTCTCAAGACTGACCTACAGTCGATCATCAAGAAGCCTACTGAATCAATTGATCTGTATATCCAACGAGTTAAAGAACTCAAGGACAAATTAGCCAACATATCTGTGATAATCGATGATGAAGATTTAGTAATATACACATTAAACGGTTTGCCTGCAGAGTACAACACCTTTCGGACCTCTATGCACACTCGCGCTTCTTCGATTCAGTTTGAAAAACTCCATGTTCTTCTTGTTGCAGAGGAACTTGCAATTGATAAGCAAACTAGGCGTGATGAGTCTTTTTCCTCACCTACTGCTCTTCTTGCCTCTCATAATTCCAACTCTCATAATTCCCCTTGGAAGCAAAACATAAACCCTAATTTAGGGCATGGAAAAGCTTTCTCCAACAAGAACAAGTCGTACAATCGTGGTAAGCAGGCCAATTTCAACCCCTCTAGTTGAGGTCGAGGATTTCTAGCGAATCAATCTCTTTTTTCTCCTTCTACTGCAAATGCCAATCCCGATGGCTCTCATCAGAGAACCATCTGCCAGATTTGTCATCGCGTAGGACACACTGCCCTCAACTGTTTCAACAGGATGAACGGTAGCTACCAAGGGCGGCACCCTCCCGCACAGTTAGCAACCATGATTACAAATCAGAACCAAGCTCATCTCACTGCTGCAAATTCATCCTGGCTTGCGGATTCCGGCTGTAATGCTCATGAAACCGCCGATTTGAAGCATTTTACTACTGCATCTGACTACTCTGGTGATGATCAAATTGGTGTGGGAAGTGGACAATCACTCCCAATCTCTCATACAGGTTGTGGCATTCTACAAACTTCTTCCAACTTAAATTTGTCAAATCTTCTTAGAGTCCCTCGTATTTCTTCAAATCTTCTCTCCGTTCATCGTTTATGTGTTGATAATAACTGCATTATCATATTTGATTCTAGCTCCTTTCACATCCAGGACAAGTATTCGGGCAAGACTCTCTACCAAGGTCCCAGTGTCAATGGACTCTATCACATTCACGCCACCGCTCCCTCAAACTCTGCTTCATCACATTCTCCCCTGCCACCAACCAATTATGTTGCTCATACTGGAACACAAGTTTCTTTCTCTATTTGGCACAATCGCTTAGGACATCCGAATGATAAAACACTAAACTCTGTGCTTCGTTCTTTAAATTTGTCTCCTTGTAAGTTTACATCTTGTCTCTGTGAACATTGCTTGTATGGTAAAATGCATAGGCTTCCATTTCTGGTGTACACAATCTAGGTAGAAATCTTGAAGAGAATTGTATTCTTTAAACACTGAAATCCAGCAGCTATTTATAGGGGCTGCTGGGATAACAACCACTCAATAACTAAAATAACAGCAACCAAGAACTAACAGTTTAACTAACTAACCGACATAACCTACTAACTACATCAATTTCCCCCACCCTTAAAAAGAACTCGTCCTCGAGTTAAGGGTTTATTTGAAAGGAATCTGGTGGGCTATAAGCGTAGAGATCAGCCACGTTAAATATGGGGCTGAAATTGTAAGTTGATGGAAGCTGAAGCTTGTATGCATTCGATCCAAAGTGCTCGATTACTTGAAAGGGTCCCAATTTCTTCTTTTTGAGTTTAGAGTAAGTCCCGTTGGAAATCGGCTTTTCCTTAGATGAATCATGACTAGGTCACCTACTTGGAACTCTTTCGTTCTTCTTTTCTTGTCAGCAGCAGCTTTATACTTGGAATTGGATTGCTCAATGTGTCGTCGGACCTCCTGATGTAACTCGGTCACGCGGCTGGCCATTCCTTCGGCTTCTAGGCTGAGATCAATAGAGGAAGGTTAGCCAAATCTAAAGTTAATCTAGGGAGTTTAGTGTAGACTACCTCAAATGGGGACTTACCTGTGGTTCTGTTCTTCATGTGGTTATAGGCAAACTCAGCTTGAGCAAGCGACATGTCCCATTGTTTAGGATGATCCCCGCTGATGCATCGAATGAGGTTTCCCAAAGATCGGTTGGTGACCTCTGTTTGGCCATCAGTCTGCGGATGGCTGGTGGTGCTAAACTTGAGAGACGTGTCAAATTTCTTCCACAGTGTGCTCCAAAAGTGGCTTAAGAATTTGACATCACGATCCGAGACAATGGATTTAGGAATGCCATGAAGTCGGACAATGTCTCTAAAAAATAATGTAGCTATGGCGATTGCATCGGAGGTCTTTTTACATGCCGCAAAATGTGCCATTTTGCTGAAGCGGTCTACTACCACCATGACAGAGTCGAATCCCCGTTGTGTTCGGGGTAGTCCAAGAACGAAGTCCATGGACAGATCCTCCCATATACTTTCTGGGACTGGCAAAGGTGTATAGAGGCCAGTATTTTGCGTGGAGCCTTTATATGATTGGCAAGTAAAGCATTTGGTGACATAGTTAAAGACATCCTTGCGGATGTGGGGCCAATAGAAACGAGAAGTGACGATGTCCAAAGTTTTATCACGGCCTAAGTGCCCTGCAAGGCCACCCGCATGAGCATCCCGCAAAATAGCCTCCCTTAAGGAAGTGTGCGGGATACAAAGTGTATTTCCTTTGAATAAATATCCTTCTACAATATGGTAGTCGTCGATGGCCATATGATTAGAACATTTGTACCAAATGTCTTGGAAGTCTTTATCGGCTTCATACAAGTCTGGTAAATAGTCAAAGGCAATAATTTCACCCTTAAGGACTGTCAAGAGGGTGTTCTTCCGACTCAAAGCGTCTGCCGCCTTATTGGTTGTTCCCGCTTTATGTTTAATTACAAAGTCAAATCGTTGGAGGAAAGACAACCAATGGGCATGCATACGACTGATTGTTTTTTGAGTATGCAAAAATTTTAAGGAAAAATGATCCGTAAACAATACAAATTCTTTGCTTAGTAGATAATGCTCCCATTGTTTTAATGCACGTACAAGGGCATAGAGTTCTTGTTCATATGTGCTCCACTTTTGACGGGATGGGCTAAGTTTCTCACTAAAATATTCTAGAGGGTGATTATGTTGAGAAATGACAGCTCCTATACCTATATCGGACGCATCTACCGCGACCTCAAAAGGGAAATCAAAGTTTGGAAGAGCGAGGACGGGGCTCTGACAAAATTTAGTTTTAATGAGATGGAAACTGTCAAGTTGTGGTTGTCCCCAGTAAAATTGTCCCTTTTAAGACAGTTGGTTAATGGAGCTACTATCGAGCTAAAATGTTTAATAAATTTCCTATAAAATGATGCAAGCCCTAGAAAGCATTGGACATCTTTAACTGTTTTAGGTTCCCCCCATTCGGCTATGGCCTTAATTTTAGAAGGGTCCATCTGAACTCTATTATGACCAATGATAAAGCCTAAGAATGATATTTCAGTAGTGACAAAAAGGCACTTTTTGATATTGATTACTAATTTGTTAACGGCCAAAGTGGTGAAGAGTAATTTAAGATGTTCTAAGTGGTCATGCATATTAAGGCTATAAATGAGAATATCATCGAAGTAAACAATAATAAATTTGTTAATGAAAGGGAACAAAACCTGGTTCATAAGTCTCATGAAGGTACTTGGGGCATTAGATAGCCCGAATGACATAACAAGCCATTCAAATAAACCCTCATTCGTCTTGAATGCGGTTTTCCACTCATCGCCAGGTCTAATGCGAATTTGGTGGTAGCCACTCTTGAGATCAACCTTAGAGAAGATAGTAGCGCCGCCCAATTGGTCCAAAAGATCCGTAATCCTTGGTATGGTAAACCGATATTTCACTGTGATTTTGTTTATGGCACGACTGTCGACGCACATTCGCCAAGTGCCATCCTTTTTGGGAGTCAAAAGGGCGGGCACCGCACAAGGGCTCAAGCTTGGTTGTATATGCCCCTTATCAAGTAACTCTTGGATTTGGTCATGAAGTATCTTATATTCGGCTGGGCTCATTCGATAATGTGCCAAATTAGGGAGTGGTGCCCCTAGTAAAAAATCAATGTTGTGTTGGATGTTTCGGAGAGGGGGTAGTCCTATTGGTGTTTCCAGTATGGACTCAAATTGTGTCAATAATTGACTGACAGCAGGAGGAATATTCGAGCTATCATCCATGGAACCAAACTCTTTAACAATCAACCCGAGGATAGGATCTTGCGATTGTCCAATGAATTTTTTTGCTGAAGTAATGGTGAAAAGGCTACCCTTCCCTTTATCACTGTCTTTTAAAGGAAGGGATTTAGAGGGATTTAACGGTAGAAGGACCACCTTTTTACCCATCCACAGAAACTCATAAGTATTGTCTCTCCCTCTATGGAGAGCTTGGGTATCAAATTGCCATGGTCTTCCCAATAGAACATGACAGACATCCATGTCGAGTACATCACATACAATTTGATCTTTATAGGTTGTCCCAATGGACAATGCTATCGTGCAAGTATGGGTAACATGTGCCTCACCCCCTTTTTTAATCCAAGACACCTTATAAGGGGCAGGGTGAGGGGATAAAGGTAAATGTAAAGTAGTAACCAACCTACTTGCAATGACATTTTCAGTGTTGCCACTATCGACTATAACATTGCAGATTTTCCCGTTGATCGTGCATCTAGTTTTAAAGAGAGCGTGTCTTTGATAAGCCACTTCGGTTTTAGGTGTCAACAACACTCGTTGGAGAACACATGAAACAATATCTCCTTCATCTGGGGCATCATAGTCGACATCCTCCTCCAGCTCTTCTCCACTGTTGTCTTGTGTGTCGTCCTCATCAACAATGTTGATAGCTTTTCGTTGAGGACAGTCATTAGATAAATGCCCAGTTTGTCCACACCGGAAGCACTTGCTTAATGTTGGTCGGGAATACATGTTTCCTTGTCGTTTTCCTGCCACACTATCAATGGATTTAGCTTTAACAGAATCAGGTTCAGAAGACTTACCTTTAGGAGGTGTTGATGTGAAAGGAGCAGAATCATTGTCTCCCAGAGGAGTGGACCGTTTGGATGTTCCCCCTTGGTCCCAATTCCCTCTTCTTGAATACTGTTTCTTGAAACGGTTGCCAATTTGTTCTTCAATGGTAGTTGCTGTTGAAATGGCTTCATTGAGGTAACCGATTGGTTGCAATGCGATCTGTTCTTTAATATCCGCACGCAAACCACCAATGAATCGTGCAACCAAATGTTGTTGGCTTTCCAAGAGGTTGGTTCTTGCACCTAACCGATGAAACTCTTCGGAGTAATCAGCTATGGATCGGGAACCTTGTTTACAATTCTGGTATTGGTTGTATAAAACTTGCTCAAAATTGATGGGGAGGAAACGTTCACGCATGAGTTTCTTCATACGCTCCCAATTACGAATGGGTTGCTTCCCATAACGATGCCGATTGATTTCCAACTAATCCCACCAAGCTGAAGCTCCCCCTTTCAGTTTCAACGCGACTAAACAGACCTTTTTATGTTCAGGAGTACCCATGTAGCTAAAGAAATTTTCCACGTTCTTTACCCAATCTAAGAATCCTTCAATATCCATTTATCCATTTTTCCATTAAAATTAGGAAGATCAATCTTCATTTTATATTCACTTTGTTCTGGATTCCTAATGGGATTAGGGTACCTACCAAAATGTTCCCCTTCAAAAGCAATCATTTCATTGTCTTCATCGCTTGAAGAATCAAAAAGTACCTCATGCCGACGCTGAAACAGGGGATTCCGATTGATTTCTTGATGGAAAAGGCGTGGTTCTTGAAAGTTTCTTGGACCTAGACGGGCCGCCTGCTGTCTTCTTGGAGGGTTGACATGTCTTTCTTGGGGATACGTCTGATCATGACCCTCTGCCCTCCCTTCTTGGCCCATTCTTTCTTGCGGCAGGGGCGCGTTTAGCACTGGAGTTTGATGGACACTCATAGCTTCTAGCTTTTCGTGAATAATCTCCAGAATTTGTTTAATCTCGCCGACATCCTGTTGGATGGCTTTCACCTCTCCTTCAACCGACAGCAAGCGTGCGGTTGACGATCGTGGCGAGAGAATGGAGCTTTGCTCCATTTCTTTGTTGGCGAGGGAAGAATCTCCAATGTTGATTGACTTCTTTCCCGCCATAACAACCCAGAAAATCGGGATGCTCTGATACCAATTTTGGTGTACACAATCTAGGTAGAAATCTTGAAGAGAATTGTATTCTTTAAACACTGAAATCCAGCAGCTATTTACAGGGGCTGCTGGGATAACAACTACTCAATAACTAAAATAACAGCAACCAAGAACTAACAGTTTAACTAACTAACCGACATAACCTACTAACTACATCAATTTCCCACGTCTAATACTACTTCTTTGCATCCTCTTGAACTCATTCATGCTAATGTATGGGGCCTTGCCCCTGAAATTTCTATAAATAGTTTTAGATATTATGTCTCATTTGTTGACGACTATTCAAAATATACTTGGTTGTATCCTTTAAATCTGAAATCTAGTGTTGCTTCTATGTTTAAAGCCTATAAACCTGTAGTTGAGAATCTATTAGAACACAAAATCAAAATACTACACACTGATGGTGGTGGTGAATTCATAAATCATAATCTTGGTTCCTATCTTCAACAACACGGTATTTTTCACCAGAAATCCTGCGCCTATACACCGCAACAAAATGATGTCACTGAACGCAAACATAGGCATATCATTGAAGTTACCTTAACCCTTATGTCTCAAGCTTCCTTACCTATTAACTTCTGGCTGTTTTCCTTTGCCACTGCTATCTTCGAATCTCGGCAACAAATCTCCCTTTGAGCTTCTTTTTCATAAATCATCAGATTATTCTTTTTTGAAAACCTTTGGTTAAGCACGTTATCCACTTCTTATAAACTGGAACCAAAATCTTCCCAATGTGTGTTTCTTGGTTACCCCTTTGATTATAAATGATACTTGTGTTACAATATGAGCAATAGTCGTCTATATACCACGCATCATGTCATTTTTTATGAAGACTTATTTCCCTTTGCTACTACCTCTCCTTCTGCCAATTCCTCTACTCAGTCTTCAAATAAATCTATATTACCTCTCTGTCTTTTATTCTCTTCTGATTCTTCGTTACCACAATCTGTTGGGAGATCCGAGATTGATAGTTCTTCCCTCAATTTGGCTTCTTCGAGTAACTCACATGCTTCTTCATCGGCTAATGTTCATGTGCCACCGCATATGGTTGTATCTTCCGGACTGGATCCTCAAAACAATATCCAATCTCTTTTGCCTATAACTGAGCCTTCAAATGTAAATGTTCCATCTAATAGAACAGCTGCAACCGAGTCAACTAATGTGAATGAAGCTACTTTTCAGACTACTGATATAGTGGCTTCTGCTATGCCATCTAATATATCCTTTGTTCCCCCTGATATTCCACTTCATCCGGCTCCCATATCTAATTCACATCCGATGCAGACAAGGAGCAAGTCAGGGATCTTCAAAAAGAAGCTTTATGTAGCCACCGTGACTTCCTCTGAAGAGGAACCTGCTTCCTTTACCAAAGCTGTTAAACTTTCTGTTTGACGTCAAGCCATGAGTGACGAATTTGCAGCCTTACTCAAACAAAACACATGGTGTTTAACCTCGTTACCTCCTGGCAAAAATGTTATTGGATGTAAATGGGTATATCATATCGGATTAAGAGGAATCCTGATGGAACAGTAGCTCGGTATAAGGCTCGTCTCGTAGCTGAAGGCTACCATTAAGAGGAAGGGGTGGATTTTGATGAGAAGTTTAGTCTAATGATAAAGAAATCTATTGTACAAATTATAAAATCTCTTGTAGCTCAATTTGGTTGGCAACCTTGGATGTTAAAAATGCCTTCCTCCACGGTGAACTTCAAGAGGAAGTCTATATGGTTCAACCACAAGGGTTTGTTGATTCTCATCACCCTTCTTATGTCTGCAAGCTGGTTAAATCTTTGTATGGGCTTAAACAAGCACATTGTGCTTGGTTTGACTGCTTTACTTCTCACCTCTTGGGTTTCTGGCTTCGTCTGCTGATTCATACCAATTTGTTCGACGATTGGATGATTTTATTACATACTTACTATTATATGTCAATGACATCATAGTCACAGGGACTGGCCAACAGTATATTGATCTCCTTGTATCTCAACTCAGGCACCAGTTTGAAATGACTGATTTGGGTAATTTAAAGTATTTTCTTGGAATTGAGGTCTCTGCCACTAAATCTGGTTTGTTCTTGAATCAAGCTAAATACATCAAAGATGTTCTTACCAGATATGGGATGTTGGCTGCCAAATCCTGTTCCAGCCCCTTAGTTTACTCAATTACACTGCTACTGGACAGCCTTGTTCGACAAATGATGCTCGGAATTACAGGAGGGTTGATTGGCTCACTTCACTATCTTAGGGGTACAAGACCGGACATTGCCTTTGCTGTTGGCAAACTATCACAATTCATGCATGCCCCTCTTGATTCTCACTTAGTTGCTGCAAAGCGAATCCTTTGGCATCTAAATGGTACTGCTCGTCTTGGAATACATTTTCACCGAAGTTCTTCTGTCTCCTTTGATTTTCTGACTCAGACTGGGCCGGAGATTCTGCTGATAGGTGTTCAACATCTGGTTTTGTCATTTTCTTGGGTCCTAATCCGGTTTCTTGGAGATCCAAGAAGCAATCCACTGTTTCTCGAAGTTCAATTGAGGCGGAATACCGTTCTCTTGCCTCTACTGCAGTAGAACTGTTTTGGATTAAACAAATTCTCAAGGATCTCCACATTTTTAGCACGAAACCTCCTACGTTATGGTGTGATAACGTATCTGCTATTCAATTAGCTCGAAATCCGGTCTTCCATGGCTGTAACTAAACATGTGAAGATTGATTTTCATTTTGTCCGTGAGCGAGTTGTTCGTAATGATATTGCCTTGCAGTACATATCTACAACTCAACAGGTTGCAGACTTATTAACCAAACCTCATACCAATTATTGTTTTTTAGATCCAAACTTCTGCTTCAGCCCGCATCAGTTTGATGGGGGATGATAACTGATAATCTTAGTTATAGTTCTGTTATAATTTAGTTATCAAAATCAGTTGCTATTGTTGAAAGCCTTGTATTCTTTGCCTATATACAGGCTTTGTACATTCTGATTATTAATGTGAAGCATACTCTATTACTCTAAATAGAGTTTATTACATAGAGGACACTAGGAGAAATTCAATAATTTCTCAATCAATATGCCTAACAGAGGGGAGCTGAACTTGAAAAATATCCAGAACCTTTAAAGGAGTTGTTCGTAAACAATAATTTATTTTGTCCGTGAGCGAGTTGTTCGTAAAGATTGATCATGAAGGTATAAGAAAGGGATGCAATCACCCGTCTCAAAACTCTTCTGACAAAGAATACACAAAGTTGGGGTTGAAGAAGAAGAAAGTCTATCTCATATTTCTCCTTCCCTCTCTCGTTTGTTTAAAGGAGTATAACCATGTGTTCCACTTGGTGTTCAGCAGCTGTAGTGTGCAAAATACTTCATCAAGATGATATGAAAGACCCTTCTATTACTTCTCGAGCTCATCACTAATAGATTTTACTACTAAAACATGCATGAAGATGTATGATTATGTGCCCAAACAATTATTATTGTATTATTTCACACTTCCATTGTCACTCATACTCAGAAGTGCTGCAATCCTATCCATGTAAAATGTCTGACAGAATATGAACTTAATCCAAACATAGCCTTTGAATAGGCAAAAGTAAATAATTTAAGACCAGCATGTTATAGCGTGAACATGAGTCAACGACTTACAAGATTTGTTTTGAATACAGTTATTTATGAAGTGGCACCAAGATATCAACGCTCAATTTTGACCCAGACGTGCCTCTCCAGAAAATGAGTAGTTACCTTACAATAGCATAGCAGAACAGCAGTAGAAAAGTCGTTGATTTGTAAGAGTCTTCCCACGAGGCCAAAATCTGAAGACGATTAGCCAATTCCACAAATGGAAACAACAGTTCCTGGACAGTGAGAAAGAAAGATTCAGCTACTAAATACTTCATCTCTCAAAGAATTCAATATTTTTCTTTGGTTGACTGTCCTAGCATGCAAAACTTACCACCCATTCAGTATTTAAATTTATTAAAGTTCACTCAAAAGGAGAAGTGGGGATAAAATTCCTCATACTTCTTCTAGTATGTAAAAAGATAAAATAAAAGACGCTGAAACATGACAACAATAAGTTGTTGATCAAGAGGATATACAAGTCCATGAGTTAAATCAGTACTAGATTGCTCGCATATTTTCCAAGTATCAGATAGAAGGAAGTTTATTTCTCCAAGAAACTCACTAGTTTACCTTCATCACTGCAAGATTTGTATCAATACCCTCCACTTTCACTTGGTCAACAGTCGCTTGAGCAGCTTCAGCCCTGCCTGAATCTGATATTGATTGTCTCACTGCAATTTCCAAGGGATTTGTCTCACCAACCCAAACATCTCCAATTAGGAATATGTCGCATTCAAAACTTATCTCTTTCTGTAAGGTGAATCCAAGTTGACTTAGTGCTAGAAGAAAAACTGGATATGGTCGTCGATGCTGCTTTGCAGATGGACTCCCAGAGCCATCATGCTGGAAACAATCTGTATTTAGCAACATCAATCGACTCAAGAGCGTTTCCAGAATTGAGTCTCCCCTAGGAAGACTTTCTGTCAGATTAAAAGTGAGTAAGGTTCTGTAATGTGATGAAAAAACATGGAAAGCTTCTCTAATTGCACGAATTCTGAAAATGCCAAAAACTGCCCTCGCAAGTACTTCTGATTTCTGAACTTCATTTAGATTGTGCTTCCTTATAAACTTATGTGCTCGCAGGATCTCAAGACAGATATCCAGCCAATAATCCCGGCGAGAACTGCCTTTGAATTCAGGAAACTCTAAATAAACAGGTTCTATCCTGTAAAGGATCATTAAACAGTTTACCAGTAAATAAATAAATAAATAAAAATACCGTCACAGGAAAGGAAAACAAAGTTAGAATCTAGTGACTGCAGTATATAAAAATACTAAAATTATTCAAGAGATAACATACACAGATGTTGACTTGTACATAACAGCTTTATCAAAGAGACGGGCACCCAGCGGTCCTGTAAGTTCAGGTTTTATTTTCTGCTTCATGTCGGCTCCCAGGTCATATTTAACAGCTTTGTCGTATAAACCAACACCCAATGACTCAAAGTACAAGGCATGACTGGTCAGTGTCAACCTCCCTGAAAATAGATAAACCAAATAAAATGTAGATGTGGGGGAAAAACACTTAATGAATATCTTCACCTCAGATAGAACAATCAAGTGAATGCTACATCGCACAACCCCTCTAAGACTATTCTTTTGGACTCCTACAGTAGAGAATGTTCAAAAGCCTCTTTCTTCCTGGAAAATGACGGATCTTTTCCCTCAGGGGTGGGGCGGGAGTATGCAAAATTCTCCTCCATAGCCCATTCATGATTTATATATATTATATGGTGATTTAATCTTGAAATACATTTGTAAGAACAAGACTTACCAGGCCATGCAGAAATGCCAATATGCTGAAGGACTGGTTGAGTGGGTACTGTACCATCAATTTCAAGGACAATTTCTCCTTCGGAAAGATGAAGATTTCCAGTTGATGGGTGCAACGAATTTTTGGTTGCCTTAATAACCCTGCAAAACAGTCATCATAATAAAAAAATTTTAGTTCATGAACAATTCTATTCTGAAACAGAAAAGTTCATGATCAAGAACAGATAGGTCCCATCTTTAGACTTCTTCATTGAGCATTTGATATTCACTGATTGAAAAAACTAAACACATTACAAAACTTGCAATATATTTATGTTACAAGGTGCAATTATCGTACACCTCACACAAGCTTGAATGTAACAACCCATACTAAACTTTAGGAACTAAGGCAAATCAAATAATATTTTATTGAACCAAAAACATGACTACAAAACTAAACCAAAATTGTTTGTTGGTATCAAAATAGACAAAATGAAAAGGAGGACAAGTCCATAAAATATAGAACAAAAAATTAAAAAGATCCATAAAGAAGTACAAGAAAGAATAGTACGGCTGCTTGCTACTAAGACTGAGCTTTTTATTTTTTAGAACATACTGATTAGCAAGGAGAAGAGAGACCAACGCCAAGCTATATAACTTTCCTTCAATACCTCTTCCTTTTTAAGTAAAAAATCTTTACCTCGCTTCATCTTAGCGATCGTACGATGTCATGAACATATAAACATGCACAGCTACAAAAATGGCAACCATGGTAAGTGCCCTACAAGAGGCTCGTCCCCATATTGCCTTGATAGCATTGACTAAATAATTATAGAACATCATTGGAAAATGAAATGTGATGATCTCAATACTTCTATTGTAATAAAGTAATGGGACTAAAGCAAAAACACTATTTTAATTATTGACTATAATCTAGTACTTCCAGTAATATTTTAAATCTTATTTATAGAAAGTCATAGATTCCATTAGTTGCTCTCTCTGAAAAATCGTAAAATTCTTGAAATCTATTAACACTAAAATTATAAGAATAAGGCCTAATAAGGAAAAAGAAATTAAAAAAGTGAATGTATCATTAGCATGCAGTTCGAGAATCAAACATGATTTTTTAAGATTAGGGTCGGGAACAATCTGTGCTGGCACCTTAGTTTGGGTAACATGTGTGTGTCCAACACGTGTCAAGATAATTTAATACCCCAATATTTGTTGAACATGCGCTGGACACTTATTAGGATAATGTACACTTATCAGACACTAATGGAACAAATTGAATACAAATTTGACATTTGTTTGTGCAGAATGTATGTTAAAGGCTCAAGCACAATAAAAATGTATTGAACACTCGTGAAAATATGACAAATAGTTATGAGAAATATGAAGTAAAGTGTTAAAACTTCCTTTTATTTATTTAAATAATCATAAATAGAAATATAGGAAAGAAATTATATAAGAAAAATCGAGACTAAAAAACATGAATAAGCTTATTGATCTTGAATTTCATTATTGTATAAATATAATAAAAAAAATTAAAAAACCCCTTGCCCAGTTGACAAGAGCGTGGGGACATTGGTCATTACTGGTTTAGAGGTCTTAAGTTCAAACCTTCTGGTGAGCTTAATACCAAAAATCCTTGATGTCTCTCGAGTTCGGGTCTTGGGGCGGACACGGGTGTCCCTGGGTATAGGGGAACGAAGCTCCGACTCTCAGTTCTCAAAAAAAATTAATAATAATAATAATAATAAATATAAATAAATTTTAAAATGTATATTCTAATAAATATGTACTTGTCATGTTATTGTCCGAGATTCTTAGAAAATGATGAGGCATTGACTCATCATATTTGTGTTGTGTCGCATTTGTGTCCATGCTTCTCTGTGAACATTCAACTAAACAAGTAGTGAGTGCAAGAGAGAAACAAAAGGTTGCATCAAATAATTACAATTTCCAGCAAATGAGATTCTGCTAAAAATCGTAAAGGTGAAGAGAACCAGTGTGGAAATTTATAGAACTAATGAAATACTTCTTCCAAGATTTTTTTATATTAATGATATGTTGCATTGTATAGGAAGAAGTTTCAAGATTTCTTTTTATGTTACAAAAAGTTCCAAGATTTTTTTAAGAATGGCATCATTAATGCTAGTCTCAACGAAACCTATATTTGTCACATCCCAAAGAAAGTGGATGCTCGGAAGGTAGGAGATTTTCGGCCCATTAGCCTCATTTCTTGCCTCTACAAGATTATAGCTAGAGTTCTCTCAGAAAGGTTGAAGAGTTTGTTGCCACACACTATTACCAAGGAACAATCTGCATTTGTGGCCAGAAGACAAATCCTAAATGCCTCCTTAATTTCAAACAAAATTATTGAGGATTGGGATAGAAAAAAGAGAAAATGAGTGGTTATCAAGCTTGATATTGAGAAGGCTTTTGACAAAGTGGATTGGGACTTCCTTGATGAAGTTCTTGCAGCCAAGGGTTTCGGACATACGTGGAGAAAATGGATTTGGGGGTGTATCTCATCAACAAATTTCTCAATCATTATAAATGGTCATCCTCCGGGTAAAATTACTGCTTTTAGAGATCTTCATCAAAGTGACCCCCTCTCTCCCTTTTTATTGATAATGGTTGTTGATGTCTATAGTAGACTTATGTCACATGCACCAAACATCAACTTTTTTAAAGGTTTTGATGTGGGAAACAACTCATTGGCCATTCATCATCTACAATTTGCTGATGACACCGTCCTCTTTTCCCCTTATGAAAACCTCTCCCTCACAAAGATGTTCAACATCATTAGGCTTTTTGAGGAGACATCGAGGCTAAACATAAATCACCAAAAGTCAAAAGTTTTGGGGATAAATCTTGGAGAAGACGAACTGACAGCACTTCAATCTAAATTTGCTTGCAAATTGGGGACTTGGCCGACCACATACCTTGGATTACCCCTTCATGGTAAGCATCGGTCTCTCTCTTTTTGGGACCCAATGATTGAGAAAATTCAGAAACGTCTCCTATCATGAAAATCCTCCTATCTCTCCAAAGGCGGTAGACATACACTCATCCAAGCCACTTTATCGAACCTCCCTACTTTCTATCTTTCCCTCTTCCCTTTGCCATCAAAAGTAGCACATACTTTGGACAACATCTACACAAGATTTCTGTGGAAAGGTAACAAGGACAGCAGTGGACTGCGTCTCATCAAAAAAGACACTATACAGCAACCAATCCATATAGGGGGCCTAGGGATTGCTAATATGAAGCTGAAAAACAGAACTCTCCTTGCTAAATGGATATGGAGATTTATTACAGAGGAAACAACACTTTGGAGGAAGGTGATCGAGGCAAAGTATGGTAAAGCATCATGGAACCTCAAACATATCTCTACATCACAACCCTCTGCAAAAAGCCCATGGGCTACCATTAGAAAGATGCAAAATTTGATTTTTGACCGGCTGGCCTTTAAAACCAGAAATGGAAGGAATATTCCCATTTAGGATCACCCTTGGCTGAATAGTTTGCCTCTTAAACAATCATTCCCCCTCCTCTTTGCTTTGTCAACAAGAAAGGACGTCTCAATCTCTGATATTTGGGATGAATCTACAGCTTGTTGGAATTTGGGATTAAGGCGGAATCTTAAAGATTATGAGATAATTGAATGGGCTGATCTTAGCTTTAGGCTAACAGAGTTTCACTTAACAACAAATAGGGATGTTGTATACTGGAAGCTAGAAGCAAATGATTCTTTTTCCACCAGCTCCCTCACAAAGGACCTCACACATAGCAACCAAACACCACAAACTAGCCTATACGGAAGGGAAAATAACCAAAAAAAGTGAATTTCTTCCTATGGGAACTTAGTCACCGAGCCATCAATACCAATGATAAGCTACAAAGAAGACTCCCCTTTATGGCTATTTCTCTACAATGGTGTATCATTTGCAAGAACAACATGGAATCTCAACAACGCCTCTTCACATCCTGTACTTTTTTTTCTTTTTTTATAAGAAACCGAACTTTTCATCGAGAATAATGAAAACAAAACAAAATTACACGGGCATACAAAAACACAGCTCCGAAAAAGGAAGCCAGCCTAGAGAAAGGGCTTCCAATCCAAAAGAATATGACCTAGCTGATAATTACATAATAAATTCGAAACAGACCCCATAAAGAGACATTAAACCTAATGAGGTCCCAAACAAACTCCCACTCCCTTTCCACTCCCTTAAACATTCTATTGTTTCTTTCCCCTCAAATGCCCCATAGAATCCCAAAAAAACCCCACCCGCCAAAGGAAACTCTCTTTCTCACGGAAGGGAGAATACATCAAGACTTCCTTCACATCTTGTACTTTTGCATCTGAATTTTGGAAGGACATCCTCATTGCTTTTGGTTGGTCCACAACATTACCAAATGACACTAAACTTCTCCTTGAGGCCACCCTAATGGGACACCCCTTCAAAAACATAAAGGAACAACTATGGACAAATTTCATTCGAGCATTTCTGTGGACTACTTGGGGTGAAAGAAATCAAAGGATCTTCCTTAACAAGTCACAATCTTTTGATCGTTTTTTTGATGCTATAGTGTTCAAAGCTATATCTTGGTGTAAAACCTCTCCTACTTTTCTTTACTATAGCTACACTTCCCTCCTATCAAATTGGGAGTGCCTTTTGTAACCCATCTATCGGCTTTTGTATTCCCTACTAAGGGCTCCTTGAAATTTCATACATCAATGAAATTGTTTCTTACACAAAAAAAAATACAATGCAACATATCCCGACTGCATTCTTAGCCAGACCTGGAAAACACGATAGGCTAATAAAACAATATCTACAGAAGCACACCTTGGGACCCTCTTTGATGAAAATATAGTTATTAAATCTTAAATAGTATGGACAAAATTTTCCATGCTACGTCTAGAAGAAGATTATTTACAAGCATATGAAAGTAAAGTAATGAGTAGAACAGAAGCTGTACATCAAATATTTAACAGCTTCCATAATTAAACATATAAAGGTTGGAGACACAATTTCAATCACATTAACAAATTTCACACAATTGACAACACTAATGAATCAAGTTCTTACTTGTCAAGACTTCTAATATATTTGTCGAAGACAAGAAAATGAAGTCGATGACCTGAAGAGCTCGTCAGTGAATCAAAAAGATTGTGGACAGTTATGATATCAGCAAGAGCAATGCAAGCAGGAGCTATCCGTGCAAAAGCTTCTGACCCAACAGTTTTCTTGTCATCAAACTGATCACCATAATATAAAAGTTTTAAAACACTAGTACCTCAAGAGCTCAGTCAATCCTAGCAAGAAAAGGCTTCTAAAGTACCCATCCTAGATATAAGATAACATAATGTGCCTAGCAAGTTGAGATAAGAAAACCAGAAAATTATTAACCTGAACAGCCATGTTTGTAGAATTTGAATAAAATAGTGACCACTCTTCCTTATCCTCTACTTCCTCATTACTGCAAGAAGCAGTTTCCTACAGTTGGAAAGAGGATTCAGAAACACAATCAATTCCTTCTCTCCCTCTCTTTCTACTTTCTTTGTAAATGAAGGAAAAAAAAAAGAAGCTAAAACATCCAATTCCACCCCTTCAAAACCCACCCCTCCCCATCAGAAAAATAAATGCATTTAAGAGATAATTTCACTCTTTCTTACTAAATATCAATGGAGTATAATGGTAGGCTGTCTCACTTGCAGGAGTGGTTCGCTTCCACTACCAGGGAACTCCCAAGCAAGCATCATGTCATATGTCAAGCGACGAAAGTCCTTGTCACTTAAATAATCTGGACGTTTGATAATTGAATAAAGTGCTTGGTATGAGCAAAATTCCAACAAACTTCTAGAATAAGTTTCAGGTTCCTTATTAATTCCAGGTAGCTCTGAATCAAAAAGATGTAGTATTTCTTCAGTGGACAGTTGAAGAATCCTGCATGTAATATAAATGCCTTTAGATGCATAAAAAGAAGAGGATACAAAAGCTGAAGTCAATGTCTAGTTCTGGGGACTGCGTTACAAATGCTGAATCCAAATATGCCTAATGTGACTTGCAACGTATCTATAAAAGAAATTAAATATGTGAAATCCTCTGGGTAAGACTAAGAATTTGTAAAAGCAATTTACTTTTATATTCCGAAAGTATAGGCCGTTTAGGAAGGAAACATAAACTATTTTGTTGCTCTAAAACAAAGCATATTAACTAACTGCAATATAGTTTTCTTTTCATGAGCAAAAGGAGACTAAATTATGTGCAATAATGCAACCGTAAATGAAAAATATTTTTAGAGGGTATCAAAATTAAGGTTATCAGATAAGACATTAGTAAAATTAAAACAATATTCTGGTTTGATAGTAGGAAGTCATTTGTTTGGTGGATAGATATGCTTGATTTTGATTGACGCGCTCATCGCTATACTCAGCATTATTGTCCATGGAGCATGAACGAAGTGATTGATTATGGATACACCAGTTCTTCCACAGTGCTAGAGAATCAGTAAATTGCAAATGATCAGAAGTTAATCATCCTAAAAATCACGCGTTATGACAACTTTTACTTAGCTATCTCACCAGTATGGCAGTATTTTCGCAGTATCAGATAATGGGTAACAAACATATCAATGTTCAAAGCCAAAAATACGGTAAAAAAAAGAAGATCACGGGTGATAAAAGCAAAATAGCAGAAGAAGAAATGGAGGAGGAATACTTGGAGCAGCGAACGACGACGGAATTGGCGAGGGAAGACAAGTTAGGGATGGATTTTGGAGAATCGGAAGGGGATGGTTCGTCGCCATTCCTGGATTTCTTGCGCTGGAAGATGGATCTGAACGTGTTGGGTTGATTCTTCATCAAGGTGTCCATCATTACGACCTTCACTTTCTTCGGCATTGTGGGTTGGAAACCAGAACACAGAACGGAAACTCGTAGAAATGAATTTGAAATTGACGAATGGGGCAATGACAGTTGAAGAAACGGTTGATTTGAGAAAGATGATTCGTAATCGTAATCTGTTGGTAGCCAACACCCCTCCACTCTCTCGTGTTCTTCCTCCCTCTGCTATGATCATCGGCGTAGAACCAAATGATAGAATAATAATTAATTACATGCCTCTTTTTTCCTTTTTTCTTTTTCTTTTTCTTTTTCTTTTTCTTTTTCGTTTTCGTTTTTTTGGGTTAAAGTTAAAATACTATTTTAATTTCGATATTTTTATTAAATATTTTCGATAAAGGTGCATTCCACGGAAAAAATAAATCTGAAAATAAGAGTCTCAATAAATCTCAATGTTTTTAGTGTTTTTATTTGAATATCAATTTGAAAAATTATTCAATGTATTACAAGTTAGTTTAATCTAATATATATACATATATATTTTCTTTTTAGTATAATAAAAGAAGGTAAGGAATTCGAATTCATTATACAAACATGCTAAACTAGCTCACGTTGGCTATTAATTTATTTATATATATGTTATAACTTTTATAAAATTATATTATTTATAATATTTTATATTTTAATTTTAACAAAAATTAAATGAGTTTATAATATGAAATAATATATATAGCAAAAATTTGTATACTTTTTTAACGTAATTATTTATTTTAAAGTTTCAAATTCAACATCTAAAAATTAAAAAAAATGTAGTTTTTTCAACACCCTTTTTTTTATATATTTGGCCACATAATCTGAAAACAGTTTTATAAACAAATTTTGATTATGTGAAAACAAAACGAGGTCCTTACTATACTTTTAACTTTTGTTTATTTTATTGGATGTACTTTCAAAACTTTTTGTCTGGTCCATGTACTTTTAGAAATTGATTGTCTCTCATTTTAATCCGATAACAATTTCATCTCGACATATTTTTTAAAACATGTCATAACTTTATACGTTTTCATTTTGCAGATTAATGGATAATTTGGGAAATGACTTCCTCGATTACCTTGTTGATGACTATTACGATGTGGCTAATTTTGATGACGACGACCCTTTTGGTGACGAAGAAACGTAGAGGAGCAGCGATGATGCTACAACATTAATGAAGTGAAAAAAAGTGGTCAAACACACAAAATACATTTGCAAACATTCCGAATTTTCTGCAATTAGGGTTCTTAGACAAACACTAACAGCATATGCGAACAATTTATAACTAAGTTAGGTAAAAGGTTTTAGTTGTGAATAGAAATTGTGTTAAATTTTTTATTTTATATTTTTTTAACTAAAAAAATTGTGTTAAAACTTTACAAACAAGTACCAAAATGATTAGATTTAAAAAATACAGATACCAAAATAAATACTTTGAAATGATAGACTAAAATGAATCAAATTTGAAAGTTAATAAATAATTCAAAGAATCACGTATTGTTATTGATGATATTTTAATACAATTCAATATCATCGAAATGTAAGGTATGCTGTCGAATTTACAAGCGAAACATTATTATGTCTATGAGATTAAACCTCAGGTTATTACAAATAAAAAATTAAACAATGAAATTATGAAATTAAATGTTATCACATTTATTACTACGTTCCTTCTAGTTCCTACAGTCTTTTTTATTTGTAATATACGTAAAAATAATTAATAAAAATGATTAATTTGAAGGACGAAAAGGTACCAAACTATCGTACTTGTATCGACATACATCAAAATGTTTTAACTTGAAAAAGAGACATATGTCTCTATTAGTAAAATTCAATATTGATAAATTGTGGGGAAAATAATGTATTTTATATTTATACTTTAAAGCTTTAAAAATTATTAATTGGAACCTATGATTTTTTTAGTCACCAAGATATATTTTTCTTTTTTAAATTTGACTAAAATTAAAAGTATTTATAAGGTAGGTGAATAAGATTTTAGGAAGCAATTATAATATAAAAAAACAATGATAAAATTATTAATAAATGAGGTACGAGCACCAAATGAGATTTAAAATAGTGTTAGTTTAGTTTTTAAAATAGAAGATAGAGAATAAAATAATGATCAAATTGGGTATTGTATTTTTCATAAACGAGTTATTTTAATAAAAATATAATATTCGGATTTTTAAATAGAGTAATTGTGGTGGGTAGCAAAAATATTTTATGTATTTCAAAAAATGTCACCAGCTTTCCAAAATTTCACATATAACAAAATATTTGAATTTTTATTTTCGAAATTTTTATTGTTTCAATTTTATCCTTATGATATCTGAAATATATATTCAATGTATATCTATATTTGATATACATTTGATATATATCATACATCAAATCTATATCTGATATACATATGATGTAAATTTGTATATGATATACATCAAATATATATCTAATGTACATCCGATGTAACTCTGATATACTTCCGATATACATTCGACATTCCCCTAATATACAGTATCAAATGTATCATGATATACATTATCAGATATACTACTGATATACATCAAATATACATATTATACATATCATATATATATATCTGATGTACTTCTAATTTATGATATACTAAATATATTTGCAACTGATATACTAAAAATAAGTTATATCAGATGTTTAATTTTTAGTGGTATATCAGTTGTTTAAATTAGAGTTTATCATTTCAATTTGTCGATTAATATACTAATATTATCAATAATATTACTATATCACTACTATTTATTCAATATTAATATTAATTAGATACTAAATAGGAGGGATATCGACTATTTAAATTTATAAAGTATATTAAAATTTTAACTTGTCTTTTTGGACGTGCATGATCCACATAAACTTTTTCTATAATAACTTTATATTTCAAAAATAAAAAATAAAAAATCTTGCACCATTGACCAAAAAGAATTGGATATAATAGTATGACATGAACCTACATATATCATAATTATATTAGTAGATATAATGGTTATATTAGAGGTATATAAGTGGTAAATTAGAAGCATATTCAATTTATATCAGTGTTATATTAGTGGTAAATCATATAATCAATATCTTTAGATACCATAGTTATATCAATGATATATCATTTGTATATTAATGGTAAATTAGAGATATATCAAATATATATCACATATATATTATATCATCGTGGTAAGTCAATGATTATCATACGTATATCGACGGTAAGACATATTAGAAGTTGATTAGATATCATGGTTATACCAGAAGTAAATCAATTATATATCATTATTATATAAGTGGTATATATTAGTGGTCAAATATATTACAGATATATATCAGATATATTAAATGGTGAATTTGTAATTTTACAATTGAACCTCCGTTTTTTCTGAAAAAAAATATTATATTTGAAAAAACTAAATATGGTTGCTCTTGTACTTATTTTACTAAATTTTTTTGCTATATTTGCAAGTGTCACTAACGTATACACGAACTTTGACATATAGCTCTTTTATTTACTTAATCAATAAATATTTACATAAATAAATATGTGATAGTTGGATGTAGAAAATCTAATTATATTTTGATTCCAAGATCTTATTATAAATTATAATTTAATATAATGTGGAGGGACTATAACATACGAGCCAAAAAAATACAAAAGAAGTTTTAAATTAAATAAATGTTTTGGTTTAAGTAACTTTTTTTATTTATTTAGTTCTTATTATTAAAACAAAAAACTTTTTTTTTCAATTACATTTGGGTGAATTTTAATTTCACTAATCATAACATGATATTTAGTGAGATGCATATTTATAGAACAAACTAGGTTGAATGGTAGGAACAAATTCCAAGATCGCCCTCTAAAATTATAAGAATTTGTCATAAATTTTGACTATTCTTCTCCAAATGGTCTAATTTACCATTTAAATTTAAACAATTCAATAATATCATGTTATATAAATTTATCATCGACCATTCTTCACTAGCACAAATTATATAATTAAAAATAGGAAAATTGAGTAGGTAGCAATTCACATTACCATATGATTGTGATTTTACAAATATAACAACTAAAAGAAAACTGCTTACTTATTTATAAATTTTTATGTAATTATTCTTTTATCATCATAGATAATTTATTCATGCCTATAATGATCAAATATATCAGAGATATACGTTTGATAAACTATATCATTAAAATTTTCAATTATGATGTAAACTAATAGATGTTTTAAGATATATATATTTGTTATATTTGTAAATCTAGAATGTTGTTGCACTTCGACTTATTTTGTCATATGTGCATATGCAAGTGTCCCATTGAAACATTTTTAAAATGTAAAATTATAAAACAACCAAATAAAACCTTTTGAACGATACAAAATAAATTTTAAAAAAATACCTGAATAGTACTACTACAAACATATATGATTTTTTTTTTTTGATAAAACTAAAACATATACGATTAAAATACTATTTTGGGTCTAGATCTCTGTACTTTTAAAATACTCATTTCAAGTACCTTGGACTCTCTCAAGAAATAGAAACGTTACCAAATCGGCTTAAATTTTTGTTTATTTTATTTTTCATGTTCATTTTTGTCCCTAACATTTTTCAGAAGAGACCATTTTAGTTCCCTAATTTTATTTATAATCTCATTTTTTTAATCATAATTTCGATATGACACTACACTCAACATATTTGTTGAAATGTAATCATGATTTTACGTTAAGTAGTTTTTGTTATGTGTAAAAAATTCGAAGATAGGAACCAAAATGGTCACTTTTTAAAAGGACAAAGATAAAAATAAATATTTTAAAAATATAAAGAAAAATATGAATCAAATATTTAATGGAAAATTAAAATTAAAAAAAAAAATCCGGAACCAAAATAGTTTGACTTTGACCTAAAGACAGTTCATAAAAGTAATTTTGTTTTTGTCAAATAAAGCAGCACAAAATATAAACTCCTTTTTCTTCTATTCCACTTTTCAAAGTTCAACCATCTAATCATCTATTTTCCATTGATTTGATTCCATTTGGGAAGAACAATGGGTCAAGCTGAGAGCGTAGCAGCGGCATCGCCTCCAAACGATCTTCCTCAAAGCCGGAATTCAGCTGCAACTCCCGTCTCCAGTTCCTCTCGCGATCCTCCTTCCATGGATTCTCTAATTGCTGGTCCGTCGCCTCCTTCATGAGTTCTTTTTTCTCGTTTTATTCAGTTTGTGTTGCGGGTGTCTGTAGAGCGATCCTTTTCATACCAGAATGATTCGTGTTCAAGAAATTGAAATTTCGAATGCTAAAAAGGATCCAAATCCAAGGACTGTCATGAATTTCGCCTGAATTTAGAAATAGATTTTGTTTTTATGCTTTATAACGTAGTTTGTCGGAATGGCATCATGTTCTTATTGAGGCTTCTGGTTATCTGAGAGCTGACCATTGAGTTGAAGAGATATTGTTAAGGTAGGTGGCAAGGTTACAGAATACATGAGCCTTTACTGGAAATACTTCAGAAAAGTAGAGCATCTTACTACATACGTGTGAAATACTTAGCTGCTAGCACAAAACTTAAATGCAGGTAACAGGAGAAAATGTATGCCGTATGGCCTGTTGAGGCGAAGGGAGTATATTTATTATTTATCATTTATGGCCTGCTTCGTTCATAGTAACAGTACCAATGGGACTTTGGTAAGGTTATAACAATAAGCAAAGTGATCGGGTTCTGACGTACTTTACTGTGGGTGACTATGGAGACAGGCTGGTTTACGAAAAAGGATTCTGGAAAGAGGGGTTGGTAACAGAGTACAAAGAGTTGCCACTCAAATAGGGAAGGGGAGCCAAGAAAGGATAGAATTAGGGGGAGAACGGGTATTGGTAGAGTTTAGAAGAAAACTTGAAGCAACAAGGAAGCTGTCCAGTATGATACTATATTTAACAAAGTGATACCTCAAAGTATGATACTGGAACTTGGTGGATTGACTGTGTCTATGCTAACAGTAACATGCTGTAGCAAAGGTTTTGAGAAAAGAACAAATCGGAGGAGAGTTATGGAGAAGTTAAAAAGGAGTTGGCCTTGAAGAACTGGTATGAAGTGCCTATTCATTAAATAAGCTATAGTACAAAAGGCTCCACCAATTAAAGTAGCATATGTGCTTGAGCTAGGAGTGTTAATCCTGTTTCAACAAGAGAGTGATGCTTTATTTCTGCTCTCTCAATTTTGACAGAGGTATAGGAGGGACAAGATAATCTAACGTGGATTCCTTGTTTTTCATCTAATTAAACAAGTGGTAACTCTCGTCCACCATCAAGTGAAAGGGCTAGGATTTTTGTTTCAAGTTTGGTTTCAGTAAGAAGATTTCCTCTTAGTTCACTCTTTAGGAGGACAAAAAAACGCCCACAGTTAGAATAAATAGGTGCAGGCCTCCACAGATCTCAATGCAAAAGAGCCAGAAGTTTATTTGATTGGGAATTGACTTGGGGAAGAAGTTTATGAGATTTATCAAATTGGCAAGCTTTACAAAATGATACTTCTTCGTTGATTTGACCTTGCTGGCTACAGAAATTCAAAATTTCGAAACTTTTCTAGATGGGTGGATCAATTTGCCATGCTAATCATCCAGTACAGGATGAGGCCGCATAGTATTTAGAATTACAGAAAATTGCTTGAGAGTTGAAGTTATTGGAACTTAGAGAACTAACAATAGAAATTTAGTGGAAGACTGCTTTTTTGGCCATTCTATGGAACATCTGGCTTGAGAGGAATAAGAGGATTTTTAAGGGTGAGAAGAGGTGCTGGGGGAGGTTTGGCCTGCAGTTAGGTAATACCTCTCTGTAGGTGTCAGTGACAAAAGAGCTGGGTAGTTATCCTGTAGTTATTATTCTTAATACTTGAAGTCCTTTCTCTTAGGTTTTTGTTGGGCTCCCTTCGACCTTGTGGTTGGCCTAGAAAATACTAACCATCGAGGTTTGTCCATGTGGGGATTAATAGGCTCCTCAAACCAGTTCTTAAAGGCCAAACTCCTTTTTAACCATGTAGATTAACCATTAAGGTCGTGAAATCTTATTCAGGTAGGGGGGGAGATTAGGTATATATGGGGCCAAACTGAAATTACTTCTCAAAAGCAAAGTCACTAACCACCACACTTGTGAAAATACGAAGCTAGCATCACAAAAGATGACAAAAAAGGAAAAAAAAAAAACTTAATAATAC
The DNA here is from genome assembly GCF_013281855.1 of Momordica charantia. Classification (NCBI taxonomy): domain Eukaryota; kingdom Viridiplantae; phylum Streptophyta; class Magnoliopsida; order Cucurbitales; family Cucurbitaceae; genus Momordica; species Momordica charantia. The sequence goes on along the minus strand of NW_028275162.1, from coordinate 22,127,375 downwards.
TGCCGCTTAATAAGAAACAGAACGATATTATTTGTCCAGAGTGCTCTGACAGTTCTTTGTTTTAAATTTTGGTATGATTTAAGTACACAAAATGAAATGATATTTGCAATTCCTGTTATACTAATTTTGTTTGAACGTGTTAAATCTGAGGACATTTTTGGTAATCACCCAGCTTTTTCATTCTTACAGAAGCTGCGGCTTATGGTAATGAAGCAAATGAGGTTTGTGCACTTTAAAGATGTAAGCTTCCTTTTGAAATTGCCAAATTGGGATAGCAATCAAAGAAGTTGACCTATGCTTCTTTCAGTCTCTTGATGCCAAAGCTAACAGAGCATTGGAGTGCCCCTGCATAGCTGACTTGCGTAAGGGTCCATGTGGGGTTCAGTTTTCTGATGCTTTTCTCTGCTTCTTCAAGAGTACTGCAGAGGAAAAGGTAAGAAGACTAAACAAGCATTAATTTCTTCGAGTATCGTTGATCTTCACAAAAATTTGTTGTTTTATGTTTGAGGAAGGGCTAGGTCGAAGTGAAGTTTGAATATATGGTGCATGTCATATCTGAAATAAGAGGAAGAAGAGAAATTTTGAAGAAAAATAAGTGAAGAAGTGTCAATTTTGTGATCCTCAATCACAAATAATGCGACAATTTTCAAAATTGGAAATCTTTTTTGTTAGCTCCATTTTTAGTTTCTTGATTTTGGGTGAGACATCCTGTTTCGCTTATTCTCAGTCTTATGCAAGCAAAAGGCCATTTATTATGATCAGAAAAGGAAAAGGAAGTCATGGGTGAAATTTTTAGTTTAATTACATTTTCAATCCCCATAGGCCCATCTTTCCACAATTTTAAAAGTTTTGTCATGGTCTTTTATTCTTTGCAATTAAGCTTACCATCTGTTCTTGACATTAACGAGTGACAAGTTATTTGTGAATGTATCATATAAGTTTTATAACATGCCATTTTATTTTAATAATGCAGGAGTTTGATATGTCACATTAGTTGAAAAATATGAATCGATAATGATATTGAAACAGTAATTTGGTTGAAAAATAGAAAAGAGTTAAACTCTAATCCCATTTTTCAATGCAACACAATTACCTATGCTCATTTTGATTTCTTCTTTTGTAGTTCAATCCTAAATAACTCGTGTTGAATGTCTGTTACTAGTAGAAACATCTGATTAGTGTAGGACTCAAAATATAATCTAACCGAACCTTTTTAAAGGTTTGTGGGATGAAGTTTTGCTTTTTAGAATCTTTACAGAGGTACATGCTAACAGCTAAATCGTGATTGGTTTTCCCAAAGGGATCGGACTGTGTGCATCCTTTTGTGGCTTTGCAGAGCTGCATAAAAGCGAACCCGAACGCGTTCTCAAAGGATATCTTGGACGAAGAAGAAAAAGAAGAAAAGGAAAAGGAGAAGGCAGAAGAGCCCGCTGAAGATTACAGAATCATTCCTCCTTCATGGTCTAGAGAACCTCAAATTCCCAAGTCCAAGCTTTAACTAGAACCATCAACTTCCATTTTTTCTGTCATGGTAAGATTATTATGATTATTTTGTCTGGGGTGTAGACTACATTCTTATAATTGTTAACCGAATTTTTAACCGTAAGGACTAAATTGTTACTAATTTTAAAGTATAGGGATTAAATCGTTATCAAAAGTTCGTTTTTTTTTTTTTGGTAATTTCTCAAATTACTTACGGTTTGAACTTTATTTTTCTCAAAACCCAAATAATAATTTTACATGGATGAGAAAGTTATAAAGTTTGTGGGTTTTTATTGTAATATTAGGTGATGAATTTTATTTTTTATGGCAAATAAATAATGGAGGAATTTTATTTTTATGGCAAATAAATAATGAATAGCGTGTCCTCAAAAAAAAAAAAAGAGAGATTAATTTATTTTATATTAATTCTCAAATATAAATATTATAATTATTATATACAAATTTCAAAAATTAATTATTTGAACTGCTAAATAATATAAATGTTTAATTTATATATATATATATATAATTTTAATATATTTGTTGATAGTTAATTAATTTTATTAAAATAAATATAAAATTTAAAAATTTTCTCTATGAAGAATCTCAATCCTCGAAGATTCTTCGACATTGACCGCAATTGTCAATCGTGAGAAATTTTTCGAGGATGGAGAATTAAATGGGAGGCAAATAGGGATGGAGATGGGAATTAAACATTGACCATAGTTTAGAAGTGCAACTCTAAACTGAACAAATGTTATCTGGTTAAGATAATATATCTTCGATCCAAAGATCCGAAATTTGAATTTCCATCCTTCATGATATTAGTAAAATAGTAAAAGAAGAATAATAATAATAATAACCAACGAGTTACAAAATAATAGTAATAATAATAATAATCTAAAAAATAATAATAAATGAATTCATCATATTTTTATAACTTAGAGTTGCAAAGTTGAGTGTAGATTTGCTAGGTAACTTTACTTATCTTAAACTATGTAAATTGATGCTACACTATTAAAATTTATGTTTTAAAAATCGTCTCTCAGGAATTAATATTAATTTGTACAAAACTTATACTAATTACAGCCTCATCAATCAAGTTAATTCGAGAATAGTTCAATAGATAAGACACCTATTATTATTGTAAAGATCGTTGGTTCGATCTGACCCTTGTGCCTACAATCAAATTCAAACAATACGTACATAAACCGTGAAGCGTTCTTAATCTTCAATATAAGATTCTTTAAATCTAGACTACACAAACTTATATACTCGTCGAATCCATAAACCAAACGGCCCTTTAATATGTCGAAAGATTAATATTCTGGTTGGTCATAGCTCCACCAACCCCATTTCAAATCTTCTCACTCCCTTATATGGTATCATATCATTCATATTTGGCATCTAAACAGTATCATTTCCTAATGTCTACGACATCTTACACCTTTAATGGATTCTCACTTTTATGTTTTTTTTTTTTTAATCTTCTTAGAATATAAGAGTTTATAGGTGGGGGAAGATTTAAATTTAGGGAGGGAGAAATTAGGGAGAAAACTTTAATGTCTTAAATCTATAATTTTTTTTAATCTAATACCGAACCATGGGGTAATAGTACCCATCCTTCCTTTTTCACTCCATTCCTTCGAGATGGAGTTTTTAGTACGTAATTGGGTTTTGTGTTAACCTGAGCATAACAATCGATTGGTTTAGATACATCTATACCCAATCAAAAGATCGTGAGTTCGAATCTCCACATTCACATATTATACTTAAGAAAAATAAAAATTAATTGGATTTTGTGACTAACTCTTCATTTAATTTCTCTAGCAATTTGAAGGTTAAAAGGTTAAATTACAACTTTGGTCCATAAACTTTTAGATTCTTGACTAATAGGTCCTTGAACTTTATAAGAAGTATGTAATAAGTTCCTAAGCTTTCAATTGTGTCTAATAGGTCGATAAACTTTCAATTTTGTGTCTAATAGATCTTTGACCTAATCGATACATTTTAAATTAATGGATCTATTAGACATAAAATTAAATTTTGTATTTTATAGGATCCTAAATTTTCAATATGCATGTCAAATGATACATTTCATGAATTTTTAAAAAATTAATCAGAATAGGTCAACAACTATTAGACACAAAACTAAAAGTTCATAGACCTATTAGAACACAAAATTGAAAATTTACGAATCTATTAGACACGTTTTAAAGTTTAGAGACCACATAAAATTGTAAATTTAAGGACATATTATACACTTTTTAGTTCAAACCACTTTCTCTCTTTCTTTTTATTTTATTTTATCTTTTTGTTTATTTGTTTTTGCTTTTTTGTTTTTTTGTCAATTTCTAGCCTCTTTTTTTTTCCAAGTATAATGGGTGGGGAGAAGTGATTGGAACTCATAATCTTTTAGTCGTACCAATTATATGAACTCATGAAGCCTCTTTCTAAAGTTAGAAATAAAAACAAATTTCTTCCAATTCAATCAAGTTATCCCCTAATCTTCTTACCAAGAATAATGTTTTTAAGGCTTTTTTTCTTTTTCTTTTTTTTTTCGTCCTCAAATTATTGATTTTTGTGAAGGATATAGGACTTTCGCCCACTAAAGATATCTTTCAATTTTTCTTTTGATTTGACGATTTGGTCCTCTTCTGATAAGAGAGCTTGTCCTCTTATAATAGCTTGAATTAATTCTTTCTATTTTTTTTAATTCAACGATTACAAGATGGAAAATAGAATCATGACTTTAAAATTTTAAATCTGTAAATAAGTAGTTTATCCACGTAGCAATGTTGAGATCAGCACCCATAGGATGATGTTTGGCCACTATTCTTACTCTCCGTCTATTATTTGATAGTTATTCTCACATTAATTTCCGTTCTTATTAATTCTACTATACTCATTTTTGTAGCACAAGTATTAATTAGGAGTTTGATTTGTTAGTATTTTGGAACTTTTTTTGGGTAAAGACAAAATTTTATATTCTAGTTACCTCTTTATATAATCTTTTGATTCTAAAAATTTAGACACGCAGGATAAAAGAAAAGGATAGAATCTCAAAGTATTTTATATATACTTTTTGAATTTCGAAGTGGGTCACATAATCTATATTAATTAGAAGGCTTAAACATATTTTACCAAACTAAACTCTTCACATCAAATAACACCCTACTGTATTATCTTCGCTAAAAAAGTCAGCAACCAGTGACGACGTTGCCTCGGACGGTAGCGGAACCCAAGCAGGCAGCCGATGATGGTGGTCGGGGCAGCAGCTTGGGGGCGGTCGGTGGCCGGGAGGAGTAGCCATAAGTGTAGGCACAGCCAGTGCATAACACCATTGGAGGTGCTGGTTTTGGAGAAAATTGGGTAATTCAGTGCCATTGATATTGGTGTGGCTGATCATGATCTGCTTGCTTTTACCTGAGCTTTCTTGTTGCTCAACAATGGAAGCTGAGGGCTTGGAAATGGACATTAATGGCTGCACTACTGTACTTTGATCATCATGATCACCAGAGTAATTAATTTGATTGAAATTGTTATTGCCTTGGCTCCAAATTTGTGCTTGTTTTCCAGCTTTATGAAGCTTCTTTATGAGAATTTGGGGGTCAACATTACCAAAAATGCTCACTTTTGGCTGTAGTGGGTCAATTTCTATTCTCAAAACACCTGAAAATTCAAAAACAAAAATGGGTTTTTAAAAATTAAAAAAAAAAGCTGAAAAATTTGCATAATTTTTTATAAGATAATTAAGAACAACCTGAAAATTTTTGTACCTTCAATGCTATGCAGTGCCTTTCTCACTTTCCTCTTGCAACCATCACAACAAATGACTGAGACTTCCAATTCCACCTTCTAAAGAGGAGAGAGAGAAGTTGAATTAGAAATTTTATGGGAAAAAGGGCAAAAAGGTCATTTCCTTTGTTTCAATTCAACAACAACATGAGGGTCGGGGTCAGAATTCAAACATTTAATCTTTTGGTCGAGAATATATGTATCTTAACCAGTTAAACTATACTCAAGTTAACAAATAATTAAGCGAATAAAATGGAAAAAAAGGTGCAAAGGGCAAACCTTTAGGTCAGCTTCTTCTATTGCCATATAATTTGATATGGTAAGAGTACTTCTATTTTATAGAGAGAGAGAGAGAGAAAAAAGTCAGCTCCCACTAGGTTTGTTTGATGATTTTTGAGGTGTATTTATATATATGGTAATTTGACAATAAATTTAATTTTGTGAAAAAAGAGATGGGGTTGGGGATTTGAATATAAGAGGAGTTTTATTATTAGCCTTTGCTTTTTTGTAATACTATTATTATATTCTCTCTTTTTTGGGTTCTAAAGCAAAAAAAAAAAAAAAAAAAAGGCATTTTGGAAGAGACTGCTTTCTAAACAAGCAAAAACTTTGTTTATGTATAATTAAATGCTAAGAGATCTATTTAACAAAGCATTGTTGAACGTGAGTTCGAATCTCCACCATCTCACGTTGTACTAAAAAAAATTGACTTTGTTTAATTTCAATAGCATTTTTAATGGGTCAACTTTTGATTTTGAATTCCTATGATTTGATTGAAGTTGTGATTTTCATGGTCTGAATTTCTATATAATTCTTTCAAAACATTCAATTATGTTATAAGATGTCAACAAATTTTCCTTGAAATGTTCTTAATGAAGAAAAAGTGATGGACTTACCAATTTAGTTTAAAGGTTAAATATCAGTTTGTTCTTATTGGCCGAGTGTCTTTTCTTTCTTTCTTTTTTTTCCAATTTAGTCCTCATATTATTTAATAAGTTTCAATAATTTAGTCCCGGATACCAAACATTTAAATTAACAAGTAAGCATTTCACCCTTTTTTTTTAACAAGTTAAAATTTATTAATATTATGTCTATAATAGTGATATTTATTGATATTTTTTATGATACTTTGAAAATGTGTCGATGCCTCAATTTGGTGGAATCAAGTCCAAGTCGATAGCAAAAAGGCAAAGGCAAAGTCAACCATAGAAATTTAATATAAAAATATCAATAAAATATTACTATCGTGGACGTAATATTAACATTTTTTCTTACATTTTGTCAGTTATTCATGGCGGTCAAAACAGTATTAGCCGTAACTTTTTCCTTCGCTTTTCAGTCAAAATAATACATTTTAACTTAAATTCACTCATATTTTTAAAAGGTAGCTCGTCACATTCCCATAATTAAAATAAAATATCACATAATAAAACTCATTTTTAGATATTCATAAATAATTTTTCACAGTTAATTCCAACCACTTTTTAAAAATGGCATGAAGAATCACATAAAAGCAGAGAGACAAAATATAATTCAATCCATTATTTTATATAACTGAATCAATAAATTTATCTTCCTTGTGTAAATAGTTCTACATGCCAAAAAATAATTATTATCACTCCATATAAACCATTACAAAATAAATAAAGTAGAATTATCTTTTTTTCTTTTCTTACAAATTAAAATCACTATCAAAATAAATAAATGGCTAAAGATAAAAGGTATCTCACGCAATTCAGTACAATAAAATAAAAAAATTTCACTATTTTGTAGCCAAATGTGTCCATATGGTGGAACCAAATTAATTACTGTGACTAAAAAATAACTCTATGCTTGTTGGTTCAGTGAAAATTTCTTTACAACACACCCCCTTTTCATATAAAATTTTTTGTAAAGAATTACAAGTTAAATTTATGGCCAGAATAAAACAGAACTGTGATCCTGACCAAACACTGAAACTTCATTTGTAGAAATACAAGGCAGTAGAAAAATTGTGACCTGGGGAGTGGAGTGTTAGCCATTCTCGAGTCTCGATATCGTGTATCACGAGCAGATCCGGGGCACTGCTAGATATTCTGGGAAGATAACTTCCAGCCTGTGATCCTGCAACAAGAAAATCAATTCAAAGAAAGGCTAGTTGAGGGGGAAAAACAAGAGTGTTTTGAGTTTTCACAGGGCTTACCTTGAAACAATTCTCTAGAGTGATTTCCATCAGCTTGTTCCAACTTACTAACAAAATGTAATATACTTTTGCTTGGTACTGCATGTTATGACATGATTAATGCACTAAGACCTGAGATTTTCCACGTCGAAGGCTTCGTGATCAGCGATCGTTGGAGGCCAAGTCTATATTTCAGGCTTTTAACAAAACAAGCCTGATAAATGGATGTTATATGCATGTAGAAACCTCTTATTAAGCAAATATGTCCATTATCGTAAGACCCGCTGTACCAAGAGCTAGTATTTGATTAAGGCTGGGAGGGAAGCATGAAGTTCGACCAAGCACTCGAAGATCCAATTTAGCAGTTGTTCTTTAGGTAGCTCTAAGAGAAGTCCAGCCTGCCAAAGGTGATGGGAAAGTGGATAGAAGCGAAAAACAGAAGAAAACAGTAAGATACCAATTCGAAATGGATCAGTTACTAACAGAATGCAGATTTAGTCTTAAGCAGCAATAGCAACATCAGTCAAATATTTCAGTATTGTGCCAAACTGTAGAAGTTATTCATAATGGCTTACACAATGTAACTCCTACTTTTACACTATTACATGTATGAGTGAGAAATAAAAAAGCACTTTTTCATGATGCATCTATCGGTATGAGTAGCTGACACAACGTGGAGGCCAGGCCATGTTAAATAATTTTTCTAATGGGGGGCTTGTGCACAGAAGGGAGGTTCTTTGAGGAGCTAATACTTTGTCTATGGTGAAGAGTGTCTGCCTTGAGAGGTATAGGAGGATTTTTAATTATGAGAGTTGGCAGGATTTGCCACCCTTGTTTACTCCAAGATCCATCATTGTTCTTTTATTCTTTGATTCTTCGTATGAAAAAATTGTTCATAGACTATAAAGAATTTTAATATTTGTCCGTACAATTTTTTTTTTTTATAATTATAAGGGAGTTCCTTCACATCTCCTTGACGCATTTCCTAGCTCTGGTGGAGTCAAGGAAAGAGAAGCAAGATCAAGAATAAAAACTTACAGGATATCATCAAGATACAAATAGCAAGGTATATTATATGCTTACCTTAATATGATGTTCCTCAAAAGATAAACAATTTTGATGCACCTCTGATGTCATTGAATCGGTTATCAACTTGAAAACTTTCCTATTCATTTTAGTTTCCATGCAAACAGTCTTTCCAGAAGCATATATCCGGGAAATTCCTAGATCCGCTGCCATTCTCCTCACATAAAGCTTCTTCAAGAGAATCTCCATGGAGTAAGGCTCTTTTCCATGTTGACGGCGTAAATTTTCAGTAAATTGCATTAGAGCCCAAATGTCTGTCTCAGCAGCTTTCTCAGCTCCATTAATTATTTTCATGGGATTCTCCAAATAATTAATGTACTCAGAAGGCAAATGAGGCTTAATATCTACATCAATCTGTAAGTAAGCTATAAAAATCAGACACAATACGGTAGAAACTAGAGAATCATATTGATAATGAATAAGAAAATACATAAATATCTTCAGAAGACAAGTTGTACTTCACAAGCAGTCAAGGTTAAACTGAATTTTCAGTAGATACAAAGCAGCCAAGTTGTATTTGCACGTTAAAGACGTCTAATTTCTCTCCGTCAACAGAAGAGAGTTGGCTCACGACCATGAAAAGTAGTAATTTTTAGAAGCTTAAATTCAATAATCGAAGCTTCTTTTTGTTACCAACAAGAGAGAATTCATGATCACTGAACATTGGCAGACATCAATCAAGAAAGTACCTTAACTGACTGGTATGGGACAGAGACAACCCGGTGTTCATCAACCTGCAACTCATGGAAAAAGAATGATAAATCCAAAATTAGAGAAATAAGCGACCCACCCATGCTTCAAAAGTTATTTAATTAATCAACTGTAGATGGCACGTGCTCTCACATCATTAAACAAGAAAAAATGAGAACAAGAAAAATCAGACAATTCAACACTTAGTTTTACAAATAAGGTTGGCACTTCGGCCAATAAAGAATTTAAGAGTTATCTGTAGTTTTCATAATACATTGTACATGCCAGAGTCCAGGAGTAATTGGAAACTTCTAAACGGATGACTACAATGTGAAAGCTGATGTGACAGAGTATTTCATATTAGCACAAATGCTACTCTCTCAAAATATAAATCAAGATGGTGAATCATTACAAACCTTAGACAAGCTGTCGAAAAGCATTTCAAAGAATAGATCAATGCCCACATTTCCAACATCACCGGTTTGTTGTTCACCAAAGATGGTACCAAAGCCTCTTATGCCCATGTCTCTCTCTGCGAGTTGGAAACCTTGCCCGAGTTCACGGCATTCTTCAAGGGCTGCAAGCCTTTCCTAAATTATGATAAAAAATAGTAATAGGCGCTAGAGGAATTTGAAAGTTTCGTGGTAATAAAATCTCCAAGAAATAGTTGCCCATAATAGAATCTAAACGGGCAGAACCACATTGTTTGCAACGAGCAAAGACGAGATGGCAATGAAACTACAAACCAGTGCTTGATCAGATAGCAGGGACTTGTCTGGATAAAACAAGTATGCATGAGCTTCCTTGTCTGCCCGTCCCACCCTTCCACGCAGCTATCAGATGTTAGAGAGAAAGAGTAAAAGAGAGAGATAATAATAAAATATTGAAGAAAAATATAAAGTTCATAATTTAGATAAAAGGAAACACAATATTTACAAAACCATTTCAGTATTTTGCTCCATCCCCAAAAAGTAACATGTTCATGGAGCATAAAAGAACCTAATAAGATATGATTGCCAATAGAAAAGAAAGTGTTCCGCTCTTTGCAACTGTAGAAACTAAGGTTTGAGAGAACCAGATAGATCTTATTCTCATTACTGAAGTCTATATATATAGACAAATATACAAAGTTGACCTAATCTTAGAAGGGGAAGGTATAGGACAAATGAATACATATTATTTACAAGAATGTAAAATATACTAATATATACTCTAACAAGTTGGTGCATATATGTTAATCATGCCCAACTTGTTAGAGAGATAATCTATTCGTACTCCAGTCAATGCTTTAGTGAAGATATCTCCTAACTGCTCTCCAGTCTTCACATATCCTGTAGCTCAACTTCAATATGTTTGGTTCGTTCATGAAATACTGGATTAGATGCAATATGGAGAGCTGCTTGATTATCACACCAAAGTTTCATTGGAGTGGTGATGCCAAATCTCAATTCAGCCAGAAGCTAATACATCCATACTAATTCACACACCGACTGTATCATGGCTCGATATTTTGATTCAGCACTTGAACGTGACACCACATTTTGTTTCTTACTTTTCCAAGAAACTAAATTACCTCCAACAAATACACAATATCCTGAAGTTGATATCCTATCTTCCTTAGAACCTGCCCAATCAGCATCTGAAAGACATTCAATATTAAGATGACCACGATCTTTATATAACAAACCACGTCCAGGAGCACCTTTCAAATAACATAGAATATGTTCCAATGCGGCCCAATGGTCAATCGTAGGAGAACTCATAAACTGACTCATAATACTGACTCATAATACTGACTGGATAAGCTATGTCAGACCTAGTAACTGTAAGGTAATTCAGCTTCCCTATTAAGCTCCTATACTTCTCAGGATCTTTCAACAACTCCCCTTCTTTTGTAAGTTGTAAATTAGGCATCATTGGAGTACTACGTGGCTTAGCAGCTAATTTTCCTGTTTCAGTTAACAAGTCAAGTACATACTTTCTTTGTGACAAAAGGATCCACTTCTTGCTCTTTATTACCTCAATTCCTAAGAAGTATTTCAACATTCCCAAATCTTTAGTATGAAATTGACTATGAAGAAAAGACTTGAGTGATAGGATGCATGATGAATCATTGCCAGTAATCACAATATTCATCAACATATACAACTAGTAAGATAACATCAGACTCAGATCTTTTATAAAAAATAGAATGATCTGACTTACTCTTCTTCATTTCAAAATTCTCAATCACCTGACTGAATTTTCCAAACCATGCTCGCGGACTTTGTTTCAACCCATGTAAGGATTTACGAAGGCGACATACCTTTCCATTCTCCCCCTGAGCAACAAAACCTGGTGGTTGCTCTATATACACTTCTTCTTGAAGATCACCATGGAGGAATGCATTTTTAATATTAAGCTGATGCAAGGGCCAATGGTGAATAGATGCCAAGGAAATGAATAATCTGACAGAAGCCAATTTAGCAACCGGAGAAAAAGTATCAGAATAATCAATTCCGTAAGTCTGCGCATATCCTTTAGCAACAAGGCGAGCTTTCAAACGGGTAATTGATCCATTCGGATGAACTTTAACAGCAAACACCCATTTACAACCGATAGGCTTCTTTCCTGCAGCAAGAGACACTAAATCCCAAGTACCATTGTTATCTAAGGCAGTCATCTCCTCCAACATAGCAGCCAGCCAACCAGGATGAGACAAAGCTTCATGAACAGTTTTAGGAATAGATACAGATTCAAGGGATGCAATAAACGAACAAGTAGATGATGATAAATGGTTATATGAAACAAAAGAAGAAACAGAATAAGTACACTTACGCTTACCTTTTCGAAGGGCAATAGGAAAGTCATCACTCGTTCTTGGATCCACAGGCAAAGAAGCTGCTGGTATAGGGCGTGAGTCCGTAGGAGGTTGCCGACGAGAATAAACTTGAGTAATAGTGGGGAGAGAAGGATCAGGCGCAAAGGGAGATGTATTGCTAGGAACCTCTTTAGTAGAAGTAGAGACAATAGAATAGACAAGAAAGATATCATCTTCTTGTGACTGCTCCCCTTGACTGGTACTCAAGGACGATGAAAAAGGAGTATCTTCAAAGAACGTAATGTCAGACGAGACAAAATATCTATTAAAATCAGGACAATAACATTGATACCCTTTTTGAACACGAGAGTAACCAAGGAAAACACATTTCAATGACCTTAGGGTCTAATTTGGTGAGCTGGGGGCGAACATCCCGAACGAAAGAAGTGCAACCAAATATTTTAGGTTTAATAGGAAATAAAGGTTGCATAGGACACAGAGTACGATAAGGTATTTCACCCTTAAGAACTGACGAAGGCATGCGATTAATCAAGAAGCAAGCCGTCGAAACGGCATCAGTCCAAAAATATTTTGGAACATGCATTTGAAACATTAAGGCCCTTGCTGTTTCGAAAAGATGTCTATTTTTCCTTTCTACAACTTCATTTTGAGATGGAGTATCAACACACGAGGATTGATGAATAATACCATGTTCACTTAAATAGGAGCCAAGAGCACCAGAAAAATATTCCTTAGCATTATCACTTCGTATAACTTTAAGAGAGCCACCAAATTGAGTTTGAATTTCAGCATGAAAGTTATGAAAATGAGAAAGTAACTCAGAACGATGTTTCATCAAATATAACCAAGTTACACGAGAGAAATAATCGACAAAAGTAACAAAATACCGAAATCCATTATTTGACTCAATAGGACAAGGACCCCAAACATCAGAATGGACTAATTCAAAAAGGCATTAGCTCGTGTATTGACTCTAAGATAGGAATTGAGACGATGAAACTTAGCAAATTGACATGACTAACATCTAAAGAGTGCAAACTATGAAATTGAGGATGGAGACTCTTTAACACGGAGAGAGATGGATGACCCAAACTACAATGTTCTTCAAAAGAAGTTGGCATTCGAGTGCAAACGGTGGCTGATGGTATTTGTTTATCAAACGTGTAGAGGCCATCAGATTCACGCCCTTTACCAATAGTTTTCTTCGTTGTAAGATCCTGAAATAAGCAATAACCAGGAAAGAATAAGACACAACAATTGAGATCACGAGTAAGTTTACTGACAAAGATCAAATTAAAAGAAAATTGTGGCAAATTTAAAACAGAGTTCAATGAAAGAGTTTTGGAGAGATGAACTGTGCCAGAGCCAAGAACAAGAGAATTGGTGTCATCCGCTATTGTAACATCAGGTAAAGATGTAGATGGTGAAAAGGTAGCAAATAAATTGGGGTTACCTGACATATGATTCGTAGCACCAGAGTCAATGACTCATTTTGACGAGGAGGAAATAAAACATTTATTGGTATTACCTGAATCAGCAATGATGGTAATTAGATTAGAGGATGATGCCATCAATGACTCTTGATGCTGTTGGAATTCAGCAAACTCTTCCGCAGAAATTGTTACCATTAATTTCTTCTATCATAATTTCAACAATATGGACACAAAAAAACTGAAACAGACCAAACCAAATCTGGAGGAAAGGGAATCGAACCAAACCAATTGAATCGAAACCAAATCGAACCCGAATGTGATGAACCAGATCGAACCGAACCTGAACAGGATGAACTAACCAGTTGAACTGGACCTCTTGAACCGGACTGCTTGAACCAGACCAGGTGTTTTCTGAAACCAGAAATCCTAAGTGCTACCCCACGACAACCAGAGGGGTGAAGGCGATTGGCGGTGACGGAAGTGCGAAGGACAGCGAGACGAAACCCACGAATAGCAATTGGAAAACAGTAGCATTGGCGAATCAGCAAACGACGGTAGCAGTGGCGGCGGGCGGCGGTAGTGGTAGTGAGTTGAGTTGGATAGCAATGAACAAAACCCTAATGGACAAAACCCTAATGGGCACAAAACCCTAATGGACAAAACCCTAATGGGCACAAAATCCTAATGGGCACAAAACTCTAATGGGCACGAAACCTAGAACTCTGATACCATGTAGAAACTAAGGTTTGAGAGAACCAGATAGATCTTATTCTCATTACTGAAGTCTATATATATAGATAAATATACAAAGTTGACCTAATCCTAGAAGGGAAATGTAAAGGACAAATGAATACATATTATTTACAAGAATGTAAAATATACTAATATTTACTCTAACAGCAACATTTATCAGTATCATCTCTTAATCTCCATATACAAATACACATTCCACATAAATGTTGATAGTGATGATTTTTTAAGCACATCATTTGCCTTGAAGATTTGGGCAAAAATGAAATAAAAGAAAGAACAGGCAATACCTGGTACAATTGTGCTAACCCAAATTGTTGAACATCCTGAACAATGATGGTGTTAGCGTTTTGGATATCCAGACCACTTTCAACAATATTTGTGCATATAAGAATCTTAATATCACCAAGTGCAAAATTCTCCATCGTTTCTTCAAGTTGCTTTGAGTATTGCTGCAAATAATAATTATATAACTTAAGTGAGATGAGGATGACATGACAATAAACGTACAGAATGCAGCTAAGACATACTCAAAGAGTGAACCGTGAAGGTATTCCTAACAAGAACCATCAAGCGCATGTACAAGCATCAAACATGGGACATAGAAAACATGAAGGACAAGATGAAACTTCTTTCTTTTTAATTCCTCCAACTGCAGGGAACAGATTAAAGTAAAAACTAGAATAATCGTGATACAAAAACTATGGTAACAGAAGACACAGAAGGCAACAACCACTCAGTGGTGCCTCTTCCATGGCAACTTGCCAACTTACCCCTAATTTAACTTTGGAAGTTGAACTTATGGAGGTAATGAGGATTCAAAACACCTAGAAGGAGGTTTCTACAGAGGGATTATGGATCTAGTTGAAGGATTTACCGACAAGTTATGCAACTCATAACCTACAGCACAATTTTCCTGGTGATTTTCAAAATTTTCACCTTAAGGACAAGGTGGTGCTTGAGGGCACGGTACCATAGACCTCACTGCATCTAAGTGTATAGTGAACAAAAAATAAAACTAGTTAGAAGGAGAGGGAGACGGGAGAGGAATATGAAAGGGGTTCCCTGGACATAATAGATTGCGAGACCAAGTGGTAGAAATTAGAGTCTCTTTGATATCCCTAGAAAGTAATTTCTTGACATTTTTAGTCAACGTGTGAGCTTAGTTTCAATCATGTATGATCCTTCAATCTTTCAAGACATTTTGCTTAGAGAAGACATAAAATGTAAAGAAGAAAAAAGAAAAGAAAAAGGAAATAGGATGTGGAGTTTAATGGCCTAAACAAGGGGTGAAAGTTTTAAATTAAACCCCATTGAAGCTTTGAGGAAGATGACATTAGACAAGCAGTTTTTTATCCCATGCGTAAATCCAAACCTTTCGACTCTGATGCTTCATGGCCGTATCATATTAAGCAAATTGAGATCGTCCCAAAAGCGTCCTAAAGTAAGTATTCACGAATTTCTTTGATAAGAGAATCTTAACTGCTAGCTCTAATAAAAGCTACATTGCCTATATCCAAGAAGTTGAGTGCCAAACAAAGTAAGAGATGGCAAGCGTGTTTTTCATGTTTACTTCTTTCCACAAGATCATTTCTAAAGTTCTTGCAAACAACTGAACCAGACAAAATTGATCATTTTCCAACTACTAAGAACCAAAAAACCGTTCATTGAAGTTGGGCGCATCGTAGACGCCATCCTTAAGGCTAATGAGGTGGTTGATGGGTATAAGGCTAAGAGGAAAAGAGATTTTGTGGATTTGAGTATCCTTGATGCAACTTTTAATATGAGAGGCTATGACCTCAAATGAGACATTGGATGACTGGTTGTCTCCAAAAAACGTACTTTTTCATAATTATTAATGGGAGACCGAGAGATAAGATTTAAGCCTGCAAAACAGTGTGGAGTGGTCTCGTTGAATATCTTAAAGAACCAGGAATCTTTCCCATGAAAAAGTAGAATCTAGCAATTAAAACAGTGTTCCCCAAAAACTAATTTATGCACCAAACTCCGTAAGTCCTTAAACTTGAATGAACTGCACAGCATGTTTTTGACGTTGCACCATATTCTAGCTCACCAGTCAATGTAATTGATTCTAGATACAATTCCAAATCTTAAGTTGTATCTGATAGCAACTATTTGAAGACATAAAGGCATTAGGCGTCACGTAATTGACAAAGGGATAAAAATACCTTTCCATGAGCAAGAGCTATTTCAATGTCTGGAAAACTAGCCTCAAGAAAATCCTTCACTTCCTCAAGTCCTGTGATTCAATTATGGCATTACCACACTGGATAGAAAACGGCCAGAAGTTCTTATAAATAAATGCAAAGGCATTTAACTTTAGGAATTACATGTTGGTGATTATATCCAGAATGGAGAAGTCAAAATACATTACATGACATTTGGGATATTATTACTTTTCTTCCCTATCCTCTTGGTGTTCTCTTGACAGAAATAACTACAATCTTTCCAGTTTCCACCATCTGTACCAACTGAAGAGTCCTTTAGCCTCCTTTTATCTTTTTTTTTGTTAAATATGAAAAAATATAAATTAAGAAAAAATGAAGCTCCTTTTTTCTGTATCAGTTATAGTTGTTTCTTACCATAATGTGTGTGCGGATATATACACATAGTCAAAATAAATAAATAGTGCCATGAAGGAATGGTACATATAATAGCAGTTCTTGAGCGTACAGTACAATTTAAGTCTTATAAAAATAGTTATTGGATTACCTTTAATTCGAGGTAAAACATAAAAAACTTGGCCTCCACGTTCCAGCTCATATTTAATAGCTGATTTCACTTTTTCTTTACTGAATGATGAGAGATGGGTTTTTATTGGAACTCTTTCCGGAGGTGGAGTTGTAATCAAGCTAAAGCACGGAAAGAAAAACAGTGATTTAGTCCCAAAAACTCATATTAGAGGGCTAAAGAGATAAGCCTGGTGAAATGCATGATCGAAATAGATAAGATCAGTAGTAACAAAAAGTTAATGTTAAGGAATGAGATAATATTAAAAGTAAATTAAACACTGGAATTACTTCTACTATCTGGTCTGTCTATGGCCAAATTAGTTATAAACACTCACAAAATGTACCAGAGTAAATTGAAGAAAAGAAGCGCTGAGATTCACATTGGATAAAACAAAAAACAATCACTAACTTCTTCTGCTTGTCAAGGATTCTAGCTTATTGACTTTATTTCGTAAAGTGTCAAATATGACTATCCATCGTTAGATCAAATATAAAAATAATATGGTTGAGCTTCCCTGTCTTATATAACAAATAAATTAGAACGGGGTATAAGATTTATTATAAAATCAACAAATACAGCGATATCTTCACTCATGATTAACATGCATTGGGTTCATTACCTGGCATCGCGAAATCCAGTCAAAGCTAAATACAGGGTCCGTGGTATGGGAGTTGCAGAGAGAGTAAGAACGTCAATTGAGGTTTTAAAAGAAGCAATTTTCTCCTTCTGCTTGACACCAAACCTCTGGAGAGACAGAAGGAATAGAAGGAAAGAAAGTTACTCTTGAACCAGACAAGGATGATTAACAGCAAATTAAGAAGAGATACAACAAAAAGACCTGTTCCTCATCAACAACCAGAAGCCCTAAATTATTATACACAACACGATCTCCAAGGAGTGAGTGAGTCCCAACAATAATGTCCAATTGACCTTCTTTGATCATGTCTAGATGTTTCTCTTTCTCTGCTTTTGTCTGCATGTTGTAATATCTATAGTTATCATAAATATTCAACAGTCACACTGTTTCAGAGTGAATAACAGAAAAAAGTAAGATGAAATGGCTGCATTGGTGCCGAGTCTGCTAACTTTGATGGTTTGAGCCTTAAACGTACTAATTAAGACTATTCTCCGGTTTTTTCCATACATATAAACCGTCTATTAAAAGGAAGAAACTAGTCCCCGTATACTTTATAAGGATCCTCTTTCTGCATGCTTTGATAATTTTTTTTTTTTTTTTTTTGAAAAGAAATGTAAACTGATCAAGAAAACATCATGATCACACCCAAGAATTCCACATTTTCAATTTAACAAAATTACATTTAAGAATTATAACGACTAGATGACGAGAATTATATAAGCTTGACAATTACCATATAAATGACCACTTGCCCTAATAAATAAAAAATAAAAAGACAATTGATCAAAGTGAATGAGAACTTAACATGTCGGAGACCTAACTAAAGATTGTTAGATTGAAAACAAGGAAAAATATGAGCTCTGAAGGGTAAGGTGATTCAAAATGTCCTATCCTAAGTGCAACTGTCAATCTTAAATATAAGTGGCTAGATATGCAAGAAAAACAAAATGCTCATACCACTCTGGCATGCAGAAATTGAGACTTGCAACCTGTATTATTAAATTCCATAAGATGTGGACGCAGGCAAAGAAAGACGTGGAAATTTACTCATGTGATGAATCATGAAAGGACAACTATATCAAAATTAACAGTTTATATTTAAGGCATGCCTGAATGCACCAAATAATTGAAGAAATTCAAAATACTTTTTATAGCCATTTGTACCAACGTTATTAAGAACTTTTGCATTACCGTCTTACTAGAACTAATAAGGGGACGTCTTCTTCCCATAATAGAGTTTCATCTAACAGTACCTGAAACCTGCTCAGAAGTCCAATCTGGACATCGGGAAATGAAGAAAATCTCTGAGTGATAACTTCAAAATGCTGTTTGGCAAGGACAATCGTTGGTGCTAGAACCATAGCTTGCTTTCCTGATGAAACTACACAGAAGATTGCACGCAATGCAACTTCAGTTTTACCAAAGCCAACATCTCCACAAATCAATCTGTCCATAGGAGTTTCCCTCTCTGTCAAATCTTTCTCGACATCACTGAAAGCCTGCAAAAAAACAGACATTTTACGAGAAGAAGAGGGAATGATATGCATATCCACACAAACTTCAAATAACACAGGCAATGCCGCATTGGGTACAGGTATTTACAGAAATATAGTGATAATCTTGAAGCATCCAATTGCTAATACGAGGATGGTGGACAGGAGGATATGAATATAATATATATATATATATATATATATAATATTTATATGCATGCTCATGATAACCAATTCCCCATTATGCTTGCAGTTGCAGACACAAATTTACCGGAGCAGGAAAAAGAAAATCATGTTCTAGTGAATAGAATAGGACACACTGACAAAAACAGAAAAATAAAAGAAATTGGGTCAGACCCATACTAAATACATCTAGAAAGCCCACTTACCTACTTAATATTTTCTATACGTTATAATATGAAATGCATGTCATTAGATGTCCAGATGCCCTTTGCATAACTAAGCCAAATATAATGCACAATATCATGTTACCGATCATTTTTCAGAACACTAGGATTAAGGATATTTTTAGAACAATTGAAAAGTTGGAGAATATTATTGAAATTTTTAATTTTTTACTGAACTGAAATCAACCTTACAGTCTAGAGAAGTAAAGTATATTTAAGCTGTCAATTCAAATCGATTCAAAACCATACATGAAACTTTGGTTTCATTTGGCTCCATTATGTAAGATCGATAAATTCCTAGAAGGCTCTGCCATCCCTCTCCATCTATCCACGTGATGGAGAGGCAGAAGCCTTTGAGTGAAAGTACCTCCTTTTGGTCCACTGTAGGCTCGTAAGGAAACTGAGCGGCAAAATCCTCCATTGCCGAACACTTTGGGTATGGAGGCCTTCTCTGTTTCAACCTATGTAGATACAGTTCCATCAAGTCAACAACCATCTTCTGAATTGCAACCTTTCCTTTGGTCTTTCTCTTTTCCCACGTGCTAGTGTCATTTAATTTGCTCAATGTCCGAGGTCTTTTTGTTTCATTTGGGCTGAAAAGGTAAGAATGTGTGAAATAAATGGAACATGGATGAGTTAAACAGAAATATAACGAAGCAGAATGAATTTGGTCAGATAATCCCCAACTCTAGGAAGAGTATTAACCATAGTACAAACAACTGTCGATAATAATTTTCTTACCCTTTTCATCTATGTTCAGTAAGTTTCTAGTAAGTCATTATATAAAAGATAAAAGCGCCACCAGATGAACAATAAATTTAGCTGAAGTAATACCTTCAAGATTTCAGCAAAGTTAAATGCATTTATTGAGTATATAAAAATGTTAAAGAGATCAATCATTTCCAGACATATCTGGATTGACAGTGCTGAATGATGTACATGTACCTAGTTTTCTTAAAGTCATTGAAATATTGGCCATCCCACATGGATTAAAGATCAAGCTCATTTGCAATTTTTTATTAATCTCGAGTGTCCAAGCCAACTTACATGCCCCGATTAATTTCAAAGGACACCTAACCCTATCATATTTGATTATCAAAAAAATAATAAAATTTTAATTTTCTAAATAGGAAGCCACTATAGAGTTTGAATATATTCTCTCAAAAGTCGCTTTATTTTCTTCATATGTTTCGATACTACTAGTGAACCCTGTGGTTAACTCATTCATATATTTATCAAATCTAAAACAACAGTAACGAGCTAGATTTTCGATAATGTTAAATCCAATTCTCTAAATTGCAGCAAGTAAAAGCTAAAAAGAATGAGGAGGTAGATGTATCCAATGTCCCATAATTCCAATAGTTCCCTCCCTTTTTTGCCTAATAAGCATTCTTAAGAATCCGTCTACCAGTTTACCATTACAAATCGTAGTGTGCAAACCAAATGATGACCACCATATCAATGAAGGTTACGAATAATTCAACAGCAGCAGTTCAGTAAAGTCCATTGTGAACAGAATGCATAAGCTGGTAAACGAACGAACAAACGTACAGATTATATCGATAAAGCATTCGAGACGCCTGTTTAACAGGAAGCTTCGCCATCCCATCAGCATACTCTATGAACACATACTCGATAGGCTCCGTAGAACCCTTCTGAACATCAAATTTAATCCCAACGAATCGGCCAATACCGACCTTCTTGTGCACAACATAATCCCCCGAACGAAGCGTGTAAGGGTCAACCTTGTAATTAAAGCCATCGCTCTCATTCCGCTGCCTATCCCCCTTCAACTTCTGCAGCCCCCTTTGCTGCTGCTCCTTCACCATCTGAATGTACCGGTCAGCCTCCTCGGCGTCCATAGCCGTCCTCGAAGACTCCCTCTTGCCATGATAACGGCGAACTCTTTCATTGAGAATCGAAATAGAGTCACGCTCAAGCTCAATTTGCTCTCTCCGCCTCGCCGATTTAGCGGTGCCGGGAACCATAACATCTTCGGCATAGACGACATTAGTGACAGAAATGCATCGCTTAGGGCAGCGTCGGAGAGTACAGTTACGGTTGAAGAGCCTCCATTGCCTGGGAAATGAGCCGAGTCTGAAGGCTACTAGAGGTCTGAAAGTGGAAACGTCCGGTGCGGGTGAAAGTAAAGCCATTGAAGAGTATAGCGTGAGAAAGAGGGGGTAGTGGAGTGGGGAATGAATCAAGAAGGTGGAAAATCGAAGGAAAATGGGAACGGAGGTTGAAATTCCGCCATTGGAGGGGTGGGAGAAAGCTTTTGAGTGGGAGAAATTTACAGAGAGAAGGATAATAAATGTGGAGGTTTTGGAGGGGTTTTTGGACTGTACGTGGAAGCAAGCCAGCCAAATTTTCTTATTAGATATTTATATGTCGGGTCGGGTCTCCGACTATTTTCCATATTTTTAGATATTTTGACTTTTTTTTTTGCTAAATATTTTTTTTTTTGTTTTGGAGTGCTTTTTACCCTTTAATCCATCTTCTTAAAAAGTTTCAATTTAATCTCTCACCGTGGATAGATTTAAAACTTATGAACGAAAAATAATTTGTGAAAATTTAGAAGAAAAATGTCCTTAAGAAAAAAATTTATGATTTCTTCCTATTTCCATCGGTATTTGCAAAAAATTTGAGCTTTGTTTCATCCTATATAGCATTTTTCTTCTTCTAAATTTTCATATTATTGTCAATTAATTTTAATATTTACCAACCGCAAAAACTAAATTAAAACAATGTTATTATATAAGGGACTATATTGAAAATTTTTAAACAATGAAAACTAAGCTAAAAAATGATAACGCACCAACTAAGATTACAACATATATTTAGCCATATTTTTAAACAATATTTTTTGAAGAATAATTCAGAAATAATTTTTGTTATTTTATTTCTTTTATGGCTTGTTTGTTTGTTCATGTATAATAATAAAGTTAGACTATAAATTTAATCTGTACTATATCTCTATCATTTAAATAGTATTTCTATATCATCATTAATATTATTGACTAAATGATGAAATTACATATTTTTTTAGTGAAACAAGTAGGATTTGAACCTACGACTTTTTTTGTCGAAGATACGTGTCTTGATTAGTTGAACTAAATTCATGTTGCCATAAAATACATTACATGTGTTATTGAACAAATGTTGACCGATTTAATATGACATAGTAAGCATGTTACATAAATAGGTGAATATCCGAACAAAATAAAATCACACATGGAATATAACTTTGTTTGTATCCGACGTAATAAGTTTATCTTGTAGATCATGTTAGTCTATATTGACCATTAGAGTTCTTATATATATTTTTAATACCAAACAAATATGGAGTGATTTATATTTATTGGCAACAGATAAAAGTGACTCTACTTGTTTATAACTCAATTTTAATTTTTTTTTTTCAATTTTAAAACTTACTCTGTATTTAAAATTCTAAATTAGGTTTTTTCCAAATAAAATTTGCCCAAAAATCTAATTTATGTTAAATTATTATTTTATTACTATATTCGAGTAGGCATGCCACATCTCATTCGAGTTACATGTCAAAATGTATGGATCTCTTTATTAACAATTATTTTTAATAGTATAAGTGATATTTTTTATACATTAAGGTTAAAATTGAAAATTCAACAAGGTTAAGAAAAAAATTAAGAATTATCTAAAATTAACTACTTCACGTAATTTGCCTTAAAATTACGAAGTTAAAGTTATATTTAAAAATTGTAGGGCAAAATTAAAACAAATTAGTTCAGAATTATAATTTAATTAGTATTATTTTCTTAGAGAATTTAAAATTGGATGTACTATGATCCAATGCTAAATGAAACATACTATAAGAAAGCAAAATGAGTCGAACTATCCGCATGGCGCATGCATTACATTACATTATATTATATATTTTAATCTTAATCCTAAGTCTTTTTTTTTTCTTTTTAGAAATATTGATATTTTTTTTTAATAATTATTAATCTGAGGACCTAGGAGAAATAGAAATTGGCCGGAGACTCAAAATCACTGGCGAGGGCGTCGGAAACCGCAGGCATTGTTCCAAAGATCGGGCTCTGCACGTACTCACCGCCGGAATCAAATCCAAAGTACGATCCGATTCCCATCGACGACTGATCAAGAGATTCTAAACCAATGTTCTGTGTTTCCATCAGACAGTTATTATAATTATAATTCTCCGATTCCGACGAAATTGCCGGAGGAAATGGCGGAAGCTCAGCACCGCCATCGTCGAATCCAGCGAAGAAACTTGCCGAGGAGTCTCCAGCGGCGGGGAATTGGTCGAAGAGAGGCGGCGAATCTGGAGGAAGCAGAGGAAGAAACAGAGGAGGAGGCAGGGGAGGTGGCGGAAGCTGGCCGTGAGAGACGGCGGCGGAGGGCGGCAGCGGCGGCGGCGAGTCGGAGTAAAGGAAGTTGGTGCGGGCGAGGGAGCCGCGGAGGGAGCGGGCGGCGCGGTCGTAGGCGAGGGCGGCTTCCTCGGCGGTGTCGAAGGTGCCGAGCCAGTGGCGTTCTTTGGTGGAAGGATCTCTAATCTCGGCGGCGTATCGCCCCCACGGCCGCCGCCGAACGCCAAGGAAACGGTGCGACGCCGTTTCCGGCGGCGGCGGCGGCTGCTTCCGCTTAGGCTTCGACGGCGATGGACTCATTACGAAAGAAGAAGAAGAAGAAGATGGAGTGTCGTTTTGTTGTGTATTGAAATTTGGATGAGTGATGAGAGGGGGTATATATAGTGCAAATCTCCTATCGTTCTCTACTTTCTTTTATATATATTTTTGTAAGGAAATTAAACTAGAGATTTCTTTTTATTTCACTGGTTTAGTTGCACATACGCGAGTCATCTAGTCATCAACCTTCTAATTTTATGTTTATTTCAGTCTTTGAATTTTTTAAATATTTATTTTAGTCGGATTAAAAAACTAATTTTTATTACAATTTTTTGTTATTAATAAATAAATAATATGGCTTTGAATATATATGCACGCTAATATATTTAAGTGAATGTGTATGTGTCACATATGTTGATGTTTTTTTTGGATGACAAAATTATATGGGAATTACGAAAAATGTTTATTTTTTAAATTCAATTATTACAATAGATATTTTAAAAGTTGAATAATCATTTAATGATTGCTTTTCTTTTTATTTCCAATTTAAGGTCTAAAAATTGAAGTTTTAAAAGTTTAAACAAAAACGAATCTGAAAGAAGAAATGCCAAAATGAGATTTAAGCCTAAATTATAAATTTGGTATTGTCGTTACTTATCTAGTTTCGATACAGTGAAATGTTTTTAATGAGGTTACAAATTTATTAAGTATAATACTTTAAATTTTTTTAATAGATCTCCCGGCTTTCAATAAAAGTTGATGGTGGAAAAAAAATTAAATTTAAACCACTAAATATTTTATTTTTAAATGATGCTGAATTTTATGAGATTTAAGTTTGTTTACTAATAATTGTTTTTAGTTTTCTTTTCCAAAATATTCTTTATATCTTAAATCAAATTTTAAAAGTTAAAACTAGTAGTTTTTGCAAGGATTTACCTAAACCAGCCTAAAACAAATATATTTTTTTTAAATATGGCAAGAAATTCAAATTTTAACCAAAATAGTAGAATCTAAATCAAACTTCACACCAGAAGAGAAAGTCAAATTTATGTCATATTTTCTTAGGAAAAAAAAAGTTATGACATTTTAGAAAATACCACATTAAATTTATGTCACTTAATGAAATTTCTCTAGTTCTTTTTTTTTTCAGCCCAAGCAACAAGCTCGGTTATAGGGATCCAACAGCGTAAGCCACACTACATCGATTTTGAAAAATCAAAAAAGAAAAAAAAGAATTCTCTATTTTTTTTTTTATAATTAGTACAACAAGAGGGAGGGAGCTAGAGACTCGAACCTCCCACTTTTAAAGGAATCACACATATTTTATCAATTGAGAGTTATGTTCAGATTGCTAGTTAGATTGTACTATTAGTTATATACAGTATTTTATTTTATTTTATTTTATTCTCTCAATTTGTTTGAGAGAGATCCACTAAATCTCGCTAGCTCTTTGATCTTCAGGAGAGCCTAAAATAGAGCATATAGAGAAAGGCATAAAAATGATCCTAATGTATGAGAGTCTAATATAGCTATATGTATAAAGATAGAGTGTGTATTTATTTAAAACTTTTAAGAATATAATACACATGTTTTCTAAACAATAAATTTATGAATAATTACAAGAAGAATAACATATATTATATGCTACAAAATAAAATTAAAAAAAAAGGTTAAAATTAATATTATTTTAGTTCAGTTTGATTCATCTACTTTCAAAATAATCATTTTGATTCGTGTGCTTTCAATTTTTGTTCATTTTAGTTTCGGGTCAATACTTGGTATATAAGCAATGATTTCAAATCCAGAGGTTAAGCGTACTCTGGCAACTTTACGTAAGGCAAAGTTTGGTTTTTTGGGGTGATAGTAGAAAAAAAGTTGACATCTCAGTCACCATTCCCGAGCCTATACAAGACACTCTACAGAACCGTACATGAGATTTTCACCTTATATTGTTCCTCGTTCAATTCTTTCGAAGTAATTTGATCATTAATCTCCTCCCTTCTTCCATTCCGTCCCGAAGAGTGACTGGGACCAACTTTCAAAATATGGTTAATTCAGTCTCTGTTTGTAAAATTTTTAACACAAATATTATAAATAATGAAAACACTTCAATACAAATTTATGGCTGCATTTCAAGGAGTGTAGTGATTTAAACGTTGTGCTAAAATTATCATTGAGAGAGATTAGATAAAAAATAAAAATAAGTGGATTAAAATGAACGTTTCGAAAGTTCATATACCAAAATAAACTAAAGTTGAAATTACAGTGATCAAAATAATATTTAAATTTATATTATATATTATAAAAATATAGTTTATAATAAGAAAATGAAAAGTAGAGAGCATAGGGGTTGGTTGAGTTAGGTATGTTAATTAAAGTATAATTTAACATAGGGGTAAGCCTAAGAGCATGCATGCATGTGCTTCCAATTTGACTGATGGAATATAATGAGGCAAATAAATTCAGCAATCATATGCTCCACGCACTCTTCTCTTACTTCAATGCCCTTTTTTTCTCCTTTTTAATTATTGGCACATTTTTATTCATTGGTTTTTTTTTAAATGAAGTACCTTACCCTTTTTTTTTCTTTTTTTATTTTACGAGTATCGTTTGGTTGGATGAGATTATGAATTTACATGTGTGGACCGGTTTTTGAAGCTAGCTATAAGTAAAGTTCGAGTAGTCCCTAAGTAAAATGAACGGGATAAAAGAGTTTGATCTTTACTCATTTATCAACAGTGTTAAATAAATAAATATATATGTATATACATATGAACTGAGGAATATTTGTATATGTACGTATACAAGGAGAAATCTTCCTTGCAATAGCTTTACCAGGACTCTTATGTGTTGTTGCACGAGAACAAACTAATAGATTATAAATACATGTGATATTTTGATTGATAAAACAAATATATTTTCATAAAACAATTATATAAATCTATATTAACTCAATTTTTATTTGGAAACGAAATGAGATCTTAATTAGAGGCTGTTTGGTAACTTGTTCGGCAAAATTATTGTTCAAGATTATGATTGATGCTATAAGACACCTACTTTTTCTCGAAGTCAAAGATTCAAATGTGTTGTATTCATATTTTGAATTAATTTCATGTTTGGTTCCATTTGAAGTTCCTATGCAATCATTAATTATGTTCTAAACTTAATTTGATTTAAATATGGTGTGGTTATAAGTTAACACATACATAAGTAAATAAAATTAAAAGAGATATTTCCCAGTCATTTTTAAAATTAATAAAAGGAACCCAAAAAAGTCAATCAATAAAACAAAAATATATATAAATAAATAAATAAACTCTATGTGGATGGGTTGCATGTGAAAAGACAAATATAGGGACAAAGGGCTCTCTTTTGAGGAAAACGATGAGTAGCTTCATAGCCATTACTCCATATCCTAATTATAATTCAAATTAATATTACTTATCTTTGACCAAATGTCCTCCTCCTTAATTATTATAATAAATATTTATGTTAAATTACAATTTTAGTTCCTAAATGTTTGACTAATAGATTCATAAACTTCAATTTCTTATCTAATTGACCTTGGACCTATTTGACATTTTTAAAATTAACGGATCTAAATTTTGTGTCAAATAGAAACCGATCTTTCTATTGATTATTGGCCAATATCTAAGCTAATCAATAATTATGTAAATACAGAGTGGAGAGAGTTTTATACATCCCATTGAGGTTGGAGATTCAAATCCTCAGGTCGTCACATTTTTTATAGCAAATAGATAAAAATATAAAGTTATAAATATCAATATTTATAATTTTCTTTATATATATATTCACAAATATTATAAAAATGAAGTTACCAATTTAAAATTTTCTTTTTGCAACTTATTACTTTATTTTTTATTTTTATTTTTATGTTATCTTTTCATCTTTGTACTTTTTAAAATGACCAAGTAGGTCACTTTATAGAAACAATTGCAACATAGTAATGAAAATCCCATGTGAAGTACATTAGATCTTTTTGTTTCCATTATTTTCTTAATTATTTTCGCTCTTCACTTTGATAACTATTTTATATTTAATTATTTGGTTTTTAAAATTAAGCTTACGACCATTACGCCTATCCATATATATTTGTCTTGATATCAAGCTTTTCAAATTTAAGAAATTTTTTGAAGAAAAGATATAATTTTTAAAAACTTGTTTTTTTAAAAAAAAAATTGGTTAAGAATTCAAATGTATTTTGAAGAAAGGTAAAAAAGATACCAAAGAAATTGTGCAAAAACAAGCATAATTTTTTATAACATAAAACTAAAAACAAAATCTTTATCCAACAAAGCATAATATTT
Source organism: Momordica charantia (assembly GCF_013281855.1). Lineage (NCBI taxonomy): Eukaryota > Viridiplantae > Streptophyta > Magnoliopsida > Cucurbitales > Cucurbitaceae > Momordica > Momordica charantia. The sequence continues at coordinate 22,098,907 of NW_028275162.1, read as the reverse complement.
TAACTCTGTGTATAGATAGATAAAAGAGAATTTCTTTATAAAATAAAGTAAAGAAAATAAAAGGATACTTAATCCCTACAAATTTGAGGGAGAAAAAAAAAGATGAAAACAATAGAGAGATAATCATTGAGTAAAATATTATATTTAGTCTTTTAATGCATGTATAGTAGTGGGGTGAAACACCTAAAGGAATTTGAAAAATAAATCAATAAATATTTTGATGTAAAAGAAATTAAATTGAACTTTATAGTTAGATGTTGAAATTGCATTAGTTGAAGAGTTAAGTGGGAGATGTTTGGGATTTGGAGTAATGTGCTTCACACTCACTACGTTTGCAATTTGTTTATAAAAGTTTTTCAATGGCTAATTATTAGCCATACCTCCCCATTAGTGCTTCCTACTTAATTAGATTGTTATTATAATAATCTTAGCATTAGGTTTAAGCATTTGTCTCAAGTGAGATTTGAACTCAAGGAGTAGCTATCATAATGCGGTTCTAATAATCAAAATAATAATGATAATAAAATCAAAGACCTGTTTATCCTCTAGTTATGACGCTGATAGTTATGACGCTGAAAATTTGAGTGATGGTAGGATGAGTGTTTTTGAAAAAATAGATTGTATAATTGATTTTTCAAAATATTAAAAATCATTTTAAAGTAATTTTAAACTTTCTTAAAATTAATTTTTTTAATTTACGAAGAGAAAGTGATTTTATCAATGCCAAAAGTGATTTTTAAATTAAAAGCACTTTTTGATCTCTATATATACATGGGGTGGCATTATTTTTATTGTTAAATGGGGTCACTTTGGTCATTTTTTATATCTTTCCTAAGTTGGAAAGTTTGGACCTTTCAATAAAAATATTTGTGACCAAATTATGAGATAAAGAGGTCATCTTCTATTAAAATAAATTTAAGACGTCTGTAACTCAATTCATAAAAATTCTTAACAATATGAAATTAAAGATAATAAAATCTTATCAATTTCACCAACTTAGTTAAAAAGAAACTACTTTTAAAAAACTTAAAACTTCATAGCAAGCTGAATACATAGTTAAAACAAATATTCATCCTGTACCCAACTTTCTCATAGCTTAAAATCATATAAAACATTTCAATTATACAAACATAAAGTAAAAAATAAAAAAAAAAAAAGAAGTCAAGTTCAGTGGCCAAAATAATTTGCAAACCTTGAAAGCATTTTCTCTGCATTTTCTTCAACTTCTGTTTGGGGAAAAAAGTCTTTGCTGCATACAGTAGTCCTTTTTCCCCACAAATAATCTTATATTGGTACAATTTAACGAGTTAATTCATAACCAAAATCACTAGATGAGCTTATAAATTAGAATCATAATCCAACAAGATGAGTGATTCTAGTAGAAACTCATGCTAAGATGACAACCATCCACTACAATAAAGCAATAGATAAAAGAAAGTTAAGCTTTACTAAATGAAACTAACAGTTCAGTACATAAAAATTCATCTTTTAAACAAAAAAACCAGATAACTCTAGAGCCAAATATAATCTATTTAAGAGAGACAGCATAATCAAGTCTGATAGCGTACAAGAAAGATAAATATACCATGATCAAAACAGCGACTTCATTTTCTTCTCAATAAAACAAAACAAGGAGACCTCATCATCATCAATCGCCCTTTCTCCTGAAAGAACACCCCTCGGTGAGTCTGGCACGCCCTCCAGTTGGCTGGCATAAGACGGTCTGGCAGTTACCACATACAACGACAGTTTGAGAGTGGCTGAAGACAGTGGTTCTGCATTTCATTGACAAACATAACAAAGGAGATTTTTAAATACGTGGGATCCTCAGGCACAATACATTTTTGAAAATACAACATACTAATGAAGGTGATCGCACTTACATGTTGAAGCATCCCTGGCATTTAACATCCTTCATACCACCAACACGACAATGTCAGAATATCATATAAATCAAGGCAAAACTTAATTATAAAATTCTAAGCATCTGCGTGATTCTAAGAAAGAATCGCCAGAAACTGAAATTTGATGGATATAGTCATAGGTAGCAGTTATAAATAGACTAAATTTATAACAAATGGCATTGAGTTAAAACAGAAGCAAATTCATACCATGAAGAACGAGTTGGGTGATTGCACCAGACGCTTGAGCTTGTGCTTCCTCTTCTCAAGCTCAGCAGGAGGATTCAGCAAATCAATATCGTTTTGAAGAACCTTTTGACACAAAAACAGAACAACCCATTAAACAAAATCCAAAGCTAAGAATCTGAAAAGGCTTTTTTAAAACAAAAATTGAAACAAGGGGCTAAGGACAAACAAAAAACGCATATGTTTAACAACAAAAGGCTCCAACGAGTGAACAAAATCTGCAAAGGTTATAATATTAAACATCAAACTGCTCGAACATGTGTGTGAACGACCTTAATGTTGACTCTTCATTTTTGTTTAAATTCGAACATGCTGAGGAAACAAAAAGACACGTTTAAGTCACAAAGGAGTAACTTTAAGACATGCTCAGGACACACGTGAGATAGTTTTTTGAAATAGTTTCTCTCCATCGAGACAACTTTAAAAAAAAAAGACACGTTTGCGCACGGTTCTTCTCAATTTTGGGCATTGGATAAAAAATAAAAACGCTGAAATTTGAACAAAAACATTCAGGGCATCAAATATCATCCACCGGTTGAAAAGGTTTGAGCATGGTTTCTCTCAATTTCCGGGAGCTTTCAAGTATTTCTCTAAGAATCCAAAACAAATAAGTTATTTTCATAACTCTTCCTCAACAAATGTCATGGTTTCTTCTACCCGCAAGTTATAAGTTATAGTTGCCATAATCGTTTACTAACTTCCTATCAAACCCTTTTCCCAGAAAACCATTCACCGCACAATTAGTGCAAATCCTCAATCGTAAATTTCTTCACAGCACAAACAACTCAAAAGAAACCCAGGAAATTTCCTAGAAACAGAGGCTTCAAATGTATCGATTCATCAAGTCGTCTCTCTGCAAACATGAATCCACACACTCGAAAACGTCTCAACAACAGTCAACAGCCCAAAAAACCCCTAAACATTCTCCACTTTGCGGTCATACAATCGTCGAGAAACAACCGAACAGATATTGAAGAAAGAAAAATAAACAGATCCAAACGAAAGATTGTGATGCGGTGAATCGAGTAGAGGAGGAATGAGAACTCACCATCGTAGGAGAAAAACGGCGAACGAGGGAAATCCCAGAAAGGCTATCAGAATTCCGCACGACTGCAGCAGAGGGAGAGACGAAGAACCCTAAAACCTCTTACGTTATATAGTGAGGCATTAATGAGCCCTTTAAATGGGCTTCCTGCGTTTTCTTTTAAGGGCTTTTGATTGGATACTTAATGGGCTTTATAAGTAACGTGGAAATTGGGCTGGTTGCACCTCGTTATGGATTTTTTTAATAATGCTTTAATTCAAACTTATTCCTAATATATATCAATCCCAAGCTATTTCCAATAATAATATTTGGAAAATATGTCACTACACGTTTTCGAGTTGTTCGGCGTCTTGTTGGTGCCATGTGTATTTTTTTTTAATTCTGACATTTTATATTTTCAAAGAATCACATATGCGTAAATTATCCAAAATTATCATTCTGGTATAGTGGTGATAGGTCTACTTTTTAATATGAATATCTTGATTTTAAGTCTCTGTAATGTCACTCTTTCTTTTCTTAGCCATTTTATATTTTCAAGGAATCACATGTGTCTAAATTATCCAAAATTACTATTTTGGGATAGTGGTGGTAAGCCTACTTTTCAATATAGAGATGGCTTGATTTCAAGTCTTTGATCACTTTTTCTTTTTCTAGTCTTTTTTGGATAATCATATTTAAAAAAAATCCTTTTTTATATATATAGTTTGATAATTTTATTGGAGGACGGGATAGAAAATACATTTTTCGTCTTCGTTCCTTGCCCCGCCTCACTTTATATATACACATTAAAATATATTATTATTCTTTATGTATTACATATAATAAAAAAAACACTTTTATCTACCCATTAAATATATATTAGACCATGTAAATGAAGTTTATCATCAAATCCTTATAAAAAAATATTTAATTGATAAATAGTTTTAAAATAAAATAATAAATAGGAAAATTTTCTCTGCATGATCATCAATATCGTCACTATCATCAATAAGAAAACCCTTAGGCTTGTTATCCATGAACTTGTTCAAAAATACTCTAATGAAAGGAAGATAGGAGTTTGTCATTAGGTATTTGACCAAATAGGATCGTCCCATTCTTATAGAACCTATCACTAAAATACCCCTATAGGGGGATAGGGCTAAGCGGAGCGAAAAGGGTTTTCCATGGGAAATGAAAACTATTAGCCCCACATGAGGTTTGTGAATAAGTGATTGTCTGATAATGAGTAAGGAATGTCCGTCTTTCCGCTAAACAAGATGTATTGAACTCATAATTCATTAGATACTTTTTATGAATGTCAACTAAGTATCGTAATTAAAATTACTCCTGGTGATATAAAATCAGTTTAATTTTCTCTTTAACCATTAAATGTTTAATTCGTACACAATTAAATGGACTTTGTTTATTAGATGTACAAAATCGTTTGAGGTAGAAGGTAATAATCAATCTTTTATCTTATATAGAGATAGATACAAATTGTCTAAAAATGGGATGACTTAATTTGTATCAATACACATATTGGACATCCTTATTTTAACATAGGTTGAGATATATGCTATCCGAATTCGATACCCGATGCGCTATCGTTTAGTTCTGAACTACTTAGAAGAGCGTTGACTATCCCTACAAACCAACCTTAGTCATCTCAGCATGTTTTGTCCTCACCCACATGCTTCCTAGGAGGTCATTAACCAATTGAGCCATCGAAAATGAGGGTGCACCTTGTTAGTATAGGCAGTGACTATCAATTCTTTTAAACATTTTCTTGATCATTCTTCAATGATCTCAGGATCTCTCTCATTCGAATATGATATCTGTTCATTCATGTATCCCTCCTCTCTAGTCGGCGTCACATATGTGCATTCATTTTCTTAACTATGTAAATATTAATGCAAACATATATATTTTGTCAGTTGTATTAATATTTGTGTTTATCCTGCATAGTCAGAAAGTTGTATTAAAATTACATCTATGCAAATTATAAATTTTGGAATGAGGTGCAAGTCAAATTTATTGAACGTCAATGTGATTTCTAAAATAGAATAGTGATACATTATATATAATATGATGATAAATAAATTATAGACTTGTTTTGAATTATTAATAAGAGAGAACTGTCTGCTAGGTAATTGAACTTTAAAGTAAAAAGTAGCTAGCTTAATCATCAAATGTATTAGATATAAAATTTAAATTTAAGTTGGTTAAAAATCTATACCATGTTTTTCTCTTTTCTTTTTTTGTCATATAGATATGTAAATTTTAAAATGTCAACGAGATATATTAGACTCAATATTTAAAATTCACAAATCTTTTAGATACAACTATAAAAGTACGAGGACTTAATCTAGCCATGTATTCGTTTTTAATAACATATAACAAATGTTTTTTTTAGTTAAAACAACACGTAGGGAAAACCTTCAATCTTATGGTATAAATGTATCTATATTTAAATGGGCAAAGATCAATGTCAACTACTAATGGTCGTTAGATGCAACAAAAAACAAAAATTATTCACATTCCACATAAAGCTAGTTGACTCGATACAATGTGACTAATAAATAACAAAAGTCAATATTTAGTTTGATACAAAGGATTAATATAATCTACCAAACAAACTAGTTATGCCCACTCTAAATAAATGTATATTCAATGTGTAACTCTATTTTGTCAAATTATTCACTTATTTATATCGCGTCACGTCGCATTCTCATAATGTCACGTCAAATCAACCAACATTTGTCCAACAAACATGTAATTTCACCATTCAGTAAATTGTGTAATTAACCACGACATATAAATATCACTTAAAATATAGGAACACAATTGAAATATTTTAATACATGAAGTGAGAATTATATTACAGAAAATATTACATTTTGAGGAACCAAAAAGTTTATCTTATTATTCATAATAGATTTTTCATTATAAAAAGTTTATTTACATTTTATTGTGGCACACTGTGCTTAAGGTTGTTATGACAGAATGCTAAGAAGTTGTGATGTATCCTGATAAAATATTGCTCTGTACTCTTTCGAATGCAAATCCAACACCCTTTTTTTGTATACAGTATCATGAAGAATTTACCAGACTTAGTAAGGAATCTATCTTTGTTCATAAAATTTTTATGAACATAATGAAGGGGCCGCGCAACACCTCATTGTGCTACAGTGAATTTCTGGAGAACTTTTATTTTGAAAACTTATGAAACCCTGAAAATCTACCGTGTTTGGTAAGCTTAATAACATGGAATGTAAAGTCTCAGTATAAATCTACCAACCTCCAGAACATATAGTTTCTCAATTTCTATCCTATTATAACCTATAGACCAAAGTTGACATGGATGCCTCATATACTACATCATGCAGTAGAATGTGCGAATAGCCCTACAAGATCAATTCAACTGAGCTAGAATTACTGGAAATACATAGAATGTAGAGTCTAGATGTAGCTCGAATAATAATTTAATAAATAGTATCAGGCAACGATGAACACCTTGAGGAGATTTTGATCTAAGTCTAATCTCCTCATTCATATTCCAGACACATAACGGGCCCTACCAAACGAACGAGATAGATTCCTCACTGGGTGGGTCTGGTAAAAGTCGACATGACACTGTGCATGAAATAAGTTGTGGATATTTCATTAGAAAGAGTGAAGAGAAATATTGTATTAGGAAACAACCCCACTTTAAAAATGTCTACTTGAACGGACTTTGATCTAATCTCCCAATTTGTATTCCAGACACATAAGGCCATATCAAATGAACAATGATAGATTCCTTACCAGACTAGTAAAATTAAAATATATATGTGGATATGTCATTCAAAATAGTACAGCTCAATATTTGATCAAAATGTCTAAGTACCTTCGTTTGAAGTGAGAGGTCTTTTCCAAAATCGCTCGTCGAGGCAAAAGCATGACTACATCTAAATTTCCTGGAACCGAAGTTGTTGGAAACAAAAAGACGTTTAGCTGGGGAGAATTTCAGAGACAGACATCCAAAATACGAAGTTCGACATCGCAATATCTGACTATCTATTCTGAGAATGCACTGCCCTGCAACAACAGTCGAAACTCCATGAAAGGACGAAAATAGATGGGAAATAATAAATCTGTGAAACATTCGACAGGAAAAATGCAAATAAGAATTATGTGGAAGATGAATGAACAAGTCCGAAATGAGAACTCACCATCTTGAAGAAACTTTAAGAAGAAAACAAGTAAAAGCTCATATTTTCAGCCTGACCGCAACGAAGCTGGATGAAGAACCCTAAAATCTCCCGTGTTATATAGCAAAAAAAAAAAAGGCCTCTATTCAAATGGGCTTGCCTAAAACATTGTGAAATGAAATAACCAAAGTGTGGTTTTTTTTAGTTCCTCAGCGATGTAATATTTACTATAATTTAATTCTCACTTCATGTATTAAAATATTTCAATTGTATTATTGGATTCCAACGTTTGTTTTGGAGTAATGTAAAATACTTGGATATTTCGAGGTGTCCGAATATTTTAGGATGTCCATATGCAAGGCATCCGAGTCGATTGGATGCTTTTTTGAAACATGTGTTTCTGTGATTCCCATATCGAAGACATCCTATATTGACATTTTTGTCCCTTCATTATTTTTTCATATATTTTCTTTTATCAAATTTTTTAAATTTTATTTGTAATGTTATAATTTAAATAAATTAATGTACTATCGACTAATAAGCAATTATGTATATTTATGTATTATACGTACATATAAAATAAACTTCAATTAAATTATATAATATCTCTATTTACTTTTAATATTTGGCATGATTTATTATGAATAATATTTTTAAAACAATATTTTTTAACGATTATCCTACCTTTTATATTCTTCTTCGTATAATTTGATAATATAATAAATGAATTTCATCAAATATAACATTAACTATATAATGATATTTTTTAGAAATATTAAAGTTGAAAATGAAATTTATATTAAATATTAATTAATTTTAAAAAAGTTCTTATATTAATATAAATTCTACTAATATACAAAAATTAATACATGCGTATACGTAATCAATATAAAAAACCTAAAATATTAAATTAATTTTAAGAAAATCTATTATATAAATACAAATTATACTAGAGTAATGTATAAATTATATAAATATTTATAACGACATTTGTTAAACATTATATAAATTGAGAATGTTCCAAGAGATAAATTCGGCAAAATAAGCATGGTTATCCATATATTCCTTGACATCCTTATATATTTTCATACAAAACAAAGATGGTCATCTAAAGATGCTGGACATCTATAATTTCAGATATCTGAAATTTCAGGCATTTGAAAATGTCGGACATCTATATTCCCAAACAAACTGCCCCTAAATGATATTTATATGTCGTGGTTAACACAATTTACTAAATGATGAAATTACATGTTTGTTGAACAAATGTTGATTGATTTGACATGACGTTATGAAAACGCGACATCACGCAATATAAATAAGTGAATAATTTGACAAAATGAAGTTACACATTGAATATACATTTGTTTAGAACAGACATAATTATTTTGTTTGGTTGATTATATTAGTCGTTTGTATCAAACTAAATATTGGCTTTTATTATTTATTAGTCACATTGTATCAAGTAAACTAGCTTCACGTGGAATGTGAATAAATTTTGTTTTTTTGTTGCATTTAACGACCATTAGTAGTTGATATGGATCTTTGTCAATTTAAATATAGCTACGTTTATACCATAAGATTGAAGATTTTCCCCTACGTGTTGTTTAACCAAACAACATTTGCTATGTTATATTAAAAACGAATATATGGTTAGATTAAGTCCTCAAACTTTTAGGTTTGTATCTAATAGATTTGTGAATTTTAAATATCATGTCTAATATATCTGGTTGACGTTTGAAAATTCACACATCTATAAAAAAAAACATAGTATATATTTTTAATAAACTTAATTTTCATACCTAATAGATCCGTTAATCGACGATTAAGCTATCTATTATATACTTTGAAGTTCAATGACCTAGCGGGCAATTTTTAAAGTTTGGAACCTATTAGACTAAAATCAAAAAGTTTATACACTAAATTTGTAATTTGACCTTCAAAAAACATTAGCAATTAGAACAATAAAATAGAAGATGTAAACAGTGAAATATTAAAAATAAAAAATACAATAAAACAAAGCTTAGCATATAAGTTGTACTAAAAAAAACGTGTTAAAATTTATTTTTAAAAATACAATTCATTACATCATAAATCATGATGTGATCGACATACTTAGACAACACATCGTTGTTGTGTTATTTGATATATGAACTCATTCCATCCATCCTGCATTATTATTTATATAGTTAATAAAATGAATTAACATTAAAAAACATAAATTATTATTATTATTATTATTATTTACTTTAACATCATGGCATGGTGATAGAAATTTGAACATTAGACTTTTTAGTATAGGTCATCAAAGTAAGAATGTCAAATATGCGTATTGGTAGAAATTAAGTCGTCCCATTGGACGATTTGTATCTATCTTTATATAAGACAAAAGATTCTATTTTTCCCTTCTACCTCAAACGATTTTGTATATCTAATAAACAAAATCGACTCAATTGTGTACGGATTCAACATTGTCTGGGTGGGCTTTCCCGTTCCGTCCACGCAGAGAATTTTGTCCTATTTATTATTTTATTTTACAATTATTTATCAATTAAATGTTTTTTTTATAAGGAATTTGATGATAAACTTCATTTACATGGTCTATTGCTTTCCTATATAGTGGAGGGTAGATAAAAGTGTTTTTTTTATTATATGTAATGGATAAAGAATAATAAGATTTTTTAATATAATATATATAAAAAGTCAGGCGGGACGAGGAACAAAGACGAAAAATGTATTATTTGTCCCGTCCCCTAAAAAAAGAAACTTTCTTTATCCACATCATGAGGAATTTAAATAAGGATTTCCCGTGCCATTTGAGTATAGGACCTGTAGGGTTGTGGTATAAAATACGACATCCCTATTGCAGCTATCTCTATTTTATGTACTTTTTTAATAGATAAGTTAACAAGTAGAGTTATCATCAATTTGATCATAACCAAGTGATAAGATTGCCCATTATCATTAAAAATGTTATGGTTCGATATTCATTGTCGGAATTATCAAACTACATATAAAAAAGGAAGAGTAGATAATTATAATTACCCAAAAAAAGACTTAATTACCCTCATTTAGTGGCTAATAATTTATGAGAATTAAAATTTACAAAAATATTTAAATAGTAAAAAAAATCCCAATTCACACAAAATTTCATACAAATGTAGTTAGCTATTTTTTTAACTAGTTTTTTAACACGTGCAAGGCACGTGATTTATTAATTTAACTTTAATTAAATAAGTTCGAACATCTATCCAATGTTATAGTTATTTATATTTATCAAAAATATAAATTATTTATTATTTATTATTTCTAAAGTTTATTGATAATTATTAAAATAAATAGTTAACCATTTTCTAAATTCACAAACTTAGCTTAAAATTTGTAATTAGTCTTTTTTTCATCTTTTAGAAATAAGATATATATTTATGGTGAAATTAACATATCTTAATTGCTATTTAACTTGCGATCACAATTATTTTTATTGTTATCAATGAATAACTAAACACACATGTATAAGTGAAATGGTGGGATGTGAGAATATCAAGTGGTTAGAACGTACTCAATTACTCGAATCAAGATGCATATAAGTTAAAAGTATAAAAATGTTAAAAGGATTTACAACAACATAATTATTACTCAATTACTAAACATAAACATGTTTTTAATAGACATCAACTATTTGATCTAGCAATATTTATGTTGGTATCTTTTTCTCAACCTCTTTTTAAATGTTTAAAAAAACTAATGTAATTGTTCTTAATAAAAAAAACAAAGATTAATATTTTATGTATATATATACCTAGTTATCACCAGTGTTGAAGATCACTAGATTATAATAAAATTGAAACGTGATCATAAATATATAATTGGTAAATTGGGAGGTCAAATCCCTTAACATGTACTAATGATAATTTTCAAAATTAAAAAATTTCAAAACCCAAAAAGCCATCCATTTTCGAAACTCACCCTTTCTTCTTCCTCGTTTTTCCTTTCTTCTTCTGACCCTTCGTTCCTCTTCTCCAATTGTCGGTCGATGTCTGCCCTCTTCTCCGACCGGCTCCGCTTTTCTTTGTCGCAAGAGCATTTCATCTCCAGCCGCCTTCGAAAGGAGATTTCCGTCAGTTCTTATTCTCCGGTCGTTTCTGAAAGCCTTCATCTTCGACCGACGTCTGCCTGCCTTCATCTCCGATCGCCTCCATTTTTCTCAGTCGCCATAGCAGTTCATCTCCAAATTGAAAAGTTTGCATTCTAGTGAATGTTCTCAATTTCTGGTTTCGTGTGAAATATTGTATATATGAGGATATATAGTATAGTGATTTGATTAGGACATATCTTATAACTCAACTTGTATATATGTGGACGTGCGGATATATACTATAATGATTTTGAATGTATATATGCAGATATATAAGTGGATACATCTCATAACTCAACTTGTATATATGCGGATATGTAGATATATACTATAGTGATTTTGAATATATATATATACATATATATAAGTTGATATATACTGTGATTTTGAATATATTTTTTTGAATATGCGGATATATGTTTATTGAGACTATAATAAATATAAATATAATACATGTAAAATTAAATTAAAATAAAATCATACATGCAAAAATCTAAAAATCTAAAATTAAAAAATTGTAGACATTTGTGTAAATAAATTTATAAAACAGCTCTCCAGAAACCTTACATTCTCCCTATTTAATAACGAGGTGCAACCAGCCCAATTTCCACGTTACTTATAAAGCCCATTAAGTATCCAATCAAAAGCCCTTAAAAGAAAACGCAGGAAGCCCATTTAAAGGGCCCATTAATGCTTCACTATATAACATAAGAGGTTTTAGGGTTCTTCGTCTCTTCCTCTGCTGCAGTCGTGCGGAACTCTGATAGCCTTTCTGGGATTTCCCTCGTTCGCCGTTTTTCTCCTACGATGGTGAGTTCTCATTCCTCCTCTACTCGATTCACCGCATCACAATCTTTCGTTTCGGATCTGTTTATTTTTCTTTCTTCAATATCTGTTCGGTTGTTTCTCGACAATTGTATGACCGCAAAGTGGAGAATGTTTAGGGGATTTTTGGGCTGTTGACTGTTGTTGAGACGTTTTCGAGTGTGTGGATTCATGTTTGCAGAGAGACGACTTGATGAATCGATACATTTGAAGCCTCTGTTTCTAGGAAATTTTCCCGGGTTTCTTTTGATTTGTTTGTGGTGTGAAGGGATTTACGATTGAGAATTTGCAGTAATTGTGCGGTGAATGGTTTTCTGGGAAAAGGGTTTGATAGGAAGTTAGTAAACGATTATGGCAACTATAACTTATAACTTGCGGGTAGAAGAAACCATAACATTTGTTGAGGAAGAGTTATGAAAATAACTTATTTGTTTTGGATTCTTAGAGAAATACTTGAAAGCTCCAGGAAATGGAGAGAAACAATGCTCAAACCTTTTCAATCGGTGGATAATATTTGATGCCCTGAATATTTTTGTTCAAATTTCAGCGTTTTTATTTTTTATCCAATGCCCCGAAATTTAGAAGAACCATGCACAAACGTGTCTTTTTTTTTTAAGTTGTCTCGATGGAGATAAACTATTTCAAAAAACTATCTCACGTGTGTCGTGAGCATGTCTTAAAGTTACTCCTTTGTGACTTAAACGTGTCTTTTTGTTTCCTCAGCATGTTCGAATTTAAACAAAAATGAAAAGTCAACATTAAGGTCTTTTACACACATGTTTGAACAGTTTGATGTTTAATATAATAACCTTTGCTGATTTTGTCCACTCGTTTGAGCCTTTTGTTGTTAAACATATGCGTTTTTTGTTTGTCCTTGGCTCCTTGTTTCAATTTTGTTTTAAAAAAGCATTTTCAGATTCTTAGCTTTTGGAGTTTGTTTAATGGGTTGTTCTGTTTTTGTGTCAAAAGGTTCTTCAAAACGATATTGATACTATTTCAAAAAACTATCTCACATTTGTCCTGAGCATGACTTTATATATACACACTAAAAAATCTTATTATTCTTTATCTATTACATATAATAAAAAACACTTTTATCTACCATCCAATATATAGGAAAGCATTAGGTTCCAATGTTTAGGGCATCCTCAAAGGTTCCAATGTTTTGCGGTAATGTAAGATACTTGGTATCTTGGGTATTGCCCATATGGAAGGCATCAGAGTCGATTTGTATGTCTTTTTGAAACATGGATTTCGATGATTCCCATGTCGCAGGCATCCTCAAAACAAACATGAGAATCTAGATGCTCGTATCACAGGAATCTTGGATTCTCACGAAACAAACGGCCCCTAATACAGGAACACAATTGAAATATTTTAATACATGAAGTGAGAATTAAATTATAGTAAATATTATATTTTGAGGAACTAAAAAAACCACACTTTGGTATTTCATTTCACAATGTTTTAGGCAAGCCCATTTCAATAGAGGTCATTTTTTTTGCTATATAACACGGTGATTTTAGGGTTCTTCATCTAGCTTCGCTGTGGTCGAGCTGAAAATATGAGCTTTCACTCGTTTTCTTCTTAAGGTTTCTTCAAGATACTGAGTTCTCATTTTGGACTTGATCATTCATCTTCCACGGAATTCTTATTTGCATTTTTCCTGTCGAATGTTCGCAGATTTCTTATTTCCAATCCATTTCTGTCCTTTCATGGGAGTTTTGATTGTTGTTGCAGGGCAGTGCATTCTTAGAGTAGATCGTAGGGAAATTCTTGAGCTCCAGATATTGCGATGTCGACTTCGTATTTTGGTTGTCAGTCTCTGAGATTCTCCCCAGCTAAACGTCTTTTTGTTTCCACCAACTTCAGTTCCAGGAAATTTAGATGTGGTCCTGCTTTTGCCTCGACGAGCGATTTTGGAAAAGACCTCTCACTTCAGATGAAGGTACTTAGACATTTTGATCAAATATTGAGCTGCACTCTTTTGAATGACATAACCATATATATTATTTTATGCTCATTGTCATGGATAATTTTACTAGTTTGGTAAGGAATCTATCATCGTTCATTTGATATGGCCTTATGTGTCTGGAATACAAATTGGGAGATTAGATCAAAGTCTCTTCAAGTAGACATTTTTAAAGTGGGGTTGTTTCCTAATACAATATTTCTCTTCATTCTTTCTAATGAAATATCCACAACTTATTTCATGCACAGTGTCATGTTGGCTTTTACCAGACCCAGTGAGGAATCTATCTCGTTCGTTTGGTAGGGCCTGCTATGTGTCTGGAATATGAATGAGGAGATTAGACTTAGATCAAAATTTCCTCAAGGTGTTCATCGTTGCCCGATAATATTTATCAAATTTTTATTTGAGCTACATCTGGACTCCACATTCTATGTATTTCCAGTAATTCCAGCTCAGTTGAATTGATCTTGTAGGGCTATTCGCACATTCTACTGCATGATTCTACTGCATGATGTAGTAATGGTGTGTGTTCTGCATGTGGTTTTTGAATAGTATCTGGGGTATCCATGTCAACTTTGGTCTATAGGTTATAATAGGATAGAAATTGAGAAACCATGTTCTGAAGGTTGGTAGATTTACACTGGGACCTTACATTTCATTTTAGTATCTTACCAAAGATAGGGTATATTTTCAGGGTTTCATAAGTTTTCATAATAAAAGCTCTCCTGAAACTCACTGAAGCACAATGAGGTGTTGTGCGGCCCCGTCATTATGTTCATAAAAATTTTAGTATAGAGATTAAAATATAATTTTGAAAGAAAGACCATTTATCTGTTTAATTTCTTACTAAAATGTCGAGCTATTTTTGTTATCTTATTATTCATAATAGATTTTTCATTATAAAAATTTTATTTACATTTTATTGTGGTTCCCCCCTTTTTTACACACTCTGCTTAAGGCTATTAAGACAAAATGCTAAGAAGTTGTGATGTATCCTGATAAAATAATGCTCTGTACTCTTTCGAATGCAAATCGAACACCCTTTTTTGATACACAGTATCATGAAGAATTTACCAGACTTAGTAAGGAATCTATCTTGTTCATTTGGTAGTGCCCGCTATGTGTCTGGAAGACTAATTGGGGAGGTTAGACCAAACTCTCCTTAAGGTGTTCATCGTTGCCCAATAATATATTTTTAATTATTATTTGAGCTACATCTGGACTCCACATTATAAATAATTCCAATTTAGTTGAATTGTTATTGTGTTGGCTTATTCTTTCATATTCTGTTTCCCGTTGAGCATCTGCTTTTTTAAAATAAAGCTCCATGTCCTACACTCCTGTTTTATTTTTAATTAATGCTGAAGGGTGGGGGTCTGAGGAGTTCTGTAAGTGGGGGAAGAGAGAGAGAACGAAGAAGATGGAGGGAGAGGGGGAGAGAGAAAGTGGAAGTTATAGTTTTGTTTAATAATAAGAAAATTGATCATTACATTCAGACCTACTCAGAGGTCCCATTGGGTAAGGTCTTGGGGTCTCTTGGCTATACCAACTTATATAAGTCTCAAAATCAAACTTTCTTGTCTCGTGGGTTATCCAATAAAAATAGAAAGAGAACTTCAAGATCAAAAGGGGATTTAAATCAAAATTTTATGATTATGATTAATTTAACAACACATTGTTCAGGCATTTTCTCTGGTTTTCTTTCTTTCTTTGTTTTTTCCCCCTCGTTCTAATTAGTTTATCCTTGCACTCAAATATATCCAATTGTATGTTTCAGGTTGAGATGCTGTTAGACAGCATGAAATGGGATGACAAAGGTCTGGCAGTAGCTATAGCTCAAAATGTTGATACAGGAGCAATATTAATGCAAGGATTTGCGAATAGGGAGGCTGTTGCTACAACTGCTTCCCAACGAAAGGCTACATTCTACAGTCGATCGCGATCACAGCTGTGGACAAAGGGAGAGACCTCTAATAACTTCATAAACATTCACGACATATTCATTGATTGTGATCGTGATTCTGTATGGCTCTAACCGATAGCGACCTAAACAATCACATCAGCTTATTGTGGTTTACTGTGCATAGCTAACTCAGTTTTAAAACTGATTGTTAGATCATTTATCTCGGGAAGCCCGATGGGCCTACTTGTCATACTGGAGCCGAGACATGCTATTATACATCACTAGATGACTTGATGGAGAGTCAACAGGTCTGCTGCTTTAACAGATTTGTTTATGGATAACTAAGAGAATGAGATTGTTTTGACCTATAATTGTGTATTAATTCTTGTAGGAGGTGAACCATAAGTTGGCCTTGTCTACTTTGTACTCATTAGAGTCCACAATCTCCGAACGCAAAGTGGAAATAGCTGTTCCACAAAATGGTAAGCCCTCGTGGACGAGACGACTGTTGCTTGACAACAACTTGCTCTGCTCTAAAATCAGGTATCGTATTTTAAATTGACATTTTGTTTACCAGACTACATTTGAAATTTTAATTGTGGCACCATAACATTCTCTAGTAAATCTCTTTCTGTCCCATGTTCCAGTCCCTAGCATTTGACAGCTTCAGTACTTGTCCTGGTTCTGATAGGGAAGAAGCGGACGAGTTGTGTCGAACGTTGGAAGAGAATGAGGATAAGTCTCGCACTGCCTCGGAAATGGCAGATGTGCTGTATCATGCCATGGTTCTCCTGGCAGTCAAAGAGGTAGAGATGGAGGATGTTCTTCAAATTCTGCGTCAGAGATTTTCTCAGTCGGGTATCGAGGAGAAGAGGAATCGACCGCCCAAAAGCTAATTAGCTATTGATTATCACATTTTTAACTGTGGGCAGTATATATATGATGGCACAAGCACATAAAATTTGTTGTAATATTTCTCCCCTGATTTAAGTAACTTTTGAATTCTCACTGTAATTTGGAAACCTTGCAGGCTTAATTGCCTTCATTTTTGGTATTTGAATTGTTTTATAAACTCATATTAGGAGGAGTTGGATCACTTTTTGCTCATCTAATGGTGCCAATCTACCTGGTATGTAACTTCTTTTTTGGTTAAATTACAAGTTTGTATTCTTTAATTTGACGGATCTCATATTTTGTGTCTATCCATGCATTTTAGTCTTTGAATTTTGCGATTTATTCCAAAGCTAATCCATAGATTTCCCCTATTAGACACAAAATGAGATTGTGAAATCTTGGTTTATTAAGCATAATTTTTATTATCCGGAATTTATTAGGCAAAACTGTAATTTTATTTATTTTGGTTTTCAATCCTAATCTAGAATTTTCACAGTATTTGGATCTAATAAAGATGAGTTTCAAAAGTTCATGACATGCTTATAAGTTCTAGCAATGGGTGGTTGTCAACGAGTTTAACTCAACTATTAAATCAATCTTGCTAAAGTGGGAGGTTTAGTCTCTTATCTCGACATTTATTGTACTAAAAAAATAATAAAAAATAAGTGTTTAGTTCGAATTAATTTTTAAAAGTTGTAAGTTCAGTCTCTTATCCCGACATGTTCAGCTCGTATCAAATTTAAACTAGTGTTTGACGTATGGCAAAACTTTGGACATGAACACATTGGAGTGTGTACTTAGCATTTTGGTTTAATATTGCAGAGGAATCACGTAAAAACAATACTAAATGCCAAACGAAAAGAAATTTAAACTCATTATATTATGATCAGTTGATGCAGATCGACGAACACAAGAAGTAATTTAAATCTTTTATTGGTTTCTTGAGTTTTTCTCCCTTTCTCCTTTACATTAACTCTTCAAGCTTTCCTCCCTATGCTATAAACAAAGAAAGAGAGGCAGGACCACTCTCATGCGCTCTCCATCCCCTCACACCTATTCATCTTCTATCCGTATTTTTAGGCTTTTTATTGCTACACAATATTGTTGAGTTGTAGAAAGATTTGATATTTATTGGACGACTCAAATTATTTCAACTATAAAACGAGATTTTTCGTTATCAGGAATCACCTATGTTATTAGGAGTGAACCGGTTCTAGAGAGGTAGCCCATCTGACAAAAATCAATTAGTAGTAAAAACTTATCTTGAATTCGAATCTTCCCACTCTCGGTTGTCGTAAAAAAAAGACGAAAATCTACTCAACCTACTCTTGTGGGGCCAACTTGATGGGCAAAGATTAGTCAGTTTGACTAACTCGTCTTGCAATTTGTTTGAATCTTATTTGTTTTCTTATTTTCTTTCAAAAAATGAGTTAGTCCTATTTGTTTTCTTATTTTCTTTTATGACAAATCACAAATTCTCCGAGTTAGATGTATCTTAAAAGGTACCAAAGCGACTTTTTTTGTGGTAGTGACATGATTAATTGATATACTATGTATTTTATATATAAATTCTATTTATCTTCGAGATCCTTATTAAACATTAATCATTTACTTTTATAGGTCAAATTAGTAATATTTATGTCTTGGCAATAAAATATGAGTAACCTCTCTTAAAGGTCAAAGATTCAAATGTGCTCCATGTTTCAATTGTAATACTGTGAACTTTAAATTTATTCAGGATATCTATAGATGTAATTACTGTCATGTATAAAAATTTATATGAAAATTAATGTTATAATATAAATCAATTTATCACTGCAAACATAGTTTAGTGGATAAGACACCATTAATTTCGTTAAAGTCAGAAAAGTTCTGTCCCATACACATTTATTAAACTACTCAAGAAATTTTTAAAAAATATTTATATAATATAAAACTAAATCATTACTATATTTGAAAAAAGAAAAGAAAAAAAAAAGACAAACTCATTTACTACATCCTAGTGCAATGCCAACTACTAGGTTTTATATGTGAATCAGCTTGCATTAATGGCAAAGGATTTTCTATTTCCATTTTTCTAACCATGACTTAATAAAATATTTGATATCACTAATAATACTACCAAGAAAACAAATTAAATATAGTAGATTTGTTCAATCATATTAGCTTCCCTAAAGTTATTATATAGAAAATAAATTAATTTCAAAATGATGCATAAATAAAAGCAAATGAGTATATAAAATGAAATATTAAATTAAGTTGATTTCAAATATTAGTTTAATATCAATCATAGAGATGTATAGATCAATTTGTTACTCTTACTTTAATAATAAGGAGATTATTGTCAATTTGAACATTGGTTAAGATATATATTCTCTATTAAAAAGTTAGAGGTTCAAATTTTCACCATCAATCGAGTTATAAAAAAATATATATATATACGAATTATAATATATATATATATATTTATTTATTTTGTAACAAGCCATAGTTTAATTATATTTCCATGAATAAAATCCTACAAATAAAATTAACAAAATAAGAGATAAAATATTACTTTGACTTGTGCATATACCATAAAATAAAAAGCTACTTTATATATATTTTCCCACCCACATTATGTATGAAATTTTAGTTTTGTTTTCAACTCTTGAAAATTTCAAACCTATCCCTCAACTTTTCAATTCTTTCTTAGATACCCTTTGAATGAAGGAGGGGAGCAATTGCATTCTTTAGCTTAATCTTATATATTTTATATTACAACTTAACAAATTTTAAAAATTTTACTTTTAACTCTTTATATATATATATAGCTTTGCCTTTGTTCTTCCAATCTACAATATTGAAAAGTTTTGCAAATATGATGGGTTGTCTGAGATTTTCCTAAATTATTACTATTTTCCTTTAAATATATATAAATTTTAAATTTAATTCTTAAAATTAAAGTTTTTGTCTTACAAAATTGACACAAGAGATGGTTTTAAAACAAATAAAAGTTTTAAGGATACATTTAAACCTATTTTAAAATTAAAGTATAAAATTGAGAAGTAGTTAAAAGGTAAAATTTTTAGTTTACCTAATATCATTATATATTTATGTTTTTTTTTCTAATCATCATAATATATTTTATGTTGACTCAAAATGGAAGATTTTAGGTATAAATTTTCAAAAAATAAAATAAATAAACTTTTACATAAATAAAATAAAACATATAATTCAAGCATAGTTAAGTTAAGATGATGTTAGATTCCTATTATCATCCTAAATGTCAAATATGGTATAAAGTTCAAGACTTTACAAAATAACATTATTCAAGTCAGTATAAAAATCAAATATGATTCAAAACGTCCCACAAAAAGTTAAATTTATACCCATTTGAAAAGCAAAATTATTACATTTTCAAAAATTAGAAATTAAATTTGCCATTGAGTGAAATTTCTCTAAAATAAATTTGGTACGACAAATGTGAATTTTATTGTTATTTGGATATTTATAATCTCTAGGTTCTTTTTAAATATAAATTTTGATTCGAAATCTTACTCATTGATTGAAGAGGTTGAGTCTCAATCAATTTCTTGAGGAGCATATAGAAGTTTCAACATTATACTCTTTCATAACTCATCAATTTTAGTCTTTTTGAAATTGAATTTTAAGAATTATTTTGAGTTTTCAAAATCTTTTCCAATTTGAACTAGATAAAATATTTATTACAATTTCATAGGTTAATAGTTTGATTTCCACTTGAACTATATATATAATTTTTTTAAAGTCTTTTTTAGTTTCTCAACTTAAAAATTTAAGACGATTCTATTAAAAAGGTAATTAGCGGGTGGAAAGATTCTAACTAAGAATATTTTGATCAGAGATATGTGTCAATTACCACTAAGTTAAACTCATGTTGGTGGGCTCAATTTTCACCCAACTCAATTTGATTGTACTCATTATAATTTTAATCATACTCAATGTCGTTAACCTATATATAAATTAATTGTAATAACTATTTTGTCGTGCTCTGATTTTCGCCATTAGCAACTATTTTTGTGATATCTAATTCTTTTTTAGTACATCTAATTAAAATCATACTAGATTGAAAATCTACCCTAATAAATACCTTATTTCCATATAAAAAATAACTTTAATGTATCTATGTATTGCTTAATTAATTTTTATGTGAAAATTAACTAAGAATAAATACAAAACATGTACTCAAATAATAATAAAAAAAGAATAAATACAAAACAAAAACAAAGATTTGTTGCCTTCATTAATTGAGCTAAGCTTAGATTGACAGCTACTAATACTTTACCGGTTAAAGTATACTTAATCGAAATTAAAATTCAACATTAAAATTCAACAGTAATAATTTATAATTACATGGTTAGACTAGAAATTAATTATAATTTTCCCCTAAGGAGCAGTTAAATTCATATATTCTTCAAAAAGAAAAGAAAATAAAATAATGTTAGCTCATGGAGTGTCTTTCTCATAATTCTAATATGGAGTTTCTTTTGTTCATGTGTCTCAATCTTGAAAAGATTTTGATAGCACATGATTAAACTTACATTAATTTCAACCCAATATATTTTCTTTTTCCAAAAAAATTTGAATTATTCATCACATCAAAACCAAAAAAAAAAAGAAGAAAAGAAAAACCTTGTTTTCACACAAAAATCTCCCTCTCTCTCTCTCCTCTGCAACAAAATTTGGACAGTTCTTGTGTCATTATCCACTCATCCTCGTAATTTATATAGCTGTAAGAACCTTTGAATCCAAAGAACAACAGTCCAATTCCCTCAAACTTTATTTATTATCACAAGAAAATTAGAAAAACGAAGACAAATAAAGAAGCATTTGTATGTTCTAACGCGCTGCATATTCTCTCCCTTGTTTGTTTCTTCAATATAAATTTCCAATTTTTTCTTTTGAAAAAAAAAAGAACAAATTGGGTCAGTGGGACGGAGCAATGTCAACATAGCTGGCTGGTGGGGATCGTTTACCCCACAAACCCCACAGCTTCGAATCTCTCTCTCTGTTCTTCCTTTTTTTTTTTTTTGTTGTTGTTGATGTTCTTGTTTAATTAAATTCGTGAGGGCAAGCTGGAAAATGGGTAATGATTTGAGTGATTTGATTATTCCTTTTTCTATGTTTGTTTCTCTGTTTCTTGGCTTTCTGGGGGTGGTTTCATTTATAAGCTCTTCTGTTGTGATTGTGAAGTGGAAGAATTCAAAAACACAGCCAAAATGCTCTGTACTACTCGATACAGCAAAATGAACCCTCCCCCACCTATTCGTCTTTCAACTTGGCAGTACCAGACAACACTATTTTGCTGCTTTACAGCCCACCCATTACTCAACAACATCCCAATTTTAATTCCCCAAGATTAATTTCAATTGCCCCTTTCTCTCTCTCTCTTCCTTTGTAAGCCCCCCTTCTCTCTCTTTCTCTGTATTATCACTCTTTTTGTTGTTTTGGCCACATGGGTTTTGTTCCTCTGATTGTTTTGTTTGAAAGGTAGTCGGGTTTTTGATCTGGTTTTTGCTTAATCGAGTGTTTGTTCTTGGTGGGTTTTGTTGGGTTTTTGATTTTGTTTTGGGGGTTTGAGACGATTTTGAAATTGGGTTGGTTTGGTGGAGGGGAAAACGAAGCAATAAAACTCTGAGAAGTTGTTGTCGGCGCGAGGTCACTTTCTGTCGGCATTGTCTGTATCCAATGATGCATTTCGTATTAATTTAACCAAAAAAGTACTCAGCCACTGCTTCTGCTGCTGCTTCCTGCTTCTTCTTCTTCGGCGATTTCGTCATCTTCTTCTTCTTCTTTCGATTTTGGCTTCTCGCCATTTGCAGGAAGCCGATGATCGGACTCCATTTTTGCGATTTTGAGCTCCTTGATAAGCCATTTTTGGCTTAGTAGTCCTAAGATTCTTCTTCTGCTTTCGGAATGTGGGTTGAATTTCATCGGGTTCACTCCACGCTTCTGCACTTTCCGATTTCCAAATGACGCAATGCCTCCAGAAGATCTGCCTCCTCCATAGTTTCTCCACGATTTCAGGTTTGAAGTTCTAGATGATAACACCATTATATGTGTGTTTGGTATTCTTCAATTCTTCAATCTCTTCCTCTTGCTGAATTTAGATGTTCATTCCCTTGCTAAAAAAATTGAAAAAAGGGGGTGGAGGTGGAAATAATGAAGATCTATGGCTTGAACCTCATTCTTGTGGTTGACTGTTGGAGTTGCTCCTATATCAAACACTTTAGGTAGGCAATGGTTTGGTTTGTGATCCGAAAATTTGTTTTCGAAGAACAAATAATGCAGAATGCTTTATTTTCACTGCATTAGACACACATGTTCCAGAAATGGTTTTTGAAAACAAGTGACACCAAACATATTTTTATTGTTTTTCGTCGAACATAAGTATCGAAAACAGATCACGAACCTAATGGGGACTTTTAACTTGTAGGAGTTTCTTTCAGTTTTGGCCCCATGATTGTACCTAATTTGAGTGATGTATTTTTCGCTATATCTGTAGCTTGAACTTCAGATTGTGAGAATTGCTTTGATATCGAACACTTTTAAGTAGTAGGCACATGATTGGTTTCTGATCCAATAATTTGTGTTCAAACACTGTAGTATTCATTGTTTTTGGCAATGTGGAAATGAAAGCGGATCACGAACCAAACAGGGCGTTTTAATTTGTGGGAGTTTGTTTGATTTTGGCCCCATGATTGTACTTGATTTGAGTGATGTATTTTTCTGTTGTGTTCCAGATTCAATGTATTATAGTGTGCATAGTAATTGTTATACTGTAAAAAAGAATCACCGGTGAAGGGAAGAACCCACATGAGATGTCAAGCGTCCTTGCAGCAATATTAGGAGGTTCTGCAGGAGCCGTGGCATTGGTGGGGTTGCTTATTATACTTATAAGATTCATAGCACGCTCTCGAAATGCTGCACGAACTTCCGAGACTGGCTCTTCTGATCCTTCTGTTCAAGGTATCATCTTTCGTCTTCATTGCCCAAGTTATCGGGTATCACACGTTGTTTATTTTATTTTCCCCTTCTCTTTTCCAAAGGATGATCATCAGTTGGTTGTGTTTTTGTACCTTTTAGTGGGAAGACATGTTGGGATCGAGTTGTCTTTGCGGGATGCTAGGCATTTCGAGATGGCGGAGTTGGCGTTAGCGACTAATGATTTCAGCGAAAATAACTTGATTGGAGAAGGGAAGTTCGGGGAGGTCTATAAGGGCATGCTTCATGATGGAATGTTTGTTGCTATCAAAAAGCGGCATGGAGCGCCTAGTCAGGATTTTGTGGATGAGGTAATATTCATTTAATGTCTGTAAGCGCTCAACGGCATTGTTACCTGTCTCAACATGCATAGTTTGAGCATGAATGTAAGAAGTATTTGAAATGACTACACGAGATCCTCGCAGATATCTTGTTCATTCCTCGTGCTTTCAGTCGGTTTCTGAAGTTCTTTGATTCAAACTCTTCTTCACTTCTCCCATTTGTTTAGCTAACAA
Organism: Momordica charantia; assembly: GCF_013281855.1. NCBI lineage: Eukaryota > Viridiplantae > Streptophyta > Magnoliopsida > Cucurbitales > Cucurbitaceae > Momordica > Momordica charantia. The sequence continues at coordinate 22,074,297 of NW_028275162.1, read as the reverse complement.
TGTAATGATCTAGTATCTTTTCTGCTATTCACTCAGCCTATGGTGTGTTTATTCCATTTATGTTTTGACCATCACCTATTCTTAGAACTTGAGAACACGTAGGTACGAGTACGACCTATGGAGCAGATCCTGTTCAGATGAGGTTGTTATAGTCTCATGTTAAATTAACACTTAAATTGCATACAACTTCACTTGTTTATTGTCTTTGAACTTTCATGTATGGGTAAATGCTAAACCAAGAGTTTCACTTTACAGTTACCTGTCCTCTTCTGTTGCTCATTCTGCCTCACAAGTCGGTGATCGGCTTCGTTTCATGTTTTTGGAAAGAGAGGTACTTGCATATATGTTCGACTCATGTTTTAATCTAATTTAGTTTGTTCACTATCAGGTACACTACCTCTCGTCTATTCAGCATCGAAATCTCGTAACTCTTTTGGGCTACTGCCAGGAAAACAATCTACAGTTTCTCATATTCGATTACATACCGAATGGAAGCGTTTCTAGCCACATATATGGTAACGTTCCATCCAGCTGCCTCATGAACTTTTTGTGGTCCTAACGCGTAAAAGCACTATTCTAAGAAGTTATCCTAAACTTACTCTTAAAAACATGGGTTATTGAAGGTGCTGAGCAGCTTTCGGCTGAGAGGCTAGAGTTCAAGATCAGACTCTCCATAGCTCTGGGGGCAGCTAAAGGTGAACCTCTGCAAACAGTGAGCATTTATTTGCATCTCTTGTAGATTGACTAACCATCAAATATATCAATGGTGAAACCAAATTCTTATCTATGAATCGATTTCAAGAAACCCGTCTCTCGGTTACTTGACCCGATTATCATATGCAGGTCTGGCTCATATTCACTCCATGAGCCCTCGTTTGATACACAAAAACTTCAAGACATCCAATGTTCTCGTAGACGAGAATTTTATTGCTAAGGTAGCAGATGCAGGACTTTACAATGTCATGGGAAGAACCGATATTTCGGAATCATCATCTCGAGCAACAGCGGATGAGATATTCCTTGCTCCAGAGTATTCATTCCAAAACTTCCTGCTTTTTCCATCAGCACTGCAATTTTTATTTTATTGCATTCTTTTAACTTCTGTCCTATTTTCCAGGGTAAAGGAGTTTCGACAATTTTCCGAGAAAAGTGACGTATACAGTTTCGGCATATTCCTTTTGGAGTTGGTTAGCGGTCAAAAAGCGACAGATGCGCCCGTTTCCGATCCAAATTATACCCTGGTTGATTGGGTAAGTAGTTTTTGTTTTCTATCCAAATGCTCATAGATTGAGAAGTCTACTGAAAACAAATTGGCAAAGATATGTTCATATGTACAATGTAATTTCTTCAAGTTCTAGTTTGTTTATCCTCCTAATGTTTCGAAGGTGAAACCATATTTGCAACTATCTGATCATGTCTAGCTCTAAACAGTCTCGGTATCGATCCTTCCTTATTAGATCATCGATTTCAGTATCTTTTTAGGACATAGTTTGCTTTTATCAATTCGACTGCCATCTCGGGACAGAAGGTGAAGGTTAATGAAAGCAAACAGGAAACTTTAGGCTAGCATAGGTCTAGTTAGTATATGGCACTGGAGGCGGAACTCCAAATCGGACATTCTTTTTTTTTACACTGTTATCTTTCAACCTTTTTTCATTTTTCGGATTCTGAGACCGGGTTCCATTCCATGCCTGTTTTAAAGATACAAACCAATCAAAAGAAGAGCGACATTGCTAGCATTGCAGATCCAAGATTGGGGAAGAGCTTCACTGACGAAGGCATGGCCGAACTGATGCAGTTGATACTTCAATGTGTCGGGTCGTCGAGCGAGAGGCGGCCGGTGATGAGCTATGTGGTGATGGAGCTTGAAAGGATACTGGAGAAAGAGATGAACTTGACAACAGTAATGGGAGAAGGAAGCCCAACTGTTACTCTTGGAAGCCAGTTATTCAAAGCCTCAAAATAAAGAGGGAAAAAAAAATCACATCCTTGTTTGTTTGCCAAATGTGTGGTATATGTGTAATAAGATTATTTTTTTCAGTTCTTTATTATTTTTTTAAATATTCATTTTCTTTCTTTTTTTTTTTTCATTTTTCATTTTCCATCACATCAGAGAAGAAGAGTAAGAGACCTCAGCTGTTATTAAGTGTATAAAAAAGAAACAGCTGAATCATTCTTTTTATCAATTTTTTTTTCTTCACATATGTATGAAAGGTAAATGTTGTCAGCTTATTGTTCATATGAAAGTGAATGTTGAGATTTTGTGTGCCATTTTTTCCCTTTATTTTTTGTTCTCATGTTTATTTTTTTTCCTTTGTCAGAGTGAGACCTCTTTTAATAGGTTTTGGTTTGTCAGAGTGAGACCTCTTTTAATAGGTTTTGGTTTCGGGACGGATGGAGTGAAAGTGGGAGATATGCGACATGTGGGGTTTCTAGAAGAAGGGACGTATATATGAATCGATACTGAAAAGTTCTAAAACTGTAAACATAAAAGGTTAAAGAATCATGAAATAGTATAAGCATAGAACTAAGTAATTCAGAGAAGCCTAAAAAAATGTCATATTTATACGAACATGGTGCATATTCTTTTTGGAAGTTCATTCATCGGGAATGTGTTCTAGGAAACATGTGAATCAAATTCTTTTTGGAATTTCATTCATCGGGAATGTGTTGTAGGAAACATGTGAATCAAAATAAAACATATTGAAATAATCTACATTTTATCTCAAATGTTGCTCAATATATAACGTTTGTTTATTAAAAAAAAAAAAAAAAAAAAATATATATATATATATATATATATAACGTGACACGTTTAATTCATATTTGAATCTGTATAATGTCAAATCTAGATTCCTAGCTAGTTTAAAATGATATATAGATAAAATTTTAAGTAATATTTACAAAGTTGAAGTAAATCCAGCCATGATGCTTAGATTGGCATAGGTATTTGAAGTTTAAACTGTGATTATGAACTTTCATAAAAATTTTTCATTTTGTGTGTGATAAAAGTATAATTAAAAAACATTAAATAACTAAATTATAACTTCTTTTTTCGAGATAAAGGAAATTTCATTAAGAAAAAGTATTTGCTCGTAACATCCTCACTAAAGATTTCATTAACTCCAACAATCAAATTAATTACAGAAGGAGAGTTAGATTCGAAGATCAGATGAATAAAATTCAATTGGATAGCTAGACGAATCCCTCTTAATAAAAAATTAGGGGCAAAATATATTTAGTGAGGTTTGAGGTAGGTGTCTTCGTCCCCGTTTTAAAACGAACACTTTTGATCTTTGAAGTTTAAAGTAGGTGTCAACTTGGTCCCTGAAGTTTTAAAATAAACACTTTTGGTCCCGAAGTTTGAGAAATAGTTCTAAATAGTCCCTGATTTTTTTTACTCTTAATTAACTAATATTATAACGACGTGACAAATTGCAATTAAATTGTTTATTATAGTTGTTGATGTGACAAATTATATTAATTAAATAATATATGTCCGGTATGAATGGCGGACGGCGGCAACAAAGACGTGGTGGTCGCCGGAAAATGGTAAGAAAAAGAGAGGAAAAGATGAGTAGAGGAAGGAGTAAGCACCCTCACCTACATATATATTATTTAATTAATATAATTTGTCACATCAACAACTACAATAAACAATTTAATGATAATTTGTCACGTCGTTTTAATATTAGTTAATTAACAGTGAAGAAAAAGATCATTTAGAACTATTTCTCAAACTTCAGGAACCAAAAATGATCATTTTAAAACTTCAAGTTGACACTTACCTTAAACTTCAAGAATCAAAAGTGTTCATTTTGAAACTTCAAGGACCAAGAAACGATGGAATCGTCCATTTCGATATATAAAAAATGATAAATTTGAAAAAGCTGTTAGAAAAAAACAAAGTAAATTAATAATATAAAAATTAATACATAAGCTAAATACAACAAGATATAAGAGGAGATTCGACCACCTCCTACATATTTAATACTTTCTGCTACAAAAAAATTTAAAATACCCCCCGCGTTTGTAATTCCATCAATTACCCGTCGATCAAAAAAATAAGTTAATTCAGCTAATACTCTTATACCACCAATTAAGGATAGTCTATAAAAAGCATCTATGTAACCACGATTATATGACCAATTATATATTATATTTATAATTTTTTCAAAAAAAAAAATTTTAGTAAAACTTTTAACAAATGAATTACGAAAATTCAAATTTTGTAAAGATGAATAAGCGGGCTTATAGAAGAAAGACGCTATAAAGATTCCGAAAAAAGCTATACTCACTGAAAAAGTTGCATTTTTAACAAATTCATACCTACCTCAAACTTCAGGACCAGAACTGTTCATTTTGAAATTACAGGGACCAAATAGACACGTACGTTAAACCTCATCAAAGGTAAGTCAATAGGGGCAAAAACCTAAAAAACCGGTCACGTCGATCAAATCAACTCCGGTTGGTCGGATTTATGGGCGGTTCGGTCCGACTGATGACAATTAACCGAACAATTAAAACGGAAGAAAAAATGGAAAAACTCAGTTCCATAAGCCCTTGAAACCCTTGCCACCCTCGACTCCACAGTCGACCATTGCATTCGAGCTCGCGCTCCGGCCCTTATCCGATCTCAATTGGCAATTGCACGAAAACGCTTCCTCTCACTGTTTTCAATTGCTAGAATCCAGAGTTTCATCGCCAGTTGCAGGAACCAGAAGAACCTCTCCTCTCTCTCACGGTATTTTCCCATCAAATCTCGCATTCCCGATTATTTTCGCTGTAGAATCGCTAATTCTGTGAACTCGATCACTGCGTAGTAGTTTGGTGAATAATGAAAGCAGTGGCTGCCATTTTGATTGAGGGTTTCATGTTTTTTTTTTTTGAAGCTTATGGCATTCGCTTGCCATATGAACGTGAGCCACATAGTGTTATGATTTGGGTTTTTTTTTTGTTTGTTTGTGACGACTGTACACTGAAGACTACTAATGTCGTAATGGAATGATTTGATCCAAATTACAAATATGTTGAGTTTCCTATAGTCCTGTTAAAGAACTCATATGCTCATATTGCTGAATTAAGCTATTCAAATTTCAGATAGTGCATGAATATAATAGGTTCATGGTGGGAATTGGCATGAGTCAATTCTTTGCATTTACTGTTTTTATCACAACTTATTTTGCATTTTTTGTTTTCTGCTTTGTATGTTGATTTTTGATAGATGAGATTCAAAAGGCAAAAGCGTCACCGGAGAGTTGTGAGATTTTACGCTGCATGTTTTGGATTCAGGCAGCCATTTAAAGTCCTATGTGATGGAACTTTTGTGCATCACCTTCTCTCCAATCGTATAGTGCCTGCTGATAATGCCCTTGCCAAAACAATTGGTGGCCCAATCAAGCTTTTCACTACCAGGTCTGTTCCTTTTATTGAGTCAATCACCGCATGTTCTTCCTATGCCCATTTGAAATGTAATTTTTCTTTGTCCCCTGGCTTTGTAGATGTGTACTCTCAGAGTTGAAGGCTCTTGGCCAATCCTATTCAGAAGCTTTTGATGCGGCTAGTAGGCTGCTTATTGCTAGGTCAGCCACAGGCTTATTTCCATCCTTGAATTTGAATAGTTTCTCTTCTCGATGACTGGTGTCAAATCTTGACTTTGTCGTGTTCTTGTTGTATCAGCATCTATAAATATGGGGCAGTATTAATTTGCTTATCCAATCCCGTCTCATCTTAGTTGGAATTACACTTTGTTGTTAGATGTGACCATGAGAGAAGAAAGAGTGCTGAGGCATGCATCAGTGACGTGATTGGCGAGTCAAATGCTGAGCATTTTTTTGTTGCCACTCAGGATACTGATCTCAGGAAGAAGCTGCAAGAGGTCAGTGTATTTCACGAGCTCATACCCATGAATAGTAATTTTCTGTTACAATTATACTCCTTTCATTTGTTTCAGATTTGATTATTTCACAATTGCAAATTATGATCTTTTTCCAACCTTCTAGTTTATGAGCGGTCTCTGATGTCTGCTTTCTTTTTATATACAAGTTTCATTCTGTTTTTGAAAAATAAAATAACTTCTTACAAATAAATTTAGTGTATATAAAAATGTAGTGTGAAATTAATAGTAAGTTCTCTTGGAAGTCGAATTATGTTTATCTGGAGCGATATTTTTATTACTGGTGGCCATTATTTTATTATGTTTCGTTTGAATTCTCCATACCACTTATATGGATGATGAATATGTGAAGGGCTGAAATCTTTAACTTGAAGCCATGTCAACCTGTAACTCTTTTATGTATACGTTAGCAGATACCTGGGGTTCCACTCGTATATGGTCTGAGAAATGCACTTTTCATGGAGCAACCATCTGTCTTGCAACGTCAGTTTGTCAAATCTTCAGAAGAAGAAAGACTGCACATGTCTGAGCTGGAACGTGATCTATTAAAGAAAAGGAAGTACAGAGTGGAAACTGAGGAAACTAATGAAGATAGGGGTTTGGGAGATCAAAATTTAGAGACACAAGCTATGAAAAAGAGAAGCACTTCAAATGAACTGAAGGATAAAATTCAATTTAAGAGAAAGAAAGCAAAGGTACTGTCTATAGTGGCATTTTCTCTCTTCATTGAGACTTGATTTCTGCTTTGATTCTTCACTTTGTTGATCTATCACTTCCTTTACTAGTTTTTGATTTTGATGTTGTAGTCGGCTATATTTTGAGCTTTCTATATTAAAATAACAAGGAATGAAAGAGTGTGTTTTTTTATATTATCTTTCTGGGGAGTGCTTTTAACTTTATTCTGTTTACTAAAAAGGGATTGATTGAACAAAATTTCAGTTGACTATGATTGTATGACGTTGTGATGTGTACTCTGGCTGGTGTCAAATTGTCGAATGCATGTATATATTATCACAGCTTTGACCACACTCTTGGGTTTTCAAGCTTTTTAGCCTAGTATTTGATATGAAAACTTCTTAAACCTTCAAATTGGTTATGACTGATCAAAACTTAACTCTAATATAATAACATGAACAAAACTTTTCTTGAGTTTTAATACATTCCGACACTTGCAGATGATGATAAAGAGACATTTTTCCAGTTTATTACATTACATTAATGAAACTAAATGATTTTCTTCTTGACATGTACTTTTTGATTTCTATTCGGATGTGGGATTGGACTGGTTCATGGTGAAATTCTGTCTGACAATTTTGCTTTCAGATTTGCAATGTTCAATGTTGAAGCATTTAAACTGTGTAGTGTTTGTTTTATTTACTTTTTGATGGTTGAAGTTTACCACTGATTTAGTAATTATGCAATGAGGCACGGTGGTATTCTGCTGCTGCTTTTAGTATGTTTATTATACATTTTCATGATCTATGCATTTACTTTTATTTTCTAACCTCTCCACAAAATTCTTCAGGGTCCGAATCCTCTTTCGTGTAAGAAGAAAAAGGAGAATCCAAGCCAACATCCGGTTTCAGAGAAGGTAGTTTTCATTTTATATAATCTTAGTACTTCTGAATACCCAAGTGTCTGATCCAGAAAACGGATCGGAGGCAAAATTCATTAATAAAATCAAAACCAATACCTAAGAAGCACGGACACGGACACGACAGGACACGGCGATACGTCAATTTCTAAAAAACTAGGACACGGACACGCTGGGGATACGTTATTTATTTATTATTTTTTTTAGGATATAGGTAAATTTAACATAAAAATGCTAAATATACTTCGCTAAAAAACATAAATGTCAAGTAAATTTATTGGGTTGAAGATGTACCCCACTAAAAAGCATAAAAATAGTAAATGTAATCCACTAAAAAATCCTAGAGAAGGATTTGAATTTGATTATTGGGTCGAAGTTGTCATCCTAATTTAGTACATCATATTCTACTCCAGTTTAATTCATATGAAATTAGGGAAAAAAGGAAGTAAGAATAGAGCTTATTTAATTTAACTCGCACAAACAGAAGGGTGGGTCACTAGGTAGCGTTTTAGGGTTTTTTTTTTTGTAGTTTAAGTTGTTGAGATTTCAGCCAAACTTCTTGGACTTCCAAAATTGGGCTAAGGAAACAATATTTTTTTATCTGGCGTGTCCCTCCCGTGTCCAAAACGTGTCCCCACGTGTCTGAAATTAAAATAAAAAATTTAATATTCGGACACTTTAAATTGCGTGTCGGACACGTGTCCGGAGCGTGTCCGGATGTATCCGTGTCCGACACGTGTCCGACACAGACACTCCTCCTTTTTTGCCGTGTCCGTGTTTTATAGACCAATACAAAGGATAGGGGAGATAAGATGACCATTCAATCATGGCCAGGGGAACCTGGCATTGCTTTCACTAGTCATAACAGAAATATACTGAGTTTTGATTCTTTTGAGACTTGTGTCTCTCCTTTGACTTGATATAGTATAGCCTTTTTCTCAGTAGTTATTAAGTTGATCCATAGTTGTTTTCTAATGTGGAAAGCGCATAGCGCTAAATAACACAATTTGAATTTTTTACTAGAATTGTTTCTATAAAAATGATGTAGGAGTACGTATGGGAGACCAGAGATTCAACTCTTTGGGGCTACTTGGTTCACGTGAATCATAGATTATCTAAAAAATTCAATATTCCAACATTTTTCCTTTGAGATTTGTTTTTGAAAATTGAGGGAGACGTCTTATGTAGCATAAGAGAAAACCCTTAAAATAGTCCCTTACTTCTCCACAGCGACATTTTTATTTGAAGTTTTGTCTTGCTAAACTTGTATTAGTAGTTAGCTCTTGGAGTCGAGTTGGTAAGGTTTTCTTTGAACTCGAAAACCAAGATTGTTGATTGTGAAGTCCTCAACTGCATTTTTATGCATGGCTGCTTTATGCTAGTTGGAATCATCTATCCAAGACCTTTAGGCTTCTTCATGAGATTTTTTACTTCTTTTCTAAGCTTCTCTCTTGGTGGTAAAACCAGAAAGTTCATCTTTTAATGTGAGGAAAGCTCTTCGTTAGAACATTTGGATCAATGAGAGTTCGTTGATCTTATTCATTTATTGCATCTAATAGATCACATCAGAAGCTCAATCCTCCTAGATTGCAATTATTCTCTCTCCATAATCAATCCCAGCTGGAGTATTTTGTTTGTTTGGTTTTCTTGTAAAAAAAGTTCACAATCTTTTTTAGTTTCATCTTGCACACTAGACACAAGATAATTACCTTATATTTCTTTGCACTGCATTTTAATGTTGGTATGAATATATATCCATCCTCCTTATGCAGCATAAGAAGGATAATGATAGTGCTGCTGAAAGCAGGACACGGAAACGAAAGCGGTCTCGTAAAGCCAAAATGCCAGCAACGACTATGGGCACACCATAGTTGGGGTCCTCCTCTGTTGTGGCTTTGGAAGTTTTGCTGCTTTGAGGTAAATGTTAAAAGTGATTTTGTTTTAACTTAAGGTATTCCCTGGTTAGAGAGGATTAGAAGTTGGAATTTAGATGGGAGTTTTTGCTCTTCCCTACTAAGAAATTGGAGCTTCCATTTATAAGGAAATTGTATTACTCCACTAGTCCATATTATTTTGTGTTCTTCTGATTATATAGTCCAAGGAAATTGATTCTTCCTTTCGCTTGTGTTAGATTTTCTTTAAAAAATTATTTTTTTGGGTATAATTCCTCATTTTAGTCCCGGCTTTTAGAATGTTTCTATTTTAACTTTTTAACTTCAAAAAATGTATATTTTAGTCCATAATTTTATTCTATTTTAGTATTTGGACTTCTGAAATATCTATTTTAGTTTTTTACCTTAAAAAATTATTTTGCTCTTAATTGTCTAATAGATTTATAATATGACTTTGGGATGTGTACTTGATTGGAGTCTCATAGGTTGACTAGGGCGGGGCTTTTTTTTTTATTTATTTATGGATAACTGGAAGTAAGCTCCCCTATACGTGTGATGCCTGCCATAAAGTCTAAACCTTAGAGACATAAAAGATTTTTGGTATTAAGCTTACCAGAAAGTTCAAATTTTTTAGGTCTCTTAGTTGGTATGACGAAGAGACTCCAAGTCATTGTCAATTGGATTGTCTTTTGTTTGGGCAAATTGGGGGTATTAGGTGACTAGAGATGACCAAAATTGTTGTGCAAAAGTTGAGGGACTAAAATGATTATTATCTTAAACTTTTAATTGTTTTATTTTAGTTCTTTTTAACTTTCCATTGGTGTAACTTGTTGCAACTTCAAATATTGGTCTATTTAGATATTTGTTAATCTAAGTGAACAATAGAATACATGTCCAATTTATGTTGAATATTTTACTTAAACTTAATAGCAAGGATTAAATTGGGTTGTAATTCAAAGTTCTATAACTAAAATTCCAATGAATAAGATTCACATTAGATAAATTTTTTCACCTATTATTGTCTGTTGTAAATAATGTCTAAACTTGTTTAATATGGTGTGAGACACATTTATTTCAACTTTATGAGAAGATAATTGAGATGATTTGATTTAATCATGTACAAGTTTTTTTTTGATTGAGGATATATGTTTTAATTAGAGTTGGCATCATGTGGCATCATGGACAAGTTGATGATATTGCTTTTTTTTCCCCTTTTTTAATTTTAATTATGGGGAAGGATGGTAAATGTATTCCTTGTCCCATTCTCATACTTACCCTCAAGTATTTTGATTACTATATAGTTATGTTTACTTAATTTTGTATTCATGCATCAACAAAGATTAAAGATTAATTTTCTCCAAGGTTCTTTGTTTTATATATTATTTAATGACGTCCCTTTGGGGACATTGGTACAATTGGAACGATATAGAGTAGACCTGTGCCCAAGGATGGCTGCACAAATCGAGAAATGCTCCAAAAAAAAAAAATTTAATAACAAAACAAAAAAAAGTTTATTAAGATGTATTATAGTATTAAATAGTTTAAAATTTTGCCAACAAAAACTAAAATTGTTGCCAACATGAGAAAGGTTGAGCAGTAATCGACATTTTGAAGTCAGAGGTTCAACTCCTCCTTGTATTTCTAATAAAGGAAAAAGAAAACTAAAATTGTAAGTAAAAAACTAAAACAAAACAAAGTTAAAATATAAGAATTTAAGCTTCGCATTTGAAAGTATGGCTATATAGAGATAAAAAAGTAGGAAGACATCTTACTGCATATATGATTATTTAAGCTACTACTAAAATTGAAAAATATATGATTTTTAAAAACAAAATCAAATGTTTGCGATAAAATTTTCTTCCTTCAAAATTTTTTCTTCTCTTCTATAAAAATTAGTGCAATCTGTGGCTCACAAGCAGCAGGTGCTGTAGCGAAACTGATTGCAAAAGAGGGGAAATCGGCCACATTAAAATTACCTTCTGGGGAGGTTCCAAAAATTGCTCAGCAACAGTCGGACAAGTGGGGAATACTGGGGTAAACCAGAAAAGTTTGGGTAGAGCCGGATCTAAATGTTGGCTAGGTAAGCGTCCTGTAGTAAGAGGAGTAGTTATGAACCCTGTAGACCATCCCCCGGGAGGGCCCCAATTGGTAGAAAAAAACCCGCAACCCCTTGGGGTTATCCTGCACTTGGAAGAAGAAGTAGAAAAAGGAATAAATATAGTGATAATTTGATTCTTCGTCGCCGCCGTAGTAAATAAGAGAGAAAATTTAATTTGTTGATTGGAAATATATGCTAATTAGTAGTTCACTTTGGTCTTTTCTATATATAATTACTTACATGATGTTTAATTAGGTCAATAATTTATTTTATATTGGATGAAGATTATTCATTATTCATAAGCTCTACAAAGGAAACAAAATGTTTGAAAGAAACAATTTTCTGTTTGGTTTGCATTAATTAATTTTATTGTATTCTAGTATTATTCCAACGAGAAACAACTCTTGAGGTACCAAATAGTTCTCTTTTACCATCTCAAGATTATAGATTATTAAAATTGTGTCTAATATGTCCTTAAAATTTTAAAAATAACTAATAGGTACTTAAACTTTCAATTCTAGGTCTAATAAATCCCTAAATTTTAACCATGTGTAACAAATAACTTTTAATTTTGTGTCTAATACGTCGATGACCGATTCAACATTTAAAAAAAATTTATGCACCTATTCGCCAAATAATAATAATTAAATAATTTTGTGTTAAATAGGACACTAACATTTCAATTTAACATCTAATAGGTACGTGAATTTCTAATAAGCCAGTAGCCTATAAAATAAAAAATTTAAAGTTTAGGAATTTATTAGATAAAAAATTGATGGTTCAAGGACCTATTAGACACAACTCTAAAAGTTCAGGAACTAATTTTGTAATTTAACTTTCTTTTAATTATTTTTTACATACAACAATTTGGGATCTCTTTCTTTCTTCCTCATTTTTCAGTTCGAACTCAACACCTCTTCATCGAAAATAAATATCACTAAAGTGCGAACTTAAAACCCGTCTTGGAAATGTGTGAAATGAAATCACTCAGAAAAAAAGAGTGAAAAGGGGAGGGGAGGGGATGGGACAGCTCTCTTTCTAACAAAGGACACCCATTAAAGAAGTATGGTACAACCACCAAATGGCCATGATTTTAGCCTTAATTTTTCTCCTCTTTATAATCTTCAAAGTTTCACTCAAAATCATTTGACAAAAAAGCATAGAGGAAACCTTTTTACATTTTAAAAAAAATCTTTTGACTCTTGGGAATTCACCTTCCTTAGATGTAGTCATTTCATTTCATTCTGAACCTTTTCAACTTCTTCATCATGAACAATGTCGGTTCGGAATATAGTATCAACTAGTATGTCGAACAAAAGTATTAGAAAGTTTCAATTGAGTTTATTAACTTTGAATTTTGATTTTATGTTGTTCTGGTTGTTGACAACTTTAACTAAATGATGATGTAGCATGTTTATGTAATAGATGTTGGTTGATTTGAAACGACGTGTTAGATAAAAATAGATAGTTTGACAAAATAGAATGACATGGTCTATTAAAGAGATTTACGATACTACTTCAAAAAGAGAATATGTTGCATGTGCCACCTTATTTATCCAATTTTCTGCATTTTGTCACCATCTGTCTAAAATAACCCAATAGACATGTGTCACGGGGCTAAAATCCCCATAAAATTTTTACCTCGTGCAACCTAAGGACACCACCTTAGTACAACCTAACACTTTTATACCAAGGATCCAGACATCATAGAAGTGTGCGGAATAAATCAAAGAGCAACAATCTTACACACATTGTAGTCCTTGTCGTTGAAGCTAATAAAGTTGAGGTACTCCAACTATGTGTGTTACACTCTTCTGTGATGTCTGGATCCTGGATATAAAGGTGGTAGGTTGTACTAAGGCAGTGTCCTTAGGCCGCACGGGACGATAAATTTTATAGGATTTTTAACCTTGTGACAACATGCCACTTTCTCGTACCATTTTTCAACAAAAATATAATTTTGGTTTTTTTACTTTAACCATTATACTTCTTAGTTTGTCCATTTCAATTTTAAAGTTGAAGTATTCCACTTCATCGAATTGAACTCTAAACACATTTGAGGTGCAAATTTGTTTTTTTAATGGAAGGTAGGGATTCTCCTCTCTAAAAAAAATAGTATACGTTTTTTATCGTTAAGTTATACTCATGTTATAAGAGAAACGGTGTAACAAAAGCATAGGATTAATAATTGTAATTGTATTAAAAAAAAAAAAGATGCTTTTTGAATATATATGTATATATTTTGAATGGATGGGTCAGTAAAAAAATAATTAATAACAATAATAAGTTGAACTAAAGGGTCGCGACTCGAGATCACTGACAACTGACAAACAAACATTCAGCTTGATTCCTGCCTCGTGGTTCTCTTGATGTGATATCTCCAACGACCAAGGGGTATCCTTGTATTTTCACATTCTCACTTTTTTTACATATAAATAATATTTTGGTTCATATATTTTTTTTGAATAAGCACATGTATTTTCAACTTTTTGTTTATTTCAGTTTTTATTTTTTTTATTATTTTTTATTTTTGGTCTCTATACAAAGAGACCAATTTAGTCTCGACCAAATTCTAACACAAATTTCATACTTAACATAAACCATTTAATACCAAGTACATTGATCAGGACCCATGCCCGAGTCTTGCAAAATAAATGTGAGCATTCCAAAGGTAAAGCTAGTCTCAAACCAAACTATTTCAATATGGAATTTGCTAACAAACCTACGTGTACCTGAGAATGGAAGTTACTTTTGATATTTATGTGTATGACTATTACAACCGTTGTTTGACCACATAGCACGTCTCCACAAATTTCGACACTAAACCGGTAGATGTAGTTAGTGGAATAGTTGAATGATTATCGACATGGAGGAAGTTCTACTTTAGTTCTTGAATTTAAAAAAGAATACCATTCTCCTTAATAAACTTTCTAAATATTTATTTTAGTTGAGGAACCTTCAAACGTAAAAGATTTTTATTATTATTTTATCACTTAATATTCATCCACTCATTAACTTGAGTATAACTCAACTATTTAATACAAGTTTAATGTTCCAATCTCTATCCTCATTATTTAATGTACTTGTAAATATTTTAAGTTTTTTTTTTAGGTTCACAAATCTATATAGTTATTTTAAAAGCTTAAAAACAAAAATAAAATAATAAGTTAAATGAATTTAAAATTTAAACCTAAATAATAATATCAAATAAATATTCCAAGCACATAGATTCTTTTGTAGGGTTGGTTGGGAAGTGCGTTCTCAAGTTTTGGGGTTTGGGATTCTTGGACGGCTAATTTCAATATGCTGGATTTTCTTAATTAGTTTTAAATACTATACTTTTTAATCCCAATTTTTTTCATTTTAATATGCAAAACTTATATTTTCATCGTATATTTTAAAAAGTGACAAATTTTTAATTATTATTTATAAAATACTAACGCAAATTTTATACCTAATGAAAATCTTTTAATAAAAATTTATAACTACGATTCAAAAAACTCAATGAATGAAGTGTGATGTTAAATTTGTGATTAAAAAAAGAATTAAAAATTAAAATGAATGGACCATAATTATCATTTTTTAAAAATATAAGAAGCAGAACTAAAATCGAAAATAACAGGAACAAAACAAAAACAGTATTTAAACCTAAAAATATTAAAATTAAATAATGAGAGATTAATCGGGATTTATTCAATTTTAAATAATGAGTATGCCTCATGTGTCAGTTGTCCATGTAAAAAAGGATTTCTTAATTCGAAGCTTAATCTCCATGCTTTCACGTTAGGTTCAATTTAATTTATATAAAAAAATTTATTATTATTTATATTATGTTTATTAAAATATACATAAATACATTTCTATTAATAAAAGGTAACATTAATACAATATAGGTTTAGTCTATATAGTTCCAGGAGTTTTTTCAATTTAGTCCTGATTTAAAAATTTGGTTCCTTATGTTTTAATAATTTTTAATTTAGCCTGTTGTTATTGAGGAATGTTAAAATTGACCGACAATAATATAATACATAGTGAATTGACGGACATCTAGAGGATGAAAAAAGTTACCAATAAAAAAACTCCAAATTTCTACCGATTACATATAAATTTAGAAGAGGAATTCGAAACTTTTTTCTGACATTTTTCCGTCTAAATTTCAACCAATTGAACATTTTATTAATAGCGATGGACTAAATTAAAACAGGTTAAAACATTAGGAATTAAATTCAACCATTTTAAATATTAAAGATTACCAAACGAAAGAAATTAACATTGGGTGACATATTTTCAATATCCAATCACCTACATGAACTCACATTCATAAGTCTATTGGATTTCAAAATAGGTTAATATTCTTGTTAAATAATTAATAAATATTGTTGATGCGTCGATTTTGACCCTCCGGCTCTTCTTCTCGCACACACCAAACTCGATGATAAGGGAACTGATACCTGCAAAATCAAACCGATCTAAACCGGTGTGACCTTAGTGATCACACGGGCTCCGATGCTTAAGTTAGCGAAGGAGAATTGAGAAAACAGTTAGCTAAGGATCAGTCACTTGCCTCTTCAGGGTTGATCTGCAACTTATAGCCGTGAAGGTGATTCTAGAACCTTTGTAGCCAAACCCTAATTTGGTATTGCAGGGCCCGAGGGATCGTGGATCGTAGGTGGGAGATTCATGGGCTAGACCATGGGCCGAGCAGGGGTCGGGACCGAGAAGTGGTCGGGACCGAGAAGTGTTCGGGACCGAGCATGGGTCGGGACCGAGCCCTCTCGGCCCAGTTGGTTTTCCGCCGGTCCCTTTCCTCGTTCTCTGCCCCGGCGCTAGGCCGTTCTTTGGGCCGGCCTGTTACGCCACGGGCCGGTCTCCCCCAATCGATGATCTCAGGCTTCAACACCTTGTCCCGTTTCGGGTCGTTTTTGTTCTCCATAACAAATATAAAATATAAAATAATTTTTATGCAAAATTGATAAAATATTTAAAATTTAAGGGTTATAAACATAAAAATTTTGTACACCACTATAATCGTTCTTGAATAATTTAACTAGTTAAGGAACATGTCTCTGACTAAAGAAGTCGAGTTTGAATTCCTAAAAAATGTTACCAAATGAGTATGTAATTATTTAACTAAAATTACCGCAAAACAATTATATTTATGTATATAAATTGAAGATTTATTTTATTTTACATTTTAGGTTTTTTCTTTTTATTTATTTATTTTTTGAATACAAGATGGGTTCGAATTCACACCCTCTTAATTGAAAATATATGTTAATTATTGTTCAACTATGCTCGCTTTTAATTTACTTCTCACTTCTCATGATATTTTCACTCAAAATTTAAAAAGAAAATTATCTCCAAATAATACTTTTTATTATTATTATTATTTTTTAAAAAAGGCCGACAGTGCTTTTTCTGTTTTCCTAGTTATACAAAGGGCATTACAAGAAACGACATTTTTCTTTTTTTCTTTTTAATAATGAATTTATTATACATCTTCTCTCTCTCTTTTTTTCCTTTTTTTTTTTTTTACATTTATTATACATCATTGAGCTTTGGAAAAACTTGACAGTCATGGTTGTCTCAAAGTTTTTGTTTTTATCCTCATATTTAATTATACAAGTTTGATTTCAATTTTGTCTAATTAAACTTTAAATGTGAGCCAATAGTAAAATATATATTTTTTTTATTAACACCGAGTACCTATTTCTTAGAAATTTGTAGAAACATTCTTATGAATTGGTGGGAGTATTTTTGTTGTGGATATGTATTTTGGTTGTATTTTTAAGATTGAATATATATCTTTTTGGCAGCTCTAATTCTTCTTTTTTTTTTAAAAAAGGAAGAAAAAAACATTTTCTTTTCTGTTTGTTCTTTCTATTTTCATTAAAAAAAAAGAGAGAGTTTCCTCTTTCTTTTTAAAAAATACTTAAAACTTTTGATAAAATAAGCAACACAATGGGAACCATAGGTCGAGAAAGAAACATTTAATTTCTATTATTTTGATTTACATTAAGCAATTTAATAAACACTACCAGTAAATAATAGGGTCTTGTTAAATGTGTACAAAATATATATAACAATTAACTAATTTTTTTTTTTTTGTTAAATATGGTAAAATTTTTAAAACCATATTTTTCGTTTAATTATTATTCTGATTTTGCCTCTTTTATTTTTAAAAATTACGTCATTTTAGGTATATAACTTATATAAATGATAAAGTTACACTACCAGTGGGCCCAATTTTTTTAATTTAATTTAATTTTTTACATTTACAACTGCTAAGTTTTATTGTTGGACTGGTGAAGAGTTCTTGTTTTAAAGATTAGATAAGGATAGAAGTTTGATTTTATTATTATTATTATTATTTATTATTTTAGTTTTAGAAGAGATAGGGACATTCTTCCCTCCCTATTTATATACCATTTCAAAGATAAATTACAATATTTAGTTTAAGGACTAAACATCTAATTTAGTTAATATTATATTTTAAATAGGAGGAGCGCTTGAATTATGTTTCGTTGTCTCGGATTTCCTATCATGCCAATTAAAGCTAAGTTAAGGTCACGTGGACTTCTCTCAAATTAATTAAGGAGAATTTTTGAGGTATTTATTTTTTGTTTATATGGTAAGTATCCTTTTATCCCTCGGTTTAAAAATAAGTCATTTTCTCTCTTAAGTGCTAGATTCTTATTTAATCTATTTTCACTCGACAATTTAAACATATTTTAATTGATTAACACATATATGCTCGATCTTAATTTGGAGTTGGTTGTTCAACTAAAAATAATTAATTTTTTGAAAAACAGACCCATCAAAAGTCTAAATTCAATCATTGAAAGTAAATAATTAACCATTTTAATTTCCCTTATTATATATATATAAACTTTTATTATAAAATATTTAAAATTCAAAATACTTACCTACACAAAACCTAATTTCGGTGACAACCGTAGAGACACCAAAAGTGAGAATACACTAACACGAATAAAAAATCCAGTAAAATATTTTCGATTACTTTTATTTAATCAACGTAAATTTGATTCGTCTCTCAAAATTTCGTACAGCTATCATCCATCTTATTCCAATGTGATGTCTTCATATATACTTATAGACGTGGCTACCCAACGCATGAATATTACTGACCACCAAATTTGAATCAATTTTGCAAACATTTTCACCCTCCCAAAACCCACCAAACTTTGAAGTTATACCTCAACTATGAGATTGCTACCGCTCCTAAAACTATATAAAATTTTAGCATATTATTTCAATAGTATTTTAGCTCATAATATTATAATATGTAGAAGTATTTTTTCCAATTAGCAAAAATTAATTAATAATCTTGATTTCAATATTGTTTTATGTACTATTCGTTGGTTGCTTCCTTTCTGTCTTTGTAATGGTTGGGCTAAATTATAAGTCTAATTATTTAGGTTTCGTTTGATAACCGTTTTGGTTTAAATTTTAAGCCTTGAAACCTTACTTTCATTTCATTACTTTCCTGTTGCGTTTTCTTTGATTTATGATCTACTTTTTTTTACCTCATTTTCAAAATCTAAATCAAAATTTGAAAATAAAAAAAAAATGTAGTTTTAAAAAACTTGTTTTTTTTTTTTTCGAATTGGACTATAATGATTCAAATGTGTTTTAAATGTATGTGAAAAACGTGCTATAGAAAAGAATAGAAATCAAGTATACTTTTTAAAAACAGAAAATAAACAGGACCTGAACATTTATATCTTTTATTAAAACTTTATATTATACTAGGTTAAATAATTAACAGATGGATGACGTGTCATTTTTTCTAAGTTTTTTTTTTCAAACACAATTTTTGTTTCTCCCCTCAGCAAACAAGTTTTCGACGATTTCCACGCTCCTCAACGTCGTTTCCTATCTTCGTCTATGCAACAATTTTGATTTCTTCTGAATCTCTGATTTCTTTATTTAAAAAAGAAAAAAAGAAACCAAGGGTCTCACTCAATCCCTAAAACCTGACTTCAATTTCAATTTTCAAGGTCTTTGTAGAGGAGATGAACCAACTTGAGCAATACAATCATATCAACGTACTACTCTTCTAGTTCAGAAAAATAATCACCCATATCGTAAACATTAGACCATCTCACATTTTTTTTCTTCAGTTTTGTTTTCCCCTGGCCGAAACCACCACATCGATTTGGACTTCCGAGTACCGATCCATGACCAATAATTGAATGGCCGGAAAGAAAAGGAAGTTTCCACCGGAGATCACGCAGCAGCACCACCGGACATAACCCCGGAGTTTTAGACCCAAACAGGCGATCTCCACCCTGTGCCCCTGAGGAAATTTCAAAAACACATAGGGAGGTCATCCGAGTTTTTTCTTTTAATGAAAGTGGAGATTCGAAAGAAATCAAATCCTTGTAGAGATGAAGATAGAGAAACAATGATGAAGTAGAATTGCAGACGATATTTCGTGAGTCTAGGAGAGAAGTAGAATGCGTTAAAGAAAAAAAATCATGACACGTCATTGACCTGTTAAATATTTAACAATTAACAGCAGGACTATAATGAATCATTTAAAAAAGTATAGAGACTAAAATAAATATTTTAAGAGTAGAGGACTAAAATGAACTCAAACTGAAAGTACAGGGATCAAATAGTATTTTAACCTATATACTAAATTTAAACATGTTAATAAAATTCCACCTTCGTGGAGCATGCATTCAAGCTCCTCCCAACCGTCATGGTTGACTCTTTCCCTTGTAATAATAATAATAATAATAATAAGTTTCTACGTATGTTGGAGCAGGATGTATTAAATTATATATTTTATTTATAAATTTACTTGTATCAAGTAAATTGTACATCCTACTTGTAAATTATCTTTACTTAATTTTAAATAAAGACTTGTATCTTCTCTTTTGTAGTCAACAAAAGAAAGTTTCATAGTTAGCGTCATAAGAGTTAAAAAAAAAAATCACATAAAAAAAAGAATATATATATATATATATATTATTTTTTATTTCTACAATAACATTTCAATAGAAACTTCATTGAATTTTAACCCCGTAGCTGTCAGGCAACTTAAGATTAGTTCCAAAAATATCTCTTTTAATTGAAATGTTTTTTCTATTGATATTAGGAGGAAAAAAAAAGAGAATAAAATCAACAAAAATTTAAATTTCAAATTTTTAAGTGACGCTCCGAAAAGGTGGCAATGTTTCATTTGGAAATTAATTTACTTTAAACTAGAACCATTCCCACATAGCTAAATACTATTTTCAAAACAAAAATTCAATTAAAAAAAATGCACCAATAATTATTTTTTTTAGAAAAATTATATTAAATGACATTAAATAAATATGTATTTATAAAAATATGGTTACTTTTTTTCGTAAAAATGTCACAAAAAGTAGTTTTTAGTTAGTCTAATGTAATTGTAATGATATTTTCTTACCTTTTTTTTTTAGTTTACTTGTACAAGAAACTATTTTCAAAACAACTTATGTTATTTGTGTCATGAAAAAACTATGAATTTTTTAATAGGATTTTAAATGAACAATAATTTTAAAGAAATTTGACAGGTAGCGTTTTTTTTTCTTTTTTTAATATTTACAAATAAGTACTTCATTACAAATATATTAGTTTTAACAAATAATTTCAAATATAACACTTAAAAAAAATTATCTGTTAACTTTAATAGTAATAATCAATATGCTTCTATTTTAGGTAATCATCATTGGTTTATATAAATCTACAATTTTCCTATAAAAAAACAAAATAGAAATCAATAATTAACTTAAATATGGATCGATAGTAACCATCATAGATTAATTTTTATCATACTATGCACTAAATCACAAATATTTTAATTTTAACATTCTTTTCAGAGAGTTGAGTTACTGTTTTATAATAAAAGTAATAGATGTTTTATCAATTTAGTTATATTTAGATGCGCTAATTTGGACTATATTTACATTTTATTGTTTAGCTCATACTTTTATAATATTTTAACTACATAATTTGAACTACACCAAAAATTTAAACATTTACATGACACTATTATTATCATTATCATTTTATTTTATTTTTATAAAAAATATTTGAATACTCTTTTGATTCATGTACTTTTACTTTGGTTTATTTTAGTTCTCGTACTGTCAAAAGGTCTATTTTATTTTTTATACTTTCAACTTTTGTTCATTTTAATCCTTATACTTTCGAAACATTCATTTTGGTTCATAGACTTTAAAATAAACGATCATTTTGATCACTTCATTTTCATTTTTGGTTCATTTATTATGATCAGAATTTTAACATGACACTTCACTCACTAAATTTCTCGAAATGTAGCTATAAACTTGTATTACAATTCTACAAATTGACAAAAATATATGAACCAAAAAGCAAGAGAGTATTTAAACCTTTAAAATAATAATAATAATAATAATAATAATTTTCCATTTTTTTCTTCTTTTACCATCACATGATTTTTAGATACTTTTTAAATACATTTTTCTTTTTCTATCATTACGAAAAATTAAAAAACAAACATTTATAAAAATTGTCATTAAAAAATAATAATAAAAAAGACATGCATGTGATTGAACAGCGCAACGTAGAGTACAGTCCCCGATCCCCTTACCTTACGCCGCCCGCCTTTGTCTTCTTCTTCTTCAGTTCTTCTTCTGAGTCACTCACTGAGTCAAACTCGGACGACTCGTTCCCTCTCCAAAATTTTCCCTCTCTCTCCATTTTTATATTCATTCATTCTTCCAATCCAATTTCGAAGAACTCTCTCATCATTCAATTCACCTTACCGAATCAGAGAGCGACGTCTTTTACTGTTTCTCCATCATACGAGTTTTTCTTTCTGTCGCCGGATTTTTCAACCGGCGGCCATCGGAAAGTACGCCTGCGGAAGCTACGTCTCTTCTCGATGTCTTCTTCTCTCTCGTGGTTCTTTTTCTTTTCTCTCTCGTTTGCTTTCTCCGGCGCCGTCGCCTCCGTTCCTGCCGATGCAATGTCGCTCCTCAGGTTTAAGGATTCTGTTTGTTTTGACTCCTCCGCTGTTCTTCGTGGCTGGAATTTGTCCGTTTCTTACTGCGATTGGTTTGGAGTTACCTGTGACCGTGTTACTGGTAGAGTTGTTGAACTGAAGATGAATGGAAGTGATTCCGTTCTCGCCGGGACGCTGAATCCGGCGATTGGAGATCTTGCTGAACTTCGAGTTTTGTCGCTTCCGGATAATCTGATCTGCGGGGAGATTCCGGGGAGCATTGGGAAGCTTCAGTCGTTGGAGGTTCTTGAGCTTCAGGGGAACAATTTCTCTGGAAAGATTCCGAGACAGATAAGTTATCTTCGATCTCTCCGCCTGCTTAATTTGTCTGATAACTCGTTTTCGGGCTCGATACCGAGTAAATTGATCGGTTCGATGAAATTAGAACGGATTGATTTGTCGTATAATCAACTGTCTGGTAGAATTCAAGTTGTCGATAATAGATGTGGCGTTTTGAATCATTTGAGGCTTTCGCATAACTTTCTGACTGACAACATTCCGGCGGAGATTGGGCAATGTTGGAATCTGAGGAGTTTGTTGCTTGATGGTAATATATTAGAGGGTCGGATTCCGGCTGAGATCGGCAGAATTTCAGAACTCAGAGTTCTTGATGTTTCTAGAAATAGCCTTACCGATACGATACCTAAAGAGCTCGGCAATTGCCGGAAATTATCACAGATCGTGTTGACGAACTTGAACGATATCATTCCCGACGACGATAGTTTAAGAGGGGAATTCAACGCTTTCAATGGCGGTATCCCTTCTGAGTTGCTATTGCTTCCAAGTCTGCGAGTTTTTTGGGCACCGAGAGCGAATTTTAATGGCGAATTGCCGAGTAATTGGAGTTCTTCATGCTCGCTCAGAATTCTCAATTTAGGGCAAAATTACATCACCGGTACCATACCCGAAGCGATTGGGATGTGTTCGAATCTAACTTACCTGGATTTATCTTCAAACAAGCTACAAGGTAATCTCCCTTCGCAGCTTCGAGTTCCATGTATGGCGTATTTCAATGTCAGCCAGAACAAAATTTCTGGTGTTCTTCCGAGATTTGAGAAAGACGGTTTCTGTACGAGCATGATCCCACAAGAACCAGCTCCCAATTTCTTAGATGAGGAAGACAATTGGAATGCTTACTTCAATGTTCCTGTTTGGGATTTCTCGAGATTGAATGATAATCTCACAATCGCCCATGATTTTAGCTGGAATAGTTTCAGTGGCTCATTAGCTTCATTCAAAGTGGGAGAAGAGCTTCTGGCTAATGGTCGAAAGTTTTCTTACATACTGTTGCTTAATAGCAACCAGTTCAATGGATCACTCCCCATTGATCTGGTCTCGAACTGTAATGATTTGAAGAGCGTTTCGGTTAACTTGAGTTCAAACTTAGTATCAGGTGAGATTTCTGATGCATTCTTTCTCCATTGTCAACAGATGATGGAGTTTGAGGCAGCAAGTAATGAGTTAGATAACTCGATCGGACCTAGAATTGGCGATTTGCGAATGCTTCTTCGTCTCGACTTGAGAGAGAACAGATTGTCTGGAGTTTTACCAGATCAGTTGGGGAAGTTGCAGAGTTTAAAATGGATGCTTTTGGGAGGGAATAACTTGACTGGAGAGATTCCATCTCGACTCGGTCGGTTGGCTTCTCTAACGAGTTTAGATCTGTCCCGAAACGCGTTTACAGGAGTTATCCCTGAAAGCTTAGCATATGCTTCAAGACTTGAGATTCTGTTGCTCGATCATAACAGGTTAACTGGGGAAATTCCCTCTTCTTTCTCTGCCCTTTCTCATCTCACTAAATTGGATGTCTCTTTTAACAACCTTTCTGGCCACATTCCTCATATTCAGCACATGATTGACTGCATTTACTTTAGAGGGAATGAGTTTCTGCATCCTTGCCCGGATTCATACTCCGAATCCCCGGCTGGTCTTCCGGTTCCTCTCGACGTTCAGAAGTGGAAGAGACGGAGAAAGTTTTTGTCCATGATAATCGCTGTGGCTGTTTCCTCAACTCTAATTTGCATACTCTTGATTATAGCTGTTATCATCTTTGCAAAGAAAAGGCTTGGTAGACAAAATAGTTTAAAGAAGAAACTAATGGTGACTTTCTCGGACGCTCCAGCCGAACTGAGTTACGATAATGTGGTTCGAGCTACCGAAAATTTCAGCCTTCGGTATCTAATCGGTACCGGTGGGTTTGGGTCAACATACAAGGCTGAACTGCCCTCAGGTTCCATGGTTGCTGTAAAGAGACTGTCCATTGGTAGGTTTCAAGGAGGCATTCAACAATTCGACGCAGAGATTCGAACCTTGGGAAGAATACGACACAAAAACCTCGTAACACTTCTCGGGTACTACGTCGGAGAGGCTGAAATGTTCTTAGTTTACAACTACCTGTCGGGTGGGAACCTCGAGACATTCATCCACGAAAAATCTTGCAAGCACGTAAAGCACTCGGTGATCCGCAACATCGCTTTGGACATAGCGAGGGCGCTTGCGTACCTGCATTACTCGTGTGTTCCGAGGATTGTTCATAGAGACATCAAGCCTAGCAACATCCTTCTTGATGAAGAGCACAACACATACATATCAGATTTTGGGTTGGCCAGGCTTCTTGAGGTTTCAGAGACTCATGCCACAACAGATGTGGCTGGAACATTTGGATATGTTGCACCAGAATACGCTACCACTTGCAGGGTCTCGGACAAGGCCGATGTTTATAGCTTCGGAGTTGTGCTCTTAGAATTGCTTTCCGGGAAAAGGTCACTCGATCGATCCTTCTCCGACTTCGGGAACGGGTTTAACATTGTTACATGGGCAAAGATGCTGATCAAGGAAGGTCGTTCTTCTGAGCTTTTCACTCCTGAATTGTGGGAAATGGGACCAGAGGAACAGTTACTCGGAATGTTAAAGCTCGCATCGAGTTGCACGGTTGAAATTCTCGCTCTTCGACCGTCGATGAAGCAGGTCGTCGACACACTGAAACAGTTGTAAATTCTTTTAGGATCACTAACACATCAAACTGGTTGCTGCCTTGGCTACAGCATATGAGCATGCGCCATTGCCTACATTACAACCATCGTACATATTGAGATGAATTCTTTTTCTCCCAGGTTCGTTTTCTAACATCTCTAGCTTAAATGAAATTTACTCTCACACAACACTTGTTAGAATTATACTCTCAAACTTTCGATTATCTAAAAATTGTTGCAATCGGACCCGACTATTGTAACTAAAATCGTGGTTGAATTTAATTGTAATAGTTTTATAAGTTTGAGAGTACGATTCCAACAACCTCATAGATTAAAAGTCATTTTAAAGTTTAGAGTTTGATTGGAACAATCCTCGATTGTAACTGTAATGATTTTATAAGTTTGAAAGGGGCATTTATAACTGCCTATTTGGTTCATTGTGTTTTTTTTTTTTTTGGTTATTTTTTTCACTTTTCTCTTATTTAATTGCTTTTGTTATTATTATTATTATTCTAACAAACAAATGAGCAGAGTAATCAAGGAAAAGGGACCACAAATCTGCATAAATGAATTTGCCTTTCACAGAGTGGTGCAGTAAAAAGTGCATGACATTTGGCCATTTTCTTTTCAGTAAATGATGACAAGTGAGACTTCCAGAAACACACCAAATAATATTGAGGTGTTTATCGATAGGTATTTTCTACTGATCGCTTAACCAAAAAAAAAATGAATGCATAAATGGAGAAATAAAGAAGAGAGAGAAAATAGAATAAATAGCGAGATAAGTACTTAAAGTAGGTATCGAAAAGTATCTAAATATTATTGTTTTGCTTTATTGGTGGTCATGTACTTATAAACATTTAAGAACATCCATCTAATGGTCCTCTAGCTAGTTACTCATCATAATCCAATCATCATACGTTTAACAAACTTGCAGGAGCTTCAATAACATTTCATGGATGAAATATCATTCCCGCTTCAATTATATAGAAACGAGAGTTGAAAATTAGATTACAAAATTAAAAATAAAATCGTATTTCACTTTTATAATTAGAAAATAAACCTACAACTTGAAGATTATCGTATAATAGTATAAAAAGGTCTATGTGAGAAGGCATACATAAGCAAAAATAATAACAATAATAGAATTTCAAAACAAAATTTTTTTTAGTAAATTTGAAAAAAAAAATCAGTAAATTTGTATAAATAAAGGCATATTTATACAATCCTTTTTTGCTTATTGGTACAACAATTACCACTAAGTAGTTCAGGTTTGCTTCAGATTTTAAATTTGAAAATTTAAAATGCAAAATACTTCGATAAGAATCCAATTTCTTGTTACATTAGAACATATAAAATATAATATATTATAAATTATATAATATTATAAAATAATAATTAAACAAAATTTATAACATATATCTTAATAAATTAATTAATATTTTAGATTGAACGTAATATTTGATAACTACCATTTACAAATATATTACAAAATACACCTCAAACAAGTTTTTAAATTGGGATTCAATTTCTAGATATACTACCAAACATAAATTCAAAAATAATAAAAACATGAAATACAATTATTTTCCCATTGAATATCTTGTTTTCATATTTCTATTTATTAAATAACCTTGTTTTCATATTTCTATTTCTTAAATAACCAACATAACGCACTCTAAAACATCTATCAAATCTTGATCCCCACTCGAATTTAAAGTAGTTAGATATTAATATCCCCACTCGATAGTAAATTCGACTTTCCTCCCCTCACATATTTAATGTACTATTGTCGGAAAAACAAAAACAAAAAAAAAAAATGAATACCAATACATGAATCGATCCTCTCACCAAGTGGTTGAAAGTTGAAACCAAGCAAAATAGAACTCATTTCACCTGGCTGCAGTTGTTAACATCACCTCACATGGAAACCAATCAACTTAACGGTAAATAAAAAGGAAACAATGAGGAGAATCATGGCTTTAAAGCATTTTGGCCTCAGATGGCTTTGTAGCCTCCAAAATTATTGAAATATCTTTCTAAGTAACAAACAAAATAGAGAGGAGAAGTGTTAAGATAAAAGAACAAGCTACAAAAATTTACCTTACCAGGAAAAAGCACTTTTGCCTGGAACTTGAAAATTTCTTCTTCTCTTTCAGTTTCAGCTGCCCATCTAACATCTAGATATATACATGGTGTTGGGTTTGCTTCTCTTCTTGTATGATGAATTTGGTATTATGTATAACAGCCTACCACTCTTTCAAACTTCCACAATTTGTTTCTTTTTCTTCCTCTTTCTAATGAAAATCTTAGGCTCCAACTGAAGCCAAACTCATGGCCCTGTCTCTCCCACAGATTTCTCCTCATTGATTCCATGATCTCAAATATGGTTTCTCCATTGGATCAGTCAAATTGGAATTCTGATGCCTCATTCCTACCCAGCCCATACCCTGGGATGCTATTTCATGCCCTCCCCCCAAGTAGTCGAGAGGATTGGATGCTTCAGGTAGGATGTTGCCGATCATGGGATTTCCTTCACGCAGCATGCCGTAGTTCCTTGATGAAATGAATTGCCCATTTGACCCCATTGCATAGAAAGGGGAGCGGAATTGATTGCCTTGAGAGAGAACACTGAATAAGGTTTGATCTGTGCTGATGCTTCCACTACCAATGCTCTGGTTTGGGACCATGACGCTATCAGACCCTGTGAACCCGCCACGGACTTGATGTTCGCCCGAAAACCAGTTCTCGCCTAATAAACTTGCACCATTTATGGGATGAGAATGGATATGGGAAGACATGCGAACTGCATTGACAGCCCAATCCTGCATTCCAACTGTGGTCAACTGTTGCTGTGCCGGGATCAAATACCTGTTGCCATCAGGAAAAATATTCTCAGGAACACCACCATGTTGCATGTAAACTTGCTCATCTTCCTTTCCTCGTTGCGGCAAAGGCATGGATAAATCTGGCTGCTCCCGGAAATGTCTAGAATACTGACTCTCTTCTATCAAGTCATTGTTTGATGGCTGGAAATCTAAACCTGAGTGCCTCTCCTTGTGATGGAAGGGCAGCGCTCCTTGTGTCTTGAACACAGAGTGAAGTAACCCATCTTTACCTTGGGTTTCATAAGAACCAAAGGTGCCATCATCAGATTGTCTAGGCAACAAATTTTTGCCAATATCTCTCCCATGCAAATCTGTTTCCACAAAAGTACCATTATCTGATTGTCTAGGCAACAAATTTTTGCCAATATCTCTGCCATGCAAATCTGGTTCCACAAAAGTGCCATTATCTGATTGTCTAGGCAACAAAATTTTCCCAATATCTCTGCTATGTAAGCCAGATTTCACAAAAGTGCCGTCATCTGATCGTCTAGGCAACAAATTTTTACTAATGTCACTGACAGACAAGTCAGATTCAATATCGAAAACTTGAGTTTTTAGCTCTTCATCGGCATGAGAATTTGCAAGAGACAAATTATTGATAGATGCATAATCATGGCCGGTTGTGGAGCTGTAGTAATTCTTTGGCATGCTTGGTCCTGAGCGAACATCACCAATAGAATGCAGGGCCTCTCCCTGGCTGACCGAGCAATCTAAAGCATTCAAGTTTCTTGATATTTCAGACTCTTCAAGATGAGTATCACCAGAATTTGGGGTGTTGTGGCTTTCAGGATCCAAATTGCTGTCAATCTCCGGCTCCCCATTAACCTGCTCTGAAGACGGACTACTTTGGGAGCCAGAAATAGATTTTTCAACAGATTCACTGGTTGTACGGCTCATATCCATTTGATCCGCTTCTTCAGTATCCATTTGTTCTTGGCGCATGCTATCATGGCTTTCAGTGTCCACATCCTAAACCCTCAATTACAGGTCAAGATGTTAAAAAGACAATGCCGCAGAAGGAACCGGAAAAAATACTGATAAATTAAGAACTAGCTAGATTTCATATGACGATGGCCAAAGACTTCAGGAAAGAAAAGAAAATAAATGAAAGAGAATAAAGAACAGAAGCAGAATTGTTAAGCACCATCAGTAATGTTTGTCTATCTTTCAGATCTTGCTCCAAGGCCTTGGTTATTTGCCGTCTCTGTAAATGAGTCTCTCTCCAATTTGCATATGCAACTGGGAGATGAACTTTTGATAATTGCAACCTGTGCCAAGAAACTATGATATGAGCGAGACGAATGAAGCTTGATATTTAGTATAAATGTAAAAGTGTTACTTTACATATGCTCTCACCAGTGCTCATGCAACTTCTTCCGTTCTTCCTCTACAAATACTTCGTATGGCTGTACATTAAAAGCTTTGATGTCACCTAAAACTTGGTGGAGGGATCCTGATTGCTTCATGTTCTTCACGAGGTCATGCTGCTTCTTACTGATCTGAAATGTGTAAACAAGAGATGCATTATAACTTCGCTAACTTTCTCAAACCAAAGGTTGAAGATACTCGAGTAATAAATCCTAATGACAAGAACAATGAAGCTGCAGGAAGAGTATTGCCGAGTGAAAAAAATCAAATATATGTATGGGCCAAAATCCATGACACCTAACATAGTTGTCTTGCACGGATGAGACTTCCAAGTCTCAGTCCTCTCAACTCAGACAAACTTTGAAACCACATGTGAGAAATCTATCCTTGCTTCCTCATAGTAAAGACGTGTCAAGCCAAGCGAAGCAAGCGGGCACTCGGAGACCCAGAAACCCATCCATCTCAACACATCTAAAACTAGGTTGGCTACAACTATGTCTTCACAACTGATTGGTTTAAGAAGTCATCAACCACATTCTCTTCTTAACCGCATCCCCAGACAAGCATACCTTTGGAAGGAAGATAAGGACTCATGTCCCACGTCCCATGACCTCTGGACATCCTACATCTTGCATTTTCTAGTCACGAGAACCCCAACTTAAGCTTATATATATGATGTCAATTCCCAATTTAAGGTATACAATTTAAATTATTCAAGTGATATTTCTCACTCACAACTCAGAAAACACTACTTCCCAGCATTCCTTTATTCTACCTCAAAATCACTCACCCAACCATTTAAATCCCTCTGACCAACATGAAAATGATATTTCCTAATTTCAATATCTACTGACAACAGAGTTCCACACCCTCTCCAATATATTATTCAGCAAATTTATATTATTGCTTAAAGTCAACATTCAGAAATCAAACTTGGTTTACATAAGATGAATTTTTTATTTAAAAATAGAACAAAAGTCTCTTTTTCGTGTGTGTGGTTGGTGGGTGGATAAGAAAGCTAAAGAAACTCGAGGGAACTAAACAAACAAACACTCTAAACACTCTAATCTTTTCTTCTTTTCATAGGAAACAGATAACGTCATAACATAGATAAATGATAAAACAGGGTCCTACATCAGAAGAGTAAGAGATCCCAAAAAGGCAGACCAAAATTATATAAGAAGACCCGAATCCAAATTAGTTGTAGAAAAATTACAAAAATTCCTATGAAGAAAGATCACTTCAAGAGGAGGCTGTAAACTGTACAATTTCCAAGAAAATACGAAAATATCTATACATCTAAAAGAAACAAGGTTGATATTTTGAGCAAAAAATACAAGTAAATGTTTGAACACTTCAGTTCAAGTGTTCAGAAATTCTTCAACTTATGTTTACAAGCCTCTAATGCATGTCTATTATGCTAAAAGAGTGTTCAACACATATACAACAAGAGTCTGACATGTATCCAATTTATTTAACAAGTCTTTCACACACATCTATTGTGATTAACAAGCTACCGACACATGTCCAACAACTGCCGAAGTGTACGTGTCAAATGTGTTGACCAAGAACATGAAACCCAAATTAATGTGTCCATGCTTCATAAAAATACTATTCTGTTGTATGTAGTATATTTACTCCAAGGTTATATACAACATGAAGTCACAAAACATCACCTAACCTTGCAATATGACATATATTTGGAACCATCACTGCACTGTAAGTTGCGTTTTTGTAACTTGTCCTCGGGTCTCGTTCCCACGTTGAGCATGTCATCTAAAGCAGTTGATGAAGTTCTGCATCTGTCTCGCTTGTATCCTTTATTGCACATCCTGAACAACCCCGATTGAATATTGAGAAATTACTTCCAAATACAGATTATTCAAGAGAACATGACGTGCACCTATACTTCCTATTCACAACTTAGAGCAGAAACCCATCGTAACACCATAAAGAACCTATCTCTAATTGAAAGGAAAGGTGGATAGACCAGACAAGTGTCCACTAACTCATAAAAGATATGGATAAAAATTATATGAAGAACCAATAACTAGATTCATCCAAAGCAGCTATTTTTATGACATCATTCCTGCATGATTCATAAACACGGGGCCTATATAAAACACGGGTTAGCATTCCACATGCATATTCCAGAATGCTAAGTTACCTTTCTGAAAACACTCTACCCTTCATGAAAGAAGTCTGGTTATCACTGCTACATGCTTTCTCCTCTGAACCCCACGAACCAGATTCTGATGTAGCTGTATCATCATCCTCGTGATAGTCAAATCTGGACTCATTCACTAGGGTGGAGACTCTCTTTTCTGCATTTCTTGACCTGCTTAAAGTACAGTTTGCATTCTGTATTTATTACATTTTCTTTCCCGATAAAATAAAAGATCTCCCCAAACCACCCCTCCCTCCAAAAAAAAAGGAAAAGGACAATTGGAGCACTAATTTAACAAAAGAGAGCGAGAAATATTATGAAAGCACTTTAATTCGTGAGATGACAGAATAAAACTGACAAGATCTAAAAATGCATGGTTATATATATTTTAAATTGACAAAATATCTTGCACCTTTTAGTCGGATAAGAAAATTTTTGGCATTCTGTTTAAATTGACACAACTGGCAGGGTCTAAATTAAAAGGTTTGCTACTTTAACTTTTTCCCATTTCAAAATTAATCATCAAATGCCAACCTTGACCATCCTCAAAAATTCAAGTTATGTGAGGAAGACTATAAAGAAAAATTACAAAGATAAATCAACTATATGTATTTAAAGATTATTCCTTTATAAAAACTAAACACTAAAGGGTCATTCAATTTGTAATGAATCGGGAAAAAGTTATTTTAAAAAGAGAAATAGTTGAAGCAATTCTATACGTCAGCTATAAATTTCTTCATTGCAATAATAAGAATAGTATCCAAGCTGATCTTCAAACTCTATTAGGAGCAGAAAGGTCTAAAATTATGAGTGTGAAAGAAGGAAAACGAAAAGGTATCAACCTCCATGTTTGATGTATGATTTCCTTCTCCGGATCTTTGCAGTTTGTGCATCTTTCCTTCAGTTTTTGCAGATATCCAATCATACTGCAAAAAGTAGGAACTCATATTAGCAACCGCATGCTTCATTTAAAGTAAACACCACTAAAAGGCAAACAGAAAATAGTGATATTTCAAAAAATAGTGATATTTCAAAAAATTAAGAAAACATTGTTGAAATCATCAAGTTATAAATGGAAATTTAACAGATCGAACAGTAAGTACACTTCTTACTTGTTATGGTACTTCTGTAACTCATGGGAGTATGCTTTTTTATCTGTCCTTAAGCACTGTTCATGCTGAAGAACTGCATCAGGGTGAAGGGCACCAGAGCAAAGTGAAGCCTCCCTGCAAGTACATATTCATATAAATACGACAGTTACTACGTAGCCATCAATATTCCTCACAAGAAATTTTATCACGCTCAAAATTTATCCCTTGCCATATAATTAAGTTGGATGGAAAGATAAAGTAATACGTAGCACAAAATGATGGAAGAGAAGATGAGAAACAAAATTCCAAACTTTAATCAGCAGAATCTGAAACAAATTAAACTGAAAGAAGAACCCATGATTTGAGGCTCTTCTTTACCAGCCCATTCATGAATCACCCTTGTTCCTGCCAAGGTCTGACACACTGTGCTTTTTTTCCCTCCTCTCTCTCTTTTCGATAAGAAGCAAATATCAAAGAAAGGAAAATTTTGTAATTAGGAATCTATTATTAAATCAATAATTTGGAAGGAAATACTTGCCATTTAACAAGAGGATTTCCAAAATGAAAATTATCCCCAGAAAACAACGCTTCCACAACTGTCTCATTTTCTTGTCCTCCAGGAAGAAACTTCCTCAGATTGTTTCTTTCATTTTCTGAAAGATATGTCTGCCAAACCTGTAATAAATTCAAGGCCAAATGAGCAAAAAAGAAGGGAAAGTAGTAACTTAACTTTAATACAGATAACAAGGTCTAACCACAGAAATATAGCTACCTCATGTGAAAGGACTTCTGATAAATTTTCCAACTCAAAAATCTCATGAGGGACATCAAAAACGTCAGCTAAGATAGTGTGTTCGTTAGAAACCGAATCAACAAATGGTCTCAAATTTCTCCTACTTATGCCAACTTGTTCCCTTTTAGGAACAACTCTTCTTTTACTCCCATCCCACTCCAGAGTAATATGGGAACTTAATTTTGCATCATTGTGTGTCAAGGCAACATTCTTTTTTTTCACTCTATATAGTTCTCTTGAACTGTGACCAACTACACTGGCAGAACTCAATCTTTTCCTCCGTTGATTGGCCGCCATTAGTTAAGTATCAAAATGAGTTGCAGCAAATCAACATACTATCACATAGTGAGATTGTTGGAGAGGCCTGAAGAAATGAATCAATTAATAAATTTTTCGACATAGTAAAATCATAAAGCCTCAGCAGCCAGCGCCAAAAACTAATTTCAGGAATAGGGAACAGTTTCTTCAAAATCATTCCTGGAATCGTACCATTCTTTAATAATTTAAGTACGCTTGCGTAACATTGCATGTCATAAAGATAACATATTATAGCCATAGACAACCTTAAGTAGAGAAACATAAATTCAATTGACAACATTATTTAAAATTCAGTTTACTGCTAAAATGAAACATCCAATTTCAGGCAGCCACTAGCCCCTGATCTAACGATCGCTGAAATTTCCAATTTTCAGTGCAAAGAAATGATATATCACTTTAATGTGCCGTGTCAATCAAAATGGTTATACACCAAACAAGTATTGAGTACACACTAAGTACAGAAAAACTCACTTGAACAAACATAGAGAGAAACTTCAAATTTCTAAAATTCACTTTTCTGCAAGAAAACCATGGATTTAACAGTTCCAAAAAGAAAAAATAATAATAACAACCATTGGATATGCAATTGTCTATAACCCCAGGGTGAGTATATAAACAATTGAAGTCAAATTTTAGCTAATTAAATGGTGCCCAGTTACAGCGATTCTACACAGAAATCGACCACGCATGTAACTCGAAAGGCTGCACAAGGGAGCAGGGGGCCCTCCATCCTCCACTTAGAAACAATACATAAAGCATGCATAATCATTCATAGTACCAAAAATACTAAAAAAAAAACACCACCAAACAATACAACCCCATGAAAATAACCTAGAAAATTACAAAACAAAAGTCACCTCCCTCTTTTTCAGCACACAACAGAGAATCAATTCCGCAGCAAGAGAGAAGGACGAGGGCCGCCATAAGAGGCATGGCAATGCAATTGAAGAAGAAGAAGAACGACAACAACAAGAAAAAGGAGTCCACCCAGAATTTAAACAAAAACCCAATAATCGGAGCAGGAGAAAGAAATAGAGAGATTGAGATTAGCAAGCGAAATAGAACATACCTCGGATGTTCCCAAGTGGAAAAAGTGGGAGTGAAAAATGGATGAGAAATTGTGGGAAGAAGAGGAGAAAATGCAATCGGTGATGAAGCGAAGCTAAAGAGGAAGGGGAAGGGGAAGGGGAAGGGGGAAGGAGTGAGAGATAGGGTTTGGAGTTATGGGATATATTTGTGCTGTGGAGGCTGAAGTTCGAGACAAAGAGAGGCACTGAAACAGAGACCCAATGCCCATTGGAAGAGAGAGAAGAAGAAGAAGAGAGAGAGAGAGAGAGAGAGACAGAGATCAGACGTTGTTCGGAACCGTTAACTTGTGAGGATTTTGCAATCGACTCCGCTCGGCTCGGCTCGGCTCCATCTTTGTGGTACATATAATATTTGGCTTTTTTATATTAATACTTATAAAGTCCTATATTTCCTCTTACATTTAACTCTTTATATTTCTAAATGGATTACAATTTAATTTTTTTTATTTTTGTTAGTAACCATTTAGTAAAAAAAAGAAACGTACACAAGGTTATTTGGTATTTTTATCTTTTCTTTCACTCCTAAAAACTTTATGGGTATATTTCCATGTTATATATAGCATGAAGTAAAAAATTAATTTATGTAAAAAAACAGTGACAAACAAAACACTATTCAAACACTTAGTAAATTTATGGTATCATTATCTATTTTTTAATGGCCACAAAATTATTTGTAATAATTTAGTTCGTGAACTTTAGTATGTAACAATTTAGGATGTACCTATAGTTCAAATTTTGTAACAATTTAGTTCCTTATATGAAAATTCTCATCAAAATCAAGTGTTGATTTTTATTATGTAATAATTTAGGTTTTGTAGTTTATAAACACATTTTATCGGTTACATATATAAGAAAACTCATCAAACACTAACAACATTTTTCATGTCAATAACTAAATTGTTACAAATTTTAAACTACAAGGACTGAACTTTTATATACTAAAGCTGAGTGACTAAATTGTTACCAACTAAATTTAGGGACTAACTCGATCTTTCAATGAGAGTGCAGGACCAAAAATGATTTTTAGCCTATTAATATGTGAAATTTGATTTAAGACATACTAGTTGTTTTCTAAATTTTAGAGGCTGAACTTGTAATTTAACCTATTTTATTTATTTTTTATCCTTAAATTTTAAATTTATTTTAGATTAAATTATAAATTTAATCTTTAAACTTTAGTTGTGGTTTTCTTCATCTTCAATTTTGGTTCTAACAAGTCTTACTTTGAACGTTTATGTGGCATTTCAATGGAACTGATAAAGTGACAATTGAGCATGGTAGTACATAAGAAAATAGGTTAGTTTAATAAGATAAAATGTTAATGAACTAGCCAAAAAAAATTTTAAAATGTATTGTCCCCAACATAGATTTATAAGAATTAAAAATTAAAAGTCGTGATCCATGATAACTTAGCTTTTTAATGTTTAAGAACTAAATAGATGCAAGTATCAAAGTTCAAAACTAAATTTATAGTTTAATTTTTAGTTTATTTTAGTGTCATTATTCTTAAATGATGTTGTAGTAAATTTTGAACATAATTCAATACATATATTATCGATCAAAATATTGGAGTATCGAATTCTTTTTCTTATTCAATTTTTATGTTATATTTAATACAAAGATGTATTTTAATACAATTTAAAACATTAGATGGTGAATGAGAGAAGATTTGATCTAATAAATATAGAGATGTATTCTATTTGTTCCTCAAAGGTCAAACTTTAAAAAATTCTCCATTTGGAAGTCTTTTGAGAAAATGATTGGATACATTTTGGCTGACTATTGTATTTATTAAAAGAGATCTAAACCTTTTAATAACAATGATAGACAATAAATTTGACTTTATAAATCCTTAGAATGTAAGTACTTTCTAGGGTAAAATTTTCACATCACTAAAAGTTTTCATTATCATTGTTTAAATATGTAAGCAAATCAATGTAGTATTCATATTATTTATCTATTTTCTTAAAAAGTCTAGGAATAATAGATATTTGGTATTACTAAGACTTCACACCAAATTGAGTTTTTTTTTTTTCTTTCTAACAGCCCAATTGAATCTAAGTTTACAGTGAATGATAAAAAAATATATTTTTAGTCTTTAATTTGTTCGTGTTAAAAATATATTATTATTTATGAAATTCTCTTTTGATTTTTTTAATACAACATGTAAGAGTGAGGATTTCACTCAAGTTGACAATTCCTTTTGATTGTTCGTGGTTTAGTTTAGTAAGATTAATTGGAGTCAATGTAGCCTTCTTTTTAATTATGCTCACGTTGACGGTCCAACCAATCTAATTTATTTGTTTACTTTTTAGTAAATTATAATTTAGGAAAAAAAGTCCTCGAAAACAAACACTCTTGGTGGCTTTAATAAAAAAAATGATGTGCTTACATATACACCCACATATTTGTTAATTTTTCTTTAATTTTATAGCAGTTGGAAAAACATAATTTTTAAGAATTGTCTAATGATATGAGATAAGTGGTGTACATTTGACATATAGATGATAAAAGTAATTAATCATGATCTAAAAGCATGCTTGAAATTATTGGAACAAAACTCCAAAATGCCTCCATGCTATTACTATTAATTACAGTAAATATGATTTTTCCTATCCACGTTCAGGTTCAACTATGTACGACCAAATAATCGTGAGTAAAAAAAATTGTGATTCTCTCGCATATAGTTATTTAAAAGTCCTATTCTTTCTTTTTTTTTCAGAAAAGTTCTACTCTCATTTGTCCTACATCTTGCATCTTCATCCCTCATCTTAATTTTCTATCTTAATTTTCTTTAACTATTATTATAGAAAAAGGTTGGATATAGATTTCTAAATAAATGTTTCTGACTTTCAACCATCATAATATGATTTAATGATCAATAAGGGTTCATGTAAATAGCAAATGACTTAGAGGATCAAACCATGATGGCCGCGCCTAACTATTTTTTACTCGATACTAATTTTGACCCTAATACCAACCCTTTACCCAACCCTAAATTTTTTTTCCAAAACAAAAAAAAAAAAGAGAGAGAGAGAGAGAAAGGGAGGGAGGGAGAGAGAGAGACCGTGTGAGTGAGTTTGGAGTTGGCTCGAGTGAAGCGAGCCTACCTTTGTGTGGGAAGGTAACGGCAACCACAAGATGAGGTAGCCGCGTCAGCCACCTCTCACTTCACAAACCAAACCTTTTTATCCTTTTCTTTTCTTCTGTCTTCTGCCTGTGGCTGTGGATGTGGCTGTCCCTCTTCTTCAGAAAAACTTACTCTCCATTTCTCTGCCGGACGGACACCTATGGCTTTGGCAGCAACCAAGCTACTACCATCTCACCTCCATCCTCTTCCTTCCCCTAAATCCTTCTCCACCGGAGACCTACCTCCGCCGTCATGCCTCCCCGGACCTCGCACTCTCGTCAGGCCGCAGAGATCGGTAACGGTGAGAGTCAATGCGGAGCCGCTCCTCGCTCTCCAATTGGACCACCACAACTCCGCCTTCTTCCTCGCTGACACCGTCGGCTACTCCATGGCTAGCTACTACACTTCTCTCGGCCTCTTCGTCATCTCCGTCCCTGGCTTGTGGTCACTCATCAAGCGATCCGTCAAATCCAAGGTTCTCTTAATCCACATACAATTTCAATTTCAATTTCAATTCCTCGCTCTGGCTCTGGCTCTGGCTCTGTTTCCATCGGTAATGGATTGAATTACGAATCGCATTCGCATCGGTTTTAGGTTGTGAAGAAGACATTCGTCGCCGAAGGAGAATCGAAGAAGGCGCCGAGCCAGATCGCCGGAGAGATCTTGTCATTCTTCACTCGCAACAACTTCCAAGTCACGGACAGAGGCGAAACCATAACGTACGTAACCCGATTCTCATAGATTATTTTGTGAGTGTTGTTCATCATCTTCAGTTTAATGGCGAAGAAGAAATTACCTAACAACTAACGAAGCGAAGGTTTTGATTGATGTGAAGATTTGAAGGAGCGATGGTGCCGAGTCGAGGCCAAGCGGCATTGCTGACATTCTGTACTTGCATTAGCCTGGCCAGCGTCGCCCTCGTCCTCACCATAACTTTTCCAGATTTCGGCAACAACTGGTTCTGGATTAGCAGCCTCAGTCCCCTAGCGTAAGTTCTGCAACTCATCGATGGACTCAGTTTTGGATCACTTTGGGCTTCTGGCCCAAATTATAATGGGCCTCAAACTTAAGCTTTTCCAGGCCCTATTTTGGTGGGTTTGGATCGTTTAATGGACCTCCAAGGATCAAGTTCATAATCTAATCCTAAACTCAATATTAAAAACATTTAAAATATGATAAACAAATACCGTATATAGAATTACATTTTACAATATAGGAATAAATTCTACTAAGTTTGGGTAAGACTTTGTTTAGTTCTTAAAATTTCATTTTAATCTTTAAACTTTAAAACAAATTGCAAGGTCACCAAGATCTAAATTGTACTGCCACATTTTCTACCGACTGTTTATAATCATTTTGTAAAGATTAGGAAAAAAACCAGAATCCTGACCCGGTAATGTTTAGAAGTTCAAGTAACTTCCGTAAAAAATAATAATAATTAAAAAAAAAAATCAACTTTTAAGTTGAGAAATACTTTTTAGTCCCTATACTATTACACGATTTAATCATGTACGGTAACAATTTAATCTCTAAATTTTAGTATATAATAACTTAAAATTAAGTGTCAATTTTTATTATATAAAAGATTTAATTGGATCAAATCATTACAAACTTTAAACTACAATAATTAAAAATTATTATATCCTAAAGGTCCCTGTTACCAATTTAGAAGTACAACAAAACTTCAACAACTATCAAATTCAAAATCTATCTGTTTCTATCTGTTTTTTTATATAATTAAAAAAAAAAAACTAGGATTCCAGAAGTAGAGAGTAAAATACAAAACACAGAGATTTTAAAAATATCCATTAGAACCAAAAAGTATTAATCAACTTTTTGAAGTAGAAACAAAATGAATTAGTTGGTTCTCAGATCCAAATTGAGATTGAGAAACATGACAATTGAGAGTACCTGAGAAGCTAATGTGAAGGTGTTGTGAAACCTGCAGAGGAGCATATTACTGGGTGAAAGCATCAAGAAGGGAGGAGATAAAGGTCAAAATGATAGTTGCAGAAGGTGGAAAGCTTGCAGAGATTATTGTTCAAGGAGATGACCAACAAGTAGAGCTTATGAGAAAGGAGCTTCAGTTGAGTGAAAAAGGCATGGTCTATGTCAAAGGCATTTTTGAGCAATAATCATTCCTTGTTACCACTTCTCTACCTTTTTCTAGCAGTTCAAACTCAATTAGTAATCACTCCAACATTCCTCTGGAAAGAAAGCAAACAATTTTGGAACTTGTACAACAATTTCCAAACACATGAATCATACAGATACGACATCAAAATTGAATGTTAATGTTCCCAGTTTCTCAACAGTATGGGTATCTCATCATCTAATCTATACCTTTCACTCATTCAGTCAAATTATTCAGATTCATTCATGCACCAAGCAATGACAGTTACAGTGTTCTCATTGCATAAAGATTTCAAAGGAATTTGAGGAGAAAAGAAACAAAACAGGTCTGCAAACAGATTCTTTGCCATTTATCTGCTTTTAAATAAAAATTGGGGGTCGCTCGGACCTCTGTATTACCTCGAAAAGAAGAGCTTGGTTTCTTAACCGATCAAAAGCTTGTTGTCCTCCAAAAAGGTGTAGGTGGGTACCTCCAAATTGTAGGGTGCTGGCCCTTTGCGGATCCTACCAGAAACATCGTAATGAGAACCATGGCAGGGGCAAAACCACCCACCATAGTCTCCAGCATTTGGCAAGGGGATGCAACCGAGATGTGTGCAGACGCCAATCACGATAAGCCATTCTGGATTCTTAACTCTTTCTTCATCCTGCTGTGGGTCACGAAGAGATCCAATGTCCACGCTATTTGCTAAGTTAATATCGTCCTCAGTTCGTCGCCTGATGAAAACTGGCTTTCCACGCCACTTGACAGTCACGGTGGAACCAGGCTCGATGCTTGAGAGGTCAACCTCGAGCGAGGCCAGGGCAAGAACATCCTTACTGGCTGACATGCTAAGAACAAACTTGAGAACAAGGAGACGAATCAAGGAAGCATAGACAAACCGACCACCTGACAAGACAAAATAAGCAAATGCACGCTTGCTAGGATCACCCGGAGGAAATCGCTCGTGATTGTAGTCGTCATAGACTATCTTTGAAGAAGGGTTCTTAACAGCTGCTACAGTTGCAGGAATATCCATAATTAAGCTGTCCTCCTTCGTTGAGGTGAATGCATCAGAAGCAAAACCTAACAGAGAGTCATTTCCATAAAATCATGAAACCACGCCATGGTGGAAAGAAATAATCATGCATAAGGTGTTTAATCACAAATCAAAATTGAAAAGCAATCACCTAATCAATCATCTGGACAGAATGCACAAGATTTTGTAGTTTTTTAATTTAAAAAATGGTACTTTTTTCTCACAATTTCTGTACTATATTTTTTACCTTCCTTAAAGAAACCTTTGAAATCTTCAGCCAAATTACTTTTTTTTTTATATAAGAAACAATAATATTTCATTCAAAAAGAAGAGGAGCCCAAAAAAGGCAGAAAAACAGCCTAGAGGCAGAGGGTCGAGGTGGAAGTACAAAAACAAAATTAAAGCTTTTTAAAACTACTCTTTTTAGTTTTCACTTAAATTTTGAAAACATTTTTGAAAAGTATAAAACAAAACAAAGAAAGTGCTAGGTGGAATTAATATTTATAAGATTAATTTTCAAAAGCTAAAAGCTAAAACCAAGTGGTTATCAATCGGTAATTGATAAAGAACGATATAATTGCAATTTTTTGTTTAATAAGCATCAGATACAAAACCATTTCCAGTGTGTTAATAGATTTCTTGCCACTATTTCTAACATTGTCAACTTTCATACAGAGATAGGAAGTAAAACTCCATAATTAGTAATGTACAAGTACATAGAGGAGAATTTACTATAACATTTGATTGTAAAACTAGTTGTGAATAAAGGAGGATCTGCAAAACCATCCATAACCAAAAAGGTCAGCCATAATGGCCAGTCAATTTTGCAAGATTGTATACAAAACAACTGATAAGCAGTTCCACATTGGCATAAGCATCTTAAAAAATTTTGATCTGAATTAGTTGTTGTATTACTTAAACAAGTGGTTTCAATGTATATTACAGGGGCTTAAAAGGTCAGCTCACAAGATAATAAAAGCATCATGAAATTGATCTTTCTCAATTTATGTTGCCTGATTTTTGGAGCAAATTTAAGGATTGTCTACGTTAGTTTAAGTAAATTCATCTTCAGGGCCCAAGGAATAGGATTAAAGTTTTCCAATCTTTTAAAGTAGAAATGTCTTTACTTGGATTCTCCTCTTTGTCAAAGTTAATACAGTGGATATTCTTCAAAAGAAAAACCCTTCTATGGTGTTTTTTCCTTCCATTTGCTCTCTGTCTGGAAAGTCTTGTGAGTTCCAGCAACATATGTTCTTTCGGTGCTCTTTTTCGACTACTTGCTGGAGGCTTTTCTTCGAGATCTTTGAGGTTTCTTGAGTTTTTGATTTCGAAGTCGCAAAGAACGTTCATTCTCTGTTGATTGGCCTGTGTCTCGCGTCAAAGGCGGGTCTTCTTTGGTGTAATGGAGTCAAAGCTGTGTTGTCTGATATTTGGTTCGAGAGAAATCAGAGGCTTTTCAAGAGGAAACGTCGAGATCCTCCTAGCAAAGTTTAAGGCTTCCCAATGGTGTGCTCTTTCCAATGTTTTTGTTAATTACTCTCTGAGTATGATTTGTTCTAATTGGGAGGTTTTTATAACTCCCCCTTAGCTTTTGTTCTTTTTGCTTAGTTTGTTGTTCTGTTTTCCGTTTTGTTTATTTTCTCACTACTTCGGAGGTTTGTATCATTGAACAATTTTCTGTTCCTTTTCATTAAATCAATGAAAAGTTTGTTTCTTGTTCAAAAAAAAAGTAGAAACTTTGAAGTTATTTCATAAAGGATTATTTTTTCCTTTTGCATAAGAAATGGCATGATGCAGTTTTTCTAGGGGCACGGTTTGATTTTTTCTTATTCTAAATCTAATACTTCATTGTTTCATTCAAGTAAGAGGATCAATTATCCTCATACCTTCTTATACTTAATCTCAAACTAATTCATTAAAAATATTCTGATATAAAAATATAAAATACTGCAAGCTAAATCTTGTTTGCTCCCTTGGAAGGGATTCCTCCCACCTCCTGCCCCCTAGGCTGTTCTTTTTTGTGAATACAAAATCTCTTATTTCTTATAATAATAATAAAAAGAAAGA
This sequence comes from Momordica charantia, assembly GCF_013281855.1. Taxonomy (NCBI): domain Eukaryota; kingdom Viridiplantae; phylum Streptophyta; class Magnoliopsida; order Cucurbitales; family Cucurbitaceae; genus Momordica; species Momordica charantia. Next base: position 22,030,739 of record NW_028275162.1, on the reverse strand, counting down.
AAAATACAAGGGCTTAAACATAGTAGATAACAATTATACTCGCACTTTTATTAAGATGAAATGATGAAATGAAAGAAAAAACAAATGCCATACAAAAAAACAAGCTTGACAAAAGAAGACCTGCCTATAGAAAGGATCTTCAATCCAAAAGAACAACTCTTAACTGATAATTACAAAAAATCTTTGATGCCGACACCACTTGAAGGAATTAAATGTAATAATATCCCAAACTTTCTCCCAAGGCCTCTCAACCCCCTCTAGAATCTGCTATTCCTCTCAAGCAAAACATCCCACAACAGACATTCTCTATCCCGAAAAGGAGGAAAAAGCTATAATCTGCCAGAACTATACTCTTTCAACAACAATAAACTATACCTCAACGCCCAACAAATAATCTGTTGATGGGGATTCCATATTGATATTGGTGAGTTTTTAAAAGAAACAATACATAACTTTCTAAGCACAGGAACTATGGGAAACGCTAAACTGAATAATTTTAATCTCCTTTAGAAAGGATGAGATATAACCTCACTCACGCCAAAACTTCTGTACTAGAAGAATCAGCAACAAAGTAGATGAATAATATCGTATAGTTTTCAGTGATTATAACATAAACGACAAAAAATAAAGCTAAAGTCTGAAAATAAAACAGTGGAAGATTAAGAAATGAACGAAGAAGAAACAATTGCTTCGGTAAAGTGACATCGTTAAAACGCCCCGACGTAACAGTAATAACTATCACATTTTGAAATTATTTTCAAAACGAGAAACTAATATGCAAAAGCTGATCCAAAATAGACGATTCAATGAAGTTATACATCAATCACCATAAACAAGCCAGTCTTCGAATTTGAATCTGGTAAGATTAGATTCAACATTTTGTTTAATAAAAATCCATATTTATTTATTTACTTCAACAATAGATTTCACGAAAACGCGTCACATATCGACAAAAACAAACCCTAAAAGACACCATAAATCAACTGGGGGCAAGAACGACAAAAGCTCAGGACAAAAAAAAAAGTGACTCTAACCTCTGCAATTACGATCAAAGTGAAGACCGAAAGGGAAGGTGTTGAAGGAGGCGACGGATCTGAAATCATTGGAAGGGACGGAATCAGCGGAATCAGCGATCTTCTGAGAACCGGAGAAGGAAGAAGCGAGAGTGGGCCTAAAATGGGAAGAAGAGAGTGAAGAGAGCCTTCGAGCCGCAATCCTCAACATCTTCGTCTACAAATCGAAAGCTTCCGTCGTGAAAAATGTTTTGGGAATCGGAGCTTCGAGGTGTGTTGAGAATTCAGAGGGAGGAGGAGGCGACAGAATTCGAAGGTATATGAAGCTTACAGAATTTTGACCCCCGGTCCCTTTTTGCTTAAGGCGTGGAACATTTTTTTTCTTTTCATTTTATTGCAAAATTATACAAAATGCACTTAATCTAGTTTCACTTAGGGTATTAAATTATCCTAAAAAAAAATTTAGGGCATTAAATTTTTGTTTCAAAAAAAATTAGGGTATTAAATTTGCACAGCATTGATACGAACTGTAAATGGTGAATCGATATTTCCACAGTATCCAAACAATTGACAATTTAAAAAAATATATATCAATAAAATATCTTTAATAATAATAATAATAATTTTAAACTTATTTAAATATTTTTTATAATTATATCTTTTATATATATTCTTCCATCTTTTAATTTGTTGCAAAAAGTAAAAGACCCTAACTACAATTTTTAATTATATTTAAACTTTCAAAACGAAGGGACAAATGGTAAAATCAAATAGGTATATTATGGTCCAAATCAATACCAAATAAATAATACAAAATAGCACTAATACCTGTAGTTAGTTTTCAATCTTGCTTGTGTTCATGTGTTGTACGTTTTAACAGATATTGCTGTTAAAGGGTTAATAGAAACAAATTAAAAAAAATTTGAGGGTGAAAATTTGAAACTAGCCACATATGTTATGGATATTTTGTATAATTCAACCCTAACTTGAATATAAGTTTTTTATATTTACTTTTAATCTTGTGTCTACCCACATAATTTCTATCATTTACAAGTGTTTTAATCTATCATTATAATTTTTAAATTGATTATTCTCACAAAACAACCATCTAGCTATACTACAATTGATTGTCAAGAAATGGTGACCACCATAGGTTGAACTACTAAGTCCTATTCTATTATTAATTCCAATTCCATAAATTCTACACAGAAAACCATATTTAAATCAACCATTGTGAATTGACCTAGTAGTCAATAAGTACCAATGATCCCTAAAAAATAATAATATTAAGTACCAATATAAATAACAAGGAAAATAAGAAGGAATGAATTCAAACCACCAGCTAGCTGAAACACTCAAGAATATATATACATATATATTTGAAAAAAAAAAAACCATTTTCCACTTCAACTAGCAATATACTACCAAATATTACAAAATCTCACTACATTGATACTTCTTCCACATACAGGGCAAGAAGAAGCCGCCCAGTAGAAATCAAATATGAATGTGCATGTCTTGTCCACCACACCAAAATGTTCATTTTTCATTTTCCTTCGTAGTATTATTCACTCATTCAGTTAACTTATTCAAGATCCATTCATGCACCAAGATACCACAGTTACAGAGTTCTCATTACATCAAGATTAACTCAAAGGAATCGAGTGAAAAAAAACATATGTCTGCAACAAATCTTCGACATTATCATTGATGGTTCCAACTACAAACCCAGAAAAACGAGCTCGGTTTCTTAACCAATCAACAGCTTGTTCTCGTCCAAAAAGGTGTAAGTGGGTACCTCAAGGTTGTAGGGCGCTGGCCCTTTGCGGATCCTACCAGAGATATCGTAATGGGAACCATGGCATGGGCAAAACCACCCACCATAATCTCCAGCATTTGGCAAGGGAATGCAACCGAGATGTGTGCAGACGCCAATTACGATGAGCCATTCTGGATCCTTAACTCTCTCGCCGTCCTGCTGTGGGTCACGAAGAGATCCAACGTCCACACTATTTGCTAAATTAATATCGTCCTCAGTTCGTCGCCTGATGAAGACGGGCTTTCCACGCCACTTAACCGTCACAGTGGAACCAGGCTCGATGCTTGAGAGGTCAACCTCGAGTGAGGCCAGGGCAAGAACATCCTTACTGGCTGACATGCTAAGAACAAACTTGAGGACAAGGAGACGAATCAAAGAAGCATACACAAACCGACCACCTGTCAACACAAAATAAGCAAATGCACGCTTGCTGGGGTCACCGGGAGGAAATCGCTCATGATTGTACTCGTCATAGACTATCTTTGAAGTAGGATTCTTAACCGCTGCTACAGTTGCAGGAACATCTGGAACTAAGTTTTTTTCCTTCGATGAAGTCAATGCATCAGAAGCAAAACCTGGCGAAGAGTCATTTCTATAAAAATCATAAAATCATCTAAACCATTTAAACAATTGCTAAAGTCGGAGTTTAAACCATTCAGTTTCAAAGCCATTTTTCTGCTTAACTAGTAACAAATACAAAACCAATTATAACATGCCAGTACACATTTTCCAGGGAAAAAGTTAAAAGCAGGCATCTAAACTGTTTCCAGAGTGCTAACAAATTCCTGGCCAATATTTCTGTTGGTTACTTCCATACAAAGTTAGGGAGTAGAACTTTGTAATCAGTTACATGCATAAAGAGCAGATACTGATTTACTATAATATTTGATTATCAAAAGTCAACAACAATTTGAACTTAGAAGTACAACAGCACAAGTAGCTACGTGCATAAAAAAGAGATAAGAATAAATGTCCAGAACCAAAAAATTCGGTCACAATGGCCATTCATAATTGCAATAGTGAATACGAGACAACAGTAGTTACCACATTTGAAAATGGTGTGATTTGAGTAGTTTGAGCATCTTAATAAAATTTGATATGAATTGGTTGTTTCTTATTCGTGTAATTTCAATATGTACAAAGATTGGCTCTCAAGGTAGCAAAATAAGAATCATTATGAATTATTCTTACACGAATTTATGTTGCCATATTATTGGTACGAAATTTAATGATTTACTATGTTAAGTTTGAATGAGTTCAGTCATCATGACCTATGAATAGCATTAAAGTCTTGACATCTTTCTGTGCAGTAAGTTCGAAGCTTCATAAACAATTATCTTTTCTTTATGGATAACAGATTACAGGGTGCAATTTTTCTAGGAGTATGATCATTTCTTCATTATTCCATTCAATGATTCAAGTAAAAGGTACAGGGGTAAGGGGAGTTTGAGTTAGTTGGAAGGGAGAATATCTGTTTTTCTAAGGTCAAATGGGTCGTGGGTCATGTGAGAGAGGGAGATTGTAATAATTCGTCCTCCCATGAAGTTGCAAGCTTTGAAAGAAATAATAACGCCACTGAGTCTCTTTTAAGGGAGTGCGGACAGAGCAATTAAGGGGGAAAACTTGTCTTCCTCCACTTTCTTCAATCCCCTTTCTGTTTTCTCTAGGTTTGTGAAGGGTTTAGATTGGCATCCCATTCTAGATAAGGATAGGGAAAGGTTAGAGGCTCTTCCATGTTGGGAAGATAAGGAGATGATTTTTAACTTCGATGGTAATAACTAAGTTTCTCAAGATGGCGGAGGCGATGCTGCTCTGATAAGACAGACATTAAAGAGCAAAGAGACTTGGCCCTAAGCTCGATCCCCCCAAAGCAACGGCTCCCCAAATCCTTCTCAGCCACACACCCATCTGCTGCCTCAACAAATCCATCTTTACAGAATGGACAAACATGTTTCAACTACTTTAGTAATAACTAAGTTTCTGGGAGAGGACTTTGTCTCGTTATCATTACAGATCATATTGTCGGATGGTGAAAGAGGTACCATACAACCCGCTATTTCAGGACAAGGAGCTCAATGATGAAGGAGGTGTTAAACAATCCACTATTTTAGGACAAGGGGGACCCACTGGTGAGCCACCCTTTGCAACTTATGGAACATTTGGCTCAAGAAATAAGAGAAGCCTTTAGAATTGGGATAATTAGGGTGACTAAAAGCTAGGATTACGTTTAAGCTCTCCCCAATCAGACCTAGAGAAACTCCTATTGTTAGAGCTGATTTCATTTCTTCTTTTTAATAGCTGTCAACTCTTCTATTTTCTCCCTACTGAGTCTCGAGTCTCTGTCTATCTAGAACAGCAACAACATACCTTGAATCACTTGTTCTCGGAGAGCAAACTTTCATCTATTTTCTTCCCATCGTTCTATTCTACTATATGGCAAATAAGGGCCTGGACTATTGAAATGCCTCATTTTAGGTGTTTATGGCCAATGCCTCTTTTTAGGTGTCTAAATTCTCAAATATTCAAGGCTTATTTGTATTGTTTTTTTCTTTGGGACAGAAACAAAAAAGAAACAACCCAAATGGAAAAGACAATTGCTTAATCTTTGTAGATAACAACTATACTCTATCAACAACAATGAACTGCCCCCAAATCACTGCTGCTGCATAACATCCGTTGATCAAGATTTTGCAAGAGTTTAAAGTGAATTAGTGCACTGAACTCTATTAGTACGGAAAATAACAACTCTACTAAACAAAAATGAAGTATACCCCAATCACTGCTGCTGTATAACATCCGTTGATCAAGATTTGGTGACTATTTAAAATGAATTAGGTCACTGAATTATATCAGTACAGTAATCGGAAAACCTTAAACTGAATAATTTTAACCTCCATTAGAAAAGAAAGAAATATAACTCTCGCACTTAAACTTCTAGAATGGGCCACTGATCTGTAGATCATACATCTCAATGCAAAGAAAAGGGAAGAATCATAAATAAATAAATGAGGAGAACAAGTAAATCAAGACAGAGCAACCAAATCAAATTATACCAAAACCTTGTACCATTCGTAACATCAATGTCTCAGTTCAAGATGTATCTCCACCAAAGCAATACAACCAATCGAAAAAATAAATAATTTCAAAAGAGGCGGAGAGAGGTACAAGTCTCAGCTATATATGATATGAATAACGGCATATAGTTTTGGGTGATAATAATGTAAAACCACCAGAAATAAAGTTAAATTTTTTGGAAAGGAACGGTGGGAGATTCAGAAATAAACGAAGAAGGGATTGCGTCGGCGAAGAGATATCGTTGTATTGCTTACTGCAAAAATACAGCCTGTAAATAACTTTTCACATTTTCACATGAATGAATGATAACCCAGTATGCAAACATGATGGAAATAACAAGTTAAAGACTTCGAAAAGAAACGATGTTGCTTCGGCCAAGTAATATGCCCCAAAACTACAACCCGCAAACAACTTTCCCGCCTTCACATTGTTTTCACAATGACAAATTAATATCAGAAACATGATTCAACCTGATCAATTCAACCGAACAGCAGATCAATAAAGCTGAATACCGATACCCATCTATGGGTATACACGATTAAGCAACACAAGCAAGTGACGGAACTGCAAGTCAGATACTGAATAAGGATTGACCTTTCGAACAGCGTAATTAAACGAAAGGTATCGCATCCCAATTAAAAACAAACCCTAAAAGGGACTACGGGCAGGAAAAACAAAAAAATTCAGGGAATAAGACGCAAACTCTAACCTCTACAGCTGCGATCAAAGTGATGCCCGAAATGGAAGGTGTTGATGAAGCCGCCGGATGTGAAATCATTGGAAGTGGCGGAATCGCCGGCATCGATGATCTTCTGAGAACCGGGCAAGGAAGAGACAATAGTGGGTCTAAAATGGGAAGAAGAGAGTGAAGAAATCCTTCGAACCGCAATCCTCAACATCTTCGCCAAGAAAATCGAACCCTTCCGCCGGGAAAGATGAATTGGGAAGCAGGGCTTCGAGGGATATGGAGTATTGGGAAGGAGGCGACAGAACCGGCTTTTTTTTCCCAATTCGCTGGAGAAATTTGACCTCAACTTGATTTCGCGTAGTCGGTGAGCATTTTGATACGTGGTTATTGTTCTTATTTTTATTATTATTGTTTCTTCTTTTTTTTCCCTTATTTTATTTTATTTTTTGTGCAAAGGTTTTTCTTTTTATTTCCCGCAACTAGTTGCATTGCAAGTTAAGAAATCATCTTAGCTTGGCTCTTGTATATATATAATTTTCTCCTGTGAAATGATTTACCTGAGTTTGGCGTATGAGTAAGCTCTTTCCTGCCACGTGGTCACCCTCGTGAGGCCATGTAGGCTTTGTGATCCACCTAATCATAAGGAATCACGAGGGATTAATACCTATGTAGTCAAGTCAGGAGTATAATTGTTTGTATTAGAACGTCGATGGTCTTTAGCCAAATGCCAAATAGTGGCGAAGGACCTTGCACTGTTTAGCAATCTGCAATGTCCATCGATTACCACACAAGACGATTGTACGGTGATTCAAGAGATACACGTCATCAAGTATCTTTCCACCGTAAAATGAGGAAAAAAGCTTTTCCGAGAAGTACACTAACTTCTAACGACTAAATCTCTTGCCCTCCTACCATATTCACTCTAATGGATGGACTTAGACATCAAATGATGTTATGACAATCATCGCACCAGTGTTGAGTTTGATTGACTATAGATACCCTGCAAAGTGATCGACGTTGTAAACTCACTAGATCTAACCAACTCAATTCGACGAAATTTTGGCACCAAGAACTTGAGTTCAAAATCATTAATATTAATTTTAAATCTTATGACGTGAAATTTCAAACAAATTACTTTAATTGTTTCTCTTGATTTAAATAATTAATATATTTATTTATTGTAATTAATATAATTATATTTTGTTGCTTTTGTTGAGATTTTACTGACAAGAAAAATAAAATAATTTGTTACTGTTGACTTTTAATATTGATGTATTGATAAATAATTAAGATAAAATATATATAACAAACTTAAATGAGTAATTCATATTTCTTAAGATAACAAACAAGTTGCATAACTTAGTGAAGGGTCATCATGGATGTCCGATTCGAATCTATGTGACATGATCGATAGATAGAAAGTCATATATTTCATACATCTCATAATATTTGTGTCGTATAATTATCATAATTGTTAATCTAAATAGTAGAATATGAAATTATATATGACAAATAAAGTATTCGTATCGAGTTTTCAACTCCAAAAAGCGATAGCAAATGCAAAATGTAACTAATGTGACTAATGATATTTCCTCTCACCAACGTCATTACGTATTCGCTATTTTCTACTCATAGAAATAGGCAACTAGTAGACATCACAGATGAACCAATCATGAAATCAATACAAACAAAATCAATCTACAATACTACATTATTTTGGATATAGACACAAACAACATTCACGAGAGACTATATGACAATGCTCGATATGTATAGTTTAATTGGAAGAGATTTGTTAATTTAATTAATAAGACAAATTAAGTATTTTGAAACGATTTCAATTTCAAATAACAAAGGTTGTGTCAATATTGACCTAATTTTACAGTTTCATCAAAATAAATTTTATTAATTACAGCCTTAAACATTTGACCAAATAAATTTAAATTACAAAATAGAGACCAATACAAAATTAATGGATAACTTTTGTTCAAATTGGTAAGTTTGAGAGATCAATTTAATGGTAAAGTGACAAAGTTTAATTCTAAGTAATGTCTAATTTTAAGTCATGTTTAATTATATATATTAGTACATTTGGGTAGATTTTATGTTGTTTTCGTTCGGTTGAAATTGGCAAATAAATGCACCAAAAAAAAGGTAAATAAATGTACCGAACAAAAAATAAATACTGCAATATTTACACAAAGTCTAAAGTCGAACGAGAGTAAAAATTTACTGTGAAAATTAGTTTTGAAGAAGCTTCCCTTTCTCATGTACCCTCATTGCAAGAAGTAGCAATTAAATTTATTTTGGATACTAAAGAAAATAATCTCCTGTACTAAAAAAAAAAAAAAACTCATAATAAACGATGTCGTAATGTAATATTTAAAAAGTATATACCCGAAAACTCGAAAATGTTTTCGATTTAAACGGCTGAACCCCGACAGTAAGTAAGAACACAAAAAATAAAAAGTAAAAATTAAAGGACTTTTTTTTTTCTAAAAAATACAAATAAAAAAAAAAGAATAATAAACGGCTTTGACGTGGAGGTGGAGCGTGTGAGGGTACTTTCAAATTTCAACTCTGTTAGTGAGCGAAAAGTGGCAGGGGCAAAAAGGGAAAATCAAGAAAGAGAGCGTTATAATGTCCAGAAAAAAAAGAAAAAACCGTTGGAGCTTGCGATGCAAGAAAACCAAAAAACATGGCGATGAGATTTAGGGTTTCCTCTGGTCCTTTCTCTCCCAGTCTCATCCCTTTTCTTTCTTCCTCTTCTTATGAACGGGTAAAAGTCGAGAAGATTATTGAAATCTCCGTAGTCTAAAATGGGATATCGTGTCCCGTGCCTTACCTCTCTTACTCATCATCGATCTTCTGTTTTGGAGGTATTTTTCCCCGTTCACTATTATTACTGTTGCGTTTGTTGATACGTATTGGCGTGAATTTCGTCGATTCATTATAAGTTCGAATGGGAATATAGATAGTCTTTGAATGCATGGTGATTTTGTTCATGGATTTATGTTTAATTCGGTAGGGTGTATACATGCGAAACTTGTTGGTGGGGTTTATTCGGTAGTTTCTCTGGATTGATTTTTCGTCCTTTTGTTTCGAGTCGCCTTTCTTTCAAACGATCTCATGATCTGTTAAATTCGGGGTAGAGCAACAATCCGTGAAGCACAACGTATGTTCGAAAGTTGTTCTTGAAATAGGAAGAGCTCGCATAGTACTGTTTCAGTCTATTATATTATTGAAAATTTTAAATGATTTTTGGTATCTTTAAGATCCTATAGCACGTAATCCTCTCTGTTGATGTGTCTTATCACTAAAGTTTTTTGGCAATTTCAAATCTAGGAGTTGACTATCTTGTTTCGAATTTAGATGATTGTTTTGTCATGCATGGTCGGATTCTGTGCAACATTGGATTGCTTTATACATGCCCATTGTGATAATATGGGATTTTCGTTTTGGTGGTCCCTTGCATCCTGCTAGATTTGTTAGAACGAAACCCAAATTATTTATTTTTTTGATTGATGACATGATAGTTCAGTGGAAATGCTAACTGTTACTTAATGTTTTGAGAATATTGGATGGAATCATAGTTGGACTAATGTTCTCGATAAAACTTCCAGCATTAAACTCTTTTCAAAGTATCATATTTCTTTGCTTAAAGTTTCAAGGGTTGCTTTTTTCGAGTGAGATACTATCTACAACAAGCGATAATTTTTTTATCCTCCTACTATAACTCTTATTTACTTGATGGTTGGGTTATATGTAGTTGAAGATTTGAAACTATTGACCCATTGGTTTGTTGATTAATGCTCCTTTGTTCCATTAAAGCAATCATGAAAGAGGTTTAAGAGGATCGATTTGGAATCATTGGTGGGATGGTTAAGACAAACTATGCATTTGTGGGAGGAAAAATAACATTAAGATCTTTTCAATTTATCATATTTCTTTGCTCTAAGTTTCAAGGGTAGCTTTTTTTTCTAGTGGGATATTATCTACAACTCTTATTTACTTTGATGGTTGGGTTATATAAAGTTAAGGATTTGAAACTATTGACCAGTTAGCTTGTTGATTATGCTCATTTGTCTCATTAAAACAATAATGAAATAGGATTAAGAGGATCAGATGGTTAAGACAAACTCTTTTCAATTTATCCTATTTGTTTGCTCTAAGTTTCAATGGTTGCTTTTTTCAAGTGGGAATGTGGGATATTATCTAACACAAGTGATAATTTTCTCATCCTCGTACTATAACTCTTATTTACTTGATGGTTGGGTTATATGTAGTTGAGGATTTGAAACTATTGACCAATTGGTTTGTTGATTATGCTCATTTGTCTCATTAAAGCAATCATGAAATAGGATTAAGAGGATTGATTTGGAATCATTGGTGGGATGGTTAAGACAAATTATGCATTTGTGGGAGAACAAAGAAGCATTAAACTCTTTCCAATTTATCCTATTTTGTTGCTTTATGTTTCAAGGGTTGCTTTTTCGAGTGAGATATTATCTACAACAAGCGATGATTTTTTTATCCTCCTACTATAACTCTTATTTACTTGATGGTATGGTTATATGTAGTTGAGGATTTGAAACTATTGACCCATTGGCTTGTTGATTATGCTCCTTTGTTTCATTAAAGCAATCATGAAATAGGATTAAGAGGATCAATTTGGAATCATTGGTGGGATGGTTAAGACAAGTTATGCATTTGTCGTAGGAAAAAAAGCATTAAACTCTTTTAAATTTATCCTATTTCGTTGCTTTAGGTTTCAAGAGTTGCTTTTTTCGAGTGGGATATTATCTCAACAAGCAATAATTTTCTTATCCTCCTACTATAACTCTTATTTACTTGATGGTTGGGTTATATGTAGTTGAGGATTTGAAACTATTGACCCATTTGCTTGTTGATTATGCTTCTTTGTTTAAGCAATCATGAAATAAGATTAAGAGGATCAATTTGGAATTATTGGTGGGAAGGTTAGAGAAATTATGCATTTATCAGAGGAAAAAAAGGCATTAAACTCTTGAAATTTATCGTATTTCGTTGCTTTTAGGTTTCAAGAGTTGCTTTTTTTTGGGTGGGATGTTATCTACAACAAGCGATGATTTTTTTATCCTCCTACTATAACTCTTATTTCCTTGATGGTATGTAGTTGAGGATTTGAAACTATTGACCCATTGGCTTGTTGATTATGCTACTCTGTTTCGTTAAATCATGTATTAAATAGGATTAAGAGGATCAATTTGGAATCATTGTTGGGATGGTTAAGACAAGTTATGCATTTGTCGGAGGAAAAAAAAGCATTAAACTCTTTTAAATTTATCCTATTTTGTTGCTTTAGGTTTCAAGGGTTGCTTTTTTCAAGTGGGATATTATCTACAACAAGCGATAATTTTCTTATCCTCCTACTATAACTCTTATTTACTTGATGGTTGGGTTATATGTAGTTGAAGATTTTAAACTGTTGACCCATTGGCTTGTTGATTTTGCTCCTTTGTTTAATTACAACAATCATGAAATAGGATTAAAAAGATCAATTTGGAATCATTAGTGGGATGTTAAGACAAATTATGCATTTGTCAAAGGGAAAAAAAGTATTAAACTCTTTTCAACTTATCTCGAAGGTTGCTTTTTTCGAGTGGGATATTATCCACATGAAGTGATAATTTTTTCATCCTCCTACTATAACTCTTATTTACTTTGATGGTTGGGTGAACTTCCTTTTTCTAGTGGGATATTATCTACAACAAGTGATAGTTTTCTTATCCTCATACTATAACTCTTATTTACTTTGATGGTTGGGTTATATAGTGTTGAGGATTTGATATTATTGACGATTATGCTCCTTTGTTTCATTATAGCAATCATGAAATAGGATTAAGAACATCAATTTGGAATCATTGGTGGGATGGTTAAGACAAATTATCCATTTGTCGGAGGAAAAAAGGCTTTAAACTTTGTTCATTGTATCCTATCTTTTGCTTAAAGTTTCAAGGGCTTCTTTTTTCTAGTGGATATTATTTACTACAAGCGATAATTTTTTTATCCTCCTACTATAACTCTTACTTAATTTGACTCTTCGACGGTTGGGTTATATGTAGTCGAGGATTCGAAACTATTGACCCGTAAGCTTGGTGATTATGCTCCTTTGTTTCATTAAAGCATTCATGAAATAGGATTAATCGAATTTATTTGGAATCATTGGTTGGATGGTTAAGGCAAATTATGCATGTTTTGAAGGAAAAAAAAAAGCATTGAACTCTTATCAATTTATCCTATTTCTTTGCTTAAAGTTTCAAGGACTGTTTTTTTTCCTCGTGGGATGTTATCTACAGCAAGTGATAATTTTCTTACCATCCTATTGTAACTCTGATTTAATTTGACTCTTCGATGGTGTGGTTTTGTCTATTTGAGGATTTGAAACTATTGACCTCAAACTATTGACCCGGTAGCTTGATGCTCCTTTGGTTTATTAAAGCAATCATGAAATATAATTAAGAGGATCGATTTGGAATAATTGGTCGGATGGTTTAGACAAATTATGCATTTGTTGTAGGAAAAAAAACTTGAGCTCTTTTAACTTTATCCTATTTCTTTGCTTAAAGCTAAAGTTTCAATAGTTGCTTTTTTCTAGTAGGATATTATCTACGGCAAGTGATAATTTTTTACCCTCGGACTATATAAACCTTATTTATGTTTACTGTTTCAATGGTTGTGTTATATATGTATTTGAGGATTTGAAACTATACATCCGTTTTGAAAGTTGGCTATATTGTGTTAAGTTTAGAGGAATGTTATCGGAGCATTGTTGAAGTTAGTCCAATTGATCATATCAAGTACAACTTGTATTGTTGGTTGGATACTTTTTATGTGGTTGCATTTATTAGATATTTTTTGATGGGGTGGATTAAGAATTATATCTTTCGTTGGAAAAATTAGTCAATACATGGTTCTGCCAACTATCTTAACTATGAGGAAAACATATTTCTTACCGTACAAAGTCTTGAGTTTGACCCAAATTTGTCTCTGTGATGAATTTTTTGTACTATGTGAGGATATGTGATTGTCGATTTAATGGTTTTTTTTTTTTTTTTTTTTTTACTGCTATGGAAGAAGAGGAACAAATTTTAAAGCTGGGTGAATTCATTATTTTCTAATTTGCCCTATTTCTTTACTTAAAGTTGTGATGGTTTCTTCTATTTGGATACTATCCACGGTAAACAATTACTTTCTTATCCTTCTATTTAACTAATATTTGGCTTTTTGATGGTTGACTTATATGTTGAAGGATTTGAAAGAATCGATTTGTTTGTTGGTTGATTTGTGCTCCTTGTTTTAGAAAAGCATTCTTGAAATATGATAAATTTATTAAGTATTCCTCCAATAGGTGAGAACATTGCTATGAGTATGCTCTGGTATTTGTATGTTTTTTCATTGGTTGAAAGATCGTTAATTTTTGTTGTCAAAGACTCAAAGTTAGCTTTTGTGTATGCGCAACGTTTTTCACTCTTCATGGTATTTTTTTATTACTTGTGGATATGAAATTGTTTGTTCGATGGCTTTTCCCATGTTATTGGATTTGATAGAAAATAGAAATTTTTAAATCAGATGGACTTGAAAATTACTTCTCTGATCATTGGAGATGATATTTTTGTGGGGACTTGAATGTTTTTACTTTTAGATGGTTAAATGTTTTCAATTTTGTCATTTTTTTATAATTTCATTAGTTGATAAATTATTTGTGGTGATATAAACTCGTTGCTTCTTGCTTAATTTCCCAATTGGCTCTTTGATGAATTGGTCATTGAAACAATAAGCTCGGTGCTTCTTGTTTTGAATTAATCCTATATCTTTGCTTAAAATTCAAATGGGTATTTTTTTATCCTAGTGGGACATTATTTACACGGAGTGATAAATTTCCCTATCCTTAATTTTCCAATTGGCTCTTTGATGAATTGGTCATTGAAACAATAAGTTGGGTGCTTCTTTTTTTTGAATTAATCCTATATCTTTGCTTAAAATTCAAATGGGTATTTTTTATCCTAGTGGGACATTATTTACACGGAGTAATAATTTCCTTATCCTTCTACTACGATAAGTATACTCTTCAATGATTGGTTTTATATTGCTAAGGATGTGGAGTAATTGATTTGTTTGTTGGTCAAATGTTACCTAACTATGTGCTATGCTTTTGATTGATATTATTCTCCTTAAAACTTTTCTTTTTGTAATTTCAAACTAAGGAGTTCACTATCTTGTGTAAGTTCCGGTGATTTCTTTTGCCATGACTGGTTAGATTTTGGTATAGTTAAAATTAGATTTTATCCTTCTAGTTTAGTTTGACATATATTGCGAGGATATAAAATCGTCTGATGGATGCTTTTGACTTGTTTTTATGCATTTGTTAGAGGATTTTTTGTTAATTGGATGGATTGAAAATTATTGACATATATATGCTTGGTTTTCGGTTTGGTTGTTGTTGTTCACATGTTTCTGGGTTTGTTTCAAAAATTAAATCTTTAAGTTTGCTAAATTCTTTTGGTAAATTATGGATTTTTTCCCCTTCTTTTCTTGGTGGAATTTATCCAATATCCTTTTAAGTTCTATTGGATGTGCTGTTCTACTTGGCCATTATCTGACTATGTTTACTATTCTGTGCAAGGTTAGATGAATTCTTTTGGATTGTCGGATTTTGAGTATAGTTAAAATTAATTTTTATCCTCTTACTGTAACCAAGTTTGATTCTCTGATCAAGTATTATATAATACGAGGTTTATATTTATAGAGGATTGTTTTTAATCAAGTAGATTGAAAATTATTCCTTTCATTGGTATACAGCGATCACTCTTGAGTTATGACTTAAATCTTTCTGTTATTTTTAACTTCCCAGTAGTTTTAACTCATGGCTTGTTGATTTTGGATTGTTGAAGGTGAATAAAAGTCTTTTAGGAGTATCTTTTAATTCTATTATTATTAGGATAGGTGTTTGCTTGTGTTGAGTTAACCTCGTTGATTTTTGCTTAACTTTTCAATTGAATGTTCTTATCAAGATTAAGATTTGATTTTTCAATGTATTGGTAATTTGCTCAGGCAATCTGAATTCATTGATTGGATTTTACTATTATTGTTTCTTAATTATCTTTTTTTACCAGTCGCCCACTTGTTCGTTAGGCTATTTTTGTGTCAGTTTAGATGAATGTTCTTGTCATTGTTGGTCAGATCCTAAGCAAGGTTGAATTTTTTTTTATCTATTTATGATTCCAAATTGGCTCTTCCATGGGTTGATCTTACCTGAATCGTAAAACTCTATACATTTGAGAATATTGGTTGGATTTTTTGTAGTTTTTTTTTTGGTACGGTGCCAGTTACTTTTTTTTTTTTTTTATTGAAATCAACTTTTGTTACCCATTGTAATTATATTTCTACTCTCCATGGTTTTTTTCATCATATATTATGAGTATATTAGAAATTTTTTTTAACCTATTTTTGAGACTATTGTTTTTGGCCTCGAATCTCTAAAATTTAACTTTTAATTTATTTAATTATGTTACATTACATCTCTGATTATTGGAGAGGATAGTTTTGTGGATGGAGATTACTTTTAGATGGTTGAATAGCAATATTGTCTTCTGATTCTTTTATTTCATCTTTGGTTGTGTTTGATATAAACTTGTTGATTTTTCCTATCGACTACGATGAATTAGTCATCTAGTGATAGTTGGGTGCTTCTTGTTTTGAATTTGTCATCCTTGCTTAAAATTCGATTGGACGTTTCTTTTTCTAGTTTGACATTAATTTACATGTCATTAGTTTGATATTAATGACATTAATTTACTACTTGAGTTTTCTTTTTCTAGTTTAACTTCTTTTTAAGATAATGCTCATTTAAAACATTTTAAAGGAAAAATCCAAAATTTGAAACTATTTCAAAAAAATGATGCTTTGGAATTCAGACACCACTTGGTTGTATGGTCGACGACCATACAACGTGGTTTCAATATAGATATTTTTTGTTTTTTTCAAATAAAATGACGGTCGACGACCATCTAGGCATGCAATAACGGATCCTTTTTAAGGGATGAGCCATGATTGATTTTTTTTTTAAATAAAATATTCGTTATATTAATATTAATAAATAGCATTTCTTTTCAAAATTAGGCTTTGGCTCAGTGGATGGAGCACATTCCTTACAACCTGACCTTCTCGGGTTTAAAGTCTTATAGTTTGAAAAAGTAAAAATAAAAATTTGATTAACATATAGAAAATATTTTTTTATAAAATAATATTTATTATTTATTATATAATATCTATGTAGTATTTTATAATCAGAACCCAAAATTAGTCCTGCATTTTTTTTAACGTTAATCAACTTTTTATTTGAACCCAAGAAGACTGGATTGTAAAGAGGGTGCTCCATCCACTAAGCGAACATTGAAAATAGATGTTTTTTGTTAATATATAATACAATACATTTAATATTAAAAAAAAATCAATGTAGTTCATCTCTTGAAAACACGATGGTAAGTACATGACTAGATGGTCGTCGACCATCATTTTATTGACGCCACGTCATATAGTCGTCTCTTTACCTCAAAATTTGAAACTATTTCAAAAAATAATACTTTGGAATTAAGTGCACCATTCCTTTAGCTTTAAGAGGTAGGGGCTACATCTGAATAGGTCCTAAGTTGTCCGTAGTAAGGATCCTTTTGCTTACCGATAAAAGAATGCCTTTTTTTTTAGGGTGGGTCTTTCTTTATATACCTGAGGATCTTTTTTAGTTCATCCAAATTTAACTTCTGTGGAGATAGCATAACATTGACAACCAATCCCCAACATTGACAACCAATCCCCACAACATATGAGAGGTTAGGACGAGTGATAGTAATCTCGATGAAACTCTCAACTCATCTTTTGCCCCTCTGTGATGAAAGGAGGATCATCAAGGAGATCCCAATTTTCTAAAGATAACTTGTGATTTTGCCCAATTTTCTAGTTGTAAGGTCTTGTCCACCTTAGCGTGAGCAGAGCGAAAGTGATTTCAAGGAGTGGTAGCATCTTTCTCTATTGCCAATCCTCATAAATCTCAACCCACCTTATTTGTGTAGGCGCTACAGAGTCTCCGCCTCAACTCGTTTTCCAGCCTCACTCGTGGCTCAGGAAAGTGCCGCCACCAGAGAAGGCTGCCTCATGCTAGGCGTCCGGACCTACTATGCTCGAGCCGCATTCCGGGCAGGTCGGGCCTGCCGTCGGACTTGCCTTTTAGTCATCGACTACTTCTAAAAGAATAAGATTCTTCCGGCGTTGGAAAAACCAATGGAAATATCATATCAGCTTGCTCGAGTGCCTTTTATCGAGAGTTCTTCTAGGAGGTTGTCTCTTGTGGTGTCCTAAATTCCAAAGTGTTATATTTAGAAATAGTTTCAAATTTTGCATTTTTCTTTTAATACATTTTAAATGAGCATTATTTTAAAAATAAGTTTTAAAAAATATTATTTAAAAAAAATCCAATTTCTTTGATTATACTTTTGATTGATGTCATTTTGCTTAATATATTTTTTTCGTGTAATTTCGTAACTTAGGAGTAGATAATCTAGTGTCAGAATCTTTTTGAAATGGCTGGTTCGATTTTGAGCACGATTGACTAAATCGTTATCAATTTTAAAGTTTATGGACTAAATCACTACTTTTAAAAGATTATGGACTAAAATGTTGAAAATACACGAACCAAATGTATTTTAGACATCTCTACTTTCAAAAGTTTAGAGATTAAATTTTTTTGAACATTTGATTTGACCTTTTAGAAAGATGGTAACCGACATTACGGGACTTGTCATCGAATGAGGGAGGTGGTGGGGTGGAAGCCCCGACCACATGCTCTATGGGGCTTAAACCGAGGAGTGAAGTATCCCCATTTGATCATAAGCCTACTGCGCCACCACATGTTTGTGGTAATTTA
Source organism: Momordica charantia (assembly GCF_013281855.1). Taxonomy (NCBI): domain Eukaryota; kingdom Viridiplantae; phylum Streptophyta; class Magnoliopsida; order Cucurbitales; family Cucurbitaceae; genus Momordica; species Momordica charantia. The sequence continues at coordinate 22,012,182 of NW_028275162.1, read as the reverse complement.
TTTTGGATTTGAAAAATACTTTTATTTTTTAAACATTTATATTTCTTGTAAATCTATTAAAGTTAACGATTTTTTTTAGTACATGTGTGAGGATTATTCGAACTTACGACTTTTTAGTCATATATGGGTGCTTAGTCGATCATTTATTAGTTTATTGTTGATTATGATATTTATCTTTTAACCAATAAAATAAAGATCAAGAAATTACACCACATAACATTAATTTAATATACATTTTGAAAAATGTCACGACCATTCAAAATTTTTTTTTGATGTAAAGTTGACGACATTTGAGCCTGAGTTTAATTTGAATTATTTTATTTTTGTAAAATCATAAATTTTATATTATATTTTAAATAGATATTTATTTTATACTATTTATCTAAATACCTCATATTTGTATCATAGTATGATGTGTATTGTGAATCATACATTAAAATTACCAAATCAGGAAGTTGGACATTTATAACTAATTTTGGGTTAAAAACGTGTACGAATATGTACTTTGGTTTTTTGTGCTTTTTTTTTTTGTTTGTCTGTTGAGATTTTAATATTCTTACTTACTTATTTTGGTGGTTTATGGTTATATTTGTTTATTTTTCATGTGATAAAAGGATATTGTTAATAGTCTGATTTTAAATTTTTGTTCGTGAAATTATTTATTGACATGTTCAAGATTGATTTTTGGTTAAAAGAGTCTCTCTCTCTCTCTTTCCAAAACAGTATATTTTTTTAAATTTTTGAGGGAAAAAAGTGTTTAATAAAAATCTTTATCTATGCAAGATATCTATAATATTTGCTTTACTAAATTAAAAAATTTAAATTCCTAATTTTCAATTCTGCTCATTCTTTTAGCTTTTTAATAAGTTTTGATTTGAAAACTGTTTAAAATTTTAAAAATACTGCATATTCTAAATTGATTTGTTCATTTTTTATAATATTAAAGTTAAAATGTTCCTTCAAGAAAAAAAAACATAATCTTTTGAAAGATATTAATATATTAATATTAGTTGTTGGTGTAATAAGCTAATGAGTGAAACTTGCTCTTTTTCTCCGTCAAAAAAATAAAAATAAAAAATAAAAATAAAAAATAAAATGCTTATTATTAATATTATTATTGTTTGTTATTACTCTATATAATATATAATGTTTTTATTCCAATAATGATTTTTTTTAGGATTATTAATGCATAATACTAGTCCGAAATGTTTGAGTATTTTTTTTTCAATTTTATCTATTTTATTTAAAAATTTTTAATTCTATTATTTGTGTTTAAATATTTTTCAGTTTAGTTCTTCATCATTGTTAATGTTAAAATTGGTTCATCTTATTGCTGAAAACGGATAGAAGTTTCGAGTTTTATTTTTTTATGATTTATTTTCATTTAAATTTCAACCAATTCACTTAATATTATACCATATAAATTTACCATTGAAGAATTCTAAGATACGCGAAGGATCAAATTCAAACTTTTTAAAAAACTTAGGGATATATATAAAAGGACAAATAAATAAATAAATATTTCCTTAAAGCCCCACCTTTAAAATGGATAAAGATAAAAACAAAAGAAATAAATAAAGCTGATTCAGTCGCTTTCCCAAAAGTGCAACTGTCAACGAAAATATTCAAAAACAAAATGGATCATATTTTTTAGTTATAGAATTTAATTCAGTCTCTATCCTTTAATCTCTCCGTCACAGAGACAATCTGTTCCTCTACTCCAAGCAATCTCCACTCCAATTTAATTTCTCTCTTCTTCACTTTCACGACTTGTGATAATGATTAACGAATCGCCCTGTGAAAATGCCGGTAGTTCTTCAGTTTAACTGAAATCAGCGATCGTGATTTTGTTTAAATTGGGCTTGAATTCTTCATCTTGTTTACTTTGATCTCTAATGGCGATGAAATTACGGCTGCTTTTCGGCGCGATCTTTCTATCGTTGCTTTTAGGCGCCGAATCGAAGTTCATGGTGTACAATACTTCCCAGACTGTGGTTCCTGGGAAGCTCAATGTTCACTTGGTCGCGCATACGCACGACGACGTTGGATGGTTGAAGACGGTCGATCAGTACTATGTTGGCTCTAACAACTCCATCCAGGTTTGTTTCTGTCTCTGCGTTTGCAGCGATCGTGGAATGGGTTTTTTGAAATCTGACCCACTGATCCTTTTTTTTAATCTATGCAGGGAGCTTGCGTGCAGAATGTGCTGGATTCTATGGTTCCAGCACTGCTGGCCGACAAGAATCGGAAGTTTATATATGTCGAGCAGGTATGTTGTTCCTTGTTCTGGTTCTGAAAATGAGTATCGGTGGTGAAATAATTTGTGGGTTCTGAGAAAATAATCCATGCCATTGGGAAAGAGCAGCTGAAGAAAATGGATAATCTCTGGACATTTTTTCCTAGCTCTTCAGCTGTTGATAAATGAAAACTAACGCATTATTCGGTTGGATTTTTTTCTTATCGCTTTTCTCTTCCTTGACTATTAGAGCTACGGAATGAATTTAAATGTTTATGGACAGGAATCTTCTTAATCTTTTATTTCTTCCCTAGTCGACAACTTGTAAAGTTATCAAAAATCATGATAAAAGTTACCTCTTTAATCATTTCTTTATGTCACAAGTCAAGTAGATGGCTGTTCGTATCAAAACTTGCAAAGTGGCAGTTAATTGGTGATTTTTTAAAAGAGCTGATAAAATCAAATTTCTTCTCCAGGGCATTTTAAAAAATATACTATTGGTATTTTTATTATTATATTTTTTTCCATCTTCTGCTTGCTAATTATTACACTTTCACTTGTTTTGTTAATCAGGCATTTTTCCAGAGATGGTGGGCAGATCAGAGTGAGATTGTTCAAGATGTAGTCAGGAAACTAGTTAGCTCGGGTCAATTAGAATTCATGTATAATAATTATTGCTTTTCCTGTCCATGTTTGAAGCTCATGGAGCTAATCGTTGATATTTTATACTACCTTTCAATGAAAATTTTCAATATTATCATCCAGTTTGAATTCTTAATCTTAATTTTTCAATGCAGAAATGGGGGCATGTGTATGCATGATGAGGCAGCAACACACTACATCGATATGATTGATCAAACAACTCTTGGGCATAGATTTATAAAGGAAGAGTTTGGTGTTACTCCTACAGTTGGTTGGCAAATTGATCCCTTTGGCCATTCTGCCGTGCAGGCTTACCTATTGGGAGCAGAAGTAAGCTGCATTTTATTATATTAAGAAATCCTTTTTGAGGCGACAAAGAAAGTTTAAATCGCAGTACATATAGAGCCACGTTTTGAAGGGGAGCTTTAGTGTGGAAGTTATTCTCTACAAACTAATGACAAGTTGCTGTCACTGTAGGTTGGATTTGACTCACTTTTCTTCGGTCGGATAGATTACCAAGATAGAGCTAAGCGTAAAATCGAAAAGAGTCTTGAAGTTGTCTGGCAGGGTTCTAAAAGCCTTGGTTCATCTGCTCAGGTGAACTTCTGCCAGCAGTCAACATATAAATAAGCAAATGCTTCTTTGACTCTAGTCTCTAACTGTACAAATAAGCAAATGCTTCATCTTTGTTATTACCTTTTTGAATGTTGCAGATTTTTGCTGGTGCTTTCCCTGAGAACTATGAACCTCCATCTGGTTTCTACTTTGAAGTTAATGATGATTCCCCAATTGTTCAAGTAATCTCTAATCTCTGCTTTTGTTCCTCCTAAACCTAATTTTCATCTTTGGTAAAACATTACATACTTATTGTATAACAGTTCATAATTATGACACAAATTCCATCTCTGATATGAAGGATGATATGAACTTGTTTGATTACAATGTTCAAGATCGAGTGAATGACTTTGTTGCTGCTGCAGTATCTCAGGTAACCGATAAAAGTGAACTTTGTTTATTTGGATTAACCTCTTTATGCATATTATGTAATCTTGCCTATCTTTTCAGTATGAAAAATCATCTTCTCCGTACCTTCTTGCTTATTTTGGAAAACTATCTATTATCATGTGTCCTACACATAACTTTTACAATTATTGTGGGGATCTGATTAGAAATAATAATCATGGTTGAATGAATATCTATCATTTTTTATAAAATCTTGTTCCCCTTCAATACACATTGTTGATTAATAATATAATGTTTTCTTTCGTCATGTGTTGATGGTTAAATCTCAATTAATAAGCATGCACCCATTCATGTGATAACGTGTTCATATTTACAAATACGTAAATATACATAGATATAATATTTTATTGACCTATAATAGAAATTTAAGTTTTTAATTGTGTAACTATTAGTTATACTACCAATATATTAAAATTTTTCTCAATACAATTAATTTAAATATTGAAGTTAAACAATATAATCAGAAATGTAGTTTAATACATGCAACTTTAGTTGTCATTGATTTTTGATAAATTTAGAAAAGCATGTGAACACATTTTACTACTTTTACAGTTTGCTCCTTTTCTTTTTTCTTGGAAATTCATTCAAGCTATAAAAATAGATAACTTGTCCATGTTAGCATTTACTAACATTCTATTGAGTTGAGGTGCTTTCTTTTAAAAGTTTTTTTGTACTTCCCACATTTTAAATGACTTATAATTTATTGCAACTTACAATGCATCATCACGAGAGCTTTGAATTATGTTTTTTCGTATGCAAATAATTGATGAACCATGCATATATGGCACGTTATGTTCTTTAAGTGAAATTTTATCTCTGTTAAAATTGTAAAATAGATTCCATGAAAGAATTAGAGACAGGCAAATAATAACAGAAATAAGATTTAAGAATAAATACTTAACTAAAAGAAACACACACATGTTGGATAAAGATATGCTATAATGACATCTTGAGGTTCAACTATGAGTGAATTCTACTTCACATTTGTAATCAATTTTGGTGGATATTTGTTATACCCAAGATACTTGCTCAAAAGTGGTGTTTGAATGAGAAGTTGATCCTCAAAGTATAACGTGGTTAAAAATTGATGGGAAAGAGTTGTATCCCACGTTGAAACTTTAATGTGTTTCAAAAGTTGGATTATGTAGCTGAAGGGCTCTCTTTCTTGCATGTTGGTCCACGGGTGAGATCCATAGATTGTTGATGATCTCATCTTGTGTAGTTGTGCTACTTCTTAGCATGAATTGTAGAAGCTTTGATGATAATAAGGCAAGCTGTACACATATTTTCTCTCTCTCTCACTCAAGTGCATCTTCAGTGATTCTTTTTGTTTGAGGTGGCATGTAAGCAAGAATTGCGTTTCTTTTTGTTTAATGAGGCGAGGCCATATTAATTGATGGTGACCATTATGGATTCTCAGGCAAATATAACTCGAACAAATCATATAATGTGGACAATGGGAACAGATTTCAAATATCAATACGCACACACCTGGTTCAAGCAGTTGGACAAGCTCATTCACTACGTCAACAAGGTATTATAAGTTTTATAGAAAAAAATTCTTTTAGTTAGATTTCATGCTATTGAAAGTTGGAATTTTATATGTGATTCTAGGGCGTCGTTTACAATTAAATTGAAACCTTGTACTGATATAGTTGTCTTATGATCTTGTGGTATGTCTTCTATACTTGGTAATTATTGGTATATTGCTTTTGGAAGTTTCACCTTGTTATGATTGCTTTTGAAAATTCTCTTTATTTTTCCTATCAGTTGAGGTTAGAACCAGATAATCCCATATTTTCAAAAACTCTAAGCCTCCAATCCCAAGCTACATCTTTCACAGTGTCACTTCTACATCTAAACCAGAGTTTTATTGAATCAGCCATTTCTTCCTTAGTTTTAGTTTTAGAAGTCACTAGTTATGAAGGGAAACAAACACCCTCAGTCCTTGCACTTGAAATGTCATCCTCTTTAGTTGCTGAATTATTTTATAAAACATAGATAATATAATAATACTACAAACACTTGCATAGGAATTATCTGAAGAATCCAAAAAATTAGCATCAAAGCCTTTTTCTTTTTCTAAGATCATGTAGACTTTATTACTCTGACTAAATTTCCTAACATTAAAATTGGTTGTTGACCTTCTCCCTTTTTCTCAAAAATGTTAAGAAGTGATTCTTGGAATGGACCTTCTCCCTTTCTCTAAACTTCTTTCTCGAATAACCTTTTCTTTTTTTCTTTTTTTTTTTTTTTGATGAACTTGTTAATAACCCATCTGCCTTTACTAAAGCAATTGAATCATCAGAGAATGGTGTTCCCAAAGCTCCATGAATAGTTGTAATTGTAATTTTGCACCCTGGATTTCCATGCTCCTCAAAGGATAGGGAACCTGTTTCTCCGGTTGATTTTTAATGACTCTGAGGTGTGCTTAGAGGGTATTTAGTTGGTTGCTTAAGCTTCCAAAAGAGGAAACACTCCCTTCTTTGAGCTTCTTTTGACGCCCTTAGTTTTGTCATGAAACTGCGATCAAGCCAACCCATCATAGGATTTTTTAACCACCATTCCACCAAAGGAGAAAACGATTTGCGTTGGAGCTGCATGTTTTCAAAACAAAAAGCCAGAACGGAAAATCATAATCTAATGAGATATTAATGGGCAGAGAGAAAGCACATTTTCTTACATTTCTGACCAAATACGATGGATCGTGTCACAGATCAAGAATACCACCCACCAAACCAATGACATCTAGGGAGGACCAATCGATGCAAGAGGAGCTCCAAATAGATTTAATAAAAAGTTGTCTATGCTACTTAGTTTTTTTTCTCGAATGATTACAAAATTTAGGTTCTCCTTTTGAATGAAGACTTTGATGAAGGATCTCTTCTCCCAATATGAGAATTTCATTGATGACGAGATGAGCCCTCCCTAAAAGCTTCACGCAAGTTCTGTCATAGTTGATGGGGCCAACACTGTGGAGGGTATTAATCCTACTGATTTAATATTTGTACAGTTCCAGGATGAGCGTGTAAAAACTTTGGGAATTATTATGGAAATCCATATCCATTTTGACTCTTTTTAGCTTTTCTGTTACTGATTTCATATTGTACAACTCCAGGATGGACGTGTAAATGCTTTGTACTCTACTCCATCTGTTTACACTTCTGCAAAATTTGCTACGAATAGTTCCTGGCCAGTCAAGATTGATGACTATTTTCCGTAAGTTTGATTGAAGTTAAAACATCAGCACTCTATTTTCTCAAATTCAATTATTCTTAAAGTTGAAGGTTTTCTTCTATAACAGCTATGCAGATCGTGTAAATGCTTACTGGACAGGATATTTCACAAGCAGGCCATCCATCAAACACTTTGTCAGAATGATGAGTGGTTATTATCTGGTATGCGATGTATCTGTGCAGTTAACATTTGCTACGAAACTTTGAAGGTTTAACATAAGTTGTAATTATTATGTTCGGTTGTGCAATCAGGCAGCAAGGCAACTTGAGTTTTTTGTTGGAAGGAGTAGCACAGGCTTAAATACAGATTCTTTGGCTGATGCCTTAGCAATTGCTCAACATCATGATGCAGTTACTGGTACGGAAAAGCAGCATGTGGCAAATGATTATGCTAAACGACTGTGGATAGGCTATAAGGAGGTGCATGTTGATTTTGTTCCAGAAATACTTTAGACCTTCTAGCTTATTTTTATCGACCAATCTACTCAACTGTATTTCTGTAGGCTGAGAAGTTAGTGGCATCTGCACTTTCTTGCTTGGTGGAGTCCTCATCATATTCTGAATGTGGTAACCCGACCATAAAGTTCCAACAGGCAATGATCTCAAACACCACAGGAACTTCATTTTGTTGTTTGAACAACCTCCAGCTTTTTGTTTAGTTATGCCATCTTAAAAAGTTGTGATAAATCAAGAATAGGAGAGAAAGAGGACACTGAGAAAGGAAATATAGCATCCAGAGAAAAATCAAATGAGAAAGTGAATATAGAGGGAGGATTAAAATTCTGCTTAGACATATTTACAAAGGTCAAAAATTGCACTACACCAAATAAAAAGAAAAGTAATAAACCCAAAATTGTATCCAAAATGGTCATTTTCCCAATTTTGAAGGCACCATATGTGTTCTCAAAATTGAAATTGATAATTTGTTTTCTTTCAATAGTTTTCACCTGAATATAATTGTTTGTGGACATTCAATTTGTAGTATAATTGAATAACTTTTCACTTAAGTCGTCGTGTTGAATTAAATTGGTGTTATTGATAAATCTCAACCTACCACAAATTAGTAGACCAAATGAGTTTTATCATTATTCTCAAGTTCATCCCTGTATTCATTAGTCATGATAGAATCATTTTGAGCTGTAAACTAAGTCTGTTTCTTTCTCTCGATTTCTAGTGCCCCCTCATGAATATAAGCTACTGTCCTGCATCAGAACTTGATCTATCTCAAGGAAAAGATTTGGTACGGGACTTGTTCAAATTCCATATCCTAAGTTTTCTCTTAAATAGAAAAAAACTCTGTTCTCTTATTTTTATTGCACAATCTAATCTATTGTTATGTTTTATTTTCATTAATCATCTTTAGGTTCTTGTTATCTACAATTCTCTTGGATGGAATAGAAGTGATATCGTACGAGTACCTGTGAGTGCTACCAATTTCTCATTGACTTTATGGTTTTGTGTTTTGCATATATTTATGGACATGCATACACAGCAGAGAAATAATGGCTAACTTGTGGTATTATATGCATGTGATACGTTTCCATGGTAGTTTGTTGGATGTATTTATGGTCCATTCTCTAATAGTGAAGCAACGGATGGATTATAGAATTATTGGATGTTTTACCCAAATGTCATCATCTGTCACCTCACAATTACGCGTGGGTGTTTTTCATGGGAACATGATCTTGCACGATGGCACATCTCTTTTTATAAGTAAATTCTTTGTGTTATTATATGTTCTCACAAGTTCCAGGTTCATGTAGGGTCATTATATAATAATGATTATGAAGATCTTCTAATATGTGCTTAATATTATCTTATCTTGAAATGTTTTATTCATATCTTACTTTGATTTTTCTGGCATTTATTTGTTTCTCATATTGCCTTGAATGTGAATATTTGCTTTTTGAAAACATAGTCCTTTATTATACAAGACCTGCAACTGCACCTTGTCCTGCATTTGCACCGCCAATTTCTTTTCCGTATAAAATGTATTATATCAACAATTTATTGGCACATTCTCAAATTCTTATAGTTGCAAATTATAAATGGCTATAGGTTATCAGTGAAGATGTTGTGGTTAAAGATTCTGAAGGGAAAGTAATTGAGTCACAGCTCCTTCCTATTGCTGATGCAAGCATGCGCTTGAGAAATTACCATGTAAAGGCCTACTTAGGCAACACCCCTACCGCAAATCCAAAATATTGGCTTGCATTTCCAGTTTCAGTTCCACCATTTGGCTTCAGCACATACATTATCTCAAACTCCAGGAGGGCAGGTCCGCCCATATGATGTTGTTTCACTTTTGAACTAAATTGTATGTAGGAGTTGGAATGCATTGGAACTCACGTAATTGTCACTCTTTCTGTGCAGGTGGTAATTCAATAAAATCTTCCATTCATACATTTCAGAGCTCTGAAATATCAACTTTTCAAGTTGGTAGCGGAAATCTTCAGCTTAAATTTTCTGCCGATCAAGGAAAAGTTATTTATGGTAATAACAAGAGTTTGGTATGTAATCCAACCATCACTAAATTCTTTCGCTGAAGTTCTTGAATCCTGGTGAATTTTTCTACTTTTAACCATGAAATGTGTAACAACTAGCATTTTTTTTCTTTTGGTAGGAAACAAAAACTATTATAAGAAAGTAACGTAGAGTATCAATAAAAATAACAAGATATTCTTTCAAAGGCTGATGATTGATGAATCACAAGAAAACTATTCCAATTTACTTCTTATAAAAGCGTTTAGACAATGTACATCCAGATGCAAAAAGAACAATGACTTCTAATACATTGTCTAAAAATTCTATACATATTCTAAAAAATATGGCCTTTCCTCTTTAGCCAAATTCTCCATAGAAACACAATTACAATTTTGCACCAAAGAGATATAACTTTCTCCTTGAACTGCTGGGCCAAAAGAGCTTGCACCAGAAAACTCAAGTTAATCTAAGGAAAGCATCAATCTTTACTTATCATCTTCGTTAAAGAAAAGCCCAAGTATTTTTTATCAACTATAGCAGTTCATTTTGTGTATAATATTATGCAAAGACATCGTTCTTAATTTCCAGCCCTCTTCTTGACAAAAAGAAAACAGAGAAAGGGAAGCTACCAGTTTATGTGGCTAGACTTACCCATTTTTTGTCATTGAAGGTTAATGAATTGGTTGAACAATCATACAGTTACTATTCAGGATACGATGGAAGAAAGGACAAAGCTCCTCAGGTAGACCATGTTACTTGAAAATGTTTTTTTTTTTTTTTGGGTTATTTGAATTTTACTTGAAAATAGTTATTTTTTGCCCATAAAAATCTTGTTATATTAATTTGATTTCATTTTCAGAATGCTGGGGCATATATTTTCCGTCCAAATGGGACATTCCCCATAAGGCCCAGTAAACAGGTCTGTTTTCCTACCAAGAATTTGGGTTTTTACTTGGATAGGCATCAATCATAATTCTCATGGAAGAAAAAACTTTTCTTCAAAATTTCAGGCCCCCTTGACAGTTTTGCAAGGTCCTTTGATCAATGAAGTACATCAACAGATAAATCCCTGGTTATATCAGGTAATATGGCCTTGACAAGCCACACCCTCCCACCATCCCACTAAAGGAAGCTCCTTCAATTGTGGAACATTCAAAAGTTAATCTCTTATTTTTGTAAATGATATAAAGCTATTTTTGTATATGAAAATAAAAACTAACTCCGTGTGGCCTTCTTTCCTCATTAAAAGAGATTCACATTTTGATAGATATATATTTTTTAATGAGAACATAAATTTTTTTTCAATTGTTCTTTATATTAGTTGTAAATATTATTTTTTCATGTTTATGATAACAATTAAGTTGTCTTGGGAGACCTCGTTGGTCTTCTCTCCTCTCCCAAGAACTCTTCTAAATTTCTTGCTTCTACGCTTTTGGAACCATGATGTCATATTTTCCTTCCATGATTCTCATACCTAAAGATTTCTGCTTCACCTATTACTAGAGATTGTTCGACCCAAAAAATATAGTCCTAGACTTGTTGAAAAATGTGTTCCCTTTGTAGTTAAAAAAACACCTCTAGGCAGGCGCGGGAGCCCCTGGGTATAGGGAGCAAAGCTCCGATTCCCAGTTATTAAAAAGAAAAAAGAAAAAAAACAAACAGCTCTAAGCAGTCAACAATTAAGCAAGGGAAATGTTTTGAATGAAGAAAGAAAAGGTATTATTTTTCTGGTTTAAATAAATCTAACTACACTCCCTCTGGAAGCAGCATCTAACTTCTACTAGAATGTCCTCCTCCTTTTTCCTTTCAATTTTGCACTTCTGAGTCTTGTATTTCAAAAACTCCATTTTTAACCTAACAAAGACTGTCTGAAGAGCAGGTGATGGGGAAGAAAGAGAGATCCAACGAATTGGGAGAGAAGGAGAGGATGGGAAATTAAGTGAGAACTATTTGGTCCTACTTGAGACTTTAAGATGTGAAAGTAACATACAAGAAAGTGTAGATGTTCTTACTTCAAAAGTTTTTCCGGAATAATTTTTTCGGTCAAGTGTTTTAAGACAACTTGTGAAAAATTCTATATATGAAATCACTATTTCATTGTTGTAGAATTGAAGCTCTGTAAAGCCATCTCATCTAATCTTCCATTCGACTGTCAATTTGTTAGATTGTTCTGCTGGAATGGCTCAAACACTTACGGGGGATTTTCTTGTAAATCCTTTTCTTCCATATTTTTTGTGTTTCCCCTCAGTCTTGCCTTAAAAGGTTAAAATCCCAAGGTCGAATTCTTTGCTTTGCAGATTTTGCTTGGGGTTAACATTTCGATCCGCATGCAGAGACTTTTTTTTTTTTCCCTTTTGTTGGGGTTGCAATGGTGCATTCTTTTCATGAGCACTTCACTTGATCCGGGATTTGTTTGGCTTGAAACAATGAGGTTCTTCTGTTTTTTCCCTTTGTGATAAGGGGCAGATCCTTTGGAGAGCAAGTTTTGTTTGGAGTTTTATGGGGCATTTGGCTGGGAAGGAATAGTAGAACTTTTAGAGGGTTGGGAAGATGTTTGGTCGCTTATTAGGTTTAATGCTTCTCCTTAGGCACTGGTTTCCAAGGAATTTTGTAATTATCCGTTATGCCATATTCTTGAAGCCCTTGGTTGTATGCCTAGTTTTGGCTTGGCTCCTCTTGTTGGGCTATCTTTTTTGTACGTACTTTGTTCTTTCATATTTCTCAATAAAAGTTTTGTTTCCAACCAAAAAGAAAATGAAAAAATAGAAAGGAAAGTTTTGCTTTGGAGCAGAAGTCATATCACTAATAGTTTTGTGCATAAGTCATCTTGTATTTTGATTAATGTTTTCAATTATTTCCATTTTCATATATGCAGGTAACCAGACTTCAAAAGGAAAAAGAGCATGTTGAAGTAGAATTTACTGTAAGCTTACCTATCTCTTTCGTGCCTCTTTTTTTTTCTCCTTCTCAGCTTTCTAACTATCCCCTGGGGAAAATGTAAGTTGGTCGGGCTGATGCCACTGCTAATTTATTTTGACCTTATATTTTTATGTTTGGCTTGTGGTATGTTTGTTTATATATGTATTACTGAAATTTGAAATTTTTCCAATCATAACAAATTCTTTTGGGTAATTAAATTTTCTATATTACTACTTTATGTTTATGGTTTTCTTGGTTCTGTGGGTCGGACATGGTGGTGGAAGAAGGAAGAGGGGGAAATTTGGGGCTGGGGAAATTGAAAACGAGATCTGAATTAAATATGTGTATGGTTTTCTTGGTTAGAGAAAGCAAGTCATATAATTTTAATAATACCTTAGGAAATGAAGTGCGGGTAAAGAGTTTGTACCACTTTCATGCTTGTAGATGATGGTTTCATTTTACTTTTTGTGTAGTGACTTCTGAGAGCCCTCATCCCATACTAAATGGAAGAGGATTTTCCCATAATTCCCCTCATTCTAGGAGTTTGGGATTATATCTTCTTGTTTTTTTTATTTTCCTATTTCTCTTATCAATGTAAATGGTCCTTTGTCAAAAGATTGTATACCTACCTTTTACTTGAATTCTGTTTATTTTTTGGTAAAAATTCATATGTTTCTAGGACTAGTGAGTTAAATTTAACTTTGAAGTTTCAATTTTACTCTATTTAGATAAGTTATAACTTTGTGGTATACCTAGTTTTGGCTCTTGCATTTTAGCCATATCATATTAGGCTACAGCTAAGAGTAACCACGTCTGGTAGTTCCCCATGCTAATGGTTTTGGATGTGGTAGCCTCACTAAGTCTTGCTAAGCTGGTTGGTGAGGATAACGTCAAGTCATCCCCCTCATGTCCTGGGTGACACAAGTGCAACAATGTCCAAGACAAACGATCATGATCCTAGGGTGGGTTAACTCAAAAAACCTGTCTTAGTTTAGGAGGGTGGAAAAATAGCCACTATACTAGAACTTAGAAGCATGTTTTGGAGGGCTAGAACTCAACTCATACTCAACTCCCCCTACCTACCATTACTCGACTCCCCCTACCTACATTAAAGACCGAAGTCTTTGGCCTCTTTATAGATGTTCACTAAGAGTAAATATGAGACTTTGACTCTTTATAGATGCTCAACGGTGACTAAAGAGTTATCCTTTGCTTCTTATTCTTAATAGTTGGAGTCTTTTCTTTTAGTTTTTTTTGTTGGCTCGTTTTGTCATGTGCATTTTGTATGAACTTTATAAAATTATTTCATAAGGTATGAAATAAATATTATCGTTAATGATAATTTAGAAAAATAATATTTTGTTAATTACTACTATTAACTAACAAAAATAATATCAATGTAATTTTTAATTATTCATCTCTTAACTGAACCCAAAAAAATCACTCATTTTCTGTTCTGATTTTTTGGTTTCATTTGAACACGCCTATTTGTTTTCACTATTTATCTAATCTAATTTCTGAAACCCTCCAACTCCCAAAAGAAGCACCCCAACCCTAGTAAATTTATGTATTTATTACAGCTGCTGACTAAATTTGCTTTTCAGGTTGGGCCTATACCTATTGATGATGGAGTTGGCAAAGAAGTAGCAACTCAAATTGCAACTAATATGAAAACCAATAAAACATTTTATACAGATTCCAACGGCAGAGATTTTATCAAAAGGGTATGATGTCAGCTTATTCCTTTTTCACTTATTGCACTTGAGAATAGATGTTATCTTCTTAATATAAGAATGATCATCCACATGGTATTACTTGGATTAATAGTGCCTACTTATTACAGATTTCTGAATTGGTGTATCATTGTGATGATATCCTTGATTGAGTTGTGATATGATCATCCGATTCCTCACTGACTGTGATTTCATCTTTTTATTCATTCTTGCAGATTCGTGACTATAGAGCAGACTGGAACCTGGAAGTGAACCAGCCTGTTGCAGGAAATTATTATCCAGTAAGTGCTTTTATGTACCCTGTGGCCTTTTTGGAGCATTATTCACTGTAACAATTCTATCCATTTTTATAGCATGGGTAAATAGCCTTATTATATGAGCTCAATAGTTATTTATCCTTTAGGATCCCATATATATTTTATAGATACGACCCAAATGAACAGAATATCAATAACTACGAGTGTTTTCTCTCAAACCTCCCAGTTTTTGTTAGACCACATTTTGTAAGAGCGTGAGATCGTTTAGGATTTCTTGAGATGATTAGGATTTCTTGACACAATTAGGATTTTACCTTCCAAGTAGAATAAGGGTTTCAAAGTTTCGGTCATCGCCTTTGGGGTGGGTGGCTAGTTGTTAACACTACCCACCCTGGGAGGAGCATTGCCATCCAAAAAGCAAGCTCATCATTACAAACTGTTGGAATCTGTCAGACATGAGCTTCATGCATTGCCGATGAGCCACCGGTTTTGAATTCCGTTACTAGTACGCTTGTCCTCTTTTTCCTTTTCACTCATATACTTTGTCGATAACACCTGTAATGATGTTCGAAGTAATTCCAATAATATAAAAGATCACAGATCATAAGTCAAATGGTTGAAATTACTATGAATGGATTATAATGGTTCGCATTTACACACAGAGCATTATGAATGACCATGTGACTGATTCACTCATTTTTCTGGTAATAAATTTTGACAATTTTTCTAAGAGAAATCAATACATTACGCACAAAATTGCTAATTTTAAAAGACTAAGAACTTGGTTCAGAAATGTAAATTACCTCAAACATGAAGAATCATTTTATATATTTAGCCTTTATTTTTTTGGAAGTTCTGGTGCCCAAATTCTGTATTAATGTTACTCTGATCCTGAAGTTAAAAGGATTGACCAGTACTTGTCTATATCTCAATTTAAGTTTTCTGTTTGATGTACTACTGACTGATGCAACCTCCTTCCTTCATCCTCCACAAAATTCAGTTTCCTTTTGATGTGCCCATGAGTATGTACATGAGCCAGATAAGGTTAACTACCTGCAGAGAATACAGTGGATTTCACGCTTGTAGATGATTGTGATTTCTAATCTTATTCCTGTTTCTCCTCAGTGACACATTAACATTGCAGCCTATAGTTGTTTAATTAAGTGGATTATACTTTCAGATTAATCTTGGGATCTATACACAAGATGATAAGAAAGAATTTTCACTTTTGGTGGATCGTGCTGTTGGGGGGTCCAGCCTAGTTGATGGGCAATTGGAGTTGATGCTTCACAGGTGCATAGTTATATTTCCAAAGAAATAGTTGTTCCCTTTTGCTCCTATTTACACGTGCTAAGAGCTGCCGGAGGTTTTCCTATGTAATTTATATTTTACTTGGTTGATATAGTTTCAACTTACAACATAGCTAATTGATAGTGGGAAATTCTTTCTTTATGCAAAAATTATTTGTTGGACCTAATTTAGATTCTTTTAAACATTCAGGAGGCTACTACTAGATGATTCCAGAGGTGTTGAAGAGGCTTTAAATGAAACAGTTTGTGTCAATGACGATTGCAGAGGACTGACCGTAAGAACTTGCACCTAACTCTTTAAAATTTTGGCACCTAGACCATTTTTTCTTTATCCTATATCATTGAATTGAATCTGAGGTTGAGGTCTGTAGTTGATGTATGGCTCAACTTTAAATTTGCTTGCCCCATATATCGTCTAATTGAAAATGGTAGCTTAGCTTATTTGAGTCATTGGAATTAATGTGGTTGATCAGGCTGATTAAATTTTTGCGATAATCGAACTATTTAATTGCTTCTTACAGTTTTTTTTTTTTTTAAGGGAATAAATTGCATAAGATATTCATATTCTCACCAAATTCATATTTTTGCTT
Organism: Momordica charantia; assembly: GCF_013281855.1. Classification (NCBI taxonomy): domain Eukaryota; kingdom Viridiplantae; phylum Streptophyta; class Magnoliopsida; order Cucurbitales; family Cucurbitaceae; genus Momordica; species Momordica charantia. Next base: position 21,995,752 of record NW_028275162.1, on the reverse strand, counting down.
TAATCTTGTCTGTAAAACGTTTGGTTTCTTTGATGGACCTTTTTACTCAGATTTTGATGACGTCATTAAATTTTTATGATTTTTCCTTGTAATGGTGATAGATTACCGTGTACTTCTTTTTATTTCCTATCCCGTCCCTTCAACTGATGCAGAGGATTTTGGATTAAGCCAAGTTCATGGCCAGCAAGGGACAAACCTCCCAAGACTGAAGGCTATAAAAAAGTGGACCTAATTAATCAATTCTAAAATGTTGATTGACAAGTTAAAAAAATAATTAACTCGAAACTAACAACTTGATTAAATTAATTAGGTAACTCATAACAAACTAATATACTTGTTCTTTTTCTCACATTACTCGGTATCTCTCCATGTCATATCTTCTTCTTTTATTCATTTTGTCTTTGTTTTGTCCACTCTGCTTTGTTGTCGTGCTCCACTTTTAGCATTTACATTTTACATTATGCTATGCAGATTCAAGGAAGATTATATTATAGAATTGACCCGTTAGGAGAGGGTGCAAAATGGCGTCGTTCTTTTGGTCAGGAGATTTTTTCTCCACTTCTCCTGGCCTTTGCTGAACAGGTGAATATTGGAGGAAGGGAAAAGGAGAAGTTATAACATTATTAGATTATCCTTACATGGCAATTAACCTGCAGGATGGAGATGAATGGGCAAAATCTCATAAACTTACTTTTTCCGGAATTGATTCCACGTACAGTTTACCGAAAAATGTTGCTGTTATAACTTTACAGGTAATTACGACTTTTTGCTTGGTTTAGTCTCTTGCTTCTCTTGCTGCATCGTTAACTTGTAGGACTGCTGAACTTCAACACCCATCTTCAGAAACGTTTCTTCAGTTTCCTGGAATTCAACTTGTTGCTTTCATTCTTTTTCCATCTAAAATTGATTTGATTATTGCTCTAATTTTGTACAGGAACTTCATAAGGGAAACATTCTGCTTCGATTGGCTCATTTGTATGAGGTGCTAATCTATCATGCACAGCAAGTAGTTTCGCTTTTTAGTGGTTAAATACTGGCTATAAGTTTTGCTTGAGCGACTTTATTATAAACTTGATTGGCTATATTTTTCCTGTTCCCTTCCAAAGGACATGCAAATAATATTTTGTATATTAATAATTCTCAATGGCTCTAGTTCCTCTTGATTTTCTGGATGAAATTTTAGAAATAAAATGGTTGGGGCAGAAACTGGGAAAATAGTTTTTCAGTTATAGTTCTTCTCTCCCATCCTTCCCAACTTAGCCAGTGGTAAAACCTTTGCATCTAGATTATGATATTGGGTTTACAAAAATTACACTCCAACTTGGAATTTTATTTATACTTTCGACAGTATCCTATGCCACTCTTATGAGAAAGAATGTCGGTACTCGCAATTCCTAGCTTTTTTATTTGTTATTTGGTCTGCAGAGTTTAAGAACACCTTCTGTATGTTTCGGTCGTCGTTAAAAGTACTAATATAACTCTGTTTGTTTCTGTTGGCTTATGAAAATGGCAAAGACTGGAGAGGAAAAGGAATATTCTGTGATGGCAAGAGTAGAACTAAAGAAGCTATTTCCAGGAAAGGAGGTATTGAATTATGAATAGACAGTGTAGAAACTAGTTGCTGCTGCCTCTTTCTCTTGGATTAATCATTTTATTTGGCTCATTTCAGATGAATAAGATAACAGAAATGAACTTGTCTGCAAATCAAAAAAGGACAGATATGGAGAAGAAAAGAAAGGTTTGGAAGGTAGAAAATGGTGGCTCGAATGAAGAATCTAAAGTTAAGAGAGGAGGAGCTGTAGATCCTAGAAAGTTAGTGGTGGAACTCTCTCCCATGGAAATCCGAACCTTTATCATTGAGTTGGAGGATGAGAAGCTCAACCGCAAACTGCTTTTTGATGCCTAACATTTTCAAGTAACTTCTCTCTCTGGTCTCCTTTTGAGTTCTTGTTTTTCATTTTCTGATAACCTTCTTTGTATGCGAGACCTCAATTTTATCACCAGGGAATGTGGAATTGCAAGTTTAGGAAGTTCCTGTGCATTCCAGTCTTCTATTTTAGAGTTTATTTGATAAATATGTTCGGGGTTTTATCAATATTTCTACGTGTCCATGAATTCAATGTCAAATGCAAGAAGTGAATCGACAAGATGTAAGAAAATATCATTAATATAGATATAATATTATTAATAATAAGAACGGTGAAATGTTGATTAGTTAAATGAATAAAATTAGTGGTGTAGACGAGAAATTTTTTTTTTTTTTTATTCTGTTATTTTTAATGTCATTCTAATTTCTGTTTTCCAATAAGCGCTTTTTTAAAATTAAATTTTTATATTTTGTATGAACACATTAAAATCTTTCACATGGATCTTTTTATTATTTAATTTCTTATTTATTATACTGTAATTTTCATTTTTTTCCAATAATTACGAAAAACGTGAATGGCCACTAGCAGTAGTAAGGCACTGTATTACAAGGATGCACACAAATCGATTGGTGTCATTTATAGTGCAAATCGATGCCAAAAACTGAATGCTTATTAGGCAATTTTCTATTTGTTTCGTAAATCAAACTGTGTAATGACTGAAAACTACTTGGGAGAAGATCCAATTTTAAAAATAATACCATCTCCTCTCCATTAGAAAAAATGGAAAATAACAAAATACAATGAGTCGATCAGTGTTAATGATGTTGGCTGTTATGGAAAATGACAGATTACAATGAGTGGATCAGTGTTAATTACGTGACGGTTTGTACTAGCCAACCCTAGCCACCAATGTACGAGAGTTGTAACAATTAACCTATTGCTACTTTTACTATTTAATCTAAAAAATATTGAAGACAAATTTGAAAAATAGTAATGATGTCTCCTTTTAAAACCTTTATTTAAGTGGTAATTAACGTGATTGCCATGCAAATTTAGAATATGTACATTATTGTTTTAAGGTTTAAATCTTTCACTTTTAGCTTCTAATTTTACATTTGATCCACATACTTCTAAAATGTATGTTTTGGTATATGTAATATTAAAAAGTGACCACTTAATTTTTATTTATAAAATTGTAAGGCAATTGTATACCCAATGAAACTCTTTAATACAAAATTAATAACTATATTTTATTTGCACCAAAACAGACATTTTTAAAAATATAGGAACAAAAATAAAATCCAGACACCAAAATGGATCAAAGTCAACCAAAATGATATTTAGACATTTTTTTAATTAAAATTGAAGCTTAGCCTCCCTCTTCAAGAAGAAAAGCTCCATACAGCCTTTAGCCTGGTAAAACATTGCTCGTTGCTAGGTCATTGCCACTGTATCTTTGCCTTGGCCAAATATGGCTTGTTCTTTGTCAGACCTAGAACAAGGAGCGCTTCCTCATTCCAAATATGGATAACGGTTCCCTTGCGAGGGCAAGGGCGGGCAAATAGTGAGGAGACAAGCAACTGACTACATACATCAACATCGACGGAGGGGAGAAAATGAGGAGAGAGGAAGAGAAGATGAGAAGAGAAGAGATCAAATACAATTATTAGACCAGGAGTGGGGGATTCAAATTAACTCATGAAAACGAGCTAATCAAATTAATATGAGAAAGCTAATCAAATTAATATGAAATAATAGCAACACCTTAAGTTTAGTCAACTATTGATTAAAAAAAAAGCTCAATAATCATTGACCCCTACTCCAAATTTCATAGACCAAAAGTGCTAAAAATAAATTTTTTTAATTTCAACTCAATGCCCACACCTAACCATATAAACACCAACCACCCACGAAATTGCTCAACATAATCCCAAAAACTAACAGTCTAGCCTAAGAGATTCCAAACCTAGCCACAAATCTCAACAAAAGTAGCAACTTAACTCACATTCTATTAATTTAACCACTTATTCTAGATAATAAAATTTAAACTTTTAAAATTACATCAAACTTAGATGCAAAGAAAAAAAGTTTGTTCCCCACAAAAGGACCACTCAGCCTTACAATAATGAAATCAAAGAAAACAAAAAGCAGCAGGATAGTAAATAAATTCCTTGGATAATCATTATAGCTTCCCCCTACTAACCAAAGACAATTCACAGCAGTTCCATTTTATTTTTCTAATCTGAAACGTTTGACATTATAGGAACTAACATTTTCAAATGTCAAAAGTATTCAAAATACAGCTTAGTAACCTTGTTTTATCCAATTTATGAACTTCGTTACTTAATCCTTAAAATTCCTATGAATTTCCATTGACATTGTCAAATTTCTTAACCTAGGATCTCCTCAAACATTATCTATCTGATATGCGAAAGAAAACCGCAACAAACATGAGCAAAATATCTATTAAAATACCCATTGAAGTGTGTAGATGTTCTCAATGGAAGAAAAAAAAAAGAATCAACAACAAGAAAGGAAGATATTATATTTGATTTTCTAAACTGTTATGTATTTCGTTTCGAACAAATGATACAGCAAAATTCAGCCAAAATTCCAAAATTTAAGAAAAGCAGAGAAATCTATCTATGATACTGAAAACATGGAGGATAAAAAGCTCAAAATGGACTTAGCACAGAAGCGACGAACCTATTTCTTGATGAAATCGTCAGGAACAACCTTAAGGAGTTTCTTCTGCTTAGACTTGGCAATCTTCTTGAGTGTCTTGGGATTAGTTATCTTCTGTAGCTTAGTTCCAGATCTCAAGATGTTCTCCTTCTTCTTCTTCTCCCTCTCCTCTCTCTTCTTTCTCTTCTCCACCTTGTTTAACCTAATCTGCTCCTTCAATTCCTCCTTGCGCTCCCTAAACGCCGCCTTAATCATCTTCTGCTTCTCCCTCTCCTCGAACGTAGTGCCTTTCCGGCTCACCTGCATGGCAGACGCCCTGTGCTTCCTCGGCTGCTTCCACTTCCGTCCCGAGACCTTTCCGGCGATAACGCCGTCGTAGGTAGGATTTCCGAATGTCGGTTTGTCGGGATTTTCCGACGAAGGAATCGCGGATCGCTTGGCCGGCGGCGGAAAGGATTCGTCGATCTCCATGGAGGCGTCGGCATTTTCAGAGTCGTTGATGTTGAGGCTGTTCTGAGCTTCTTCCCGTTCCCGTTTTCGCTTGTAGGTTTTTCCCCCGAATCCCTCGTCCAGGCACCGGAAGTCGATGGTGCACGCCATTGGAGAGATTTGAGAATTAGGGTTTCTGGTGGCGAAAATTAGGGCTTGAGAGTCATAAGAGTTTCCTTGAAGGCGCTATACATAATGGGCTGAAATCATTGGGCTCGCTTCAAAAATGGAAGAATACGGCCTTTTATCACAGATGTTGTGATGATAATATTATTAATTAGGAAAATATTTATTGATTCTTAAATTGATTTAAATATTTGTACTTCCAATTTTTGTTCAAGTCCACCGACAAGATTTATGTGATGGAACGATTGTGCGATAGTTTTTTTACCTACAAACAAGTCACTCTAAATCGGATTATCGATAGTACAATGAGACTATTCGTTAACTAGTGCTCATGTTTTCGAGAAAATTATTTTTAGAAAGCATGGTCGAAGAAAAGATTTTGGGAGATGTAGAAAGCATGTTTAAGGCTCAAAACAATATAAGATAAACTTTTTTTTTTTTTGAAAACTATAAACAATAGTTTTTGTAGCATATAATTCAATGTATGGAAGATGGTATATCTTCAAAAGGTCTATTTTGGACTTTTATTTTTTTCCACGTTAGAAAGGTTTCTTTAATCTCTTTATATATTTTTAAAGTAATTGTGTTTATCGTAATTTTGGTTCTTGTATTTTGGAAAATTCTCTGAAAAAACCTTTTAAAAATATAATAATTAAAATGAACAAAAGTTGAGTGTACGTTGCCCATCCATGGGTATACCATGAAGTTACAAAGGTTGTACCTGTAAATCAACCTCCTACGGCAAAATAGGCACAAGGAAAGAGCAATAGACCGGACCAACCTACAAAAACGAAACGGTCCCTCTGTAACCAGTCATCCATAATATCGAATAAATCATTTCCGTCTAAATCAAAATAAAATTTTAAAAAATATAGGTACCATAAAAAGTTGAAACCGAAATGAAAATAGTGTCTAAATACTTTTAAATACTAGTGTATCACCACGTGCAAATGTCCGTAATATTTTTTTTATTAAGTAATAAAAATATCACTATTTATTAGAAAAATATATCGAAAGTAACAAATTTTAAAAAAGTGTTTACAAATTGATAGAATTATATAACTCAATTTTGCTGGTAAAATAAAGTTGGAAGAAAATCCTATATTTTAGAAAAAGTATAAATTTTTGAAATTTAAACTAAATTAAAGCTCTCTTTTTATTTTTAATTGGTTAAATGCATATTTTTACTCTTTCAAGGAGTGATCTCGAGACTCACCCTTGATACATTCAAGTTAACCCCAGCCTGCATTTAAAAAATCAATCCCCTCTATTTGATTTTTCTTCTCCTTATTATATATTAATGTTATTTTGTGTTACAAGGTAACCTCAGCACGGTGTCTTGTCACTTGGTCTTTTATCCCTCTCCTCCCCATGATCTAAAAACCAGTTGAATGTCAATACCTACATTTATATCGATATGAAAGAGAAAGCATACTAAATAAGTCGATATTATTATAACTGTCAGTTTATATGTGAGACAATCTCTCGTATTTAGGATTCATTTTATTACCTCTCTCTTGTTGTTTGAGTTAAAAGTCAATCGAATATCTATATCTATATGGATATGAACAAACTTGTGTATGTATGTATATGTGACATTAAATAGAAAAAGAAAACAATTAAAAAATCATATCACCACGATCTTCTTCTACCCCGCCATATTTTTATGATTGAAAGCTTATATGTGTGGGACAACCATCGTAGCAGTGTAAATTTTACACGCAAGTGTGTTTTCTCTCGAGTAAGATTGCATGTGACTAATAATCAACATTATCATAAATTAGGATGGTTTGTGTCCAACTAGGGCCCTTTTATAATCGTTTTGTTTTTGGTTTTTTGTTTTGGATTTTTGAAAAACCAAGTTTTTTTTGATAACCAATTTAATTTTCTATTTCATATATTTATAACAATGTTTTTTTTTTTTACTAATTCTAAGTGAATTTTAAAATAAAATAGGGTTTAAACATGTATTTCTCTTTTTCCAAGCTGGTTTTCCTTCCCATGCTGAACTTTTTTTTTAATATTGGACATATTTCTCTCTGACAAATTTATTTTTCATTCTAATTTTTTTTTTCTAAATTCCTCCCTTTAAAAAATTTATCTTTCCCTCTCTAAAATTTTCATCTCTTATGTACTATTATTTATCTTTCCATCAAAAAATTTCTATCTCTATCTAAAATATCATTATCATTTTTCTTTTTAATATTGTCCCAAACTTTTTTACTTTTCAAATTTTACCTTTTATAACTTTTATTTATCTTTCTAATATATTTTTCTGGAGCAAAATATATCTCAAATTTTGTTGAAGACGTTAAACCCAATATATACAATGAGCTGAAAGCATTAGGCTCGCTTCAAAAATAGAAGAATTCGGGTTTTTTCCCCATTTTTTCGGGGTACACTGTCATATTAATTCAAAACTATCCTAAAATTACAGTAATGTCCAACATAATTATTTTGAGGATAGTTTTGTGGTAATTCTTCTTCTTTTCCCCCCCCCTCTCTCTCTCTCTCTCTCTCTCTCTCTCTCTCTCTCTCAATTACTTCAAAATTATTATTAGGATTGAATATTTCTTAAAATTACTTCTTCTTGTATTTTTATTTTTTTGAATTTTTACATATTCTAGATTTTTTCGTTTATATTTTTCAATTTTACATTTGATTTAGAATTTTTTAATTTAAGATTTTTTTTATAACTTTTCTGGACCTTTATGTAATTTTAGATTTTATTTACACGTTATTTTATCTATGGCCAACATTTTCCAATAATTTTTACCAACTTTTTTTCTTACGTGCATTTTTCCCTTTTGCAACAAAGTGCCGTCAAAGATGTTGGGTTCCTTGTATCTGTCGAATATCTCCTTTTTTTCTTTTTTGTTCATTTTTCAATTCTATATTTGATTTGATTTTTTTTTTTATGTTTTTCTTTTAATATTGAATTTGCATACTATTACATGATTTTTTTTCAACCTTACCTGTGATTTTAGATCTTTTTTTTTTTAATTTAAGATATTTTGATCAAGTTAGTACGTAAAGTATAAATTTTATTGCGTTTCAAAAATGGAAGAAGATGAACTTTTATCATGAATATTGTGATAATAATATTATTAATTAGTAAAATATTTATTTATCCTTAAATTGATTTAAGTTTTCTAGAAAGCATGTTGTGGGCCGAAAACAAATATAACAATAGCTTTACAACATATCATTCAAGATATGGAGGATGATATACCTCTAAAATGTCTATTTTAGTCATTTATTTTTTTGCCACTTTAAAAATGTTCCTTTGGTCTCTATTTTTAAAAAGTACTTGTGTTTGCCATAATTTTGGTTCTAGTATTTTGAAAAATTATCTTTCTTATCTCGTTTTTTAATCATGATTTTAACTGTGATCAAAATATTCACTTTTTAAAAGTACGAGACAAAAACAAATATTTTAGAAATTAGAAATATATGAATAAAAGTTGAGCGTACATAAATCAAAATCAACTTTTTAAAAATTATAGGTACTAAAACGAGCTGGAACCTCAAGTAAGGCCAAAATACTGTTTAAAATATTTCTAAATATTTAGAAATCTTATACTGTTTTATGATTCTTCTTCTTCCTTTTTCATTTTCCCCCTAGTTTATATTTATTTTTTACGTACTTTTTTTTATCGTAAAATTATTTACATATATATTTTTTTTAATTTTCGTTTTTTTTTTCCGCCTAACCAAACATTTTGAAAATCTTGAACTTTTATTTGTAATGGGTTAAATGCATTTTTTTTTTCAACAAGTGATCTAATGCACCATTAATACATTCAAGTTTAACCCCAGCCTACATCTAAAAGTTAAATCCCTATTTTTTTATTTTTCTTATCCTCGTTATAAATTAATGTTATTTTGTGTACTTATAATGTAACGTCGTCACGGTGTCTCTGTCACTTGGTCCCTTATTTCCCTCTCCTTCATCGTGATTTTAAAATTAATAATTGAACATCTAGATCTACATCTATATTGATATGATGGAGAAAATATATTAAAGTGGCCAATATTATTATGATTGAAAGTTTATATGTGAGACAAAAATTGTACTAGTCTAAATTATACACTCAAATGTCTCTCATCTCTCATAAATTTGCATGTGACCCATAATAATCAACGTTGTCATAAATTAGGATGGTTTGTGTCCGTCCAGGTCCCGTTTTTTATTTTTAAAAAATAAACTTATTTTATAACTAATTAAATTTTTTGTTTAGATAAGGTTTAAATACATATTTCTCTCTCTGAAAAGCTCATTTTTCTTAAATAAGGTTTAAAAACATATTTCTCTCTGTAAAACTAAGTATTTGATCTTCGAATGCTTAATTCTTTTTAATCTTTGACATATTTGTCTGTAACAAAATTCTTTTTCATTCTTTTTTTCTCCTAAATTTATCTCTTTAAAAAATTGATTTTTCTCCCCCTAAAATTTACTTCTCTAGGCTATTTGCTATTATTTCTTTGTCTCTCTAAAATTCTCATTTCTCTTGGCTACCTTCATGTGCAAGCCAGCCAAATTTTTCTTTCAAAATCACCTTTTATCACATCTTTATCTGTTCTAGATTCTCGATTTTAAAAATAATTCAATTCATTTTCCCTCTCTTTCTTTTAAATTATTTCAAAATTATTATTAGGTTTTTTTCCTTCAATTTTTACATAATCTAGATTTTTTCGTTCATATTTTTCAATTTTAGATTTGATTTAGATTTTTTATTTAAAATTTGTTTTTTAAATTTGGGACCTTATATGTAATTTGAAAATTTTTTTAAATATAAGATTTGTTCTTTGGATTTTTAATTTGAATTTATAATTCAATACGTGTATCATGCAATTTTTTTTTAAAATAGTTTGGTCATGGTGCACTGATTTTTGAATTTTTTTTAAAAAACAAATGACACAAATAATGTAGATTTGAAAGTATTTTTAAGAGTAGGGTAGTGAAATCGCAGCCATTGGATGTGATTTCAGGTAAATCGCATTTAATGACTGCAATTTTAGGCAAAATAGTTGTTTGCAAGCCGAAATCGCAGTCAATGACCGCAATTTGTGAAAGTCGCAGTCATTGGCCGCAACTTCGGTGTGACATGGCTATAAGGATGCCACGTGTTGGGATGAAAATTGGATACATTTGCTGCGAGTTATATATGGTATATATATTATTTTGTCATTTGTTTTAAATAGTAAGAATTGTGCAGTATTGATAATAATGATTGTTATTAACCCTCTATTCATGAGTTAGAGTTTGAATCTCTGCTCTCCAGTGTTCTCTTTTTACTTTCTTTTAAGTTTTTTTTTTGCTCTCAATTCCTCTTTTATCCTTTTCTATTTCGTTCTCTCTTTTAACTTTTGTTTTAACCTTTTTTTTCAATTTCTCTTTTAATTTTTTCAATCAATCTCTTTTAATCTTTTCTATTTGGTTTTTTCTTTTAACTCTTTTTTTTGGTCCAATTTGTACTCCTACTCCACGTTTTTTACATTTTTCTATTCCAATTTCTCTTTTAACCTTTTTTTTATTTCATTTTCGCCGTTAACTTCTTTTTATTTTCAATTTTTACTCTTCCAACGTTTTTTAACTTTTTTTTCTTCAATTTCTCTTTTAACCTTCTTTTAAAAATTTAATTTTCTCTTTTTACCTTTTTTTTTACTTTTTTTTATTTCATTTTCTCTTTTAACTTCATGCTATTTTCAATTGTATTGTATGTTGCCGTTACGTACATGTGATTCTTTTTATATAAATTATTGTAATGTTTAATATGATCTAAGATTTATTGAAAAAATATGTTCTAGACGAATGTATACTTTTACTTATAATAAATAAATTGTATTTTATAGGTTTAATAAATAAAAAACTATATAGAAAATAGAAAATAAATAAAATACTAATAAAATAAAATATTTTATTCGTAAAATAAATAAAAAACTACATAAATAAATATATAAATATTTTAAATGAAAATCATGTTCATTGTAGGCGACTTTCCATAAATAGAAATTGCGTACAATGTACGCGATTTCCTTGCTGATTCGTTATTCGAGGTTCACCTCAACTATGTCATGTTGGCACCTAAATCGCATTTATTGTATGCGATTATTGACTTTGACTAGCACCTAACCTATTTTTGTCAATAGTTTGAATGTATAACTTAATTTTGTAATTTTTTATTTATACCACATTTATTTTGTTATTACTTTTAAATATACATTATTTTTGTAATTTATTTTTTAAATTACATTATTCTAGTTTATTTTCTACAATCATATTATATAATTACACAATGATATAAAATAACTTATTTACTATATTATTTCATACTAACTAATTTTTAAGTTTCCAATTTACAATGTATCGTCTCTCTATTTTATGTTATTTAGTATCATATTATACATTCATTTTTTCTTTACCTCATTCTTTTACATACATTGATTTATATACAACATTTCTATTTCATATTTACTTGCACATACTGGTTTAGACTTTAGATACAATGTACATATTGATTCTTTTATCAATCGTCGTTATATACGCCCGCCGTATATTGTTCGCTTTTCTTGATTTGCACGTTCTTTTTTCTACTGCCACCATTTTCCAATAATTTTACTAACTTTTTTCCTTCTGTGATTTTTCCCTTTTGCAACAAAGTGCCCTAAAGATGTTGGGTTCTTTGTATCTGTCAAATCTCTCCTCGTTTTTTTTTTCTTTTTTGGGTTCATTTTTCAATTCTATATTTGATTTGATCTTTTTTTTTTTATGTTTTCTTTTAATATTGAATTTGCATATTCTTACATGATTTTTTTCCAACCTTACCTGTGATTTTAGTTTTTTTTTAATTTAAAATTATTTTAGTACGACATGCGAGATGAGTGATCAAACTTATAATCTCTTGTTTGGTAATATATGTCAATTACTGCTAAACTTTACTCGTTTAGGTTAATTAAGACTTTTGAAGCTAATTATATATATATATATATTTTTTTTTCTGTTACGTTTGGTTTAATACATTTTTTTCACTATAATAATTATATGTTACGTCCCAAGAAAATTATTATTTACTAATTTTCTTAGGAACTTGGCACAATAAGTTTAATTTAAATTGTTATTTGACATTTAAGTTTATTCAGATCTTACTTTTTTATTTTTTTGAAACGATAATTCAGATCTTACTTGAACCATAGGGAGACTATTTTCTAATTTTGTTAGACTTATTGGATAGTCAATTATTGATTGTTACAATAAGACAACGTAATCCTCTACTCATGCATATGCATGGTATATGCTTTTTCTCATTTATTTTTACTAGTTCACATTTAGAATATTTGGATCTTTTTTTTTTCTTTATTTTTTGGCCTGGCATAACATTTTGACCATTTTTAACGGATTAAATGCATTTTTTTACTCTTTCAAAAAGTGATCTGCCTAGATACATTAAAGTGCAGTCATTTCCTATTTTCAAAAGGGAAGTATAATTCAATTGGTTAAGGTATCTATCGTCAATCAAAAAACTGTGAATTTGAATTTTCCATCCCCACATGTTGTATTAAAAAATAAAAAAAGAAGATGAATTTCAATCCCCTTTATTTAACTTTTCTTCTTCTAGGTAGAAATTAATGTTATTTGTCTTATAAGCAATGTCATCACGGTCTCATTGTCACTTGACCCCCTATTCCCCTCTTTTGTTCTTCATGACCTAAAATCAATCAATACGGTATCAATAAATGAAAGCGAGAGTATACAAATCCAATTATTGAGGGAAGTTACATAATAGAGCGAAGGCTTGTGAAACAGACTCGAAAACTAGTGTGAGTTAAATACTCGAGTGCTCTCTACTCTTTCAAGTTTGCATGTGAGTGATAATTAATATTGTCAACCGAATGTTGGTTAAAACAGATTCATTGAATTTGAAAAAAATATAGTAACAATTTTAGTTCATAAATTTGATTGTTTGTGTCTATTTAGTCTTTTAATATTAAATACAAAAAAATATTTGAGTTTTATTTACTTTTATTATAATAAGTAATTGTCATGAACATCGTTACTAAAATATTGAGTTGGTGGGATGCAGTAATTATTTGGAGTGAATCAACAAAATATAGATATCCGATCGAAACAAGGTACCTAAACCAGTTAAGTTAGAATTAGGTTTACAACTAAATTCATATTTTATGTACTATAAAACATTTATATTTGATCTTATCTATTTTTTTTAATTAAATCTCCCATTTTCTTACCGGTCATAATCTTAGTTAATCATACTTAATTTGTCCTTAATTTTTGTGAGGATTTATTTTACACAAATATTATATATTATTGCAATATTGTATTTTAGTACTTTAAATCGTCATGTGGGGGTGTTTAGTTTGATGTATCTTTTTCAGTTTTGACTAAGTGGATGAAATAAAATGTTCTATTCAGCTACTCTGGCATGGGAGGTTAAATTCTTTTGAATGTATGATCAAGATTTTAAATATTGATGTCGATAGAAATATCGATGTCTCAATTTTATGAAAATATCGATGAAATGTCGATGTCGATGGATATTTATGTAAAAGTTAGAAAAATTAAAAACAAAAACATAAAAATATTTAAATTAACAAATAAATATTTTTCTATTTCTAAATTAGTTAAAAATAATTAATATTAATATTATGTATATATTGTTGATATTTTGTCGATTTTCTTTTGCGATGGAAATGTCGATTTACCCCTCCTGTCAATATGGAATCCACACCGTGTACGTTGAACCATAAAATTAATTATATATATGGATTTTTTGGATTTTTATTGTGCCAACAGACAGGATTGAAATATTAAGTACTATTCATCCACTGATTACTGAACAGCGGTTTTGCGGCCAACGGAGTACGAAAAAGAAAAAACGACACATGCCTGTGTCGTTTCGAATGGACCATATTAATTACGAACCAAACCCACCTGCGCAAATGCTATTCTAACTGTACTTTGAATAATATTTTCGTGACAGGACCCGTATCCACCGTTGATTTTAGGGCAGTTAAAGCGTAGGTTTTAACGAACGGTGTTAAAAAGGCGGCAGTCAGTAATGGGTGATCACAGTCATATCCTTTATGTCCATTCAACAGAAACGGAAAATTTTATTTAACGAGGTTGCCCCCGGCCCGGCCCCTACTAATAATACTGCAACTTCTGCTTCTTTTAAAAGAAAAAAAAAGGTGCTCCTTTGGTTGGCGTGTAAAGAACCGAACCGGCCCCAACTCGAAAAACGGCAGACTTGAGATATCAAGGGCACAAATGTATATAAAGATAATAGAAAAATATCAATTTTATACTCGAACTTGACTATGTGTATCGATTTTCAACTCATAGTTGAATAATATTATAATTTTAACATTCAACTTTAAAATGTGTCACACAATTTACCATTTGATAGTTTTCATTTGAATAATTGTTTACAAAAATAATCTCATGTTTGGAATGAATTAGAAAATATATATGTTTTGGTATAAAAACAATTGATAGAATTTAGACAAAATTGACATTACAGGTGTTATACGTTTGAAAGTTTTGGTCGAGTTGTTTAATATTAGATTTTGTGAACTAATCAAATTTGATTTTTTTTTTTTTAATTAGTAAGTTTTTGTAGATTTTAAAATGTAATGGATGAACTAACATAAATTTAATAGAGATAAAAATTATAACATTTATCTAAGTTTAGAGTTATGAACTTAAATTTATTAAAAGAAATACATTCCAGGAAAAAAAATTAAAATTAGTTTTTTAAATGAAAAAAGTAGACATATTTTATATAAAAAAATTATTTAAAAGAATTAGGAATTATTTTGTAGAACTAAATAAATTTATTATTATTATTTTTTTAAGAATTGGACCTATTCTGGATAAAAAATATTAAAAAATGAAAAAAAAAGGTTAACAAATAACAAGGCAGAAGGAGACACGAGGCATGGTTAAGTCAAGAGAGGGAAAAAAAAAAAAAAACAAACAAACGTGCTGCCCTGAATTCGACCTTGTAAAAATAATATATTAAAAAAGGGGAGCAAAATTAAACGCCAGGGTGGGGGCACATTTTTCTACTGAATTATATTTATTTAAAATTAAGGGTATGGTCCCTTCGTGGATCCGTGCATGGCTCGAAACCATTGGCACCGTATATTTTCGAGTCAAAACTGATTAACTTCGGGTCAATTTGGATTTGTTCAAAAACCGACTCCAATCGACAAATTTGCATGCTTAACTTTTTTGACTTCTGAAGAAATTTTAGTCTTGAATCTCGAAGAAATTAGTATGGGTAAATTATTGTTAACTATGTTAATATAAATCTATTATTAAATAATAATTTACAACTTTATATGATTTAAATTATACACTGTTATGTTTACGATAAATTATTCCACAAAATATTAGGAAAAGCAATTATATTGTAGAAACAAAGGGAATGATACATTTGATATTTTTATTTATTTAGTGAAAAAACTGAACTCAAAATGTGCTATCTACAAATTAGAGAATTAGAAAATTATTTTATATAAGTCATTAAATAATCAATTTTACTAAGCACTTCCATCAATTAAAGTTATCTCATAATTACTTTTAATTATTGCAAAAGTAATCACACTCTTAATCAGTTAAAAGGTGTAAATTCTCGCCCAACATTTATTGAATACAAAATGACCAAATTTATAATTTACTATAAAAAAAATAAAGATAATACTTGAGTGATGATTAAACTCGTCTTTTGTTCACCATCATTAAAATTTTGACAAATAAGAGAAGTAATCACACTCTAAAATGCAAATAAGTTAAAGGTCTAAATTCTGCCGAGCATTTAGTCAATACAAAAGGCAGACCAAATTTATACTTGAGTGATGATTAAACCTATTTATTGTTGACCGCCGTTAAATTAGTTTGGACGAACAAGAGAGATAAACATTATATATATATTATGGAGTTGCAAGTAGGGATGTTACGGGGTGAGATGAAATGAAGAAGGCTTGTCGGGGATGCCCTCCATCCCCGTGGAAAACTTGTGGGGATTGAGTTCCCTGTAGATAATTTTTCCTCATTCATTTTTTATTTTAAAAACTATTTATCAATTAAATAAATTTAAAAAATTATTATTTCTTATTCAATTTCCCCATACAAAAATTAATTTATATGGTTTAATCATTACATATTTATATATTAAAAAAAGGTGTAGCAGGACGATAAATAGGAAACAAGAAACTCACTTCTTGTCTCCATCCCTTTTTAGGATAATTAATAGCAAAATGACACCTCCCAATCGTGTAGCAAGTGAAAATGCCATAAAAATTCAGAGGTAGCAAGGACGAGCACCTTGTTCTCTACTTTAACACTAGACTTGAAAAGAGTCGATTGCTGTTTGGAAATTCGAGTCAGTAGATCTTTTATAAGAAATACATGAAAGTAGCAGTGGACCGTCTACTATCAATGGACAATCCGTCCAATCGACATCGAGAAATACAAAGAAAGTTTGAGTATTGGAGAAAATTGTTTCCTCATCCATTTAAGCGGTCCGTAGAAAAAATGGACATCTCTAGACAGCGAGCTGTAGCGAGCACCAGCCACTAGTTAATTTCCCAAACCAAGTGGAATAGTTTAGGGGGAAAATAAAAGAAAGAACGAAAGAAAGTAGGATTTGAACCAATTATTAATTCTAAAAATTGTAAAATGACTTTTTTAGGCTTGAAGATTTTGGCAATCTATGACCTGTTTTTCAAAGTGTGGACAAACAAGCGTATGAGAAAAATGTTGACGGGACGCCGCCCAGTGGCTGCTCGGGTATATTTGCTGCCTTTGTGCTCTTCTCTACCGCATCGCTTTCTGGTTTCTGCGTCCTCGCATTCCCTTCAGGAGCCGGAGCCGTAACCCCGAGAACTCCGAGCATTTTCTGAGGGAATACGACTAAGATTTGCTTTCTGCAGCTCCTCATTTCCCCGGAGCTCGGTGTTCCAGGTATTGTTCCTAATCTTTGGTTTTTGAGTAGTAGGTTCAGAAATTTTGGTTGTTCTTGAGAAGCATGGAGCGATTTGTTTCGTTTTTTGTGAAATAAGTTTTGTTTCATTATCTCCGATGGCGTAAACAGAGTTAAAGCGTGGCTGTTGATGGCTTATGGTTGAGTTTTGTTGCGTCTTGTGATGTTTTCCTTATTGCGCATGTTTTTCGAACTGATTGTTTTCTTTGTGGGTTGTGCAGATCGAGCTGCAGTTCTGAAGCATTTGAAATCTGATAGGATTTCTATTTAAGATTTTTGGAAGTTAATTTTGTTAAACTATTGCGATTGTATTATTTGTCGAAATAACTCATGGAAGGCGCATTGAATCTTCTTGGAGGCGTGACTATTTCCCCTGCCTCTACTAGTAGAACACCGCGTTGCCAACCTCTACTGTCTCAGCAGCTTCATTTCGTGTCATCCATTGCGCAGAGTGCAGGACTGTACACCAATGGGAAAAGATTATCCTGTAGACGTGTAGGTTCGAGAGTCAGATGTGAAGGGAGCCTCCTAGATGTGCTCGACAGAAAAGCGACTGAGAGTAGAAGTTATGGTGAAAATGAGAAACAGTTTACTTGTGTCATGAAGTTTGGTGGCTCATCAGTGGCTTCTGCAGAGAGAATGATGGAGGTTGCTGAACTTATATGCAGCTTCCCTGAGGAGCGGCCAGTGATTGTTCTTTCGGCCATGGGAAAGACAACCAACAAACTTTTGCTGGTACACATTTCCTTTTCCAAGTCTCTCTACTCATATTCTTTCTTGAAATGGCGTTTTATTCTCCTTCAACACATATACACTATGGTTGATATGAAGTTTCCTGATTATTAAATAGGCTGGAGAAAAAGCTGTTAGTTGTGGAGTTACTAATGTATCAGATATTGAAGAGATGAAATTCATAGAAGAGTTGCACCTGAAGTAAGAAATTTGAGTTCTTCAATCTCCTTCTGAATAATGTCATATATCATCCTCACTGGGCGTTGTCATATTGTTTATAGGACTGCAGATGAGCTTGGTGTAGACAGGTCTATTCTTACAAGTAAGCTCTCCTTTGTGTTTGAAACTTGTTAGTTGAAGAGGATATTCTTGCTGCCTTATCCTTTTCCTCCAGTTTGGCACTTTGTTATTGATTTTGTCTCTTATTTTCTAGAATAAGAATAAACTTTGGTCTGGTTGGGACCCATAAGAAAAAGTAGAGAGAATCAGAATATTGAAAGTTAAAAAACTAATAGTCCTTAGGAATGAGGAATGAATAAGATATTTTCTTTTCTGTCAAGGTGTTAGCTAGAAGAATGAACTAAAATGCTCGGGGGGATTATTCCTATTTCTCCTTTCATAGTCTTGGTATGTAAATATTAAATCTACTGAGGATATTATTTGTAAGTTATTTAATTACTTTGCATTATTGGGCATCAACTAGCAGATCGCACTTCAGCATCTCAAAAAA
Organism: Momordica charantia; assembly: GCF_013281855.1. Lineage (NCBI taxonomy): Eukaryota > Viridiplantae > Streptophyta > Magnoliopsida > Cucurbitales > Cucurbitaceae > Momordica > Momordica charantia. Next base: position 21,977,114 of record NW_028275162.1, on the reverse strand, counting down.
ATCAATATTTATAAACTACTAAGTAGTTGTCCAACTTACCCTTTTTTTAAAATAAGAACCTGAGCTTACGATCTTACTTAATAGGATCTGTTCTGTGGGTTGTACAACTGTGTCCTTGAGTTTAAAAAAAAAAGGAAAAAAAGAAATCGAGCTTTCATGAAGAAGAGATGGAAGAGAACAAGCACAAAAGGGTCATAAAAAAAGGGACTTGACTAAAAAAAAGGACTTGAATTCAAAATAAGAAGACCGAAAGGATAAGAACAAAATTTCTTAGCAATCAATGCTCAAACAGAGGCGTTAAGCCTAGCAAGCGACAAACCATCTCCGACGACCTCTCCTGAGTCCTGACCCCTAAAAATTATGATGTTTCTCTCCACCTAAAGGCCCCAGATAATTGCAAATTAACCAACCTGCTGTAGGATCCAACCCCCATATGCAAAGTGGATTTCGAATAACCTTCTCCACCATAGCAATGCAATTACTGGGTATGGCCAAACAAAACTCAGAAGATTAAAAAAAAAAACAATCCCACATAGCTCGGGCAAACTGACAATCTAAATGTAGTTGTCCAACTTGCTTTTATGCTTGTTCAGAGTCTTCAAGAGCACCTTGCATTAAGATGCTCAGACTACAGTTTAGCTGAAGCTTTCTAATCTAGAAGGTTACCATTGTGCTATCTTACAATCTAGTTACTAATCTATCTTAGTACCAGCAGGTCGAAGTGATGGTGATGAAATCTTCTAAGTGTTAAGTTTTAGTTTTATAGTATTTTTTGATTGCCTGCCTTGTTTAAATATTTGCATTTGGTACCTTGTTTTTGCAATTATGGTGGTCTTAGAATATGTTAAGATCTCTTATCCAAAAAAAAAAGAAAGAATATGTTAAGATATATTAGCATGATGATGTAGAATCCTTTACTTTAGCAAGGGAGATCTTCATCTGATGCCTTAAATTTATATCCCCTTTTCAAGTTCCCTTGTGAATAATCTAATGCAGTTCCTAAGGGTTCACAGATTCCTATTGATATTAGGACCATAAATAGTAAAATAGCATAAACATTGCGAATGTTACAAAATTTATTATTTTAAATTTTTACAGCAATGCTTTGGGCATAATTGTTACATATATATATCGCATAACTACATTGCAGAACACCTTGATGAATTGGAACAACTTCTCAAGGGAATTGCTATGATGAAAGAGTTGACTCTACGAACAAGAGATTACTTAGTTTCCTTTGGAGAGTGCATGTCCACGAGGATTTTTGCAGCATATTTAAATAGGATTGGTGTCAAAGCCCGTCAAGTATGCTTCTGTTTCTTTTACTGTAGAATATATTTGATACACCTGGCCGGCTGGCCTATTCTATAAACTAAAAGGAGTTGACGTATTTCCATATATATTTAACCTTCAGTGTTGAGTATAATATGGAAGACAATATTATTTTCCTTCACATTATAAACTTCTTGAAATAGTAGGTAAATATGATTTACAATATTGTACAGTGGTTTCCATTATAAATTTCACATTAGTTGAGGGCTTCTTTTAAGCTAGCTCAACGAACAGTCACAGATAAGAGAAAAGAAGCTTTATAGTATTCTATAATCAATCATAATTTGCGAATGACGACAACTTATGATAATTCCTGCTCTTGCAGTATGATGCCTTTGAAATAGGATTCATCACCACAGATGACTTCACAAATGCTGACATTTTGGAAGCAACCTATCCTGCTGTCGCAAAAAGGTTACTTGGTGATTGGATATCTGATCCTGCTATTCCTATAGTTACTGGCTTCCTTGGAAAGGTCTTTGAATTATCCATTTTGCTTTATTGTTTGCACCTTTTGAAGGATTGGATCTTTTTGATTCTTGAAATTAATGGAATCATGAGAATTTGTTTCTTATCTGGAAAATAATTATAATGCAGTCATCTCCTTTTTTTTTCCCCAATTGAAGGGCTGGAGATCATGTGCAGTGACTACGTTGGGAAGGGGTGGTAGTGATTTGACTGCTACTACCATAGGCAAAGCACTTGGATTGCGGGAGATTCAGGTCACAGCATATTCTTAAATAATTTTTGGAAATTGCAGTTTCCTGTTTCCAGTTAAATTGTATTATTTGATTAGAAGAATGCTTCTGTTGTTTTTTTAGTTACATTGTCAAACCAATGGACTACCTAGCTTGATTACAATGAAGTTTCAAATATTAAATTAATTTTGTGCCTTGCAGGTGTGGAAAGATGTTGATGGTGTTTTGACATGTGACCCTAATATATATTCAGGTGCAGAACCTGTTCCCTTTTTGACTTTTGACGAGGCAGCTGAACTTGCTTATTTTGGTGCTCAGGTAAATACTTGTGCATTTGACTCGGTGGAATTGTCAACTTCTACCTATTTGTTGATTTAGCTATGAAGTTTTAACCGGGATGTCTTAGTTAATTTAGGTGGACCACACGTAATATTTCTGGCTCTTTTTAAATGTGCAAACTATATATTGCTTTTCATGCAGCACTTTAATGCTACTCCAACCATTCCTCAAAATTTTGATTTGCTCTTTTCAGAGGCTTTTACATACTTCTAAATTAATGCATAATGAGGGTTCTGATTTGTATATATTTTTCTGTCATCAAATCTATTACTTACCCTTGTTTGTGATTATCAAGAATCTAGGTGCATGATCAAAGTGGTGGTATATTTATGTCTGAGGTGCATATATCTTTTGGGTTTACCATTTTTCTTTTCTTTTGTTTTTCAGGTCCTGCATCCACAATCGATGCGACCTGCTAGAGAGGGTGATATTCCCGTTCGGGTTAAAAATTCTTACAATCCTCAAGCTCCAGGGACTCTCATCACCCGCAACAGAGATATGAGCAAGGTTTGTAGCACTTAGATTTTTTGAAAATGAATGAACTAAAGCTGTATAGAAGACTTGAATAGAGCTATAACCTTTCATATTCTCAACTGCAGGCAGTGCTAACAAGCATTGTTTTGAAACGCAATGTAACTATGTTGGATATTGTTAGCACTCGCATGCTTGGTCAATATGGTTTTCTTGCCAAGGTGAGCAGGTGATCAATTATTTTCAACAGTGCCCGATTGAATTATTGCTATTTTTAATTGATTTCCTTTTTTTTTTTTTTTGGTGCCTTCTTTGGAGTACAGGTGTTTGCAATCTTTGAGGATTTGGGCATATCAGTTGATGTGGTTGCTACTAGTGAAGTCAGTTTATCACTGACCCTGGATCCGTCAAAGCTTTGGAGCAGAGAGCTTATACAGCAGGCAAGCGTATGAAATATACCCTCACTGTTCTTTGTGATCTTTACTTATTTAAAAGAATTAGAGATGAAAGCAATTTGGTTGTTTTAGTTTTAGTTTGACTTTGGATCCCATAAAAAAAAGGTTTAGTTTGGTACTATGAAACTATGGTATTGTATGTTTTTGTTTATACATTATATGGCTCTGTTTTCTTTTACAAATTATCGTATAGTTTTATTTAGTTCTTTATGTGCATCCCATTTCACTCCGACAATGTCTGACAAATTTTTGTGTGTGCCTTTCGTTTTGAAAAGACTGTCGCTTGTCTAGTACGAACAGTTTATTATGCTAGTCTTGTTACCTCACTCTGCATCTGTTATTTACGTTCAACAATCAGCATCCCTGCAGACTTTGCATTTACAGTTGATATGGCCTTACATTATATCATATTGGCAGGAGCTTGACCATGTGGTGGAAGAACTTGAAAAAATTGCTGTCGTGAAACTACTCCAGCATAGATCAATCATTTCTCTCATAGGAAATGTTCTAAGGTCATCACTGATACTAGAAAAGGTGCTGCATCTAGTTTCCCCCCTTAACTACTCTTGGTTCTTGTTCGTTTAGCCTTCAAAGCAAAAGATCTCTTTCTTTCTCTCTGTCATACACACTTTTTTTGGTAAATTCCTTCAGTCCCAAATGACGAGCATCTTTGTTTTTGTTTTTTCAAATTAAAAGTTAAAGAACTTACCTCTTGTTTTTAAATTTGACTAAGATTCAAAATTGTTTCTAAAAAGTGATAAATTAAACAAATAAAACATGGGCATACTGAGGTTTTATAAGCTTAATTTATGATCTTGTTTTATTCAGTTGAATGTTTATGGATTTTATCCAATTTCCAAAAAATTATCTCCGAAGTACATTTTTCATTCTGATGCAAATGGAGAAAATTTCTGCGCTCAAAGATCAATATTTATTATACTGGGAGTGGCAGCATTGCATTAAAAGTAGATGACCATAAATGTGATAATAATTCATCTAGTAATTGTAAATTTATCAACTTACATGATTTTGAAGTTATCAAGAAGGCTGTTGCCTGTTTCTAACATATGCCATAAAACTTTTTGGCAGGCATTTCACGTTCTTCGCACCAATGGAGTAAACGTTCAAATGATATCCCAGGGTGCTTCTAAGGTTTATTCTTTCTTATATTTCATATCGATAATCCATTCTCATGTGTGTAATCACTTTTCAGTTACACATGTGTCTAGGGTGTTTGTGTCCGAGTTCATATTTGAAATATCATAGGTCCTGGTGGCATAAGGGCTTGTGATGTTTGGAGGTATCTCCAAGAATTGGGTTCAAGCCCTTCCTAGTTAGAAAACTTAAAAATTTGAAACTCTCGTCTCCGAGTTCGGTGTTAGGGTGGATGAAGCCTCCAAAGATTAATGGGGTGGAGCATAAGTGTAACGAGAGGAGTGGCATATATACCATTGTCACTAGACAACTCTGGTTTCCTCGAAAAAAACAAAAAATAGTGAAATACCATTACAAAGGAACCTGTGGATTAATAAGATGTATGATATAAACATTATGGATTGGCCTAGTGGTCAATAGGTGCCGAGGTAAATAGTAAAAAAAAACTTAGAAGGAATGAGTCTAAACCATGGTGACTACCTACGTAGAATTTAGTATCCTACGAGTTATGTTGACAACCAAATGTAGTAGAGTCAGACATTTGTGCAGATTTGAGAATAGTTGATGTCATGCAAGTTGGTTCGGGCACTCACGGATATAAAAATATAGAAAACACTCATTTACGTCATCCTTTATGCAATTACTATTCTTTTTGGGAAATGCTTGTATGTTCACTATGGATCATGAGCTGCATAAAATTTTATATTTTGATTCGGATATATAGGTTTCTCATTCTGTTACGCACTGGACAGGTCAATATCTCATTGATTGTAAATGACAGTGAAGCCGAGCAGTGCGTTAGGGCTCTCCATTCGGCCTTCTTCGAAACCAATGGACTCGAATTAGATGGAGAATGCATATCTCAAAATGGTTCAGTCTCAGCTGGACACACTGAGTGAGCATTGAAAACCATTTATTTTTGTCACCGGAAGCTGCATTTTTCGACCATAGGAGGAAGGAGCGAATACATAGAGATCGATATATTGTCTTATTCTCGAAATCGGGTGAGTCGAGATAGTTTCTTCTATTGGTTTGATTAGGTAGACTGTTGCTGCTAATAGTGTAGTGTTTTAATTAATTCAGAAGAGAATAATCAGGATTCATGATTTATGGCGTACACTAAGTTTCACAAAAATGTTTAGTGTGCTTTTTATGGCCTAATCCATCTGCTTTTATGGTCTCTTTTTTAGCTCCTTTTATTATTATTATTATTTGTGTTATAAATCATTCATTTTTAAAAAATGGTAATTAAATAGTGCGACTTAATCAATAATTTTAAGAACTGTTTTGAAGAAATCAGAGAAAGGAATGGTTCTTGCGTCTTTTAAAATTTGTTTATGTTGTCTTGAGTAAACAAATGGCATCTTATCTAATTTTCTTTATTTATAAATTTTATATTGTTGGATTAAAAGATGATAAAATATTTTAGTATGTTGTGTACTTAAAATAATAATAATAATAATAATAATAACAAAAATTTTGAATAATGAAAGTAATGTTTTAAAATAGTATAACAAATGAGTCCATATTATAGGATAGAGTTAAAAAAAAAATTTATATTTGAGACTTTTATTGAAGTAATGATTTAGTTCTCATGTTTATTTTCTAAAGATTAATCTTTAGTCATTGTATTTTTAAATTAGTAACAATTTAGTTTTTAAACTTTAGTAATTCTTACCATGAAAAATCTTATAAAAAATAAGTATTCACTTTCATTACATAAGAATTTAGTCTTTTGTAGTTTATAAACATATTTTGTCCCTCATCATTTTATAAATCTACATTGATAAGAAATTTGATAAAATCTTTGATAGATTTTTTTTCAATAGGAATTAAATCATTACAAATTCTAAACTATAATCAATAAATTATTACATAACTAAATCGTTACTTCAATAAAAGTATCATGATCAAAAGTAATTTTATCGTTTTTTTTTGTCATTTTATATGTAGTACTAATATGGAAATGGTACATTTACAAAAGGATGTTAGAATGGAATATGCCTTCACACCAGCCCACCCTACTTTTCTGGTCTTCCCTTGCCACTGTCAAAAATTAGGTCAAGTTCTTCAACATCAGTTTTTCGTTTTAAATTCATGCTTTGACCTAATTATAAATTTATAATAATTTTAGTATGCCAATAAATTCATAATAATTAATACAGGTGTAAATTGAAGTTTACATAAAGTTGACTTAGGCTGGATTTTTTTGATTTGTCAATCTTATAAAAGTCAGGTAGACCTAAATCTTTAAACATTCCAAATTTTGACTTAGATCCCTTTCATAATTCAAAAGTTGTATTATTATTATTATTGGGTATGGTTCTCTATTTTAAACACATTAGAAGAGGTTATTTTTTATTATTATTATTTTTTAGTATATAAGAGGTTAAAATTTGGTTAAAAAATACTTTTAGTCCCTGTACTTTCACTGAAGTAACAATTTAGTCCCTGAATTTTAGTTTGTAACGATTTTAGTCCCTATATTTTCAATTGGCAACAATTTTATCCTTGAACTTTAATATGTAACAATTTAGTCCTTGTAATTTAAAGTTGGTAACGATTTAATCATTATCGTGAATTTTTTTTGTTAAGTTTCTTGTATGTATGGATCGATGAACTAAAGAGGGACCAAATATATTTATGAATTAGAAAGATTAAATACAAAATTTGACACTTAATTTTAATAAAAAAAATTTATGGTAGAGACTAAATTGTTACAAATTTTAAATTATAGGGACTAAATCGTTACAAGTTAAAATTCATAGACTAAATTGTTACTTTAGAAAAAGTACATGGACTAAATCGTTACAAACTAAAGTTCATAAACTAAATTGTTACTTTAGTGAAAGTACAGAGACTAAATGCGTTTTTTAACCTTAAAATTACTTCATGTTAAAAATAGAAAGGTGACTTTGAGGAAAAAGAAAGTGATTGTATTAGTAACCAATTGCATTTCCATTTTTTATTATCCTCATCCTATTTATTTGAGTTAAAAAAAAAAACTCAAAGAATAACATTATGAATTGAATTTAGATATTTATATTTATTACTTTTCTACCAAATTGATATTTAATTTCGAGAATACATATTTTCTGAAATAGCAAGACCATCACATTTAATTTTAGCATGAGTATATTTTGAAAAATCATAAATAAAAGGGATACAAATGCTTATTTCCCTTTAGTTGTAATTCCTTCAAAATCCCGAGTCTCCGAGAATTAGATCTAATAACTTGGTATTTAATTTTAATACTTCAATGAGTCTTTTATTGTTATTTCTAGCTTCAACTATGTTTGATACAATCACATTCAACATACGACTGTTTTTGCATCAACAAATCGTCTGAAATCATCTGTTTTTGTGCATTACAATCATAACATAAGCATTCTTTGCTCCTACAATCCACAATAGATTCCAAAATTCTGTCAAAACCAATATCGCTGAAATTCAAACAATGTCTCTATAAATAACCAACATAAACAATCACTCGAGGTACAAATTCTTACATTTTCATATTAAAAATGCTCCTAACTTTTCCTCCGTATTTGTCATTGTGTATTTGACTCGATAGATAGAATCACTTTGACGTATACCACTATACTTGAAGTAAATTTTTAGGCTCCACAAAAGTAGTTATCAAACCTATTCCATTTTTATTTTTAAAAATAAAAATAAAAAGTTAAAGTGAACTCAGCGGGATAATTGATATAGATTTTGGGTTTGATCCCACTCTTAGAAAAATAAAAAATAAAAGAGATATTAATTCAATGGAAAACAAAACCTTAAAAAAACAATTAATTTCGTAAAGTAAGTTAAAAGCGAAAATAAATATTTGAATTAGACAATAATTACACAAAAAATAGGACAGCGCACATGTAAGATTATGGCCTTAGTTATAACGCCACCTAATCGTAGCCGTTGAATTGTCAAAAGGACGAAGGGCAAAAAAGGCCACTTTGGAATTTGGAGTCGCCAAAGCGTCCATTTCTCGCGTGTAGACCACGCGACTTCGGGCAGCGCCATGGCTGCCCGTTGACTATAAAAGCAACCACGAACCCCATTTCTCCAATTTCCTAAGCACAGAGCTTGAGAGAGAGCATTTGGCGCTGAGGGATTGGAAGAGAGAGAGAGAGAGAGAGAGAGAGAATTCTCTTCTAGGGTTGCTTTGTTCGTCTTCTCCATTTTTGGAATTTTGCTTGCTCTGATTCTCATCTCCCATGGCGCTCTACGATAAACCCTCCCACCAATCTCTGATCCCCAGCTTCCTCTATTCTTCCCCTTCTTCCACTCGAACCATGCCGCTCAAGAAGATGCTTCAGACTTCTCCGAGCGTCGATGCTGTTTCCTCTTCCCCCAAGAGCTTTGTCATTCCGGCCCCGAGCGAGCCGTCTAAGAAGATCGAGATGTATTCGCCGGCTTTCTACGCCGCTTGCACTTTCGGTGGAATTCTCAGCTGTGGTCTCACGCACATGGCTGTTACCCCTCTCGACTTGGTTAAATGCAATATGCAGGTTCGATTAGCTTTGATTTGATCATGTTATGTCTCTGTGGACATTTCTGTTCAGGTTACTTCTGTCTGTGTATTGTTGTGTTACTCGAGCATCGAATGACTGGTTTTCTGTTGGGAATTTTATCTTCGTTCTCTGATACACTTCTGTTCTGCTCAGATCTATGGTTTTTCTCGCTTTGTTTAAGAGGTTTTTGTTTTTGTGTTACTTTCTTTTTTGTGGCTCTTGAATGTTGTATAGATCTGATCTAAAACCTGGCTCATGTATTTTAGGCCCAGTAATGGGCTTGCTAATTGACTACCAAAATTATTGTTATTCAGATTGACCCTGCAAAATACAAAAGCATTTCGTCTGGTTTCGGAGTTCTGCTCAAGGAGCAGGGTGTTAAGGGTTTCTTTAGGGGATGGGTGCCTACCCTCCTTGGCTACAGCGCACAGGGTGCCTGCAAATTTGGTTTCTACGAGTTCTTTAAGAAGTATTACTCTGATATTGCTGGACCTGAGTACGCAGCTAAGTACAAGACCCTGATCTACCTTGCTGGTTCTGCATCTGCTGAGGTGATTGCGGATGTTGCGCTTTGCCCTTTTGAAGCAGTGAAGGTTCGGGTTCAGACTCAGCCTGGTTTTGCTAGAGGACTTTCAGATGGGCTTCCTAAGTTTGTCAGATCTGAAGGAGCTCTAGGGTATGTACTATATTTATAATCCAATTCCAGCCACCACTTGTCAAGTGATAGGAGGAAAAACTTCTGGATATTTTATTGGATTAATGAGTTATAACACGATTGTAATTGCAGATTGTACAAGGGTATTGTTCCTCTATGGGGACGCCAGATTCCATGTAAGTTGAAAATCGTTTTTAACTACCTTGCTTTCAATGCCTTTTTGGTATTATAATTTCTCTTTAGGAGAAAAAAAAACAGTCTTTATTTGTACTACTATGTTATCTTTTTGTTCCTACGGGTTTGTTCCTGTTGCCTTTTCTTACATTAATTGATCATGTTCTCTCACGCATACACAACCAACTTGGAACTCGAACTCATAATTAACCCACAGAAAACCCTAAAAAACTCATCTATAAAGTGGTATGCTTAGCTATTATAAGTACATTCCTGTAATTCAAGATTTGAAGGGTTAATACTTGTGGTTCTCCAAGTTGCATTCCTGCTGAAAACTTGAATTTGAGCATAGGTTTGATTTTGAATAAACCTGTACTAGTTTAGTGTCTATTGGTCTTTGTTCATATTTGTTACATGGGCTAGTATAGTTATCTTCTGCAATCTTAGATTAATATTTGCTCTTATTTATTACTTGAGAGTTTAATTTGAATATGGATGTACTCCACTACTCACTCAATTTCATAGTGACAATGCCGTTATAGATATTTTATCTAAGATGTCTATGTTACTTTTGAATACAATATGAAGTGAGATAACTGATTTTGAAATGCCAGAGTTATATCTCCCAGCCATACGATAGAACATAGCCTTTTCAGGGAATATTGGAAAGGACAATATTAAAGAGCTGTCCAATTTTCTGTTTTCAGTTGCTTTAACCCAATGCTTTGTATCAACTATGTTCTGTTTTGTTTTTCTTAAGCTTGTTTTTAACTTTTTCTTTGAGATTAAACATGGGTTATTTAGTTCCTGTTTTGAATTCTTGTATCCTGATGCTTTCTTTCATGTGTTATTTTAATTCTTTGGTTTTTCCCCCGTTTTTGTGAGGAAACAAATGAAATTGTTATCTGGTTTACTTTGTTTCAATGTTTTAATTAGTCGGTCCATGAATTAGAGTCGGCAATTCTTTTCATTAGTTGATGCTTAGGAAGTTGCTGGTTTGATTGATGCTTGGTCATTAATTATATAATGTTTATATGCATTCCTAGGTTTTGATTTGAATTTTGAATGCCTTAGGATGCATTTGGTTGGTGATTTGAAAAACAAAAATATGAAAACCAAAGATTCAATGAAAAAAGAGTTGTATTCCATGTGTTTGGTGGTGGATCTAAGATTTGAATCCAAATTAAAAAAAAAAAATTGTTCAAGCGTGTTTGTTTAGTAATATTTTTGTTAACTAGTGGTAGTTATCTTAGTCCAATCTAAAACATTATTAATTAATTTATAGTATATTATGTTTTACATGTTTTTATCTTTATTTTTTTAATGTAAATTTGGATTTTAAAGTTAAATCTGAAGTCAAGAGGCAGAGTTAAATCTGAAAACAAGAAACAGAGTTTGGACCAAACAAACCTTTAAGTTTACTAATTGCCCTTATTGATTAAGCTAAAGCTCGGGGTTTTCCCCTTCTCTTTTAATTGTATGAGAATGATATCATGGATTAGAAATATGTGATGTTATTTTTGCAGATCTTTTGAATTTTCAGCCTTCTTAACATTTATAAACAGTAACTGAGAAGATGATTCACATGACATAGCTAATAGTTAAGCATATGTATTCTAGTGATGGGGCTTGTTATTGTTTCATAATGTGTGGTGCTAAAGATCAGGAGACTGTTGCTTTATTTTATTTGGCTGTGTTCTAAAGGACCGGTGCTTTTCCTTTCAGATACAATGATGAAGTTTGCATCCTTTGAGACAATAGTTGAGATGATATACAAGTATGCCATTCCCACACCAAAGGACCAGTGCAGCAAATCTCTCCAGCTTGGTGTTAGTTTTGCTGGTGGATATGTGGCTGGTGTTTTCTGTGCTATCGTGTCCCATCCTGCTGATAATCTCGTGTCGTTCCTCAACAATGCCAAAGGAGCAACCGTTGGCGATGTGAGTGCTGCCTCTTGTCTGGAGTCGCCTTTGTTCTCATTGCATTTATTTATTTATTTTAACTTTTGGTTTTTCATCGTGCAGGCTGTCAAGAAGCTCGGATTATGGGGTCTCTTCACCCGTGGGCTACCCCTCCGTATTGTTATGATTGGAACTCTTACTGGCGCTCAGTGGGGTCTTTACGATGCATTCAAAGTATTTGTTGGACTGTAAGTTCATCCCAGTGATCAAAGCTTTCTTTTGAATTTTATTTTTCCCTCAACTCATTCCATACTTGTTATTCACACTGACATTTTTCTTTCGACCAGGCCTACTACTGGTGGTGTTGCTCCTGCCGCCCCCGCACCTGCTGCTTCTGAGCTTGCAAAAGCGTGAGGTTGATGCTTGATCGATCAACCAAAGTTTTTTTGTTTTACGAGTCAGGGAAAACCAAACCTCTTCATAGAATCGAATAAACATAACCTTAGAATGATGCTTATAGCCCTCGAAGCTGGAGGAATATCTTCATAGAATGGATTAGACCCTTCTCCATTCATTTTTCATTTCCCTTTTTCTTTTGTTACTCGGCATTCATTGAATTTGTTTGGGAAAGGATGGTTTTGATCTCATCCTTTTGTTAGCTTGGGATACTCATTTTTAGTAGTTGAGATAGAGATTTTCAGTTTGGTGGTTTAAAACCATGAGCAATTGATGTATTTTGTAGCCTTGTCAGGAAGAAACTACTACGCCAAATAAACTGACAAGCGATGGGCAAAAATTTGGCTGAGTTTTCATCTCACATGTATTGCTATTTGGTAAGCCAAAACCTCTCATTTTTACCATCTGAATGCCCCCGTCTGTCTGAATTTTACTAGGTTTGTACATAATTTTTACTTGGATGTATTTTTTAAAAGGAAAAACTAAAAAAAAAAAAGAATTGCTCAATGGTAAATCACAGGTTGGTTTTTAGATTGATTAGAGTCAATCTCACTGGTCAGTATTTACAAATATTGATAAAATATAGGTTAAAAATCACCTGAATGCAACAATTAGTTTAGCACATAATGACTTAGTTTGTATTGAGTCTAAAATTTATAACAATTTAGTCACTATTAGATGAAGTTTTTTTTTTTTTTAGTGAGTTTTTTTATTTTTTCTTTTCTTGAAATTGATGTTGTTTGACTTATGCTAGTGACCGAGCATAAAATTCCAACACAAGATTTCATAGCTGGTGAAATGAAATAATTTTAGAAACTTCACACCAAAACTTAAAGCTATCCTTTCCTTTAACCTTGGCTCGAACCATTGTTTGTTGAAACATCGTTACTGAAGATGGTTTCACTTGTTCTAGAATCTCTCGCTTGTGTTACCATATGGAAGAAAGAACACAACAGTGAAACATAGGGATAATTGTTGGCAAGCTTCAAGCAAAACAAAGCAGAACAATGAAGGTAATTTTAGGAGAAATGATTTAAAAACATAAAAGATTCCTTTATAGAGGACTTGAATTCTACTCGGACCCAAAGACTCATATTCAAACAACAAACAAGGATTAGTTTGAATATGAGGATCATGCTCCATGATTTACTACAATGAGTATCGATATTGATTCGACGCAAAACTTAAAATCCCATGAATGATGATTACCACTCAACTTTTCAAGACATATACTTTTTTATTAATACAACAAGTAGGGATGAGGGAAATCAAACTCATGATCTCTTGATCAGAGACAAGTGCCAATTAAATTACCAATGAGCTAAGTTCATGTTGGTTCAAGAATCAAGACATACCTTATATCTACTGAGGCTCCCTACTAGATTAAGCTCTCGTTCAAGCAAAGAGTGCAGGACAAATTGTATGGGCTATTCTTAGTCCAACCATCTGAGCACATAATAACTCACGATCAAACCAACTCAGAACACGCCATGATTGGCATGCAGCTTTTATATGCCTCAATTAGGTCTCATGATTAATATAAAATCACAGGATCATCCTATGATATAATAATAATAATACTAATAAAGAAAAGAAAAAAGGCTCTGTACAAACCTATGCATCGATTCGAGGGGAAAAAGTCATCTACCGCACATAAATCACAAATAATTGCTGTCACTGAGAAACAATTAAAGAGACAAGCACAGAACTTCGGCCATCTCTCACTCTTCTTTCATATATATATTTTTTCTAGTAATATGAGTACACTATTCTTCACATTGTACAAGTGCATTAGACCAATCTGAACGTTCTGCTACGATCTATTAATGAACGGGACAACAACCGTTACCCCAATGAAACAAAATTCCAGAAACCCCCTATGAGGGTTTGGCGGACTTCTTCACAAACAGCTTGCTTATATCTTCAGTGACAATGTTACTCCTGGCAAAGGTAAAACAACTGCAGGATTACAATCAGATTTCACCAAAATTCGTATATTTCAAATGTCTAACCCGAATAGAAAATGCATGGTTATTCACACAATTATAGCTCGGCTCCAAGACTTCTGCATATATATGTTTAAGTCTCGAGGCATATTAAAGAACGGAGAACGGTGACACAAACTAGCAACAAAACCAAAAAAAAGAAAATGAAGATCATCCCATCAGTTAAAAGATTCTTCTGTCAAATCTCCTTCCAACTAAAACCATTGAATTTATAATATCTAAGGACTTTACGGTTACTTTTAGCAATAGTAAACCATTGGTAATGCAATGTTCCAATTGCATCCTCTCAACCAAAAACCCCGAATCAATTATACCATATGGCAGATTGTATAACTTGTTCTCGGATAAACAAAAGATAGAGTATGAAATATATAGATCTACGGTCAAATGGTCATAAGCATATCAAACCACTGACTAACTAACATGAAACTCAACCCTATTGTTAACTTTAGATATATAATACAACAAGCAGCTGCAGGTTTGATATCATAGAAGGGATTCAGAGTCAAATTTAACTTCAAAGTTCTAGCAAGGCAGCTAATGATGATGCCCAACACCAACAGATGCATTAACTTCAACTATCCAAATGTATTAACTAAGATTCAAACACCAATATCGATAAAAATAGGCTTACAAATAATTCATGGCCAAAAGTCCACAAACCACGTTTATCTCATACCTACCCTTTTAGTACTACGTTACAATTATGACTGCTTATGCTAACTTAGAATCACAGGTATTCGTTGGAAGCCTGTGAGAGATCTTTCTCAGCAAAGAAATAATTAAGAAAGTTATCGGCATTGAGATGTACAGGCGTAAACATATCACGAGGGCTAACGTACAGGCATGCATACCATTTAATATACTCCATGGGCCCATAAATATGATTAATTTGTTCATTATGTCTTGTAATTGAAGAATGACAACTTTTCTCAATCTATCACCTCATAAGGAATCAGCATGTATGAGACTTCAAAAACTGAAGATGAATGTCGGGGGGGGGGGGGGGGGGGGGGGGGCGATGGGATAAGATAATAAGAACAGACCTTCCGGTAAGCTGAGGTGGAACCAACGATCGACCTAAAGTATCTGGAACATTCTTTGAGTGAGGCAAAGTCGATCTTGGAACTTTACTCCGGGGAAGAGCAGATGCTGAAACATTTGTTTCTCTCTTGCGAGATGCATTGGCAGCCATAGCTGCAGCCACTCGTGAAGAGTGATCGCTACCACCAAAAAGACTAGAAGAAGTAGGAGAATTCAATAGTAGGGAAGCATCAGGAAGCTCAACCGAAAACACAGAAGAGTCCCCATTAGTTTCCAATGGCTGATTCGGTTTAAGAATGGGCCTACAAAGCCAATCATAAGGAAAGAAATCACATCCACCAGTAAACAAAGCTAAAAACACCAATTATTTTGTTCCAAGGTAATCGAACCAACAGTTAAAGCATCCCCTAAAACCAAATAGGTTTCAGGAACAAAAGCGGCCATTTCAAATTTGCAAAACACCATATAAAACCCAAAATTTAAAAAGCCATTCAACAGCATTTTGAAGCACAACAACTCTCTTCCGGATCAGTTTAATAACACAACCCTAACTACTACAGAACCTCCAATTTTTCCTGGTGTCGACACATTGTTAACTTCGAAAACAAGGCCTAGATGCTTTATGAAAAATTAGGAGAGGAAAATAATTAAATTCCGAAAAGCACCAGGATTCTACTTAGAAATTACGAAATCTAAAGAAATGGAAGAAAAATTACTGGTTGAGAGGAGGAGGTTGAGGCTGAGGTTCGTGCTTCGGGAACTGAGGCTCCTCCACGCGGTGGTTTTCCGGTTGCTCCGGATTCTGCTCCTCCTCCGCCGCCGCCGGCACGTCGTCGTCCGATGAAGCGTAGTCTACCAAAGACATTTCTGTTCTCCCTCTCCTCTCTCTCTCTCTCCCGTATTTACGAAATTGTTGTGACCCGCTCTTCACTCCAGTCGGGTTATTTCGTGACCCGACCCGACCCAGAATTTTTTAAAGACACGACCCGACCCACGAAGCAAACGACGTCGTCTATATCATTTTTTTTTTCCCTTTTCACATTTTTCAAGTTTATATATATATCTTATCACACTTTATTTTTAGAATTATTATTTATTCACTGACTAAATAACTTTTTCTCCTTGAAAGCTAATGGCTGATTCAAATTTTTTTTTTAAACCCGTTTTATTGTCTTTACCATTGGACGATTTAAGGGTGATAATTAAATAACTTGTTTTTTTGAGTAAGGTGGAAGATTCAACCACCAATTAAAAAAAAAGATAATTAGAAGTCTTATTTTTTAGGATGTTGTCGAATTATTAACGTATTGAAATGATTTCAAAGGTAAAGTATTCTTTGAGCTTTTTTTTTTTTTTTTACTAAATTATAAGAGTATTCAAAATTCTAATTTAGTAAAAAAAAAAAAGAAGCTCCAAACAAAAAAAAGACTTCTAAACTGACGCAAAATCACTGTCCAAATTATGTAGCCTTATACAAAACAGGGGAAAAAGGGAGGTATCCTAGTTCCTACAAAACTGATTTTCCTTGAGTTCTACATTTCGAATGAACATGATGGAGAAGACTACATACAAGAAGAAGTGGTTTGTTAATGCTGCTGTCCGAGGAGCGATGGCTTATAGAAAACATGACTTTGTGCAATCTTGATGCGGTCTCGAGGATCGGTTATCGTATCATCCCTCAAGGCTTGAAGAATGGCCTGTGATGAAAACTCCCTAAAAATATTCAAACAATGGAAGTAATGATCAGGTTCACTAGGCTTTCTTCCATGCCATTTTTACAGCAGCAACAAAATTGAGAGAGAACAAAAGCAATTGAACTGAATCTCTCCATACCTTGTTATTAGTATACTGTAGAGCATCTTCAGAATTGGGCAAAGCTTAACTGGAGCGACAGGCTTGTTATCTTCAGGGTGTAGAACACTCAAGCTGGACTGACTCAGCAGTTCATAAAATGCTTTCACAGCAGAAACCCCCTGCCAGAGTGATCTCATTCTGTCAAATTCACTCAACGTATATCTCGGGCGTCAACAAAACTGATAAGGAAAAAAAGAAACAAAAACCTGAAATCCCCTCCCTGTCCGAATGGGATGGGATGGGTAGGTAGATGGGTGGGGCTGTTTGGGGTCGGTTTTGGTTCAATCTAGGAGGATGGGTTGGTAAGTGATTCTTTCAAAATTAATTTGGACTCAACTTGAAGATTCATTAACTCATCCTAAAGCACAAACACCCAAATCTAGAGTTGACACGACACACATGCATACATGATGAGTAAGTCAAAGAAGCTGCCCTAATTACCAGCAGATTGGTGTAGAATATTCAACAAGAGTAACAAGCATAAGAAAAGCGTTTTTTGTATCGTGAACTACGAGAACAGTTTAGAGGAATATGTTCCAGCTTTTAAACTTTGAACTGGTGCAACCCCAAGACAGCTTACAACTTTCTATGTCAAGCTCTTTTCAACCATGGTTCCACAGGCAAAAGAGACTATTGTGGGCCAATGGTTGCTGTGGGCTGGGTCCCTATGGTTATTTGGTTCAGGAGGGAATAAGGATACTTGAAAGAATGTAATAAAGATTATCAATAACGTTTTCTTTCTAGCTTCTAGGAAAGTATTTTTGTTACTATTCTAACTTTTAAGCGAATTGTTCCGAAAAAAGCATCCCTACTTCTATCTTGCCAATAAAGAACGTACCTGTATCATGCCCTTGCCTTTGATGCTATCACCCATTTCGAGGCTCAGTTCTCCTTCAGCTAATTTTTGCCCATACCACGCGTTACGACCTTTCAATAGAGTTACATAAGTGTCAGCCAGTAACGGTCCTGCCAGTTTCTCTGGTTCTTCAGCCAATAGATGAGTAATAAATATCATCTCGGATGTACAGTGTGCAAAGTATACTGCTTTGCTGGTGGCACTCTCTTTTGTTAAAGCTGCCACCATTCCTGTGGAAGAAATGAACATTTACTGAGTTAAGCCACAGGGACGATGAAGATCGATCCGTCCTGTGATAATTTCTTTTTCATTCACGCAGCATAAGAATAAAAGTTAATGGAATGCCTATCACAGTAACAAAGACCAGGAAAAAGGTAGGAGAAAAGTTTGGATACTTGAAATCTAATGCACATTCAAAGAACATGAAATTCCACTAAAATGTGAAGAATTTTTTTTACGTGATCCACAAAATCTTATGTTCATGAATACACACATCTTGATTGTTCTGTCAATTTTACTCTCACAAAAACCATCAATCCATGTTAAAAGTAAATTAAAAAAAAGAAACCAAATTGACACTTCATTAATCATTCACACAACTTTTACAGTGATCTCAATAAATACGATGCAAAAATGTTCGCCTCCTAAATTGTTACTCCAGATCTAGAACAAATTGAAGCTAAAGATTGCCAAGAACTAGTTCAAACATTACAAAAATTGCAGCAAAGACAAGAAGAATGAAAAGACTAAAACCATATAAATATGTTATATCAAATTGTTTAAGACATTAAATAACCCAATAGGAAATTTATGTTACCGGCTCCAATGGCATAGACATTCTTTAATCCACCCATTACTTCATGGGTAACAAGGTCGCCATTGTCCCACACAATGAAATGGGGTTGCCTCAAAAATTTTGCTAGGGATTTCCTCCACTTTTCAGCTCCACAAATTCGAGCATTGGCGTATTCTCTGTTGTAAATCTCCGAGGCAATATTTGGTCCCCCAAGATAAAGAATGTTATCTGAAGGAACTCCAGCTGCAAATCAGTAATATGAGTCTTAGAATTCTGATACTTATTAAGATTCTTAAAGAATTTAATAGCACAATAGGGACACAGATTAAGGGGCGGTACGATATATTCTCACTTACCCACATAACCGAAGTGAAAAAGAAAAACTTAAAAGAAACAATTCTGTTTTAGGGAGTTTCATATGACTCAATAAACAGGAAATAAGCCCTTGGAAGTTTACTTTCTTTTAGTCAAACAATGGTCAAAAGATACAAGAAAAGAAAACCCATTTTATTTTATTCAAGCAACGGTCAAAAGATACAAGAAACGTGTTCCAGGCAATGAGTTTACTTCCTGGATTTTTTCATCTTTCTCATAATTCCTATTCCACCGGAGCAAAAACTCAATCAACTTGAGAGCATATTACAACTTTTAAATAGGTTAATAAAACCCTTTCCTTCAACAAATTTGGTGATTAGATAAATCACCACCGAACCTAAACGCCTTTAAACCAATAAGTTAGTACAAAATCTTCACAATATATTCTCTAACCAAATATGCTAAAGGCTCCATGGCTTTGTCGCTGAACCACCAATCCGTGAGGGCCTCAGGCAGCCACACACATCCAACAAGTGGACTATTAGTACAACACGAAGAGAAAATAACATTTCAAGAATTTGAACTCCTCCGATACCATATTAAATTATTGACCTCGAAAGTCCAAATCATTACTTTAAATATAATTCTTTCACCATATTTTCAAGAAACACAAATGATATAAAGGGGCAAAAGAAGAGGAAGCAAGCTTACTTGCGCTGTTAATCATCTGAGTAGGAGTTATTATCCGTGGTTGAGGCTCCAATTCAGCCTCCACACCCTTTGACAAAGAAATGATGACAGGCATCGTTAATCTCTCTTTCCAATACCTTCCCATTTCCTCAAACACTTGGCGGGTGTCAGTTGACGGCAAGCCATTCACAACAATGTCAGCATCCCACACAGCCTCCTGCAAGTTGTTGACGACCTTCAAAGGGCAGAGAGGCGTATCAATCATATTCAAGCAGAATCCATCTTTCAATATCTCATCCGCATACAGTGTCCTGTCGCCTAATCTGGCCTCCACGTATTTCAAATACGCACATCGCCTGATCAATCTTCTCAGCACATCTTCCCTTGAATTTATCACTTCGAATAGATGCTCTGCAGTTGCTTTATCCACTGTTCGTCCATGTCTTCTCCAAATCCTTATCATAACTTTGTCTCTCAAGTGAACGTAACTCTCTTGTAGCATGGCGATGAAGACGCTACCCCAAGCACCAGCTCCAACCCCGACGATCCTCAGCGGATCCCCATCGGCTTTTCCAAATACACGCCGAAGATCGTCAAGCTTCTCCTCCATGGAACCATTTGAGTTCTGAATCGAGCCATTTGTATGACTACTTCCATCGATTGCACCAACCATTTCTATCGAACTTGCAGAATCGGAATTTAAACAACTTGTCAGTGAATCGAATTCAATAGGGCTTTTGTAGGAAAAAAAAACTAAACAGCTTCTACGTACCAGAATCGAAACGCGATTTCGCTTCTTCAAGCTCCAGCTATCACTGACCCTAAATGATCGACATGTGTGCAAAATTCGAGACCTAAGAAGTGAATTCCTGTTGTCTTATTTCTTCAACGCCGATCAAGAACCGACGTAATCCAACGCGCAAAAATAAGCCCCATGTAAACGTAACATGCAATTTGGAACACATTGTAAATCTGCCGCCATAGTAGCAGTCAACCAAGATCTTCGAAGCTTGTTTTACTTCTTCAAATTCAATTGCTACTCAAATTTCAAAGTAATCTGAAGATGATATTGACAGCACAATGGAAGTATGCATCCACAAAATTCAATCCATGTATCTAAGAACTAGAAGAAAACGATATATATTATACAATTTCACATAATTTAAGTCCAATTACACCTATGCGATTCCACCAATCTCATTTTAGTTCCTTATTTGCTAGGTACTACATATTTATTATAATTAATTTATCATTTTTACCCACAATATTTATAAGTCAATTATGGTGGTTGTACTCGCGTCGACCATTATATTATTTAATGTTAAATAAATTGTTATAACAAAAAAATATTTACTATCAATAATATAATAAATTAAATTAAATTTTATTAATATTGTAATTAAAAGATATTATCACACCCTATCTGTAATTAGTTAAAAATGAGAAAATGGTATACTAATAATTGTTATAGATTTCGATTCCGATTCCAGACAGTTTTAGTAAACAATATGAAAAGAATTTCGATTCTGATTCTATAAAATTTATGGTAAACAACGTCAAATAACATTTCCATTTCGATTGATTTTGATTCATTCTCATTAAGATTACGGGTAGGTAAATGAGGCCTAAGTGGAATACCAAAACCTCTTATACTTTGGATTCTGTAATCCATGGATCTACTCGGAAATCAAGAGAGAATCCGAAAGAATAATAAATGGTTCATTTTAACCATTTCGTTGTTTTTGGTTTTTTAATTTTAATTTTTAAAAATAAGATTGTTTATTAACCAAATTTTTTTGAGGTTTTTGTTTTTCAAAATCTGAGTTTGAGAGTACACAATCTCCAAGATCATTAAAAAAAAAAAAGAGAATAGATTATCCATTTTAAACTATTTTGACACCAAGAAATGCAGTGAAGTTTTTTCTATAAATAAGAAAAAATTTTCAGAAATTAAGAGTTGAGTCGTTCATTACTAAAAATTGGATTTCATACCCACAATTATATATTGTGGGGGACTTTAACAGGGTCGTTCGATGGAAAAAAGTAAGAATAAGAAAATGAGAGTGATCCAGATTTATCACACCTATAGAAGAATTTAAATATTGGACTCAACTCAAAGGTTCAGATTGTATCTTTTTTTTTTCTAGTAAATCATGAATTTGTCTCATACAGTATTAAAAATATCATCGAAAGCTTACGGCAGCTTGCCAAACAAAAGCTAATAGAAAAAAGAATAGAGGTATTACTGGCATAACATCTACTATTGGATTCAAAAAAGCGTAAGCCTCAGGCAATTTGGCGAAGAAAAAACTACTTGAATAAAGGAAAGAATTAAGACAGATACCGAAGTTATCCCATAAAACGAACGACTTGTTCTATAACTATTGTATTGAAAAATATATCTTTCAATGAAGAAGAGTTTAAAAGATACCAATACAACATATTAGGCTTAAACAAACCTGGATGTATAACTAAAGAAAAGTACACAGATATTACGTATTATGACATGTATAATAATGGGGGTTATGGGACAAAAAATAAATCCACTCGGTTTTAGACTTGGTGCAACCCAAAGGCATCATTCTATTTGGTTTGCACACCCCAAAAAATATTCCAAATAGTTCTCTTCATTCCGATCCTACTACATTTGGATGAAATTTAACTCGATTGAAATATTTCTTATTTTTTATTGATTCCTGTCAAATCAAAAAGAAACAATTTTAGTATCTAGTAGGATTTTTTAATGAATCCGTTTTTATGTTATTTCGTACTATGCAATTCCTTTGTTTGTGGGATCATTTTCTCACGAGAGGTAATTAAAAGAAATTATAGAATGGGGTTGTTACCGATGCCTAGATCTGGGATAAATGGAAATTTTATTGATAAGACCTTTTCAATTGTAGCCAATATCTTATTACGAATAATTCCGACAACTTCCGGGGAAAAAGAGGCATTCACCTATTTTTCTTCCTCATATTTATCTCTAAAAAATTTTATTTCTTATAAAATTTTTTTATTTCTAAATTTCTCTCTACAAACTTTATTTTTCTTTCTCTAAAATTTTCATATTTTAAATATTTATTATTATTTATTTCCTTCCGTTTTCTGTATTTTTATTTTTTTTAATCTTTTTATCAGTTTCATTTCTTTCTCTCAAAATTTAATATTTTTCTTAACTTTTTTTTCTCTAAAACTTCATCTTTTATAACTTTTCTTTTTTCTTCGTAATCTATTTTTTCCTGTGAAAATTATACTTTATTTTCTCGTTTAATTAACTTTTATTTATGTATTTATTTATTTTCTCTAAAAATTATATTTTTGATTTTGTTTTTATCTCTAAATTTGTTTCCACTCTAATTTTTTTCTTTATAATTTCTTTTTTTTCTTTAACATATATTTTCCTTTCAACTTTAATTTTTTTCTGTAAAATTTTTCTCTTTTTGTCTTTAACTTTTCTTTCACTATTTTTTTCCTAAATATTTTTATTTATCTCTCTAAAATTTATACTCCAAAAGTTTAACGTCTATTTTCATGTCTCTACATTAGGGGATGACAAAAATTTCCGTAGGGTCGGGTCTCAAAAATAGGAAATACATGTCCCGACCCCGTCCCCGTCCCTAATTTCATTTTTTAAATAATTAATATATATTTATTACACTTTTTTATACTTAAATTCTAAAAATAATTTAAAACAATTATAAAACCGATAATTATCCTCGAGAACATCTCTCGGACCCAAGAACGAAGTGGAGACGGAGACTAAAAATTTTCACGAGCACGAGAATGGGAGAGGACATCCTTACTCGCACCCACATCATTGACATCCCTACTTTACATAAAATTTTCTTACTTTTTAAAAACAAAAAACAAAAAATAGTTGACAAACATGTTTTTGTTTTATGTTTTTTAAAAACAATAAAGAAAAAATGGTTGTCAAACATATATGAAAACAGAAAACCAAAAACTAAAAACAATAAAAATCGTCCCAAAGTGATTGACGTGTTTTTTCTTTTATTTATTTATTTATTTAATTATCAGTATCTATTTATAAAATTTTAACACACATCCATTTTAACCATGGACTTGCTAACATATATCAAGATTTATCCTAAATTTACAATACCTTAAACTTAAAAAGTATGCGATCTTTACCTAAATTTGATAAAAAAAAAATTTACAGATTTTACATAAAGTTTTCGTTTGAAAACCATTTTAAAAAAATATGTTATCGTCTGCATCAAATATAATATATATTATAAAACGCATCGACATGGCTTAGTCCAATATATATATATATTTTCAGCTAAATCACAAATAGATTTTTTATTTGTTTATTATTATTTTTTTTAGTGGATTCGAATACACGAGATGATATATATGTCCTAATATTTGGAATTGGGGAAAAATTAATATGTAAATAAGAAAAAGAAAAAGAAAAAGAAAAAAAATGTAAAAGAACCTCTGAATCAAAACCCCTTTATATTTGGGTAATTGTGGTCCATAGCAAAAATAATTGATGTATTTCAAAAAATGTCACCAATTTTTCAAAATTTCAAATATAGCAAAATATTTAAATATTTATATTTTGAATTTTTATTATTCCGATTTTAACCTTACGATATCTGATATACATCCAATGTATATCTGTATCTGATATATATCAAATATATATCTATATCTGATAGATATTCAATCTATATCTGATGTACTTCTGATGTATTTCTGATATACATCTGATGTACTCCTGATATAATTATCAGACATATCCATGATATACATTATTAGATATACATTATCAAACGTACCCATGATATACATTATTTTGTGTATGTATTATACCTTTAATACATACATACATGCATACATACATACATATAACATCATCGTTTTTATATGAAAAAATAGTTGATATAATAGTATTATATCAACACACATGTATCATAGTTATATTGGTAGATATCATGATTCACTGGTAAATTAGAAACATATTAAGTATATATCAAATATAAATCAATGTTATATTAGTGGTAAATCATATAATTATATATAAGAAGTTATATCAGTAGATATCATAGTTATATCAATGGTATATCATTTGTATGTCAATGGTAAATTAGAGACCTATCAAATATATATCATAGATATATATAATGTTGTATCGGCGTGATAAATCAATGGTTATCATACGTATATCAGTGGTAATCCATGTTAGAAGTCCAGTAGATATCATAGTTATATCAGGAGTAAATCAATTGTATATCGTTAATATATCAGTGATATATCAGACATATATCACTGTTCAGATATATTGTAGATATATTACAAATACGTATAAGATATAATTGCAGGATAAAATTGTAATTTTAAAATTGGATCTCCTTGAAAAAAATATTATATTTGAAAAAAAATATATAGTTAGCTATCTAACTTATTTTACTAATATTTGCAACTGGCCGCTTCTATTTCCTTATGCATTCCTCAACTCGAATTTCTTTTCATTCAAAAAAAAAAAACTCGAATTTCTTCCGTTTACAATTTTGATGGTTATTGATCTCCAATCATTCCATTAGGAAAATGACTCATATAGCCCTCCCAGGTTTCTATTTCGCTCAAATAACCCTGCCCTCTAAAATTGTTTTCAATGACCTACTTTATTATTTGAATTAATTTAAAAAAGAATAAAATTACATTTGTACCCCTGAAGTCAAAAAAACCAACCGTTGGCCTTTCCCCCTCTTTCTTTTCCCGTTCGTTTTCCTTCGTCTTCTTCTTCTTATCCTTTTCGTTTCCCTCCGTTTCCTTCAACACAGAAAGCTTCGATTAGACGTTCCATTTCGTTTTAAGAATAGCGTGGACATTGAAGGTTCAATTTCATTTTGTTTATTTCTTGTTTTCCTTTTCGATTTCGTTTTTTTCCATCGATTTCATCTTAAATTTTTAGGGGTTTTAGTTTCCGGCGAGTATTTGTACCGATTTCTGGTTGTTTGAGGTGTATGGGAGGTTGAAGATGACTGTCGTTGTGGGTTTTTAGAATGGGAGGTATTCTCGGGGTTATTTCGTAGGAAGTGGGTTAGGGCTTCGATTGTTTAGAATCTGGAGAATTCTCGGTGGGTTTCGTGCGAAATAGTTTAGGATTGCCAACGTTTTGGAGTTTGTTATTAGGAATTTGATGATTTCTCGATGGTTTTCGGGCAAATTAGGTTACGGATTTGGGAAATTATGAATTCTCGGGTCTTTCGGGCGTGGTGGATATGCAGTTGGAGTATTATTTATCGGTTGGATAAATTCTCGGGGCATTTCGGCCATGGTGTGTTGGAAATC
The DNA here is from genome assembly GCF_013281855.1 of Momordica charantia. Lineage (NCBI taxonomy): Eukaryota > Viridiplantae > Streptophyta > Magnoliopsida > Cucurbitales > Cucurbitaceae > Momordica > Momordica charantia. Next base: position 21,951,079 of record NW_028275162.1, on the reverse strand, counting down.
CTCTTTTATTTATTTCGCCTGAAATGCCCCAAGAATTTTTACAGACGATAAATAACACTATAAATTCCCGGGGCATTTCGAGCGAAATAAATTGAAATTGTGGGAGATGTAGGATCTGGAAAAATTCTCGGGGCCCGTTCTCGCCCGTGAAAGTCCACGAGAATTTTTACAGGATTAATGATTCCCGAGCGAAAGGTTCGAGTTCATTAATATGGCCAAAATTCTCGTGCACAACTTCGCCCGAAAATTGCCCAGAGAAAGTTGACAGAAATAGTTTTTTTTTCGGGTTCGTTTAAGGATTAGTTGGTTATTAGCATATATTTATATGTATGGTTTGTCATTTTCTCTGATCATAGGATCCTTTATTTACTCATCTACAGGTTAATTCAAAATGGAAATGGTAGCTAAAATCCCTTCCTCATCCTATGACTTCGAGCTTGCCGGTGGTCATGTTTCATTACCTCACGAGTGCAACTGTGAACCTCATAGAATGTAGAGATAAGAAAAGTATCTGACCCTTTAATTTTCCTTGAACGTAGACTCCATTTGCACCCATCCTCGGTGCATCCGACAGTGTACAAACTTTTTGTCGACTTCTTCACGCGATATTCAAAATTCATCTTCATTGCGTACACCGAGAGTTTGAACTGCAAATCTTCTTTCGATCGAAAAGTATTCCCTACCGCAATGTCCTCCATTGACGAACAAACTTCATCATCTGTCCTAACAATTTCCCTTGAGCAAGAAGCTTGACCGGTTGCGCACGGTGCATTCGTACTGACCACGTGTACTTCGGTCGAGGGGTCCGATGATGGACCGGCTACATCCACTGGGTCTACTTCCTCCTCGTTGTCAAAATCAACATCATCCTCGAATTCAGTATCGTGGTTGTCATCATCCTCGGCCTCATACTCGTACTCCACGTCGTTCTCATCATTATCGTCCCATTGACCGCAATAGTTTGTTTCATCGTCACCCAAGTTACATGGGATTACATTGTCCGTCAGCGACGTCATTGATGGGACAAAACATGATGGACCTGGGAGCGTGGAATCAAAAGGAAACGATGAAGCATAATACGGAACGGTCTGCCCTAACTGGTGGGAAAATGATTGGAATGCTTCTGCTTCTGGAATGTTACGATTCATTGAACTGCTTCCATTGCCATGTATTTCCTTCGGTACGACAGATACATACAATGAGACTTCGGAGGGATGTGGAGGGCCTCTTAAAAAAAATCTAAGGCTATGGTCATCAAAGATGTAATATTTCGGAACCTGGTACTGCAGATTGAACTTATATACACAGTGTATCAAGATTTTGAACCGAACCAGATCTATTCGGGTAAGGCTGAACATAGCACTAAGGAGCTCCTCATAAGTTATAGAATTGTCCACATCCAAACCTCCCATAATTCCACCTTCATATAGAAATTGTGACTCATTCCAACTACCACCATAGCTAACAAATAGGTGAGGCATCCTGCATGTGGAAAGAGAAGAATTCAAAATTCGAAATTCGAAATTTGAAATTTTCGACGTTCTCGGGCGGAAGTTATTATCGTTCGGGCGAGAATACACGCCCGAATACAATATGATTCTCGCCCGAGAAACTCATATTATATTGTCATTTTCGACCGTGAATAACCCTAACTTCGCCCGAGAATCATGGAAAAATACAGAGTACATGTAACGCCCCAGGATTTTATATAACATCCTAGGCAACGCTAAATAATTCACCTGGCTAACCTTAACTCTAAACACGACATAAGCAACTCCCTGGGAAAATAATTTAAATGAAATAAAGCTTCGACTCCCATACGTTCTATCAGAAATATAAATGTCATAAACTGTCAGGACTTCACCCTCCGTGGGCAATTTAAAAACAACAACATCTCATATTCGCCTCAGTGGTAAAAAAATTCTTAAATAAATAAAAACAACCGTACACCTAAACTCCAACGACAACAACGATGCGTTTACCAGCAACATCCATAACAAATAAAGTAGTTCTAAAGAATACAAAATTTCCTCCGCGGTTCACACCTAGCAATAACATAAATCTCAATGCTACTCGTACCCAACGACCCTTCCCTCTATCCTCACTAACTAAGCTAGTGATCCTTCCTCGGTCAAGCCCTCTCCACATCATCACCGCGGTCGACCCCGTTCACACCTGAAAAACATATAAGGGTACAAAGGGGGGTGAGTACATAAGGTACTCCGTAAGTAGCACTTCCTAACTAGCACAAAAATCATGCTCACAGTCACGACATAAAGAACAAACAATAGCAATGCAATCAAATAAGCTGTGAGAGATAGCGAACAAATAACTTGACATTTAGAACAAAACAATAGCAAGGCAATCAAATAAGCAGTGAGAGATAGTGAATAAATAACTTGACATTTACATACAACAACCAAGCGTCGAAACTACCAAGACCACAACCCATGATTCACTAGCCCTTGTCTCATAGTACTAAACCTTCCTCTGCACCCCCCCCTGTGTTACTCCCCGCTTAACTTCTCGAGGCATGACGACTCTTGACATTTATTCCCAAGTTACCGTGCCCTCTCCTTTTACAGTACTTGATGTTCGACCTTGCCATTTATTCCCAAGGCCTAGCACCACTACTTCGCAAGCACCACTCTACTTTTATCTCTCAAGCCTAACTCCTCGAGTCGCATTGACCCTTGATATTTATCCCCAAGGCCTCAATACTCCTCTACAGAAGCTTGACGTTCGGCCTTGCCATTTATTCCCAAAGCCTGAACTGTGCACCGGTCCTTGCCGTTTATCCCCAAGGTACCGATGACTTCCCAGCGTATTGGTCCTTGACATTTATCCCCAAGACCCCAATACTCGTTTACAGAAGTTTGACGTTCGGCCTTGTCATTTATTCCCAAGGCCACTACTCAAGGCTTTAAACCTCCAAGCGATTTATATGCATTTTCAGGTCAGAACCCATAGTTAACGGACTATCAACCCGTCCATTTACCCTTCACCCTTCATCACTTCACTAACCCTCCCATGACCACCTATAGGTAAGTTTCCCACATTCTAAATCACTGCACCGTTCTCAAGCATGCTTTTCCTCGTAATGAACAAAATACATCCACAACTCGCAACCAGAACAATATATACTAAATTATCAGTTTAACAACGCGAGCATTTCATTTACATCACATTTGCAAAACGTCATGAGCCAATTACTTCTAACTACAACCATTCAGAACCTACTAGTCACCTACATCAATAAAAAAAAAAAAACAGGAAGCATGTTTCCTCAGAAGTGTTCGATAATAGAAAGACGGCAACAATCAAAACTAACAATCCCTACGTGCTCAATTAAATTATTTTTAACAAGAAAAACAGCATCAAAATCATTCCGTTAACGCTAATTAACGCACGCACTCGCCCCCTGGTGCTACTTACACAACCACGTCTTTAAGTTTGCGTCGATCTCACACCTAAGCACCAAAAACAGAAAAATACAGCAATTTAAATGTACTGTTCAGCCTTCGAAAAACGATTCTACGAGGGTTCAAAGGGCTCATTACCGCAAACGACTTCGTGTAGGTGTGGGTAAATTAGATCTAGCTTGCAAAGGTGTGGGTAGCGTAAATCGGGCTTTGAACGGATGAAGATAATCGCCGAGCACCACCAAAACACTGCTGTCCACGTTTTTGCAGCAGCGAAAAGTGCCCAAAACGACCTCCAACGACTTCGTTTTGATGTCCGTTACTATAAAACAACTTCGCTTAGGTGTGGGTATTCCAAATCGGTTTCGTTTGGATGTGGGTAATCCAAATCTAATTTCGAATAAATGTGGGTCAAAGAAAAGTTATCGGGTTTCACGGATCTAAGCTATTCGAGGTTGTTAGGCTCGTTGGATCGGAGAAGGGACGCCGCGAAAACAGCCTCACGTGTATCGATGCCGCCTGCAGCAGCCCAAACGTCACGCGCCGCCGCTACCCGTCGCACGCCGCTGCTGCCCGTCGCGCGCTGCCGCCGTCTGCCGCTGCCCAAAGCCGCGCTGCTGCTGCCCGACGCCGCACCTGCTGCTGCCGACGCCCGCGCCTGCTGCTGTCCCGTCGTCGGTACTGCTTCGTCGGAGAAAGAAATCCGGATGGGGGGGGGGGGGGGGGCTGGCGGCTTCAAACGAAAGGGGAGGGTGGAAGAAGATGAGGAAGGACAACAAGATGGGCTAGAGTTGTTTTGTTTTAAATTCCCCTTCTCCTTTTGTTTTGCAACATAAACCCACTTGGGCTAGTTTCTTTTGTTTAAGGCCCATTTACCCAATCACACCTTGTTAACAAAACCAATAATATAATTTCGTAGTTGATCCAATGGCCCAGAGCAAGTGTCACATAGCGGAATCCGTAATAAACATAACTTAATAAATACTACACGCTACTAACTCACCACTAAATCTGTAACAATACACACTAGCCGAGATGCCACACTAAAATTAAATGAAGATCACTGATGAATCAAATAAAATAAAAAAATGAAATAAATCAATAAATCAATAAATAAAATCCATTTTGTTATAAAATTTCCGCGGAACTCGGGGCAAGCTAACCTGTGTAACGCGGGGCGTTACAGTACATGCCCCAAACATGTCGTTCTCTAAGGAAGAATAAAAACCACAAAGATGCACTCAAACGTTTCCAAATAAACAAAAATCAAAATGGTAGACATATAAATGTGTGACTTTAGAGACGAAAAACACAAAAAAAGACCATTCTTTGTAAATGACATTTCACCTACCTCGTTTGTGTAGAAATCTTACTCAGCTACAAACAAACTGTGTGGTCAGATAGAAGAGTTACTTTCAATGTACAATATTCTTTTTGTTATCTGCAAAGCTGAGTACGAAGTGCACAGATGAAGAAGACTGATTTGCTGGAGTGCACAGATGAGAAGTAGTTGTTTGATTAATTGGAAAACCTTAAATTCTCGGGCGAAATAATACCAGTTAACAGTCGGGAATTCATTGTAAGTCAACCTAACTTCTCGCCAATTCTCGTCCATAAACAACCCAAAATTAGCATTTTAGCCAATTCTCGGGTGGGAAAAAATGCGATTCTGCCCGAGAATTAGTTATCATTATCACGCTTACGGTCGAGAAAATCACGTCCCATTTACTCCACTGACAATTCTAAAAAAACAGATTTGGGTCATTCCAAAACAATTGTTGAGAGGTGGATTATTTGAACACATTGGGAACTTAAAGAGGGTGATATGAGTCATTTTCCCCGTTCCATATTCCAACGATGCTGCTCCTCCTTGTTCTTTATCTTACTATATTCTGTGATCGCAGTTCAATTCGCTGATCCTCCGATTCCACTCGTCTTGATTCTCGAACCTGAGCGCATTTACTACGAATCCGAACTTCAATCTCCTCTATGTCCTAGAGAACGATGGCTGCGTCGGCAGAAACTATCACCATTCCGGATCAGTCAAATAATAGCGACTGGACTGTTGTTTTGCCTCGTCGTGGCAAGCAGAGGAAGAATTTGCCGAAGCTCAGAAATCAAGAGGAGCAGCGGGCGTGGTCTCCCACTGATCAGGCCAGCGATACAGTCAGAGAATCGAAATTGTTGCAGAAGATGCAAATCTGTATTGAGAAGGTTCAGAGCTCCCAATTTTATCAAACCCTTGTTGATGATCTCGGAACGATGCCAGCATTGGAATTCTTGAATAGGGTTTTGGCCTCGGAGCCAAATATGGGGATGGTTATCTACGGCATAGGAAGCATTGAGAATTATGAAAATCCTCGATTGCAGCTCAGTCTTGCAATATTGATGAAAAGGAAATTTGGTTGGATTGGAAGTTTAGAGGTGTTCGATCCAATTCTTTCTGCGACCGAGTGTCGGGTAATGGAGTCCTTTGGTTGTTCCGTTCTATCAGAAAATGAGCAAGGGCGGCGATGTGCGCAGAAGCCAACACTGTTTTTCATGCCCCACTGCGAGGTAAATTTGTACAACAATCTTTTACAGGAAAATTGGACGGTGGAGCTGTTGAATCATGTTGTGCTGTTTGGAAATAGCTTTGAGACCTATGAGGAGTTCGTATCAGAATTCAAAGGCTCACAACTTGTTGATTCGGCGAAGTACGTCTTGGCCACTAGAAAATTCACAAGCGAGATCAAGATCAAGACACTTTCAGATGATTATTTTGGTGCTTTCCATAGTTCAAGTTGGCAATTTTTCAGCCCTGTTTCACCAACAGAGCTGCAATTCACAGAATTTTAAGGACATTATCTAGTGAGTGGAACAACAGTCAGGTAAATGCTGTACTGTTATTATTGGACATGGATTTTGTTCTTTTCCTGATGATCTGTTATCTAAAAATTTTGGTAAATTCCAAATATAGCAATGTTTATCACTTGTGCTGTGCTCGATTCCAGTTCCAATCTCAAAATCTTCTGGTGTTAATATACCATACACTGCTTCTTCTGGATGGACTACAAACCACAAGAATTTTTTATTTTTTATTTTAATTATAACCTCAATATGATTGTTATGATTGGAAAACAGCAATTGTTTAGTGTTGGCAATCTCCACCCTTTGTCTTTAGTTTGTCCTCTCACTTGGTGGTTTTTGAATACATTGTCTTTTATCAAAAAAAAAAATTGTGTTTGGTTCCATACAGACGAAGGATGAAAAGAGATAATAGAACCATATAAATGATTGGATTTAGCACGTCTGCTTTCTTCTTTTCATAATAGTCTTGAAAAAATGAGAAAGATGTCTCAACTGGATAAACAGACTTTTTGGTAAGATTCTACTATAGGTATCGATCAGTAAGCACTTAGTATTACAATGGTACGCAATGATGTAGTGTAGTTATTCTCGTGAAGTATCAGCGAATATCAATTTACTATACTTGAGCAAATGTTTGTATCAAGTTCTGTTGCGGACATCAGACTGCTCTAGAGTTTAGAGTTAATGCCAAATTAACTGTATAGCCAATTCACAAGGATCTTGTACACCTAGCTTTGTCAAAAGATTCATTACCAAATCTCTAGCCTCTGGTTTTAGATAAGGGTTAAGCATTTAGTTGGGGAAGATTTTGCTTATGAACTGATTAGTTTTCTTTTACTTTGTATCATTGAGAATGATGTTGGAATGCTTAGGTTTGGTATAATGGGTTTTGATGATATTGGTGTTGGCATTTTGGAATTTTCAAAGTTTATGTTTAAGGATAATTGCCTAGAAGGTTGCAAAGAAACTTGTACCTGAGATCAGCATAACTCAATTAGTCAATATTACTTGGCTCTTTAAAGATTTAGAGACATTCGTTATTACACTATCAGGTTATGGCATTTTGTGTGAGTTTACAATAGTTTGGGTAATCGTTTTCTTCTGCATCTTACAATCCAATGATTATGGTCCTAAAGTGAGCTCTACTAAGTCATTTAAATACAAATTTCTGATCAAGTTCGATTACACGAGTATAATTTTTAAAATCATTTAGAGCTTTTAGAATCAGCGTGTGAGGATGAGTAGTTTCAGAAACAACTTTCTAGAGGAATAATTCTTTTAGAGAACATGAAGAGAGGATGAGATAGAATTAATAATAGTAGTAACGAGTTTTAACATTATTTTCTACATAATTTTATGTTCTTGGAATGACATATCAATTTAACAAAAAAAGAACGAAAAAAATCTCTTGTTTTTAGTTCGTCTTTATTTTCGACATTTCTAAGCAATTCCTCCCACTCTCTCTCATGCCTAAACAAAAAGTAGATAAATATCAATCTAAACGAAAACTTTCAGAGTAACTGTTTTTGGGGCCCTACCCAACCTAACTGCTGGGAGGCTGGCCTCGATCTCTTCAACCTCCTCTTTGAAATCTCCGTGAAGGAAGTAGACAATAATCTTTACGAACAATACGATCACAATCTCAATGCCTATATACATACGGAAAAGGAAGGTCTTCCTTGTTTCTATAGATTTTTCGTCAACAAGACAAGTCCACTATAATGTGCAGGCTAAAATATGGTCACAGCCAACTTTGCAGTATAAAACAGGACAGATTAATCTAGCATATATTACACCATCTTTTTTATTTACACTTCACAAATATCAATAATATACAACAGCTACCCAGGGAGCATGATCATTTGAAGGTGCCTCTCATCATCATAGCCATCAAAAGCAATTTTGAATCTTTGTTTCAGTGATTGATGGAATATAGAATAGAGCTTTTGGAATCTTAAAATCATTTGATTGATTTCAATAACTTTACCATGGCAGCAGCTATTGTGTGAGAGGAATGCATTCTAGTTCAATCTCAAGAACACCTCTCTCCACATTCTGCAATCTAAGAGATATATCCTGTCTGACCTTTCCATCTACAAGGTTGATGATTCCATCTTTTACCAAGGTATTTTCGTTACTTGCCACCCATTTTCCCAGCTGCATTGATTCATCAATTGAGGACTTCTCGTAGGCCTTCGTGGCAGCAACCAACGGCTGAATGTCGATCTCGGCCTCACCCATGAAGTCATCAGTCGAAAATGTGTCCTTGTCATATACAAGCTGCAGAAATCATCATTTGGTGTCTTACTAACTGTAAATGATCTAAAACAATCAGAAGCTTAAGGACATGGTGGTGTGCAAGAGGTTCCTTGATGCAGATGCATTTGGTTAAAAGCTAGTGACAAATTTGGAATAAGAGGAGGCTCAACTTTCTACAAAATAGTGCTCAAAATTTGACTTAGGTGTTGAAATCATGATTTTGTTCTCTGATGTTTGTAGATAAACATTTTGACAAAGATATGTTGTTGCTCACCACTTTTAGCGGAGGGATATGCTCAGGAATGGACAACATTAGGCTCTCGTTCCAAACTGGGTTAAGGTTGTTCTTTATGACGCGAGTCCTCACCGACTGTAACAGATAGCAATAGAAGTCACCATCAAATAACAGTGTGACTGATTACCGACCTCCACCATAAATGAGAGATAGACCAAAGTAATATAAGAGAGAGGCTCACTTGGTGCCCTAAGATGAGAATTACGTAGGGATCGCTGGTCACCACATCTCGAACAGCTAGGTTCGTGCCTTTAACCACATTGACCTTAATCAACCCAACAAATTCAACCATACCTGCCTACAAACATCACATCTGAAGTAATAAGATCCAACATCCAAAACAAGCAAAAAAATTCAAGCCACAACACTTGCTTTCCTTTTATTTTCCTCACTTATCCTCTTTAGGTTACTGTCCCTAATCTCCAACATAAATTGACGCACTCATAATTCCAGATTTAATTTTGAACAGATAAATCTGCTTAATGCACCTCTAGTGACATTCCATTTTCAGTTAGTTCTAATCTCAAGGTCACTAGCAGTAGTATCTTGATAATTATGTCAACATCTGAATTTGAAGGAAATTGAAATCAAATGAAGCAGTGAAGCATGAAACCAACACCAAATTTTCAGAAACTCCACAAAGAAAATTAGAGATCAAATCATATTCTTTAACAAAGTTCTTAATTCGTAGTGTCTAGTTTGAAAGCAACTTATTGGGTATCAATCTGAATATTTGTAGAAAAATATATCACCGAGAACTATCGAAACATGTTCGTTTAAATCCGTTTCAGTAAGATACGATCTATAGATGTCATTTGATCACTCACTTGGACTATTCAATCATCATGCTTAGACCATCCATACTTTTTCAAGGCCAAAGTGATTTGATTTGTCAGGAAAAATAAGAGCCAGAGTCACAGATACTCTAATTCTAGACAATACAACTTCAGCAAATTATCCTCATAAAAGTATGCCAAATTTTTACAGATTGGAAATTTTCCTAGCTTGAAAAACACATCCTGTTCTCTTTTGAATCTCTCCCTAAACAAAGTCAACACTAATTTTCTTTCTATGAGTTTTATCAATGTGCCAGTGACAAAGCTTAACTACTATCCTGAGATCAAAATGATCAGACCATGCCTGTAACTCAAATACTCTAATCTTAACTTGTAGCTTTTCAACATACCATGAACTTAATGTCTACGCTTCAGTTGTAGTGTTTGTGGATTGTGCTCTGAAAGGACGCATCACGCTCGTAAAAAAATTTTGTGTGTAGTGAATTTGATCCTTATTTAAGCCTTCTCTTAATTATCTTTGCAATACATAAATTCTAGAACAATTTAAACTGAAGTTTGACCCAATTAGACCTCCCCATGAATCAAACCAAAACTCATCAAAGTGTATATTATGACACTTCTATACTTGGGAGATCTTATTTTTTAACCAATAACTACATGAATCATCACTGTGCACATGCCCCAGTTTTAATACCCTAAAAACCTGAAGTTATATAAATCTCGAAAATTCTAGGATCAATGATGGAAGTTGTTAGCTTCTAATACCTTAAATTGATGGATGAATCATCACTACATTAAAGGATGATTCACTACATTAAAGGATGGATGCATTGCAGCCAAAAATGTCAAAATAAAATGGGAATTTTAACGTGCTCCACAAACAAATACTGATGAAAATCATTAAAAAAAAAAGAAAGAAAGAAAGAAAGAAAATCCATAATCAAAATGCATAATAGAAGGAAAAGTTCTTACCGATGGTTGTCTCGAGACTAAATGGTTTCTCTTCTCGGAACTCTTATGGTCACTGTCTTTTCTTCCCCAACTGTTACGAAATCCATGCCCGATGCGATGCCTGGTAGCTTGTTTCTCAAAGTGCCTTTTATCATTCTCATGGTGCCTTTTATCATTCTCATGGTGCCTTTTATCATGGGTATGGGTACCATTCTTGCTTGAAGAGTTGTTTTGAGAGTTGTTTTGAGAGCATGATGAACTTTTATTAATTGACTGGTGATCACTAGAATTATGACTACTGGCGTTATAAAATTGCAGCAGTTCATACTTTCTCCTGAATATTCAAGAAATGTGATTCTTTAATAGAATGTCCTCAATGTTTCAGATTCCTCAAATGAAATAAAGCGTGCTAGCACTACCTAATAAAATCGAAGCGCTCCTCTATGCAGGCATCTGGTCTCGGTTTTTTGTAGCCCTCAAAGATTGAAGCTTCATACTTCTTGTTTATATCAGTGTTTCCACCCAAGCTAGCCAAAGCATTGACTTGTTCATCCGTCCAATTATCTAGTTTCACTGAGAAAACCTGGCATTTATTATTGATAAATTTAGATCATTAAATACATTGCATGAGATATAAGCTTTCGGTACTGAAATTCAAAGTCAAGATGAAAACTGCAAACAGACATTACTTCCAAATTCAGTTCAGAAGGTTGATATGATATAAAGGGTCACAAATTAGATACCAACTAGAAATAATTATATTCCCTAGTGATGGTGTGTTTGGGAGTGATTTTCGTCATTCCATTGCCAAAATCACTTCCTTTTCCATGAATCATGTTTGGTAAATAAAAAAATTAATTTTAGGAAAGTTTAAAATCACTTTAAATTGATTTTTAAGATATTATTTGAATGGTAATTTTGAAAAATCAATTATACCTAAATATCTTTTTTCAAAATCACTCATTCTACCATCACTCCTAAACACACCCTAAGACAATTTGAGGTGGAAATTCTTTTCCTTCATGACTTATCAGGTTACAGCGACTAATAGAATTCTCAAGACCCACTCCACTAATACCGAGAGAGGCTTTGTCCACCCCAAAAAGTTGCCGGGAGATAACAAAGATTTTAAATTAAGTTTTCCACCTAGGGCTTAAAACCAGGGCTTTTCAGGGTATCTCCAAACATCCAAAACCCATACCATCAGTACCCTTAGGGTGCATTCATGATCTTTTTGTCCACCAGGAGATTGTGCTAATTTCCTTCAAGTCAAAACAGATACCATCCTAAATGTACATGCTCTAGATTTTAAATTCAGATTTCCCACCATCATCCTCAAGGATAGTCAAATTTTATTTTTGGCGTTGATACACGCGAAGGAGTAAAAGTATCATCTATATCAAGTATCAACTGAGGGGGAGACGTCCCAGTACAAACATCTAACTTTTACCAAGTCGGGTGCACTTTTTGTTTCAAAGTACGTTGAGAGTTGACGATGAGCCTAAGAAGATCAAAGATTATAGTGTATTATTCAGATAATGATTCTGGAGTGATAGACGACTCAGACTCTTTGACGGTATCTTTTGGCAATGCTGATATTTGGTATGCTTTATGATGCCATTTAATGCAAATGTTTAAATTATATCATTTTTAATATGAAAAGCTTATTATCGTGCAGGATCGTGTCAAGAAGCATGGCTGAGAGTATCTTACATGTTTGTTATTGAAGAGGGAAAAAGACCACAAGAAGAAATATGAAAAGAAGAAAAAACCTTAGAGATATGAACTCCAAGACTTCTGTGTACTCCAGAACACTTTATACAGATAAACACTCCCAAATTTAACGATCTGCATTCATAAATCAGAAGTTAAGAACAAGCAACCAAACTCTAAAAATTGAAATATATGTTGAGAAGAAGTGTCAGTAGATTTCAAATGTCACATTTTGTGTACCACCTAAGGCACCAAGATTGATTAAGTAATCGATTTGTAATTTATACACATTAAAAGGACTTTGAAGGAGTGACATAAAGTGGCCAAAAGAGATTCAATGATCAGCCTGAGTACATTGAGATCCCAAATTTCCTAATAATAGGGCATTTGTTGCTTCCTGAAGTAGTCCGAATAAAGATCTTGACAAAATCAAACTGCAACTCTCTACCCCCACTCCCTCCCCGTGCCCCGAAAAAGAGAGAAAAAGAGGCATGCCACATACAAAATTGCCAGTTGGCTGATGTTTAATCCACCTATTCAACCTCCTAATAACTGATGTGAACTGAGGAAGAAATGTCCCGAAGAGAATTGCTTCCCCGTGGGTCCATATGAAAGGAAAAGAGAGGAAAGAAACAAAGGCAAAACAGAAAAACAGTTCTATTAATGTCAGAAGAAATTTGAGTCCAAGGCATGGAAAATTCTCCCTTGAACAATTCCTTGGCACTGACCTTTTAAGATTTTCATAACATTTCCCACACTGCCACATTACAATTTAATCCAGCAGCCCGGCTAACTTAAAGGAGAGAGAGATTTGATTTGCAACTTGTATTAATGAACAACTAAATAAAAAGCTGGCTATTCAATGAAACAATAGGACAGGACTTACACCCATTTTGGATCCGGTGATCCACAATCTGCACACAATCTATTACCAGGCTGGTGCAACAGATCCTCCAACCTTTTCTGGGGGCCTGATTAAAGGCAACACAAAAATTAATATAGTTCACAGGGCTTCTTGTGCTATATCAGACAATGATTTAAGACTATTAGCAAGATGACTCCTTCCAGAAAACATAAGAAGAGCACATGACGATTATCAGTGAGAAATCAATACCACATACAAGAAAGTAGAAACACGTATGCAAAAGTGATTTGGAAATGGAGAATCAAAAAATTCTTAAACTTAATCTGTATCGTTTTAAGAAAGAAAAGAAAATTCTTTAGATGCATTTTGTTAGAGCCTTTTTTTTGGATAACTTGGAGAGCAAAACAACCGAACTTTCAATGATAAAGACCATCCATTTGAGAGGATTTTTGATTAGTTAGTCTTCATGGTTATTACTTGGTGTAAAAGTTCACCTCTCTTTCACTATGATAGCTACAATCCCCTTTTAAGCAATTGGACATGCTTCATGTAATCCCTTTATGGGCTTTTGTAATTTCACATCATCAATGAAATTGTTTCTTTCACATAAGAAAGAAAGAAAAAAAAAACAATTATAATTGAGAAGAATGGTCAACATGGAACATGATCTTAAAATGTGGATTTTATAGCATAACATACAGTAACTAGGTTGAACTGCTCCCCTATGAAAGTAAAGAATGCTTGGTACAGAATGCAGTAACTGAAGCCCCAAAAAGGTAAAAAGAGGAAGTTAGTTTCAAGTATTTAAGGGTGATGAACTGATGGGGATTCATCACTTAATATGGAGGATAGTGCATAGCTTCAGTAACCAAAATAACTTTCATAATATCAATTTGTAAAGATTACTGTAGCTAATGAGAATGTTCTTTATTCAATATTTATGATTAGCTGTTTTTAAGCTGAAAAATATAGTCATAGCAGACTGGAGTGCAGCCAAATTAACCTACTCCGTTCCTTCCCATATGAAAGAAGACCAACTCATCCTAGAGTTAGGAAGCAAGATGGAACTCATCTGATGCGTTACATGCAGTCAAATCTGCCGCATTGAGTGTAAGTGAAATATTATATTTAGGAGGGAGAATTTTATTTTTTATTTTTTATTTTATTTTATTTTTTTTATGAGAAACAATACTTTCATTGAGAACATAAGCATCTGGTCCCATTTTTGCACAACTCTACATGGCCCATTTCTTCTTGGGCCATCGCAACCTTTAGAAACTGAACTTTTTCACTAGTCAATGCAAAGTTGAGGGTTAAGAGAGTTCTTGGGAGGTTACCTAGGAGCTTGTAAGATTTAAATACTTTTTTGTGGGCCTCGATCATCAAGAAATTCTTTATACACGAGTGTTCTTCTTGTGTATTGGAGTCTCATTTTGTAGGTTGGCTCCCTTTGGTTGGGCTGGTTTCTTTTATATTCTTGTATTGTCTTAATGAAAGCTTGGTTCCTTATAAATTAAAAAATAAATAAATAAAAAGCAAGGAACTAAGACCAACCCTCAACTAGAAAATATTACATTAAAATGGTAATTACTAATACAGCTTGAAACAGAACTCCACAAAAAAGCATGGCTTTCAGCAAAATACACTCTTTCGAACCACTCCAAGGCCTTTCCTTCAAAGATTGTTTGGTTTCTTTCATTCCAGATACTCCACAAAATAGCCTCTATTGCATTAATCCATTAAATCATAGCTCTGCTTTTGAATTTCAACACACAAAATAACTGAAATATTATCCATGGACCCTTTATCATAAACCCAAGAGACACGGGAGATGCTAAGATTACTAGTCCAACACTTATTGCTGTAAGAACACTGAAAAAAGATATGCTCTTGGCTTTCCTCAGCTGAAAAACAGAAAGAGCAAATTGAAGGATGCAGGCAAACAAAAGAGCACTTCTTTTGTAACCTATTCGAAGTATTCAGACCACCCAAGTGTACCAACCAAACAAATATATACTGAATGACTTTGGGCCTTTTAGATTCACACTGCCTTTACCCACCCCTCATTAGTTCTGGGAGAAATAGAGCTCGTCTTTACCAAAGGTTTGACAGAAAAACAGCCACTAGGATCAACCTTCCAAATTCTTTGATTGTCTCTGGAGGATAAAGAACAAGGTTCCCGATCCCAAGTGTCAAAATCAGATGCTACTTTCTGCTGCACTGCATAAAAAGATTTTAAAAACTGAAATTCTAAAGGCTGACCCCCAGTCATGTAACCTTTCTAAAGAGATTTTCTTCCATTTTCGATATTAATAACTGAAAACTTATCCACAGCGTTCCACAATATCATATGTCATTTCATCCTCTAAACGCTAGTTTTAAGAAGTAAACAATCAATCATTTCCTCAATCCTCATTCTAATATTTGATGTTTGAGTTTGACTTAATATTATCCAGCTTCAAAGTATCATATGCCCAGGTCTGCTAAAGACGTTTCCGTTCCTCCACCATTCCGCTAAAGGTGGTGAGAAAATTAGGCAGTCATAAATGGTCCAGATCTTTTGCCAAAATACCTGGAGACTTATCTTAACGTTGCTTGTTTGATTTAATTTCTTTTGACATCCTCAAGTAAAGCACTCATAAATAAAGGAAACTAAGGGGCTGTTTGGGTTTTTTTATCTGCTTTCCAAAACTGCTAAAAATAAAAATAAAAATAATTATTATTATTTTTAAATGCTTTCTAGTTTTTAATGTCAAAACTGTTTGTAAAAATATTTTTACTCTTGAGATTTCAATTATTTCTTTAACATATCAATCATATTTAGATCAAGCCTAAAAGAGTGAAGACAATCGATGATCGTATAAACAGTTAACTTAAAAAATACTAAGGACAATACATGAAAATAACAAAATATAGTTTTCATTTTCTACTATTTTATGTTATACACTGTTTTTACCTTTTAAAGATTATCCTGAAAAAGAAATTTTTTCATGAATAAACTGTTTATAAAAAATATTTAAAAAATTAAACCCTACTTCCAGACAACTTTAGCTATCTATAGCATCCACAAGGACCTTTTTTCAAGGTAAAAGTAAATGGTAGGACGCAATAGGTTGGGCGTATTGCATAAACAAAAACCTTTCAACACAAGATAGAGACATTCACGTGAAATAAGAAAAATCTCTTCTTTCTCTTCCTTTTTTTTCTACTTTCTCTTATTTTTCTTTTTGAGGAGGGAAGAAAAGCCCTTAAAAAAGGAGATCTTATGCGGGATGGCATTTTGAGCACATTTTTTAAAAAAATATCCCCTACATCCCAAATCACATGTGGAAAGCTAAAGTTCCACAACAAAAGCAAAGCATGCGCTGACTCACCTCTCTCCAGAAAGCTAGCCCTATTGATCAAGCCTGGAAACCATCATGTTCTAGTAGCATATATATATTTTTCAGGGCTGCAAAGTGCTAGTTGTAGAGCACACCTGCGCCCCTAAGAGTAAAGCTTTTTTGTGGATTCCCATTCTATGAGTCTTCTCTTCCCCCCCACCACTAATTTTGTCCCTTCCTTGTCTCGGTCAACAACAAGGTGCTCCTCTTGTCACAGAAGGACTTCACCTGTAGTGTAGTCCAACCGATGGGTTGCCCTCATCTTCCCCTACTAGGCAAAAATTAGGGAACTACAAGAGTATGACATACAAATGGAATGGGGAAAAGGAAAATGAAGACAAAAAATAGTGGTTCTAAGTTTCTAACTAGCACGAGAGACAATCAAGGATTGCTAGAATATATCTGTCCAAAAGATCAATCACCAAATAACCCTTCTTCACAGCAACCATTGGAAGCATTGAAGAGCAGAAGGTATAACAGCTAAACTGAGAATTTTGGTGTTACCCAAAATACAGTAAAAGATTTTTATTGAAGTTAAAAATGATCCCTAATTCACTAATTAATTAATCTCATGAAGTTGAGTTTTCTTTGAGAATGGAAAACATATTACTAGTCAGCAAATCACTAGATTTTGCATCTTTTACAATTACAATTTCTACAGGATTAAGATTTGGCTTTCATCTACTTTCAATAATATTCCTTAATAAGTGCTATTACAATTATAAAGATATTGATAATTGAAGATATAATACCCGAGAGTTGTTGATCCTTTTTCCAATTCCAGCCTTGCACTTCTGAATCTGAATATAATAAGATCATAGAGAATTGAAGCAATGAGGAGTGGAAGGTCTGACAGTTAAATGAAGTATTCCGATATTGCTCAAACTACGGTAAAGGAATAATTTATTAAAGTTAAAAAGATCCTTAATTTAATAATTAATTAATCTCCGGGAAGGTGAAATTATTTAGGAATGGACAACATCAGCATATTACTTATCATCAACTCAGCAGGTTGACTAGACTTCACATTTCCTACTATTTACATTTTCTCCAGGATTTGGCTACATTTTCTTTCAATAGTATTCCTTAATAAGTGTTACTACAGTAATAAAGATATTGAGAATTGAAGAGATAATACCAGAGGGCATTCGACTCCAGTCCCAGCCTTGCATTTCTGAATCTGGAAACAGGAGATCAAAGAGACAAGCGCCTGGCACAATTGAATCGTGTCAAGGAAATTTCAACGCAAAGCAGGTGCATGAACTCAGCTCTTTACAGTTCAGTAACAATAGATACATACACAAATGCTATTATAAATAATCAACAGTTTCACTACACCAATTAATTAATTCTATTATAATTACTAAAAAACTAATAATAAATAATCAGGTCTTTTTTTTACAATTTCAGCATTGTACTTTTGCATCCAAAGACTCAGTTAACCATCTTAAATTTTTTAAAATTTTGGACTTACATGCCGATAGTCGATCTTAATTTTCAATTTCACACAGTTATTTTACCTAAAGAGAGAACCTTCCATAACATAACCAAATATTACAACTGCATTCCAATCCCAGTAATTTTTCATGAGTCCATAAGAGACTTATTACACCCAAAACAATTGTTCAACCTTTAAGGTGGGGGAACACACATCATACGACACTGACATCATAAGTACCATCTCAAGGTTGAAGAATTGGGTTGTGAGCAATTTGAATTTGAATTTTGTAGCTCATAGGAGAGAAGATATTTCGATGGTCGAAAGGGTATAATGCATTTCAAATAAATAAGAAGTGGTCAATCCTAAAGTCACCCACCCAAGATCTTTGTTTCCCCGGCCAACCTCCACCATCCCCAATCCAAATATTGGATTATATGGGAGAGTAATCATCACCTGCTTACTCTCCCATATAATCTGGCATTAAATGAAAATATTTCATACCATTCTTCTCTTTAAAGAGGAAGAGAAATCTAGTTATTCAGTGGTTAATCAACACTTTCAAACACTCCACACTGGCCATTTGGACTGCTGTAAAAGTTCCATAACTCCCTATTGGAGGATTCACTACTCTACTGAGAATTGATATTCAAATATTCATCCATATACTAAGCCACTAGTACATCCACCAAACTGAAGTTAAACTGAGTTTCACGTTCTAATATTACGAGAATTCCAATATTTAATCAAGACAACAATGGCGATGATCATTTGCAGAGATGATAAATACCTGAAACGGCGTTTGAATCCGAATTCTGCTGCTGGGTCGACATTTCCAGCCTCAGATATCGCGCACACAAATCATGAAACAATGGGGTAATCTGAAAACAGCCATTTTCTTAGCTCATCCACTGGACCCCCTTGAACCGGGTCTCAATAGAAAACTCAAGAGAGCATAATGAACATAGTGGGACAGGAATTCAGAAGAGTTCTTACAGGTAGACAAAATGACGAATGAAACGAATATCCTAGATTAACAAGATTCTGCCCTGCCTTCTTCTCTGAACGAAACAAAATTTAAAAATAAAAAATAAAAAATGCACTTGTAAGCAAATCAACAACGAAATTCCAAACACTTCGGCGCCAAATTTAAGACAGAACAAACAAGCTGAAACACAAATAATCGACGCTTACCGTTCAAGAAAAAGAAAAGGGGGCGCGGCGCTGGCGATAGTTTAATGCGTTTAGATGAAACGCTGTAGATGATGATGCATACACAAATGCTAGAACGCAATTCATGAATAAAAACGTCGAAGAATTATTAAAAAACCGCTAAACCTAAACGTATCCATCTTCAACGGAATTAGGCAGAAGAAATGCAGAAATTCCAATAACACGGAAATCAGAGAGACAATGTTATCAGAATGGTCTTCTGATTCTCATTGCACGGCAATTTGGATTGATTCCCAGCAAAATTCAATTGATTTTGAGGAGAAAAGAGAAGGGTACGTCCGAATTCGAAAACTTGTTCAATCGTTACGTTCGAATCACGGCGGTATACGGATGTGATGAGAGTGATTTTCCAGAAGAGATGATAATCAAAAATAATAATAACAAAAAAAATGTAGTAACGAACAAGAAAAGGTCAGAAGATGAGGGTGAGATTTGGGGATGAAATTTGACAACAGTACAAAAGTATGTCGTTCAACTTATTATTAACAGACACAATGCTTCCGTTAAGAACACAATCAAATTTTAACATTTTGTTAATTTTGTCGGTTTAGTATCTGAAAATCATAATAAAACCTCTTCCTTGAAATATTATTCAGTATTTTAATTCTAACCTTTTTTTTTCATCTCTACATCCTCGACGTTGCTCGTTTTGATCTATGTATTTGAATAGGTATATTTTTAAAAAGTGATCATTTTAATCTCTGTTTTCAAAATTTTAATACAAATTGTGTACACAACGATATTTTGATATAAAGTTGTTACTACATTTCACGAAATAGGCTAGATATAGTTTTGAAATTGTGGTCGAAAAAAATAAGATTAATGAACCAACACGATCACTTTTTAATAGTACAAAAACCAAATAAAAAGTTTAGAGATTAAAATAGAAAAAAATTGAGAATACAAATATCAAAATAAACATTTTGAACGTACAAGAATCAAAATAGTATTTTAATTTATAACTTTTTGGTTAAATTACAAGTTTAGTTCATAATTTTCAACGTTGTATCTAACAAGCATTTGTCATATTCGATATCTTATAAAGTTTACGAACTTATTAAATGTAAAATTGAATTTTCTTCGTTGTGCGACCACCCTAGGGTGCAGCATGAGCTCGATTTGCTTTACTTTATTATATATGTATATTATTATTTTTTTTTGAAACATTAGGTGGGACATATTGATATTATAAAAGTTACATATGGTATTTGTTTCTCCTAAGTCCCAAGTCCTAAGTCAATTTATTTTCCCTTTGGAAGAAATTCAAAATCGTCTCTCTCCACTCATCCAAGAGATCTGTTTCGTGGACGCCACTGACATTTGTCGTGTCTCAACTTCCTAAGATGCCACTACCTTTCTTTGGGACGAGGGTATTTTAGTAAATTTCACTTTAAATTTGGTCTTATTTTATCCATTCTGTTCCTAAACTTTATAAATTTTTTAGCTTTGAGCTGCCGTTACTAATATATTTCATAAGATATATCCGATAATTATTTCATATTAATTATACGAGTGATATACTTTATTTTATATCACAAATCCTGATTTCTAAAAAACAACAAAGGCAAAGTTGGAATTACAGAAAAGACTAAAATTAGATTAACATTCTTTTCAGTATTTGCAAAATCAAAAAGCTGCTGTTATACTCGTAAATATTAGTTTTTTTTTCTACCCATTAAAAATAATCTATAAATTATTAAGCTTAAAACAATTTTTTTTATAACGTTGTTAATTTTGTTTAAATAATATTGATTTGAAACTTATTCTAAAAATAATGTTTTAAAATTCCTGTACTGTTAGATTTTTCTATTAGATTTTTCTTTTTTTTTTAAGAGATTATCCAGTCTACTTTAGACAACATACACGATATTGTATGTCTTCTCTGAAGTTTTTTAAACATTAATGTTAGTTTGGTGAAATGAATTCACAATCTAACTTAGAGGTTTTAGATTCAAGTTTTTTTTTAACAAACAAATTGAATGTTGTTGAATCAATAATTTGATCAACTCCATGAACGTCGGATCGACTAGGATGAGCTGAACAATGAGCTTCGAATGCTGCGCAAAAGACCTGTAAAACAGAGTGAGCACTCCAATTCTAAAGTCAGTGAATGTCCGAACTAACTCGAGAGAGAATCGAATGTTCGCATACCTCAAAATGAAAGCGTAATGGTTCTATTTATAGGCAATTTTTCCGACAATTTTCCCAACAGCACCTCAACCGCTCTTTAAGATTGCCGTGAATCACGACGTGTTATCGTGAAGTCTGTCGGAGTTTGGGACTGAACCGAATTAAAGCTAGACAGTTCACCTGGATAGATGAGAATAAACCTCGAGTGAGCTTGATCGGCTCGACCACGTAAGACATCGGCTCAGCCATATATATGAAATCGAGGTAATCAAACTATAATATTCTACCACGTGTACGTTTCACCATCCAACCGACATATGCCAAGGCGAGAATTACTTCCAACAAATGTTATACTGCAATTTTTTGTTTTAAATAATTTTACTTATTAACATTTCTCTCTCCTAAAAGAAAATAATTACTATTAAAAAATTATAAATATTACTAGTCATCTATATTGCAATTTTCTTTTTTTTTTAACAAATTGCAACCTAAAAAAATGATGAGAATTTTCAATTTTGAACGAAGGACTTTTTTTTTTTTTTTTTTAGATATTGAACGTAGGACTTGTAGATGACTAAGGTGATAATGAAACCGCCCCCATCAACTTAGCATTATTGTTCCGTGACATTTTCATTTCTCGCTTTCAATTTTCTTAAAAAATTTAAGCATTTTACAACAATCTTTATTCGTTGTTTCTCATTTTTTTTTGAAAAATACTCACAATTGTATAGAAATTTTAGAAACAAACCAAAACAAATCTTTCAGTTACTGTTCCTATTTCCAATTTGCTCCAAAACATGAATAAAAAGATAAAAATTGTTTTATCATACTTAAATTATTGGAGTTTGTAATTATGCAATACATTTTTCTTCATTAAAAATAAAGAAACAAAATAAAGAAATACGAACGTTACCAAACGAGTCCGTGATGTCTTATATATACGACATACCAATTTTTCTTATTTTTTAACATAACATGGCTGTATATCGTCTCTTGAAGAGATGACTAACTGTGAAGTGGATTTGATCGTCTAATTCAGAGACAATTTAGTGGCGAAAAAAATTTCAAAACATTATTTTTTTAATAAGTTTCGAAGTAACATTATTTGTGAAATATGTTTAGATAGTAGCAATATTTAAAATCCTTAAAAACCGGTCCAACTAACAAACAAAAATCCAACAAAAATGCAAACATAAGCATAGCCTACCGAAATGACATCTACTATATCTGCTATCTCTGTTGTTGGAAGTTGAAATCTCCCTATTTCATACAAACCAAAATAAAATTAAAATAAACACAAAAGACAAAAAGAGAATGCATTTGAGTTAACCTAAATCAAAACCCTGCCTCACTAACCTTTTTGTAATAAATTTTTATTAGTTAAATAACTAGGTAAGAGATTAAACTATCGACCCCGATTTGTTCTTATTTATAAAGCTATGTTCACATTCAAATAATAAATTATCTATATTTAGGATTTTTTTAAAAAAATAATACTTTATTTTAAACGTATCTAAAACTATTTTCAAGAATAATGCTTGAAAAATTATACATAATTTCTTTAAGGGACGATCTATGTCACTTTACAATTTTCGATTGCATGGCGTCTTGCTGGCGCCATGTGTGTGCTTTTTTTTTGAATTCTGGCATGTTGTCTCTTCAGAAAATAGAATTTATTTTTATTTACATGAACATAGCAAACGATAATTAACACCTATTCGTATTAAAAAATAAATAAAATAAATTAAATTGCAATTATTTCTCTTGTAAGCAAATTTAAATAAATGTTACTTATTGAAATTTTATATAAAAAAAGAGAAAATAATTTTGATATAAAATTTTATTGAATAAAAAAGAAAAATAGTAGAGATTTGATCCTAGGACCACTAGATTAAAAAATAGGTGTATACCACTGTACCAAAATGGTAATTTTGAAGAGATGACATGCTAGAATTTTAAAAAATAAACACACACGACACATCCACGCAACTCGAAAATTGTGAAATTACATAAGTGACCTATAGTTTTCCAAACATTATTCGTAGAAATAATTTGAGTGATATATGTTTGGAATAAATTTAAAATAAAAGATTATTAAAAAAAAATCTCGTTGCTTTTAGAAGTACTTTTCAAAACTATTTGAAAACTCAAGTACCACAATTTTATATTGTACTCAATAGAAATTAAATATGACAACATGTAAATTTACAGAGCCATACCTATTGGGTCCGTTATTTGAATTGCTAAATAATTGTAGATAGCATAAAATAATTATGTATATATTTGATGTAAATTTTTTAAATATGGTAGAAAGTTCAAAATTGTATAAAAAATATTTTTATTATTCAAATTAAAATAAAACTCAAATGTAAGATATGTTAGAAAAATTTAAATTTATACTATATTTAAAAAAAATGAAAAGTTATGATATTATATATTTTAAATATGGTGCGAAATTTCTCAAATTTTATGTATTATCAATGGAGAGTCAAAACTTCAAACAAATTTTTAAGTAAATTTAGAATAGAATTAATTAATTAATTAATTAATTATTATATATATATATATATATATATATATATATATATGTATATATTAAAGTTCAAAGACCATAAAAGAAAACTAAAATGTGTCCTGAATTTTCAAAGTTGCATCTAAAATTAGTTTTTTTTTTATATAAATTGTCGATCAAGAAAATAAAGGAGACAAGGAAAAGGATATTATAAATTTATAATTGCTAGGTTCATTTATTTTTTAAAATTGTTAATTAAGGAAAAAAAAAAGACAAAGAAAAGGATATTATAAATTTATAATTGCTAGGTTCTCTCCACTAACAAGTGCAACTGCGGCCGTACTCTCTTGAGAATCGTCCGCCATTGATATACAGAACCAGAAGCTCCGGCCAATGTCATCTGCAACAACTTCACCAGCCATGGAGTCCTTGATTCTGCAACTCCATGAAATTTCGGCTGTTAAGTTCGGCAACTTCAAGCTCAAGTCCGGAATATACTCTCCAATTTACATTGACCTTCGCGTCATTGTCTCCTACCCTTCACTTCTCAGCCAAATATCCAAAACCCTAATTTCTTCGCTCCCGCCTTCCACCTCCTACGACCTTGTTTGCGGCGTCCCTTACACCGCTCTTCCTATTGCCACTTGCATCTCCGTTTGTAACCATGTTCCGATGGTTATGCGCCGCAAGGAGATTAAGGATTATGGCACTGCGAAGGCCATTGAAGGGCGTTATGAATCGGATCAAATATGTTTGATTATTGAGGATTTGGTGACTAGCGGTGCGTCGGTTCTGGAAACTGCTGCGCCGCTGCGGGCGGCGGGGCTGAAGGTTAGCGATGCGGTTGTGTTGCTTGATAGAGAACAGGGCGGGAGGGAGAATTTGGAGGAGAACGGGATTAAATTGCATTCGATGATTAAGTTGAGCGAGATGGTGAGGATTTTGAAGGAGAAGGGGAAGGTTGGGGAAGAAATGGAAGGGGTAGTCGCGAGGTTCTTGGAGGAGAATCGGAAGGTTGCGGTGCCGAAAGTGGAGAAGCCTGTCAGAGTTAAGGCCATTTCCTTCCAAGAAAGAGTGAAGTTGGCGAAGAATCCGATGGGGAAGAGGCTGTTCAAGGTGATGATCGAGAAGGAAAGCAATTTGTGCGTAGCGGCGGATGTTGGCACCGCCTCAGAGCTGCTCGACATCGCCGAGAAAGTGAGAGCATCTAGAATTTCTAGATTTTTCTTCGGATTTTTGTTTTCCTTTTTCTTTCGTCAAACATACAAACGAACACCCAGAACAAGAAAAGTAAAAGAAATCACTAAGAAAGATGAAAATGAATTGGGTTTTTAAGAAAAAACCAGAGGGTGCTTCCAGCTCCCGTTCTCTTCGTGTAATCCATTTGGCTTCTGCTGCTTCGGCCAGCGAGGATGGTAGTTCAAATTTACCCATATTTTGGGACGGCCCCACGCGTTTCATAGTTGATGGATTTCGAACTACTTTTGTTTGTTGTTTGTCTGCTTATTCACTGCTTCGTGTCAATCAGGTCGGGCCAGAGATTTGCTTACTGAAAACTCATGTGGATATACTGCCAGATTTCACCCCAGATTTTGGTTCCAAACTTCGCTCGGTATATATCTTCAGAATTCTCATCACTTATTATAGATTTTAGCTAAATCTCGGGTATGGTAAAATTAGCGAATTTAGAACCCTAGATTAGTCGTTAATGTTTGTTGATGTACGGTAGTTCTGATGGCGAGATGCCATGGATGATGATAATTAAGAATATTGTTAACCTTCTGTACTTAAGTTCGTATTTTGTTTAGACAGTTCAGCATTTCATTACTGTCCAGATTTCCAGTACCTGTATGTGATATCAGCAGGATTGTAAAAATGCCTCATGGGTATTTTTCTCCATGTTCGAGCCCTTTCCTAAGGGGTGGTGTGGGCTACGGTTAGGTTTAATGCATCTTGGATTTCGAAGTGTTATGTAACTATTCTTTTGTTTCGTATCTCAACGACAAGGAGTTTTTTTCCCCGTATTGTCGTGTGTTCTCTTTCATTTGCTCTACGTTCTCGTTAAGAAAAAGTTCCCATATGTTAATTTTGCTCTATGATGGTTTCGAAAAAACTGCTACATGTTTTGCTTACATATCTCACTGAATTTCAGATTGCTGAGAAACACAACTTCTTAATCTTTGAAGATCGGAAGTTTGCAGACATTGGGAATACAGTAACAATGCAGTATGAAGGGTGGGCCTCTCAACTTCCAATCTAATTTATTTTCATTTTCTATCCTTTTCCAGTAATCCTCGGGAGGTTCTGAAATCTCGTTTTTGAAAATGCAGGGGTATTTTTCATATATTAGACTGGGCAGATATAGTCAATGCTCATATTATCTCTGGTCCTGGAATTGTAAATGGATTGAAGTTAAAGGTATGGAGCAACGCTGTTGACAGTTTAGCCGGATTGATAAGGGAGAGTGTGTTTGAGAGTGCTTAGTAACAATTCATTTTGATGCTTAGTTTTACACTAAAAATGTTTTGAATGCTCGTCGGTCAAGCACTCGGACCAAAAGTACTCTATGACTATGAGTGCTTCCTCAAAAAGCACGTTAAATTACTGACTTTCTTTTTTTATTGTGGATCTCGTTAGGGGTTGCCTCGAGGTAGGGGCCTATTACTGCTGGCTGAGATGAGCTCAGCTGGAAATCTTGCCACGGGAGACTACACATCTGCAGCCGTTAAAATTGCAGAAGAACATTCCGATTTCGTCATTGGCTTCATCTCGGTTAATCCAGCATCCTGGCCGGGTGCGCCTGGAAATCCAACATTTATTCATGCCACCCCTGGGGTCCAAATGGTCAAGGGTGGTGACAATCTTGGACAGCAATACAATACCCCATATTCTGTAAGTTTTTTCCAAGATTTTCTGCTGCATCTTTTGTTCTCCTTCCCTTGCCACACATTTCTTTTCATACAAAATTGAACTCTGACTTCTCTTTTTCCAATCTTGGTCGTTTGAGTTAAATTATAAGTTCGGTATCTAAACTTTTAGGTTTTTGCCTATTTAGTTCCTATAATTCAAAAGTTTCTAACAAGACCTTAAACTTTTGTTGTTGTATTTTTTGGTCACTAACATTTAAAAAGTTTGTAGTAGGTTTCTAAAATTTTAATTATGTGTCTAATAAGTCTTTATATTAACTTAGTCAACTTAACATTTACGTGACATGCTAATGTATTGTAAGATTATGTAGCGAACTTATCTCAGGTAGGTTTAAGTATTCAAAGGCGTAAGCATTAAACTAACAGAGCTATTAGCCACAAAATTGGAAGTTCAAAGGTCCATTAGAGTCTTTTTAAAGTATAAAATCTAAATAACAACCCTCAAGTTTTAAAACCTGTTAGAAACTTTTCTTTAGAGATGTTAGAAACATATTAAAGTAAAAAAATTAAATAAACACCGTTATCAAACTTATAATTTAACCCTTTTTTATTTCCATTTGGTTGTTAGATATAGGGAACTTCAGGAAAAATGAGAAATGGTTGATTGAAGTGCTGTCTGATGACATTTCTTGTTTTTTCTGCAATCAAACATATTTGTTTCCGAATCATTCTGAAATGGTTATGGATTCGAAATGTCTGGGAGCTACCTGAATGCGGTTTGTATCGAGAGAGAGAGAGGGAGAGAAAATTTCTTGAAGAAAAACCTGGTAATGGCAGGGGCATTAAGGGAAAATATCTGGCACTCGGATACTCTTTCCCTTCACTGTCTGCCACATCATCATTATATTAAAAACGATGTGGAGTACACCAACATTAAAAAATTATCTATAAAGACAAAATCATAGTGTGAACTGAATTCTTTGCTAGCATGAACTGAATTTGGGAAATGATATTTGTGGCAGGTGGTGTATGACAGAGGAAGTGATATCATAATAGTGGGGCGTGGGATCATAAAGGCACCAAATCCTGCAGATGCAGCCCGCGAGTATCGTCTCCAAGGATGGGATGCATACTTGGCTAAGACCACCTAACAACAACATTCAATTAGCTTTGAAATGAATGTAGTTTCTTTCTACTTTTTTTTTTCAATTTTGCTCGAGGTACTTTCCCTCAGTCCTTCCATGCTTGCAGAGCATTTGAGGGAGATATACGATCTGACTTAAACAGGATTTATTCTACAGGTGGTACGAGTGTGTGTGTGTGTGGGAGATCTATTTAAGAGAAGCCCTACTGAATCAGCTTTGAAATAATTTTCCACTGTTACCAGTAGTTCTAGAAAAAGAAGACAAGTTGTAACCATGTTAAATGACAGTGTGTGTAATCTTTGGGGGTGATCATGAGAATGAAAAGAGTTCAGAAAATTTCTTCCGTATTTTTCCTCAGAGGGAATTACTATAATAGATATTTAGTTTCTAAGATTTTCATTACTTGCTTGAATTTTGAATGGTAAGAATTGTATAACTAAATTATGATTTGGTACGTTTATTGGATAAAAGATCTAATATGATGTAATAGTCTAATAGATAAATAGTAGATCTGATATGATGATTTGGTACGTTTATTGAAGAAATTGCAGATGTAACATTTTTTTGAGCTACATCAAACTTTTTCAGATTGTGTTACTCAATTTTATCGAGCTGACATTATGCTGTTTTAGACAGTCAAATCTGTTTCTAATAAGTCCATAAATTTTTAAGTGTCTAAGAAGCCTCTGACTTGAAGGTTTATGGATCTATAGATGCAAACAAAAAGTTTATGTATCTATTAGACTCATAAGACAGGAGGCACTCGAGAATGTTACGTCGAAAGGACCAACGATGATGAGGGAGAAAGCAAACACTTATAAGACATGTCCTAAAAATTTAGGGACTAAACTGGTAAATTAACCTTTATAAATTGAACCATATTATATAATTTATCTAGTGGATCTGAAGGCTGAGAGCATCATATGGAGCTATGGCTGCAACTTTAACAATGAGGTAACTGAAATTCTTAATACCATACAAGGAAATGGGAGGGATAAAGTTTTGCATTGAAAATCAATGGGGAAGTAAGTTATTCTAATACATGGTTTCATGAAAGAGCAAAGAGTGTTTGCATCTTAATTCAAAATGAAACTCATAATTAGAAAGCCTCGTTGCTCTAACTACAAAAAGACAACCAACCTACTTGGCCAAGAAGATAGGATTGAACTGAATGTTCATAAGCCTCATTGCTCCCACCAGTATCACTGTTCTTTCCAAATTCTACCAGTCACTCTAAGCTTTAATTCCTTCCGGTCTCCACCAGAGAAAAAGAGAGCCATGTTGCGTTGGATAATGAGACCGTCGAAACTGTCCCGAACTTTCCGATGGCTGTCCCTGATGCTCCTGGGAACCCCTTGCCATACCATCTTCCTCCCATTTCCACTCACCTCAAGACTGTAGCTGTAGTTCTTTGCATCATTATCGTCGCCCATGAACCGCAGAAAAGCTATGTATACCGGAGCCATCCCGAGCTGGAAAGCTTCGAAATGCAGGCAAAAGTATTGACCAAAGCAACTGAAGACCTAAATTTCAAAACTCTAAATCAGAGTCGCCTCACAATCAAGAATTCGAGCTAATAAAATGAGGATCCTAGATTTCTAAACTAGCAAAACTCTTCCTCCAATTCAGGTAGTCCGAACTCAGTAAACAAAAGTCAGAAATATTTCTAATTTACAGGAGTACATTTTCTGACATATGATAGCGAAACCAAATTAAGCATTTCCTTCTGCCCATTTTCTTCTGATGTGTCCTAAATTGCTAAGCCAAAGAACATATACCAATTCCGTGACAGGAGAGCTCCAAAAAAGTGAGTGGTCTCATGCCAAGATCATATCACTAATATATACACATCTAACATGATTCTAATGCTCAAAATGTGCATAAGAAATGCAAAAGAGATTCATCCGCGCAAGAAGGTAAGGAGCAAAGTGGGCAGCCTAAGAACCGAAAGAAAAAGTCCGAGAGGAAAATTACCGTTAGCATCCATGTCGCATTTTCAACTTCTTGAGGGTTTGATTTCACATAGCGATGGTTGAATGTGCTCCCACTATGCATATCTACTTTATGATCATCTTTCAGGTGGGACACCAAATAGGGTATATCACCAACGATTGAGCATTCGGATCCAGCATATGGGCAACTATAAGGTCTATAAACACATTGGGATTCATGTTTGACCTTGCTGTAATATGGGTATATGCCAATGCAACCATAGCTCTGATATTTACATGGAAGTTCTAGAGATGCGGCCACCTTCTCCAACGCGAGACATCTGATATTACCGAGTTCGTGCCGACACGTAGGGCACCGGTTGTGCACTCTTGGCTTGCAACCAGAACATAGTGTGTGACCATTTGAACACTGCAGTGACGAAAAAACACAATTAAAGAAACTGCTGTTTCCCATGAACTCAATACTAAATATACACTCTAGTCCCTAATGGTTGAGTACTTTTTCAATTTAGTTCCTAATGTTAAAAAAATTTTAATTTAATTCCCTATGTCTTAAAATTTTTCAATTACACCTTCAGTGGTGAGTGTTAAAATTGATCGATAATTAATGTACATTGCATAATACTCAGTGAGTTAGGCAACAATTTAATGATAAATTAGTCCACCTAAAAGAAGAAAAGTCAAATTTTCTACCAAACACTCATAAATTTGGAAGA
This sequence comes from Momordica charantia, assembly GCF_013281855.1. Lineage (NCBI taxonomy): Eukaryota > Viridiplantae > Streptophyta > Magnoliopsida > Cucurbitales > Cucurbitaceae > Momordica > Momordica charantia. Next base: position 21,920,551 of record NW_028275162.1, on the reverse strand, counting down.
GCAATTAAAAGTTTCCTCTCTTAAATGTGATTTAACTCCTCTTCTGAATTTCTACTAACTCGCATCATTCCATACAAGTTTATCATTAGCAAATTTAAACATTTACCGACCATGATGGTATAATTGAAAAATGTTAAAATATAAGAACAAAGTTGTAACTTTTTAAATGCAAGGAAATACATTGAAAAAATACCTAAACATTAGGGACTAAAATATAGATTTAGCCTAAACTTAGCCACATCCCTTTTGGAACTTACAAAACCTATAAAGATATACCAAACTGAACAAAATATTGGTAGTAGATTTCAAAAGAAGCATTTCACTCAATTCATTGTTCCAACACTGAAGTTCTTCTTTTTGGCTAAACACTGACTGAGTTCACTAGAACCTCCAGAGTCATAGAATCTAACAACTACATCAACACCAAAGTCACCGTGGCGCCATCAGTCTGAAAAGTTAACCACATCACATAAAGATGAATTGAATTTTAGTAACCATACCTGATGTATTGGAGGGTACATTGCATTCAAACACACCGGGCATTCCAACAGCTCGCGAACGCTACTGGAAACAGCGACATTAGGTTTAAGTTCATTTTGAGCTGGATCATCCACAGCTTCCCTGATGTCCATCAAATCTTCACTTTGGGGAGGATCAATAACCTCTGGCTTGTTCCGCATGTCATCAAAATAAGGACTTCCAGATGCCATCTTTGAAGGACAGTTTTATGCTCGGAATCGAGCTTTCAACTTTGGAGAATGTAATAAGTGCCTTGTCGACTGAGCTAAGATCAGGTTGGCCAGTTTTATGCAATCTGAACATAAGCATAATAATAAGTAATTTCAGAATCAATCTTCTATTAAAAATTTAATGCAGAACTGCTATGTAGAGAGTACAACAGATAACATGCAAAACAAACAGACTCTGTATCAAGAGAATTCCAAAAAGGAATCCGAGGCTGAAATCAGCATTTTATTAATGGAGACCATAAATATGCACGTCATTAAATGAGACAAAAAGACGGTGATAAGCACATGGATTCCCTTCCTCTGAAGAATATGAAATGATAAAATCTTCACTAATTTCACAATCCGAACTCGGCCATTTAAAAAAAAAAAAAGTAAAAGTCCACCCTCAAATTCAAAGGAAAAACCACCATGGATCTAAGAGACAATTAAGGTCTAAATAGCCGAGAAACATGTTTCACAAACTTCACATTCCATCAAATCAAGCCCCGGGAAATACCCGAGTTGCAGAGATCGTCAAAATTTTATCAAAGTCAGTCCAAATTATCAACGAAACTAAAATCAAGGGAAAGAAATGAACAAAACAGATCGAATTATACCTCGAATCGCGACGAAAACACTGATTGAGAGTAATTTTTTTTGTAGGGTTTGAAACTCAACTACCGCATCGGAAATGTACGAACCAAAAGGGTAGGCCTCCAACTCGTCCAAGACAGAAAATTTTTCAAAATTAAGCCGTTGAGAGAGACAGGAGCCGAGGATTATAGAGAGAGGAGAGAAAAATTTCTCGAGAAAGTACAAAAAGCAAAGTTTTTGAAAACCCTTGTGGGACCCTTCTCCATCAAACTTCATATTTTGAAAATTCAAAAAGAAGTAATAATTGCCCAACTTTTTCTCGCCAACCAAACAGATTTCCCAATTGAATTTTGGATTTTCTTTCCCCTTATAAATTACAACAATGGCTAAATTTATATTTTAGATCAAATTACCACTTTTGTTCTACAAAATACTAAACTTTATATGATATTTCATTAACATTTTAACAAAACTTTTTGAGCAAACAGTGGTTAATATTTTAAACAAAATACTGATCTAGAAATTAAGGGGAAGTTTGTTGGAACAATTAGATGACATTGTAACAAATGTGACATTTAATGTTGTTTGATTGTGGGTCTGATATTGTTTCTACCGATATTTTTTCTACGGCCATTAAAAGGTCAAATTTATTGTGGTATTCCAAACATCTACATTGATTATCACGTCATTCCAAATTTTATGATTTTACCCTTCCATTTAAGATATAAACGAATGTTTGTTCAATGGACTTTTTAAAGCATAAGTGAATGGTCAAGAGCAATATTGAAACTTTTAAAATGTAAATGATACTTTTCTAAAACAATTGGCAAATTTCATGGTAATTCAGTCAAAATTTTACTTATTATTATTTAGTTTTAACTTGGTTTAAAATTTAGTTTTAATTCAGTTTGAGATTATAATTTCATAAATTTGAGGTAGGGATTTCCCACCCAAAAATTCCCCAGTTACCTTTTCCTTTTTAATTTAGTGTTTTTTAGGTAAATATAAAATAACATAATTTATAGAAATTTAATTTACTAGATTGTTTACTATTTCTAAACATTTATATTATACAAATATTTAATAAATATAATACAAATGATTTAGAAATTTTGGAACGTGGACGAGGCAATGATATCGGGGACTTGGGGTAAGGACAAAGTCGAGGTAAGGCAAGGAATACATTTTTCATCTCGTCCCCAAGATTAAATCAAGAAAAAAATTCTTCATCTCTGTACTCGTCCCAAATTGTACATGCTAAGTTTGTTGGCGGAAAATTAACATTTCTATTTATGATTTCAAAAGTTCCAATTTAATCAACCATTTGATCAAATCTCACCAATATTCATGTTGTTACCCGCTCATGCCACATTGAATATTAGTAGGTAATCGAAACAAATTTTAAAATTCTACCAAATCATGTGAATCAAATTGAAACTTTTCAAACTATAGCAACTAGATTGTTCCAAACTATAACGACCAAATTGATAATTTACTTATATTTTGATCTCAAATGTTTGGGTTTTAATTAAAAATCATAATTCTGAATATTTAAAAATTTTAATTTTATCCTTCATGTATTATTATTTTATCTTTCCAATAAGCCTTTATTGTCACATCGTCCACCACTCACTATGTTGAACAAATCATATGGAGAAAGTCTAAAAGCAAATTTACCCACACTGCCTAACATCAAGCGATAAAGATACTTCTGACCCACAACCCTGTAAAGAACAATTTATCCTTTAAAAAGACCATTAAATATCTGTTACGTAATTTAGCTCAACTTGTTAAAGTATCTATTTCTGACAAAAAAAAATCGTGAGTTTGAATCTTTACCTTTACATGTTGTACTGTAGGGAAAAAAAAAAGTTAACATAAGCAATCAATCTGACCGTCGTCCTTAAGGTTAATAGTTCGATCTCACCTCGTAATTACAAAATTATTTAAAAGGAACGTTGAAATACTATTTTGATCTTTATACTTTCAGTTGTTGATTCAAGTCCGTAATCAAAAAACCTGAAGAACTGAAGGCTTCCCACTCATTTGCAATTACTGCCAAGGAGAACACAATGAGATAACAAGAATGCGGCATTTTATCTATATATGGACTTTTTTCATATTGATCTTGCCTAACTAGAACTCATTTCTTCAAGAATTCTCACATGGAAAAATGCTTCCAGAAAAAAATAAAAAGAAAATAAAGAAAAGTATCACAGATAGACCATAGTTTGCTGTGCAAACTGCAAAAAGGGATCTCTTGATTTATCTGTAATTCATTGATTCTGGCAGTGAGCTGCAGAATACAATGAATGGCCTTTGGCAGCAAAACAAACAACCAACAACAACAAAAACACCACCAATTTCATTGTTTCTGCACCAACACCCTTCAGCCCAGCCAGAAACTTGCAATAAACACAAAATTGCCAAAACCTTAGCTTCCCATTCAGCGTACTTTGAATGTTTCTGTTCTTTTTCTTCACGCTTTCTTGCAGCAAGGATGATGGTTCTACATGGTTGAGAGGAGAGGATAGAATTTATGATTCTTCTCATCAGTTCGCTCATGTTGCTAACTGCGGTCCTGAAATGATTGACCACTGAAATGTCATTGATGTTATAATGAAAAATTACGGAGTAGAAGCAATGAGATAGCCCACGAAATCCAACATGGGAACTGGAAAAGCTGTGTGATGTTTTAAGATGCAGTTCACAACAAGCTGAGCCACGCAAGCATAAATTTATCCTCAAAATCAAGTATAATTGGATCATGATATGGTGTACTTGGATGATAGAGCTTCACGAACTATATTACCCACGAAAGAACAAAACAAAATCAAATCAAAACAAAACAAAACAGAAGTATAAATCAATTTTAAATGGGTATAAGACTCATGACAAAAGTAAAACAATGAGAAATCAAAATGATGGTGAGACCCACAAATGTGGAAAATTGGAATAGGACCAACGAAGTTAAGAATTATTTCCACATTTTTTTTCCAACAAGAAACAACATTTTATTGATAAATGAAAAGGACGGATCCAAAGTTAACAATGAGCAAGGAATAAACTTTCCACTGATATAAACATTGAGTGCAAATGAGAGAAACTGAGTCTCATTCTCCAGTTCACATTTCCAATATGCAATAATGGCCTTATTCATTGGCATCTTTGACATTATAATAGGATCTTGTGTTGTTTTTCTTTTTCTGGTATAGGGAGAAATGCACTTGCTGTGTTAAATGGTATTCGATCATTTAATTGATTAAATCAATTTCTTACCATATGTATGAATCAAAAGCAATTATGGTATAATAGATATACTAACCCTTACCAAATATGTGATGAATAATAAGGGACAACAATCAGCTCCCTGTAGGAGGCCTTCGTTTAACCACCAAATCATCAGCTGAATAGTAATCAGCAATAAGCCGATACATGTATGATGAGTTATGGCCACCTCTGTCAAAGTGACAAGAGTAACTAATGAGAAATAAACAGATGAAATCAAGATCAATATAACAGCATTCCTCTTTTTCACTAAGAAAAAGAAAATCAATTGAAACCCAGAAATTTAAAAATCCAAAAACAAATATTCAACAGAACAGGCAAACCAAAGCACCTTGCTTTAAAAATGGGGATCATTGAATTGAAACGAAATAAAATAATTTAAAGATATAATTGATGACAAAGGCCAATTATCTTCTCCATCCTTAAAGCTCCAAAGACTGTGACAGATGCAATGGAAAAGCTTACGAGGGATTTTATATGGAACGGAGGGAAATTTAGGCCGATTGGGAATCTAGTTAATTGGTCTTGGACTGCGCTGCCTTCTCAACAGGGAGGAATGGGAGTTGGGTCGCTAGCACACAAAAACACTGCCCTCTTGATGAAATGGGTGTGGCGCTTTGCGAATGAAAAAAACAATCTTTGAAGGAAGGTCATTGCTGCCATTTATGATGGAGAGCCTTTTGGATGGTGGTCCAAGCCCTCAAAAAATTCTTCAATAGGCAGACCTTGGATCGATGTTCAAAGAATAACTCCAATTTTCAGCAGATTCATTGTGTACAAAGTTTCTTCGGGGATTTCTGTCAGATTTTGGGAAGATAATTGGACAGACTCTCTCCCTCTTTCGGTTACTTTCCCAGATTTCTATGCTATCTCAACTGAGAGGAATTTTTCTATAGCAAATTGTTGGAACACAGAGGCCTTGACATGGGACCTTGGCTTAAGGAGGAACCTATTTGACAGAGAACTTGATAGATGGGCAATGTTCATCGGGAAAATTGAAGGGCTGGTCTTAGGACTTGAGAATGATTCCTTGTGTTGGACTGCTGATAACAAAGGAGTTTTTACAGTGAAATCGGCCTTTATGACTCTCACCTCCCCCTCTCCTAAGCTAAATGCATCCACTGCATCTTTAATCTGGAATTTCAGGGTACCAAAGAAAGTTAAAGTTTTCCTCTGGACTCTCTTCTACAGGGGCACAAACACTGCTGAAAAAGTTCAAAGGAAACTACCTCAGTGGACCCTCTCTCCCTCAGTGTGCGGAATGTGTCTCAAGAACACAGAAATGGTGGATCATCTCTTTTTACATTGTCCCTTTGCAGCTAAAGCATGGAACTACCTGGCATCTTATCTAGACTTGGCTCTCAGCTTACCAAGGAAAATAGATGATTTTATAGAAGAAGGCTTTGGTGGATCCTTGTTAAAAGGAAAATCTTTCATCCAGTGGAATTGTGGCGCGAGAGCTCTTCTTTGGCTGCTTTGGAAGGAACGGAACAACAGAATTTTTGCAGAGAAACAGAACTCTATTGAAGACTTTTGTGTGAATATTAGGCATACGGCTTCTTGGTGGGCTTCAATCCACAAGAAGGCTTTTTGTAACTATGGTTTTCTTTTGACTCTTCAGAGTTGGAATTCCTTTATTGTATAGTTTCTTAGTTTCTTGGGGGAGGGTCTTCTCGACCCTCTGCCCCTAAGTTGTACGCCTCTTTTTTGGACTCCTTTTCTTTTGGAATGAATCTTTGTTTATTATCAAAAAAAAAAATGACAAAGATGATATTAAAAGAAAAATCCATCAATCAATATTCCCATGCCACTCGTTTTGATTTAGGAGTCGGGAAGTAGAGGAATGAAATACAAGAAAAAAGAACTGGACTTACGTGTCAGTAATAAATAAACTAACAAGCGATGGTGGCACATAGTCAAATGTTGGGTTGACTACATGGAGAAGAGGAGAACCAGTGTTAGTTCCAAAGTCCATGCAATCTGAAAATTCACCAAAGTCAAGTAGCTCTGATGGGGATCTCAGTTCATTGAGTAGAACTTCAGGATTGTGTGGATACAAAGGGCATAACTGTCAAATAAGTAACAAACATTCAGAAAAGAAATTTAAGGCAGCATGCCAACTTTGTACAATATCCAGAAGCCACAATTATAACTTTTCTCCATCCAACAGTGGGAGCTATCTATCATGTCAAGACTACATTGAAATATGTTCTGAGTATGATCTAGAATCTGCGAGTTTGTGGGTTAGGGTTGGAGGAAGAAGAAAATAGAAGGTGTTTGCTTATGCCCTCCCCCTTGAAATCGCAAAAACAGTCGAAGGGGAGAAGACAAAATGTGTTTAAAAAAAATATTAAGAAACATGACACGTCATAAATCTGTTATCTATTTAACAGTGGATAGCAGCAAGGACCAAAATAAATATTCTTTAAAAGTATAGAGACCAAATGACCATTTTCAAAGTACAGGGAGTAAACTAAACCAAGTTAAAAGTACAAGGAATGAAAGCGTATTTTAACCATTTTTATAATAGGAAGCAGAGTTTCATTAACATAATGAAATATGCAAGAAGAAACCAAAGGAATTAAAAATGATCACCAATTTGTCCGTGTATCAAATAGAATTGAGACACCAAGAACAAGCATTAAAGATAATAACATCCCAAATCTAGTCAAGTCTTCTATATTTATTATTGAAGATTCTTCTAATGCATTTTTATTTTTTTATTTTTTGATGAAAAACCAAACTTTAATTAAGAAACATAAAAGAAATACAAGGGCATTAAAAAAAATACCAACATGAAAGAACTACAAGGGCATAAAAAACCAGCCCCACAAAAGGAGTCCAAAACAAAGCTGCTATAGATCGAACTGCCAAATCGGAAAAATGCCATAGCACAATTTTCTGATCTTTGAACCAGTGACCAATGAGAACATGGAACCAAAGATTTTTGGTATACTTAGGAGGATGCATCATGAACGGGAAAATATCCAAAAGCCTGTTCCATAGCTTATCCACCACCAGGCTGAATAATAAGAGATTAGCATCTTCCAAATTATTTTTGCGTAGAAGAACCAGTTGGGTTTAAGATACCAACTAGGATTCCTTCTCTATAGTACTACGATACCATTCGTGTTAAAACCATCCAAGGTGAGGGTCCAGAAAACTTTATATTCTTTTTGGGGTTTTTTGATCTCTAAAGTTCCTTGCAGAATACTGGAAGTTAGATATGATCACTTCAAGTTGAATGTTGGAATTGAGACTGAGAAGATCTCATTCTTATCATGCATTATCGCCTTGAATCCTGCCTTACAGTAAGTCTTTGGCATTCTATACATTGAAGAAGACAAACCCAATCAACAAACTCCCAGTTTTAAAGATGTCCCCCGAGCTTAAAGCTCTCACTCTATATCATCAGCATTTCTAGCTTTTTTAACCCAAATTAATTTATTGGGGGAAGCCATAAAGAGTCTACGACTGTGCCATGAGAGGTCCCTCTTCTCCATTCATCTAACCAGAGAAGTGTATTAACACCATTCCTAACTTTCATTCAAGTTAACTGATCGTAAGACCCCTACATCTTAATGATGCTTGACACGACTTCTGCAACTACTCTATTTACATTAATAAGGCAGCAACCAGCGACCAATCTTCCTATATTTGCTCAAAATTATTCTTCTAAAGTGAATGGGGATCATCTGAAAAACACCAAAGCCATTTGGTAAGAAGAGCCTGACTCCTTTCTGTAGTCTTCCCGATATAGAGACCACCAAGCAAAAATGGAAGAGACACAAGCTTCAAGTTATCAAGTTACAATTGCATTCATGTTAGCACCTTCCTAAAGAAAATTCTTGGTGCATTCGTCCATTTTATACAGAATAACCTTATGGAAGACCAAGAGATAATAAGAAGATTGCTTGGACCAAAGCAAGGTGGTCCCCTTTTGATACGGGATCCATTCTCCATTTAGCCAGCATGAGACCAACCTTCTCCACTAAACGGGTTCCGAAAAGCCAGACTTTGGCTTACCACTTAAAGGTGTACCCAAATAAACCATAGGAAAGAAGCATTTAGAGCAGCTTAAATTTTAGCAGCTCTCTAAAGGAAAAATTCCTCCTCACCAATGTTGATGCTAACCACATTAGGCCAGATTTAATTTTACGACATACTGTTGTAGAAACAGTCTGAAATTCTAGCTTACATTTCTTCAGAATAAATGTATGTTACAGCAACTTGCAGATTCAACCAACTAGCATTGTTTCTAAGTTTTTCTCTCGATCTATAGAATATGAAACTGTTCGTATTTATTGATACCAAACATGGCAACTGACAAAACATTAATCATGAAAAGTTATACTTCTAAGATACATAATATGATCAACAGTTGGCCTAGCCTTTTCTCTTTCAGTTTGATTAGTACAAAAGCAATCAAGAGAGGGGGAATTTTGTGTCACCACAATTTCTTTCTTGAGATGACTAAGCCAATTTGGGGGTAGAGTTCAAAATAAAAGTAGATGAAATTTTTTTCATTTCAAAGATTTTAATTGTTGCTTTCTAGTCTATATCAGAACCCCACATGAATTTTTATTTTTGATATCCGTGTGTCCGGACCAGCTTACGCGCACCTCGACTAATCACGGGCCAACCGCCCGACCATACTACATTTGGTTGACAAGATAACTCGTAGGATATTAAATACTAGGTGGTGGCCACCATGGTTTGCAGCACCCCACATGATTATAGGGCAATAAATCCTTTGTTCCTTTATTGTGTCATCGAATCATAAGGTCCTTTCACAAATTATTATTACACGGCCATAGATAATTTCATTTATAGAAAAAGAAATTTCTAATATTATCGTGCTTTCCCCTACACATGTATAAAGTGAACACTTTTACATATTCTTTGATTATCACCTCATCCTTTCTACTGAAGTTTGTATTCTATGAGAGTCTCATAGAAGTTTGTGTTCATAATGAGACATGGTATACACCTGTATTTTCCCATCACAATTTCTTCAGACAAACGAGGCAGTTATGCTGTGCAATTATCCCCCTAACAAAGATACAAGCCAAGTTACTGCCCAAAGCTCTAGCTCACCTTCATCATAGCAGTCGGTAGTCATAACCACAACCTCTAGTTCAGTCACTAAGCTGTATGCAGTTTAGATGCATGGATGTTAAAGTTAATTGATTAAGGTAATCTCTCCCCATCACCCTTCACCTGTCTCCAAGTAGTTAAAAATGTTGCCAAATAAGAAATCAAACTATTTTTTGGGAAAATATTAAGAGGGATCTAAAAGGTATTCAGGCCTTAACATAGCAGAAATTTTTCAAAGGAAACTACATTCTTCGTCTTTATCGCCTTCAGTTTGTGTATTATGTGTTGGGGTATAGTGAATGTCAAAATCACCTCTTTTTCTCCTGTCCTTACACACTTAATGGTTGGTCCTCCTTATTCAAGATCTTCAACATGCAGTGGGTTTTTGACAAAGAAGCAAGTAAGAATGTTACTCAGTTACTAATTGGCCCATTCTTACTGGCCAATGCCAATTTTTTATGGATTAATACAGTTAAATCCGTAATCTCATAAGTTTTGAAGACAATAAAAAATCTTGGGTGGAATGTTTTGACTTAGCCATTTACAAAACTTCACAATGGTGCTCTTTTTCCAATTTATTTTTTCATCGTTATATTTGTTTAAATTGGGAGGCTTTCAATTTCTATCATTTTTTTTAGTGAAAGAAACAATTTCATTGATGATATGAAATTACAAAAGACCCCATGGGGTTACATGAAGCACTTCCAACTATAGATTAAGGAAGTGTGACTATAGTAAAGAAATAAGGGAAAACATTTGCACCAAGAAATGACTACAAAGACAATTGAGTCAAAAAGCCGATCTAAAGGGAGGTCTTTGTCGTTTAAAGTACGGTAGTTTCAATTTCTCTCATTATATTGCTGTTTTTTATGGATTTCCCGTTATTTTTCAATCTTAAAGTGAGTTTATATCTACTGAACATTTTTGTATATTTTCATTATATCAACGTTTCTTGTTCAATAAAAACAGGGTTGTCTATCACAATTAGCAAACCAGACAATTTGACATGATCAATACAATCCTGATGAAGAAACAATATGAGGGTGAAAATGCTCCAATGCTAAATATTCTATCGAAATTCAAACTCAGCCTAATTCATAACATTACCTTATGACTACCGGCTAGTACAACAAAAGGAACAGCATGCCTTTTAGCTGCAAGGGCAACCATATTCAACCCAACAGGTGCCATGACACCACCATTTGCCATGACAGCATGAGCTCCAACTATAACCTTGCAGAACAGATTTGAAAATAAAGCTATCAGTTCTCATGTGCGTCCCATTTCATGCAAAGATTGAAAGAATGCGTATTTATACATGTATACACACTACAGCTACCACCTACGACCTACCATATTCACCCGGGAGATCATGGCAAAAACTGCAGAATCAGTAATAAGTGTGGTTTGTAAACCTCTTGTAACCAACTCCTTAGCAAGAAGATGACCCTGATATCTGTGGTAACATTCAAAATAAACAAGCCATAGAGTAACAAAAAATATCTAAGTGTAATATAAATCTGCATTCTACCATACAGCTAGCTATTAGCACATACCTCGGAGCACCCTCAGCAACAAACACCCGGAAGGACCTCTTCTTCTCCTTAGCAGCACAAAGAAATTCCAAAACTGTTCTGGAACTCCCGAGAGTTAATATTACCTCACTGAAAAGTGGTATTCAATATACGTGAGGATATTGTGGTAAATTCTAAATTATAATTTCATATATGAAAGTCCTCTAAGTTCCAACTGCATATTTCAGGTGAAGCCAGAAACACTGAACAATGCAAGTAAATCAAATACAAACTTATGCCTTTGAACAAAGATTGGAGCTAATTTAATAATAAAAAGAAGAGCCGAAGGGCATCTGAACAAGATCAACAAAAATGTAGAATGCCTTACACATAACTTTCCCTTCCTGTATATTCCCTCGGACCCACAACCTCTAACAGTTTTACATAAGACAATCCCGATTGTTATTCACATACCACGCATTACATCCCACTACTCGCTTACCCAACACCCCCTCCTGTTAGTATATGTTGAACTCACTGATGGTCAAAGGTTTCTATCAATCCCCACCACCCAAACTTTCACCTTGCCCTCCAGGTGGAAAGCAGGGACCTGATTATTGATGAGATAAAAGGCTTCCAATGTATTTTCCTCAAGTTGCTGTCCAACCCACAGAATCAACACGTCCAAGCCATGTGCTGGATCTGATTGTGATAGGCAAAACCCCCCAAAGCAGCAGTAGGCGTGGAGGAGAATTCAAGCTTAGGACTCATTTCAGCTGATAAGAGGTTGGGCAGCAAGTTTCCTAGCCTTGAGTTAGAAAGCATGGAATATTGGGTGAATTCCTGAAGTAGATAGTAGTTGCACCTTGTATGCCACCTTTCAAGCATTTTATTAGCCATTTAATTAGTCAGCCAATCTCCTTTGGAGACTCTACATTCAGCATCCATCACTTTCCTCCATATAGGGTCCTCTTCCCAAGTAAATCACCACAGTTGTTTAGTCCAAAGAAAGATTTCTCAAAGGTTTCCAAAATCAAGACCAAAGGAAATGGGTTAGTTGACCTTGTACCAGCTAACCAAGTTGAGAGCCTCCTTCCTTGTTGTGGCCTTCCCAGTAAAAATATATCATAGATTTTACAATAATGAAGACATCGTTTGGGGCACAAAAAAAGTGGTAATGGGTATGGGTTGGAAGGTTTGAGGGATAAGCTTGGATGAGGGTTAACTATGAACTTTTTAGGGACTAATATTTTCCAGATTAACAACTTGCTTTGAATCATTTCAGAGGTTGAAGTCCAAAAGTGGATGCTCTTTGGGTTACCATTTTCAGGGAGACCAAAGTTGGGCATTGACCAAGAGTCAATACTGCAACCCATAATAGAAGCCGGATCTTGAACTTCAATAGCTTCACAATTGATACTCAATACCTTTATTTGTACATATACTTTTTTTTAATTAAGAAACTGAGAAGGAGCGTATGAATGATAGCTACAAAATAAGACAACCTAAGGATCGGGGTGCAGAGTTTTTTTTTTTTTTTTAATAACTAAGTCGGAGCTTTTAATCAGGGGCATCTGTACCCACCCCAAGGCTCAGACCCAGGCTCTTGGTATTAAGCTCACCGGAAGGTTCGAACTTGAGACCTCTAAGCCAGTATGACCAAGAGACCCTAAACCCTTGCCAATTGGGCTGCCCTGAGGAATTTATACTCATTTAAAAATTAAACCAGTAATAATTTGAGATCAATAATCTTGAAAGATTGAGGAACTTATCCTTATAGGCGAAAGATAAATGAATCTTTCTGCTCGGTTGCTTTTCCAACTTGAAGCCATTAATAGTAGACCTTCATGAGAAGTCTCCTAAAACAATTTTTCACAAGGATAAAAAGAAAAGGGGAGAAGAGTCTCCTTGTCTAATCTATCTTGGAAGGTTGGATCTTACCATTTGGCTTCCCATTTCTAAAAGTATAAAATTTTGAGTTAGTGGGGCCAGCTACAATCCAAACCCTCTGGTGTGTGAAGCTTTCGATATAAGAAGCAATCAAAAGACCAACTTACTAGAATGGAAAATAAAACACTGTTAGGAACCCAAATATACTAAACGAACCAAGATAACTATATTGCAAATCCAAAGAGAAATTACAATATCGATAGTCTTTCGAGAGGGCTATCCTCTCCCAAGAACTCCCTCAAGTTCCTCACACAGTAATCATCCCTAACTAATTACCATAACGCTCATAACCCATATACTAATATCATTCCTTAACTATCCCTAACAGGACTCTCACAAACACATGAGAAAAACATATGACAATTTTTGCATAAGGACCCCTTGAGTACGATAAAATAATTAAGATACATTAAGTATACTTCCCAAAGTTAATAACCCTATACTGATTCAGTAAGTCATAAACCAGATGGTCCAAATCAATACGATATCGAGGATACAAAAAAACAGGTTAGCTTACTAAGATTAGTTCAACATGAGATATACTTTTGATGGATGTGTTCCACTGCTTGCTCAGCAATCTGTTCGTGACATGTTGCAATATCTTGAATGAGTTCATTAACAGCTTCAATTACATCGTGCTTGAGTTTCCGACTCCTCGAACTCTTATCAGCAGCTGTTGATGAGAACAACTTGTTAGAAAGAAAACCTTGCATTCCAAATGAAAAAAATAATAAATAATAAAATGAAAATAACCACTCCACATTTAACTAACGAACAGAAATAAATGGACAGATAAGATAACGTTGAAACACACACATGCACAGAGTGCATATTTTCTAAATAGACTTTTGTTCAAGAGAATTAGAAAGAATATAACACTATCATTTATCAGGGACCCTACTTCCTACTAAAATCAAAAGAGAGAGCAATGAGCAATAACCAAAGAAGGAGGTGAATAGTTTCCAGTAGAAAAGATTGATGGATGCTACAGGTTCCCGTATTATGCCTTATCGCTAATTCCCTGAAGAGACTAAAAATGGATCCTGCTCCATATAATCTCACTTATTCAAGTACTTTTTTTTAATAGAATCAAAGAACATTATGATGTTCTTTATCGTTACAGGTTCCCTTATTATGCCTTGTCGATAATTCCCTGAAGAGGCAAAATTGGATCCTGCTCCATATAATCTCACTTTTTTTTTTTTTGCGAAAGCATATAATCTCACTTATTCAACTACTTTGTTTTTTCTTTTGATCAGAAACAAATAACATTATGATGGAATTACCAAAAAAAACAACCTAGGGGTGGGTGTAGAGAGAACCCCTCCCAAGAGACCACTAGTTTATAAAAGCCTTCCAATTTCAAATGATTATAGATAACTATAATTACAAAAGAAATCCCAATTATACTCTTCCTTTGTTTTTAAAAATAAACTATTCCTCATCAATTATATTCTTCCTTTAAATCTAAACAGCTGGATCTCCAAATATTCATATAAAGGCATTGCAACCAAAAGGGGTCTTAAATCCCAGTTTACTCAAAAAGGAAAGAAGCAGAACTTTCCAAGGGCATAATTATGAAACTAGTCAAACTATATATATATATAAATTTCAACACCCTACAAATGATTTTTCATGCCTAAAAGTTAATATATATAACATCCATTAGAAGTTGAAGAAGCCAATTAATTTTCTAAATAAATGTTTGACAATAATATTTTCCTTTTACATACTTGCTAGCGTGCACATCAACTAATCTCGCCGGAGAACCAATTGACCCTATTACATTTGATTTCGAAGATAGGTAGCCACCATGATTTCAACTCATTCTCATAGTATTTGAATGTATAACAATAAGATTTGACAAAGAAATCC
This sequence comes from Momordica charantia, assembly GCF_013281855.1. Classification (NCBI taxonomy): domain Eukaryota; kingdom Viridiplantae; phylum Streptophyta; class Magnoliopsida; order Cucurbitales; family Cucurbitaceae; genus Momordica; species Momordica charantia. The sequence goes on along the minus strand of NW_028275162.1, from coordinate 21,905,505 downwards.
AAAGTCAAACAAACTTTTCCAAACGATTTCAAAATTCTATTAGAAAAGAAAATACAAAACCAGATATGTCAATATACTTATTTGTTCAAAACCAAACAACAAAGAAACTTTTATCTCATTCCCCATGACACATTCTTGCATAAGCTTGCTGTGCTTCCTTAAAAGCAAAGCTTTTATTTTGGATAATCACACAACAACTTTAGCCAGAAAAATCATTAAAATTTTGGGATGTCACAATCAAATACCTTCGAGGACATCATAGACCTTACCAAGTAAGAAGCATGCAAAATACTCATCAGCATAAAACAAGGAAGCTCACATTTGCTTTTTCCTTCTGAATCACCTCCAGATGATGAAGTTTGATGGATAGATGTTTGGTTAGGAACGTCCTCAAGAAGAGTTTGCAAGGAAGGTGGCCGCAGAGTGCTTCTTGCAGCAGCTGCAACAGCAGCGGCTGACAGGGCCGGGCGATCATCTTTTTCAATGTCATCCTCATCATCACTAACTGCTGATAAGCTCAACCCGGCAATAGCAGCTGTGGTGAGAGAGAGATCCTCCTCTCTAATAATGTGCAAAACACGCCTCACAATATTACCCACAGCAAGCTCTGCAGTTGTACATTATCATATTAATGCAAATGAAAAAGCTAAAAAATTAGTAGATTAAAACCTAATAAACATGGCCAGAACCAAATGATGATAATTGAGACGTGATTAACAATTCGTTTTCAGCCTGAACAAAGAACCAGTCACAAAAATATATTAAATTTTTGTAAATGGGTAAAAAACCAAAAACGAACATCCACTATATTTCACGAATTTTAGCCCTGAGATAAAATTAAGAAATTAAATTCTCGTCAAAGACCAACCCAAGGTTAAATATTAAGTCATAATTAACAAAAACCAATGAATCAATATATGTACCAACAGGATTCGCAGCAATCAGCTGCTCGCCAACAGCTTTCACAGCATCAATCAAAGCGGCAGCCTGATTCGTGTAGGGTATTCGCTGCTGCGAAATGACTGAACGAAGCAATTCAGCTGTAAGCTTCGCAGTGGCCAGGGAGCCCTCGATTTTACTGCCACAATATCATCCCAAAAATGAAACATGGAAACGGACTCCAATCCAATAAACGCAACCAACAATTCAATTTCCAGAAATACCAACAATCCCAGATAAACTAACCGCTTCTTAAGCTTGATAACGAAATCATTCACAACGGCTTGCACGTCTGGCATAATCCTGAACAGATGAAGCGAAAAAGGGGCAAAATTGGTTGCGCGTCTGCTTACAGAGAAAATCGAAGAAAGAAGTGGGAGTTGCAGCAGTGGAATCTGGGTGGGTCTTGTTCTTGAACTCGTGAGAAGTTCTCAGTTTTCGCTGCCCCTTTTTGTTCTTTGCCTCTTTTGGGTTGAAATTGGACTTTTCTGTGGATTTTTTACTCGAACCTAATTTTATCATATTTGTAATTTATTTTCTAGTTTTCATTTTAATATAACGTTTTTTCTTTTAGCTATTTTTATTATAATGTAATAAATACGAAAACCTATAGCTTTCTTTTTTAACAAAAAAAAAAAACGTATAGCTTTCTTTTATGTTAATGTGGCTTCAACCAATAGTTGAGATCCGAATAGATAGGTCGAGTTGATTTTTGGCCAAAATCTACATTTAAAGATAAATTGACGTTGAAATTGGTTTTTGACAACATAAATGACCAATGAATCGAGTCTATTTAAATATAAGAAATTGATAAGATTTATCTACATTGTATTGAAGGACTCAAAATTTCTCATGCTCAAATTATAAATAAATAGATATCGTCACAGGTAATTAATTATAATCAAATTGAAATGCATCTAGCCCCAATTTCAATGGATTTTTCTTTTTGCTCGTTAAGCTGGTCATTATTATCATTACAAGCAAATACTATTTTCTTATAAATAACGTATCACTTGCAATTAAAGTCCCACGGTAATTTAAGCGATAATATTTGCCACCTCATTTGACTATAATAAAAAACAAATAATATTCTTACCTTTTTCATCGAGGACTCCTATTGTTAATTCTACCAGCAAACTTTAAATGCTTGATTTAGTATGTGAAATAGTGAGTTTGATATATTTTTAAAAATTCAAGTTTTCTGTCTCTTTTTTTTTCCCTCGTGTCACGGTTTTTATAATTTCAATTCACTTTAAAATAAATTATTCGGATGATCATCCCGCAATGTTTTTTCAAAATAGATTTTAAAGTAATTTGACTTTTTAAACATGTCATTTTATTCGTTACCAAACACGTGGATGATTTAAAAACTATTGTAGCTATCTAAAACAATTTAGGAAACTATACTATAATAAATAATTATTCCAAAGACAATTTTAGAGAAAATAATTTTTATTTATAAAGCATTTCGCTCAAAAGTTATTGAAAACATGCTAAGTTTGGTAGCATGAATCATACTTATAATTGGAACTCGAATCAGCGAGAGTGCTTGCTCTTTTATGTTGAATAGGTGATAACAACCTGAACCTTCACAGACTTGAAGGTAGTTTAATTGGTCAAAATACATCTCTCTAATCAAAAGGTCATGAGTTCGAATCTCCATCACGACAAGTTGAACTAAAAAAAAAACTATGAATATTCAGTTACCTGCTCCACCAAGTCTCAACTCTAGGAAAATTTCAATTCCATGTGCATAAAATGTGGCCAAGGCAAGACAACAGGGTTTTCATTGCATTCAACCCCCTAGGGCTAAAGAGGAGATGACTTGGAAAACCACACAAAAAAGAATCCAAATCTCCAACACTATTTATGCATAAAATAGTGTGCCTTCTAAAATAATAAACAAAGGAACAAGACAATTTGAACGAATGCATAGACTTTGCTTTGCTTTCATTTGATTAACCAAATATGAGGAGCTCAGTCTAATATGTGAGAAGGTGAATTCAATTCTAAAATGAAGAGAACAAAATTAAATTAAATAATAATTCCCAGAGAATAATGTAGAACCAAAATTTATTCTTTTGATCAATAGTGAAACAGTTGTCCATTACATAAAGAGAGCACTGCCACGGAGGAGGTATTTCTGGACTAGAACCTCCCCTGAGTTTCAGTGAGGTAATTTAATTTAAGCTCACAGAGTTCACTGGACACCACAAGCCAATTTAAGGATCAAAGATTTAAAATTCATACTGTTACATGGATCAGCGTCCCGAGACTTTGGCAGTAACGTCCTTTTCCTTCTCTCTTCTTGAGGCAAATGTTTCTGCAACGAGCAACGGGAAAGCGATCGTGGCGTCACAATGTACCTGGTTTGCCCATAAAGGGAATTGATTAGAATCACAACTTTATGACATTTAACACGAAGAACAATGAAGAGTGAAACCAGGAAACTGTTCAAATGCAAGAACTGGAAACAGAAGAGGTTTGTTGTTGAAAGAAATTTATGTTAAGACCCAAAAGAATTAGGCAACTTGGTAATGAAAAATGGATGAATGAGGCAAACCTTAACAGTCTTGGCCGAACCTTGTATTTTGCCCCAAGAGACAGCCTCATCGGGATGGGCTCCAGAGTCACTTCCATCAAACTCTTGAGCAGTATTGATGAAGACAGCATAATCTGCACCGTTGCGCATCATATTGGCATTGCAAATATGATGCTTTGGGAGACCCCCACCAAGAATTATCATTCCAGTCTTCCTTGGACTTGCATGGACAGCTTCACCATTCATGGCCCTAATATCTGTCCAAATAACCAAATTCACCTTCATTCCACTGTTTAACCACCATCCCGCACCCCCCCCCCCCCCCCCCCCCCAAACAAAGGGAAAGAAAAGACTGACCTTGAACTACATCAATAATCAACCCAGGATTACGATAAGAGTGGAAGTACAGCATATCCCCCAATGAGCCATCTGTTAATCCAGGACAGAAGACTGAAATATTGTTCTGCAGAATAATATCAAATTCACTGTTTAAACTGAAAATGTAATTCAACTGCACTTGGATGCTTCATGCTTGTTTCTAGATAGTTACCAAATTTCTAATACAATTAGCTAAAATTCAAAAATAAAACATCAGGAGGAAAAACCGAACTTCCAGATTATGTAAAAGTTTGTAAATGAAGCTATCTGATCCTAATAAAGATCTTGACATCATAAGTAATTGACGTATGTCTTAATAAATTTGAGACGACAAAAACTTCTAATTTGATCTCCAAATCTTCATGCTCTACCTAAACAAGATCTAGTTCCTACAATTGTAAGGTTATTGATAATTTTAAAATATAACAAGGAGGCTATAATGAACTATAATTATGACAGCGACTTGATAAACATTAGAACAGGTACAAAGGATTCTATTTAATTTTACCTTATAGGCCCAATAAAGATACGAACTCTTGTCATTTATTTCTCTTCCCAAGCGTTGGATTAACTTGGATGGTGTCCAAATTACATTCTATGAAGACCACACAAAATGAATGAGAAAATTAGATACATATTACAAGGAAAAGTGTTCCAACACTCTTACATATCTGCTGTATATTTTAAAGAAGAGCCTCAAAGAAAATAAAATAAAAAAGGAAAACAGAAGTAACGAGCTCAACTTGCAGAGAGGGAAAAAATTATCATGAAAATGAAGACCTTAGTGTAGAGCATACTAATCTCAGATATGCACTGCAACTAAAGACTAAATGCACTACAACCTACACTCTTAGACGTTCAAGGGATCATTTAACTCATGCCCCTGTTTCCAAATTTTTGTGTATGTGTGTCTGTTTCTTTTTTCAATAAAAAAGAGATGAATAAACAAATATATATCTCTGTGTGTGTATCAATCTTGTTTCTATCATTCCTTTTTTTAAAAAAAAAAAGAAGAGGAAATTACAAAATAGAAAATGGAAAATGAGAATGTTATCAAACAAAATCTCATTCTAAATGCTTGCAATTTAAAAACAAAAATCCAAGAGTTGGATGATGAAAGTGATAGAAATAAGAAACAAGAATTGCTGTCCAACTAAAAGATTATATTCATGTTTAAGAAAATGCAAACAGCAAACCAACAACTTCAACTGTAGACAAAATAAAAATATAATAGAAAGTAAGTACTCTTCAAGTTGTAATACATCAATATAATCTTTTAGTATGTACCTCTTCAAGGATTGAAAGTAAGTACCTCTTCAAGTTGTTCCTTCAACATCTGATCCAAAATTGGAATAATCCAATCCTCGAATTTGCAATAATTATCATTAGGGACCAATAAATTACCAATGCGATTCAACCCTTTTGACCGAAGAAGGGCTCCAGGTAGAGAAAAATCACCTTTATAAGTGGGAGCAAGGCATTTTATCAGATCTTCTTCAATACCACCAGTAGTAGCGACAATCACATCTACCTGACAACATGAGTTGAGAAAAGCAAGAGTGAGATATAAAGGTATCATACAACAAAACCTTAGTAAATTATTCACATATTTTGAAAGTTTTTGTTGCCCCACATTTTCCTATAACCATTATCCATCATGAGTCTTGGCATTAGATGAACCTCTGGTCATTATATGATATTACAAAAAATGGAGCATTCATTTCTAACACGATTAGATGATTCTTGATTCAAGTCTCACGCAACAGAAAGAATAATATACTTATGGCTTGTTAAGTACACTTTTTTCAAAACAATTTTGTGTTTAATATTTATGATTAGTGACTTGTAAAGATTAATGTTATTGTGCATATTGAAGTTATTATACACAAACTTGTGGTTTTCAAAATCCATAAAAGTACACTAAAGGAATTAAAAAAAATACAGACTTTTTTTAAAAATATTTATCCAAGTATGTTTCTCCTAAATCTGTCCTAAAGCCAAAAGACTATTTTGAAATCAATTCCTAACAAGCTGTAGATTAACTAATCAATTTCTACTAGATTGAAAGCATTTTTTAAAAAGACAAATATTAAATACTAAATTGATCCATGCCAACTTGAACATAGCCCAATTGATTAAGACATATACCCCGACTGAATCCCCACTTCATGTTGTTATACTAAAAAAAGAAAAAAAAACTAAATTGATCAACATTATGTATCAGGTATAACTCACCATATGATGTTCAACAAGATAGCGAACTATGTCTCTAACACCAGAAGAAATAAGATTAGATGTAAAACCAAGAAACACTTTGCACCTCGTAGACTCCCTATAGATTGGATCCCTCTCCTCCTCAGAGCAATCTTCTGTTATATCCTCATCGGCAAGCCTCCAATCTAACTTCAATGCAATTCAATGTCATTTATCAAAAGAAAACCATCAAAGATAACTAAAACATATATATACCAAGATGAAGTATATATGTTATAAGCATCCCTGAAACAACGAAGGAACGTGTATTTTAGCTAGCTAACCATTTGATTGACAACTTCTATGGCATCTCCTAAATTGGAGGCTTGAAATCCAGAGGAGACCATGGACCTTAGAAGCTTGGAGTAATTGACTCCTTGATTGAAGTCGTATCCCTCAACTTTGATGCTTCTCCCTTCAAGATTCTCTGATTCCTTAAAAACAGTAGCATGTACCGATGCCAGAACATTGTTTTCCATCTGACCCAATGCTTCACTGCCTGCACAAGGTATTCCCATGAATATGGAACTGAAATCTAAATAAAACTGGTGCTGTGGGAAAGCACATTGCCAACATTTTTTGAAAAACGTTGGCAAAACCATACTTTTGCCGACCTTCAAAAAATGTTGGTAGGGCTTACTTCAGCCAACTTTTTCTAAACGTTAGCAAAGTTGCCGAAGTTATGAAAACGATGGCAGAAGTTTCCATCTGCCAACGTTTTTCAAAATGTTGGCAAAAGTTTCCATCTGTCAACATTACACATCTACTATTCTGCCAACGTTTTGAAAAACATCGACAGATCTACTATTTTGCCAACGTTTTGCAAACGTCGGTATATTTATAGTTTTGACGACTTTTTTATCAAAAATGTTGGCAATATATATTTAATTTTTTTCCAAAATAAAATGCGCTAATTTCAATCCCAACATTCTTGGGATACCTGACTTGAAGGTCAAATACCAAAATATTAAATATCAAAATATTGAATACCAAAATATATCAAATACTACACGTTCAATACGTTTCAAAAGCTACATAAACCTAAGTAGAAGTTTCATGCATTTCAAAAGCTCTACATGACAAAACTTCATAGTAGCCAAATTCAAAGAACCTGAAAAATATAGTTTATGTAAGCACAAAGTACTTATAAGCCAAAATGATCACCACTTTATATATCTGTGAAAATAAAAGCTTGATGAAAACATAAAACATAGCTAAGAGAGACAAATTCCGCACCCACCAACATAAAACATAGCTAACAAAAACAAATTTTGCACCTGCAAACATATAACATAAAACATAGCTAACAAAAATCACATTTCTCACCACAACCACAAACAAAATTAAATTAAATTAAAAATAATTAACCCCATAAAGATCCTCCCCTTAAAGACACAATAATTACAATGCTTAATAGAAGCTACTTTAAGTACACAAACCCCCTCCCCTCAATGCTTGTAGCTTGCGGAGGCTACAATAGCTTTGTAGAGTGTTCACACCAAACAATCACAAGCTTTAGAAAAGATAAATAAGACCATATAAAAGAAACCAAAACATAATACAAAATCAAAAATAGAAATCATAAGTACACAAACTCATGTAAGATTCTATAATTGATGGTACTAAGAGAATAATAATCATTCATTTTCATTCTATTTTTCGATAATATCATGAATGCCACCTCTTTGTTGTTGCCTTCAATTTTTTCTACACACAATGATAGTGACAAATGAACTGACAGAGAACTTTCAAATAATTTTTTCTTCTAACACACCATTACTCAACAACCATCTCTCTCAAACTACAAGTCTTATAATTTTCCTAAAACATCCTTCAATCTATGTTATCTCTCTATTTCTCTCCATACTTCTGTCTCTATTTATCTCTTCTATCATATCGGTCTTCCCCAAAAGCTTTATCTGGTGGTAGTGTCTATGACCATAAGGGGGTTGGGGTTGTTGTTGATCGGAGAGGAACTGAAGCAATGGAATATAAGGGATATTTTATAACTTTATATACGAAGGATGAATTGGAGGACAGTAAATAATTGGCAGAATATTTGATGCTTGTTATAATTAATACTGTTAAACATTTCTATCCATAAGCTACGAGTGACATCAAGTGAATTTGTTCCTTTACCGAGATTTTCAATGATAGTAACTACCTTTAAAGTAAATTTTCTACTGCTTCCATTTTTGTTTCTGCTGTCTTTCCTCCCTTTCTTATTCTAGTGATGTGTAGAGAGGTTGAGCTACTCTGCTTTATGTTGAGTTCCATGTTAATAATCTTTTGATGAACATTTATTGTTGACTTGTAGAAAAGTCAGGCACAAGAATGTTGTACAGTTTATAGGTGCATGTACCAAGCCCCCAAGTATGTGCATTGTAACAAGTGAATCAAGCAAAGAGTTCATTATTATCTATTATAACCCTATTGGACAAAATAAACGAATACAAATTATCTCTTTGGATTAATTTGGAAGTCATTTTTCTATTTCTTTAATTCAGAATTTATGTCTGGGCAATAGTGTCTATGGTCATAGTACCCTTGAAAACTATTTCTTTTTTTCTAATATATATCAGTTTCCTACAAAGGAAAGTCATCCTAAAATTTATAAAATCTCAGGACATGAAGGGGCCCTTTTGCTTTTAGTTATGCTTTTTGGGAAATTGTTTAGTCAAAATATAATTCTTAATTAATGTCTAAATATTAAATTAGTTTTTGATCTTGAGCGTCATTCATCTAGCATTAACTTTAGAATCAATTAATTTCATATATTCCTTATTGGGATATGTTCAACAGAAGTCTTGTCTGCTTCCATCATGGCTTTATTTCATAGTGTTTGTCTTGCATTGCAGGCAAATACATTTCACTTACATCAGTAAAGACAAAATATCAGAATGACAATAACCTCCTAATGTGATCTCTTAACAAAACCAACCATTGACTAACATGAATTCCCAACTCCCAATTTCAAATAATGATCACTAACTAACGTAATCCAAATTCAGGAATTCGTACAATAATGAATTCCAATTCACTAATTTCAATTTTGAGAATTTCAATTGGGGAATTCAAACACCAATTTCCAGTAGAAATTTCAATAAGCACCATCTATCTATGATATAACTCCGAATACAATTTACCATTTCGATACATTAAAAAAAAAAAAAAGGTAAACTGATGTGCTAGGGTAAACACCACTTCCAATTCATAAATGCACAATAGAATAGCCAAGCAGAAGAAATACAGAATAAAAGTTACAATGCCGAATCCCAAAACTCACATCTTTCACCACCAAAATCGACATTTACACATAATTTCTAACTTCAACGTGGAAATTGAGCAACCAGTGAAGCAAACATTTTGAAGAATTATAAGAAAATTATAATAGATTGGAAAGAGGAGTGTTTGGCATACCTTGGAAGAAGGAAAAGAAGTTCGAAGAGGCTGAGGACGGTGAGCAACGTTGCAGAGACTCTGAGACCTCCAGAAACGATGCGGCGGCGGCAGTGGTTTCAGCGGGATGCGGCGACGGCGGCGACTTCGGTGGGGAGCGACCACAGTGGCATAAAGGAAGAGAGGGAAAAATCGAGGGGTGGAGGCGCGGATTGAAATTTGTTTAAACAAAATAAGATTTTGCTGAAAACCACCGTGTTTCAATTGTAATAATAATAATTATTATATTATTATTATTATTATTATTATTATTAAATAAATAATAAAGTGTGAAAGATATAAAAATTGAAAAAGAGAGATCACCTCGTTAGTTTTATATTTTTGAATTCTAAAACAAATTATTTAACTCAGTTTGAAAACTATTTTATTTTTCCATTATATATTTTTTTTAAATTAGACTTGTTTTCTAAAAAATTCTTTATTATATTTTTCGTTTTTCTTTCAAATACATTTAAATTTTTAGTCAAATTTTAGAAATAAAAATAAGTTTTTATAAATTACTTATTTTCATTTTTTAGTTTAGCTTTTATTTTAAAAAATGTTATTGAAAATTTGTTAACCAGACAAATGTAAAGTAATAGTTATAAGATTAATTTTAAGAAAGTGCAAATAAAAAATAAAGTAGTTATCAAACAAATTATTAATAATATAAAAATCTTTTTATTCACACCATCGTAATCTAACATTTTCTATTTATAGAAAAAATTAATTAATTAAAAATTTTGTACATTAAAAAAATAAATCTTAAACAATTAAAAAATGCTAACATGTTAGCCATCAAATCATGGGTAAGTTTATTATATTATAATAAGTATTCGCAAATGTGACAGCTATTTTCAAAGTTTTGTTTTTTAAAATATTATTATTTTCAATATTAATTTTTAAAATACTATTTTAGAAATAATACACCCAATGTTTTTATAAAAAAAACGTTCGGATAAAATTACTTATCACAACATTTTTAATAAAACGTTTGGATGTTTTATATTATCCCAGTGTTTCCACAAAAACTTGGGATAAGATTAATTCTCTCAATGTTTTTAGTAAAACGTGTCACCCAATAAGGGATCTTTGTCCTACGTTTTTATGAAAACGTCGGAATATTTAGTGCACAATTTTGGTAGGTTTGAACTTATAAATTCATATTCCCAATATTTGTTGCAAAACGTGGTAATAAATAGCATATATATCGACGCTTTTTATAAAACGATGGGCATCTGATTACTTCTCGTAACGTTTTTAATAAAACTTTGGGATACAATATGTTATTCTAACGTTTTTACAAAAACGTTGGGATAAGATTACTTGTCTCAACATTTTTAATAAAACGTGGGGATGAGTAATCTTCTCTCAACGTTTTTGTAAAAGCGTGGGAATAATGGATCTTTCTATAGTTTTTATTAGAACATCGGAATATTTAGTGCGTAACATTCATGTATTTGAATTTATCAACCCATGTTCTCAACGTTTGTTGCAAAACGTCAGAAGAAATAACATATATTAATACTTTTTAAAATGGTTGTCGAACTAATTCTAATGTTTTTATAAAAACGTTCGGATCAGATTACTTCTCACAACGTTTTAATAAAACGTTAGGATACACGTTATTCTAACGTTTTTTCAAAAATGTTGGGATAAGATTACTTTTCTCAACGTTTTTATAAAAGCATGAGAAGAAGAGATCTTTGCCAAACATTTTTATTAAAACGTTAGAATATTGATGCGTTTGAATTTATTTGCCTATATTCCCAATGATTTTTTTTTTTCTCAATAATTTTATAGAAACGTCGGCAAAACTTATAATTGTCCCTACTATTTTATTTTCGTCGGGAGAAAACGTTTTCTCCCAACTGACTTTTTAAATGTTGAGAAAAATGTCATTGGGAAAGTAATTAATTCTTGCAGTGAATTAGACTTTTGCTCCAGCAGCGAAAATGGTGATACTTTTCTTCACGGTGATTGAAGTCGTATCCCTCAATTTTGATGCTTCTCCCTTCAAGATTCTCTGATTCCTTAAAAACAATAGCGTGCACCGATGCCAAAACATTTGTTTTCCATCTGACCCAATGCTTCACTGCCTGCACAAGATATTCCCACGAATATGGAACTGAAATCTAAATAAAACTGGTGCTGTGGTGTACCACACCTTACCAGTTACCACTTCTGAAAATAATTCCAAAAATTAAACAGTTCTGGTTCTGTGTGTGCACCCAAAATTCTAAAAATAGTCGTCTTGGGTCATTGACGACCACTAACCACGATTTTATTAATTCAGACAAATTCAACTCCCAACCGCCATTGTAACATATAAAGTTCTCATGCAGTGTACCAACGAAACTTTTTCTGAATAAAAACATGAATGTTCTCATGCAGCCTACTCGAGGACAATCTCTCTCTCGGCTCCTCCTCCTTCCTTTGCCCACTGCTTGATTCTATATTCTGTTTCAAACGCTCGGTTTCTCTCAGGTATGTTCCCTTCCTTTTCTCTCTATCTTTACATCATTCACACCGTTCATAATCGTTGTTATTCATGTTTTTCCTCCGAAAAAGTTTCGTTGTTTCACTGCTTGCGCATTGTATTGTGTTATAATGACGGTTAGAAGTTTGTTTTTAGTCTTTCGGGGTGATTCTGATCTGGGATTTGATTGATAGTTGCTACGGTTACGTGGTTATGGATTTGCACTTGTGATTCTTTTTCTTCTTTTTGGGCCCAAATATGTCCGTACAGGTAAGACCGAACCGAACCTGAAATTTTCGGTTCGGTTCGGTTGCTTTTAAACCATAGCCTCTTCTTTTGTAACCTACTCGTGCCGTCCCTCACCCCTGTCAGTTCACGAGTCTGCTCTCTCTCTTTCTGTGATCATCTCCGGCGACGGCAGCCATATGCAGCGGCGAAGGTGACCATATCCGACAGCGGCGACGCTCTCTGTGAACGACCCTTAGTCTCGAGTCGACTCTCACCTCGCCGAATCTCTTCATCCGTGGTACGTCTTGTATACAAACCCATGTTCGGGGATCTGCTGGTCGAATCAGTGCAGATGAACCTTGTGTCCATGATTATTTTATTCGATGGAGGTTTTTTTTTTAAGGTACTTCGTTTTCCGTTTTGTTATGCAAGACTCTAGGTGGGGATTTAGCGAATAGCCCAGAGCAATGTTGCGAAGAAACATTCGGCTGAGGAGGGAGTATTTGTACAGAAAGAGTTTAGAAGGCAAGGAGCGTTTGCTTTATGAGAAGAAGCGGAAGATTAGAGAAGCCCTTGAAGGTAACCCATATTGCTCGGTAAAAGGAGAGTACGAAGTAGGAGGATTAAATAACCCTTACTAGTCAAAAGAGTCACATAGACTTTCTAATTGATTTCTATATTGAACATATAATAGTTACAGAAACTATTAGGAGAACACCATCGTGGTACCCAAAATAATGGTTGTATTAAAAGTATTATGAGGAGTTTGAAAATTTGTGGTTGAAGGTTGGTCTATTTCTTCCCAACCACACTCTAAGCTCCTAAATTGGGAATGGTTAACTTTTAGCTCCTTGTTGATTTTTTTTTTCCTGTAGAGGGAAAACCTATTCCTACTGAGCTTCGGAATGAGGAGGCAGCGCTTCGTAAAGAAATTGAACTCGAGGATGATAATACAGCAGGTACTAGTTTATGACTACTCTTCAATTAAATGGGAAAATGACCACTTATTTCTGTTCTCGATCCTTCCTAACGAATTCAACGAAGCCAATGACTTACTTTTTGGGTCTTGAATGTGTCCTTAGGCAACATCAATGGTCTAAGATTCCCTGTTTCCTCTCTGTCTCTTTCAATTCTTTCATATTTCTTGGTGAAAAAATGGAGTTTAAACTTAAGAATTTTCATGGAGTATATTAGTTATAGTGTGCGGAAGAGATCTTTCTTCATTAGTTTAGCTGGTAAGTTGTGGAGTTTTTTTTTAAATAATTAAATTAGAAGGAAAGATAAAATCTCATTATTTATACGTCAAATTTCTATGTGATTAAATTCTTTGGTTGAAAACAAACATTGGTGGAAGTGTAATGACTTCAGTGTATGTTGAATCCAAAGTTCTTAAAAAAAAGGAAAAGGTTTGATGAAGTAATATTTTGGGTGCAAAAAATCTCAAATAATAATGGGTGGTTTATGGAATCGCTGGTATTTAATATGAAGGAGTCAAGAAATGTATTACAGTTCCAGTAGGGGTGAACAAGGGTGGATGGAGTTGGAAGATGTAGAGATGTTGGAAGATTTTAAGAGGAAGATGAGTGGAGGGAAGGTCGACGGAGAATTTAGTCAAAGAAATTCTAGTTGCTATGGGGGAAAAAGAGAAAGTGGAGAACACTTTGTGCAAGTAGTGAAAGAAAATTTGAGAGAAAATGTAGTGGAAGAGGGAAAAATCAATTGGGAGGAGGAGGATAAATATTTGGGTGAGGAACAGCAGGGGGAATAAAGTTTTAAGGGGAATAGTGAGGAGTTTTTAAAGGAAAAAGAAATGGATTGTTAAGAAGAAAATGGAGTGTGCTCAAATTGATTGGGAGCATACATTAATTGTAATGAGATTTTAATTCCATGATTATTGGTACACCATTGTGGAAGTGAAGATAATTTTCAGCAGGCTGGCAAGCTAATGGGGCAGCAGAATCCAATTATGGTCATGAAAAAGTCACATGGTGCCAAATAATTTCTGGTTAACATAGTTGGTGCATCACGTAAGCATTAAATCGGCAGAGTTAACGGCGAAGATGTACTAGACACAATTGAAAGCGTAGGGACTAACAGACACAACCTTTGAAGTTCAAGGACCAAATTTATAATTTGACATTTATTTTAACATGATGTTTTGTTTCTTATAGTAGAGGTGAAGGGGAAATATCAAAGTAATAGAAGGCAGGGAGAGTTTTTGCAATTTTTTAAAATTGAATTATTTGAATTTTTATTTAAAAGATCATTGCACTTTCTTATGTTCGCATTCTTAAAAGAATTCCTGAATCTTAATGACAAATTGTACGTGCTAGTTGGTTTCAAGTAATTTTTGCTAATATTTGATTGCTTTTTGGTGTGCATCAAATTCAGTCCCGAGGACCCACATTGATGATGAGTATGCAAATACTTCCGAAGTTGATCCAAAAATTTTGATAACTACATCTCGGGATCCAAGTGCACCTTTGACACAGTTTGCAAAGGTTGGTATAATCTTTCTTTCTTTCTTTCATATTTTTAGACTTTTTTTAGACTTTATTCTCTCCTTCATAATTTATGTGGTTGATAGATGCAAAAGGATAGCTCTTGGCCTTAACTGAAGTTTTACTGGCAATCTAAACACAGGAATTAAAAATTGTGTTTCCCAATGCTCAACGAATGAATCGTGGTGGTCAGGTTAGTGTTCATTTTGCCTACCTTCTTGGTTTCTCTATTATTTATCCATTTCTACATTTAGCCTTTAAGTTGGAAGTTATTATTCTTTGCAGTCAAATACCATAAGGGGCCTTTTGTGACTTGAGCCTTTCTTGACATAGGCATACTTAATTATATTATTTGATAGATAGTTGATACTTAATTACACTATTTATGGATGGCTTTAAATTAGTAGCATGTTACAGATACTTCTAAATTTTCTCATAACAAGAACCTTGGGTGGTTCATGTAGTCAAAGGAGCAAGTGGTTGATCCAACGGCTTCAAGGTTATGGGTTCTAAGTTTTTTGATAGTCAGATAGCTAGGCCGTTAACAACTCATGGGCTTTTTAATGCTAGATGTTGGAAATGTGAAAAATGTTTCATGAGATAAGCTAAGATGTCTGTAAGTTGTAAGTTGGTCTAGCCACTTTTAGTTGTGAAATGTTTCTAATACTATAGTTTCGGGAGCAAGAAAATGATTGAAACTATAGTATTATATAACTTGCAAAATAAGAAAATGTAGAAGAATAACCCTTTTCTCTCCAAATCTTGAGTACAGCAATTGTTAAAGTTCTCCTTTTGAAAGAACTCATCAAATTTTTACCTGTGACAAAGAAAATTGAATGTATGATGTGTTTTTGGTTAAGTGGTGGTGGTAGTATTCTTATATCCTCCTCATTTGTAGGGCCTTTTGTTTGATGAAAATGTTCTATTATTTTTCAGGTTATCTCAGAGATTATAGAGACCTGTCGTGCTCACGAGTTCACTGACGTTATTTTAGTTCATGAACATCGTGGTGTGCCAGATGGTTTAATTGTCAGCCATTTACCTTTTGGTCCAACTGCATATTTCGGATTGTTGAATGTGGTAAGTGTTATTTTGGAATTCAGTTTTTTACTAATGGTTTTTTGCTCCAGGCGGGGCTTGTAGGCTCATCTTTTGTATCCAATTCAGGTGACGAGACATGAAATTAAGGACAAAAAGGCTATGGGAACAATGCCTGAGGCCTATCCGCACATAATTTTGAACAATTTTACCACAAAGGTACCACACATGTTTTGAATGATACCATCATCTGCTTGTCATTTTACATATTTCATGAAATGTATATATTCCTTTCAACCACGCGTCCTTTAGCTTAACATTTGTATTGCATTAGCAATTGTTACATAATGTTAAAATGCTGAATTTGTATTTCTAGAGAAGAAAACAATGAAAGAGGTTGAAGGTGAAAACGAAAACTTTCTGATGTACATTATTATTAGCTATTTTTTAAATCTCTAAGTTATTTGATTTCAAAAGTAATTAGTCTACTATTCAGTCAGGATTTTCCTGTTTTTGACATGCTGGTACCAGTATATCTTATCATCATTTTATATTTTCTCCCTGTTGTTCCCATAAGACTCCATTTTTTCTCTTTCTATTTGCCACCATATTCCATGTTGGCATGTGTGTTTGTGTGGTTGCATGTTGAGGACGTCTATGTCTATACGTTTTTCCTTATGCTTATTGCTCATTATATTTTGATAATGTGTTCTTCAGTGTCTTTTCTAATTTGTATCTTTTATTATATTTTTCTGCACCTTTTACTATACATTGTCCAATTTTTTTTGTAGTTGGGTGAAAGGACAGCCAACATCTTAAAGCATCTATTTCCTGTGCCGAAGCCAGATACTAAACGTGTGATTACTTTTGCCAATCAGTCTGATTATATTTCATTCAGGTTGGTTCACTAATGAATTTTCGACCCGGTTGACATTGTTTTCTTTCTTGATTGTTTCATAAGTAGTCAACGTTCATGTTAGAGGCAGATTTTATTGGTGAAATATGGACCTCAAGTATTTATTGGTAAGATGGTAAAGAATTAAGGTTGGTGGATGCTTAAGGAATTTTGTATTATCCACCAACCTACTGACTAAATGGAAAATTGGGAGTATATCTGTTGTTTTTATATCAATTTCAGGATGCAAGAACCTTGGATTTAAATAGTCAGATGATAAAATTTGTGGTAGATTAGTAAGTTCTAAATATAAAAATGTATGCGCTTTTGACTAGCTAGAACTTCTTTATTCCTCGGTGGTTAATTACTTTTGCATTCAAGTATGGCTTTTGTTATTTCTCTTTCTCTGATTATATACGGATTATGAATCTGTGCTCAAAGATACTAGAGATCAACTCCCTATTACTCTTATTGGTAGAGAAGTTAAACAACAAAAAGGGTTCTTGACAGAGATGAAAGAACTTGACAACAATGGTAGGAAGAAGAGACTCATGCTCCCGTTTGCGAATCACAAGATAGCCTGGAATGCTTTTCTCTCCCTGATCAGTGAAACAAGAAAAGAGAGTGATAGAGACAAAAAGGGAGACCTCTGCTCCCCTCCCTCTCCCCCCTCTCATAAAGATTATATTCTGAAAGGAGAATCCCCCGCTAATGAGAGCTTTAAATACGGAATGGTTAACCCACCAAACAACCCATTCTATATTGACAAGATTTGGAGAGACAAATACCTTAAAATGGTTAAGTTCTTTTGTTGGGAGCTCAGCCACACCACAGTGCAATCAACACACAAGATTTGGTCCAAAAGAAGCACCCCCACATTGCTCTCTCTCCAAGCTGCTGTTTTTTCTGTTTTAAAGAAGCACCTGCACACCTATTGTTTGATACTATGGGAGCTGGCCATGCCCGAAGTCGTTACCTTAACCGCAAGGAGGGGGATGCCGAAGGCAGGGCTAGTGACTGTAGTGAAGTCGTAACAAGGTAGCCGTACTGGAAGGTGCGGCTGGATCACCTCCTTTTCAGGGAGAGCTAACGCTTGTTGAGTATTTTGGTTTGACACTGCTTCACACCCAAAAAGAAGCGAGCTACGTCTGAGTTAAACTTGGAGATGAAAGTGTTCTCTTAGTTATCTCTTGGTCTAAATGCTCCCCCCTCTTTCATCACTACTATAGTTTTGCCTCCCTTCTATCTAACTGGAGAGCCTTTTTGTAGCCCACTCATGGGTTCCTCCCTTTTGTATTCATATTTCATATTATCAATGAAATAGTTTCTTTTCAAGAAAAAAAAAAAAGGCTGAGACATGGGCATATTTTCATTTCTTGTGATTTTGCTGCTGGATTTTGGAACAAGGCTCTATTGTCCTTTGGTTGGCAAACCCCCTCCACAAAAATCCAAAGGCAATCCTTCAACTGCTTCTGGTGAGCCATCATTTTAAAAAGAATGGAGGAATTATATGGGTGAATTTGGTCAGGGTCTTCCTTTGGAGCTTATGGTTATAAAGAAACAAGAGGATATTCAACGACACCCACCTTCCTTTTAACTTATTTTTTGACAGATTTTTTACTCCCCATTTATTAATTATAGTCTTAATGACTTGATAAATTGTTAGGCCTTTTCGTAATCCAATTTTAAGGGACCCTTTTGTATATTTCATACCATCAATGAAATATCAGTTTCTTATATATTAAAAAAAAATCGAGATCATCATTGCTTTTCATTGCAACGCTTAGTGGAAGAATAAGATTAGTGGTAATGTGCCTAAGGTTATTCAAGAAAATTTAGCAAACGCATGAACACAAATAGAAAAAGTTTCAATTTCTCTCTCTGTACAGTTAATTTTTCATTTAGAACTGTCTTTAAATGGCCTCGTGAATGAAAGTGTTCATTCATTTTTAAAAGTTGTGTTTCCTCCGTAGTAAGTAGCTCTTTGCTAATTTTTGCTTGTTTTCTTTGATGATTTGGATTTTAAAACTGTAGGCATCATATTTATGAGAAGCAAGGGGGTGTTAAATCAATTGAGCTGAAGGAGATCGGTCCTCGGTTTGAATTGCGATTGTATCAGGTACCTATTCTGTGATTCAGTTCATTGCTTTGTCCATAACATGCATTTCAGTTGGGCTTTCACAATATTGGAGAAAGCATTTTAGTAAACAAATATTAACGAGCACTCAATGGGTTCAAACGTTTTACTTGTAAGTATTTGATAAACAAACAAATTAACTAAGCAACCATGATCTATGTTTATAAGGTCAAAAAGACTTTGTTTATAATATTTTCTATCATCCTTTTGTGTTTTGTTGGACTATGCGATTTCGTTCAATTTCTCTGACACTAAAATTTCATTTGATAATGATTTTGTTTTTTGTTTTTCGTTTTCAAAAATCATGTTTGCTTCCTCACAATTGCTTTGGTATGCTACACATTTCTTTAAAAAATATTTGAATTCGTAGCTAAATTTTAAAAACAAAAATAAAATTTTAGAACTTAGATAATTTTTTTCTTTAGTTTTTAAAATTTGACTCAGATTTTGAAAATGTTTTTATAGAGTATATATCAAAGTAAGGAAATACATGAGTAGAAGTATGGTAGAATCCAAATGGCTAAAATAGATTGAAAGATAAAAAGATAGGACTACAATTATCTCCAAGTAATTTGACTGGACCCCCTCCCCTGTTGAGATTACTCAAGTCTAAACTAAACTGACCACCTTCATCCCTTTCCCGCAGTCTATTTATAACAAATCCCTTCTAACCAATTTCGTAACTAATTACTAACATACCCTTACTAGTCTACTAATATCCCTAATTACCCAAAAAATTCCTATCAAAGTAGTTTTTATAAACTTGATTTTCAAAAACAGAAAATCTAAAATGAAATGGTTATAAGCTCTTTTTTGTTTGCAGTTGTTCATACTTGATTTTGATTTTAAGTCTGGCAGGCTTTTCTGGTTTCTCATGCAGTACTAGACATCACCTGCAATTTTATCAAAGATTAAAAATAAATTGGTTACATCTCAACATTATCCTAGTACTATTAGTAATCTCAATTTTCATGTTGATGTTACAGTGAATTTTTTTTCGTATCATCTATAATATCAGAATTTTATGACATGATGAAGTCTATTATTAAAAAATAATCCAAACTATTTTGCTCTGGCCAATAAGATGGTTGTGTAATATAGATGTCTTCAGATTCTGACATTGTTAAATTTTCTCAGCATTCATAGAATATGGTTGTGTAATATGAAGATTGTTGCTCTAGCTTAATGCTTTTATTTTTGTTCACAAGATATAGGTTGTTCTGTGGATTAATTCTGAAATATCTGGATCTGATCATATTTTATTAAACTTTTATTTTTTCTTCATTCGTTTTTCGTCTTTTGATCCGTATCACCAGTCCTGCCTTGCCCGTGCTCATACGATTAGAACGAAACTTGCAGTTTTGTTGTGTCGGAGTATTGTTTCTCGGCTGGTAAGCCAATAATTATTTCAATGTGTATCTTAATTTCCCTTTCTGGTTTTCTTGGATGGTGGTTGCAGATCAAGTTAGGAACTGTTGATCAAACGGAAGCTCAGAATGAATGGGTGATTAGGCCATACATGAAAACAACCAAGAAACGCAAGTTTCTTGGTGATTGAGAAACAGCTAAAGTAAGCAGCTTATTTTCTTTTGCACAATCACATTGTTTTTCTAAAGGTTATATTTTGTTGGGTTGGCAATGCCAAATTTTCTCTAGATTATTGACAGATTTAGCTGAATCTTTATATTAGAAGTCAGTTTTCTTGGTGGAGAAGTAAAAGGGAACGAGTCTGACTTTTTGTATTCTTCACGTCCTAGATTACGTTTGAAAAACATGAAAGTTGGTGAAGGATTAAACAAAACACAGAATGAGAATGAGAATTATCATTCGAAAATACCAAATGAATGATTAGATTGGGTGAAGCCTCCATACTTACCCGTGTATGAGATTGTTTTTCTTTAATATCTTTACGTCTTATCGGTGTTTAAGATCAAAATAATAATTATTTCTAAGAATAAATTTCTTTATAATTACTAAACAAATATTACTTTGCAATTGATATACAAAACTTAGTGTGCTGGGTTGTACTATGCTTTGTGACACTAAATCTAGAAACTTTTGGAGAAAAGAATTGAGGAAAGAATGTGAAGCGTATGACTGACCCAAAAACAAAAGTCCCGTGAGGAAACTAAACAAAAGATCTAAAGAGATTTGATTCAGAACAATTAATGTTACAAAGAATTTCAATTTGAAAAATGTCCGACTCTTTAATTTAGGAACAAAGTCCAACAAAGGAACGAGTGATAATCAATGAATGAGAGAGAGAATTTGGTGGATGGATGTGCACGTATCATGTATGAGAGAGAAGAGAGAATAAATGTGGAAACTTGCTATAGAGAGAAAATAAGAAAATTTGGAATTTGGGATTTTTTTTAAGTACATCAATAGATCAATAGAGGGGTATCGAATGCATGATATTTTTAATAGAAATTTATATTTTAACCCATTGAGTTAGGAGGACGAATTTGGGGATTCATAAGAAAGATAAAAGATCATAAGTTAAGATTTCTCCGAATTAAGGGTTTAATTGATTGGTATATTTATTGTGTCGAATTTAAAATATATCAAAAAGAGATCTAGAATTAATTTTTTTTTTCTCTCTCTCTCTCTTCTTGCTCTTCTTTTGAGTTATTGCATAGTGAAGAGTGACCCATCAATCTTAGGATGATAATAGGTTCTTTTGTCTACTTTAACTTTGCTCGAATTGACCTCCAAAACTAGTTAATTAATAGTTAGAATTTTATTGTCTATGTACCCAATTAGTCAAAATATTATTTGTCAGAAGATATGAGTTTTGACATCCTGTTGCCAAAAAAATATATGTATATAAGTATTTAGATGGTTATTAATTTGAAATTCCAATACAAAAATAGAGAAAAAAGACTTTAGAAATGTAATTTACTTGACATATATCTCAAAAGAGTCTGTGAGTTCGATTCCTCGCCCCACACTAAAAATATATATATATATTCATTAACTTCACATAACAAAAGGTGTTAACGTATGACTCAACGATGACAATGGAGCATAGTTAAGACATTATTTTCGAGCAAAAAGTTGTAGATTCGGATCTTGACCTTGTATGTTTCACTTACAAAAAAGAAACATAGCTCGATCGAAAGTTCAAAATTTTGCACCCAATTGAATGTTTCCTTTTGATTGGATATCAAAGAGGCACGACACGTGTCGAAAAATTTTCAAAGTATAAAGTAGAACCTGTTTATGTTTGACTCTCAAAACGGCAACTAGCCTGAAAAATCTAAATTTGAGTTGCAACCAGAGAAGCACAAATCAAGAAAAGACTACTATCAAACAATGTGTTGAAAACAATAAGTAAGGCAAGCTCATAAAATTCTAATGATGCAATTGCAACGCAAACACACATGGATCATCTGAAAACACGAAGCGCGTGATTTACTCGAGTGAAGCCACCATCGACGAGGAGATTGTCTCCGCTGATGTACCTAGCCTCGTCGCTTGCTAAGAACAGCACGGCGTTGGCAACATCTTCGACCTCGAGCTGAACTCCCTGCAGATTAGCAATCTTTCCAGCAAACTCGCGAAAACCAACAAACACATCCTCAGTTCTCTCATCTTCGGGCAAGTGAGCTACAGCCAAGGCCGTTGGAACTGCGTAAGGGGAGACACAATTTACACGAATCCCGTGTTGTCCCAGCTCGGCTGCAACGCTCCTCGTAAGCCCGAGCACAGCGTGCTTGGAGCCTACGTAGTGATGAGGCCCTACTCCCGCCATCACGCTACCAACACTCGCTAGAGATATGATCGATCCTTGTTTGCGTGGAATCATTACATTGGCAGCATACTTCATTCCCACGAAAACTGCCTTCACGTTTATATCAAACACCCTCTCGAACTCCAACACATTGACGTTGCGGATATCGGAGCAGGGTGTGCCTGAGATCCCAGCATTGTTCACCATTATGTCAAGCGTGCCGAATTTACTCACTGTCGAGTCTACTGCACGACGTATGTCGTCTTCCATGGTGACATCACAATGGAAGTAACAAGTGTTCGCATTGTCGCCGAGGCTTTCGTTGAGATGCTGACCAAGCTCGTCCTGCACATCGACAAAGCAAACTTTTGCACCATGTCTGTGGAAGAGCCGCACAATGGCCTCTCCAATGCCAGAGGCTCCTCCGGTGACCAATGCCACTTTCCCCAACAACCTGAAAATGGTAAGAATCAATACTTCATATCAAATTCTACAACGTTTGATTCTGAAATACTTGCACATTCCCATACCAAATCTAAAAGAACACAATATATATCATCCCGAATCACGATAACGATGAATAAAAAGCTAGTCGATGGCACACTTGAAACCCAGTTAAATCCTTAGTTTAGCCCCAAGAGCTAAATCATAGAGCAAAAACATGTTGGTAAGAACATTTTCCAGAAATGACAATTGTTTCCCCATCTTAAACAGTATAATCTACTCCATTCGGGAACTCGAAAGCCGATCGTAAAGCTAAAATCGTATGGCGCCTCACAAAAATCATATTTCTTGGGGGGGGGGGGGGGAAATCCAAAAATAGCAGCGAAAAGTTGAAATTTTTTGGATAAAAAACAAGGACTATTATAAGAACAAAAACAGTAAAGCGAATTTTTATTAGTATTTCTCATACTACTTGGATTGTTATTCATAAATGTTCACCACTTTAATGAAAATGAGAAGAACGGTTGAAAAATGGGCTTAAAAAAGGGAAGAAAAAAACACTTTGAGAAAGGGAAAGTTTCATAAACATTCTGATTCTCCCTTTCGTTTGTTCTTTCCTTTCCCGTCGCGTTAATCCAATCAACATTTCACCCTCAACAGTAACAGCTTATTAGAATAAGAACTTTTCCGTAACAAGTGAGTTCAATCAACAGCAGTAAGATTCATCCCATGTTTGAAACAGAGCATGCAATTTAGGGAAGAAAAGGAGAGGAATTTGCATCACAGCTTCAAAATTCTCAAAAGGGTCAGAATAAATCTATGAGTAAAGTACAGAAGAAGAACAAAGATAGATCCATGGGACCTCAAAATTTGAACAGAGAGAATAAAGAAGAAAGATTAGGAAAGGAAAGGGAAATACCTTTGGGTTGGGAGAGAAGAAGATTCAGCAGAAGAAGGTGTAGCCATTGTTGCTCTGTTTCTCTCTCTTATCTCGATATATTTGGCAATGGAAGTGGAAGTGTCTAAAAGGCAGAAAACGACAGTTTGCATGTGACTCATAGTGAAATGGTCACAGGTATCGGATAATTTTTTAATGGGGTATGAAGAAATCTTTCATGCTTTCTTGGATATTTTTATGGGCCACAATAGGGTATTAACTGGGGCTGATCATCGGTCGGGGGTCGGTTTAACTGAACCCGACTTCAAAACCGACAGTTTCCCTCTGCAGTTTGGTATCAACTGGTCGATCGGATTTGTCGGTTTAACTAACAGTTTTTTAATTGTTGTTAAGAAATAAGAACTAAGAAAACTTCGAAAGATTGCATCGTCGATAAAAAATAGAAGAAAAGAAGATACCAGAAAGAAACAAAGATCTAAAATGATAAGGTAAGAAGAAAGGAAGAAGATGGAGAAGAAAGAAATCCTGAGGAGTGAAATCGGTGAGAGAGAAGATTTTGAGAGAGGGGAGGAAAGAGAGGGAGAGAGTAATAAATGAAAAGATAAATAAGTGATTAGGGGGCAATGAGAGATGAGGGAGGCAAGAGAAACCATTAAAATAATATAAAAAAATTGAATGGTTTCTAGAAAATCGTGAGTGTCATGTTTGAAAAGCGGGCATCTTTCCCAATCTAAATATAAATCGGTTGGTCGATCGGTTTTACCTTATCTGGAACCGGCGACCACCGACTGGTCGGTTTTACAACCCCGACCGATTTACAATTCATGTTTTCTTGGATATTTTTATGGGCCACAATAGGGTATTAACTGTAAGGGTGTTTTAGTCGTGTGTGCGTAAATTAGTTCAGATACTCGTAGATGTAACAATTTTTTAAGGTACTTTTTCAACGATATAAAAAATATTTGTCATATTTATAAACTTAAAAATGTTATTTTGTTTTATAAATGTGGTAAGATTTTTAAATTTTGATTTGATATTGCATAATATAAAGTATATTACTGATATAACTAATATACCTAAGATGAAGTGCACTAAATATATCACTGATAAATTTTTTTCGAGTTGAATATTTTTATTTAAGTAACATGGTATGTTTCTGTTTGATATATGAAGTATACCATTGATATTACCTATATATCTAAGTATTTTGCCATATTGAACCTATTGACAAAAATGAATTCATGCAAATGTAAAGTCTAACCACCAAGTGTCACGTCATCTATTTATAGTCAACTAACAATCAACTCAACTTGAGGGAATATTTAAAATTATTTCTTACCAAAGAGTGTCGTTTGTTGAATATTCAAAAACTAAGTTGAAATCATGGTTGCTTTTGAAATCTAAAGTTACTAATCATCTACCTAACGAGAGGAATCTGCTTCACCCCGTCTCCACTAGATCTATTCACGGGGTACCCTAAAAAAAGGAACGTTTCCTCTCCTAAGCCATTTGTCATTTCGGGTTAAGAAAATATGACACTGGGTTCGAACCGCATGGAACTGACATATGGGGGGATGCCTAATCCTTTTATCGCTGCAAGACTGGCTAATCATACGTAGTAGGCTCGAAGATCCCTAATTTTGAAAGGCACATGAGTCCGAACACTATGTTGAATGTGCGATTGACACTACACTAAGTAGGTACTTGTGCCGATGAGGCATTGATTGGTCAAGGAGACGAAAAGCTATGTGAAGTAAGAGAATAAAAGGTCGTTGGCTGCTACTAAGAACCTTGGGTTCTAAAACCCACTTGTGTAGATTCGGGGACTATTTGGCTATTAGTCCTTGATTTTTATATAATTTTATCCATGATATATGTTGCAACTATTTCCATTCATGCCATCCATATTGGTGAATACTAAAATTAGCCGATAGGAAACTTAAGTTACATGATACTTTGTGAATTGATATTTAAAAATTTAGAAGGCAAATTAAGAGACAACTTTTGTTTTTTAATTATTCCAAATTTCTGAAAAATATTAAATTGAAAATTTTTAAATAATATGTACAAATTAAAAATATCCCAACGTTAAAACTAAATCATATACTTATTTTTATTCTTATGCGGTGGCTCAATACTTTCTTTCTCTCTTTTTTTTTTTCTCCATTCTATTATGTAATCCTTCCTAAAATTGCAAAAACTCGTATTGAATTATAAAAATTGTTATCATCACTCTATCACTCTCTCAATTGGATCCATCACTTTCGTAAATTTATTACAACTAAACTCTTAAATATTGCAAAATACATAAATTATTTCTAGATTAAAAGTATCGCTACAATCAAACCTTTAAATTATTGACATATTTCAATTAAACTCAAAATTTTTACACCAATTTATTTTTAATAGAGACGTAGACTCAACCTAAGTTCTAAAATAACTTAAAAAAATTAAGTTAAATTATAACATAGTTTTTGAATATAATAACTTATATAGTTAGGGATAGTTTGTTTGATAACAATTTGTTAACTTAGCATGACTCAATTAAGAAATCTATCTCTGACAGATATTGTATTCGAAAAAATGGTAACAAGTTTATAAATTTAGAAGGGTGGTCCATCCAATAAAAAATTTCATGATTAATGGTTATTTTTTTTCCTCTTTCTTTCTTTAAAAAAATCTATAGCACAATTTTATAAATTTAAAAGGATGATGGATCCAATAAAAAATTTCAAGATTAATGGATAGTTTTTTTTCTTTCTTTAAAAAAATCTATTAGGTTTTACTAAGGGTGAACATGGGTCGGTTGGGGTCGGCTTTTGGCCAATTCCGATGCCAAAACCGACGTGGATCGAACACTTTTTTTTTACCTATCTGTACAAATCGACCTGAGGTCGGTCGATTTGATCAATTCTGAGAAGAAATAAGAGTGGATCAAAATGAGTGTCGTGTGAAAAAAAGAAATGGGATAAGAAAGAAAAGAGAGTGATAACGAAAAAGGAGAAAAAATAAATGAGATAAGAAAGAGAGAAATTGAAAAAGAAGGAATGACAATAAAGAGAAGAAAAGTGGGTAAAAAGGAAAAATATAGTAATAAACAAATCAAAGTAAATACTCATATATTTCACGTAAATCATGTGAAGATTTTTTTTTCCATTTACATTTTTGAATCCACGTGGCTTTATATTAACCATTCCCTCTTTCTTTTCAATTCATTTTTCCCTTTATTTTCCTCTCTTTTTCTTTCTCCTAACTCCTCTTTCTGAATTTCTCTCGTTTCTTCTTCTTTTGCATTCCATCTATTCTCCGTTACCATTTTCTCTCTTTTCTCTAATTCCTTTCTTGCAGCTCTCTCGTACAATGCTGGAATGAAATTTTATTATATATATATATTTTATTTAGTAAGTCGATGGGTCGGTTCCTTTGATATTAGAAGAGTCAATCAATCCACTGTTCATTTTTCACTATGAAAAATCGAAATAGACCGATTCATCTTATAAACCGACCGATCTACGTCGGTTCGATCGGATCGATTTTTCGGTCTTCTATGCTCACCCCTGACTGCCACAAATAGAAATCTGTCCCCATTGGTTTAATTTTCTGGCAATGGCTTCTGTTTCTCCTTCATGTCTTTCTTCCCTCAAAACCATATCCCCGTCGAAACATTCTCTCTTCATCTTCAGAAGCTCCAAGCAGCCATTTCCATCGAAATCTTTGAAGTTCTCATCATCTCCAAACCCACCAAATCCTGAAACTCCTCAACCCAATTCACCTGAAATTGTCTCTGATGCTGCACCGCCTCCTATCGACCCTGTCAAGCTCGCATTTGAGCGAGCGAAGGCCTACAGAAAATTGGCGCAACCGAACTCCAATTTGAAGTTCGAACAGGAACCGGGTGAGGGTTCTGAAGGAAACTCCGTCGGGACTGCTCAATCAGGTTTATCGAATTTCGATGGGGCTGATGAGCAGAGGAAAATGCAGGGTGGGGTTGAAATTGCGATGGAGAATGCCGACGAATATAAGGGTGAAACGAGGGATGCAATTGATGGAAAGAATAGTGGGGAAGTTTACACCAACCCAGGTAAATTTTGAAAATGTAGATTTGAATTGAGTGTTGGAGTTATTCTGAGTCGGTCAAAGTAGTAATGGGTAGTAGTTGGCACCTAGGTACGTCGTGAAACATGCTGTTATTCTGAATTGGACTGTGACATTTTATTGGAGAAATCTGATTTGTATAGTTTGTATTTAGATGTATGGAGGAGTTGTTTCGAAAGTTTGGATTTGTGTAGTTTGTATCTGATGATTTATGGTTTGAGAAAGTGTGGTTCATCCGATCGTAGCTCGGTGGATAAGACACCTATTACCATCCCATTATTCTCTGTAATTTTTGAAGTTCAAAAAGAACAGGCAAGTTCCAAAAGCTGAGTATATATAAGTTAGGATTATGTAGCTGGTAGGACTCATAAATTTATAGGGATTGGTAAACCCATGTAACAAACATAGCCTTGGTTTCTTAATGTCACACAACTCGTTAGCCTAGTATCTCGTTAATAGGTTGTGATTTTATTAATTCATTTTTCTGAAATTTAAGAGACGAACTATTTGGTTGTCATTTCTTATTTTCCCAGTGGATTTTTGTGTTCAACATGTTATGATATTATGATGGTCTTATATACTTTTTCCCGTGCATTATAAGGAAAGACTACCAACTAGTAACTTGAGTTGATATTAATGGTTAAAGTGATCTTCAGGATTGAAGGGAAGAGAAGGGCAAAAATTGGGAAACAAACACAAGGTTGATAAGAAGGGAGAGTTGTCTATCTCAAACATTGATTTTATGGGGCTTGGGTTTGCAGACAAGAAAAAGACCAGGGGAATGCCAGCTGGATTGGTTCCAGTTGCAGACCCCTTTTCAACAGAAGACTTGCCTGAAGTGGAAATAATTGTTGGTGATATGAGCAATTTTGACGATGAACCAGCAATGGAAACTAAACTAATTCAGGAAGATGATTCTGATCTTTACAAACCCAAGGTTTCTACATGGGGGGTCTTTCCTAGACCTGGCAACATTTCAAAAACGGTAAAAAATCTGCTTTTATAGTTCTTTTGGCTGGAATGATTCCCTTAGCCCCCTTCCATTAATTTTTTTTGTGGAAAATAATTATGTGCTTACTTCATCTCTTCAATAAATTATGTGTTAGTCCAAGTAGGGAAGCTAGCTCAGGGTTCATGAAGTACTTTTTCCATGTAAGTTGGAACACAAGAGAGGAAATAATGGAAGATTGTTGTTCCTTTTATGGTAGTTTGCTAATCTTTCTATTTTTAGCTGTACCCTTGTCTTCTAATCTATTAGTTTCTTTTAGTTTAAGTTTCAGTAAAGGAAATGACATTATAAACCCCTTTCTCTGATTAGAGGACTATATAAACCTGTAGGCTGTAAGAGATTATCTATTGCATTAGATGACCTCATAGGCTCATACATATGCAATTCCGGAACGGGTTTAACTTTTGACAATGAAGATTATCTTCACTTATACTTTGACCTGATGGAGAGAGAAGCTCTCTCCCTCTCTAGATTTTTTTGAACATGAATGCCATTCACACCTTGAATATTGCGTGTGAAAAATGTGTTACACCTCAAGATGGAGTGCAGCATCAAGGTTGTCTATCATGAACGAATAACAAAGTGCCATTGTTCACAATAAGAATATGTTACTCGGAAGAAGTACTGTATGATATATGCTAGAGGACTTAATAATGAGTGAACAACGAGGATGGAGCAGATGCATGCTATGCTAACATCATGCAGAAAGAACTGTAAATTCAACAAGTACTAATCAAGTTTATGTGACAACTTCTATATATGTTTGATTGATAATGATCATAGTGAAAGCTGCTTGAAAGGAAATTCTTCAATAATGGTGCAATGGGATTCTGATAGATTTCATTAATATATTTGTAGAAGTTTGGTATTTCCATGTTGTTGTAAATAAGACAACGTTCGTGAAGGCACAAAAACTCTTTTATTTCTTTTTCAGTTTGGAGGTGGAAGAACTATACGCCCTGGAGAGGTGCTTGAAACGGATGAAGAAAAAACTGCTAAGGAAGCACGCACAAGAGAACTAATTGCCGCATATAAGAAAAAATTTGGCTTGAGCATAGATGCAAAACTGAAGTCTGAATGTGAAGAGGTGAGGTTAATTAGAAAAAAAGCATTATTAACTTTTATTTGTTAGGTCTTTCTTCCACGACAAAGCTAGCATCCTTTAGTTCAACTTTGTGGCTTTCATTTGTCACATTTGTGATTTGATTTTTCAAACCACTCCTCCAAGCTTAAATATTGCAAAATATTATTACATATCAATTTGGTTTGTTGTCTACATATTGAAGTTGTCTTTCAGTACTTCCAATGTTGAGCACATTCTTATTAGCCTCTCACAATTACAGGCACTAAAGGAAGGCGATTTGTTGATGAGTGTTGGAAAACTCAGTGATGCCTTACCATATTATGAAACAATTATGGATAAACTGAATTTCCAGGTAGATTTTTTTTACCTTTTAAGTTTTTGAACAGCTTAGAAGAATATATTTGATTGAATACATTATAGAACTCACTCAAATATCTTTAACCAGCTTGCATGTCGGGCAATATGAATTTTCTTCCTTTGCTTAAACTGCAAACCTGATAGGTATAGATGTATCGGGTACTTTTATTTATGTAAAACAGAGAGCAAAGAGTGCCTAAGCACACCATACATAAGCTACCTAGCCAATTCGAGAGGGTTAGTTCTCTCCCACACATGATCCTACCAAAATTTCAGAAGCTCTCCTCACGTCCCTATGAAAAAGTATATCCCTCTCAGCTAACTAACTACATAGAGAATAATTCTCTACTTTTTTTTCCTTTCTAGATTAAACACTCAAAATAGGAGGCCTAACAAAAACCTAGTTTGTTCTCCGTTGGCCATCTAGCCGTCGGCCTAGATTCTCCTTTATAAATGAAGAACACTCTCAACAGGGGAGTCTCCATCTGCTGTGCTATTGCTTTATTGCACATTATGAATGTTTCTAGACTAAGTCGTAAATAAATCAGGTGTCTTTGATGTTAAATATATATACACACACAATTTTGATATACTTATTCATATGCTTTGTTTCTCCTATCCAAAAAAAATAAAGCTTTATTTCTTTCTTCTCTAAATATTTTTGCTTACTTGAAAATAATGTTTGTGCAGAGTGAGCTTCATGGAATTGCTGCTATGCAGTGGTCCATTTGTCAAGATTCCCTCAACAGGTACATACATAGTCTCGGAGTAAACTAAAAACCTTTATAATGCCCAAAAAGATAATGGATTTTGCATGTATGGTTAAACTTTTAGCTAAAGATTTTTCCCACATGCATATTCTTTTTCAGGCATCTCTCACTTTTCAGATGACAAATGTTGACTTTTTATCAAGTGGTTTTGTATTCTTACTCCAGCAATTTCACATAGCAAGGGTCATGCAGTCTATTAAATTAAAAAACATTGTCTAACAGTCAATTACTCCAGAAAATTCACAGAGCAAGAGTTAAGCAGTCTATTAGATTTCAACACATGTACTTTTCTAACAGTTTCAAGAATTAGAAATATCTTCTTACTCTTTCCCTCTGATTTTGATCCTATAAACATCCATTAAAATGAATGGTTGTTCCGGTACTGTAGTTCATAAAATCTCTAATTTGGAATAGAATGAAAATACAACTGGAAATATAAAAACTTGGTTCTAGATTTCTATTATTGTATTAATTAATTTCATTGCTTTGTTATCATGCACTAAATATTATGAATGCAAAAATGAAAATCAATGCAAGTATAAATACGAGGTTACATAAAATACAATTGAGATTTTGCTGCACTAAAAAAAAAAAAAAGAAAATTTAGATTTTTGTAGTTTGAACTATAATATATATGTAAAAAGGAGTTAGATATTTGTGGGCATACCAAACAAGGGAGGGAAAATTTAGTTAAAAAACTAAACACTGAACATAAACCCAGTAAATTGGTTGTTTGCCCGTTTATGATACGGGAGTTACAATGTGAAACAGGTCAAATGAGGCTCGAGAAATGTACGAGAAGCTTCAGTCTCATCCAAATCCTCGAGTGAGCAAGAAAGCAAGGCAATTCATGTTTAGTTTCCAGGTAATTAGCAATGTTTTTTTTTTCTAGATAAACCTGTTTACTATGACGTGAAAAATAAAATCATTAGATCTTCAATGCTTATACTGACTGACAAGGCAACTTCAAACTGCAAGGACATGGACGCTAATGCCTAGTCTTAACTCGTAACATGTGTACTTTGTGCAGTTTACTTTTTCTGACAACTAACGGTTCAAAGTTTGAAGTGCTTATTTTAACTACATTATTAGTATTTGAAGGGGTCTTTTCTGATAATTGTATGGATTCTGGACCTTCTAATGCACAGGCGATGGAAATGATGAAGGTAACGACAAGCTCATCTTTCCTTTCAAATAACAGTGGCTACCAGAGCTATTTTGAAGCTTTTCTTGAAAACAAACTTGACAACAGTATTAAGGATACTGGGATCGGGGAAGGTGTACTTAATCAATCTCTTCCCTACATCATTTTTCTTCTTTCTCCTATTCTTCTCGTGCTACTGGCTGCTGTACAAAAGAGAATATAAAATCATCCTGTATAATAGAGGTCACAACAAAATATAATGGGATTAGTATCCTTTGTATATATTGAAGCATTCTTTTATCATGTACAGAAGAGAATATAAAATCGTATAGTAATTAGTAATAGAGGTCAAAAAAAAATATAATGGGATTAATATCCTACGTTGTATGTATCAAAGTATTATTTTTAACCAATGGTAAGCTGATATTCTAACAGAGTCGACATCTTTTTTTCTTTGAACACTTGAAATTAGAAGTGATTTGTTGCTTACTATTTGAGTTCATAATAATGATAACATGAACTTAGTTTTGGATATTTGCGGATGTATATGGAACTGAAATGGTCTTGAGAAAGTGGGAGTTTGAGGAGGATCAAAGTAGCCACGTGTCACTGCTCTCTTTCACATCGGAGAAGATAAATTCAACTGTATTTTTTTGCTATTATTGAAGCTCTAACATTCATGTAGAATTGACGTAGAAGTCTGTGAAAATGCCAACATCACTGAAGCTGTTATTTGAAACTGGGTAATTAGCTGCTTATCGACTTGGCTATTCACTTGTCATACTTCACTGTGGTATCTGAGCCATCTCGACAAACATCAGTGTCATCTTCGTTTAACCAATCTGCACTCACTGCCCCAACCTCATCTCCTTCTAATGGTTCTCAAATTTCCTCTCCAATCTTCCTTGTGTACAATATTTGCAGCCTTGTTCCAGTCGGATTGGACTCATCCAACTTCGTTCTACCAATTTCAAGTTGAGTCAATCTTGAAGCAAGACGTTGTTCGGTGACATCTACAGCTCCACTGTAAGTTTTACTTCTGAAATTTATCCTGGCTATAGTAAGTAGATCAAGTAGGACTATGCTCCTATTACCTCGTTAATCAATGCCACCCCATCTCTCTCTATTATGTCAACAATCCATTAATTTCATAATCCATAATAGTTAGTTAATTTGGCAGCTGGGGGTTTTTTTTGGACAGGCCTGAGAGGTGGGGGACCCTTCAGCTAAGGTAGTTAGAATGAGTATAAAATAAATGATGTAAGCTGCAAAAAGTAGTCAGAAAAGTACTGATTTAACCTAGGAAGAGACTTGAACCTCTCGAATAGTCTGAGAACATGTATTTCCCCCATATTTGCTTACTCTCAGTTCAGCATATCACATTCAGAAGCACCAAGAGGATGACCTTTTAGAGTTTGAGTGGATAGACCCCCTCACATTTCCTTCACATAATAATACATCATGTGCTATGGATATGACAATGCATAAATATTATTTATAATATCAAGTGTACAACATTAGCCAGACTGTTTAAATCTGTATGTAACTTGAAATAATAACCCCTTTTCATTTATTCATAATGGATGATTCCAGAGAGATTTTTATTTTTACTTTTTTAATCTATTTTTAACCTCAAATTTTCTTTATTTTCATCTACAGGATAAGAAGTATCATACACAGGTCTTTTATATTTTCCTTTGTTTTTTCTTTTCCATTTACTTAGATCTTTTCCATGTCACTGGTTTTGTCATAATCCTTCTTTTCTTCTAATAAAGGGAAGGAAAAGTATCTTGTTCTTGTTTATTCCCCTTTCTATTTCTACATTTGTTTCTTCTTTGTTTTCTCCATTTTTCTCCTTCACTGAGGTTTCTTTTAATTTCCTAGTAACAGTGGATCATAGTATTCTGCTTTAAGTAGATGATATAGGTGATAAATAAGGGAATACCAAAGATTCGAACTATAAAATTTCTCAAGATTTTTCGAGAATCCGAAAAAAGTACCCTCATTTAGAATGATAAGTTGGATCCAATATTTGGTACAATGGGGGATAATTGAGATTTCAATAATAGATGGCAGCTATTAGTCCTAGACTTTTCAGCTGTATTTGGCCCACACCATACTGTTTTGTGGCCAAATATTATAGTTGTTAGAGCCACCTTCAACTTTATTTTTTGTCTAGACTTCCCATCTTCATTTGATATTCATTATTCCAGTTTTGGTGTGCCATTGGGATGGAGATTGAATCTTATGTCTAGACATTACTTAAGGGAATCCCTTTTTGTATAAAGTATTCTAACATTTGGATTTGCAATGCTAGAAACAAAAATTTCATAACCACTGCAATTTTAAATGCTTGCATATTATCATGAAAAGCCCAAAAACTAACCCCCCTTTTTTTTGGGTCTTTTGTGACCTTATATATTTTGTTTAGCACATGGAGGAGTTGGTAGACTTTCATGTTCTTTGCTGTCCTTGCTTGCTCTAAAGATTTCCCATTTTAAAATAAAGTCGGGCACATCACGGTTCCCACCATGATAGGAAAGTTTGAATCAATCTTTGTAATGGGATAAGACTCAAAAAGATCTATAGCAATCGAGCAACATTTAGAATTTGGAGTAGTATTTTTAAATGTAACATTCCTTTTTTCTATTGATACTAATGAAAAAAGGGAGAGGTTAAATACCGTTTTGGTCTTTGTATTTTGATAGTTATTCTACTTCTAAATGTTGAAATTAACTTCATGTACTTTCATACATTTTCAAAGTAGACCTGGTTGTTAGTTTGAGGATAGTTTTTGTTGATGCAGAATTATGGACATGTTGGCACGTTAGACATGAACTAAAGTGAGTTTTGAATTTGTCGGGTTGATGACTAGAAAATAGTACCTTGCACTGGTTTGGTGCTCAGCCATGTACATTCTAAAACTTAAATTAGAGCTTAATTCAAGCTAGTGTTGAGTCAAGTTTAGTAAGGTTGCGTTGAGATTGCGTACCTTTGTAAGGAGGGGAACTTGCCTTTTATAGGAGAGCTTTTGTAAGCTTAACCCTCCGTACTTGACGGTTATTGAAATTTTTACCGAAGATCAAGGATCATATGTCGGC
This sequence comes from Momordica charantia, assembly GCF_013281855.1. NCBI lineage: Eukaryota > Viridiplantae > Streptophyta > Magnoliopsida > Cucurbitales > Cucurbitaceae > Momordica > Momordica charantia. The sequence goes on along the minus strand of NW_028275162.1, from coordinate 21,870,042 downwards.
ACATTATCCATGTGAGTCCAAGTTGAGCTCGCGCTTTAGGGTTTTTAAAGATGTACAATAAAAATAATTCGTTTTTTATAAACTAAACCTATAGGAAAAATGTTGATATTTTGTAATGACAATGATAGAAGATATAGTCAAACTATAAGACTTGTAATTTTTAAAACGACAAAAATCAAATTGAAATTAAGTTTAAATCATAAACACTAATTTATTACATTAAAAATAGAAGATGTAAACATTAGTGATATTTAATCTAATGATGTATTCTAGACTCCATACTCTACATAGAAGGAAAATTGATTTAAATCCATTTATTAAATCCTTGATTTAATTTGTACTTCCTAATGAAAACCAAAAGGAAATCATTTGCTTTTATAAAAGAAAGAAAGACAGATGCTAATGAAATGATTGTATAAATTTTAGTGGTGATGGTTCCATTCATATTTCTTTCAGGTGGACCTAAAGTAAAAAGAAAAAGAAAGTAAAAAAAATAGAAAATAGAAAAGAAAAGAAAAGAATGGAAATGACATTTATCATTTCTTTTTCATTTTTGACAAAGTTAGAATATTAAAAGCCTAATTCTCTAATAATCAATCATATGTGTTTCATCCCTTAGTTGGTACAGTTGCTTCATTTGTCAATCATTAGGTTCATCAACTATCTAACCTATCTAAAATAATTTTCTTTTAATCATATACAAAATTTAATGACTAAAGTAAAATATTTAAAAATTGAAGAACTAAAATAAAGCATTTGAAAATTTAGGAATCAAAACGAAATAAATACAATAACTCAGGTAACAAAATAAGATTTAAATCTAAATATATTTTCTTTTATCAAAGTTTAATGATAAATATGGTCTCACCTAATACAAAGTGTTAACGTATCTAAAGAAATAGAATTAAATTCATCTTTTATTCTCAAAAAAATCTATGAAATTAAAATTTGAAGGGTAAACTTGACTCAATTAAGTTTTTAAATAAAAAGGCCCCACTCATCCTAAAATTAATTTTATTTTCTTTTACATGACATGACACATCAAACTTTGAAATTTTTTTAAATTTCTCATGCTTGTTTGCAATGATAAACTTCACTACAAATTTCTTTGAAATGACATATTTTATCTCAAATTAAAAACATAATTTAACGATCCAATCAGATAATGTAATTATTACTGCAGCTCTATAATTACATTATATTAAAATTTGAAATAAAAAGAAAAAGGAAAAAGAGTGAAACATGTGTGAAGTTTTGGTTATGCTTTTTGGCTTTAGCTTTTTGGCTGTTCATGTGAATGAAATATGATGGGGAACAGCATAATAACGTGGGATTACAAAGAGTATAATTTGGCAGTAATCAATGAGTTATACATTAATATTTCGAGAATACGGTGAAATATAACATTATCAACGTGGAAGTGAGGATTTGAATTTTCTAAAAAAAATGTAATTTATATTTTATAATTTTATGTGATCATAAAAAATATAATGATTTAAAGAGCAAAATGCGTAAAAGAAAAAATTTTGTTTTTTCAGTACAACATATAGAGGTGGAAAGTCGAACCTACAATATTTTGGTTGGAGTTCAAAAGAATTTTGTTTAAACTAGCTAATTAGCTCAATAATTAAGACATCTGACTCATTTTCTAGAGGTCAGAGGTTCAATTCTTAATCCCCACATTTGTACTAAAAAAACTAAGTAGCTAGGGAACGGTACTCAAGAACCTTTTTCAAAAATACTTTTATCTTTGCAAATAAAATTGCTCGTCAATCGCTCTTCAACTCCCAATCCACCGCCACTACAGGATTTACGTCTGAATTCGCGCGACGTGCAAAATGATGGATGTGTGTGGCTCACTCTCCCATGTTTATAAATCCAGAAGTAGATTTTATACACAATGCATGTATGTGATTTTGATAGCTCACCTTTAAACGAATAGTTCATATTATAACTAATTTGAGTGTCGAGTTTTTTTCTTCTTTTTTTTTACTCCTTTTGTAGGTCTCTTTGCAACTCGCCCTACCTCCTATCATAAAAGTGATCAGAATTCGGTTGAACCAATTTTAAGGGAGAGAAATTAAATAAAAACAATAAACTAATTGCCCACTTATTGGAATGGGAACCAGACATTCCTACAAATCCCATAATATGGGCATTTTCAAAAGGAATTATGTATTAATAAAGGTTCCATTTTGACCCAAAAAAAATATATATATATTTTTGAAAGGATTAATTTTTGCTCATGAGACACTTGATTTTTAAGATTTTTTGTCCCAAATGAAAGGCACAATTTGAATTAGCCCATTTTTGTAGAGATTGAATTGATCTTGCGAATCCATATTAGAATTGCAATTAATATTACGAAAAATCATTCAAAGTTAAAAAAATATTAAAATATTTGTTCAATCTAAAACATTTGAAAAATTTATCACCAAGTCTCACAGTCTACTAAAAAGGAAAATAATAATGATATTCAACTCATAGAGTTTCCATATTGGAATTAGGAAGTTATCTAAGACGTCTCGGAGGTCGAAATTTATAATTGTGGTTAGCTAAATTTTTAATGCAATCGAATTCTCTTTATCTAAGGAATTAGAATTGTACTCATTTAAAGAATACAAATTGCGGGATCTCGACCTGCTCTTATCTAAAAAATTTAAATTGCCATTTTCGAATTCCCTTCATCAAAGGAATTTAAAAGGGGAAGATAGTTTCCCCATATAAATAAAGAATAAATCACTTTTTGATATGCTTCACATTAAATCTCGATTCTAACTTAATCATATGTTGCTAGCACTCTTTCTATTTAGTAGATCTTGTCGAATTCCATTTTATTCTAGAAAATTAGTGTAAATTTTGATAGACCAAATTTATGCATCAACAAATATCAATAAAGGAAGAACGAGAATTCCACATTGGATCATAAAAGTGATAGAGCTAGTCAGGCCAAATAACGTGAAGGTGAGTAATACTTAATTTATGCCCACAGTTAATTCAATCTTAAATTATTATGTGGAACTATTAGAATCGAAGAATGACCCGCACAAACCTACCGTTAAGAAAAGAAAATAACAATTACAATATATATGTGTGTGTGTGCATACATACTTTGATTTGGAAGATTTTAATATGGGTTTTTGTCTCTTTCATGTTACACTATTCAAAGTTGACAAACTCGTGATCGGGGTTTGAGATTAGATAAATGAAGGGAAATAGAATCTAAATGAAAAAGGAAGCATATTGAATTATATATATATTTTGAAACTTTTAGATTATTATTATTATTATTATTATTATTATGGTGGAAAAGAAGGAAGGAGGGAAAGAGAGGAGGAGGAGGAGCGTGTATGTTTGTTAATGGGCCAGAGGCCCAGAAGTAGGGCCCACGGGGCAGCCCACTAAAGCCGACCACTCGGATTTCTTTTGGAAAGGCGGCACCGGCCACGCCCACGCTGCTCACGCTCTTCCATTATGGTTGGTTCCTTCGTCAACAGTGGAATATATTGCGCAAAAAGCATGACACGTTTCCATTTTTCTTTTCCTCGTATGAAATGACCATAATACCCCTATTCCTTGTTTTTTCTCCCTCTTTCTCACCATCCCTGCCTGCTTTTCTTTTAACTTGGTATGATATTAAATATTTGTCGACATGTCGATATTTTTATTAACTATCTATGAGTTGGATATCAATATAAAGGGTAAATCGACATTTCTATAATATTACAAAAAAAAAAAAAAAATCGACAAAATCTCATTAATTATTTTTGACTTATTTAACAATAATTTTTAACTTATTTAGAAATGATGAAAGGTTTAATGGTTAATTTAGATTGTTTTTATGAATTTTTATTTTTATACTTTTTTTAGAAATATCTTGACATATACATTTTATCGATATTTTTATCGACATTTCTATGAAATTGATACCTCGACATTTTCATCGACGTCGATATTTCAAATCATGGTTTTGACAAGTTTTTATCTTCCATCGTATTTGAATTTAAGGCCTTAAGACTCTTTTATTTGAGGTCATAGGTTTGAATCCTCGTACTCCCATATTTATTGTTAAAAAAGAAAAAAAAATCCCTATTCCACCATGGCTTGAACTAAATTAATATATAGTCATGCCATCATATTGGTACATGTAATACGACATAACACCGCCTAACAATTCAACTGACATTATTGAATATCTTTTATGCATCCGTTACAGTTTACTCCCAGTTTATACATATATAAACACTTATGTATAGTGTTGGATTTGTAAGAGAATGCAAATAAAATCTCAAAGATTAGGGGAAGGCGTAATCTATGGATAAATATCTTCATTGATATATAATTATGTACCAAAGAGAGATAATCGTAAAAGCAAAACGAATTATAATCCAATTTTGTAGATAAGACATTTATTACTTCGTTAAGTCAGAATCCTCTCCTTAGCGCCAAAAGAAACAAAAACATTGTAAACAAAAATCGACCATATGAATAAAAAATAAATATTCATTGGTTTATGTTTATCTTTAAAAATAAAATAAGTGACGTCATTATTTAAGTTCTTGGCGGTATTTGAAAAGAAAGAAAGGAATGGCCTAACCGATGAGCATGAGTTGAATTTCTTGAAAGAGAAGGAAGAAGAAAACCAGTCATCGCCAAATCTTAAGAGTTGAAAACCCATGAGCACAAATACAATTAATTATACAATTCAAACTACTCCCCCTGCCATTTTTTACAGCTTAATCTTCTCTCTCCCTCCTTCAAATTTCATCTCCTAAAGCATCAAGACACAGAAATCCACCCACTGTTTCTCCCAAAGCATCCCAAATTGGACGAGAATCTTTGCTTTCTCTTTGCTTTTCACGAATCTTCCTTCTCCCCTGACTTTTCCCCTTCCCCTGAGGAAAGGGTATTGGGTTTCTTCTTCCTGCCTTCGTAGAGAAGAAACGATCGTCCAGATCAAACCCACTTTGTCAATTTCTGTTTTGGTGGTTTTTTTGCTCTGGGGAAATGGTTCAGAGAACGGCGGCGGGCAAATATGGAGTTCAAAGTGAAGGTGTTAAAGGGGAGCGGAGGGTTGCGAGCTTTAAACCCACTTCTTCTTCTTCTCAGAACACGGATGGCAAAAACAGAGCAGCTGATTTGAAGAAGAAGATGAAGAAATCACGAGCCATCCAGCTTTCGGATTTTGAGAGCTTCACTTCGTCGCAGACTAGGAAGAACGTAACTCTGCCTGGTAAACCACCGCCTTCTTCTAATGTTTCAGAAATCAAACAGAAGCAGTCGCAGCAGAACCAGGCATCTGTGGTCAGAACCAGCGATGGCTCGCCCAATTACATGAAATCGACGAGCTGTTTCGATGCAAGGAAAGAGGTTTCGCAGGTCAGTGCTCGAAATTCTCGAATTAGTTATGATAATAAGAAACCCAGGAGAAGAAATTTAGAGAACTCAGCTCATGGGTCTGTCTCTGGCCTTAAGCCTACCAAGTGCTTGACGAAATGCTCCAGTAAGAAATTGGTTAGGACTTTGACGAAAACGCCAAGTTTTAAAAAGTCTTCGAGGGTGGCTCTGTGTGCTGACATGAACTCTAACAGAGCTACCTGTTCTTCCACTCTCAAGGACTCTAAATTTCCAGCATACCTCATGCTGAGTCCTGGGGCTACTGAGTCTGAAGGAACTTCAGCCATGAAGGTTTGTCCTTACAGTTATTGCTCGCTTAATGGCCATAGACATGCTCCTCTGCCTCCATTGAAGTGTTTCTTGTCGGCAAGAAGACGTTTGTTGAAGACCCAGAAGAATCTAAAAGTAGAGCCATCTGGTTGCGGAGTCAAAGAGGTTGATGCTGGTGGGAAAGTAGTGGATGAAGAAATGGCCACAGAGGTTTTGATAACCGATGGTGGGTTGGATTTTTTCATTGAAATTTATGCTGAAAATATGGCTGATGGTGCTGGATCAATTGATCAAGAAAGGGTAGCGGATGGCGATTGCACTTGTGTTACTTCTTTTACGGTGAACAATGAGGTGGAATCAAGTAATGAAGAGGACGACAAACTAGTTTCAGAGAAGATCTCTGATGTATCCATGGTCTCCGAGCTTTGTTTGAGTGAAGAAGTAACTGGAGGTATGTTCGGCCATGGGAATGAGTACGAGGACGATGCTGGTTCGACAGATACTGAGATGGAAGAGTGGGAAGAGCGGCAGTTTTTGAGCATGGAAGGCGATGATTTGGATGGGCTTGAAGATCAATTGAATGCCGAAACGGTGTGTTTATCAGATGAGACTCGATTGCAGGATGGAGAACTCGTTGGATATGGTCAGGTTGTCAAAGATTGTAAAGGGGTGTTTTCCAAAACAGAGAAAGAATTCTATGAAGGAAGTGGAGACTTTGAAGAACAGTTCTATACTGAGGATTCTGAGTTGAATCGCCATCCGGATTGGGAAGTGGAAGAGGCTAGTCAAGTGTCTGAGAGCTTAAGTTATGATCAACTTTCTTATTCAGAGGATGCATTTGATGAGATGGGTGCTACACAAACTATGGTTGAGAGAGCCGAGATAGAATATTTGGAGCTGATTCTGAATTCTGAACTGGAATCTGAAGTTATAGAAACTGACTGTGTAACTCGGGCAACAGAGGAAGCTTCAAATAAGGTACAGGAAAATCAAGATCTTCAAGTTGATGGTACCAGCCCAAACGAGTCAACAGGCAGCGGAGATTGTGTCGAAACCAATGAAGGATACTGCAGGATGGAGGAAGAAGTTTTCCTGTTCGATTGCCAACTCCCCGACCATGATCTTGTATTGCAAGAGGAAATACTCGATGCCGATATCGATAATCAAATGGAAAAGGAAGAACAACTTGATGATGCAAACCATGGAGCAGAGGTTTCTGAGGATGAAATTTCTGGTCAAGAAAATGCTAATATATGCCTAGAAGATTACTTGTCTCATGGACAATGCCAAGATATCTCTGCTAATGGAAACAGAAATTCTGTTGCTGAACAAGATGAAATTGAGTCTTCCACAGTCATGGAAATGACGGGTATCGAGGGGCCGAGTGATTTGAAGACAGATAAAACCTGTTTGAACGATAATAGCATTGCACAGGTCGACATTATGGATGGAAAAGATAGAGCAGATTCATCACTAAAAGCACCAAAAAGATCATCCCGTACCGCAATTGATTCCGGTCTAGAACTGGATCTCTCTATCAAGAAGTGGGAAGGCAATACGAAATGCAGGAGGCTTGGAGATGAATTAGAAGATCCAAGGAACTTCAATCCACGAGAACCGAATTACTTGCCGTTGGTGCCAGACCCGGAAGCAGAAAAGGTGGATCTCAAGCATCAGCTGATGGATGACAGGAAAAATACAGAAGAATGGATGCTTGATTATGCACTCCAACGAACCGTCACAAAACTCGCACCAGCCAAAAAGAAGAAGGTGGCGCTTCTTGTCGAGGCTTTTGAATCAGTCATGCCAACCTCCAAATGCGAAATCCATCTCCGGAATAATACTTCAGGAGCTTTTACTCCAGCAAAACACATTCAAGCTTGTTTCTAATGGTAGTAGCAGAGGTAAACCTCCAAACACCATCTTGCCAAGTTCATTTATTTCATAACTTGTTTGACCACTTAAATTAAAGAATTCAAAAAGGAAAAATTGTCATTCTAGAAGAAAGTTTGTAGCAGAAGATCAACAGCAGCAACTTGCTTGTGTGTTTAGGATGTTAGAGAAGCAAGATTAACTAATTTCGAGGTCTAATAGAAGTGTGAAAAATACTAGCTGAAGTATCATCGGCGATACGTAAGACGAAGAATGAGTGGCAGGAAGTTCATCTTGGCTTCCACACATCCCTGTTGGTGAACTGCAAGTTTGAGAGTCTGTCATTCTGTGTGTTCAAAGGGCATGAGAGAGAGAGAGAGAGTTCAGTAATGTGTGATGTCTGTAATTACAGTGTAAGCTATGATGTCAGTTTCTTCAAAGGATGTAATTTATGTACGCTTGTAATGAAGGTGTATTATCAAAACCTTCAAACTCTACTAATCTCATGACCTTTTTTTTTGTCTCTTTTTTAATTCTCTTCTTCTCCCGAGTTTCAGTTCGAGTTTCTATGAGTTTGAATCGAATCGGTCTGATGATCAGACTCTATAGTCCTAACAAGTGACATATCAATATACGACTTAACACCTCGATCCATACGAAGAAAACTTTAGAGCACAAGTGTGTGATACAATAATTTTTGCATACTACACCTAAGAAGATTAGAAAATAAGAGGCAAGTCATTTGACAATCACAGTTCCATCCAGATATGGCAATCTTATTTTTTGCCCCATGTGCCAAGATAGTTGTCAATGTCACTAAAGGCAAAGAATATGTACTAGCAAGTAACTTTCAATAAAGGAAAATGGATTAGTGATAGATTTGCATAACTGATTGACAAAATCTTAGCCTCTGAATCATTCAGATGCTATGAAGTAAATGGATGATGGGGAAAAAATGAAGGTAACAAAGAATTTTAGAGGTCTACGTTGTGATAAAAATCGACCATATGGAGAAAGATCAAAGCATGATAAGAGGTAGGATAAAAGTTAGGTTTAACGGTGTAACTCTCATGACTTTGGCTCTTTTTTATGAGCTCGACATCAATTACTAATTTACTAGAAATAGTAACTAGAAATAGTAAAAAGAGAGTTGTTTTTCGTCTAATTTTATGAACTCACTCTTTTTGTAATTTATTATTATATTTTGTAGGTTAAAAAATATTTTTGTTTTTTATTTTATTGAAGTAACAATTTAGTCTCTAAATTTTAGTACGTAAGAACTTAGTTTCAGTTCGATGAAAAGGAGCAGAATAATCATACATGACAACAAAGTGGCTGAAGCTACCGTGTCTGATTTCTTGGGTAATTTTCATTTTATTTGTTAACTTTCTATTTAAATACTATTTTTGTCTCTGAATTTTTTTGCTTCAGTTCATCTTGTTTATTGTATTTTTAAAATATTAATTTGGTCTATGTATTTGCACAATGTCCATTTAATCATTGTACTTCTAAAAAGTGACTATTTCGGTCCATATTTGTAGAACTTTAATACAAATTTTCTATACAATTAAAATCATTTAATACAATTTTTTTTTGAATTCTCAAATCCTTTGAATTCATTTTTATAGATTTGTTGGACAAATTTTCTCCATTTTCTCTCTCTTTCTTACAATTTCTCACTCCCATTCTTTTTCTCTCATCTTCTTTATTTTCTTCTCAACTTGAAGAAGAGTAGTGCAACCTCAATTTTTTTTTTCAATTTTCTTCATCTCCATTATGTTTTTAAACTTTATGCAACTCAAGTTTATTCAATGAAAAATGAATCCGTTTAAATTGCATAACATTTCTCTTCTATCGTTTCGTTCTATACCTTACTATCTTCTAATTTTAGATGGAAGCTTTCTGCAATTTGTTGTTCATAGTGGTAGGGAGTGGAAAAAAATGGGAAAAGTTATCCAACTAATATAAAAAAAGAATTCAAAGAGATTTTGGGAGATTTTCGTCCGATTATGAGATTTAATAAAATAATTAAAAAAAGCAACAACCAACACTTGTCTTGTTTTTTATAGGACCACGTGAGGGTAAGGAGCACAATGCTCCTCACCGGTGAGGAGCGAAATTTTTTCCATTAAATATTTAACAACTAAGACAAATATATATAAAAAAAAGAGAGTTTTTTTTTTTTTAAAAAAATAATGAGAGTTTTTATCTTTTCAATAATGATGAGGACAAGATTTGGTCATGGCTCGAAGAAGTATTTTCCTTTAAATAGTCTTCTGCTTCCAACTTTGGTTAATTTAAATCATTATATTTATTAAACAATAGTTTGGTCGATTTACTTTAAAAAATGATGATTTTGGTTTCTTCATTTTTATTCGCATATCTTACCCACAAAATTTTTTTAAAAACGTAACCACAAATTCATAATAAATTGGATTTCGATTGCGTATAAAATTTATATTAAAGTTTTAAAAATATAAATCAAAATGATCCCTTTTAAAAAATATGAAATTACAAAGCTGAAATCAAACATGAAAATGAACCAAACATAAACCAAAATAGTATTTAACGAGAGAGAGAGAAAAAAATGAAGAATTGATGAAAATGAAGATTTTGATTGAAGCGAGTAAAGGGGATTTGGATGGTGGTTTAAATTTGCTAAATATAAGAAGAAGAAGAAAAAAACTGAAGACGAACAGTCTCACAAGCTTCTGCTTATAGAACCCTAACCAATCAATGCTGTTAGCCTGTTACAAACAAAACGCCACAAATTCTTGGTTTGTTTTCTTTACCTGAAAAACCCTGCAAATTTCATCCCTCTCTCATTCTGCTCATGTTTCACCTTAATAATCTTCCGTATAAACCTGCAAAAATCCCCATCCATCGCCATAACTTGCAGCTGCGGAGGAGGAGGAGAAGGAGAAGGAGGAGCCCTTTCGGAAATTATGGATACCAATTACACCATTTACGATGAGATTATGACTACGGAGAGTGGCAATTTCATCACCTTCTGCTTGACTTTGCCTCCCAAGATAAATTCCCATGGCATTTGGGATAGTGTTCTCGGGCATTCGAATGTTGAGAGGCCTACTCCACTCCCATTGTTGGAGCTTCAGATGCTCACGATTTTTTGTGTCACCATGCTCCTCCATTTCTTCCTCCAGCTCCTTGGCCTCCCTGTTTTTGTCTCCCAAATGATCGTACGTTTTCTTTTTTCTTTTTCCTGCATTTTGTTATATTTCTCCCCCTGTTTCGTATTATACGTGAATACTATTTTTTAGGGAAGAAATCAAGAGGTGAATCAATATTTAGAGTTGGAATATTGTAGAAATTGATGAGTTTTGGGAGATTTATTTGATAGTTGATTTTCTGCATTGGTTGGGCATGTGATAATTTTTTGTCTGCTTTTTGCTCAAAATTAGTGGGCGAAGTTGAACAAAGGGTAAAAATAATTGCAACGCTTGTTTAAGATAGGAGAGTGTGTAAGTTGAAGAAGAATTGCAACACTTGTTTTAAGCCCAAGGTTCAGTTTGATGACATTAAAAGTTTGGGGCAAAAATTGCTTAACCTTGCTAAGTTTATGAGAAAAATACTGCATGATCAATGTACTAGGATTTGTGAATTAGATTAGGCCAGATTTTAGGAACTGCCAGAAAATATTGAATACTTTAAGCTAACAGTTTAAGCTTTTGGATCAAGAGATGATTTAGCTTTTCCTTTTTCTCTGCTTCTTTTGTGGGCACTTTGTTACCAGGCTGGCTTGATTCTTGGATCATCATGGAGGGGAAACTCCGAGTCATTTGACAAATTCAAAGATTTTCTATTTTCCATTGGATCCCAAGAGATCTTGGGCATGGTGACGGGATTCGGTTACACACTTTTTGTTTTCCTTATTGGAGTTAGGATGGATTTAGGTGTGGTTAAGAGATCAGGGAGACAAACATTGATAACTGGTGTTTTGTCAATAATTGTTCCTGCACTACTTGGCTTGATGGCAGCAGTTGGTCTCTCGAGATTTGGGGAGGAGGATGAGGCTGCTAACCTGGAGTTTATAGCAGCAAACCAATCCTACACTTCATTTGCAGTTGTGGTTTCCCTGCTTGAACACCTTAAGATTCTGAATTCTGAAGTTGGTAGATTGGTGCTTTCTTCTTCAATAGTAGCTGATATGGTAGGCCTGAGTTTCTCATTCATTGTTAGTGTGGTCGAAAATGTCCACAGCCATGGCGTTTTTGGTGCTTCAATTGGTTTTATTTTTACAATTTTGTCTGTTGTCATTGTTCTGTTTGTCTTTCGGCCTGTGATGCTTTGGATTGTCAGATCCACACCACATGGGAGACCTGTGCAGGATGGATACATATGTCTCATCATTCTATTGGTGCTTGTATCTAGTGTAACTTCCAACATCATGGGACGAACTATTTATTCTGGGCCATTTCTCTTGGGTTTGGTTGTGCCTGAAGGACCACCATTAGGAGCCAGCCTAGTGAATAAACTCGATGGCATTATTACGTCAGTTTTCATACCACTCTTTATCACCATCGCGGTGATTAAGGCTGATCTTTCGTTTATCAACTACAGTGGCTTATTTTTGGCTAAGTCTATGACTGTGATCTTAATAACCATTATGGGGAAAATGGCTGTGTGTGTTGGTACTTCTCTGTATTTCAAGATGTCTTCTTATGATGCCTTGGCATTTGGCCTCATAATGAGCAGCAAAGGCATTGTAGAGCTTGCTGCCTCCTCCTACTTTTATGACAGCAAGGTAAGGCCTTAACAGAATATAGACTTTTATAGATGTGGCGATGAACTAAAAAGTAACTTTTAGTTGGTTTGTTATGAAAATTTGCAGGTTCTGAGTCACCAAACTTTTGCAGTGTTGGTTGTTGATATTTTGATTATCTCGATTTTGATGCCGATGCTTGTGAAATGGATCTATGATCCTTCAAGAAAATATATTGGCTATCAGAAAAGGAACATTCTCAATTTGAAGCCTAACGCCGAGCTGAGTGTATTGGGGTGCCTTCATACACAGAATGACGTACCTGTCTTGCTCAACCTTATCGATGCCTCGTGCCCGACTGAGGACTCTCCCATTTCCCTGTATGCTCTTCACGTTGAAGAATTGGTTGGTCGGGCCACCCCGGTTTTCATTTCGCACGAACTTCAAGACCAAAAGGGTTCCTACAAGGAGTTGCTCTCAGGTAATATAATCCAGATGCTTCGCAAGTATGAGAGGAACAATCGAGATGTTGTATCGATTGAGGTATTCACAGCAATCGCCCCAATGAAGCTAATGCATGAGGACATATGCACTTTAGCAGCTAGGAAACTCACTTCTCTGATAATCCTTCCATTTCATCGAAAATGGACAAAAGAAGGATACATTGAATCAGAGGATAACAATATCAGGGCCTTAAATTGTCACGTCCTAGATCGGGCACCCTGCTCCGTGGGAATCCTCATCGACCGTGGCAATCTTACCAGCTCTCTTCCATTTGGACATTCACGTACACCATCACTCCAAGTTGCAATGATTTTCATCGGCGGCCCAGACGATAGAGAAGCATTCTCGTTTGCCACACGCATGGTCAAAGATCTGAGCATCGCACAACTCACGGTGATACGCCTACTCGCAGAAGACGAGAGCGTAAGCCATTGGGAGAAGGTTCTGGACACAGAACTGCTGAACGACATGAAGCACAGTTTCGTCGGGGGCGAACGGTTTGCGTACTTGGAAAGGAGAGCAGATGAGGGGTCGGAGACGGCAGCAATAGTGAGATCCGTCTGCGACGAATATGATCTTATAATAGTTGGAAGAAGAGATGGGGTTGAATCACCACAGACTTCAGGTTTGATGGAATGGAATGAGTTTCCGGAACTTGGAATTGTTGGGGACATGCTTGCTTCTGCTGATTCAGATTGTAGAGCCTCCACCTTGGTGGTTCAACAGCAGCAACAATGGATATATAAGCTATGATTTTCATTTATTGCATCATTTCTTTTCTTTTTCTTTTGGGTGTGTTTAATTGTATCATAGTTTTAGGGACATTATTTTGAAGTTATTGTGCTATGAAAATCCTCCAGAAATGAGGACAAGCAGTTGTTAAAGCCATGAACTAAGTCTTTTCTTGAATGATTGGGGGAGGCTTTTTTATTTTCTTCTTTTTTTTTTCTGGGTATATATTCAAATAAATCTTCAAGAGTCTAGAAAGATGGGTGCATTTGGTTAGCAGATTTCCAGATTTCGCAATTGAATATCAATTTAAAAAAATTGTTCAAGGTTTGTTTAGCAAAATATATTTGGAAATTAGGAGTAGTTACAAACTAAATTTTAATTTAATCTAAATTTATATTAATTAATTTATTAACATTTTTTTATGAATTTTATATGATTATTATTTTACAATATTATATAATTTAGAATACATTAGAGTTAATAATGAAGTAATATATTTTATTAAAGTTTTTATCTTTTTAATGTAATTATGTCTCTTAAAAATTTCAAATTCTGAATCTGAAAGCACTGAAAACATAATTCTACCAAACGTCTATTTTATCTAATTTCAATATAGCCTAATTTACAATAGGAGAAAATTTGGTTGCACACAAATCTCATAGCGGAGATCAGAAGATTGAGTTATCTTTCATGAGAAAAGCCCGAATTAAAAAGGGAAAAAAATAAAATAAAATCAAAACAATCACCAAAGCTACTCAAAAAACCAAATAAAAAATCATTACTAGGAGACACAAATCATAGACGGATAAGATGAGAAAATATTACCCTTATTTTAAAGTTATCATCATATTTGGAGTGATTTTAATATAGTCAAAATTATTTTAATCATTTTTCCAAAATTATATTGATATAAAACATTAGAACAGATTTAAAATAGTAATTTTTTACAATGATATACCGTCTTCTTCGAATTATAACCAACAAAGATCATTTCGTGATATTTTTCAATAGACCTTTGGGAGGGCAAGCCTCAACCTTACCCAACCCACATTGGTTTATTTAAAAAAAACAAAAGAAAAAGAATAGTTTTCTTTTATATTTAAAGAAACAAATATTGCGTTATTTTTGTAAAAATGAAACCTGCTATAAATATTTAAAAATACATAATTCATTTTGCTATTGACTAAAATTTCTGAAAAAAAAAAAAATTGAAGCATGCACCACGTTATTAAGATATTAGATCATGTGCCAGCATGTGCAAATCTGTAAATAACAACTAATCTGATTTTTCTCTAAAAGAGAATAAATAAATAAACAACTCACCAATACTAAAAAAACAAAAAAGAGCAAAAGGAAAAAAAAAAAACAAACAAAGAACTCACTATTTTATTTATTTTTTGATTAATCTACCACCTTAATATCCCTATTATCAATTGTTCTTGTGTTTTTCGTTTCCATTTCTAAGAAACTTTATTTTAGAAACAACGAAATCAAATTTTTTAGTTCTTGTTATTTGTCTTTTTTTTAAAATTTTTTTTAAAAACATTATTTTATCATACCTGACTTCTAAAATTGATAATAAATATTTAGCCAATAAATAAAACATAAAAATTTTGAATATTTTACTTAAAAGTTTAATTTTCATATAAAACTTATATTTTTTTTAAATTAAAAATTATAGAGACCAAGAAAGGATTATTGTTTCGTTAAAAAAAAAAAACTTAAAACAAACCATTATCAAAATGTAGTTATGTTTTTTTTTGTTACAAAAAAAAGGAAAAACAAGAAAATGAAAAATAAAAACATAAAACAAGAAATACCAACATCTTTAGATTTCTATTTTAGTAGATCACATTAAAAGGAAATTGAAATTCTTTTTTGTTTCAATTCAATGAATCTTTTGAAAAGTTTAGGAGATGGGGGTTGTGAGTTTGGTTTTGGAAAACAAATTTTACTTAAGTAACTTTCCATTGACTTTGTAAGAAAGAAAAAGAATTTGGCAAGTACAAATCAATCCCTTTTTTTTTTTTAACACGGTTTAACTAAGGAGAGGGAATCAATTTTTTACCATAATCCATTCATCTTATTAGAATTTAGACTTGGATAAGTATTATTAACTTGGAAGCTTTTAATCCACTTATGTTTGAAGAATTATTAAATTAAATTTTATTAATGATGAGTTTTATGGATTACAAATAGAAATTTTATTACGACATGTAGAGCTGATTTTTTTTTATTAAATTAGTGAGTTTCAAGAGATTAGCCGATCTAATACATTGATTTGGTAGGATCTAATTCTTGAAATATAGCCATAATTTTGTACGGATGCATAGAATTTGTATTAAAAAATTTTCAATTTAGGACCAAAATGATCTTTAAAGTACATGGATCAAAACAAAAATTCGCATGGTAAAAAGTCGAGAGTATAAAAACCTCTATAAAAAATATATATATGCATCAATGGGAACCAAATAAGAAGTATATTAAAAAAAAATAATAATAAATGGATATATTTTATAAACAAAATCATGCCATCCAACCCATCAATGAGAGAAAATAAAGTTCGTACTAAAAAAATAGAGAGAGAGAGAAAATCAATACTAGAGAATATATTTGTAAATATCTTACCATACATCATATTTGTAAATAGATTAAAAACCAAATTTGGTTTTGAACTTTAGTCCATTTATTTAAAAAATTGATAACGATTTAGTTATTATAGCTTAAAATTTACAACAATTTAGTCCGTAAAAAGTTGATTAAATTGATGAGAGACGAAACGTGTTTATTTTTATAAATTACAAAAACAAAAACCATATACTTGGACTAAATTGTAACAAAGTTTGAAATATCTAACAAAAATTTTTAAACAAGAGGGATTTAAAAAACACATTGACACAAAAGAAAAGGAAAAAAAAACAAAGAGGAAATCCCACAGCATATGGTATCCAAGTTGGATGGATTGAATAAATGGTAACAAAAAGGGAAAGGGAATTAATGTGTGAGGAGTGGAGAGGAAAATCCCAATGGGATTGGAACAAGGATTTTGATTTTCCCATAACCTTAAACTTTTGCTCAAAAAGGAACCCAACTTTCCAAATCTACACACAAACTCAGAACCTATATGTGTCCCCTGTTTGGCTGCACAGAAAATAAACACGAGAAAATTTCTCTACTGGGTTTCTCGGGAAAATATTTAGATGGGAAAACGGATTCTGATGATTCTGGTTCTGGTTTCGATGATTGGGTTTGCGACGTGCTCGGAAAATGATGGAGAGGAAAGAAAATGCGATTTCTACAGCGGAAAATGGGAATTTGATTCCGAGTTTCCGCTGTATAACTCGTCGGAATGTCCTTTCATTCGGAAGGAATTTGATTGCCTCAAATATGGCCGCCCTGACCGCCTTTATCTTCATTTCAAATGGCGCCCCCTCAACTGCAATTTGCCTAGGTACCCCTTCCACCTCAATCTTTTCTTTTTAGTACCTCTATTTTTTTATTTTTTATTTTTATTTTTTTTTGTTCATGTAATTTCCGAGGTTTCGTTCTTTTTGGTCTTTGTTGAAGTAATATCTAAATTTCAAACCTAAAAAAAATAAGGGCCTATTTGGTAATGCTATTTTTATTGAAAAAAATTGAACTGCACGTCCCTAACATCTATAGATTTAAGAATGATGAAACCATATGTTTTTATTTATGTTTTGGAACAAAATTGGAAATGTGAACAACGAAGAAAGAAACTTGTTTTGGTTGTTCCAAACTTTTTATACAATTTAGAGAACGTCTCTAAAAGAAGGAAAAATAAGAAACATAATTAGTTACAAAATGTTTATATTTCTTAAGAAAATTAAAAAGGAAAAACAGGAAACAAGAACATTACCAAACGGGTCCTTAGCAAACACGATCTAAAAGCTCAAAATTCACATTTGGTCCGTGTGAAAGTAATCTCTCTCAATTTTAATATATAATGATTCGATTTATGGAGAACCTTATTATCTAATAATTTAGTCGTTTTTAGTTTAAAATTTTTAATGGCGGAGAAGTAATGGAGCTTCTTATGCATGTGGATGTGGATAGAGATGTTAAAAAAAAAAAACAGATCAACTCAACCCAATCCATATGACTTCGAATAAATGAAAGCTTTATAAATTGAAGTTGATTTAAGAGTTCAACTTAATTAAATCTGGGTTGGACCTGACCGACTCGAACTTATTATTAATTTTAAGATCATTTCTTTTATTACCTTAAAATCATATATGGATACATTTTCAATAATTCTTTATGAATTTTTATTCAAAAAATCTACTTTTAAAAACAATTTTTTATTGTGAATTCACCCCTATAGATATATATTATTTGCTTAAGAATATTGATTAAATGTTAAAAAATATGTAAATAAATATTTAAGATATTAGTATTTATTTTTTTATTATACAATATTTTGAATAAATGACTTGGATAACCTGAACTAGTCCAACCAAAATATTTATTAATTGGGTTGGTGTTGAGTTCAAAATTTTAAACTAAAGAAATTAAACTATTATATAAAATTTAATAACTAAATTATTAGTTAACAAAATTTAATAGAGATTTTAAAAAAATAAGAATAAGAATATAGGGATGAAATGCGTTTTTTAATCCATAAAAATTTATTGGTTACTTGCAGGTCTAAATAAATATTATTCTGAATTTGAAATTAATATTCACATGCAATGACAAAAAAGTAGGTTTAAATAATTCTTAAATAAAGTCATCCATAAAAGAACAGTCACATAATTATATATTTTAATTTTTCAATAAACAAGGAAATAAAAAAAAATAAAAAACTGCTTTGGTTTTTTGCTTAGCTGCGGTGCGACGTGTCGTTTCATGTTTCGGTGATTTTGAATTTAAGAGGCATTGATGTCGTTTACTTTGAAATACATTGTCAAACATCTTTTTTGTTGTTCACGAGGAGAATGATGTCTACCTTCTCTGTCTTTTTCTGGAAATGTCATTAAAAAAAATTATAATAATAATACAAATTTTAGAAACAAATAAAATTATTATGTATATTAATTTTTCAAATACATAAATGAAAACATGCTTTTTTAATTACAAAATACATAAATATTAAAAATAAAATGTAACACAATTAAGTTTATAAATTTTATTTGAAGAGAATAAATTTCATGAAGTTTTCAAACTTTTAAAATAGTGAATTTACATTTTCAGTATATTTTTTAAAATTTTTTTGAAACAAGTAGAATTTTTAATTTTTTATCGTTTGATTTTAAGTGTTTTGTTTGGTTTATTAATTGTTTTTAAAAATTATATATATACTTTAATCGGTTGAATAATACTTAGATTGTACTACAAGATTTGCTAGAAATGGGTGAAAGACTCTCAAATTACTCTTATGAGTTTGTAGTCGACATCGATATTTAAAACATCAGTGTTTTGAACTCGTGTAGATTTGACGGAGTGGATTTGTTAGAAAGGCTAAGGGGGAAGAAGATAATGTTTGTGGGAGACTCCATAAGCATGAATCAATGGCAGTCACTTGCATGTTTGCTTCATGCTGCAGTTCCTCATTCCAATATTATTCAACAAACCAATGGCGATATTCGCACCATCAAATTCCAGGTTACTGCACTTTTATTATATTTTAAAAGTTCTAATTTCGATTTATAATTTCTAATGTTTTGAGACGACTCAACATGTGGGGATGAGGATTCGAACTCATGACTTTTTGGTCAGAGATAGATGTCTTAACCACTTGAGTTGTACTCGGTTTGACATCTTTAAAAATTGTTAATATTAAGTTTTGAGAAGTTTGAATGGAACTATATATAAGAATTAAATTGAAATTTTGAGGGGGAAGTTATTTTTTAATCTTTTTCATTATTGGAATGATAAAAAAATTTCCCAGGATTATGGAACTTCATTGATGCTATTTCTAAGCCATTACTTGGTGGATATTGAAGAGGAACACAATTTTGGGAGAGTTTTGAAGCTTGATTCTATTAAAAGTGGTGAAATATGGAAGGATATGGATGTTTTGATCTTCAACACTTGGCTTTGGTGGTATCGCAGTGGACCTACACAACCGTAAGCTCTCGTCTCTCTTGTTAAATCATTGATCAATTCAAAAGTTTAAATTGATGGACAACGATAAATTTAATCTTTTTATACATACTCTAACACTCTAAAAAAAATTTAAGGTATGTGTGTCGGAATCTATATTTTATAGGTGGGATTACATTCAGATCGGTAACAAGACACTGAAGGACATGGATCGAATGGAAGCTTTTCGCCATGGATTAACAACATGGGCAAATTGGGTTGATTCAGATCAACTTGATACAACCAAAACAAGAGTCTTCTTTCAAGGAGTTTCTCCGTCTCATTACCAGTAAATCTCTATATCTTCTTCTTGCATTATATTACATTTCAGTTGATCTCACAATTTAATTTTAATTTGATTCCTTCCTATAATTTTTGGTTTAAATCTCTCAAGATGTTGGATTATTGACTTAAATGTTGGCCTTTTTCTTACCGGACACATTTTCATTGGAATCCGAACTCACATATCTTTCTACCATGTCTAAATAAGATTACATATCACACAATTAGGATGTTACATGGATTGGGTTGAGTTGAGTTAGGAAGGATTTTGGGACCAACCTAAATTTTTGGGTTGGCCATATATAAGAACCATAGGATTTGAATTGGATGGCAACTTAACCCAACCCAACCTAATATTTTTTTTTCAATTTTTTATTTTTAATTATCACGCAACGACGGGGAGCTAGGATTAAAACTAAAAAGATGACTAAGATTAAGATATAAAATGGAAGAAGATGATATGAAAACCTTAAATGAAGGGATGAGATTAAAACTAAATTGATGGTTGAGATTGAAGATAAAAATATTATTATATATTTATAATTAACAAAAAATACATATATATACATAAATTCTAGTTGTATCGGGTTCACCCGAATTTTTTAAGGTTGAACCGAGACCCAACCCAACCCTTATGGTTTGGGTTGAGTTCATCGAGTTGTCGGGTCCTTTGAACACCTATCACACATCCAAGAAATGTATCATCTGAGAAAATCAAAATTTGGTGACTCCAAAGACTAACTTTAGAAGATTTATTGATAAAACTATACACAGACCAAATCGAAAGTTTAAAACCTATAGACGTTAACAACAATGACATCATTGTCCCTTGTACTCCCATGTATCTCCACAATGGTATAGTATTGTCTACTTTGGGCATTTGGTTTTACCTAAAATGTCTCATACTGGAGGAGATACCGGAGGAGATGAAGTTGATTCCTAACCCAATCAATATAGGACTTTGTTTACATATTCCACTTACAGATCCAACAAACTAAACTGGAACTGACTAAAGTGAAACTAAACACAAACCATAATAGAGAAACTAAAATAACAATCACAACCTCTCAAGAACAACAAACGTTTTACAAGCCACATCCAATCAAAATAGTTTTAGACATAAATACTTTTGAATTCGCTCTATGAAGTTTGAGTTTGATTTCTATCGAGACTTAAAAGTCTCACACACACGCCTTCTACTCCAAGGTATTGAAAACACTTTTGATCATTTCAGTCATTATTGTCATTAGTTTTCCGTTAGTCACTCTAACAGAAAGACGTTGTCGTTTTCCATCTCAGTGCTCATCCCCTTTGATAAATGTTTTGCAGTGGCAGTGACTGGAATGAGCCAGAAGCAAGAAACTGTGCAAAGGAAAGCAGCCCATTACTTGGCTCAACATACCCAGGTGGTCTGCCAGCAGCATCATTCACAGTTCAACAAGTATTGGCAAGAATTAAAAAGCCAATTCATTTGCTGAACATCACAACTCTTTCACAGCTTAGAAAAGATGCACATCCAAGCAGCTACAATGGCTTCAGGGGAATGGACTGCACACATTGGTGCATTGCTGGCCTTCCTGATACTTGGAATCAACTTCTCTATGCTGCTCTCATTTCTTAACTTCAACACATAGTTAGCAAAAGATCAATTTGTGTTTAGTTTCTTCGTGTTCGGTAACGTCTTTGTTTTTGAATCTTCAATAAAATTGAAATAGAGGGTAGTATAATGGTCTCATTCATTTCAATGAAATGATCAAGTTAGGGGTCGGTTTGGTATGCAATTTGGACTCTGTAACTTGTTTTTTTATTTAATGAATATCTGTTTGACATATTTGTTTTTAGGCTAATAAAATTTAGTTCCTAAACGTTATTTTTTTATAACGATTTACCCTTTATACTTTCATTAAAGTAACTATTTAGTTCTAGAACTGAATTTTGGTTTGTAACGATTTATAGTCCTTGTCATGAAAAATCTTATTAAAATTAAGTATCAAACACTAAATTATTACATACTAAAATTTGAGAATTGAATTGTTATCAATTTGAATAGAGATAAAATCGTTACAAACTAAAGTTTAAGAATCAAGTCGTAACTTTAACAAAAGTATTTTTTTAACTAGAAGCTGTTATATATATATATATATATATACTATTTCAGGTTACAAATATTTCATTTTTGTTAAAATTAAAACAGGTAAATCATAATATATTATATATTATATATACGTATAATAATGATACAAAAGTTATAATTTATATATGTTAATAAATTAATTAATAAAATTTTTCGATTTAATTAAATATAGTTGATAACTACCTTAATTTACAAGTATACTTAACAGACATTGGACTATTTTTTAAATTAAGGTTCAAAATTTTCAAATCTGTTACCAAATACATTTAAAAAATACTAGAGATGTGGAATACAACTCCAGATCACCAAATTAATCCACCCTAAATTTTTTACTCTTCAACAAGTGCAATGAATCTATTGATTTTGAATTATGGGTAGAAAGAGAAATGACAGCAACAGTTGTTACTAACACATTAATTATCTTATGGGACTATAAAACTTCAACAATGGAAATTTAGGATTATCGTCCTCAATATACCATCGACTCTTATTTTTCTCATAAAATAGTAGCTCATTTCAAAGTTTGAGAAGATCTCTTGTTTCCTTTTTCATAGTTGAAATTGTATTCCACTAAAAAAATAACATTAATTAGACGTGCTAATCAATTCGAGTGAATTCGTTCCCCTCCAACTACTAATTCGTTAATATTTCTAAGTTTGCAAAATCATCACAACTAGCAAAGTAAAAATGAAAAGCTAACACATTTAATATAATTGGTTAGGACTTTACATTGGTTAATAGGGCATAATTGGAAAAATCAAAGCTAGCCACAAACAAAGCAAATTAGAACGATAAAGGTAAAAATGCAACATGCCAAGTAGAGACAACCAAGTCTCCTAAGTATTATCAACTTAGAAGAATGATAGTAAGTTGATGATGAAACCTAAATCTCCCCAATCCCATTTAATTATATTAATTACACTATTTTTATTACATTTATTAATAATTATTATTATTATTTTGTGTGTATGTGAAGAACAAAAGATTTCTACTTTAATAGTATCAATAAGATGCAAAATTTTTGTGCATGATTTTTGTAGTCTATGATTTTTTTCCTAATTAAATAATAGAGCATTGATTTATTTTAAATGTCAATGTCATCTTTGACAAATTATATTTTTTAATTTCACATTTTCATTTTCTTTTAATTATAAACTAATTATCAATCAAACAACCTCACAAGGATGAAGTTCAAACGATTGTAAATTTTTTTCCTTTGACAAAATAGATTGAAAGTTTCTTTCTGATATATATGTAGAATAAAAAATTAACGATAATTTCTATATCATAATTAGAGATATATACATAAACATTCAATATTTAAAACCACGGTGTGTTCTAAATTTTGTAAAGATTTTTGAATCATGAATCATCTTGATCAACTAAAATAATAATAATAATAATAACAAATAATATTTCCAGAAAAGGAAAAAAAGGTAAGTAGATTTTTTTTTGAGAAGTAGATTTTGGGATTTAAGGTTTTTTTTAAGGTTTGTACAACATATAATTCATTTACCCGAGAAATCAATACATCATTTATTTTTTGCCTAACGCAAATCTTAATATTAGTTGTACATGTATATGAATTATATTATACATAAATTTAACATTTATACCTATCACATATCAAAAGTCAACTAATCACTTTTCTCTACTATATCTAAAGAAAATTGATTAATACATCAATAATTTTTTTAGTACAACAACTGGAGTAGAGGTGGAGGGATTCCAACTATGATTTTTGGATCAAAATGTCAATTATCGTTAAGTTAAGTTTAGGTTGGCATTAATATATTAATAATTAAGAGAAATTTAACCAAATTATAAGAATTATATAATATATAAAACTTTTAACGATGAAAATAAAACCAAACGTTTATAGATATTTAATTTGCGTTAAAAGTTTATATTTTTAAATAGAAAAGTCTATTTTTAGATTAGTCCCTAAACAACCCTAATTCTCTTGTCTCTCCCCCTCACAATTTAATTCATTCCCCCACCATCAAAACATTTAAAGGCCACATTTTTCCCCCACCTCTAATCTAATTTTCATTACTCTCACATGGATAGCTTGCCCAAGTTTAGTTTCATTTCCAGGCTTCTCTTCCTTCTACCATTATTCTTTCCATCTTCTTCGTCGTCGCTCCATCCGTTGGTCGTCGACTCTGCAAAATTACATCGTAACTACACTGCGATATCGGATTTTCGACTCCTCAATAGAAGAAAATTGATCGACTGTCCAAACCTAAACCAGTTCATCCAAATTGAAGTCATCTCAAATTTCAAGGACCTTTCGAATGAAGAGTTCATCAACGTTACCGTTAACGGAGTTTTGATTCCGTTGGAAGATCATTGGGTTGCTATGATCACACCCTCGAATGCAAAGTACGTATCTTGAAACTATTCGTGTTTTGTTTTTCGATTGTTGGAATAATATATAGCTCTTGATTTTGTTGGTTAATTTGGTTGAATGAAAACAGTGTTCATGGCTGTCCATTGTCGGAAGGTTTTTATTTACAAACGGGTGATTTTAGCAGCCTTCCTCTACTTTGCCATTATCCTGTCAAGGTAAATTACATATTTATTTTATGGTTTTCGATTTGTATATTAACAGGTGAACCAGAAATTTCTCGGGTTGGGGTTGAAGATGCACTTTCCCATATCCAGTTTCTAGAAATTTTTAACCTATTCTATCTTAGAAAATTTCTAATAATAAAAAATTTTGTATATTTTTTTAAAGTGAATAGGTTTCTTTGATTTGATGAGTGTGTGGAGAAGGTATATTTCATCCAATTGACTATCTTTAATAATAAATATACTTTTATTGAAAATAATCGGTTGAAATTAAAAAATAGTTTTACAAGATTAAAAATGACTTAGTTTCATTGAGTTTTTATCAATAATAAATAATAATAAAAAAGATACTAATTTTATTGAGCGTTTGGATTGGCTTTCATGCTTCAACTATGACTCAACCGTCTTTTAACAGTTCTTTTTAGAAGGAAAAAAGAAAAAAAAAAAAAAAAAAAAGAAAAGAAATCTGCCTTATTTAACAGTTTGGTTTGGTTATAATTCGTGTGTGTATATATATATATATAAAATTTTTTTTTTATAATTCAAAAACTTGTTAAATATGTTGTTCAAATTCAAGGATCAAACTTGTAATTTAACTTGACAAAATGACCCTAAATAAATTTAGAAAAAAATAAAAATTAAAGATAAAATTACATTGGACAGCAAAAATATTATATGGATTTTGAAAATATCAATACTTTTACTTTTTAGAAAAATATCACAAACTTCACCTTTTTTTCTGTGGGATAATTTTTTTTTTGTTTGAATTGAAACTAAATTTATGCTATTCGTATACAATTTAATATATATATATATATATATATATATATATTTTTGCAGGCAGCATTTTTAAAGAGCGATCCAGATTACATGGGTTGCAAAAAAAAAGAGTGTAAGAAAAGTGTCGGAGGGAGATGCCTACTAGAGACGTGTAGTGCCACTCTGTCATTCCACGTCATCAACTTCAGAACCGACGTGGAATTCGCTCTATTTGGTGGCGGTTTTATCGCCCCTTGCCTCATCCTCAAAACAACGCCGCCTCTCAACTTCCAAAATCCCAATGCTCCATTGTACGGACATCTTTCTAGCACTGATTCTACTGGAACATCGGTGAGTCCCCAAATTCATATCTTTAAAATTGTGTCGTCTAAACTTTCAATTATGCGTCTCAAATAAATCACAGTGAATATAAAGTTAAAAAATTTGGAACATTTTAGAAAAGAAAAACCAAGATCATGTGCTTATTAAATTGTTGTTGATTAAAAAAAAAAGAAATTGGTATTTGATCGAAAGAAATTATGAATCAGATGAGAGTGAGTTGGGTGAGTGGGGATAAAGAGCCCCAACAAGTCCAATATGGAGAAGAAGGAAGAACACAAACCTCTCAAGTTTCAACATTTTCACAAAATGACATGTGCAGTGAGTTCCTTTTTTCCATTTCTTAATTATTTATTTCTATATAACAGAAAGAAAAAAGTTCTTGAGATTTATGGAAAATTAATTTTATGTTCTTTTAGATCATTAAGGTGGTCTTTATTATTGCATTTTAATTTTTAATGTCTAATATAATCTTCTAGGTACTCAGTTATTAATTTACTAATATAAATCTGACGTGTCATCAAATTATAATTGTTTCATTATATTTGGATATTACGACGGTGGAAAAGTCTGAGTTCATGTGTCAAATGACATCTGAGTGGGCGTCTACGTATTCAAATAATGATACATTAACTTTTTTGTTAACAAATTTTAACCATTTTTTAAATGTGGACTTGTGTATATATTCTAAGTCACATGTATTGATTTTAATACTAAATTTGAACCATCCAAGTGAGGAAAGAAAAAAGAAGAAATTTTGTGAATTTATTAAAAAAAATAATAATGGGTATATATATTTTGATTTTTGGAGATAATTGTGATTTGAATTGTAAAGATTTTGATTTGGTGACAGATTCAGCATCAATTCAAAGTCCAGCAAGGGACTTTGGTTGGCATGACCCAGGCTTCATTCATTCTGCAGTAATGACACAACTTCAGCCTTCTACCACCTATTCATACCGTTATGGAAGGTATTTTTTCACTGTCCAACTGCATCGGTTTAGTTCGTTTGAACTATACGGAAAAATATCTTGTATTATCATAGTAGTAGGTACTACTTTCAACGGAAATAAAATAAAAAGATGGACTAGGAAGAGAAACTTCCAAATCGGGAAGAGGAAGCGTTCCTCTTTCGTCGAATTCGAATTCGAACGAGGACGAATCTGACCGAAGATCTGAACGAAGAGCAAGAGAGATGACAAGCAGCAGTGTGACATAGTTTGTTGAAGAAAGGGGGGAAGATTGAAAGGATATAGAAAGTTCAATCGCCTTAAAAAATATATATATTAAATTAATATAGTTTTGACAAATCAACTAATATACCGTCAACAACTTAATCGCTGCATCATTTTCAAACTAGTCAAACTAACAGTAAAAATCATTTAGATTCATTTTATAAATTGAAGGGACTAAAAGTGTATTTTACGTAAAATTTAACGGAGTTAATGGAAAATTTGAGGGTTATATTTGATGTGAAATTGCAGTGATTCAGTTGGTTGGAGTGATCGGAAAACGTTCAAGACGCCGCCGGCCGCCGGAGCGGCGAAGGAGTTTAATTTCATTGCTTTTGGTGATATGGGAAAAGCTCCTCTGGATTCTTCTTCTGTTGAGCATTATATTCAGGTACAACATTATTATTAAACCATATATATTAGGGTCAATTCGAAAAACTATATAAAAAAAAATGTAGATAGATAAATTATTCTATTTTATTTAGATTAAAAAATTATGATTTTGATTATGTACATATTCTATTTGTAATACCTAAAATCCTAACTAAACTTTGAAAAACTTCTGACTGTTTCAAATCATTGATTTACGTTTATTATTTTAGTCATTCCAGTTCATTTCTCCTTTAATGATTTAGTCTAAATTTGAATTTAAATTCAAACCATAACAAAATAAGCACAAATATTAATGAGATTTTAAGGAAAGTTTATAGAGTAAAATAGAATTATATTGAATGTATGTTGTGGATACTAGCCAGGATCGATCCCAGTGGTGAAAGCAATGGAAGAGGAAGTAGAATCTGGAGAAATAGATGCAGTGTTTCACATTGGAGACATAAGCTATGCAACTGGATTCTTAGTTGAATGGGATTTCTTCCTTCACCTCATCAATCCCATTGCCTCTCGCGTTCCTTACATGACTGCCATTGGAAACCATGAGAGGTACGAAAACCTGTCATCCATCTTTTCATACCATTGTCATGCATCTGTTTCATCGTCGGGCTCAAAGTCCAAAGGTCGATCCAAGTCCATTCCAGACCCAATCCAAACTTGGTCCAAGGTCAACGTTTGACACGGCCCGACCTATTTCAACTGTTGATTATATATGAATCTTTGTTCTTTTTAAAATTTTGATAGGCTTGTTGGGTCGGTCGAAAAACATGATCTAATATATAGTCTATTATTATTCTTTAGGGTTAATTTTTTTCTTTTTTTGTCATTCTCATTCCTCTAAAAAAAATTATTTATTGATATAACAAAATTTATTGATAATTTTTTAAAAATTTAAAAAATAGTACAAAACATAAAATGAAAACACAGTTCTAAAACTCAAAGAACAAGGTTTTAATAAATATTTTTTAATAATTAAAAAGTAATTTATTATATTGGCTAATCCAATCCAAATGGCTGATCCAAGTCCAATGCACCTCTGACTCATTGATTTAGGCATATAGATTGGGTGATGGGTCTAGGTTTTAGTGGTTGGATCGGTTCAAGTCCGATCCAAACAATGTTTGAGGCTAGTAGGATTTGGGCCTAGGTCGAGCTCGGACCCTTGCTTCTTTGGATCAACTCGATGATGAGAGTGAGCCATGCATCGCTATTTTGATATTGGAGTAGTCTCGGTGATCATTCCATTCAACCTTGAACCTGTCCTAAGTTGATATAAGTTTTATTTGTTGAGTATGTGCAGGGATTACGATGAGTCAGGATCAATGTATAAACTACCTGATTCAGGAGGAGAATGTGGAGTTCCTTATGAAACATATTTTCAAATGCCAATCTCTGCAAAAGATGAGCCATGGTATTCCATTGAAATTGCATCTGTTCACTTCACTCTCATTTCCACTGAGCATGATTTTTCTATCAACTCACCACAGGTTTGCCCCCAACAAAATTTCCCCCTTTCTTTCTCTTTAATGATAATAATCCTAATCATATTTATCCCAATATATTGTGTACTAAATGGACACTTATGGATCTTTCGATAAAATTATGTTTGATTTTTTACCGATCTTTAGATGATCGAGATGAAAAAAATGGATAATGAATAGCAGAGAATGTGTTCATCATGGGCTAGGGTTAATTGAGAAGGAATGTATTCAAACTCCATGATGGCTACCTACCTTAAAATTAGTAATTTCTATGTGTTTTCCGGCATCTAATGTTGTAGGGTTAGACGGTTGCCCGTAAGATTAATCAGGTGTGCGTAAGTTAGTCCGGACACTCACGGATTAAAAAAAAGAAAAAAGAATAGTGGAGGATGTGACAAGACATTTTTTTTTGCTTAAATTAAAAGTTTTAGAAGATAACCATTTTTAGTTCATGGCTTGATGAGTGGTTTTTGTATTTTTTTTGTCCGCCCTAATATATGTCTTATTCAATTAATTGATATAAAATTGTGCTTTTTTTTTTTTGAACAGTATGAATGGATGAAGAATGACATGGCCTCTGTTGACAGGTCGAAAACACCATGGCTTATTTTCACCGGGTAAGTTATTACAAATTTTAGAGCTTAAAATAAGAAGAAAAAAAAAAGAAAGAAAACTAATTAAATTATGTGTACATATTTTCAAATATATATTTTTAAGTTTATAGCATCACACATCTAAACAAGGTTATTAATAGCTTGATTAGTTCAAATATGTTCAATTATTAAATTATCACAAAGTTTTTGAGACGTTTTTAATGATATGTAGGCATAGACCAATGTACTCTTCGGTGGATGGAATTATTCCTAGTGTTGATCCAAGATTCGTTGTAGCGATAGAACCACTTCTCCTACAAAATAAGGTCACTTTTTCTATACTCTATACTAAAAATAACATCATAACATAAATATTCAGGTAAAAGAGCCCAACCCGGTTCATAATAATATCTATTTTTTTTCCAAATTCTCTTCTCGTGGTTGGGTCAAAAGTTATTCAAGATGAATGAAAGTCAATACTCTATTTCATAACGGCTTTATTCTTAGTTTTTTATTTTTAAAAGTTATGAACAAATAAATACAAAAGTGTTTATAAGCTAAATTTTCAAAAACATAAAATTAAAAGCTCATATATTGAGATTGATATGTTTTGTAGGTAGATTTGGCCTTATTTGGGCATGTGCATAACTATGAGAGAACATGCTCTGTTTTCAACAACATTTGCAAGGCAATGCCTTCCAAAGATAGAAATGGAATTGATACATATGATCATACCAATTACTCGGCTCCGGTGCACGTGATCATCGGCATGGCGGGTTTCACCCTCGACAACTTTCCCGTACATGTACTCCGATTACACTCTTTCTCTTTCTTTTCTAACTTCGTTCTATCTATCGTCGTACATTACATACGTTAAACAATATGTTTTATAATGATTTCGTTTTAATTTTTGTTAAATAGGCTTGTTTATTGATATAAAATTTAAAAATTAAAATCAAAATTGTTACCAAATCAGAATTAAAAGTTTATTTTAAAAATTTATCTTTGTTTATATATGGTGCAGATAGAGAGCTGGAGTTTGTCTAGGGTTTCCAAGTTTGGTTATCTAAGAGGACATGCAACAAAGGAGGAGTTAAATTTAGAGGTTAGTATATAATAAAGATCAACTTCAAGTAGTCATTAATGTTCAAATATTTGATAATTCTGAAAATTAATTCTAGTCAATCCAATCTAAAATCTTATGGGTTAGTCAAAATCAAAACTTGATCCCTAAACCAATTTGTTTTCAAGATTGAAGAGTATACAACGTTGAAAAACAGCCATTGAAAAACATTTGATGACAATTATAAATTGTCGTTAAAAAATATTTCATGACATTTATAAACTATCGTTATTAAGTTTTTATTGATAAAAGAATTAAATATTTGATTATTTTAGTGACAGTTATAAATTATCGTCAAACTAGTTTTTGTGACATTTTTCAATTGTGATGAAACATCTATTCGTGACAAATTACAACTTATATAATTATCATGAATTATGTTAATGTGACAGTTTTTAACTATCATTGAAGTCCAAATTTCTACGAGTAAAAAATCAAATAATACAAGTTATTTTTCAACACGTTTTGTTCTAACGCACATACTTCTCAAGAAAAATATTTGAATATAGAGTTTGCTTCGGGTTAAGTGTCCAGACCCAGAAATTAGGCATGGGTCAACCATTGGTGGAGTGAATATTGGCTTGGAAACACATTATAGATACCAAAAAGCACGCCAAGTGTCAAATTTCATATGGCTGATTTAATGGCGAGTAGCGAATGACTCCTTACAATTTGATGCACATTTGGCGTCATATTTGCCCATTTTGATGTCACATAACAAAACGCCCTTTGAAAGGAACAGTATGAGAAGGAGGGAGAGACATAGTGATAGCTCCGTTGGCACATTCAAATAGTCATCCTCGAGATAGAGCCATACATGTCTAAGTAAAATCTGTGCAAGGTTAAAGATCAATTGAGTGTTAAATCTAAATGAGTCAATCTTAATAAAGTCTTGATATGTCAAGTAGTATGGAAAATAACACGGTACATTTGAGCCGCGTTTAGTGTTAGTTTAGTATGGAAAATATTCAAGTAACTTCGATCCAAACCATAAGAAAAAGAAAATTTGTATACCCTTAAAAGATAAAATTTAACATTTTAAAAATTGCAAACAAATTAAAAGAATATATCTAGCCATTCAAATATTCTCATGTTTTATAATAAGATTACTCATAAATAGGATATTTTAACTTCCAACTGAGTTATGGATTTTAATTTTCTTTCTTCTTATGCAGATGGTGAATGCTGTCACTAGAGAAGTAGAGGATAGGTTCAACATAATAAAAGCTCAAATTCCATAGGCAAACATATGAGTTACGTATTAGTGTTATAAAATAAAATGGTGACGCTATACTTTAGAGATGGTGCAGCGGCAAAGACGTGGAGCTCTGTATCCACTAATGTAAGTCTAGTTGAGTGGTGTTACAAAGTCATTAATTAATGGTTAAGTAGGCAGACTCTTAACCGAGTAAATTAAGCAAGAATACAAACACATGTTGATGTACATTTTATTTGATGTACATTTTAGATTATATTATAAACATTTGTTTGGTTATTTTAGAACATTATATCTTCCAAATTTAAAATTCTTCAAATGGAATTATCCTTTAATTGAATGAATAGTGTCCATCAAAATTAACATATATAATATTTTTTATTATTTTGCTTTTAATTTCTCTGCTTTTTCTTTTTTTATTTTATTTTTTCCTCCTTCACGTTGAAATCAACATCAAACTTGTCAAATAAAGTTCTAAATGTGGTTAAATAACAATTTTGTTTTTAGTTTTACATTTTAAAATTAAGTTTGTCCGTCATGCTTTTTCTTTACCCAAATTTCAAAAAGAAAATTGATGATTAGTTTTTTATATTTTAAAAAGCGACTAAAATTTTAAAATATGATTACACGTCAAAGAAGAATAAGTTATCGCTGAGCTCCACGACCTCACAACCTCTCGATTGGAGGTATATGTCAATTACCGTTGAGCTATGCTCACTTTGGCTCTTGAAATCTTTTTGTTCTTAAATTTAAATATAGTTTTAGAACCGTTCCATGAGAAACTTAGATTAAAAAAGAAAAAAAATATATCAAACACAAATTTCTATATAGTTTTTCTTTTGATAGAAAAAGAGGGTTATGAACTTCCCTCCACCCCACCCCTCTCCATTTCTTTTTTTTTTTTTTTTTTTTTGAGAACTCTATTTTTCCTAATTCTTTCACACAAACAACCAAATAATAAATAAGTGAAAGGGATCAAAATCCACCGCTTTAATAAATTAAATGATCCCAAATTTAAAGGGCAAAATGCCAACAACATGTAACCTCCCAAAATCAGCATTTTTCTCAACTCCAAACTATCAAACTATTAATTCTACCATATAGACTTTCTATATATACATAGTAGAGAAGTACTACTCCAAATCAAAGAGAGAAAAGGTTGAGTTGAATTGAGTCGAGTTAGTTCAACGATGGCCATTTTGATCAAGACTTTCAAGGCTTTCGCTGCGATCGCAGTGCTCGGAATGTTATTATCTAGCAAAGACAATATCACTGTCTACGGGCAGTGCAAGGGCAATATGGAAGATATGGTTGCTCGTTGCGGCAACGTTGCCCAAATAGGGGCACCGGAGGAAGACCCGTCTCCAGCGTGTTGCAACGCCGTGAGCACGGCGGATGTTAGGTGCATGTGCCAACATATGACGGCGGAGGCGGAGAGGGTTCTAGACATGAGCAAGGTGGTTCATGTTGCAGACTTTTGTGGGAACCCAATTCCCCATGGAAGCAAGTGTGGAAGTAAGGGAAAAAAAATGGTTTAGTTTTTGATTTCTTTCAAAGATTTTGAGCACAAGAGAAATAAATATATATGTTTCAGTTATTGATGGTTTCAATTCAATGATGTTGTATGCAGGCTATACAGTTCCATGAAGCAGCTGCTAATTGGAAGAGTAGAGAAAGAGTAAGAAAATGGGTTGTAGCTTAAGCTTTAATGAAATGGCTTCTACCTCAAAACTTGTAATTGTACTTGTACTTGCAAGGAAATAAAATTATATAACCTAAATATAAGAACATGAGTTATGATCTTATAGTTTCATTTGGGTGAGTGATGTGAATCTTATTCATTTAACTAATATTATTAGGGCTTAAATACTATTTTATTCCCCGATTTTGATTCACTTTGTTTAAACTTTGTTCATTTTAGTCATTCTACTCTCGGAACGTCTACTTTGGTCTTTTGTACTTTTAAAAAGTGGTCAATTTGATCTCTATCTGCAAAATTTTAACACAAATTTTATACACAATGAAAACTCTTTAATACAAATTTATGCCTACATTTCAAGAAACTTAGTGAGTGAATTGTCAGTGTGGAAATTATGATTGAAAGAAATTAAATAAAAATTCAAATGAATCGACCAAAATAACCATTTTTTAAAAGTACAAATATCAAATAAATGTCTTGAAAGTAAAAAAAAAATGAACAAAGAGTTAAAATTACAAAGACTAAAATGAATATTTTAAAAGTTCAGGAACCAAAATGAACCAAAGTCGAAAACATAGAGACCAAAATAAACCAGGGTCGAACATATAAAGAGAAAACAAGGGCCTAATTGGCAAGAACTTAAGGTCTCTTGGTCATACTAGCTTATAGATCTCAAGTTCGAACCTTATAACAAGCTTAATATCAAAAATCTTTGACGTCTCCTACATACAGGGAGCACAGCTCCGACTCCCAATTATCAAAAAAAATAATAATAATAATAAATAAATACAACAACAAAGTAATATTTAAAACACTAACCACTTTGGTCCTATTTTCTTCTGAGGAAAAAGAGAGAATGCAGACGTAGCAGGTATATTAGTCTATTTAACCATTCGTCCTATCATGCTAACTCAACCAAAATTGATATAACAATTTAGTAATTTAGTTAACGGTAGCAATGATAGGAACTAAATAGAATCATAATCTAACGTAATACGAACTTCTAAAGTAAGAACCTCCTCTTTTATCTTGTTTGGATGATTGTATCTATGAGAATTCCATCAGAACTATGAAGAACCTCCTCTTTTATCTCGTTTGGATCTATGGGAATTCCATCAGAACCATGAAGAATATACTATGATAAACCTACTTAGAGTAAGTGGTCAATTTAAATTGAAGTCAAGAAAAAAGGAACATGAAACAACCCATTAACAGAGGCAGCTCTTACTGAGAATGATATAATGGTAAGTTTTGAAAACAGAGGACCAGAAAGTACTCATAATCTATACAGATGGACAACAAGACTGTGACAATTGATACATAATTTTACATATGACTTGTGATCTCATCATATATACACAAAAGCAAAAGTGATTTGATGAAAAACTTATGTGAAGGCCATTTCAATTCTCACCTACTAAAACAAACTCAACTTACAAGACCCGTGTGATAAAACGATTCTACTCATTCCGTGTGCTCGCTGCAGCTGCAATCCGATATCTAGTTTGCATCACTTTCAACGAGGCTGGTGAATGACTCCTAGTATAAAAAGAAAAACCATCATTTAGTGAAACTTACATTACCCGTATCGGGTTCGCGACGATTGTACTCATGCCATATGCGGGCTCGCTGCAACTGCAATCTGATATCCAGTTTGCATCTCTTTCAACGAGGCTGGTGAATAAATTTTGGAGCACGCCTTGGGCCGATGCACTTGGCTGGCTTCACATTGTACTTTGAAGGACCAACTGGGGACTTTGGACCTCTATTCTTTGGAGATTTTGGAATGGCTAGGTCCTTCAATACTTTTTTAGCATCCATTTCAGAACCTGCAGATATCAAAGTCCGATATGAAGGTCAGGTCTGCGTCTGCCTACTCGATTTGTACTCCTTTTGTAATGTTATAAGACAAGACTAAAGGAACACCTTTTATGTGATTCTTCAGCACCATTTGGTCCACCTTTTCGGGCTTCTCATCAGCTTCAATTGATTGAATCATATCCTCAAACTCTGCTTCTTCCAGATCAAGGAACTCTTCCACATCGCCTAAATCATCGTCAATAGTGTTGTTGAAATCATCTTCTTGATGTTGGCTCAGCCAATAATCCCGGAACCATGGCGATGTCTTGACTAGTTCCCACCATTCTGGAGAGAAATCCTCCACATTCCGAAGAGTGAAAGGAATGAAGATTGGGGCATTGGGGTTCAGTGAAAAACTTCTTCCAGACAATAATTTCATCCTTACTCTAGATCATCCAATTCTTTAAACCAAGCAGCAGCTCTAGAAGCCTCAACAGACCAACAAACCTGGAAATTTTGGATATGCAATACATTATGAGAAACCCGCTGAACTAGACTAAAGTGGGATATTACAATCTGTCTACTGAAATAAAGCAGAAAACAACTAGAATCCTGTCTCTAAAATGTAACTCTAAGCTTGAGAAAATGCATAAATCGTGGCATAATAAGTTCTTAACGTAATCAATACATCAACTTCAAAATACAGAATGGAAATTCTCATCATATTTGTAAATCAATTTATTATTGTGTTTCTCAAATCCAAACTACACAACCCAACCCAATCCGAAGGGATTCGATTGGACAGAGTTTATAAACCTTTTGAGTTACTTCGGTTCCTAATGAGTTAAATTAGCTCATGATTCTCTTAAAATTAATTTGATCCGAGGAACCTAATCCATATCCATTAATTATTCTATAACACAAATTATAATGATCGAAATATCGCCACTCCTCCAACTGCAAATTACAAATCAAAACGTTTCATCGCACGTATTAGCACAATAATTGCATCATTCAAACTTCAAATTTCCAACAAAAACTTCACAGACCAGCATACACAAACTAAAACACCAGAACGAAAACAGAAATAGAATCATCAAAAATAGAAAAAGAATCGTTCTCGTTACCGTGACTAAAAAGAGACGAAATCTTTTTGGAGTAGAACTGAAGCAGTAGCTTAAGAAGCGAGTGATCAACAAAATGGTGAGATAGAAGAAACGAAGCAGTAGGTTAGGGAATGCCGAAGCTGAGGTTCGGAGATGACTCTTTAACGGCTTTTCTTAAAAGCGTGACCGAATCAACGGACAGATGGTGGTAAGGTGTCTTCATCGGACGGCTGGATTAGGTGGTGCGAAGATATTTTTGAGGTTCGGTCTTCAAAAGGATTTAAATTATTGGGGCGGCGCTTAAATATATAAGATAAGTTAGATTTAACTGCGCCGTGCCAGGTGGCATCAGCGGGCCCCTTAAATTTTTATTAAACTTAAATGTTGGTATCCATAAAAATATTAAAATCAGGCCAAAGTGAGGACAGCACGGTAATTTTAACTCCACCCCTAACATGTATATTAAAATCTAATTTTACGGGAGTTTTATGAACCTTGGAAAAAAATATTTAAATTAAGCCCTAAGCATTTTATCTTTTTTAAATAAGTTTAAAGTTTTTTTGTTTTGGTATTGCGTATATATTAATGATATTTTATAATACTTTAACGATTTTTTTTATGATACAATGGAAATATCGATTCATCTTTTGTGTTGATGTGGAATGCATAGACATATGAAAATGTCGATGTGATGATGAAAATTTAATACTCTAATTTTAACCATGTATCTATTTTGTTCGTAAACTTTCAAACATTTTAATTACATTTATGTACTTTCAAATTTGATTTTAACTAGTGATTTAAATACTGTTTTGGTTCATCTATTCTTCATTTTTGTTTCGATACTATTAGTTTTTTTTTTTTAATTATTATACTTTCCAAACCTCCATTTTGATTTATGTACTTCTAAAATGGGATTGATGGTCCTTTTATTTGCTTTCTATTTCTTTATATATATATATATATTACCATGGCAATATGACAATATAATTAATAGATTTTCTTGAAATGTACCGATAGGTTTATATTAAAGAGTTTCTATTATATATAAAATTTTGTGTAAATAAATCAAAATGATTACTACATAAACAAAAATAAAAGATATATTATTCAAATGGATATTTTGAAAAATATGAAGATTAAAATGAAACAAAGTTAAAAGTAGGAAAGCTAAAATAAATTTTTTTTTTCTTTCTAATAAAACTAAAATAATATTTAAACTTAATAAACCTATAAATTTAATAGTATTATTTAAATATTGATGTGACATCTTAATCATATGATTAAATAATCATTTGGACGTGATACAAACGAGTATGACAACTAGATAACATAAGAGTAGGCAAGCAAAAAAAAAAGTTGATGGATGGGTGAATAAAATATGTTTCAAATCAATTTTTTTTCTCCGACCTACCTGTTTTTTGTATAGCTTGCCTACTCTATACGGGTGTACTTTTTATTTTTTTTATTTTTATTTTTTCTTAATTCTAATTTGTGGTCACTTACACCTTATGAAACACGTAGAAATTTTTCTAAAAGCTCTAAGAATAAGTGTCTCTAATTTGTGGCCATTTAAAAGTGACTGTCATTTTCTCTAATTTTGCATCAAAGTTGTACCTTACTCTCTCTATTATGACTCTATTTAAACACTCAACTACTTCGTTTTATTATAGAGTTTTCTAGTACTGTCTCGTATTTGGTTATTCTATTTTATGCACAGTACTTACTGAACATTATGTTCGATAGAATTCAAGACCAATTAATTTCAAGGTACCTAATATTTTTCCTCACATGATTCATTAACTTAGCCTTCCTTTCTTTAAAGTTATTCAAGGCTGGGTCCTTTTTAGTTTTTAAGAGGTAAATGCATACCTTCCTTGAGTACCTTGAGCCAATTCTTGGAGTTTTAGTTGGTCCTATAGGTCTTTATTTACATGTTGTCCAATATGCTTGAAGTGTTGCGATCGATTTTTGGAAAATTTGTGTCTCTTTTACCTTTTTCAAAGATGTAATGTTCACAAAAGTACTTTAAAAGGTAAATAATGGTGTCTGTTAATAAGCTTTTCTTCAACTTGCTCTACCAATCATTTATTTAACGTGAATTACTGTTCTTGATGTGCCAAATATTCAATTTGACAATAACTTGTAATAGTATAAGCCATTTATGAAATTTGACTAAATCCTATAACTCAAATTAAAAATTCTAACCACTTACAAAATTGAGACTAAACAAACCGTTAAGACAATGGTACTCCTCTTATGCCAAGTATCTCTTGTAGTGTTTTTGTTTCACTCAAAAGACTTTATACCAATAGAGATAATTGTTATCATCTATATATCATGATCATGTTCTTCCCTAGTTAATATGAAACTTTGTTTGCATTCACTTTATCATGGATCATACTCTTTCCTAGTCAATATGAAACTTTGTTTGCATTCACTTTACAAACCCAACGTAAACAAATCGAAATATATTCACACACCTACCTACAAACAGAGAGAGCACATTTTTATTAGATATATATGAGCACAACACCACAAACTGTTTCTGTAAGCATTTCATAAATATGCCAAAAAAAGAAAGAGAAAAAAAAAAGATCATTGGAAGGAACTTCGTCCATCCCAATTTGGCAATGAATGCTCCGAATCAATGCTCAAATCCTTGAGAGTTCTGCTCGATCTCGTAGGCCCCGGAAGCCCTTTTAGACCCGGCGACCGCTGCTGCTGCTGGAACTGGAACCCCCTTCTGCCGCCGCCAATCGCCACTTCACTCGCCGTTGAAGACACCAAACACAGCTGCTTCGTCTTGCACGGCGAGTTTCCATCGGAGCACGTGTCCAAACCCCCCGCCGGCCTTAGCTTCGGCGAGCTCAGGGACCTGGCCTTTGCCTTTGCAGATTCTGTGGCGGCCATGTAAGTGGGCGCGAGCGGGGAGCTTGAAAATGAGTTGTTTAAGTCCACGCCGCCCCCCAGTGAATGCTGCTTCTTGTGGTGAGAGAGTTTTCTCAGAACTGGTTTTGGGGATGGAGATTGGTTGGGGAGTTCTGTGGCTCGATGATCCGTGTTTTTTGTTGGGTTTGCGCTGAATCCGTCTGTTTCTTTGTGTTTTGGGTTTGAGGTGAAAATGGAGTCCAAATCTTCGAGTTCTTTGCTTTTGGAGAGTTGGGTATCGACCCATTGGTCTAGCCAGTATCTCCATCTTCCTCTTACCTTCTTTCGTTCTGATTCTGCAGATCTCTGCAAAATGTGGAGAATGAGAAATTTGACTCGGGAAGTTAAGAAACAGAGTTTTTGTTTGAGAAGGCTGATTATTTTACCCTGTGGGCGAACAAGTATTCCTTGACTCGCTCTCGCCTGATCACTGCTTCTTTCCTACTCAAGAACACGGCATCCGCCTCTTCTTTTGATAATAGGCTATCATCCCACCTTTGACCGTCCGAATCCAACTGCAAAACCAATGGGGAAGGGCAGAATTGAATAAGAAAGAAAATATATCAAATGAATAAACAGCTATTGTGTATATTGATGCAGGATGTTGTTAAGGTGCAACAAAAATTGGTGCCTTGTTCAGTTCAAGTCCAGTACGTTCTGGGGAAGAGGATTCAGCCTAAATAAGAGCAAGCTCTCGATGCGGTAGAGACGAATGAACAATTATTTAAGATGAGTTTGGTGCTACTTTATTCGAGTGGAGAAGTATTTTAGACGTGAACATAGTCTATCATCGATACAACATGAGAAGAAATGGAGAAGATCTTAGGCGAATACATAAACACATCTTCATTGGTACAAGTAGTCTTGGATACAAACACAATCCTACTTGAGATAAAACAGGAAAGAACTTTGGTAGATATGTAAGGATAATTCTTCCTTTCATGTAAGCCTTTAGGGAAGAGTACGAAAATAAAATTAGTTTTTTAAGTCCAAAGTAGACAATATGATACTATTGTAAAAGTAAGAAATAAGAGATCTGTTATCCGAGATTGAAAAATAGATGACGAAGAAAATCATAAAAACAAATAACTATAGACAATGTGAATAATATCATCAAACCAACCAGTAGTTTAACAGAGTAATGAATACAGCTATACTTTTAATTGGGCCATTGGCATACCTTTAAAATCCTATCTTTCAAGCTCTGCAACTGTCTGGTTTCAGGAGAATGGAATGTGTTTTGAGAAGGATGGAGTCGATTTGAACAGACTTGAGATTGTATGCTAACGATGGACTGCAAGCACTTCAAGGTGGCAATGGCTTGGCGCCTAACAGCTCTCCCTCTGATAATTGCCTGAAGCCTCACTATTCCTTTCAGTGCTCGCAATGCTTTCCTTGCCTGCAAATTCAAATTTATATTCTTTGCTTAATAATAACAATATCACCCTAGCAGGAGAAATGATTAGAGGTTGAAACAATGTGGCTGATAGTTATACACCTGTTACGAAATATATTTTGAACCTGCATCCAAAAAATATTAGGAGGCATATATATTTCGTCCAACTATTATTATGAGGTAGTCATATTGTGACACCCACATTTAATAATTTTTCTTTCGGTAGACAGGGTTAGAGAGTCGAGACTTGTAAGCATATACACAAGCTAGGACTTTCTTATGTCTAGGACTAAGGAATATTTGTTCTCGTGTTGTATATTTTATGTTTCGTTTTTATTTTTATAAAATAAGTGTATTTAGTAACATTCTCTAATATCCTTGTAGAAACATTACCAAACTTTGTGGAAGGAAGAAGTTTCAGTATTCTCTCTCTTGTAGAAACATTACCAAACTTTGTGGAAGGAAGAAGTTTCAGTATTCTCTCTCTTGTGTTTCTAACTTTCCAGAAATGTTAATAAAATTGTCATTTTTGTTGTTTTTTGCTCATAAGTCTCATCTTCATCCAAAAAATTAGTAAACAAATGACAATTTTCTTGAATATTTGTTTTTCTAAATGAAATTTCAATTCCTTAACAAGAAAAATTTTGAGTACAAGATTTCAAGTCCTGCTTCATGGGTTATACTTTTTAACTCGGACAGTACCAATTTGGTTTCAACATTTTCCATTCTAGTTCCATTGAAGAAAGAGAGAGAAGTACAGTCAGAAAGAAGTACTCACAAGGAAGCCACGGAAAGCAGTTTGGATAGTAATAGCAGCAAATTCATGGATTTCCCTTTCACGTTTATGGAGATCATATGGAGGGGCCTTCTTGAGAGGTTTAAAGGCTTCTTGTGCAGCCTCTTGATGCTGAGATTGAGGGGTCCCTGTGAGCCAAACAACCTCAACAGCAGCCTTGGCGGCTGCAACCGCCGCTTCGGCCGCTGCAGTACTCGCAATGGCCACTGAAAGAGCCTGCTTCCTCTCCTCTTCCTCCTCTGCTTCCTCTCGGCTCATCGCCACTTTCGGTGGCGATGGCGCTGTCAGTGTGACTAATCTCTTGTTCTTTAGCCTTCCAAACACCCATTTCCATCTCTTCTGCTTCTGAAAAAACAAACATTTATTGGCATGAACAATTAGTTGAAGAGATGTTAAAAAAATCAAGCAGGATATCTGTCCATCTTTACCTTCTCAGGCTTTGGCTGTTCCTCTGAAACAAATAGCCTCTTGACTAAATAAAACCACCCCTTCTTCTTGCCCATTGGAGAAGAGAACCCGCAGACAATAAATCAGCTTCCCAATGAGATCGATGAGCAATAGAATAGAATAGTAACTCAACAGATTCCCAATCCCAAAGTTGAGAGAATAATCAGGTCTAGCTAGAAGCTATGGCAATGAAACCAGAAACCCATTTGCAGAAACTATTTTCCAGGAAACTCAAAAAGTTCTCCGAGAAAGTTACTCAAAAACGAATCAAGGGTCCTTCAAATTTCAATCCCAATTACAGAAAAAAGTAAAGAAACCCATTGATAGAACCTCCAAAACAATGGAGTGGAGGAGGCATTTCATCGAAC
Source organism: Momordica charantia (assembly GCF_013281855.1). NCBI lineage: Eukaryota > Viridiplantae > Streptophyta > Magnoliopsida > Cucurbitales > Cucurbitaceae > Momordica > Momordica charantia. The sequence continues at coordinate 21,827,773 of NW_028275162.1, read as the reverse complement.
ACCAAGCGGGCAAGAGAACCCAGAGCCAGATCTTCCCATTAAACCATCAGAAGAGATTGCAAGATAAGAATCAGCACTCAGCAGAGAGAAAAAACTGAAAAAAGAACCGAAATGGGCAAAATGTGAAAAGATGTCAACCCAATAATTCCATGTGTTTGTGAATCCATGTTCTCTTTTCTTTGCTGTTTGAGGATATGAGTTCCTTCTTTCCGTTGCTCTCCCAGTTTTGTGGGCCTGGCAGTGGCTTCAATCACAAACTGTAAGGAGCAGGAGGAAGAAAAAAGGAAAAAGAGTGGCAGAGGCCTACTTTTGGTGGAACCTCCTTCAGTGGGTTTGTGAGAGAAAAAATCCTTTTGACTTCAAATGGGTCCTCCAATCTTTTGTCACAGCCTTTACTTTTCTTTTTTTTTTTTTTTTCTCTCTCAAACATATTCAAATGCTTGTTGGGTGCCAAATTACTGAATTGCCACTTGATTTTTCTTTTTCTTTTTATTTCTTTTGTTTATTGCATAATTAATAGTGTACTACTCATTATTAATCAAGGTACTAAGCCATGCACCAAACCATGTGTAAGAATTTAAGAACTTGTTCCTTTGCCAAAAAGTAAATAAATAAAATATAAAGAAATTGATGGAGGAAATTTGTTTGATAGGATAAGTTTTAGAGATGGTTTTGAAAACAAACAAGGGAGTACTATATGGAAATAGTGCTTTATTGTTATTATGTGTTATTTTAGTGTTTTCTTTAAATTTAAATACTATTTGGGTCCATGTTTTGATTTATTTTGGTTTCTATACTTTTAACTTTTATTCATTTTAATATCCGTAGTTTCGAAATGTCCATTTTGGTCTCTGTCTTATTTAAAAGGTGACCATTTTTGTTTCTTTATTTTTATTTTTATCCCACCCAATATATTTATTTATATTAAATGGTTCATTAGGTATAAAATTTATGTTAATATTTTACAAATAAGAATAAAAGTTTGTCACTTTTTTAAAATATACGGACAAAGATCAGATGTTTTGAAAGTATAATTATTAAAATAAACAAAAGTTAAAATTACAAATATCAGTCAAATCAAACATAACTCAAGGAGTTAAGGCAAAAAAGATGATGAGTTCAAAATATGGAGATCAAAATGAATTTGAGGAAAATAGTATTTAAACTTTTCTTTTAAGGTAAAACTTAACATTTATATTTTTCAATTCATATGTTAAATAAATAGAGGGAAAGAGAATATATTTACAAATCATTTATAATATTAAAATAATAAGAAGATTTTAAAAAAGGTAAGTCAGTTTACAAGATAGATTTCAAATGATACACCCAAACAGCTCTAATTGATACCCTTTTTACCAAAAAATAATAATAATAAATAAAAAGAAATGGAAAAAAATTCTGAAACTTTTTTTTTATTTTAGCTTAATTTTTAAAAACAAAATCTATTTTTTACTTTTCAAAATTTTTACAGATTTTAATAGTTTTTGTAGAGTGAAAAAGCAAAATAATAAAATATATATTTTAAAAAACCAATTTTTAAATTAAAGAACTAAAAAAACAGTTATTGTTTGAGCCAGAAATTGATGAGCTCGGATACGATTCGTTCAGGACGAACTACCTCCAACGGTCCCGTACCTTCCTTGAACACTCTTGAGACCTGCAAAACAAAGTTAGCACCAAGTTAGTTCTGGTCCGAGCTAACTTGCCGAGTCTACTTAGGATTGCGTACCTTGCATTTAAGGTTAGGGTTTCTATTTATAGAAACTGGGCCCGACAGGGATTCTGACACACCCTAAAATCGCGGCGTGTTGTCGGGTACGGAAGAGACATAGTTACGGACTTTGTACTAGGTAGGCTCGGCAATGTAGGTCCTACCCCTACTGCCGATCTGAATATTTTGGAGTCAATTCCTACATTCCCTCCGCGTGTTCAATCAATCTCACCTTTTCGATCATGACACGTGGCAGGTCGGGATTCGCATCCAACAGTTATTGTCCAATGGAACCTAAATTTCTGTATTTATTTTTTCTTAAAATACATTTTTGTTATCCACATATCCTCAAGATAAAGACATAATGTTTCAATTTTCTACTGTCATACTCAAAGAAACAATGTCACAAGAAAAAACAAGTGTGTTTGCATATTCATACATTAATGTAACATAGCAACGACTTTTTTCATAAAGATAAATTCGGAAATAGAAAAAAAATAAAAAATAAAAAAGATAAAAACATATTTTAATTCAACTGTTTTTTTTTTTTTTTTGTACAAAAGTGAATCAAACTCATAACATAATCAAGAGCCTTAAAAGTTTGGCAATCAAAAAGCCATATTTAGGGTTAAAAAGCTTGTTAATCAACATCCTAAGTTGAAAAACAAAACAAAAAGTTGATTGATGTGATCTCTTGGGTTATTAATTAATTTTTGTGGGTTAAAAATGTCTAATAAAGGTCTATTATAACTATTTTATTGGCTTGGTTAGGAGACTTTTGTAGAGATCGGTACAATAACGAGTCTAAATCTATTTTTCCATCGTATATTATTGATAACCAATTTTTATATATCATTTATGTGATAAATCAATATTTTGCTGATGTACCATTTTTGTATTATTGGTAAAATATATTATTGATGTTTATGCAATAAAGTATACTACTAGTTGGTGTGCGTATAATAGTGATGTATGAATTTTTATATTTGTGTCATTTTTACAAAATATTTCGTCATGAAACAAATATCCAATTATTTAAACCAAATTTACTAAACAAAACCCATAGAAAGTATCTTTTATTATGTTATGTAGTCATCTCTTTTATTATACATTTACAAACGAAATACATCTAAGTCAAATGTCATAATTTTTTTCCATTACATTAAAAATCTAGAGGAATAGATTCAAACATATAACTCATTGGAAGAAACACTAGTATTTATGAATAGTGTTGAAATTATAGATAAAATTTTTTTTTGTTAAAATACTATTTTGGTATCTGTACTTTGAGTTTTAGTTTATTTTGGTGTTTATACTCTCATTTTGGTCCATATACTTTTTGATTTTGGTTCATATTAAATTATGTACTTTCAAAATGTTTGTTTTGGTCTATGTACTTTAAAAATCATTTTGCTATCTATTTTCAAAATTTAAACACAAATTCTATATATAATGGAAATTTTTTAATATAAAGTCAGAATTACATTTCAATAAAAAAATATTGAGTATAATGTCATGTTGAAAATTTATATATAAAAAAAAGAGATGATAAATAAAATTAAGGAATAAAAATTATCACTTTTTAAAATTACATGGATTGAAGTAATTATTTTAAAAATACAAAAATTAAAATGAACCAACATTAACCATCTGTTTGACGTCGGGAAAGTTGAAGAAATCGTTTTAAATTCTGTAATTTGAAATCCAAGAAATGATTTAAAATTTGTTATCTTGTTTAGAACGAGAATAATTTGAAACGAATTAAATTACATTTCTTTATTTGGATGTTCACCGTAAATGAAAAGAAAATAAAAATTTTATTGATTTGAGCTTTTAGTCTAAATTTATTAATTATATGACGAGGTTAAATATGTAATTTATTTCAAAAGTTTATGAAATCTTGGAAAATCGGACCATTTTAATATGGAAATTTTTGTAAGTAGAAATAGGATTTGAAATCAAATCATGTGTTACCAAACCGTGGAATTTATTAATATTCATGAGTTTCATCTCAAAACCATTTTACAACGGGAGGAGTAGTCCATGTCTACTATAAACCTGATCATCCCTCTTTTCAATGTGGGATCCGAGGTACCAAACAGAACATATAAATTCGGATATTAAAATAATTTAAAAGTGGATTAAAATAGTATTTTAACCTAATTTTCTTTAGTTAATGTTTTAGAATATTTTACTATTTTACAAACATAATGAGAGAGAGAGAAGTGGAGGGTAAAATGGGGAATTGGGGATGGGAAAGAGATGAGAGAATGTGAGAATGTAAGAAAGAAAACAAAGCATCGTTCTTGAAGGGAGCAGGGAAGCCAGCTGGTGGTGGGACCCACACAGAGGCCTTGTCATCATATATTCTCATCTTTTGTGGCCGAGGAATATTTTTAATATCATCTTCCTTCCCACTTAAATTCCTTCATGTATTATTTTCTTTTCTTTCTCACTCTTTTTAAAAGTAGTATTATGGGTGGAATCTACTCAATTTATTTGAAATGAAGCTAAAAAAGTAACTCTGTCGAATTGTTCGGATAAAATTGACTGGATCAGACCACTCTACCAGATCAAAATAGAGTCAGTTCGACCCGATCGAGTTGGTCCAACCAACTCAAAGAGACTGAGCTCTTTATAAATAAGATGAGAGATCGATGATGTAAAATACGTTTTCACAATCCTATTCTGTACTACGTTTAACTTGACTCATTGTATGATCTAAACATTATAGTATTTTGAACTTAGATCATACAGATGTGCATATCTCATTTTGTGTGTAGAGGTTCATTCGAAACATTCGACATTGGAATCCAAATCTAAATCTCACATCAAACAAATAGCTATAGTTTAAATATACTTAGGGCCATTTAATTTTAAAGTTTTTTCTTGATTTCATCCTTAATCTATTTTACTTCAATATATTAAAAATTTTTAATTAAATTATTCGGTACAAAAATATGTTAAATTATTGTTTTTTTAATGTATTGGAAACCTACGCATACATGACACTCGGGAAGAAATTGATTATAGGATAGGTGAGCTGGGTTTTATATATCAAGTAGTATCTGAGTGAGATGTCTATATGTACAAATATGTTCGTGAAACAATAATTTGTTAGTTTTTAAGATGTGAAAGAAAGTAAAACTTAAAAGAAATTATGAATATTATTCTTATTTATTATTATAGTGGTTTTGTTTCTTTATTTTATTAAATTTTAAGTTATCTTATTATTTTGTTAAACTTACAAATATATGTGTTAAAGTTACCTAAGTAACATATGTAAAAATGTTACATATGTGTTTAATTTTAAGTGAGAGGTTACTTATTTGTACAACTCCATTTAGTTGTGGATTTATTCCCTTTGAGATATCCAAACATACTACAATTGAGTATTCTCATTCTCTCACAAGAATTCTCTCTTTTTTTGAGTTATTCTTGTTTGTGTTGAGAGCAAGTGTCTAAGAGTTCTGTCAGATCCGAGTAGTTCGAGGTTGTAGTTCTATCGGAGTTAGTCGTTATATCCTGTTGAGACGATCGTTGTAGTCTGCTAGCAATTTGTGCAGAGTGAATAATTGTCTTCAGGTTAGCGCTATTGAAGTGTGCCTCGACTATTCTTTTCAAGTTTTGGTGTTCATCAAGTTGTTCAAATTTATATCGTTTGTAGTCAGTACGTTGTAATTGTTTGTCAATATTACACAATTTACATATATCTCGTATATTTACCCAACATAATTTAATAATATATAAGCTTTTTGTTAATAAATTTTAACAATTTTCCTAGTGAAAACTATTCAATTGAGAATTTTTCAAAAGGCTGAGATGGTTTAATATATTTAACTTTTCAAAAAATACTTTAGCTAATGCATTAAATTATTAATTTAGCCTATGTTCCATGAATAACCTTTTAATTGTTAAGCAACGAATGTATCTTTCAAAAGATCGTGAGTTCAAATCACCACCCTACGTATTCTACTAAAAAAAATTCCTTATACTTAAAAAAAATTATAATTACATCATTTATATTTAAATTATGTTTTTATTTATTCTACATTGTTAGTACCTTAAATAAAGGTTGATATATTCAATTTAACTAATTAAGATATATATCTTCAATTAAAAGATTGGAAGTTCAATCCTCCCAATTCTAGATATTTTCTAGATATTGTTGAATTAAAAATAATAATAATTAAATAAATCATTAACATAGTGCATACTCCATTAATTAAAGTTGGGTCGAATTAGCATGATGTGATCGACTACTATACAATTCTTCTAACTTTGATTTTAATAATTTGTTTGTTTATTTTGATCTAAAAAAACAAAAAAATAAATAAATTGTTTGTTTATTTGACCCATCTGACCTCAAACCTATATTTATTTGAGCCTTTAGTCTATTTGATCACATCACCCGATTGAAACAGAAATGATTTTACGAATACAAAGACATTTTTATAACTATTTCGTTATCGTCTTTTTATTTTTAATTTTTGAAAAACAAGAACTTCAATTTTATGTGTTATGTTCTTTAAAATTGTTATGAAATCCTTAATGGAGTTCGAGAAAAAAAAATTTTAAAAATAGGTTTTTGTTTTTCAAAATCTCATTTTTTTTCCTCTAATGCTCCACTTTTTCTTTTCTTTTCGACATATTTTTCTTTAATATTTTTTTTTCTTTCTAAAATAATTTTCTACCTCAATTCCTCCCTCTAAAAAAATTTATCTTTCCCTCCCTGAAATTTTAATTTTAAAAATTTTAATTTTAATCTCTGCATTATTTCTCTCCCCCCTCCCTCTTCTAAATTTTCATTTATATATATTTATATTTCTTTCTTTTTGTTCCAACCCATTACTTTTTTCCCCTCTCTAAAAATTTAATATTTTTCCGAATGTTTCTAACTCTCAAATTTCACGTTTTATAATTTTTCTTTCTCTGTCTAGTCCATATTTTCTTTAAAAAATATGTCTTCAACTTTTTTGTTTTCTCGTTCAATTCTCTTTCACTTATAGCTTTTCTTTATCTTTTTATTTATTTACTTTTTGTAACAAATATATTTTGAACTTTGTCTTTGTCCAAATTTTGTTTTCACTATAATTTTTCTTTCTCTTTTTTATTTTTGTTCTTTATCATGTATTTTTTTACTCTCAACTTTACTCTCTCTAGAATTTTCTATTTTTTACTTTTAACTTTTCTCTCACTAATTTGTTTTTCTAACTTTTCTCTAACTCTCTAAAATTTATCTTTTAATTTTTTTTTCATATCTCTAAACTTTATTTTCACGTCTCTACATTAGAGACAACAAAAATTCTCGTAGGGTCGAGTCCCCGCTTTGAGAACGAAATTCCGACATGTCTTGTCTCTCATTCTATTTTTTTTCATGTATATTTTATAAATTATTTTATGAAATTGTGAATAAATATTAATCTAATTATTTATACTAGTATAATAATTTTTTTTACTTCGAGTATAATAATTTTTTAGTAAAATAATACAAATTATATATCTTTATTACTTTTATTTTTTAAATTCTATAAATAATTCAAATTAATTGTTAAACCAATAAATTTTCTCGTGAAGATCCTCGCCCCCAAATGAGGATTCCTGAACCTCACCTTGATTCTCGAAATCAGAGAACGGATAGGAGAGCATCCCGACTCCCACCCCACACCGTTGTCATTTCTAATATACATAGATTTTTCTATCTCTAATATATATTTTTAATTTTCTAACTTTTTAGAAACAGAAAACCAAAAGTTGTTATCAAACATATGTTTGATTTTCAGTTTTTCAAAAACAAAAAATAAAAACAGTTATCAAAGTTTTAGATATGAAAACAAAAAACAAAAAACCAAAACCCAAAACCGAAAATAGAAATGGTTATCAAATATGACCTAAGTATTTTATCAATAGTGTTAATTATGAATACTTCAAATTCAAAAAACATAATTGAAATTTTTGGAGTTGGGATCAAACATGCCAAATGCTTTAGATAAAATAATAATAATAATAATAATTCTTAAGACTTTTTCTCTCTCATTATTTGTTATTTTAAAATAGAATTCTTTTTCTATTAATATATAAAAGAATGTACTAAAATAAAAAAGTACTGAAAAGGAAAATAAGAAATTGACCATGGTTTGCTGAATCGTGAATGTCTCTTAATATAGTAGGTTTTGAAACTTAGATTTTGTCTGTGTCTCGTCTCTTCAGAAAATTCCTATGACATCAATAATAAAGAAACTATTTTATAGTTTGTTGTTATTATAATTATTTTGAAATTTCAGGAATAAAGTATGATAATTTATTTTGTTTTTTTTTGTTAAATTATTTGGGCTAAATATATGAAAATTTCCCTAATATTTTAGACAATTCACAATTTGATCTTTAATATTAAAAAAAATCTAAAAATTCAAAAAGTTATAAAATCATTATTTTACAATATAAAAAGTAAATATAACATTAGGTAGTTTTTGAATATTTAATTTAAGAAACTTAATTTCGTATTAGAATTTTACTCTTTTTAATTTAAAATGTCAAATAATGTGAAATAGAAGTACTTACCAAATATATTTATATTTTTTCCTATAAAAGATAAACACAATAAACACTAAACATTTATCAAATGATATTTTTTTTTATTAAAAAAAGAGGAAACTATAAAAAAAACGAGGAACAATAAACGAAAATAATATCAAACAGTTGACTTTTGTTTGCTCGTGTTCTAGCTAACATGACAACATTTGCATTAGCCAGACACTATAAGACCTACTCAGGTTGCCCCTCGTACCATTTAAATAGAGAATTTTATAGCTGATCAATGGCCCAATGGTTGATCTGTCTTGATTTATTCCTCTCTCAAGTATTTCAATCTATTCCAAGTCTAATAGTAAATAAAGTTTAGTTGTCCATCTTCACCTTTACATGTTATATTAAAAAAAAAACATACAGCTTAGTTTAGTTTATCGAGACATTAATAACTTCTTAAAGGTCATCTATTCAAATATTCACCTCTGTTTGGAGTTGAACTAAAGAAAACAACATTTATTGAAATACACTGATCTTTGCAATTTTGTCAACGTAAATATTTAGTCCACAAAATTTTAGTAATTACTCACATAACACCTTAGCAAATACTTCTTGCGATAGAACTTAAATTGTTACAAATTTTGAAGGGTAAAATACATTTTTGGTTCTTGAAATTTAGACTTAGTTTCTATTTGGTCATTGAATTAAAAAAAACCATCATTTTTTATCTCTGAGAATTAAATTTAGTTTCAATTTGGTCTTTGAAGCTTCAAAAGTCACATGTTTAGTCTCTGAAATTTTGATTTAGTTTTTCATTAGTCTTTGGATTTTGAATTTGGTTTCTAATTGGTCCCTTGAGTTAAATTGCTCGTTGGTTAACCTAATGAGATTCTTCATTCTCCTTTGTCTAAGTAACATCTACTCAACATGTGTCATTTGTGATATCATCATTCCATTAGCTCAACTAATGATCAACTCAATTCAGGAGACCAATTAAAAACCAAACTCGAACCCTAGGGATCAATTAGAAACCACACTCAAACATCAGGGACCAATTAAAAACTAGATTCAAATTTCAGGCATCAAATATGTCACATTTGAAACTTAAGGATAAGGTAGAAATTAAATTTAAATCTTAAGGACTAAAAGTGATAGTTTTTTAAACTCAGGGATCAAATAGAAACCAAGGCCAAACCTTAAGGATAAAAAATATATTTTACCCAATTTTAAATTACAAGAAGTAAATTATTGCATATCTTTTCAAAAAAAAATTAAAGAAAAAAAGAAAATGGTTGCATACTTCATGAGTAAATCATTATTTTTTTAAATATAACAAAATCATTACAAAATTTAAATGATGTAAACTAAATTGTTTGATACTAAAGTTTTATATAAAATCCAAATTTAGTGTCTAAATGTTCAAGTTGTATCTAATAAGTCCCAGAACTCTTAATTTTGTATCTGTTTGGGGAAGAGAATACCCTGGACACGTGGAGGACCCCTATTGGTGCTCCAAGATGGCTCATAAGTCATGCCCAGCTCGGACGACCGAGATCACCACTACTAGCGTTGACAGATGCTAAGTATGAAGGCCGAGGTGAACCTGGCCGAGGTCCGACCTACCGGGAAGTTCGGTGGGGGCCGATGCGAACTACAGTCAGCGGCGTGATTATCGGGCATAATCGTCGGTCCCGAGATTACCGGGTGTAACCGACGATCCCGAGATTACCGGGTGTAACCGTTGCGAGATTAGCGGGACTACCACCCATAAGTAGAGGACTTCACTCCACGATCAGGTACGATGACTTCTGGCCTCGAACTAAACTGGGAATCCGACCTATACTGACTTGATCGTCGGAGTGCTCACCTTTTTGTGCAGGTCCGTCCAAGGATTCAGATCGGTCCGGAGGCCGAGTTCGAGCTGCAATCTAGAATACACTATTGTGCATATCCTTGCATAAACATTTGGCGCCGTCTGTGGGGACTGACAATCTAAGTCATTCCAATCTTTTTAAACCATTACGCGAGCGAAAATGGTTCAACCCGCAAACTCGACCAATACGGCGGATCGGAGGACCCTAGCTGCCAGCGATGCCCACCAGAGGGAGGTCGGAGCAGCAGCGGTAGAGGGGCAAGGTCACGACGGCCTCGCAACAGAACCCTTCCGCAGGTCGACACGGATCACCGCGCCTGTCCTACCGCCTGCGCACCTGAGGACGTCCAAGGCCACCCGTGGCCGAGGTGGGACCTCTAAGAAGGGCGCCCGGGGTCCAGCCCCGGCTCCAACAAGTGAGAACTTTGATGCACTCCAGAGAGAGATGGAGGCAATGCGCACACAAATGCGGTCCATGGAGGAAATGTATAACGAAATGATACTAGCTGCAGGCGCAGGGTCCCGATCTGAAAATCGAGTGACGCGCGTGGACGTACGCGAGCAAAGGGGTTCCCACCTCGGCCCAGCCGAGGAGGAACGTCCCGAAGACAACGAGAGCGAGGGGTACACTCGCCAGAGGGGAGACCTCCGTGAGCATCTCAACAGAAAGAGAGGCTCGTCTCTCCGAAAAGGGCAGTCACCATCCCGCTCACACAGGAGCTCCAACCAGCAAGCTGAATCCTCTCACAATCCCACAGGGGTGGTCACAAGGGAGGAGTTCGACCAGTTGAGGGGCAAGCTCGATGCTCAGGTGGAGGCCTTAAAGGTCAAATGTGAGCAGAAAGAAGATTCACTGAACGATGGTGACTTGGGAGAATCGCCCTTCACCTCGGACGTTTTGGAAGCACCGATCCCTCCGAAGTTCAAAGCTCCTACCGTGAAGCCTTATGATGGGACGAAGGACCCCAAGGACTATGTTGAGGTCTTTGAAGGCCTCATGGACTTCCAAGCGGCATCAGACGCAATCAAATGCCGCGCCTTTCAGATCGCGCTTACTGGCAGCGCGCGATTGTGGTATCGGAGACTGCCAGCCAGGTCGATCTCGACCTACTCTCAGCTGAGAAAGGAGTTTCTCGCCCAGTTCTCTTCTCGGCATTATGACAAAAAGACAGCGACCCATCTCACCTCCATCAGACAGAAGGAGGGTGAGACGCTGCGGGAATATGTCACCAGATTCCAGGAGGAGCAGTTGAAGGTTGCGCACTGTTCCGATGACTCGGCCATGTGCTATTTCCTCACCGGTCTAGCCGACGAAGCCCTCACGGTGAAACTTGGAGAGGAGGCCCCGGCCACCTTCGCCGAGGTGCTTCAAGGAAAAGATGTAGAAAGGGCAGATCCCAAGTCCAAGGACAAGGGATCCTTTTCCAGCGGCCGAGCTGAGTATCGTAGGGCGGAGAGCGGACCTACCAAGAGTCGACCTTACGAACGCTTCACCCCGACCACGATTCCAATTTCCGAGATCCTAACGAACATCGAGGAGTCTGGAATGGAAAAACTACTCAAGCGTCCTGAGAAGCTTCGGGAAGCCCCGGAGAGGCGCAGCAAGGACAAGTATTGCCGCTTCCATCGGGAGCACGACCACAACACGTCGGACTGCTGGGAGTTGAAGCGCCAAATTGAGGATCTAATTCAAGATGGCTACTTCAAGAAATTTGTGGGAAAGCCCAGGACCAGCTCAGCAGAGAAAAAGGAAGAGCGAAAGTGCTCAAGGACGCCGCCCCGGCGCACTGACCGACCTGCGGTCATCAATACCATTTTCGGAGGGCCAAGCGGAGGTCAGTCCGGACATAAAAGAAAGGAGTTAGCTCGTGCAGCCAGGCGCGAGGTGTGCATCATCAGGGAGCAGGGGCCGACCTGCCCAATCACCTTCGACGGTGCAGACTTGGAGGAGGTCCACCTGCCCCACAATGATGCACTTGTGATCGCTCCCTTGATTGATCATGTGGTGGTCAAGAGAGTGCTGGTAGACGGGGGCGCCTCCGCTAACATCCTGTCCTTACCGACCTAGCTCGCCCTGGGATGGACGAAGTCGCAATTGAAGAAAAGCCCGACACCGCTGGTTGGGTTCTTTGGAGAATCGGTCATCCCAGAGGGTTGCATCGACTTGCCGGTCACGCTGGGGCAGGACCAAACTTGGGTCACTCAAATGGCCGAGTTCGTGGTAATTGACGGTAGATCGGCCTATAATGCCATCTTTGGGAGACCCATCATCTACTCATTTCGGGCCATTCCCTCAACGCTCCATCAAGTTTTGAAGTATCCCACCCCTAATGGCGTGGGCACGGTCCGAGGAGAACAGACCGCTTCGAGGGAGTGTTATGCCTCCGCACTCAAAGGTTCATCGGTCTGCGCCCTCAAAACTCTCGCCGGTAGGGATGGGACGCTCGAGTTCGAGGCCGACCTGCCGAGGAAGGAGTTTGCCGCACCTACTGAGGAGCTCGAGCTTGTTCCTCTGCTTAGTCCCGAGAAGCAGGTAAGCATAGGAACCAAGCTGGGGGCCACCGACAGAGAGGAGTTAATCCACTTCCTCAGATCCAACTCGGACGTCTTTGCGTGGTCCCATGAGGACATGCCTGGCATCGACCCGCGAATTATGACGCATCGCCTCAGCATTGATCCATCATTCCGACCTGTGAAACAAAAGAGAAGACCTACAAACAAGGAGAGGAGTGATGTAATTGTTGAGGAAGTTAGCAAACTTTTGAAAGCTGAATACATAAGAGAAATTTCGTATCCCGAGTGGCTCTCCAATGTTGTATTAGTTAAAAAATCTAACGGAAAGTGGAGAATGTGCGTAGATTTTACGAACTTAAATAAGGCATGCCCGAAAGATTGCTTCCCACTGCCGAGGATTGATCAGCTCGTGGACGCCACAGCAGGGCACGAACTACTCACCTTCATGGACGCCTACTCTGGGTACAACCAAATCAAGATGCATGTCCCAGATCAAGGTCATACCGCTTTCATAACAGACCAAGGTCTGTACTGTTACAAGGTCATGCCCTTCGGGTTAAAGAATGCAGGAGCGACCTACCAGAGAATGGTGAACAAAATGTTCGCCAAGCAGATCGGCCGGAATATGGAAGTGTATGTGGACGACATGCTTGTCAAGAGCAAGCAGTCTAAGTCGCATCTCTCCGATCTGACCGAAGCCTTCGAGGTCTTGAGGGCATATCAAATGAAGCTCAACCCAGCTAAATGTGCCTTTGGAGTCTCTTCGGGAAAATTCCTTGGCTTCATGGTGAACAACCGGGGAATCGAGGGCAACCCCGAAAAGATTAAAGCCGTGATCGAGATGGAGGCACCTAAAACGCTGAAGCAGCTTCAGTGCCTCAATGGCAAGGTCGACAGATAAGTGCCTTCCTTTCTTCAAAGTCCTACGCAAGAAAGGGCCGTTTGAATTGACAGCGGAGTGCGAACAAGCATTTCAGCAATTGAAGAGCTACCTCTGTTCGGCACCTTTGCTCGCCAAGCCCATGCCGGGGGACAAGCTCCAATTGTACTTAGCAGTGTCTGACAGTGCCGTCAGCTCGGCCCTAATCAGGCAAGAGGAAGCGCGGCAAAACCCGGTCTACTACACAAGCAAGGCTATGACCGAAGCCGAGACGAGATACCCTCAGATGGAGAAGTTGGCTCTCGCTTTAGTCACCTCGGCCCGACGGCTTAGACCATACTTCCAAGCCCATACGGTGGTGGTGCTCACTAACTTGCCCCTAAAAAGCATCTTCCATAAGCCAGAAGCTTCTGGACGCCTAATGAAGTGGGCAATGGAGCTAAGTGAGAACGACATCCAGTTCGAACCCAGAACTGCGTTGAAAGGACAAGCAGCGGCAGATTTCATAGCCGAGCTCACACCACCTTCCGAGCTGAGCGAGTCCGACCTACGGTGGACAGTCTATGTCGACGGATCCTCCAATGAGAAGGGGTGCGGAGCCGGGGTCCTCTTGCTCGGACCAGGAGGCGAGCGATTTGAGTATGCCTTGCGGTTCGGCTTCCGGACTTCTAACAACGAGGCTGAGTATGAAGCATTTATTGCCGGCCTGAGAATCGCTAGAGCATTGGGGGCCTCTTGTGTTAAGGTCTTCAGTGACTCACAGCTGGTTGTGAGCCAGATCAAGGAAGAGTACCAAGCCAAAGACTCCCGAATGGAGAAGTATTTGGACAAGGTCAGATCGTACCTCGCCTAGTTTCGAACTCACGAAGTAAGCCGGGTTCCGCAAGCAGAAAATTCTAATGCTGACGCCTTGGCCAAGTTAGCATCGACGTACGAGACCGACCTGACCAGGTCGGTCCCCGTCGAGATCTTAAATAATCCCTCGATCTCAGAGCCAAATCTGATGGAGATCGGCGCTCCAGAATCCTCATGGATGGACCCGATTGCGGACTTCATTAGGGGCAACTCACCACAAGACCCCAAGGAGCGCAGAAAGTTGGCAAGGCGAGCAGCTCGGTTTGTGGTCCGAGGTGGAGCATTGTACCGACGCGGCTTTTCCCTACCTCTATTGAGATGCCTAACCCCTAAAGAGGGCCTGTACGTCCTCAGAGAGATCCACAAAGGAGTGTGCTGCAATCACTCAAGCGCCTGGTCGCTGTCAGCCAAAGTGATCCGACAAGGATACTATTGGCTGACCCTCAGCCAGGACGCCAAGAAGTTCGTTAGAACTTGCGACAATTGCCAACGCTACGGAACCATAATCCACCAACCCCCCGAGCTGCTCACCCCCATCTCGGCCCCGTGGCCATTCGCGCAGTGGGGGGTAGATATCATTGGTCCTTTCCCTTTGGGTAAGGGCCAGACCAAGTTCGCTGTGGTTGCTGTGGATTACTTCACCAAGTGGGCCGAGGCCGAGGCGCTCTCCCACATAACGGAATCCAGAGTCACGTCCTTCGTATGGACAAATATCATATGTCGCTTTGGTATACCGCAGGCCATTGTGACAGACAATGGGAAGCAGTTTGACAACGCCAAGTTCAAAGACTTTTGCAGCAAGCTTGGCATAAGTCACCTTAGCTCGTCCCCCGCACATCCGCAAGCAAATGGGCAGGTGGAGGCAGTCAACAAGATCATCAAGCGTGGCATCAAACTTAGATTGGACTCCAAGAAAGGCAGGTGGGCCGAGGAGCTACCAGAGGTTCTATGGTCGTACCGGACCACCCAAAGAGAATCGATGGGTGAAACCCCGTTCTCCCTGGCCTTCGGATCCGAAGCTGTAGTCCCGGTTGAGATCGACATGCCATCTGACAGAGTAGAGCATTACAAGCCTATGACAAATGAGGAAGAGTTGCTCATCAACCTCGACTTGTTGGAAGAAAGAAGAGCAATGGCCCAGCTACGCCTGACGGAATATCAGGGCAGAATGGCCAAACATTACAATGCCCGCGTTCGACCTCAGGCCTTTCAGGTCGGACATCTGGTCTTAAGGAGGGTCCAAACACATGTGGGTGCCCTTGATCCGGCCTGGGAGGGCCCGTTTGAGGTCAAGGGCATAGTCCGACCTGGGACGTACGTATTGGCCGATCTGCAAGGAGACGTCCTCGCGCACCCGTGGAACGCGGAGCACCTGAAGCCTTATTATCCTTGAAACGCCGGAAGGGTTTTCAATGGGTCTGTAAACACTGTTCCACAAGAATTATGATCGGAATAAATGTGATGATTTAATTTCATGATTCCGAGTTCGACCATAAATTAAATGGGGGCCACGGACTCCCACGCAGTCGCATTCCAGCAGTCAGCAGTCGGTTCAAATTCAATCCTCCAAAACCTAAGGGTACGAGGTGCGATGCCGAAACCGCTCATGAACTTAAAATTCAAACCTACCTTCAAGGTAAAGGGACGATGTGAAACACCTACCTTCAAGGTAAAGGGACGATGTGAAAAGTTCAAAATGGTCAAGCCTCCGAACTTGAGGGTACGAGGAGCGATGTGAAGAATAGCTACGGACTTAGGCTTTTAGCCTTTTAACGTTTTTAAGTTAAGGGGGCGATGTTAAAAAATCCAGAGTTGGTGCAATGCATTGAATGCTAGACAGAGATTCAAATTCAAACATCCAAATTATTTTAATTAAAGGCGCGACCTCAAAAGTAAGAGGTGCGAGGTGACATTAGCTGCAGTTCAAAGAAAAAGCAAAGAAAAGAGGTTGCCAACAACAAAGTAGAAACAAATGGGAGCCCCTTTATTGAATGAAGAGCAGAGCCAAGGCTTATAGACCTTGCAGCTCTGCCCTGACACTTACAAACAAAAAAGGAAGAGAAGAGAGACAGAGAAAAGCCTCATGAAGGATGATCGCCTAAGAGTCCGCCTGAGGAGCGCCCTCCTGTGTGGTGCCGACCTGGTCCTCTTCGAGATCAGAGTAGTCAGAGTCCAGATCTCTGACATACTAATCCACCAACGCTTGGAAGCCAGGGGTGCCGCCAGGCCCAGACGCCCACTTCTCGGCATACCTCTTTTTCAGACCGCTGAGATCGATCTGAAGGTCAGACATGTCGGAAGCAATGCCCTTCATGAGGAACTTGAAGCCCGCGTCAGAGAAGTCCTTGGCAAATCCATCGAAGTCAGGATGCTGCCTAAACGATTCCTCCAGTAGGACTCCATTGCTGAGACGCTCCTTCGCCGTCTCCAGCTCGGCAGTCGCATGCTCCAGCTCCTTGTCCTTCGCTTCAAGCGTCTGGAGCATGTCGTCCTTCTCCTTCAGGAGTTGGAACTTCTCCTTCTCCAAGCCCCTGGTGATAGCGTGGGCAGCTCGGAGTTGGGCCTTGCGCCTGTCCTCTTCCTTCTTCAGCAGCTCGGCCTGGGTCTCCACCTCGGCCTTCAAAATCTCCACCTCAGAGTGAGCCTTCAGTAGCTCATCCTTCATGGTGGAGGAAGCAGCCTCCAAGGCAGCAGAGAACTCCTCTTTCTCCCTCGCTGCCAGAACTTCCCTCCCATCCAGCTCGGCCTTTACGGCCAGAGCCGATTGAATGGAAGCAACAAACGCCTGAGAAAAGGTACAAAGAAGAAAGTTAGACCGAGCTACCTGTTAGGTAAATTGAGCCAAAATGGACACCAGTCTTACCTCAGCGGCGTAGTCGATGGTCCTCTGAAGAACAGACCCTGGGTCGCTCACAAATTTGGACGCCCTCCTTAGGCAGTGATCCAAACTTGCAGCCGAGATGCGGGACACCTGGTCCCTCACCCCGGCACTTGACGGCTGAACTCTGAACCGTGCCGTCACGTCGGACGTCCCGCCCATCCTGGCCTCAGGATCGTCCACCCGATCTGCGAAACTCGCAGGCAAGACCCTGCAAGCTCCGACCTCCAAGGGGGAGATCGTCTTCTTTTTCTTCCTCCTTCGCTTCAGAGGGACTTCCTCCCTCACCTCCTCGCCCAAAGGCAGGGCGTCCACCGCCTCGGTCTGATCCCTGGGGCGCTTCTCCCTCGAGGGACCCCCAGAAGACTCCAGCTCAATCACTGGGGCTGGATCTTCCGAGGCAGGCCCTGCCACGGCAGGGGTGGCAGGTTTCGAACTCTGGGCGGCCTCAAGAGCATGGGCTCGGCCTTTGGACTTGCGCTTCACGCTGCTTAGCAGCAAATCCGCAAACCATGGCTGCAAAATAAAAACAGGGGTCAACGCAAGGTTAGAGGAAAAATGGGGGAAGCAAGCTCGGCATACCAAGTTCGGAGTTCGGCCTTGAGGATTCGATGGGACGAACTGCAGGGTTGTAATCTAGCAGCCCAGACTCAAGCAGCAGCTCGTCGGTCACCAGGGTTCCGACCTTCCTACCCCTCGGAAAGCGCTCCTTGTAATATTTCAACGTGTCGAAGGAGGCTTGCGTAAGCTCGGGGACTGGTCGGATTGAAACTGCACGAGGACAAAATCCGAGTTAGACCTGAATGACAGAAAAGAAAATTACAAAAAGCAAGAACTACTCCGTACCTAGGTTCCCAAACCTAGTGGGGACGTCAAAGAAGGAACGACCTGACTCGTCCTTTGCGAGCCATTCCCCAGAAGTGTAGAACCACTTCCTCACCCATCCCTTGATGGAGGTCGGCCCCTTAACTATACCGCCTACGCCTTTCCTTGCGCACATATAGAACTGACCAGGCTTCTTAGCTATCCTTTTCGCTTCGAAGCACGCGAGGAGCTGGTCTACGTCCAACAGCTCGGCCTCTTCACTATCCCGAGCTCGTAGCCAAAAAAGGATGGCCAAAGCGAAAATGACACCCCACCCATTGGGGGCCACTTGAGCCGGAGCCAACCCAGTCCGGAAGAGAAATTATTGGACAAAAGGGTGAAGGGGAAGTCTGAGGCCGTACTCAAACATTTTGAAGTAGAGAGTGACCCATCCCTCTGGAGGATTGTCAGCTCTCTCCCCCTCCTCCGGAAGCCTGAGGAGGATGTTCTCAGGGATAGCGAACCCCCTACGAAGGGATCCGAGGTAGTGCTCAGGTATCCTAGAAGGGTATTCTAAACCCTGACCTGAGGTGGAGGCGTCGCTATCCTCCCCGTCATCGGAGAGTCTAAAGTTTTCTATCTCCTCGAGCTCGGACTCTAACCTACGAGCTAAGTCCTCATCGGATCCTGAGTTGCTGCTAAAAGAGGACGACATGGCAACTACGTTCGAAAGAGAAAGTGAGGGAAGAGACCGACCTACCAAGGGTTCGAGCTGCCTTCAGGTCGAACTCCAAGAATTCAGGGAACGTAAGGTATGACCTGAAGGATTGGGGGCATTTATAGCCCGTCGGAAGAATTTCCCCACCGTACACGTGTAATCAACGAGCGGCTAGGATCCTCCCTTAGATCCGAAGCATCGGAATATTTGAATATTCCAACGATAAATCTTCCGCGACGGTTATATTGGTGCTCCAAGATGGCTCATAAGTCATGTCCAGCTCGGACGTCGAGATCACCACTACTAGCGTTGACAGATGCTAAGTATGAGGGCCGAGGTGAACCTGGCCGAGGTTCGACCTACCGGGAAGCTCGGTGGGGGCCGATGCGAACTACAGTCAGCGGCGTGATTATCGGGCATAGTCGTCGGTCCCGAGATTACCGGGTGTAACCGACGATCCCGAGATTACCGGGTGTAACCGTTGCGAGATTAGCGGGACTACCACCCATAAGTAGAGGACTTCACTCCACGATCAGGTACGATGATTTCTGGCCTCGAACTAAACTGGGAATCCGACCTATACTGACTTGATGGTCGGAGTGCTCACCTTTTTGTGCAGGTCCGCCCAAGGATTCAGATCGGTCCGGAGGCCGAGTTCGAGCTACAATCTAGAATACACTGTTGTGCATATCTTTGCATAAACAGTATCTAATAAGCTTTTGAATTAAAGTTAAAAGTATAGGGAAAAAATGAAAATTATAAAAAAAAGGACTAAAATGAGTTAAGATTGAAAGTATAGGGACCAAAACAATATTTTAACCTTATATTAACGAGTTTTAATATAGAATTTGTGTTGAAATGGATACTTTTTAAAGTAGAATGATCGAAACAAACATTTCGAAAGTATATAGATTAAAATGAATAAAAGTAGAAAGTTAGAAAGACACACACGAACATTTAAAAAGTAAATGAACAAAAACTGAAATCACATCAACCAAAATAGTATAAGGTAAAATACATTTTTAGACCTAGGTTAGTATTCTATTTTTGACCTCCAAGTTCCAAAATCAAATAGTTTAGTTTTTAAAATTTTGAAAATAGTTCTAAACAATCTCGTCGATAATTTCTCTACAGAAACGTAACGTGGCAAATTTATATGTATACGTGGCATATTTTTCAATTTAAAATAATTTTTTATTGCTGACATGGAAAAAATTATTAAAATTAAAATATAATTTCTCTCCCCCTCCCTCCTTCCGAAACTTTTGAAATTTAGAGACCAAAGGAGTAAATCGTGAGATTGTGAAACTTAGGAATTTTATGTATTTTATCTCGTAATATTTTAACATTTTTGTAAAACTCATAAACACAAAATTAAAAAGTTAATCTTGTTATTTAACCGACCGCATAGGCAGGCAATCCACCGTCTACTCTTCTCTCACTGCTCTCTCTCTATCTCTGTGATTTCGTCAGTTCTTTCACTTTCAGCTTCCAACAGAGTTTCCCAGATACCGTCTTCTCTTCTTACAGATTTCGCGCCCTATCTTTCCATCTCCTACACTCTCTGCTTTGTTCATCCTCATCGGTTACCTTCTCCGGTGCCCCCATATGGATTCCTTCTCGATTCCTTGTCTTTTTGTCCCTGAAATTCTCTGTTGACGCTCTTACTGCGCGATTCGAATCTTTTTATGTAATGGGTAATTGGAGAGAGCGTCCGCGTAGGATTTTTCGCAAGCAGAAGCCTCCGTGGTCCGCCATAAGAAATTACGATCACGATCCTCCTCTAGGTAATTTTCTCCCTTGCCCATTTTGTGTAATTTGTATTGTGTTACTTTTTTGTCATTTCGATTTTCTTTGATCTCTTGGGCTCTGGGAAATTTTCCCACTCTTCAATTGGGTAGATGTTCCGTTTAACTTGGTTTCTTTCGTTGTTTTGTTGAAAGTGCATCTGGGTTGTTTGGTAATTTATGTTTTGAGGAGTGATTTTTATGGAAAGTTTTGTGGTTTAGGCTGTGCACAAACTTTGGAAAGAAGGAATTTAGATGGTTGGAGTTGGCAGGGGGTTTGATTGGTCCTTTGTTTTGCTTTGTACGTGTTAGGTTTTGTACCAAAAGCATGGCCCTTATCTTTTTCCATAATATTGTGATGCCTGCCCTGCAATTGTACTGGCATTGAAGTTATTCTTTTGAGTAGTTTCTGACTATAAAACTGCAATGTGACATCTGAGTGGTGGCTTTTCTTTTTCTATCAAATTTTGAAATTCTGACAAGTTTGGGTGGTGGATTACGATGGTGTATGTGATTAGAAATGGGGAAGGGGAGTGCTCCACGAGACTAGTTTAATTAGTCATATAATTAACACTCGATTAAAATTCAAACAAAATTGTATCTGGTCCCTCTTCTACTTTTTAAAACCAGCAATGTTATACGAAGGAATTTACCGGGTTTCGATGCATTTTTTGTGTATTCCTCATGTCAATCATTGTGTTTCTTTCAAGTTTCAAATAATGATCCTCATTTCATCATACATTTGAATGGTTCTTGTTCATGTTGGCCAGGCTGTTTTCATGATCTAAGATGCCGAATGTATGATGAAGCATCAAATTCAAGACCTCAATGTCTAATTTGAAATAAATATTAGATTTTGGACTAATAAGGTAGGTGTTATTGGATAAAACAGGTACCCTTATTGAGAATAAGTTGGAATTTGGATGTGTGCTAAGCATGGGGGGGTTGATAATTGAGGTGAAAGAACCAATCCCGTAGTTGAGTAGAGTGGATACTTTATCAAGGGTAAACACAGCTTCTATACCTCTTTCGATATAACTACCTGTTCCGATTATCAATCAAAATTTTCCAACCCATAGATTGTTAAGTGGGGAGGTATTTAAATCCCTGAAGGAAAAAGGGAAAGTAAAGGGATTAGGTGGCCGATTCTATAGTGACAGTGAATTTGTGGAGGGTGATGTAGTGGTGAAAAATATTTGGAAAGGGAGGAGGAATGTGAAGATTCATAAAGGGAGGAGACAGAGAGATCCTAAGGGAGAAGAGAGAGAACTGGAGAGAGAAGAAAGGGACTGAAGAGATGGAAGAGAGAGAGGAGGGTGCAACATAAACGTAGAAAAATCAATGAATAAAAGCTTTGCCACATGCCATCACTTTTTTGAAGTCTCTAACAGAAGGTTGAACTTTCAAAACTTCAAGATAAAATTTGTCTTAAGTTTTTCGATTGAAGAAGAAAACAAGAACAATAATGTGGATGAGCAACAATCGAATCGCCAACCAATTACAAATGATGACTGAAACAATATCTTGGCCTTCATTTTTCGCTGAACCTATAAAAATGTTTTTTGAGTTTTGAAAATTAGGATTAAAATGAAACCTGAACCGAACCTTAGAGATCAAATGTGCGACTTCTCCTTTTATTTGAATTTCTTCACTGATTATAAAGCATTTGGAAATATGCGATGGCGCAATTTTTATTTGTTTGAATAAGCAGAATATGCATTCTAGTAACACCTTGTTTCTTTAGGTTCCTCATCCATATTATTAATCATTCAGTGAAATTGATGGTTCTGAATTAACTTTAACTTTTCCTCTTGGTGTAGAGTTTTGGAAAGATGGTATTCCTTTATGGGAAAAGAAATTCTGCACGGAGATTGGTCGTGTGCCGTGGGGTAAAATAGTTGATTCCAAGAAGTTTATTTATTGTCATAATAATATAGTTAATTGGAATGATTCTGCTTGTGAAGAGGCATTCCATAATGCCAAAAGACGTTTTTGGGCACATACTAATGGCCATCGGTGTGACATCTATCTGCCTGATCCAGACAAATATATTGAAAAAATAGATTGGAATCCTGAAATAGATTCTGAAATGATTGAGGAACTGGATTGGGCATACTTTGCTCCTAATGTGACAGAAAGTGATGATTTGTTGGAGGGTAAAAATAAAAGGACGAAGAACTCCAGTTCTGTTTGGGCAGAAGGCCACATTGAAGATCCAGGTTATGTGGGCAATGCTTGGGAACATGGTATTCAATGCATTGCAAATACAGGAGAAGGATGGAACCAGAGGAATTTAAGTGATCCAGGGAAGGCGAACAACGATGGC
Source organism: Momordica charantia (assembly GCF_013281855.1). Taxonomy (NCBI): domain Eukaryota; kingdom Viridiplantae; phylum Streptophyta; class Magnoliopsida; order Cucurbitales; family Cucurbitaceae; genus Momordica; species Momordica charantia. The sequence goes on along the minus strand of NW_028275162.1, from coordinate 21,804,902 downwards.
AATCCTTGGGACAGTAGCGTTACCCAGGTGAATGGGGGTATAGTCGACAGTGCCTGGAGAGATAAAGTGCAACAAGGTGATACCTCCTGGAATACTAAAGGGTTTTCTAGTGATGCAAGGGGTATGGTGGACGGTTCCTGGAGAGAGAAAGTGCATCAAGGTGGCGCCACCTCCTGGAAGACTAAAGGGTTTGCTAGCGACACAAGAAATAACATGTGGGGCTGGAACCAGAAGCAGCGTGCCTGTAATTTTGATCATTATAATAGGCCTTGGAGTAATAGTTATAATCGGAATGTCAGGAATTTAACAGATAGAATACAGCCAAATAATCAAGGGAATGAACAGGGTTGGAAATATCAGTGGTATGGCAAGAGGCCAAAAGATGCAGAATTTGTTAACATTGAGTGGTAGGGATCATGGGACTGGCACCATTCCTCCCAGGAGTATGTTTCAAGTCCGTGTGTATTCAAAGCCTCAGAGATTATGAATGGTAGCTAGAGGAGTTGAATCACAACACGAATTCTGATTTTGCCCTCAACTAGCTGATCACTTCTTTTTTTGTTCTGAAACTGCAGGATCGTCCATGTTTTGTTAGTAAATTTTCAGTTTTATTTCAACAAGAATGATTACTCCAGGAATTTTGGTATAAAGGATCGTATGGATATGATATACCTGAATATGAATGGCTTGGTTCTTCTGTTCTTTTTCTTCCTTTATTCCAATGATTTATATAGGCATAGAGGGTCAATAGTTGTTGTTGTTGTTAAGATTCCCTCCCAATGCTTGATCCTTGTATTAATAGGCTCCATTAAGTTTGTATCATTTTGATTTGAGAAACCTCTTTTGGCTGGCTTTATAAAGGCAATAACAGCTCTATTATAAATCTAATTCTGCATTGTAAGTCTGATTTCTTCTCCTAAGCCAAGAACACCATGAAGCTCCATTGAATGCGTCATCTTGGTAACCTTCTCATTTGATAGCCTTGCTAGTGCTAGTGATCTCTTGTCCTCATTAACGTTTGATTATTTTCGCTCATTTTTCGTTATCTTTTTTTCTTCATATATCTTTTTCCTCAAACCCACATTCTCACTGATGTTTCTTTTTTCTCAAGAAGAATTAAGTGCCTTTTTTCAGATTTTCAGACAGACTCCGGGGCATGCACAACTTGTTCTTGTTCTTTGATCACTATTCTGAGAATTGAGATTTCCTCTGCTTCGATAGGAGGTAAACCAAGATCTGGGTATCACAAGGACGAGTGTACGAGTCCAACACGGTTAACCGCAGAAGAAGAAAGCAGTAAGTGGGAAGAAGTAAGACCCTCCTAAACATGGTTATTTTAAGCCTCCTTCTGTTGATGCTCTGTTTGCTCTGTCTCTATAATCTAAGCCTGTTTTCAGCTATTTTTCTGCCTGTAAGGTTTTTGGATGAAAAAAGGAGGCTCTCTCTTGACGATCTAACCCCAGTAGAATGGTCTGGATTCGTTAAGTTTTCAAAATGGAAAGAGAACTTTTAATCGTTTGTCGAGTCTGAATCAAAGAATTATAAGATAAGGGTTGAAATATTTTGCAAATTTGAACTAAGTTGCAAGTTTTTTAGTAGTTCTGAGATTGCAGGATGTTTGATTGAAGGAATGGAAATTGATTGATGTGTTTGGTTGTAGCAATGTTAGCTATGCACTGGCTGTAGCAAGCTTGAACTAAGTTGCAAGTTTTTCAGTTCCACCTGATAACACTTCCATTACAGAGAGATGAAAATTGATTCTGGTAGAGTTCATTTAATAACTTTTCATTTATTTAATTGGTTTGGTTTTCTATTTTTTAGAAGTCATGTTTATTTACTATCTACTAGATTTTTAAATAAACAAATAAGCATAAATAGATATCATAAGATTCTAAAAGGGATCGTGCTATGAATTGAGTTCGAGTTTTGGAGCTGATAAACATTTGTTCAAAGCTCTGTTGTAATTTGCATAGATGGAACTATCATGAATTGATATAGTGGTCAATAAAGGTCGATATAAATAGTAAAGAGCTTAGAAAAAGTGAGTTTTAATTATCCTATGAAATTAATCGAGATGCGTGTGACCTATCAATGTTGGTAAAAATATTTGGATATCATTTAAAATATTATAAAAATAAAAAAATTATAAAATATATTTAAACTAACAAATAAATATTTCGTATTAGTATTTTGTTGATATTTTTTATATTCGGTAAGTGACCTTTTATGGATTGTTTATTTCGTCTCTTTCACCCCAAAGGTGTTGATTGGACATCTTAGGGATAAAATGTCAAGACAAATTCTAAATACTAGATACTCAATACTAGATACTCATGGGCGTAATTTGATACCCTAATCTAGATATCTTTTCATGGTTTGGTAGAAAATTTTACAATTTTTTTATCAAAGACTTTGAAGGATAGAAAATTTTACAATTTTTTTATCAAGACTTTGAAGGAGGGTAGAATTTTTAGTAAAAATATTAAAGGAAAAAAAAAGTAATACAAGAATCAATCCTCATTTTCTTTAATACAACATGGTGGGGGGAGAATTCGAATTCACAACTTTTTGGTTGGAAGTATATGTCAATTACCGGTTGGAGGTATATGCTAATTACCGCTAAGCTATGCACGCTTTCGTACAAGAATCATTCAGCAAGGATTAGATAAAGAATTGTTGTTGGTAAACAATTAATCATGCAGGGGGGGTTTATTATTAAATAAATACATGCTATCTTCTCTATATTCTTAAGTTGACAACAACATAGAACCTTTGGCTTTCAATTTGGATTCAAGATTGAAAAACTTCAAACCACATCTTACCAAGTCTGCTGTCTTCTTCTTCATGTGATCAATTAACAATTCCTCACACATTATGCAGTTAGCTTCTGTCAAATGCCTGCTCTCCTTCAGATGCAAAAACACTTTCTTTCCCCCATCAACTGTCCCATACTTGGACATTCCATATATTATTGCCGAGTATGTAACTGTGCTCGGAGGGCAATCTTCTTGAATCATCTCATTAAGAACACTGATCACCGTTTCCGCTTTACCTGATTTACATACATGGACAATTGTAAGGGCGTATTTGAACTCCAGAGGTCCGCTCTCGATGTTTGCTAGGCAGTCTCTAACAAGCATCAAGACTGCATCGATCTCGCAGGTTTTGAAGAGGCCTTCAGCGAGAGAACAATAGGCAGAAATGGAAGGAACTGAACCCAACTCGACTATTTCGTTATGAAATTCACAAGCCTCTTGGATTTTCCCGATTTCGACCAAGCACGAAACAACAATGGAGTAAGTTGATGAGTCTGGTTTGAAATTTGAGCTCTTCATGTCGTCGTAGATCTCTAATGCCTTCTTTGCCTGCCCATGCTGATGAAGAGCCCCGATAATGATGTTGTATACGGCGACACTGCCATAGCCCTTAACGTTCAAACCACGAAATACCTCTAGCGCCGTGCTTATTTTGTCCTCCTTTTCTACCATAAAAGAGAGAAATCTGGAAAGAACACCATCCACAGAAAGTTCCAACTTCTTCAACAAGGACAGTAACGTCCACAAGTCTTCCATTCTTTTCGACTTCACGTACATCGTCAAAATAGGCTTCACGGTTTCAAACTCTGGCTTAAGATCCTCTCGTATGGTTAGTTGAAAGAGTTTATAAGCCTTATCGACTTGATTTATGTTACAAAGACCTTTAATGAGAGAATTATACATCCCCAAATCAGCTCTATACCCTGAATCTACCAAATCCTTCCACAAATCACAAGCCAATCCAACTTTCTCATCCTGCACAAATGCATCAATCAAGGACCCATAAATGGTTCTTCCTATCAAAATCCTCTTCTCCTTCATCACTTGAAACAATTCATACCCTTTTCCCGCCTGCCCGGCTTTGCAAAGTCCAGTAATCAGAGTCTCATACGCCATAACATCAGGCTCTACTCCATCTGCTCTCATTTCATCCCAAACTCTTAAACATCCCTCCACATTCTCCTCAGAAACCAACACCTTCACCATTGCTGTATAAGCAAACACATCCGGCTTACACAAATTTGCCCTCATCCGAGCCAAAAGCTCCAGCATTTCCTCAACCCTCCCTGCCTTGCACAACCCCTTAATCAAAATCATAAATGTGATGCTTTCTTCCACTAACCCATGTTCCTGGAAATCCCCATAAACAGATAAAGCTAAATCTAAATGACCTGTTTTGACTAAGGCATCAAGAATCCTATTATACAAGAAAACCCGGGGAATAACCCCAAATTTCTTCATCTTTTCATATACATAGTAAACTCTAAGACCCCTATTGCCATCAGAATGCATCCTAATCAGAATCTCAAACTGTTTCTCACTTGGAGGCTTACCTTGTGAATCCATGAGCTCGGGAATTTGATCAGCAGCCCTGAAGCGATTGTGGCGATTCAAGCAATAAGCAAAAGCATTATAGGAAGCGTAATTGTGATGAAATCCCTTTTGCTTCCCTGCCCAGTGGAAGAACATGGACGCTAAAATTGGATTAGAATCACGGCGATGAAAAGCCTTGAGAACCTCGGCCACAAGGTCCGGAGTAACACGGCGGAGCTTGTTGAGTTCAGAGATTACTGATGAACCCCACTTGTTTTGGTTCTTACGGAAGGCGTCGAGGATGAAGCGAGCAATGGGGGAGAGGCGGACAGAGCTGGAGAAGAAGGCCTCCGAAGCCGGCGGCGGCGGCGGCGGCGTTAGCTTGGAGAGCGCAGAGGAGGGATCAGGATCCCACTTGTGAAGATCGAAGGGTTGGGATTTAGGGGAAATGGGTTTGTGGGGGCTGGGTGGAGAGAGGGATTGGCGATTGGAGAAGAGGCCGCCATAGACGGTGGGGCGGTGCTGCTTGGGATTGCGGTGGCGGTGGCCGTAGTAGAAGTATGATTTGTGGGGTTTTGTGGGGATTTGAGGGGGCATTTGAGGGATGTGGATGCAGAAATCGCATAATTCATCCACAGTTCTCAAGAAATCTGCTCACTGCTCCTCAGGTTGAGAATCGGCAGCTCCAGTATTCTCAAGTGTCAACCCGAGAGAAGAAGGAAGAAGACGATGAGGTAAAAAATGCAATCTGAAATGCCAATGTGCAATCAATCTGAACCCTACTGGGAGGAATTAGAGCTGCATCTCTAATTTCTAACCCTAATCAACTTAGTTTTGATTTTGATTCCGTTATCATAATTTTAAATCTTTCAGGTTTACTCATCATTTGTGTTTAATTTCAATTCAACCTCCAAAATACCTACATCTTCTCTCTCTTTATATATAATTTCTTTTTCGTTTAAATACAATTTTGGTCTTAGATCTTTAGGTTGAAATGTAACCCTAAATTTATATTAAATAACTGGTATAATATTTAACAAATAAGAATTAAAACGTGTCAACTTTAACAAAGATCAATTGAGCCTATCTTCACATGCTATTGTATTAAAAAAAATCAAAACAACAAAAGTATAAAGATCAAAACAATCGTTTGCAAACATATCTCAATAGACTTCAATACTCATCTTTTCTAAGATACTAAAAATAATTTGGATAACTTCTAATAACACAATTAATGGTAATTTTATTTTTGGCCTTTTTTTTTTCAAAATTAAGTTTTTATGTTAGCCAAATTTGAAAACTATAGGATTTTTTTTAGAAACAGGACTATAATTTCAAAACAAATTTGAGAGTAAAATATAAAAATATAGTCATAATTTTTAAAGAACAAGAAGACGTAGTGATTCAATTCTGAAAAATAATTTAACCTTGTTTTTTACAACACATTTTCAGAGATAAGCGCTTTAACCAATTGAGTTTTAACAAAAAAGATACCAATTATCATTGAATTATGTTCATATTAGCGAAAAATTATTTAACTTGGAAGAATATACAACAATATTGTTAATTTTTTTTTTCTTTTACTAATGTTATTACGAAGAAAAATTTACATACAATAATAATACATGGAAGCATTCTTTGAGCCATTTCTCTACCGTCTGATTGTGGCACCTTCGAAAGCTCTGCCATTATTTACACCTCAGCTTCCCTTTTAGGGCGGTTGCGAGTTCGTGGAAGAGCAGGTTTTGGTTCGAAGGATATTTCTGAATTATCATCTTTGTTCTCCTCATCTGCTTCCATAATGGCTTCATTCAGAGTAACCTGGTTCACCAACAAATACAAACTCAAGAGTCGTTTTTCAATTACAGGAATCAATTTGCCTCAAAAACAGACCACCATACATAAAATGAACCAAGTTTTCATCCCTTTCATCACAAGCAAGAATGTCAGTGAAGTGTCATGATCAAACTCATCCAAGAGCTTCTGCATATGGTTTTTGCCATCTTCCTATTTTAATGAATTGAAAATTTTATTCTTTAGTCTCAAAGGGTGACCATGGTGGTAACAACTTGAATATTTGGAGTTACCTTCCAAAGTTCTAGGTTCAAGTCTCAGGTAGGAAACACAGTAATTTAAAATTCTTGTGTCTCGGAGCTGGGGTTTCGGGTAGGCGAAGCCTCTCGCTGATGGGCCATGAGAGCATATAATGCAAGGAATGAGGCCCTCAATAACCCGATTATCCAAGTGACCAATCATCTAATCAAATGGCCATGAACCTACAAAAGCTTTTGAGCACCAATACACATAGAGGGCAACTTCTGGGGGGATTATTGTACCATTGACACTAAAACTTACGACTCTACAGCAATGTATTAATGGGATGAGAAGTATTTCTTTTCTTTCTTCCAATAAGTACGAATATGAAAAGATAGGAAGAAGAAATGAGTAAGTGTTTAACAAATTGGTTTTGTTAAGAACAATGGTACCCAAGTATCTCTATGATGGCATGATATTATCCATTTTGGGCATAGCTTTGGTTTTGGTTTCACCTAAAACACCTATTCCAATGAAGATGTTGTCCCTTGTATATATACCCACGATCTTTTGCTTTCCTAGCCAACGACTTTGTTTGCATTCCTTATAAACCTAACCGCTCTTATCTTATTTTTAAGTGCAAGAGTTTAGTTTTCTTCTACCTGTTTTTTTTTTTTTTTTCCTTTTCATCCCACTAACTTAAGAGAGTACAACATTTACTTGACGAAGTTTCATCTTACCATTTCCCCTTTCTCTTCGTATAAGAATAAGTTAGAGCAGTTTTAGTTTTAACATTAACACTAGTTAGGAGACTAATTCTAAACATGAAGGCTAATTCAACCTTAAACACGGTAAAACATTTAATCAAACAGGTTATCTGCACCACCCACAAAGCCTCAATACGACATCAACCCTTATTTCACAGTAAACCAGTCTTATCTAAACCAAAATTGAACTACAAAAGTAAGGAAAAAGAAACAGCAACTAACAACCAGAATCACCAACAAAATTCAGTTCAGTCCCACGAACAAAAACGGATCAAAATTAGAAATAAGAGTACCTCCTCGAGAAATTTCTTGTCGAGGTTATCGCCGATTTTAAGAGCGGTGAGAACAGTGATGAGAATGAGAGAGAAGGGGATGGAGAAGGCGAAGATGTAGCTGCTGGTGCTGGCGCCGGCACGAGTGGTCAGCAGTCGCAGGCGCAGGGGTCTGGGGTCGCAGGAGAATCTGAGCGCCGGCGAGGGAGTGGAGGGTCTGAAGAACAACCGCGGAGGAGCGACGGGGAGAGGGGGAATGGGAAAGGTTCGGATTTGGAATGAGATAAGGAGCCTGGCGCTCGCCATAGCGCTTGAGAAGGGAATGGACATGGTGGAAGGCTGAAGTTGTATCGTCCATCGCGTAGTATTGGATCGGCATAGCCCTATGAGACCCTCTTTACCCACATCCAATTGAATCTAAGCGGCCCAACCCAAGGATAAGATTAAAGTCAGTCGAAAATATATGCTTTAATCAATTAAATTATAATCACGTTGACAAACCTTAGAAAAGTCGATAACTATGTTCTTGTCAAACAATAATTAGATACTTAGCAATTAGTGGTGCTGACCACAGAGAAAAATTTTACAGTTTTTTTTTAAATAGAAAAAATATATCTCTTTATTCATTTCTTTCAACTAATTATCAAAAAATTTAACGGTGGTTAGTAAATAATAAGCACTGATCCACAGTCACCTAAGTATATGCATATATATAATTGCCTTACATTGTTTTCACTCAACTTTATCACAAAACTAAATTAGGATCTAGGGGAAATTTGGAAAAAATTTGATACTATGAGAGTACTATATTCCTTTGCTTTCACTACTTGATATGTTAGCACTGTATTAAAAATGATGTGAGGTCCATTTCTTTTATTTATTGTGTAAGAAGGGAGTATGGTACTCCCATAGAAAATATCTCAGAGACAATGAAGTATCAGATAGGTAAATAAAAGATGAGATTTTGAATTAGAGACAAATTTACTTCACCATACTTTCCATTCATACGATATTTCAAAATTTACTGGTTTACACATCTTTAGTGCCATGGATTGTTTTTTTTTTTTTTCCTAGAATACTGATGTAACCAATTCTTTGAACTAGAATATTAACTAGAATTTTTAAATGGAAATTCAATCAAAGATATGATCAGTTTGACGAATATATGTTAAAAAAAATGTATAATATTCCAACAAGAAGAGGAATTTTTACCATTTCAAACTATGAGGGTGTGTTGTGCAATTATCCACAAAAGGAATAGTTCAACTTTCTTTGTTACCAAAAAGTTGATGGAACCATTCAAAGTTGGCTACAACTTTTTCTTCAAACTTGACTTCAAGTCTTTGCTAGTGGATGGTTGAGTTTGGCAACTTTTTGCTCACATGCCCTCAAAAGTTAGACTTATTATATATACCAAAGTGTTAAGAAAGAGACTAAATTAAAACATTGTTTGGTTTAGGACCACTTTGCTTTCCAAAAAATGGTCCAAATCCTTGGCTTAAATATGAAGAATGAATGAATGAAGGCTTCCATTGGGGAGAGTTTCAAATTTGAATTGTTTCAGGCCGCTCCTCCACTATGGATAATGACCATCGTCGGTTGACCGCCTGCGGCTGCGGATTCCACAAGCCTAATTTTAATTGCTTTCCACGCCTTCTCTTTAAATTTATTTATCAAAGGGTGCCATCGTACTAATGCACCATCTCTACAGTTAAGCGTGTTTGGATTAAAGTAATACTAAGTTGGATGATCACTTAGAAAGTCGTCTTGCACTTCTTTTAAGAGTCAACATGAGCATAGTTTATTGGTAATTGACACGCACTCATTACCTTAAGGTCGAATGTTTGATCCCCATATCTCTTAATTGTTGTACTAAAAAAATATTAAAAAACGTTAAAAGACACAAAATTTGTCCAGACAAATTTAGTCTCTCAACTTTAGTTTGTAAAGATTTAGTCCCTATTATGAAAAATCTCATTAAGCATAGATTTTTATCGTATAATGATTCAATTTGTAATTCATATAGTCATCAATTTATCAATCTACATGTATAAGAAACCTTATTAAATCTAAACAAAATTTTCACCAGACTAAATTGTTGTGAATAGTATAGTGACTAAATTGTTATAAATTAAAGTTTAGGGACTAAATCGTTACTTCAATGAATTTAGAGATACCAAATGTGTTTTTTTTTTTTAACATTTCAATGATTTAACTTGGTACTCCTTATAATATTCTATTTTAATCTTCAAACATTATATTCATGGTCAAAATCTTCTAATATGTTAGACATGGAACAATGTACAAGTAAAGATGCAAATCTTTGACCAGGTTATTGATGCCTTGATTACCAAACTATGATCGAATTGACAATAAAAGTACTATGTTAGTGTGTCTTGATTTTTTTCCTTCTATAGCTCAATTACATGCGGTGGTAGAAAGAAATTTGAACTTCTGACCTTTTGACCGTAGATATATATCATAACCAGTTAGCTATATTAAGGTTGACATATACATTTTATCTCGTTGATCTTTCTCTTACTACATAAATTCTCTCGCTCAAATTTTAAAATTCTTTTTTATTATTCCAAAAGTCATATCAAATCTACATTTTCCAAAGTATTCAGGTCAATTTGAATATAACTCAATTAGTTAAGGCACTATCTTCGATGAAAATAACGTGAGTTCGAATCTCCGTCCTGACATATTGTATTAAAAAAATCAAAACATTCCTAGAATTTGTTCATTAGTCAAATCCAATGACAAGTCTAATTGTTGTAACATCAAGTTCTCATATCTCCTCGCTCCTACTAGGCTACTACTACCTTTTTATATTAAAAAAAAAGTACTAACCAAATACCATAAAATATTTGTGAGACACACAATGTCACATGTAAGGAAAGATTCTTCAAGGCATTGATTGCTCTAATAACATGCAATCTTGTATTCTCTTTATCACCCTACCAAAAGAAATATTCTCCCATCTACATTTTTGGTAAGACACAAAAAAAAAGGTTAAAATACGACCTTTTGGTCGGAAATATGTACATTGACTCATTGAGCTATGCTAAGGTTGACATCAAATTATCAATTTGATTTTTATGATTTGAGTTCAATTTTAATTTAATTTCTATAGCTTTAAAAGTGTCAAATGGACCCTATAACTAGGGTTTGGTTTCAATTTTGTCCCTATAATTTTATAAATTTTAATTTGATTCATACAATATAGTTAACCTCACAAACCATTATCATATAAAATATGTGGCATGATATATGTCTATGTATGAGCCAACATTTTCTATTTAGGCGAGAAAAAAAAAAGAAAAGAAAATATGTAGGTTTTTTTTTGGCGAGAGAGGCGATTTTCAAAGTTCAATCAAACCACAGTGACCAAATTAAAAATTAGTAAAATCATAAAAGCCAAATTGAAGTTAACTCCAAAACACACAACAAAATCCCTACCAACAAGGTGTCATATTTTTATTTATGGTCGGAACGAAGATGAGTGCTGACATGACATATACGGTTTAGCACCTAAAATGTTGTTCATGGTAAAAAGTGGGATGCTAGAAGGATTTGTTGGCAAAAAAGCTTAAACTTTTTAGTTATTGATTTGAGTTGGTAGGGATTTGAGGCATTGTTTGATGAATTTCATTCTTGCTTCATATTTGGTGGGGTAACCATGTCCCCTATTGAAGCAAGCTTGACATGTTCCTTCTTCTTTATCTAATCATATAGATTTTCCATTAAATGTTTTTTTTTTCAAAAAATTCAGTCAAAACAAAAGAAAAAATATGCAATATAATAGTTAGATCAACACCAAGAACAAACTGTTTCATTCATTGAATCCCCCTCTCAACTCTATTCTCTATAATTACAACTTGTAACAAATGTAAAGAATACAACAGAAGAAAGAAAAAGGTACACACAATTTACCACAAACTTCTATCAAGCACACCCAAATGAGTTCTATGAGAAGTAAAAAAGTAAAGTAAGAAAGAAAAAAAACTCTTTTTATTTTTTTTAGTTTCTGCCAAAAATAAATTTTGAATTTGAATAAGTAGTGAAATTAATACTTTATTCGTTTGAAAATGTTAAAATAAAATCAATAAATCATCTCAAATGCAACTAACAAAATATTTTAAATTCTAAAAAAAAAAGGAGTATTAATTTCATTTTCACTACTCTATTCGCGTTCGAAACTCAATTCAGACTTAAAACTAAAACTTTAAGGTTAAAATTTTTATCCAACTAAATATACAATTCAAAAAAAATGATTTTTTTTCAAAAAAGAAAAAACAATTTGACCCACAATAAAAAAAAAAAAGAAAAAGAGACCAATTATGCTTTTGCCTATTCTCTCCCATTCTTCACATCTATGAAAAGAAAAAAAGTTTCAGAAGCAATGCAGGCTTGAACAAAAACAACCAACCAGAGCTTCATACAAAGGGTTGCAAAACGAAACTGAGCCGAACCGAACCGATTGATTTCACGGAGTTGACTCAACAGGAGATGATAGCTTTCTCAGAATCCTCTGCAACAGAAGCAGCAGCTCCTCCCATGGCAGAAGAAGAAGAAGAAGAACCTTTAGGAACCCACCAAACTCTCAAACTTCTATCAAGGCTTCCACTGTACAACAAGAAGCCTCCTCCCACACCATTAGAAGCTGCCTGTAAGCATCTGATTGGTCCTTCATGCCCATTTATCACCCACAGGTTACACAGCCTCCCAAAGGCCTCTCTTCTCCATATCCCAATGCTCTTATCAGCTGACCCACTACACAGAAACTCCCCCATCAAACATATACACAAAACTGCCATTTTATGAGCCCTCTTCTCACAAATCACCTTCCATCTCACTGATTCCCCAATTTTTTCCCACCCCATTATGAACCCATCTGAATTTCCCCCATATACCCACTTCCCATCTTCAGAAACCACCACTGAATTTACAGATACATCCTTGTGCCCCTCCAAAATCCCCAACAAAGAATGTGAATACCCTCTTCCTTCTTCTTCTTCTTTTTTTTCTTCTTTTCTTCTTCCCCATGCTTTGATTTTCCCATCTGCAGAAGCAGAGTACACAACCCCTTTACAGGCTACAACCCCATTAATGGCATCATCATGGGCTTTGATGGATTCTAAGCATTTCAGATCGGAAACCCTCCAAACTTTTAGGGTTTTGTCCCAAGAGCCGGAGTAAATGAGCCCATTATGGACTGCCAAGCAAGAAATGGTGTCGGCGTGTTCAATCCAGAGGATTTTGTGGTGCCTCCTCGTTTGGACGTAATTGCTCTGTTTCATGAATTTGCCCAAATAGTCCTTGGTCGTCGGAAGCGAGTTTGTGAGGCGGAAAATGTTCTCCGACCGCCGTGAAACCTTCCACACTCTAATTTTGCCGTCCTGGTGGGCCGTGAAAACTCGGCTCCCGACGGCGACCACCGCCTTCACCGAGCCCTCACCGTGCCCGAATCGGGTGAAAACCCTCAAATCCGGCTGCTGCCACACGATTATGTCCTTCCCCTGCGACGCGCTGAGGATGAACTCGCCACACAGGGCCAAGCAAGAAACAGACCCAATGTGGCCGGAGAGAACCGCCAGCGGCCGGTACGAGTGAAACCCAGATGGGGATTTGCAGAGATAATCGTACGATTTTAACCTGAGGTCCTCGAAATCGAATCTACAAGAGATCGCTGGACTCTGCGCCTCGGCGTCGCTGCTGCTGCTGCTGCTGTCGGAGCTTGAAGAGTGCAGCAATGGCGTCGCCGCTTCAGATACAACGCGATCCATTCTAGAGAGAGGTAGGGGAGCGGAGAAGTGAAGAAAAAAGGGGAATCTGGTGATGGAAAACGAAGAATGGGAGTTTTTTTTTTTTAATTGGGGGAAAAAAGAATGAGAAGTCGGTGTAACGGATACTTTGGGTTTGGCTATGAATATTGGGTTGTTCATAGAAAGAGAATGATCGGTGGGGTCCTTTTTGAACTTTTTCTTTCTTCTTTTCTATGGACGTTATGGTTATTAAAATGTTTAATTTATTTGATGGCGTTGGAATTGGGGAATGAAGTTTATTTATTTATTTAATTATTATTATTATTATTTTAGTGTTTTGATCACCAATTGGACCTTGGCACCAAGGTTCTCATATTTGTCTTCACAAGTAATTCTATGTTCTAAATTTGATATGTGTGAAAAGATCACTCATCCTAAAGAGGTTCAAGTTCAAGCATAAGAAAAAACAAAAAACTCAAAATGAGGATGAAAGTTCAAAATCCCCACCTAATTTGACACTTCGTCTCGTCATGATTTGGACATATGATTGATACAAATTTGAAAATTGAAGAACTAATTAGACGTTTTTTAAAGTTTAAAGACATGTTAGATAAATCATAAAAGTTTAGGTACTAAACAAATATAGTGTTTATACAAGATTTAGTTTAAGAGAGGTAATTTAGGTAGTGGGATATTGTGGAAACTTAATTTTAATGCTGATATTGATATGATGTACTTGGTAATTGTTACCATTGGTTTTATTTGGAGCATCTATGTACAAATATATGAGTTGAAATATCATGTGCAATGTTATGGTATAAAATTGGACAATGATATGTTTGTGTTTTTCTTGTACGGGAAGATAGTACATCACTAGAATTACTCTTTACAATTTCATCTCAATCTTAAGTGAGCAGGGAACTTGAGAATTTGAAAGTTTTAGATAAAAATCTATTTGATGATTAGGCTCCCTTGTCTACCAACAATTCCCACTTAGAGACTAATGATCTCTCTCGTTGTAATTTGTAGCAATTAATCTAATTGCGATAATTAACCTCTCCAAGTTTTCTCCGACAAATTTAACTAATTTGAAAATCCATGTTAAACTTTGTAACAATCACAAGTCATCGGCAAGGATGGTCTTGGGCAAAAGATGGTGAGGAGAAAATAAGTTCGAACACAGGATTTCCTACTCTAATGCTATGTTAAACATGATTAATTATCAATAAATCAAAAAGTTTAAGGTGATAAGTTAAAATAAATTTAATCATTTATAAGATATCTAACCTTTTAATGTTGTATCGAGACTATGGACGGTTCGCAATGGTTCTTCAAGGGAATGACAAAAAAAAGCTTGAATGGGAATTTTAGACCTACCAAGTATATAGATCATATTTCCATACTTATTTAATGTTTTTGTTTTCATGCTAATAAATTCAACTTTTAAATAGTATTTGAATTTGAATGTTACATCGTGTTCCTTTAAAAAAAAATAATTAATAATCAGCTATTTTTTTTTTAATACAACATGTTGGGGAGAGGATTCAAACTCACAACCACTTGGTTGGAGGTATATGCCAATTACCGCTGAGCTATGCTCGCTTTGGCTAATAATCAGCTAATTAATGAAAGATTTAATTTCAAACCTATGAATTTCCTCTTAGATTAAGAATATTTACCTTGTTTTAAGCTGATGGATATTTGCCCAAAACACCTGTCTTAGAATTGCATGAGAAAATGATTTTGTATTAGGTGCAATTTCATGTAAATAATATACTAGAATATTCCTAAAATGTCATATTTGCAATATCAGATACTTTTTGGCCATCTATCAAAATTTATATTTTAATTTGGTCATCGATGTTCATATATACCTCAATTTTAAATTTATATGAATAGTAAATTATAAAAAATTCCTCTAAACTTTGCCACTTGTTTTAAAAATACACCTATCATTTCAAATCATGTTGATATTATCCCTAATTTTTTCATAAACGTTTCAAAATACTCTGAGTAAATATCGATTACTATTTTGAACGGAAAACGTGGTAAAATCTAGAACGACGTGACAATTAACAATATTTCATTCTCAATTTTGAAGTATTCTTCTATTTTCTAAAAAAAAAAAAAGTTTTATTCCTCTATTGTCAAAAGAGTTTGTTTATCCAATGTTGCCCTAATCCTCAATTTAAAAACGATAAAAATTGTCACATCGTTTTAATGGTGTGCCAAAATCACTTTTACCATTTTCAAAATCACTCCACCCATTGATCATGTTCGGTAAATTAGAAAACTGATTTTAGTAAAACTTAAAATCACTTTAGAAGGAGATTTTAGAAAATCAATTATGCTTAATTTTTCTTTTCAAAATTACTTATTCTACTTTTACTTCCAAACACATCTTAAATACGTTAACCTTCCATTCCGAATATTAACTAATGTTTGTTCAAAGAGTATTTTTGAAACATTGTGAAAGTTCAAGAGTATATTAAAATAGTCTTGGTAATAGGACAAATATTATTTTTTTCAAAAGATATGTGAAAGTTCATGAGTATTTACCCCAAATTGCAGGGTGGGTAGGCGATAGGAGTGTTCACGGGTTGAGTTGGATCGGGTTAGGAGGGATTTTGGGATTGATCCGAATTTTCGGATTCACCATATATAGGAACCGTCATGTTTGAATTGGATGGTCAATGCAACCCAACCCAATATTTTTTGGGTTGGGATGTCGGTTTGTTTTTTTTTTAATTTTTAATTTTTAATTATCACAGCGGTGATGAGGAATTAGAATTAAAAATTAACGGATGATTGACATTGAGATACAAAATGAAAGAAGATAATATGAAAATCTTAGATGAAAGACTATCATTAACACGGTTGACATTGAAGATAAAGATATTATCATATATATAATTAAGAAAAATACACATATATGCATAAATTCAGGTTTAGGTTGGGTTGACCTCGAGACCTAACCCAGAAAATCACAATCCAATCTAATCCGAGGTTTCATCTAACCAAACACAACCCAACTCTTACTGTTTGGATAAGTTTTTTTGAACTAGGGGTGGCGTTCCTCTCATTAATGGAAGGGCTTTAATGAGGACAGGATAGGGAATGAAGAAAATTTGTGGAAATAATGACTAAATATCCAAAAATGAGCGTGACCAGTGGCCACACGTAGCGTACCACTGGTAAATTTCATTTTCTTCATCAGAGAATACTCTTCGATCCAAATGGCGGCGCTATCTACGGTGGTCGGAGCGCAGCCGGCGATCAAAATCGTCGCTCTCTGCGGTTCTCTCCGCCAAAATTCTTACAACAGAGGCCTCATTCGTGCTGGTAACTATCCAATCTCTCTCCTCATTTTTCCTTTTTCCTCTGTTTCTCGCTTCTTCGCCCGCTAGGGCTCTGATTCCGCCGTCGCGCGGTGGTTTTAGCGGCGGAGATTGCGGAGGAGTCGATCAAGGGCTTGGAAATCGAGTATGTAGACATCTCGCCCTTGCCGATGCTCAACACCGATTTGGAGATCGACGGAACATTCCCGCCGGCCGTCGAGGCTTTTCGCCGGAAGATTCTGGAAGCTGATAGCATCCTCTTTGCTTCGCCGGAATATAATTACTCCGTCACCGGTATATTCCTCTTCACCTTTACTATTTACAATTTACATCCATCCTGATGAAAAATTATTAATGGTACAAAATACAAATTTCGATTAATTGATTTTGCTTTTCAACATTTAAACCGTGAGAATCAAATTTGAACGTTTCTTTTTTTCTTTTTCTGTTTCTTTTCGAATATTGTAAACCTAATCTTGTTTTAATAAAAAGCTACATTTATCAATTTTATTTTAGATATTAGATTCTCTTTTAAAATTTTAAAAGTAATTTTTAATATTTACTCGATCAAGTTTTTTAAAAATTATAAATCATTAAAAGGAAAATAATTAACATTGCAAGAAAATTTAACAACAAAGTGAGAGAAATTGTGTGCATAGAGATAGGACTAGTAAGAAAAAGTGTGTGAATGAGAGAGATTTGTATAACTACTGGGAAAAAAAAATTAGAGGGAGAACTTATGAGAATGAATTCGAATTCCTAATACACGTACTGAAAAAGAAATTGTTTTAAAATGTATCATTGGAATAGTCCACCAACAAGAGGGCATTCAACCTCGAAAAAAAGTAGCAAATGGTCAAAATAATAATGTTAGCTCTTCAATTATCTTTGAAACTCTCTCATGCATGCCAATAAAATTCGTTTAACCAATATTTTGTGTGAAGAAATGATTATTTAAAAAGAGCATGAAATTCGCTCCTTGCTACTTTGATTCAAAAAATTCCCTGACACTCTCGACTTTCTCTAGTTTTCGCAACCGTAATCATTTATTACTCTAATTACTAGTACTTTTTTCATAATTAACTATCGTGGTTTGGTCTATTGATCCAAAGGGGCTAAGGTAAATTTTAAGGAAAAAAAAGTAGGAAATGTGTCCAAATCATGGTGCCCACCTTACCTATATGATTAATATTCTATGAATTTTTGCAGGGTATGTAGAGCGGTGAGATTAGTTCGTAAACTGATCCGAACACTCATGAATATTAAAAAAAAAAAAAACTTTTATCAGAGTTAGGATGAGTTTAAGAATGTTTTAGAGGGACGTGAGTTTATTGAAAGTCATTAGAGTTGAATAATACAAATACAAAAGTACTCATTCCTAGAGAGGCTTTGAATTAGGGGTGGTTCTTTTAGTATAATTTTAATTTGGGTTGTTGTTGATCTTGTTGGTGATGGTTTTATCAGCGCCATTAAAGAATGCTCTCGACTGGGGATCAAGGCCACCAAACGTGTGGGGCGACAAAGCAGCAGCAGTGGTGAGTGCAAGTGGTGGCTCCAGTGGAGTACGATCACAGTACCATCTTCGCCAAATCGGAGTTTTTCTCGACCTTCATTTCATAAACAAGCCCGAGTTTTTCTTGAATGCATTCCAGCCCCCGCCCAAGTTTGACGCCAACGGCGACTTGATCGATGCCCAGATCAGGGACAAGTTGAAGGCTCTTCTCTTGTCCTTGCAAGCATTTGCCTCGAGACTCCGACCAACCCGTATAAATTGAACCATATGCCTCAATAAGTATATATGTTATTGTGTCATGTGTGTGTAATATAGAGCATTCTTGCATATGGGGATATATGACTTTTTAGCTAAGTTTCTTTTGCTCTTCTAGATCCTCAAGAAGGAAATCTTGGAGGGATATGAAACTCCATAAGCTCTACAATTGGACTAAAAGAATTCAGAGAATACTAAAGCCCAAGTTTGGCCCAGAAGGGCAATAGATTCTCCATGATGTTGTGACATTAAGCTCTCAATCTCTTTCATTTCCACTTTGAACTTGTACTTTTAGATTATTCTTGAAACTTTTCTGGATTTTTCTTTGATTAGATATAGAAGGTTGAATGAACAACCATGTCAAAAAGAATACATTTGTTTTATATATGTTTTAATACTACTATTAACTTGAGCATAAGCATAATTTTACCAGTTAAGACATATATCATTCGTCAAACGATTGAGTGTTTTTTTCTTTTTTCTTGAATACAATATTTAGGGATGATGATTTTCGAATTCACGAAATTTTAATCGTACCTTAATTAAATTGGTTAATATGTTGTTATTTGTAATTTAAACATGTTTTAATTTAATACCAGAGATCTTTTTATCAACATAATTCACCACTATCAAGTAAACAATATAGCCTTAATCAGTGCTCACTATAAAATTAAAAAAAAAACACACTAAACAATATTTGTTATTGGTGTTGGGTTCAAATTTCACCTATTATTTGAATTGTATTCCTCTAGGAAAATTGATTACTATTTGTATGCTTTAATATGATGGTAATTAATATAGCCTACATCACTATAACAATAGATTTTATTATTAGTCAACTCGAACCTAATAGATAAGATACACCTATTACCATTTTAAAGATCAATAGTTTAATCTCTTACTCTGCAACGGTCAAATTAAAAAATATATATATAATTACAATAACTTTAAAGTGTTTGGGATTGATATACATTTTCTTATGAGAAATGATTTTATTTTTGTTATTACAATTATTATTAGAATGAGGTTTTGACGTTAATAGTCATATTTAAGCATGCTTACAAATATAGCAAAATGTTTATAGTTAATTGTAAATATAGTAGAAAACGAAGGTTTAGCCCAAACGAAAATATTTGAAAGTAAGTTATACTTTTAAAATGGATAGTTTTTCTAAAGAATGAGAAAAATTCTCGCGTTAAGTATATCATGTCAGTGATATACTTCAGATTAGGTATATCAGTGATATACATATATCAGTGATATACATGAAATGAAAGTATATTATTTTACCCTATTCTTTGCTACTCTAATATCTTAAAGCATGTTTATAATTAATTTGCAAATCTAGGTCTTTAAATTTGTAGCTTTTAACTTGACATTCTTGTTCATATCTGTAAACTATTTTGTGAGAATATCAACATACTTGTTGCGTATTATGATGTTGGGAAGAAAATTTTTTCTAATTGCCACTTTAATCCATCAAATCAATTGTCTTCTGTCATTAGCTTCTAAGTGTGGTCTTACACACTTGTCTTTTAATACTAATTCTTTCCATTAATCAAAAGAGATATAGATGCTAATTCACATGCTTACATATATAAAACTTGATAATAATAACAATGTCAAATTGTGTCTACCTAATTGAAATAACTTAATATACTTTTGAATTCTTATACCAAATAATACATAGTTAAAAAAAAAAATGGTAAGTGTTGATGCGTGGATTGCAATCTTCCGGTTCTCCTTTCGTCACACACCAATTCGATGGTGAAGGGAGCGGACACCTGCAAAACAAACCCAATCCAAACTAGTGCGACATTTGTCACACGAGCTCCGATGCTTAAGTCAGTAAGGAGAGTAGAGAAATAGTTATTTTCTAGTATGGAGACTGCCTTACCTTATGGTTAGGCAACACAACTATTTATAATTGTTGGAAGGATCCCATCAGTACCTTCTGATCGAGTCCTAATTTTATATTGTC
This sequence comes from Momordica charantia, assembly GCF_013281855.1. Taxonomy (NCBI): domain Eukaryota; kingdom Viridiplantae; phylum Streptophyta; class Magnoliopsida; order Cucurbitales; family Cucurbitaceae; genus Momordica; species Momordica charantia. The sequence goes on along the minus strand of NW_028275162.1, from coordinate 21,784,625 downwards.
GAGGCCCAACGATTGTTAATCGATAGGAAAGGGTCGATATTGGGCTCAGCCCCGAACAAGGGGTGTTTAACCTCTAGCAATTAGATCTGAGCGAAGGAAACCGCATCATACCTTGGCCCAAAGGCCAAGGCGAGAGGCTGGCGCCGTGATGGTCTCGACGTCGGGTTGTCGCTTGGCGTGGGTCGGTCCTTTACGTTATGGGCCGATTCCCCCTCAGTCGATGACCTCGGACTTATTCTCTCTTGTCTCGTTTTGGGTCGTTTTTACTCTCTATAACAGTAAGGATGGGAGGAGCTCCTACTTGCTCTTTTAATAGTGATTATTTTTTAGGAAAAAAATATTAATAAGAACCAAAGCTCCTACTTGCGCTTTGTTTCTATTTCCTCTTTTTTAATAAAGAAAAATATAATTATAAGATTCCAATAAATGGAAACATGAAACTTGATTTGATTGAGTTGTTTTCAAAATTTTTATAAAATTTTGAGAATGTTTCTAAAAAAAAGAGAAACAAAAAACACAAATAGTTGTCAAATGCTTTAAGTTACTTAATAAAACTGAAAACGAGAAACAAAAAGCGAAAATGTTATCAAATGCGACTTAATTATATATTTTAGTCCTCAAGTTCTTGCTTTCACCCTACGTGATTGACGAAAACATAAAAATTAATATCTCAAAATTCATGTATCGTCATTTTTAACATTATGTTATCGCAACGACTTACTTGAAAAAAATTCAATACATAAAAGGACGATTTGAAACCTTTAAACACCTAAAAATACCTAATGACCAAAGCATATATTTAGCTTTTATTACATATAATATATAAACAATCTGATAGAGAGCAAGCTGTACTCTGAAAATATTAAACATAGAATGTGCAATGTTTGTGTATGTTTTTTAACTTTTTATATTGGCTTTTCTATATATGTAATTTTTACCATTTTTGTTATAATATTTTTGTAATTTTCTCAAAACAACTATTGAAAAAAAGAGACTTAATTGAGTGGATCTATATTTTCACACCTCCTCACCATATCTATAATTTATAGGAGACTTTCATTTAAATTGAGTTGAAAAAATTTACTAAGTAATTTCAAAAATTTGTAAATCAATTAAATTATTATTTTAATACATCATAATTTCTCCTCTACGAATTTCAATGTAATAAAATTACTACATAGCTTCATTTAGTGGCGGATCTAAAATACAAATTCGTATAAAAATAAATTTAAATACATTGATATATTTTTTAATATTAGTCTAATTTTTCTATATAAATATAGAAGAAAGAAATTGAAAATTGAAATACTAAGTATATATCTTTTTATAATAATCATAGTTCATTTTTATGGGATCAATTTTTCAGAGAATAGTTTATTAAAATTTTAAAAATGTTTTTCTTCCTTTTTAGTTATATTTGATATCAAGATAAAAAAAATTGAAGAAGTTAAAACAAAAACAATATTTTTAAAAGATAAAAAATAAATAACTTCTTATTTATGGATACTTTATTTATACAATATTTTAAAGAAAATATGATTGACAATCTGAAATTATAAAATATAAAAGATTAAATTATTTACTTACATAAAAAGTTTATATATGTATTATTTATTTATTTTTAGTAAGTTTGGACTATATTGGCAAGATCCAACGATAAACAGCAGCGCAAAAGCTGAGTAGTCAGCGGCTGCTATATATTTTTATTTTTATAAATTTTTATAATTGTATGTAGTAAATTTTAACCAAAAAAAAAAAAAAACCCTATATGGAAACTCACACCACAACTAGGCCAGAAGCTTTGGTGTGTGCTCCACCGAACCAAAGTGAAATTTTATTAATATGTATAAATTAGTTGGATATTAAGAAAAAGGTCCTAATAATACACGTCATCCATATTTACTAATCTTAATTATATGAATTAGATTTTAATTTGATTTATTTTATTAATTTTTTTTAATTGGCAAAAGAATGGAATCCTTATATGCACTTAACAAAATCCAATCACATGACATAAAGATATTACCAAAAGAAGAAAATAAAGATTAAAAAAGGTTTACCAAATCCATCAAAATGCAATGAGGTCATGGCTTGTTGGTATATTTTATTAATTGTGTGTTTGAAAAAAGTTAAAAATTTTGTTTAAAAAAAGTTAAAAATTAAAAAAAAAATTCATATTTTCTTTTTGTCTTCATTGTGGATTTAGCTAAGCTTGTGATACATAAAAACTTCCACTTGCCCAAATCTGATTTTGAACACAGCTAGTAATGACTCATTAGTTTTAACTTTTTAATCAAAAGATCTTAACATCAACAAAACCTCCAAGTTTTAATTTTATAGAAATGATAATTGGTATCCTTTAAAAGATTCATAAAAATTCTAAAATATATTGGATAAATAAATAAGTATTTTAAATAAGTCTAATTAAATCATTATTATCTAAATATAAGATGTACTCCTTAAATTTGATGGTTTGTGAATTTAGTTTATTGTTCTTAAAACTTCCAATTTTAGTTTTTAACGAGTTAATATCTTCGACATTGTTATTTAAATGTTGATTATAGTAGGCAGATTGATCCAATGATTCGAGTTGATTTGACATGATGTGTCATAATAAAGTAGGTTAACTGGATAAAATAACATGGTCAAATAAATGATATTTTGATTCGTCGGTCAATTGAACTTTTTTGGTCCTACCTTATTGGTCACTCCTTCTTATATCACATCATGCTAAATCATCGCTCATTTAGTTCAATTATATTGTACAATTTACGTCTTAACACTTAAATAACCACATTAATGATAGAGACTTATCAAAATTAAAATCAAACGTTTAAAAACGTAATAAGAACTTTTCAAAGTTTAGTAACTAATTAGAGGTTCAACCTATCAAAGTTTAGGTACTTAATTTATAATTATAACGTAATATTTATGTTCATATTAGTGGTATTTTTGTGACATATTAAATTAATATCGAATTCTTGTATTTATAAAATATCAATGGAAATGTTGATAGATATTTGACTCTTAACTCTTTGTTTGTTTCCTCTTGACGTTAAGCATAAACCATGGGAAAGTGCATGCAAAACCATGTGCTTGGAGGGTTTATGCATGAATTTAATTCGTCTCTTGGCTAAAGTTTTTAAGGGTTCGGTTTAAGATATAAATTTAATTAGTTAATACATTCATATGAATTCAATAATGTATGATTTCAAATGTATTAACTCCAAATGATCGTCGATTGATGGTGACAGATTGAAAATATTGAAAATGTATTAACTCCAATATAGTTGGTATATAACAAAAACTACAATATATTTTTCCACACACTTTCAAATATCATTTCAAACTCCCCCATATATCTGAGCAATTCCAATAATACTACAACAATAATTCTATCTTTTTTCACGATGCACGTACGGATCTTTCAAATGTCATTTCAAACTCACCCACTTGGACAACTAGAATAATATTTCAAATACAATTCTATCGTTTTTGAGCATGCAATTACAATTTGTCACCATCAATCGATGTCATCGTAGTTAAACGTCTCCAAAAACACTTGTACTTGTGTTCCTCACCCAATCCAAAACTCATACATTGGTTGTGAAAATTAAACCCTAGCTAGATTGAACAATATATGTTACAAATTCTTTTGAGTTTGGCTACCAAATTAGAGACAGAAGGGGGTGGGAACAGACACCCAAAGAGGAGACAAACACATCACAAAAGAGAAGATAATGAGTTCAAAATAGTCGGTTTTAATTTGTCCCCTCTAAGGCCATTTATATTGGAACACAACACACCTGCCATTGCCATCCATAAAGTTGGCTTCCAAAACCCCAAAACGTGAAATAAGGTCCCAGCAAAGCCCCAAGTGTTTGTTGATAAGAGGCACACAAAAAGATAGTCTCCGCCGCGATATTAAATTTCTGTTGACATGTGTCGATGTTTTCATTGACATTTTTATATGTCTATAAGTTTGAGCTATTGATAGTTGGGTGGTGTTAAGGATGGAATTCCATAAATATTGATATGTTATTAGAGTCCAAAAAGTTCTGAACATTCAATCAAAAAATGAGATCCGACCAAGATCAATAAGCCAAAAAAGCAACGATCTTGAGAAGGTATTTTAAGGATCTCACGTTGATAAGAGATCTAACAAAGATTGATAATATAAGTGAGCTAATCCTCACATTACCAATCAATTTTGAGATGGAATTTTATGAATATTAACGAGTAGACGAGGTATCAATTATCTATCTTCAACTATAAGAATCGGCCTAGTCGGGAGAAAAAAGAAAAAAAAAGAGACACATTTGACACAAGGGATAATTTGAATTTTCATTTTATTACAGGAGTGTCATGAAATATATATATATAACACATAAGAATATGATGTTAATAATAAATATTTTAAACTTATTTTTAAGGTGTGTGGTGGTGTTTTTATTTATTAATTATACTTTTTTAATAATTTTCGTGAAAATATTCTTCAACGTTTTCTATGGACACTTTCATAAAATTAAGACATCAACAATATCAATACCTAAAACCTTAGTTTAAAAAAAAAACACTTGCTTCATACTTATTTTATTTTGGACTTTAAACTATCAAATGTTTTAGTTTTAATTTATTGACTTGTAGGGTAGGTGATTGAATTTCAACCACCAAAGTTCCCAAGTCCCTTCCCCGACCATTTTCTGATATGAGGAATACAATTAAATTCCCACATATTGATTAGATAAGAAGAGATCCTGGGATATATGAGTGAGGGGACAACATCTCATCGTATGAAGCCTTTTGGGTAAAATTAAAAGTAAAACTACACAGACTACGTAAAGTGGACAATAATAGAAATGTAAAAGATCTCTTGTCCATCACTAAATATTATGTGATATAAGTTTAGTTAATAGTGACTCAAAAAATCAACCTTCTTTTAGTACAACTTGTAAGGATAGAGATTCAAATTCACCATTTTTTTTTTATCAAAAATAGATATCTTAACTAGTTAAGTTATACCCAGTTTGACAAATATGAACCTATTTTATGTAATATACAAATCAATTTATACTTATATATATTAATTACCCTTAAATTAAAGTCGCCACATTAAAAGGAGAAATTTTATAGTACTACGAGAGTATTATACTCTCTCTCACTTACACAATAAATAGAAAAAATCGACTCCCCTTCATTTTTAATAAACTGTTGATGTGACAAATAATAAATGAATGAGAGTGATATTCTCGTGGTACCAGAAATTTTTCCCGTAAAAAGTGAGAGTTGGAGGAAGTTTTGTTTTTGGGTGTGGCATGTGAGTTGAAAATGTCGTGTAAGGCTACTCCTAGCTATTATGGAAAATTTCCCATCATAGTATTTAATAAATGCCACATATAAGCCATCCACGTAATGCCAAATCTCTCATGGAAAAGGACAATAAAAAATAAAAATAAAAAATTTTGTAAGCTTGGAAAAAACTAAAACTCAGGAAAGTTATATATCTTGATGGAAACTTAGGAAACTTGGGAAATTTATTTATCTTTAGTGTATTAGAACTACAATAGATCTACGGTCCGTCGCTTTTGACCCCATTTAACTAAAGTTTAATAATGGGTATCATCCAATAGTCTATATTTAACAAAGATCTACGAGTCCACTAAAATTATAGACTATTTTTAGAAGCCATCGATCTCAAAATGTCAATTTGAACATAATCCAAATCGCTATGCATCAAAGTCTCAATCTAACTCGGGTGGGTTTGATTCCTCCTCACACATTTTTAATTTTCAATATTCTAATGACAAAATTCAATCTTGTATATGAAGATGACATGGAGAAAATTATGAAAATAGACGATTTTCGCCAAAACGAGCATAGCGTTCACCGATAATTGACATATATCTCAAACTAAAAGGTTGTAAGTTCGATCACCTACCCCGGATATTATACTTAAAAAAAATCAATTTTGGAAAAATAAATTTTGTATCCTTAAATGCAAGAAAAGAAAGTCCCCATATCCCATGTGAGAGGCACGCAGAAATTGTCCAGCTCCATAACCACCATCTCTTGTTCGACAACTCACTACACTAACACACCTTCATCATATTCTTATAACAATATACCAAAACTAATTAATACCAACACATTTATTTATAATAAACAACAACTTATAAAATCAAATATAACTCATTGTCGACATGGGCATCATTCGACGGTAAATGATATCTATTCATTTCTTTAAGGTCGGAGATTCAAATCTTTATACTCTAAATTAATCGGTTATACTAAAAAAAAAAATGGTAAGAGAGGGAAAGTCTTGAAACTAACTAGTTTTTGCAATGATTGATAGGTCATTGTCCTTTTAACCTTCCTTAATTAAGATTAATTTATACCACATACTTATTACATTATATAAGAATGTCCGGTGATTTATTTTTTATTTAATCTTTAGAGATATAAGTATTTGATTACCTATACCATAAATTGACAAACTTAATAATATGGATTTAGGTTAAAAAACTCATTTGGTCTCGTAGTTTTATTAGAGTAACGATTTAGTCTCTGAACTTTTAATTGTAACGATTTAGTCCCTGTACTTTCATATTGCTAATAATTTAGTCATTGAATTTTAGTATGTAACAATTTAGTCCCTATAGTTTAAAGTTTGTAACAATTTAGTCCTTACCACGAAAATCATCATCAAAATTAAGCGTCAATTTTTATCATATAACGATTTAATTTTTGTAATTTATAAACTAATTCGATCCTTCGTCGGTTTATCGATTTACATATATAAAAAATTTAACCAGAAAAATTAACAATGGAGACTAAATCATTACAAACTTTAAACTTTCTAGGATTAAATTATTACCAATTTGAAATCGTTACTTTGAAAATTCAGGGACTAAATCGTTACTTCAATTAAAGTACACGAATCAAAAGTCTTATTAATCTATGGATCTATTAACTATAAATAAAACGGAAGGTTTGGAATTTATTGTAACTTTTAAAAAAGATGCTACAATAGTTTGAAAACACAGTTCAACGAGTCGAGATAGGTTTTTGATCGGTTCCAGAATCTCCAATCCACGTGCTGTTTGAGGAAAGGAAAAAAAAAATACAATACAATAGTTAACATCATTTTGAAAGAAGAAAAAAAAAGGACTAAAAATGGCAAACAATGGCATCATCAACATTCTTCTTCTTTCTCCCCCTAATCTTCTGGTCTGTTAGCAGTTTTAGGAGCAAAGTACGGAAACAGAGTAAAAAGTGTGGAACCTCTACGTTCAAACCCAACCAATAGAGAGAGAAAGAAAGAGAGAGGGGGAAAAAAAGAATTGGAAGCAACTGCAACTTTGCATTTCCATGCCAATCCTTCCATTTTCAAAATCTGAGGTATCCAAAACAAAGGAATGAAAATCCATATGGTTCTTGTTGAAGCTTCTTCTGTGAGTGTCTTTTCGTTTCTTCACTTTCTGGGTCGGTTTCAGAATATCTACTTTTGGGGACATTGAAGAAGAAACAGAGAGAGGGAAAAAACAGGGGAGGCCTCTGAGATTGTGTTCGATTTTTGGGTGTTTTTATTTCTTCTTGTTTAAATATCATCTGTGAGTGAATATGCAGGAAGAATGTGGGGGAGGGAATGAAATAGAGGAAGAGCGAGAAGAATGAGCAAAGAACTGGGTTGCATTGTAAGGGCCTGGGAATTTACCTTTCGAAAATCACACACCCGCGTAAAGAAGAAAACAAAAAGCATTTTCACAACAATGTCTGTGGCGCCAACGGACGATGAACCTGAACCCGCCCAAATGTCCCACGTCGAGATGATCCTGCCCAACGGTGACTTCTACGCCGGCCGGTGGGTCCGGGACCTCCCCGACGGCCATGGAAAGTACTTGTGGACAGATGGGTGTATGTACGTCGGCGAATGGAGTGATGGGAAGCCGATGGGCACTGGAAAGTTCAGCTGGCCGTCCGGAGCAACCTACGAAGGCGATTTCAAGAGCGGCTTCATGGATGGGAAGGGAACGTTTACGGGTAGTTCGGGCGATACGTATAGAGGCAATTGGGTTATGAATTTGAAGCATGGCCAAGGGATTAAGAGCTTTGCCAATGGCGATTACTACGAGGGAGAATGGCGCCGCGGTTCGCAGAACGGGCATGGCCGGTATCAATGGCGGAATGGGAATCATTACATTGGGAAATGGAGGAATGGGAAGATCAATGGCAATGGGACGATGATTTGGAGGAATGGGAAGCGTTATGATGGGTATTGGGAGGATGGGTTTCCAAAAGGAAATGGGACATTCAGATGGTCAGATGGGAGTTTTTATGTTGGGATTTGGAGTAAGAATCCAAAAGAGCACTCTGGAACATATTATCCATCTGGGTCTACAGATAACAATTTGGATTGGGATCCTCAGGAGGTGTTTGATGTAGACTTGGTTGACTGCCTGATATACCCATGTGAAAAGGTTTCAATATTTCCTTCTGAGAAGCTGGTAAACAAGGGTGGATCTGAAGGGGAGTTGTTGCAGAGAAATTCAGTGGACAGCCATAGTTTTGAATCTGATGTTGGTTCTAAGGATGGGAGTGTCAGAAATGGAGTGGAAGGATCCATGGATGTTCCTACTCAAGATTCAGATGCCAAAGGAAATGGACAGCAGCAGTTGAGAGTACAATTGAAGGGACAGGGTGTGACAATATCTAAAGGCCATAAGAACTATGAACTTATGCTAAATCTTCAGTTGGGGATCAGGTATCAAAGGGGATCAACTTTATTTTGGTTCTTATTTTATTTCCTATTTTCTTTATCTTTTGGTTTCTAGTTTTCACTCCCATTTTGATCCTTGTTTTGGATTGCAACAATGTCCTCCAAGTGTGGTTTGCTCGTAGGAGCAGCTTTTGCAACCTTGAGAAATATCATCTCTCATGACATGTATTGTATACATCTTAGCGCTTAAATTTCAAACTGGTGATCTTTTAAACTGCTCTACTGGTTCTCTCCAGCCAATCAGTCTGAAACATGGATTTCAGGAAAAGTAAATTCATTCCTAGTGGTTTCGAAGTTTTGAAGTTTGTAAAATTTTCTAATCTTGCCAAGCTTCTATTGAAACTTTTCAACTTCCTAACTGAAAACCTGGGAACGCTTTGTTTTCCTCCAAAGTGAAGCAATGAAAGAGTTGATAAAATTTGCTGAGAAGTTTCAGAACAGGTTGCACATTTATGAGATTTTATTCATGTCCCCGCTCCCACATTTTTCATTTTTATCTGGACAGACATTCTGCTGGAAGGCCTGCTCCTTCCTCTTCATTTGAATTGAAACCTTCAGCATTTGATCCAAAGGAGAAATTTTGGACAAAATTTCCACCAGAAGGATCTAAGTGCACTCCACCTCATCAATCCTGTGACTTCAGATGGAAGGATTACTGTCCTGTAGTATTCAGGTCAGCCATTAAATACTAACATGAATCTTCCTGCTAAACATCACTGCTGTATTTCTTTCCAATGATCTTTTGTATTGAGGGCAAGTTATCTAGTAAATGGTTTTATGTAACTTGTATAACTATATTATTGAAAACAGAAGGCTATTATCTTTTGTTCACCTATATCTATATACCGACACGATTTTTTGATGACCGAAGATGTTTGAGGTTGCCATCATTGGTAGCATAACTGAAGAACAATGCTTAAAACTCCTATATTGATCAAATAACTTTTCTTTGTAGAAAACATACATACATGTTCCACTTCACTATTACAAATGGAATGAAATAGTGCAGAGCCTCACGGATCATTCTATCCATATTTAGGACTCTTAGGAAGTTGTTCAACGTGGATCCAGCGGATTACATGCTATCAATATGTGGGAACGATGCCTTACGGGAGCTTTCCTCCCCCGGAAAAAGTGGAAGCTTCTTTTACTTAACCCACGATGACCGCTACATGATAAAAACCATGAGAAAGGCTGAAGTAAAAGTGAGTTTTCTTTGCCCTTGTTGGTTCAAATTCCTTGCTTCTTATGGTACACAAATTTAAACTAGAATCCTGTAAGAAGATCAGAGTATGGTTTCTCTTGTCCATTCCTCATCTTGTTTCCTCTGAGTTCTTTTTCTTTCCCTTGTCATACTTTCTTTCCAAATTTTGTGTCTGAGGCTGAAAAATGTGAATGTACAAGTTTTATATGAACATTACATGTCACTTTAATTGAAAGTTGTACCATTATAAATGCCAATAACACTCACCGTAAATTCCAGGTTCTCATACGGATGCTGCCAGCATACTATAAGCACGTTGAAGACTTCAAAAACACTCTGGTTACCAAATTCTATGGTCTTCATTGTGTGAAGTTAAGCAGTACTCAGAAAAAGGTAATGAGGGACATATTATAACATTAATTTGAAGCTTAACTTTCTTTGGATTCACATTCCTGCAATTACAGGTGCGATTTGTCATCATGGGGAACCTGTTTTGTTCGGAGCATTCAATTCACAGGCGATTTGACTTGAAAGGTTCCTCCCTTGGTCGTACAACCGATAAGCCAGAGTCAGAAATTGATGCAACCACAACCCTTAAAGATCTCGATCTAAATTATATATTTCGGTTGCAAAAGATTTGGTTTGACGAATTTTGCAGGTAAAACCACCTTTGTCCAATCTCTTCCCTCATCATATTTTCCTTATATCCATCTTTTATTCAGTAGTACCTATTATTGTTGGCTGCATAGAATGGTATGATTGCAAGTTCCTATTAACATTTCTTCACTTACTGAAACCCTTAACTGTTGTAGGAGACGTGCTATTCTAGTGAAACTAATTTCATTTATATTGTTTGTTGCACTACTATGCATGAAAAATAATCGGTTAGCAAGGGATTATCTAAACTTTACTTGCAGTTTCAGTTGTTAGGAGTCCAATTAGTTACAGGAGAGAGTAATACACACGTTGGAAGTAGGGATCTTAGGAAGATACATATTGTTGTTTAAGGAATTGTAGGAGGGAGAAAGAGAGTCCCCTCGAAATGTGATTGCCCCTGTTATATGCAGAATCATCTTGTACTAGGGGCTATTCGATCGATAATGCATCACAACCCCATCTTCTGAAACTGGCTGGAGATCCTATCAGCTGTATTGAAACTCTGTTGGCAATCAGGATGTGCTTTAGTATCTACTTTGTTTGGAAATCACTAAAGTTATTATTGAATGGGATGTCATTAGTTCATACAATTTGACTCTTAGACCCTGGTTTTGGTTATAGATCATAATGTCATGTCTCAATGGGTTAAAGGCTTATGTTTCATTCCCTTAAACTCTTTTTGGTTCTTGTTTCACATGTCCTTGTGAGTTAGGTGCTCAGATGAGGCATGAATGATAAATTTTCTTGCTTTTCTCCCCCATTACAAGTTGGAAATTTACATTTATGCAGGCAAGTCGACAAGGATTGCGACTTTCTTGAACAGGAGAGAATTATGGATTATAGTATGTTGGTTGGTCTTCACTTTCGAGAAGCTTCGCAGAAGGAACAGAACATGCCGAATGGCCATCATTCTGTAAATTTTACTCCCAATGGTTAGTTCTTGTCTTACAGATATTTGTCCTTCCATAGCTCAAGCCATTCATTAGCACCTAATGGGTTATGCAAATATCTCTCTGCTTTGGACTCATTTTTGCAGGAAATAGTAACCATGATGGTGAAGCACATTCATGCTTAACTAGAATGGCCTCTTCAAGGTATAACTCAACTCTTAGAAACAGTCTGTTTATTCTGTACTTCAATAGTTGTTCCCAAACATAACACTCGAAAAGTATCGAATTGTATGTCGTTAGTTTTCGAGATTTTTATTCGTATTGAATGATTTTACAGGTGGGCTTCTACTAGTTTGGGAATAAACATGGAAGCAAAGGCTGAAAAGACCATAAGAAAAAGTGATTTGGAAGGCCAACTAATTGGGGAACCCACAGGAGAGCTATATGATGTTATAATTTTCTTTGGCATAATTGACATTCTACAAGACTATGACATTAGCAAGAAACTTGAGCATGCATACAAATCAATGCAATATGACCCAACATCAATCTCCGCTGTGGATCCAAAGCAGTACTCGAGACGGTTTCGTGATTTTGTCTTCAGAGTTTTCTTAGAAGACACTTGAGAGCAAAGCGTATTGATTGACCATATTCTTCGGTTTCCAGCAGACGACAGCCGGGTCGATGTTCTCTCAGTCTTATGGCAATGGGATTGCTTGTCCAGCTGAGGATTATCTTTGGCTGTACACTGCCAGATTCATGTTTGGCCAATTAGACTGTTTTTAAAAAACCAAGTTTGAGGTACATTTTTTATTTTAAACTATAGTCATAAGTATCCATTGTTCTAGTTTAAGTTATAGATTAAAGTTACGCAGAGAAATTTCCTACTTACCAATTTGTAAATTTGTATACGAAGGATAAGAATCAATATATATTATGATCAAACCATTTTTTTGGATCCATTTTTCTTATCAAATTATTCCTCAAACTAATAAAATACTTTCACAAACAAAGAATCAATGTGAGAAGGGTGAAAAGGTAACTAAATGTTTGAGAACATTAACAACAATGAAAAAGAAAAGGGAAAAAGAAAAAAACTAGTTGCATACCTAATAAAAAAAGAAACAAAATATTGCATATATAACAACCTAAAAGTATATGAGAAATGGGAAATACTCGTATTCTGAAAGTTTAATTTCATCGAATTGGACTATAAACTTGGATAAATGTTCCAATTTTTACCTTATATTAAACTTCTATTAAAGGCTATTTTTTGCACGCGTCTAACTAATATTTTCATTTGGGAGAAGCTTTTGAAGGAACTCAAATAGGCAGAAGGTTGAAGAATGAGAGGGAGAGATAGAAGATGAAGGGACAAAAGAGAAGGAATGAAGAACAAATTTGGATTGAGGAGAAGGATCAGGGAAATTTGGATTGGAGTAGATTTGGTAATTTCATTTAGGAATTGTGACGATAACTATCCATATGTTGAACATGAAGGGAGCAATAATGCATATATAGGTGCGAACACGGTGAAAGCGAAGGACTAAATTGTCGTCAACATTTTCATTGTGTCAAAGAGTTCGACATCGACATGAGAGATGAATCGACCATTTTTTAGCATTGCAAAAAAAATGTCAAAATATAAAAATATCAACAAAATATCACTAATATGAACATGATATTAATAGTAATATTTTTTTTTACTTATTTTAAAAGAGTGAAATGTTTATTTTTTAATTTAAAAATTTATTATGCACTTTTTATTTTTATGAATTTTTTAAAAATATTCACCAATATCAACATTTATCTATACCGGTCGACATAGACATTTAAAACTTTGGGTGCGGGTGGGTCGCATTCTATTCTCGTCTTTATTGTAGTATCAAACCATGATGTTTTATAATTTGGATACAACTTGCAAACTTTTTGCTCGTCCAAAAATAGCAAACCCCTTTGATCATACAATATTGATGCTTTATTTTGAGAAAAATTTTTGTAGTATGAAAACCTTACTCTATTTGTTCACACTATTAATTTGTCTTTGTAAGTAATTTTTTAATGTTGATGACCCCACATCATTTTTAGAACGATATTGACATAGTAAACAGTGAATGAAAAGAGTATCCATACTCCTGTAGTACCAGAAATTTTCTCATTTTGAGATTTAATTAGTCCATAGAATTTATTTTTTTAAAATAGTCCAGAGAGTCTTTTAAGTGTTGAAGAATAGCTTATGGAAGATATGAAAAAGCACAAGCGATGTGAGAACAATCCTAAATCAACCTTCGCTTCCAGAAGTATGGAACAAGGGAATATGTAGGCGAGAATATGGGAAGGGATCAGATGTGTCCCGATGGGAGTAGTTCGAATTTGAAACCTCTTGCTTTTACAATATGTTAAATCACCACTAGACCCAAAAACATAAACATATATTTTAATATATTTTAATGTTGTATCCATGTTCTTGAGATTGGTATAAAACCAAAAACAAAACGATATGATTATTTATATTTATCAGTTAGAATCAAAACAGGGCAAGAAGGATGTTACTATCTTGCTGCTCCACTTCAATAAAAACCACATATGGTATTAAATCCTAAATATTATGCTGATATACTATCAATTGTACCCTTGACTCTCCAGAAAAAAAAAAGTAAAAAAAAATATAAATAGGGAAAAAAAAACAATGAAAGAGAAGGAAACAAAATTTACTAAATTACATGAATTTACAGGAGTAGAAGTTTATACATGAATATTTAGTGGTATAGTATGGACCAAATTCTCTCAAAAATGCCAAATTAAAGGTTTCAACATCTGAGGCTATGACTCCATAGTCATTATAAAGCATCCAGGCTATATTGAGTTACCTATTCTATATACAGGGGTCACCCATCTGATTACCGAGGTTTAGTCGAGCAGACGTAATATAGTTACAATATGAGTTGATTACCATGGTTCTGAGTTCTTACCGATGAAGTTTCGAGTGTAAGAGGGACTGCTCCAACCATCTTCCATCATAATAAGGGCAAGGCGTTTCATCAAGTTATTCACAGCTTCCTCCTCCTGGCAACTTATTGTATCGGATGGACTTAAGCAACTCTGCAGTGGTTGGCTAATGCGATCAGTTCATTGAGGGTTGGCCAATTTCTTTCCTGTTCTTTAAGTTTTGTGTTTGAAAACGTAGACCCGCGTACCTTTGTTTCTTGATACAACTTCAAATACTCCAGAGATTGCTCATAAAAGCCACAATGGTATAGAAGGATGCTATAATCTCTCAATTCCTTCGGATCAACATCAAGGAGGATAAGCCGTTCACATGCTGCAAGAGAGTAACAAACTTACAGCTTCAGATCAAGTAAGAGAAGAAGAGGTAAACATTTTTCCTCGAGGAGAGAGAATATTTTGGTGTTATATATGGAATGCATAATGTGGATGAAAGAAAATTAAGAAGGGAAAGAACTGTTCAAACTTGTAGAAACCCATGAGCCAAGTTTTGAGATCTAGTTGGGGTTCAGAATAAGGCTTGAATTGTACTGCGACAAAATAGACCTATGTTTAGGCCATGAGTGGTAGGTTTAGTCTTATGATGGGAAGCAACTAACATTAAAGGATATGCCCAATATTCTACTACAAAAGAAGGAGATTCTTATGAATCCTCCCTTTCGAGATAAAAAAGGCTTATTCTGTGGCATGCATGTTTTTTTTTTCCCCAGATATTGTTTGGGGTATTTGGCTTGAAAGGAATGGTAGAATCTTTAGACGGATGGAGAGGTCTTGAAAAGAGGTTTGAGATGCAGTTAGATTCAACTCTTCCCTTTGGCATCCGTCTCTAAATCATTTCGTAATTATCAGTTAGACTTTATTCTTCTAAATTGGAGCTCTTTTATGCTTAGTTAGTTTTAAGATCTCCTTTTGTGGGAGCGGGTTTTTTTGTATGTCTTGGTTGTTCTTTCATGTTTCTTCTTAGTGAAAGCTTAGTTTTTCATAAAAACATTTTATATGATGCTACAAAAGACAATCACCATGCTTTGTCTAGCAACCAGATACAAGTGAAGAATGAAAAAAAGAGGAATGCCTGCTGGGATTACTGCAATAAGCCTGCATGTCCCCATTAAAACACGCTAGAAGTTACATAACAGGACAACAAATGGGAGACTAGCGAGTCGTAAATACTAGGAAGCAGGCTGCCTTTCCTCATTAGGTTTGCACCAGCAAGGCTTAAATACTACATCAGTTTGCGAAGTACCTGAAAACCAATATAAACCCTGCTCCTTCATACTCAGGTTCTCTGGGTAACCAAGTAACTATGGTAGTTCCAATTTGACAATCTTACAGAAAAGTTAAAAGGATTTCTAGAACTGTAGTCTAACACCATACCTGATAGTGCACGCCTCATATCTCCAAAACGTACACTGGTCCAAACTCCACGTTCTAGCCTGTGTTGAGCAGCCTTTGCAGATGCAAGCTGAAAGCCACTAGAGAAGACGCAAAGGCAAAAAACAGAGATATTTACGCACATACCTACAAGCACTAACTGGAAAGAGGGGGTGGGGGAGAGAGGGATGTATATAGTAATTGGATGCTGAATCTGGTGATGCAAGGGAATTAGATGGAACCAAATATTAACTCTCCCCCAGTAAGCCTGTGCTGCAAATTTAAATAGCTGAAATACCTTTCTTCAATTGCATTCGATCTATCACTACAGTTAGCAACATCAGCGGCCCTTAAGAATAAACTTCTGGAGTTATTTTGTTGAAATGGCCAAAAAGATTCCTTTAAATTGCTTAAAATCTGCATTCATGTGCACACCAAACAGAGAGAGTAGATCAGAACTCGTCTAGATTACCACACATAATTAGGACTCTAGGTATTAAACAAAGTCTAAGCCCATGTGTGAAAGAGGGTAATAATAATTAATATAAATGACTAAATTAATCTTACCAAATGGATTAGAAATTATTTAACAATAACTACTACTCATTTTTTTTGGCACCAGCATACTCCTTAGAAATGAAAATTTAGCATATAACGCATGACAGAGGCGTGAAAAGTTAGCATATTGCATGATAGAGGTAGTGATGCCAAAAATCTGAGACAGGCCCTGGTGCAATTGAATATAATTCTAAAATCTTTAGAAGGGGACATATATTCTAATCAGAATCAGGGATAAACAGCAGCTACGAAGGAAATATCTTTGAAGGAACATGGTCAATAAAATTAGATATACTGATGGGAGACTGAACAAAAGTTATAATGTAAAAACTACCTCCACCAAGAGACTTTGTGTTGTTATTATGTGTGGTTGATCAGATTCCTTGCTTTTCTGTTTATGATAGCCCGTGGGAAGGCTATAACCATCATGAGGATGATATATCTCTACATCAAAATCCAGAAGGCTCCATAAACGAAGCATTTTCAGGATCTCAGAGTATACGAGTGAAAGTAGTGCAGCTGAGCCTGTACGATGGGTCAAGACCTGTCAACATGAAACAAAATATTGCAAAAGAATAATTCAATTCCATAAAAAAAAAAAAAAATCAGAACAGAAAACTCAAATTATAAAATAGAGGGCAGAATGTTTTACTGTGTGAAGATATAGAGCTCGTGATTCTGATTGAGTTGTAGAACTGGTTCTTCTGAAACCCTACAATGTGAAATATGTCATAGGCAAAAAAGGGGAAAGCAGTGGGATGCATACTGGATTCAACAATAAATAAACTTATCGTAATTATATACAACGAAGGTACACGTTTGTCGAAATTTAAGAATCATACCTTCGTGACGTACATATACCTCTCTATACTCTCCAAAAAACTTTCTGGTGATAAATTGAATGAAGATTTGTAGTGAGTACAATAGCCCATGGAAAGGTCACTTAGTCTATTAATAAATGCATCGATGGGAAGAGGAACAGATGAATGAGATACCAAGGAATCATCCTCTGCTGCAATATAAAGAGCAGCTTTCGCCAAATCAACACGTCTATTAATGCTAATACTTGTTTCCTTCTCTATATTAGAAAAATATCGAATCTGAGTCAAGAAACCCTTCCTAGCCTCCTGCATAATCATCGAGAATCGTAACAAGATTTATTTGATGACCATTTTTTTTGAAGGAAATAGAACATTTCTTTGATATTTGACAACCATGTTAAGCAGGCACTGTCAAAGCATGAACTCAGAGCATAAATATCAAACTGTGCAAGCAAAATAACTTCAGATAAAAACATCAAAGTTTAACATTAAATATAGTTTTGATCTTAAAGACAGGCTTCTAATTCGGTCCCGAAAGTTAAAAATTATATGTTCTAAATTAAGAAAAGGTAGAAAACAAGGTCGTCCCACTTAGTCAAAAGTTTCAATGGAGTGAATGTAGAACTAATAGAACATTTCAAGCTTTAGGACCAAAACTAAACCAGAATTACATCTTATCTGGGTGTTTGAAAACAGAGGTGAAAGATTACTCCGATGAATTCGATCCTCTGTAAACAATCAAAATCGAACTAATGTCTGAGGAGGAAAAATTCCCATCGTAGATAAAGGAAATACAGAGGAGATTAAAATTTCCACGAACGCCCAGATACCCCATTTCGCCCAAAACAAAATCAGCAGAACGATTGCATCAAAAACACCAGGTAAGAAAAAGATAACAAAACAGAACGGAAAACAGAAGAATACCTTCGCATATGTGGAGTCAATTCCAGAAGAATCCATAGCATCGTGTAGATGGAAGTGCAAATCCTTGGCAGCATAGTGGTGCTGAAATTCACCAGAACAAACCACTCGAAAACACGGAGGAGATGAATTGAATTTAGAAAACTTGGAAGAATTTGTCAGTATCGGATTCCATAAGGAAGCAGAAGCAACAGTGATTGAGTTCATTGCCAGCTCCAGAGAGAGAGAGAAGAGAGAGAATCAAAGTTGCTAAAGAAGAACAAAATATCCCATTACTACCATACTTCACTGAAGTGATATTTAAATTAAATATATTAGCAATAGTTGTTCTTGTTTTTCAGGGAAAAAAATATCAGCCTTAGTTACATCAACATGTGGGGAATCGAATTTTATGGTTGCTGCGATGGTGGTCTGAGTATCAAGTTAGGTCATGAATCAATCCTTGTCTTCCTCTCATCTTGAACCCGAAACTTAGAGGTTTAGCAACAAATGTGTCATTCTTGTAATTTTTATCTAAGGAAACAAAGAAGTTTATTTTCAAGCCCTAATGATGGATATGGACTAATAATGTTGGAATATATATTGTTCAAATTTCTTTGGGTAATTGTAGTAATTGTAGTGGGCAGTAAAAGTAATTTATGTATTTTGAAAAATGTCACATGTTTTTCAAAATTTTAAATATAGCAAAATATTTGAATTTTTATTATATATATATATATTTTTTTTTATATACCTCAAATTTATGATATACTAAATATATTTGCAACTGATATACCTAAAGGTATATCAGTTGTTTAAATTATAGTTTATAATTGTAATTTATTGGTTGATATACTAATATTATCAATAATGTTGATTACTATATAATTACTATTTATTTTATATTCATATTAATAAGATACTAGAAATAATGGATACAAACTATTTAAATTTATTAAGTATACCAGATTTTTAACTTGTTTTTTTACGTGCATGATCCACATAAACCTTTTATACAATAATTTTATATTTCAAATTTTTTTTTTGCATCATTGTTTTCGTATGAAAAAATGGTGGATATAATAGTATTATATCAATACACATGTATCATAGTTATATTAGTAAATATCATGATTATATCAGACATATATCAATGATAAATTAGAAGCATATTAAATATATACAAAATATATATCAGTCGTAATAATCATATATAAGAAGTTATATCAGTGGCATATCATTTGTATATCAATGATAAATTATGGACATATCGATATAGTAAATCAATGGTTATAATACGTATATAAGCAGTAAGCCATGTTAAAAGTTCAATAGATATCATAGTTATATCATATCAGAGGCATATATTATTGCAGACATATTACAAATGTATATAAGATATATTGCAAGGTAAAATTATAATTTTAAAATTAAAACTCCATTTTTTGTTGGAAAAAATGCTACATTTGAAAAAATTAAATGTGGTTACTATTTTACTTATTTTACTAAATATTTTTGCCATATTTACAACTGCCCCTATTATATATTTAGAAATCTATACTTGTTATTCCGAGAAGCTTATGGTGAAGGATAACTATTAGGTCCATGATAAAAATTCAGTAATTAAAAATTGATTCTTCTATATGTTTCTCGAAAGACCAAATTAAATTAATTCTCACGGAGATAATTATGTTAAAATATAAAATTAATTTAAAAAATCCAAACGCAAGTAACTTGAAAGGAACACTAAGCAGAATTATTAACCATTTATATTATTAATAATACGAATCAAATCAGATTTGACATGTGATGTTAAAATTTTCAATTTAAGTTGGACATACTAGTCAACATAATATTAAATGAGAAATCTAAATGAGATAAAATTAATATACATTCCAAAAAATATCATTCTTTTTTTTTCCATAATATCATTCATAAGCTCATTTAAATATATGTTATGAATATTTTACTTTTATAATTTTTCTAAAAGTATCATTATGACATTTCCATAAAACTGAAACACTTCTATCGATATTGATATTTAAAACCTTTGTCCCCACAGATTGGATAAATCTCTTACCAAAATGGCTTTCCAACTTATTGTCTCTTTTCTGCCACGTACAAAAACGATTAACATCTGGTAATCACAAGAATGCAACCATATTAAAACCTTTAAAACTACAAATCTAAGGCCTAAGCACATACTATAGAAACTAAAATGTTAGTTTTAACATTCTTTTTGTCCTTCAATCATCAAGATTATAGAATAATCCAAAACCAACAAAACAAAACAAAACAAAAATATAGGACATACTATTGCAATTGATCAGAAAATTTGTTGAGGCTATGTACATCAAATCTTGTGAACTTCCACTCTATGGAATACAGATGTCATGGTTGATAATAGTGAACTGTTTTGCATAGTCAGAATCATTGAATGTTCAACACACGCAAGTCTTTCAGAAGGCAAAGGGTTGGATCAAGACATCACTACTGTATAGGAAGCACTTTCCTCACTTCAATAGCTATTCAAATTCTTAAGGCTCAAGGGGGAAGTTGAGAATTGGGGAAGCCTAAGAGAATTAGTAGAGAGAATTGATTTGGAATTGGCAAGATTTGTAGTAAATACAGCCTAATCAACCAATGCAACAGAACAAGTTATAACCACCCAATGAACCCTGAGAACTGAGAACTGCTTTTTTATATATATGGGGAAAGAAGAACTGAAGCTTCTTATTGACCCCACAAATACAAAATCATCTGCCTCCTATGTACAAGTCAAAATAGCAGACAATGTGGATCACTTTACCTCTGCTACTATGGGAGAAGTGAGGTTCCTGAGCTCTATTCAAATGGCTACTCACTATTGTTGATTCCCATTTTCAGTTTCTTCTGGAATTGGAGTCAGCTCTTTGCCAACGTTTTTGTTCTCATTTTCCTCAGATGCGGAGTTTCGATCTCGGGGTTTACCTGAACGAGGTTTCCTGAAGTACTTGGCTACAAATGGTTCGGCGATGTCAGGATACTTGCCCTTGACGAAGTTATCAAGGCATTTACGATACGAGAAGTCCTCTTTATGGCCGTCGGTTGACACAACATAGAAGCACCTGCTCTCCTGAAAGCTGCTGTGCCGACTAACCTGTCAAAGTACAAGCATTACACTGCAAATGTAAAAATTGTTGGGAGCTCCAAAGCAAATGAAGATTACGCTGCAACCAATTTCCCAATAAATAAAATAAATCCATCATACAGAAGTTTGCCACATGTCCTTGCATTGTTAAATATGATACTAATATTAGTCTTCGAAGTTTTTTCTAACAATATCGGGACCCGTAATATGTAATTAACTTCACAATCAAGCAGCAAACTGTACCAGTAAAGCATCTCCTATGAATTCATGTTTTAGAATTCTATCGATGCTGGGAATGTTCCTCACTTTGAACCAACCAAATATGAAAAGACAACTGAATTTTTTCTAGGAACTTCAAAATTCCATCTGTCAAAATAAAGAAACAAGCTTTTTAACGTCACCTAACCCTGATGACTACTTAGCCGTTTGGTGTTCTCCTTGTCAACGCATCTAAGAATGGCTCAATAGGGTTGAAAGGGATTTAGCACACATCGAAAAGTTTCGTAAATGACAGCAAGAGTTTTAACCAAACGTAATAAAAGTACCTTCTCTAATGACTACGGTGGTGAAATCTGAACTGAAAATTCTCCCCAAAAGGAGTTCAATTTCATAATCTTTAAGAGGTCACCCTTGTTTTTCTTTTTTCTTTTTCAAATTTTCTCAGCCCAAAATCACAACTGGAGTCCCTATATTTTCTAAATAACCTGTGGTTCCAGTGGATGCTACTACACCCTCAAACTCAATGTCAATCGTTCTAAGAACAATCATTTTCTACAACTACTTCCAAGATTCTAGATCTTCTACGTTTTATTGGGATCTATCTCAACCTCACAATAACGAACAGTACGACTCCATCTCACCATACAAGCTCACCCTGTAATGCCTAAAATAGGAGAAATGATTGTAAAGTATAGATGATGTGATGGATGACAGGAGGAAACAGAAGAGTCAGGGGGAAGGGGTTCTAGTAATTCCCATATTTGTCCCATATACGAAAAATACCTTATTTTAATTGCACTAAAAAAGCTTTAAACAACTAACAAAGAAGAGAGAGGTGAAGGAAAAAAATTAAATATCTAATAAACTTGGAGAAAATAATAACAGCAAGAGAAACATACCATGAAGTGGTCAATTCCAGCACCCATTTTTACAGCTTTGTCAGGATGGAAGTTAAATACATTCTGAAGTATAAAGGATTGATCTTCGGCAGACAGAGGATCCCCATCGTTGTACCTTCTCAAAGAAAATACATAATTGAAAATTTAAATAGGATGAAAATGTTGCAGAAATAGAGGTGGTATAAACTGCGCACCACTGTTTTGTTGTAAAACAAAATAATAATTTAAAAAAAAAAGGGAAGAAGGGAGAGCCTCAGCATTTCTCTAAATGTCCTCCATTCAACTGTTCAATGGTACTAAAATCACCAGTAGCTCCAAAAACAAAAGTTGTTATATAAGAAAGATTAAAAGAAAAAAAATCGAGAACATGACTAATACACTAGCCAGAATATTTGAGCAAGTCTACAGACAAAAAGGAAACAGCATAACAGTTTATGAAGAAACTGATGTAAAAAATGGAAAAATATTCAGCAGAATATAAAAAATTTCTATGAATTTAAGGTATTAATGTAATAAAAGAAGAATTATACAACAATATATTTTGAAACTAGAACCCAGATGTTGCAGTTTAAAGAAGAAAGAAAGAAGCCTTGATAAAACTATGAGAGAGGCGATGTTGAATGACTAGAAAAAAATTCTTTCCCTTTCTCAGGTTTGGGGATACGACATTTTCTTTGCATGGTTAGATGAGAAAACAAATATCAAACACAAGGATTTTTTCTGGTTCAAGAAGGGGTATAAATAGAATTAATCGACTTAATATTTCTTCAACAAGAGCAAACAATTATCTCCACTTTCCTCCCTCTAAACAGAAGGTAACGGGGAATAAATGATTGTAATGCGTGCAACGATATTTAACAAGGAGTAACTCGTCACTCTCTTATTCCATTCTCAAGCTACCATCCAATAGAATAGTTTACTATGAAATACCCTTACCCCTCTGCTATAGTGCTATTTCCAATAAATACTAAGCATGGGATTCGCCTAGGTCCCTATCATTTTCTGGCCACCACAACCAAACTAAAAACGTTTTCATAAGCAGATCCATTTTTCACGTCTAATAATTATAATTAACAAAATTATTATAAGCAACCAATATTTCCTTCTTTTGGAAGCAAAGAGGTAAACACAAATCCCCATGTTAAGTGGAAGCATTCAGAGAGAAAAAATACCCAGATTGATGCATAATTTTTCTGATGGATTGCATGATAGGTTCAATATCGGCAAGAATATCTTGTTCTTCGGTTGTAAACATATCCAACCGTTGTCCTGATGCAGTATATATTGCACGTAAACCAGCATCGTCGTTAAGAATTCCAGGTGATTTTGGAGGGCGGTTCTTCCTGTTTTTCCACTCCCCAACATTTGCTCCCCAACCTTTTGACCCTTGATTTTTTTTCTCCCATGCATGTGAAGTTGTCAATTCGCTCGACTCTTTATGAGAGCCCCAACCATGTGAAGTTGCCAATTCGCTTGACTCTTTATGAGAGCCCCAACCATGTGAAGTTGTCAATTCGCTTGACTCTTTATGAGAGCCCCAACCATGTGAAACTTCTGGTGATTTTTGTACTTGACTAAATTGTTTATTCGAATCATCCTGAGATCCCTGACTAAATTCTTCAGATTCCCTCTGGAGCTGCCCCCATGAACCCATCGAGTCATTTTGGGAACTCCAACTTTGTGAAGCTTCCAAAGACTTCTGCTTGTCCCATGGCTTATTCAACTTCTCCTGAGAGTCCCAACCTCGTGAATCAGAAGATTTATGCTCACTCGCAACTTGATCAGACTCATTCTGCGAGCTCCAAAGTCGTTCAACTTGTGTATTTTGACTTGAGCCTTCGTTTGACTTAACTTGGGAGCCCCAGCCTTGTGAAGGTTTTATAACATCTTGTGATTTCCGTTGCCCCCAGAAATCATTACCAGATTCTCCCCGGAAAACCTCTGATGATTTATGTTGATTCCAAGAATGATTGATGAGAGGTGAATCACCATGTTCCACTGCTTTGGATGGAAAGTTATCCTTCGAGTCCTTCCTTTGAGTGGCCCTGCTACCCCACCTATCAGCCACCGTCTCTAGGTCCATTGATGCCTGGTCATCATTCCTGCATGCTTCAGATTGATCAGCATCTCCAGAATTCTTTTGCCAACCCCCTGCAGAATCCCAACCGTTTGTTTTGGAAGGAACTTCTTGCACTTGAACCTGGCATGATTCAGCTTTATCCTTCACCTGGTTAGACCAATTATCATATGTTTTGGAAGTTCCTGTTGACCAAGCCTTATCCTCCGATCCACAAGATCTAGAGTTAATCTTTTTAATGAAGGCATCTTGTGTTTCAGCTTTATCGTTCTGCCAACCAGACCATACATTTGCTTTTTCTGGCTCTGTTTCTCCTTTAAAGTTATCAACATCTTTAGCTTTCGTCCCCCAAGTAGCTGCAGTATCCCAACCGCCAGACTTTGGAGTGTTCTCCATGGAATTGAAGGAATCTGGTTCAACTTCTTTTGTAGCAGAATTTGACCAGTCATTGTCATTTGTTGTAGTATTAGTAGCTTTATTTCCCCAGCTTGGCGTACTATCCCAACCAGATTTTGAAGTATTCTCTTGGGCTTTTGTAGTGACCACATCAGGCTCAACTTTTCTCCCCCAACCAGACCAGTCATGATCATTTGATGAGTTAGTAGCCTTCGTATTTTCATTATTTTCCCACTGCCCACTACCAGTGGAACCAGCACCAGAAGGTGGAGCCTTTTCCCACTTTGATTCTCCAGGATAATTATCCAAACAGTTTTCAAATTCAGCACTGTCTTCAAAAACTGGCTTCTCAGAAGTAGAGAAAGGCTCTGGAGACAGAGTCAACTCCCTATATTCATCTTCTACCATTAGATCCTCAATCTCTTCACCTAGGCATGCAGACGTAAATTCTTCGGATTTGGCACTTCTCACCATGTGTAAGAAGTTATAAACATCTAAAACATCATCTTGTTT
Source organism: Momordica charantia (assembly GCF_013281855.1). Classification (NCBI taxonomy): domain Eukaryota; kingdom Viridiplantae; phylum Streptophyta; class Magnoliopsida; order Cucurbitales; family Cucurbitaceae; genus Momordica; species Momordica charantia. Next base: position 21,759,208 of record NW_028275162.1, on the reverse strand, counting down.
GCACCCTAACTGAAAAACAGGAAGAAAGAAAAAAATGTGCATGAACAAGATCTTTAAAAAAGTAATAACAACAACAACAACAGTTATAATTATAATAATAATAATAATAATTGATCGCTACCTCTTTTTGGTCCCAGAGGATGTCAAACCTTGATCCTGTACCAACAGCAACATGCTTACCCCATGAACAGGAGGCCACTATGCTTGATAAAGAATCCTTATGACATTTCTCAGCAGCTCTCTCAAAGCACCTTCTTGGTGTCTGTAAATCAATAGAACAAAATGATGTGACTGATAGTGTATCAGAAAGAAACTAAAGCTCCATAGCTTTTTGAGAGAGGGACTTACAAACAGAGTTGCTTCTGTAAATGGTACTTGGATATTCAATGCACGAGATAATGCTTTATATCCACCTGAATTGAAGCCAATCATATTTCCTGTGCATGTCATACTGTTTGCCAGAAGAATAAGATGATCTCCAAGAACACCTTTTGAAACCATTGACACTGACTTCGCAAGGCGCTGCATTTAAACCAACCATCTAACAGATCATTTTCATCGACATCATTCATGTAGCTCTTTTTTGTTTTGAACCAAAAACAAACTTTTCATTGATAAATGAAAAACATTATTCATTTAGCTCTTTATTATTGAGTAACCTGTTATAATGCAGGTACTTGCCATTCTTTGGAGTTTTAAGCTAGAAGAAAACAAGCATGTTCTTTAGGAGTAGACTTCAGGCACGAAAGTTATACGTGATTAAAAAAAGATGACTTCGATTGGAAATAGAAGACGTCTGATATCTCAATAAGGGGAATACATGTAAAGCCCAAAACCATCCTATATACTTTTACAATTGAGATTTTTATCCTGTATACCCTCCAAATTTCTTTTTCTTAATGACTTCAATATATGGGGGAGGATTAAACTTTGTCAATGATTAGCAACTCGTTGAATTCCTTTTCGGGCTCAATTTTAAAGGATCAAGAAGAGACTCCAGGTCAATCCTTGTGGAGTCCCCTTTGACACACATAGTTGGAGCAAAATAGCACAATCTTCTCAATTCCAAAGAACAAACTTCTTTTGACCTTTAAGTTTCTATTTTGCTTTCTCCTTCCTGGTGTACAAAGGTTTTTATAATTACTCTTCTAAATTCTATATACGCTATAATTACTCTTCTAAATTCTATATACGCCAGTTTGAGAATCTTTTGTAACTTTTATCGAATTCTTTTGATTATCAAGGGAATAGTATTAAAAGAGAGTATTTGCTGATGTTGAGCCTCAATTGTTCAATTTTAAGGGATAATATTAGCTTTCGAGAAGTCACACCAAAACTAAAACCAAATTCATCTAAATCCACAAGAATGGATGAACGTCAACATTGATCATAAAGATACTGAAAACCTTGGAAAGGGGGTAGGCTGTGAAAATTTCTAGAAAGTTTCTTTTTTTTTTAACAAGAAACGAACTTTTCATTTAAAATGTTCAAAGATATGAACTCTGGGAGTGAAAAGTAAATAACAAAAAGAAAAAAGAAACAAACTATAGCCAACAAGACAAAAAAGATTAGAATTACAGACCGTACCAATAACCAAACTAAACAGGGAAAAGGAAAGCCCCCCAATTAACATATATCATATTAGGAGACTAAAGCGAAAACACTTTTGCCATTGTCAAGCCAGCAATATCTTAAGAAAGGCCTATCTTCTTAAAAAATTGCTGCCTTTGTTTCAATAATCAAACATGCTGGGCAACCTCTCTATCACAAATAATTGAACAGGCAAGTCTGGCACAATCTCAGAAGAAAATTCAATTATGACTATTTAAAAGTTATTTCTTAGCTGGAAAGTAGGTGGAGACAGCCCAGGGAAGAAAAAGGGGTGCACAAAGAAATCATAGCTAAGATGAATGCAGAAAAGACAGAGCTAAAAGCCCCCTTAACAATGCTTCTCAGAAAAAAGAATCATCGTCCAGGATAATAGAACAAGAAAAAAGTTTATGTTTACACAGTTTTTCCTTCCAATACTCATAAGCTTAAACATAGAAAAAAATATCTGCAATACGTTTTATCTTTATTCCCCTTAATTTTAAGTGGTCGCATGTCCATGCTTTAATTTATGAATAGTAACATGTTGACATATCTGAAATATGAGATATTAGTCTTCTTATGGTGTGTTTGGGAGTGATTTTGATAGGGCCAAAACACTTCTGTCATTGTCAAAATCACTCCCGTTTCTATTGATCATGTTTGACAAATTAAAAAATTGATTTTAAGAAAGTTTAAAATCACTTTAAATTGATTTTTAAGATATCACTTGGATGGTGATTTTGAAAAATCAATTATGCTTAAATCTCTTTTTTCAAACACACTCTTAATGTCATATCAATGAGAAAACTTGATTGAACCCAAGTAGAACTAAGAAATGCAGTTCCCTCGAGACAGTATCATTAGGCTGATCCAAAAGCTACATAACAGAAAAAGGTTTCTATAGAACTACTTTATTGGGCAGAAAAGAGCATATATTCACCATACCTGAACCGTTTGATCAAAAGCACATGAAATGCCAAGCAGTTCCTGAACTTGTTTAATTGCATATGGAATAGATCGTCTAGTATCAATCAAATGAATAACGGGAAGGCAACAGTCCATCACATTCCTCCAAGCATCACCATTTTGTTTTACGGCCGATTTTTCCAGACAGATATCCAAGGCCAATTCACCATCCTGCCACCTGGAAGGATTTCTTTGCCAGCTTGTTGAATCTGGACTAATCCAGATCACATTTGCAGCACTAATCCGAGGGTCACCTGTCAGATTGGTGAAAAGGATGTCAGACAAACAAAATATGGTTTTAAAGCAAATTTAAGCCTGTTACTCTCTTTAATGCACACTCTCCACAGTTAAGTGGAGATTAATATTTTGTTTGTTCAACTTTTAAGATTTTGAGGGCTCAAAGGTTCAAGATCAGGAAAATTCAACAAACTTCAACTCCTACTCATGTGTGTTGAGGTCAAGCTCCATCTCCTTACTGATTGAAATTAGTTCAATAAGGTGGTGCTGAGTACTTCTCAATGCTCTGAGTTCATGCAAGGAAGTAGCGTTGGCACTTGTTTCTGGGGTCTAGAAGTTAAGAGATGGACCTACTTAGAAGCTTGAATCATATTATAGTTTTGGTGTTTTCGCGTGTCTGGTGGAACTCAACAATATTTTTCATAGGTTAAACTAAAAATTTAGTCATGCACTTCGATAGATATATTTATTTAGTTCATAAATATTAAAATTTACAATTACATCTTGAACTTCAAATTGTGATTCGTGTTAACCTTACTAACTATATAATGGCATGGCATGGCATGCCTATTGCCTATTGGACAAATATCGAACTTAGAATTGTCCAATAAACCCAACTTCACTAATATATATATTTAAAATCCAAAAATTAAAATTAAAAAAAAGGAACACAGAATAATATTTTATCTACCATTAATATAACTATCTTCAGGTTGATGTAGAGATTCTAGGTATTTCAAGTGATTTTCCATTTGCATTAAATCAAAATGTCTTCAAAGTAAACAGCAATGATGTAGGGTAATATGCATGGTTATAAGCAATAAATCAAGCTTTTTGCTCATGAAAGCTTGAGTGGCCCACAATTGGGTATTACCTTCAAGGGTCGTTTGTTTTTTGGAAATATAGATGTTCGACATCTTTGGATGCCTGGTATTTTAGATGTCTGGAATTTTAGATGCCCGACATCTTCAAATAGCCACTTTGTTTTGTAGGAAAAATTTATGAGGATGTTCATGAATATTTGAATAGTCATATTTGTTTTGCAGGATTTATTCTTAGGAATGTTCTAAATTTATATAATATTCCGAAAATATCCTTACAAATATTAATATAATTTATACATTAATTTAACATAATTTACATTTTATTATTTAATATTTTATTTTTTATTATAATAATTCCATATGTATTAATTTTTGTATGTTAGTTTGTATAATTCATATTAATATAAGATTTTTTTTAAATAATTAATATTAAATATAAATTTCATTTTTAACTTTAATATTTTTAAAAAATACAAATTTATAATTAATGTTATTGAGGTGAAATTTATTTATTATAATATCAAATTTTATTTTTTTAGGAAGAATAATATCTAACGTATGTATGTTGGTCGTTAAAAAACTATTGCTTCAAATTATATATTGAAGATAATAAATATTATTGATAATAATTGCTTCCAAATATTAAAAATAAATTTAGATATAATTTAATTTAATTGAAGTTTATTTTATATGTGAATGTAATATATAAATATATTTGATTGCATAAACTTGTTTATTAGTCCATGAATACATTCATTAATTTAAATTATAAAATTAAAAATAAAAATAAAGAAAATCGATGAAAGAAAATATATGAAAAAAAGAATGAAAGGCAAATATGTAAAGAGATGATGCCCTCGACATGGGAATCTCAGAAACCCATGTTTCAGAAATGCATCCAAAACAACTCAAATGCCTCTCGTATGGACATCTTAGGATACCTAGACATCTTGAAATATCCGGGTATCCTATGCAAAACAAACGTGGGAATTCAGATACCCATACCATGGGAATCTTAGAATCCCAAGGCCTCTAAGTGTATACCTCCCAAACTAGCTACAACAAAGAAATAATAGATATTTGAGTGGAATCAAAAAAATTGAGAAGATAAGTGGAACCCAGAAAACAGATCTGAGTGGAAATTTTATTAAAACAGATATATACTTGAAATGTAAAACTATGAACTGAACAAATGTATACATTTTACCCAGTTAACCATCCACTTCAAATCCACACAGAGACTTGAGTACTATCCATCTTGAGTAGTACCACTGTTAACCACAGACCATAGGTTCACTTTTTCTTTTTCTTTTTTTTACTAACTGGGAGTCGAATTCCCTTATACCCAGGGGCACTCATGCCCGCCCCAAGTCCCGGACCCTAGACCATAGCTTCAATCTTGCTAACCTTCCATGTACTAGAGCAATTAGAATGAGCCCTATTTAAAATAATAATAATAATAATACAGATCAATAATATTTTCATGCACCTCATCAAACATATAATGGACAAAGAAAGTAATATACCTTTGATGATCGTCTCTGACAGCAATGGAAATACTATGTCAGCAAAGATGTGTGCGGTTCTCTCCAAATGAGAATCTCTTGTCTCATGCCAGAATATTAAACACGGCATATCAGTACTATCTTCTCCATTCGATTGATGAAAAGAGCAGTTTTCACTGCCAAAATGCATCACAAACGCAACATTACTTTTAACTTCTTAAATTTTCTAATGTGCTACGCACCACATTGAGTGTATGTGAAAAATTAACAATAAAACCCAATGGTGAAAGTCTACCAAGATCTTTATTGAAAAGTAGACAGAAAATATGCAAAATAAATAAATAAGTTATTATCCCTACAAATTTTTTATGAGGCACTAAAATTGATACTTAAAATAGTTATAGATCCACATGACAATAAGACAGTAGGTTGCAACAGGTCTTGCTGTGAAAATTTTAAGGACAATGGATTAGTTGAATCAAATAACCTACGCCTGCTAGCAGTAGTATTCACTCAAACAAACCCATGGCTTGGTTTTAAAAAATCATGAACTTCAGTTCTATTGTCATGGGAAAGTTGAATCAAACAAATCTTCAATTATACGTGGCATGATACACATTTAATATGCAGATTAAACCTAACCTGAAAGAGAATCTTAATGCATGAGCAAATTTCTTCTTCTTCTTCTTCCTAAAGGAACTGATAGTCTCTTCACATCTTCGTGAAACATCAGCCATGTTTATCTTCAACTCTTTCAGTAGCATCTATTAAAGAAAGCTCTATTAACCAAGCAACAACTACAAAATAAAAAAGAACTCGGTATTTAGAAAATAAGAGTACGAAAATACAAACGCAAACCTTGTTTAGATGCACATGACCAACAAGCCCAGGACCAAACCCTGACAGAGTCAGTTGTCGGTTATATCTGCAGATAAGAAGCATGCAGGAATGCTTTGCATGAGAAATTATAATCAATTGATCTATTCTTCTCTTTTTTTCTTTCTCTCATACTTATCTCTCTTTTAAAGATAGAGTGAAGAATAGATAAGAACATAATAAGTGCACTTGTGAAGTTCCTCAAGCACCTTTTCTCCATAATATTATTAAAGTAGATAAGTACAGGAAAAATGTCAAAGGATATCCTCCCCCTAGAAACTTACAAAACATTGAACCCGCTCCTACCATACAATAAACAAAATGATTCATTACTAAATTTTATTTTCACCAAAAATCCAGAAATTCAACTTTATTCCACGAGCAGGTTTTCAAACTTCTCCTAAAATTTATACAACTTGTTTTAGCCACATCAACCAATTTCTTAATCAGTAACCATATCAAATATAATATAGCCAATAGCATTCCCCATAGAAATACCCAAAACACATATATACTTCTCATGGCAACCCTAAGTTTCAACATAAAACTTAAAAGATACAGCCTCGTTAATTTTCCAAGAGAAGAGATAGAGAACACCAAAAACAAAAACCATAAAATACATGGCAACTTTTCTCAACCACCTTCAATTCACTGATGACACCCTTCTCTTCGCCTCATTCGATAGGTATAGCATCACCAATCTGTTCAACATCACTAAAAACATCGAAGAGAGCTGCTGGGTATAAATGTGCTGCTTCTGACCTAGAAATCCCAACTATTCAGCATGGTTGCAAATTGGGCACATGGCCAGCCACTTACTTAGGTGATAGGTCTTCTGCTTGGAGGCAGCCAAAAACCCCTTGGCTTTTGGGAATAAATTCTGGAAAGAATTGAAAGAAAATTGCGCAATTGGAAATTTGCCTTCATCTCCAAGCAACACTTTCAAATCTCCCCAGCTTATTTTATTTCCCTATTTCAGGCTCCTACCTTGGTGAATGATTATCAAAAAAATTGAGAAATGCTTTAGAGCCTTCCTATTGGAAGGCCCAATCTTTCTGAAGGGGTCCACACGGCAAATTTGGCTCATATACAGAAGCCAATTCCTTGTGGCCATGAGGGCCCAGGAATTGGGAATATCAAACTAAGATATAGTGCCCTCATTGCTAAATGAGGGTGGAAATTCTTCACTGGAAAAATGCTCTCTGGCTCAAGATTATCCAAGAGAAATACAAGATTTCTCCAAATATGTCTTGGCCTTTTAGTTCCTGCCATATATCCCCAAAATGCGTTGGTTTCATATATCAAAACAAATCACAATTATCCAAAGAAAAGTTAAATGCAGAATTGGTGATGGTAATTCTATCAAATTCTAGACAAACTTTTGGATGCACTACGGCACTCTCAGCACAAGATTTCCAAAGCTCTTTAAGCTGACTAGTGACTACTAAACCGAATACCACCATTGTTGAGGCTAATCCAACAAGCTCATGGGACCTTCATCTCTGTAGAAATTTGAAAGATGGTGAGATTTTAGAATGGGCAATTCTTTCAAAGTCTCCCTTAGGGCCCGGGATCGGTGGTGGCAGAGATGGGTAGAATGGCCTCTGGATGCTTCAGGCATGGCAAAATTCCAAAGAAGCTTAAGTTCTTTATTTGGGAGGGGGCATCAGTACCAACGACAAGATGCAACGTAGGACCCCATATATTTCCCTTTCGCCAAATTGATGCCTGATGTGTCATGAAAATAATGAAACTCAAAATTATCTCTTTTGCATTGAACTTCTTCAATTGGAGTACAGCTCTTCCTATCAACATCAAGGACCTCCTCTCCCATATTTTGACGAACCACCCCTTCAAGAAGGATTAAAAAACACTTTGGAACATCATGGTTGGGGCTTTCCTTTGGAAGTTTTTTTTTTTTTTTTTTTTTTTTGAAAAGAAACTATTTCATTGATAATATGAAATATGAGTACAGAAAAGGGGAGAGACCCATAGGAGGGCTACAAAAAAGCTCTCCAATTAGATAAGAGAGAGACAAAACTATAGTGTTTAAAGAGAGGAGAGCATTTACACCAAGATACAACCAAACCAACTATAGAATCAAAAAGAAGTTGCGTTGTGAGCTCTCTTCCTTGGAAAATGCGACGATTCCGTTCAAGCCAAACTGTCCATAATAAAGTCCGGGCAAAATGGAGCCAAAGACAAAGCTTTTCCTTTTTGAAAGGATGACCAGTGAGTGTATAAGCTAATAATTTGGTGATATCCTTTGGAAGAGCTACCGACCATCCAAAATTGATGAGGAGTTTGTTCCATAATTCAGTGACCAGTTTACAAGAGACGAAGATGTGCCCAATGGATTCTCCATGTTGCTTGCATAAGAAACACCAGTGTGGGGAGATGTACAAATAGGGCATTCTTCTTTGTAGTTCGTCTTGTGTGTTGATAGCGTGGAGGCTGGATTCCCATAGAAAGAACTTAATTTTCTTTGGGTAGTGATCTTTCCAGATGGCGCTGTAAACAGAGAATGATGCCACTGTTCAATTGGGGCTTTCCTTCGGAAGTTATTTTTGCTTTAGAAGGAACGAAACCATAGACTTTTTGAAGAGAAAGAGGCTTCTTTTGACTCTTTTAGTGTGAATATTAAGCATACAGCTTCTTGGTGGGCTTCGATCCATAAGAAGGTTTTTTGTAACCATGGGTTCTTTTTTATTTTTCAAAGTTGGAATTCGTTGATTGTATAGTTTCCTCGAGGAGGGTCCCCTCGACCCTCTGCCTCTAGGCTGTTCTGTTGCCTCCAGGCTTCTTTTGATTTTGAATACAATCTCTTTGTTTCTTATCAAAAAAAAAAAAAAAAAAAGACACTTGCAAGTCCTTTGATTCCCTTTTTAGTTCAGTGATCTTTTGGCGATGTATGGGTGTAAATATATGCATCCCTTTACCGATTATAGAAAATTCTTTTACCCACTCTAGTGGTTTGGAGGCTCCTCTCCCTTTTGCATATTTTACTCTACCAATGAAATTATTGTTTTTTCTCAAAACAAAAAACGAAAAAGCAAAAAAACTTTTCTCAACTTGAGGTCATTCAAATGTTGTTATAATTTGGACAGACAACACCCGATCAATCAGTCGCTTTGAAATAGAACACAATGGAACTGATTATAACAAATAAAAAGTTCGGAACACATTTTATGTTCCTTTTCATCTATCAATGAAAAGTTCGTTTCTTGTTAAAAAAAATAAAACATTCAAGCAAAAAGACAAAAGGATAGATGGGAAAATGCTCTCTTCTCTCTCCCCCTAGCTTCTTTGTCGGTCGATAGTTCTTGAAGTCATGAAGCTTAGTGCAATGTTTGGTTGATAGCTCTTGAAGCTGTAAAGCTTAGTGCAGATCAAGTAAGTAATTAAGTCAAGTCCAAGTTTTGATCAGAATTCGTTTTAACTCCAAGGATTTTTGGAAAATGGAATTGAGAAGTTGCAGCGTTGAAAACAAGTACTATTGGGTATTGTGCGGAAAAGATTGTTTTTTTATTAATGAATCTAAGAAGAATGTTCAGCTTCCTCTTCTTTTGTCCCACCAACTTCAATGGTTTGAGAGTGCTTTGGTGGAAATGATGCCTCTTCAGTCAAGGTTCTTCAAACAAAACAGGGATGGGTTGGGAACTTGCGGTCTTCAGAAGTGTGGTGCTTTCAGCACAGTTGGTTTCTGGAATGCATCATTTGGCCTACCTCGGGTGGAAGAAAGTGCATGTCTGTACTTGTTGGGAACTTGGGATTAACAACAATGGTTGGGTTAGTTTCTCGAATATGCTAAAAGACTCTTTGGTGGAATTCAATGAAAGAAATTTGAAGGAGAAACCTATCATCCAAGGGGTTTGTTGTTCGTATGCTATATCTCTAACTTCTTATCATTATCAATGAAAGAAAAAGTGTTATCATTATCTGAAGCCCGAAGGAAAGATAAGTTCATCTCTCCTAAACAAGATTCGAAACTCAACAAGGAGCAACAAGACTTTTGGGTTAAGAAAGAGACTGAAGTTGTTAAGGTAGATCGGAATAACCATATTGTTGTTACAAGACTTTTTGCACATGAAGACTAGAGAACAATCTCAGCAACATTGAACAATAAATTCTCACAAGATTGTTTGATCAATCCATTTATGGATGATAAGGCTCTCATGAAATTGAGGAGGGTAGATTGTTAAGTAATCTTAGAAAATGGAGAAAGTTATGATTCTCTTCATTTGAAAGTTGAAAAATGGAGTTTTACGAGGCATAGTAGACAAGAGGTTAAAACGAGCTATGGTGGTTGGATTAATATACAGAAATTACCGTTGAAATTTTGGAATCGACGTTGTTTTGAAACCATTGGTACCCAGTTGGGTGGATTTATGAGATGCTCGCGTAAATCTTTGAACTCTTTAAGAAGCCCTCGTTGAAGTTCATCCAAATTCTTGCGGATTTCTCCCTGCTGGAATCGAAATTAAAGACCCTGTTTCGGGTAGCATTTTCATTAGAATCATGGATTATCCGGAAAATTCTGCTGAAACAACTCGAATCTACAAAGAAAGCAATGGATTGGCGAATTTTTATCTCAGCCGGTTCAAGAAACAAGAAAGATTCAGAGAGAGTTAGGTCGGTTTTGGAAGATGAAAAGGTTTTCTGGTGGATTATATACCTTCATTATCAGATGAAGAGGAAGAAATGGTTCCTAATTCCTTGAGCATCCGAAGGAATTTGAACAAGGGTTAAGTTTGGAGAACATCATGCAGACTCCCTGCTTTAATGACCCTTTATTGGCTGATTATCCCAATAAATCAAATATCCCAAATGACTTTATCATTGATGACTAGGTTGTAAATCAGAATTTTGGTTAGAAAAAGCAGTCAAAGGATTGTTTTAAAGGCCCATTTTTATCCTCTTGCATGAAGAATTTTTAGAAGATTTATTGACCCTCCCCCTTTTCTATGCCAGAATGTAAATGCAAGTCATTTGCATTGAAGGATCTTGAGAGGATAAATTCCGCTGAAAGTCTCCAAAAGAATTTGAATGTTGCTTTCAATGAGTATAAAGAGAAGAGCCTAAGGAAATCGATCTATTGAACCTTGCAAAAAGACCAAAGTAGACAAGGAAAAAGGTATAAAGTCTCTTTCATTTGGATCCATAAACTCAACCAATGACGACGTGGAACAACGATAGTTAGAACTTGAGTTTTCTGATAATGAGGATGATTTCAATGTTACCATCAGTAGCATTGATTCTATTGGTTCTCCTATTGTCTAAGAATTCTTAGATAATTCAATCGAAGATTTGTGCAACCAATCCTTTTTGGAAGAGTTTCAGTTTCTTTTCAAGGAGGAAAATGACTCAATGATAAAGAAAAGAAAGACGGGATTAGATTCAAGTTCAACAAGTCAGCAACAAATATCGAAGGAAAAGGTGGCACTATCTACTAATACAAATATTTCTCTTGTTCCAGTAAGGTGGATGATTGGCTTCTTGAAATTGTTCAAGGAGGTGCTCTAAGAGGAAAAAGGCTCTTTGGAGCTGTGCGGGCAGGGCCTGTCTTTGGAGTCTTTGGAAGGAAAGAAATCAATGGATCTTCAAAGATTCCCTAATACCTTTTTTATATATTTTGTGAAAATGTACAAATTACTATAGCCTCATGGCGCCTTACTCATAGGAGATTCTTTTGTAATTACAGTCTAGCTTTACTTTCCCGTGATTGGCAAGCTGTAACGTGGTAGCTTTCTAGGGGAGGGCCTCCTCGACCCTTGCCCGTAGGTTGTTTCTCTCCTTTTGGTTTAATATATTCCGTTTCTTATAAAAAAAAATAAATAAATAGAAAAGCTTTGAATAAGGGTTAGAAACTTTGGTTGAATTTTTTGTCAAAAAGGTGGATAAGTTTCTATTAAATTTTTTTTACATGAGCATTTATTTTGTTTTTCGGCTGAGATTCTTTGTGATATTGAAAAGTCATTGAGATTGGAAATACAGTCGGGGTTTTTAAACCCCCTCGGTATCCATCATAAGAGGTTACTGGAAATTTTCCTTTATGGGCTTCAGTTTTATGTCTTGGAGGAATCTGAAAAGTCCCTCTTCGAGGTTATTTTGGAATTTGATCCAGCCATTATTGTCTCTGCATGATATAATCAAGGAAAGAGAAGTTGTAGGGTTTTTTAAGCTTTTTCCATTTGGCAGTCTTTTCCTCTTCCATTTTTATTTAGATGGGTCCCATTGCCTTAATTGTGTTTTGGTTCTCCAAAGGTCATTTCTTAGTTCGAGAGTTTTATCTCTCTGAAGACAGTTTCGAAGTTTGGATTATGTCCCCTTCTAAGAAGTCTCTTCATCTTCCCTTCTTTCAGATAATTGTTCTTATTTATAGATGAAGCTGAAAGGGTTGGAGTCTTTCTTTCTCCATACTTGGATTTTTAAAGTCTTCAAGGATTGGATATTTCTTCATCAAAGGATGTTCTTGATCCAGCGTGAATTTGCTTTGGTTGGTTTGTTTGTCTTCGATTTTGGCATTCTTCAAGTTCTTAAAAGATGGTGTTTTGGGTTGCTTCAAGGATAGATTTTTCTAAAGCTCCTCTTACTACTATTATATTTCTTGTTTTATTAGGTTGTATTTCTCTCCATGAATTTCTATTTTCCCATTTTATTTATTTTGTTTTTTTTCCCTCCATCTAGAATTTGTATTCTTGGAACAATTTTGTTTTTTTTAATTTATCGAGAAGTTCATATCTTGTTAAAAAACCAAATACAACATGCAAACATAAATAAAGGAAATACAGGGGGGGAAAAAGACCAAAGGAGTAAAAGGGGAACATACTCTATCATGAAGTCAACAGTCGCATCTTTAAGTGTAACTTTCTTAAGGTGACTCTTAACCAAATATGCTGCATTTTCATTGCAATGTTTCCTCCCACAAGCACAATTATTTAAATATAATATCACCCGACGATCTATAGGCTCATTCTTAAAACTGACCTTGCAAAGAAGAATTTCCTGCGGGAAAAAAATGGAAAACTTTAACAATGGGTACAGTATTTAAGTGATGCAAAAATGTTGCACTGAAAATTTTGGACAGTGGAAGACAACAAATTTTTCATTGATAAGAAACAACTTCTTTTTTTCTTTTTGGTAAGAAACAATTTCATTGATGAAATTTTACTATATCAGAAGTTTTTCTTTGATGAATGAAACAGTAACCTTTTAACAAACTTTTCATTGAAATAGTCTAAAAAATATAATAGTAGATAGTATGGAAAAAGACAATCACCTTCATCATGTCCCAAGATGAAGTGCTGCTAGGAGTAGAATCAAGAACTGCCTTATAAGCAGGATTTGACATGGCAGTAGCTGCTAGAACCCCAACCGGTTCACCAGGAGGAAATAAATTATGAGGCTTCATCATTCCAGCCTTTACTCCATATTCAAGTTGTATGATGGAATTGCTACAAACGTTCCTTACAGTACCATCATAACAAATAACAACGTCTCGAAGGATGGCCATCAAGTTCTTGAAAAGGGTTCCAGGTTCAGTAAGCCCTCTTGATGATCGAACCATTACCTCTCTTGTAGAAATTGAATGGACCATTTCTTCATACGGATCTAAACCATGGAAAAAACAGCCTTTGACTAATCCAAATTCAGCAGAAGGATAGTCAATTTTATCAGAAACATATCTATTGTGAAACAGAGAGGCTACATCCTCGATCAATGTCTTGGAATAAAATTTTCCCTTGTCAGAAAGCTGCAATCCAAGAAATCCAATTTGTTGAACCACCTTGTTAATAGCTGAATCACTTTTGGAGTCAAATAATTTTCCTAATGAAGATAACTTTAAGATAAAGTTTGTAAATGGAACTTTGACGGATCGAATGTGATTCTCTAACTGCAACTCCACCAGCTCATTGAACGTTGACCTTAACTGATACAGCAAAGGTGATATTACTTGAATATTCTTTTGAAGAGCTTGTAAAAGTGCCATGGGCATGGAATAATCATCCAATCCAACACTGAAACCTTCTGAAAAGATATGCTCCATCAATAGTGGCTGTAAAGAATCAAAAAATCTCAGAACCTCTTCAGGACCATTCTGAAAAAAGATTGATGTCACAATTTCATTGATTAATGATGGCATAGCATCTCTATCGAAGTCAAACTTGAGGAAATCACTGTTCTTTATCAAGTAACTATCTCCATGGCAGTCAAAATAAGCAGGCAACACAGTTTGCAGTATCTGCAAAGCAGTCCAATGAGGACTATCAGAACGAGCTCCCAAAATGGCGGGTGATGGCAGAGATGAAGAAACAAACATCGCCAGTTGCTGTGCTGCTGCTTTGCCCAAGAAATATGTTCTGAACATCATCTTGAGAGACAACAATGAATCAGTACCCAACTGCAAATTAAGATTCCCACTATGAGAGCTAAGCAGCTGTTTTTCCACAGAGAAAAGTCCCAACACCTCAGCTTTTGCTGCAATGGACTGGGGATAAAATAGGTGAATACAATCACCATCAAAATCCGCACTCAAGGGTCCACATATTAGAGGGTTGATCTTGACTGTATGGTCATCGTGCAGATACACCCTCAGGGCTTGTAAAGAATGTTTATGAGTAGTCGGTGGCCGATTAATGAAAACAATGTCTCCATCCATGATCCGCCGATGAACTATTTGACCAGGTTTCAGATATGTATGGCCCATTGAACCTTCACGAAGTGAATAGGCAGAAGAACCATCTCTGTAGGTTAAACATAACTTCTTATCCACCAGTTCCTGTAAATAGTTTATGTTATGCACACTAACCCTCTCCTCAAAAGTGATCCTCTGCGCAACTTCAAAAGGCACGCCAATTTCATTAACTAGTTTGTAAGCATCTCCAGTAATCACACTGCGAGAAGAGAAACCAGACCCCTTCCGAATAAATAAAGTTCTCATTTTCTCAAGCCACGCTTTCGTGGAAGGATCATTTAACTCTTTATTTACACCATAACGTGCATCTATGCCACGAGATGCCTTAACAGTCCCCCTAACTTGAAGATATTGATCAACAGCCAATTGCAAGTCATTAGCTTCTACTTCATGAGATTCAAAATTTGGCGCGCCAGACCTCGAACCCTTGATGATTTCCACTTGCTTAAGAATTTTCTTGAGCATTGAAACAGCTGGATCCTAGGTAATAACACAAGTAAACTATTAGTAAGGTTTAGTAATAAACTATCAATAGCAATATATTCTAAAAATTAAAAAGAAATCCTGCTGAAGCCGGTCTGCCCCACTTGTGTGCGAGGTCTTACCGAAGACATGATAGTAACACCATCAGAAATTTCTGGTACGGACAGACAGTTGGGAGGGACTGGTAAATATTGCAAGATATATCCATCCTGAGGATAATATCCTTTCCCAGCAAGTTTCTTTCTGGCCTCATTGGGAATTTTTTTGAGCATTTCCTTCACCTGTCAATTTACGTCAAAGCCAACAATACAACATATCAGTGCAAATACAATTCTTTTTCTGACAGGCCTGGGATGTGTGCGTGGGGGTGTGGTATATATGAAAGAGAATTCAAAGGCAAGCTCATTTATCAACATCAACAACCAAGCCTTACTTGAACAGATCTATTCAATCTGTTCTATAGGTTGTACAACTAATCAACAAACAAGCATTTGATTTGAAATATCCATTTTTACCAAGCTTTTCTGCCCCATTCATTGATGTATTTCTACCCAAGTTTCCTTCAATGTTATATGGTTCTTTATTTTTCCAGAATATCTTTAGCAATACATCATTTTACAAAATTCTCTCTCTGTCTCTCTCATACATATAATCACTCCCTTTATAGTTTTTTACGATATGAAGCAAGACTTTTCATTGAGCATCTGAAAAGTGCAGGAGAGAATATCCAAAGGAATTAAAAAAAGGATCGTCAACTGATCAACAAACCAAAGACACTTCATAGACTATAGAGCCAAAAAAGATACAATATCATCACTACAAATAATCATTTCCATGGGGCACTTAGTACTCACTGCTCAGTTCCATTTTCACCCAGAGAAGTTAAAGAATAAAGAACACAGGAATTTTATTTTAAATGAAAAATAAAATTTTCATTGAGAAGAATAAAAAAACAAACGAATAAAGCATCCACAAAAAAAAGCAAACCAAACAAGGTCCCCTCCGATAAAAACAAGGCCCAACAGACTATTACAAAAATTCTTGAAAACCGACACAAGCATAGACGTAAAAAATTGCCTAAGTGACAGTGCCGGACACGGACACGCTCAGACATGTTTCCCACATGGATTTGACACGGCAATTAGAGAGTCCAAATTATTGTTTTTTTAATTTTTTGACATGCACGGTCACGTGATTGGCACAGTTGGACACTGATTGAGAGGAAAAACAAAAAAATATATGGTAGTTTAAAAAATTCAACAAAAAGTTTAAACAATTCAACAAAAAGCCTAGCTCAATACTCATTTAACCATTTGAAATTTAAACCATACATTAGTTTTCTCTGCTTATCCACCCACCCATGATTTTTCAGCATACCACAATCTTTTCTTGTCTAAGCCTTATCATTAGGCTGACGGCTGCTTGCGATCTTTTTAATGAATTGTATGAATGTTCTTTTAGTGTTTAAAGGTAGAAATATACTTTAAAAGTACTAAATATTGGCCATATTTCAAAATATTCCCACATATAGTTTCTAAAAAAACGTGTCCTTAGCATGTTGTATATTACTTTTTTGGAAATTGGTTTGTCCTCGTGTCCGTGTCGTGTCATATCTGTGTCTCATTCACTGTTTGTGCTCCTTAGCCGACACCCAAGGAGGGGCATTATACCTGGTAAGATACCAAACTTTTCCCAAGACCACTTAATGTCTAACTTATACAATATGTGTAGGTGGAGATTCGAACTCACGCTCTTTTGGTTGGAGATATATGTCAATTATTGTCGAGTTATGCTCGCTTTGGCATACTTCTCATCACCACTTAGTCCTTCTAAAAATCCTATTGTTCTTCTCAAGTCAAATTTCCCACACAATATAGTCAAAAAAACATGCTAAAGGACTCGACCCTTATCAGTTATCATCAAAGGACAGGTGCAATAAAACCCTCTACAATATAGAACAACAATCTCTATATGCACCAAACAAAGTTGAGAAAACATGCCTTTTGATTCGCAAAAGTATCAATAAGTTATGACAATAATTTTATTCAATTATTTGGAACTATCCAAATATTTGTCAGCTAAGTCACTCCTCTTGGCCAATGTAGATATCTTATCTAAATTTTAGTATCCCAAGTTTTGTGAGAAGTGAGAAGTGAATAGTCTGTTAGGTTCTTAAGAACAAGAAAACAGAGAAAGGAAAAAGGAATTATTTAACAGCAAACTAGAAGCACAATTGTCGAGGATGTATATAAACTCATAAACTTAGAAAATAATTACTTTACTGGAAACTGAAAATCCAGTTCACACAGCATACATAACGACAAAAACTAAAATTAAAAAGCAAAGCTAAAAGCCTAAAATAGGAGAGTTGAATCTGAGATCAGGTATTTGAACTCCAAGCCAAATGAAAAGACAGCAAGGACTGAACCAATGATAACAATTGAAGGAAATCAAAATGGGCCCGTACAATAGAACTGATAAATAATTTTCTACCAAATGGAGGAATGAAAGAGAACTTAAAAGAATTAAGAGAGTGGTGAGTGTTAAACCTCGCAAGGGAGCAAAGTTCGAGTGAGATTATCACCATAACGGAAACCATATCTTTCTAGAAAGTCCCAAAATCCTTCCCGCAGTGGTGTCCTAGATGGTACTTTTAATTGCAAGTAACTAGCACCATCTGCTTTTTTCATCTCTCGAATAGAAACTTGTGAGGCATCCTTCCAAAAAGAAAATGAAAGTGATTAGCAGGTGACTGTAGAGAACTCAAACTAAAAATTTAAACAGCTAGTAAAGTTGCCGTTATCAGAGAAACATATCAAATTATGACTAAAGCTAGAATACATCGTTAAATTTGAGAAATTGCAGGCCTATTTGGACACTTCATTTTATTCCCTAGGCGTAACCCCCCCCCCCCCCCCCTCTCTCTTGGTGGGGGTAGATGAGAGGAAAACAAATCCATTTCATTCAAATAACGAGTTTACAGAGAAATTTCTAGCCATTAACCAAAAAGAGAGAAGATACACAAAAATAAGAATATGAGATGTCCCAAGAAGCCAAGAGGATTACAAGCTTTCCAGCACTCATATCAATTATCACACATAACAGAACCAAAACAAGCAAAGACGTTAGAAGCTGGTAAAGATAACTTTAGCATGGTGTACTCACCTCACAACATGAGGATAACAATCTTTCCGCAAAACCAATATTCTTTGAAGGAAACTGAAGATAAAGCAAATGTCCAAGAAAAATTTAGGCGAGAAATCAAGAATGAACATATATAAGAATAAAAGCATGGCATGAGAAAAATATAATTTCTGGAAAAATACCTGCAAAAATTAGTAAGGAAACAGAAGACTCAGAAATAATCACTCTCTGAGTATTCTTTTTTTTTGTGTGTGTGAAAGTAATAATTTCATTAATGTATGGAATTTACAAAAGCCCAAAAAGGGGAGTACATGAAGCACATGAAGCACTTCCAATTGGCTAAAAGGGAAGTGTAGCTATAGTGATGAAACAATGAAGAGCATTACACCATGTAATAACTAAAAAAAACTATAAAGAAGGCTGAAATAGAGGAATGGGCAGCCTTATCCCACCATCTCTCTATTATTCACTTAACAATCGATGCAGACACGTTCCACTGGAAGCTTGAACCAAACGGTCTCTTGACTACAAATTCCCTTGTCAAAGACCTCTCCCAACAGAAACAAGGCCCCACCCCATTGTTCGCAGAAGCTATATGGAAGGATTCATAACCCAAAAAGGTAAAGTTCTTTATCTGGGAGTTAAGCCACAAAGCTATCAGCACTAATGAAAAGCTCCAACGTAGACTGCCCTATTTGTCCTATCCCCACAATGGTGCACAATTTGCAAGGCTAATTTGAAAACACAACAGAATCGTTTTGTATCCTGTGATTATGCTACCCGGTTTTGGTGGTCCATTCTTTCTGTTTTTGGATGGTCCATAGCACTGCCGGTAGATCCTCCTCTCCTTTTGGAAATGGCTCTTGTGGGACACCCATTCAAAAAGGAGACGAAGCTACTTTGATGAACTTCATTAGAGCCTCCTTTTTGGGTTACTTGGAGAGAGATAAATCAGCGTATCTTCAAAGGAAAAAGAGCTTTCTTTTGATTGTTTTTATTAAGCTATAGTTTTTTTTGTTATATCTTGGTGTAAATGCTCCCTGTGTTCCATCACTATAGCTTTTCTTCTCTTTTGTCAAGATGGAATTGTTTGATGTAATCCCTTGAATAGGACTCACTTCTGTAATTCCATACCATCAATGAAATAGTGTCTTACACAAAAAATAATAATAATAAATTATATTCATGTATCAGAGTTACTTAAGCCTGTCCGCTCATCAGGTAACATAAAGACAGTCAAAAAAGTAGACATGTAGGCACTAACTTTCAGTAAAACAAATGTACATATCTTTTTTCTAACATGATACGAACTAAAACAAATGTATGTGAAGGAATTCTTCCTATATACCTTGTTTTTTTTCATTTTTAAGCATTTCAAACACAGCAAGCTCAACATCTTTTTCAGTTCAGTAATGTGATTGGGATGGAAAATGGGAATTGGTAATTCAATATATCCAAAGTGGCCTGAAAGTGGAAGATAAATTAAAACTGTCAAGTTTTCTTCATGAATGAAATGAAAAGAAAATCTACTAATCAATCAAGTAGATTATCAAAATACCTTCACACTTCCCAGGTTCCGAAGTACCACAAGATTCACATTTTCCAAATTCAATTGGAAGACCAAGGAATGGGTTAGAGAGCTGACTAGCATGGGTAATAGGGCAGTCACTGATGGCTGCAATACACTACCAAAAATAAAAATAAATAAATAACCATATTACACCAGATAATCATGAAAAGGAAAAATTATTCATAGAGGAATTTCTCAAAAGAAATTTTTTAAATACTATTCCATTACAGTCACAAAGATGTACAAAACAATTCTGTAAGATCATCTGTTGGTCTGAAATATTTAAAATTATCTTTTTCTTTTTATAGGAAACAAAGTATTCATTGATCTATCAAAAAGGATATAAGCTAAGGGCGGGGTTGAGAAAACCCCCCCGAAACTAGACAATGACAGCCTTCCAATCTCTAACCATCAACTGTAGGCTATAATTGGCTATAATTACAAAAGAATTTCTTGTGGTATAAAGACCACCAAGATGCAACATGCTGTACACTGTTACAAAAACTCTCATAGGTGGGGTAATTGTTTTCGAAAAGTCTCTATTCCTTTCCTTCCAAATCAACCAAATAGTTTCCTTCCATATCAACCAAAGAGTCGTTTTGACCGCACAATTCCAAAGCACATAGGCTTTACCTTTTAGCAAACCTCCCCCAAAATTTTCAAGAAAAAGATCATCTATCCACCTAGGAAGGCAAAACTGTAATTCCAGCTCAGCCCGAACAAATCCCAAGCCTTAGTAGGAAAAGGGCAATGAAGGAAGAGGTGATCTATAGTCTCAGTAGCACCGTTACAAAGCCCACAAACAGAAGGAGACAGAGCCCAATAAGGAAATCTTCTTTGGAGCCTCTCAGCCGTATTTATGCCCCTATAGAAGAATGTCCACAAGAAGAATTTTACTTTCTTCAGCACCTTGAAATTCCATATGTAGGAGACGACTGGAGCTTTTAGCTTTGGTGAAGGCTTAGACAGAAGGGAGAACGCTGTTTTTGCCGAGAAAACCCCACTGCTATCCCCTTTCCACCAAAGTTTATCTTTCCCATTCCTTGGCTGCCAGAAATCAATCTTCTCTAAAAAGCTTGCCCATCGACTAAGTTCTCTGTCAAAAAAATTCCTTCTCAGCCCCAAATCCCAAGTCTGAGATGAAGACACCCAACAATCTGCCACAGTGCAGTCTTTTTTGGTAGAAATCTTGTACAGATCAGGGAAGGAGGAAGAAGTAGGCAAAGAATCTGCCCAGCCGTCTTCCCAAAATCTCACTTGGTCTCCTTTACAAACTTTAAAAGTGGTCATATTCTCAAAGCTGCCTCTGTTTCTAGCAATATCTTTCCAAGGACGACCTTTTGAGGCATCATTCGTAGGAATAGAAAACCAGCCGTGTTTCCCTACCCCATAGATTGCTCCAATGACCCGTCTCCACAAAGCTTTCTCCTCGTGTGCGAATCTCCAAAGCCATTTGTACAGAAGAGATTGATTCCTCTGTTTCAACGACCCAATCCCGAGACCACCCTGTTTTTGAGGAGCGAAAGCTGTCTCCCAATTAACAAGGTGCCTCCCTTTTTTATCGACTCCCCCTTTCCAAATGAAGTCCCTGATCACCTTCTCCATAGCCGACACAACTGTTTTAGGGGCTTTTAATAGTGAGAAGAAGTACACCGGGATGCTATTCAACATGGATTGTGCTAGAGTAAGTCTCCCACCTTATGAAAGAAGCAATTTCCTCCACTTGTCAAGTCTAGCTTTCATCTTATCAACTACTGGCTCCCATAAGATCTTTGCCCTTTGATTACCTCCCAGAGGGGAACCTAAATAGGTACAAGGCAGGTTCTCAAATCTGCAACCCAACATACTGCTCCAATGCACCACTTCATCTTCTTCACAATTTATCCCAATCAGCAAAGTCTTCCCCACATTTAGAGACAAGCCTGAAGCAACCAAAAAAATGTTGAGAACTCCCCACCATTTGCCTAACAGATCATCCTAAGCCGGGCAAAAGATAAGAATGTCATCTGCATATTGCAGGTGTGTGAGCTCAACCTTGTCCCCCAAAAAGGAAAAGGCCTCGCAAAATGTTTTTCTCCCAACAGAAATGAATTAAACGGCTTAAGGTATCTCCGATGAAGGTAAAGAGAAAAGGAGACAAGGGATCGCCTTGCCTCAGACCACGCTTAGCAACAATCTTGCCTCTAGGTTTACCATTAAAGAGAACCGAGAAATTCGTAGAGGAAAGGCAGCCTTTGATCCACAATCTCCATCTAGGCCCAAAGCCTTTTCTTTCCAAAACCGCATCAAGGAAAGACCAATCTACCTAATCGTAAGCTTTTTTGAAGTCAAGTTTGAGAAGAAAGCCTTTCTTCTTGTCTTTCTTCCAACTACCTACCGCTTCCGAGGCTGTGAGAATGGCATCTAATATTTGACAGCCTTCCACAAAAGCCGCTTGAGTGTCGCTGATAATGGAAGGAAGAACCTTTTTTAGTCTTGACGACAACACCTTTTTCTTTTCTTGGAAGGAAGAACCTTTTTAAAATTATCTTCAAACATTTGGCCCACTTTCTTTCTTTCTTTCTCTCTCTTTTTCTTTTCTTTTTGTTAGAAGAATCATATTTCATTGGGGACAAAGTCTCCCAGTTGCCAAGGGTGGTTACAAAAAAATTTCCACCAACCCATGAGAGTCTTCATACTATAATATGAATAAGGATACATGTGCTTATACCAGCATAAAGCCACAAATAGGACTGCATTAGTTACAGTGTCAAAAGATTGGAGCTCTTGGAGACGAATCTACATAAAGGAGCGGACTCAGGGCCACACTTTGGAGCTCATGGAGACAGAGATGTCACCAGGAAGGCCTTAGAGGACTCAAGAGGCCATTCCCGCCTATCTAGACCGCAACTAATCTTAGTCTTTGAGATGAAATGGGAGAGGGCGGCCCATTCCATAATCTCATCATCTTGGTTCCTATGAAAATTGCGATCCCAAGGGTTTTCCAATTTTTTAACAACAATCAAACTTTTCATTGGTTGACGAAAGGTTAGAAAAATGTCCATGAAAATAATACAAACAACCAAACAAATAAAGAAAACTTTCTCATGGCTGGTCACCCTTTCAAAAAAGGAGGGCAATCCTTTGGGCACAAGCCATTAGAGCTTACCTTTGGAGGTTGTGGATGGAAAAGAACAATAGGATTTTTAACGACTCTTCTCTTCCTTTTGAGATCTTTTTTGATAGAGCTATTGTACTCGCCCTAGAATGGTGTAAATGTTTCTACTCCCCTTTCATTAGTTACAACTTAAACGACCTCATAGCAAATTGGAAGGTGTTTTTGTAACTTGCCTTTATGGCCTTTTTTATATTTCATATCATCAATGAAATACATGTTTCTTACTCAAAAAAAAAAAAAAACACAGGAAGACTAACATATATATGAATCCCAAGATTCAAAGGCTTGCTTCTTCCTTAATTTTCCAAACTATGATTCAAGACAAGCCAAAGAAGCAGGGCAGGATCTAATCCAAGACCGATACAGAAGGTAGCAAAACACACTGCCCAAACCGGAACAAACTATTCAGGTCCGTATTCAACACATCTCAAGGAGAGTAAGAAATTTTAAAGGGTTAGGCTTAATGCTTAGTGCTTAGTAAGAGAGTTTACAAGAGAAGGGTATGAAGCTTCAATGCACAGCACCTACTGCAAGCACAATAGGGTAGGGTACATGTGGAGCAGGGTTTGCGAGAATTGGTTAGCTTGGTAGGAGGAGTCAAAAGTATAGCTTGCAGAGAGAAACAAGGAACTATTGGGCAATAACTTTTGATAAGTGGTTCCAATAAGCTGGCCATTAGTGATCCTACGTTAATTCTTGGAGATAACATCCTAAGTCAAAATCTATCCAGAATGCCAAGGGTAACTGACCACATAAGCCTCTCGCTAAGGAGGTCACTGTCCTCAAATGAAGCTGTTGAAAGCTCTCATGGACCAATAATCCAATCATTATAAGTTTCTTGAAAAGGATGACTAATGATATTAAAATTCCCAGTTAAGCACTAAAATTGCCCACCCAAACCACACAAATCACTTAATCCCTCTTACCCTGTGGCTGAGAGGGCTATACACCCTTGATAGCATGAAATAGGATAAGACGCGTGCACCACTCCACTCCCTAAACAGACAGAAGTTCTCAGTGTTGGATTAACAGGGTACATGCATCTCACTTTTAACTCGTGAAAGATCTTTTTTTCCAAAGATGATTTAACCTTCTGTTACAGAACAGTGTTCCCCCCCCCCCCCCCCCCTTTTTATATGAAACAAGGAAAATATCATTAATGACAGCAAACATATAGAAATAATTGGGAATATGATTTTAACTAATATCACTGATGTTAGCATCATTAAACATCAATTTGAAGGCCTATGAAGATTAACAGCAAACTTACAATTTCTTGACCATTTGCCAAGGAAAATCTTATTCCAACTATTTCTCCATCTAAAATAGGTGAGCAACATGGTGCATCCTCCATCCCTTTCACAGTAACTTTTTTATTCTGCTGCAAAAAGGACACTTCACAATGTGAGATCTGAATGGTACAAATTCAATAGAAAATATCTGAGTGGAAAGAAAACTACAGCCTAATGGAAGATCAAAAGAATAAAAATTTGTGAGAATTCTCGATCCACTGATAATAAACACAAAAAAGAAACAAAGAGAGCACTCAGATGAAAAGAAAAGCAACATAAATTTCCTAGACAAGAACTGAAGGTTCCTTTAAAGTCATTTCCAGTATAGATACAAGCTGGACAGGAATGTGCTAAACAGTCTTTAGAAATATATACACATTGAAAGAAACAACTTTTCGTTGAAAAAATGAAAAGGCCATATTTTAATACAGAAAACGGAAGTTCTTCATTTTTTACATTCCACTACTCTATAAAACAACAAGTTCGAATGACCAAAGACATTGTGGGAAGTTTAACCCTGAGCTTTCAGGTCAATTATGAGAGCACTTTGCACAGTGTTTCCATGATTACATTATTTTGAGCATCTGCATGAAGGGGTGGATGGTAAATATAACGACTGAACGAGGAACCTTTGATAGAGTTCGTTTCATGCGTAGTTCCGCACATGCATGGATTTGTAAGAATTTATCAATGATGAGCAGAATAAGAACCTTACATTTTGACCATTTCAATTGTTACATATAAAAGACAAACTAAGAACAACTGAGAAAGAGGCAGACGAGACAGAGTCTACTTTCTTTCTTTCTTCATTTCTTTTCCTTCTTTTTTTTTTTTTTTAAGGCAAGGGACAGAGTCTATTTTCTGCTCTTCAACTTCTGTAGCAACCAAATACCAGAGAAACAGACATGCAAAGGCGCGGGGAAAGTGTACTGAGAGCTACAATCATAAACCCATAATGCCGCAAAAATGTGAGAATTTTGATTCCGAGTACTTCCCGGTATGAAAGACAAGAGACCATCCTGGTTTCCATGCAAAAATGAGAAAACAAAAGGGAGAAAGCAAACACGTTATCCAACATTATCAAACCTGAAACCCCTCTGGGAAAACGAGAGTTGACTCCTCCTGTTTACTCAGACAAACCCACCATAAAAACTTAATCGCCCCACAATTTTTCTCCCTCCTTCGCTCCAAATTCCTTCGCTTCCACAGAAATCAAACCCCAGAAAACGAAAAGGAGCAGGAGGGGGCGAAATGCACCTAAACGAAATGCACCGAAATAGCTCAAAACCCTACAAGTAAACCCCAAAAGCAAAATGAAAAGCAAGTGTCAGTCTCGAAACGAGCTACAGAAAGAAAGAAGTTAGAGCTTTGTACCTTTGCGAAGAATACAATGGCGTCTCAGAAGACACCCAGCTGAGTATTTCCCGCTTCTCCCGCTTCTCCTGCTCCTCTCTATTTCATTTCAGTCTTCCCTCGCCAGCACTGCCTCTATTTGCACACTCTTCTAAGAACTCATTAATCTATAGCCCACTACACATACAGAATTAATAAATAACGTTTTCTAATTTTTGTTACACTTTAGCCCCATTCATTTCTAAAGGGTAGCCTGTTTTCTTTTGCCGTAAGTTTCTATATTTGTTTTGTCATGGGTTGGATTTCGAATGGTTGATGGGTATCCAATGCAACTCGTATTTATTTTTCAATTTTGTGTTTAATAAATTACTGACCTACTCGACAATCTAAAATTGAGAGATTGAGCTGAAATTAATTTTATATTTAACATGTTCTAAATCGAATCGATTAATGACCTACTTGAGAATGTTCACGGATTCGATTAGGTTGAGTTGAGGTACTTTTAGATCCAATCTAATTGTTCGGGTCGTAAATTTATTAAACTCAAACAATCTTTATTAAATAATAATGAACCAAACCCAAACAAACCTTGAAATATTTTGGTTGGGTTGGTTCTGGTGATTTGGATCACTCTGTTAAAAATATTAAAAATATATATATATTAATATTTATATGGTGAAAAGTTACACGAAACCCAAACAACAATTTTTTTAAAAAAATTGTTGGATAATAAATAAACTGTATGAGTTGGATTGGATTGATCGCTTTTTTCAAGTCATTGGTTTCAACGCCTCTGATTACTGGACACAAAATTGTAAAGTTCAATTATTCATTAGACATTTTAAGATTCTGATTACTTATGCTCACTTTGACATATGGAGATGATCATAAATGACTTCAAATTCTATAATTTTAAATGACGGAAATGATTTTGAATTCCTAATTGTTAACTAAATCGATTATGAATTATTGAAATTAAAATTAATTGTTTAGATGTCTAGTAAATTAAAATAAAGTAGAACGTTTTACTCTCGTTCTTATAATTTTTAAGAATATTATATCAATAATAATTTAATCATTAATTTAATCAAATAAACCTAACAAAATTAAAAAAAAAAAAAAAAAAACTTGCAAATGCCATCCTTATTTAAAAAAATCAACACGAACTTTCTTGAACGGTGATAAAAAAAAATTATATTATTATTATTATTATTACAGTAAAAAGAAACTTATAGAAACACAGCGAACGAATGTAAATATCTATTTTTCCTTGGTAAAATTGGAATTCTTTTAATCATTAGTTTAAAATCTCGTCCAATCCGAGTTATTTGGAACGAAAAATATTTAGACAAAAAAATGTGATTTTTAGTAATTTTAATTCTCTATTTTTTTCAAACGAAAAAACGGAAATGATTTCAAAATCCATTAAGATTTCAAAATAATCGAACAAATAGAAAATACTAAAACTCATCAACGTGTAAAAATCCAACTAAAGAAGCATCCATCAGAACTAATAAACTAATACCCACGAAAACATTTTTGCTCAATTATAAGAATGTTCCTATTTCATCGGAAGCCTTAAAAACAAATTTATATAATTGAGAGTAATAGTTGGCTAGTTGCATCACATCTACTAGCATAACTTTATAAGGTTTAAATTACAATATCTATTATAATTTAACCCTCCAATTTTTCAGCCTTCTCTATCCCCGGATTTTTTTCTTCTTTCCATCTGATTTCTACATTTTTCTTTTTAATCACCCTAGCATATTATAATTTTTCGAGCATAACTTTAAAAGGTTTAACTTGCCATACCTATTATAATTTAGGGTTTGAAGAGGTGAAATGGAAAGTTTGAAGTTAAAATTGACTCATGTAGTTAAATTTGGAGCAAAAAATGAAGCTACTCTCATTTTTAAAAGATTTTTTACTAGTTATTTATAAAACCTAACCTAGGTCTTGCTTCTTTCCCCGACGTTTGAGCTCCCAAAAGCCTCTATTAAAGCTTTGTTGGGCATGAAAAATTGGAAGGAGATTGATTTAAATCAGATAGAAAGGAGTTAAATTTTCTGACCTTTCTTTTTTGGAACCAATAAATTTTATTGATTTTCAAATCAACAAAAAAAATTGTTTGATGCTGGGAATAAAGGTAAATAAAGTAAATGTTTTACCATTATACCGTTTTAATTATATATAAATCTAAAAAATTATAAATAATAACTCCAAATTTTTTATTTTTTTTACCCGGCAAAGTACAATTCAACCGGTTAAGGCACATGTATTCAATTAAGAGTTTGAATCCTAACCTACTTCTACAAAAAGAACAACTCCCACCTTTTTTTTCTTCATATTTTTACTTTATATATAACTTAACTTTACCTATTTATTTCCCTGCATACTTCCTTTTTTATGTGAACCCTCCCATTTTTTAGTCTCATCCCATCTTTTTCTCCACTATTTTTTTCTCATTCCCATATCATTTGTGGTGAAACGTGCTAACACATTTCTGTTGTAATCAGAGGATAGAAGTTAACTTTGCCTATTTATATCCTCACATGCTTCTTCTTTTTTGTGAACCTCTCTCTACTATTTTTCTCTCTATCTCCTACTTATTTTCTCATTCCCATCTCATTTTTTGCAATGTGCTGACACATCTCTGTTGTAATCACAAGACATGACACATCTCTCTCTACTATTTTTCTCTCTACCTTTCGATTTTTTTCTCTTTCTATGCAACCTACCGACACGACTCTCTCTGTAGGAATCACATAGGACATGCCCACACATCTCTCTTTTATTTATACTCGTTCTATCTCATTAGTTTTTAATCTCCTCCTCTTGGCACATTGTGCTTTTTTTTTTTGTGATCCCACTCATTTTTAAGCCTCATCCTATCTCCTGATTTTTTTCTCCTTCCCACCTCATTTATGGTGCAACCTGCTGATGCATCTCTATTATAATCACACAAGATACACCCACGTCTCTCTTTTATTTCTACTCTTTCTATCTCATTACTTTTTCCAATCTCATTCCTTAGCAATCTCTCGATTTTTTCCTCCTTCATATCTCATTTCTGCTGTAACATGCCGACACATCTCTCTATCATAATCACATATAATACACCCACATCTCTCTTTTATTTCTTCAAAATCTCCTCCCCTTACCTGCACACTCTGCTACTGTGCTACTGTGCTCGTAGCACCCCTCCATCTCTACGTTGTAAGTGCGCTCTTTTTATCTGTTTTTTTCTTCTTCTTCTTCTGGTTTTTCAATTCGACCAACACACATCAAATAAAATTGAAACGAATTCGAACTTCATTTAAAATCCTACCAAATTTGATCTATTTTGGATGGCAATTTTTTTGAGAAAAAAAAATGAGATTTCAAAATAGATTGGATTTAATTTTTTTTTAATTCAACCCAATGATTGGAAATGATTTTAGAATCATCATATTTGCACATCGTTATAAATTCAGGAAAGTGTTATTATTTGAAGAGCTTATGACAAATGATTAGTAACAAATAAATGGTGTTTATTTAAACTTTTTTTTGGAAATTCATTGTGCCTGGAAAATTGTAGTTTTGCATATAGAAGTAGAATGCAAGCATTTCTGTTGGAAAATTTTTCACTATGATTGATTTGTTTTTGCTTTGTCTAAACGATACCATTGTTTGATGTTTGAATGAAACCATTAAATGTTACCCTTCACTTTACTTTTATTTCGTAAATTAAGGGAGTCGTAGTTAATTCTAATATAGATATTACATTCGGATATGTTTTATGAATACCAATATGATTACTTGTGAAGCCACACATTATGCATTTCTTTTAAATTTGGATCCTTCAGCAAAATGGGATAAATAAGTTTAAGTTTAAGTTTCGGTTGTTCTTTTAGAATAAAAGTTAAAAAAACTCAACATAATCTGGTGCCACATATTTTCATTCATTTTTTTTAAAATTGCATAAATAGGACGTCTTAAGCATTTTAAATTGCACCATTGTGCTAAAATTCAACCAACAAAAACTTAAAATGAAATCACATAAAAAGCTCAACCTCCCTCATGAAAACATTAGAAACCTAGATATTCTACTCTTTAATTATAAAACAATGTTTTTAGCGCTGTCGTCGAATATAGGTATTGTTGTATGTAGATCATAATAATATCTACAAACTTTGATAACTATCAAGTAAATATTGAATTTACTAAGAAAAAACTATTATAATTAAGTTGGGAAGTAATATTTTTACTAATTGAATTATGAACCAATTAAACTGTTATTTTATTAATTGTTCTATTATAATAATAATAATGAAAATAGAATGTTAACGAAGTGGATGAAAAGAGATTAAAACATTCCGAACAAACTTATAATTTAACCTTAATTTTATATTCTCAAAGGATAAATAAGTAAATACACCATGATAATGAGTAGGAGTAATAATTAGTTGTTGACTCTAAAATCAATTTGTAAACTATTTTTTCCTTCACAAAAGGCGGATTTCCAGAAGAAAAATGGCCTTTTTTATTTTTTATTTATTTTTTTTGGGTGAAAGAGCTCTCGAGCTTTAATCTAAAATGAAGCATTACTATCTGTCGAAAAAAAAAAAGAAAAAAATAAATAAATTAAGGTATCCATTGGCTTATCCCTCCAGTGGAAAATCTAATGTAATTTTCTCAAATTTTAAAAACAAAATGAAAAAGAATCTAACCCAAAACATAATTTGTTTAACAAATTTGGAATCATATCTGTTTAGTAAATCTCTATTCAAATTTGATTATTATTTGAAAGAAAAGTAAAATCAAACCACCTCTTCAACCAAAATGACGAAAAGATATGAAAAAAAAGAGAATATATGCATAATCTTCCTTATACAAAATAATTGTATATAAATTAAGAAAAACAACTCATCGATGACATTTTTTTTCCATTTTCCATGTGATGGAAGAATGTATATAAAAAAAAGGAAATACGTATTGTCTTTTACAAAAATTAGCGGACAACCATATTTGACAAGTATTATTTGAGATTAAAAAACAGTTCATTAATTTCTCAACAAAAAAAAAAAAAAACAAATCAATCAATTAATTATATTAATATACATATTTGTTTAACTCTAACTTTGATTGATAATTACTTATTAAAATTGAATATAATATATATATATATATATATATATATTTATCCTCATCCTAGTGCTCTCTCCTCTATTTTTGCAACCTGTTGACATATCTACGTTGTAATTAGAGGATACCTATTTATATCCCTAACACGTCTCTATTGTAATCACAAAATAGACACCGTACTAAAAAAGTCAGGCACAAATCTCCCTCTTATTTATTCTCTTTCTTTTTTTCTTTTTGTTTTAATCTCCTCCCTATTTTTATTTTATTATTTTTTAATCCTCCAATTTTTCAACCTCATCCCATTACTCCCCCACTATTTTACCATTATCTCCCCATTTTTTCCTTTCTATCTTATTTGTGGAACAACCTATTCACACGCCTCTTTGTCCTAATCACATAGGTACGCCCACATCTCTCTTTTATTTATACTTTTCCTATCTCATTATTTTATTTTTAATCTCCTCCCCTGCACATTGTGCTTTCTTTTTTTTTTTTTGACCCTCTCATTTATCCTAATCATAAAGGATACACCCACATCTCTGTTTTATATTCTTATCGTTCTATCTCATTATTATTTGCTTTTTAATCACCACATATTGCATGGGCTATTATTATTATTATTATTATTATTATTTTGAACTCTCCCATTTTTCAGTCTCAATCCATTACTCTCCACAGGTAAGTGTTATTGTTTGAAGAGTCTATTTTTGTGACAAATGATTAGTAATAAATAAATAGTGTTTGTTTTGCATATAGAAGTAGAATGCAAGTATTATCAAGTACCTCCGGCATCACGAGGTGTTCATCGAGGATAAAATTTATAAGACTTTTGGTACAATAAAATTTAATTGTGGCGTGTATTAAGTCATTGAAACTACAAAATCTTGTAGTTCCTTTTCTTTCTTTAAGTTTTATCATTATAATAAATTAGCGTGCTACTCAAATATCGTGACGAATTAGATAAAACAAAGGCCAACAAAGACCGGTGACCAAAAAATTTGGTTTTAGATGTAGACTCATCAAACTTGTTTATCTAAATGGTCTAATTACTCTTATACTCTTTTTACCCAATTATGAATTTCTAATAAAATTAACTAATCGTGTCACATCAATATTAAAATAATAATAAAAATTAAGACATAATTTATTAATGTAAATTGTCAACTCTTAAGCATTGCTCATATTAAAAGAACTAAAATTATAACAATGTTGGTGAGATAATTTCTGATTATTTAACCATATTTCTTTAAGGAACTTGGAAATTATGTGAGCTCACTACCACAAATGGCCCATTAGCAGGCCCATTAGCAGGCCCATTTATTTGTACTTTGTTGGACTAAACATTTTTTTTTAAATCGTTTATGAGATTTGCAGGCCTACATGTTTCTACCAAAGGGACATATGTAGGCCCAATTTTGAAAAATACATGGGCTTGTAAACCATCTTGAATTTTCCCCAACAAATGCACACTTTTATTTATTTATTTTTTTTAAAAATGGTCATATTTGCCACCATTTGATTCATTGATCTAAAGGGGCCAAATAAATCAAAAGGATTG
Organism: Momordica charantia; assembly: GCF_013281855.1. NCBI lineage: Eukaryota > Viridiplantae > Streptophyta > Magnoliopsida > Cucurbitales > Cucurbitaceae > Momordica > Momordica charantia. The sequence goes on along the minus strand of NW_028275162.1, from coordinate 21,726,831 downwards.
ATTTAGAGGGAATGAGTTTAAACTCCAAGATGGATATATCTACCTAGGAATTAATTTTCTGTGTGTTTCTTTGACAATCAAATGTAGTAAGGTCAGACGGTTGTCCCGTGATATTAGTCGAGATGTGTGCAAGCTAATCTGGATATTCACGAATATCAAAAGATGGTATGTCTAAACCTCCACCCCAGGTTGTTTTACTAAAAAAAAAAAAAAAAAACTCAATTATGCACTCTAAGTTTATGGTGGCCCTTTCCTTTTAAAGACATTAAATGCTATCATAAGGTTATAGACAAGTTCATAGAAATAAGCCATATCAAATGGCTTAGAAACAGTGTTGCATCCGACAATTAATGTCTTGTTTAGACATTGTTGGAAAATTTTTCACTATGATGGATCACTAATTAACTCTTACTTAATATGTGTTTGCTTATTTGCGTTGGAAGCCAACACCACTGTCTGATATTTGAATGGAACCATTAAATGTCTGTGTGGATGAACTTGACACACCCTCCATTTTATGAATACCAATATTGATTATTTGTGAAGCCACAATGCATCTTTTTTAAATTTGGATCCTTAAGCTATTATTTTACAATAAAAGTTCAAAAAACCCAACATAATCTGATGCCACATATTTTCATTCATTTTCTCAAAATTGCATAAATAGAATAATGTCTTAAGCATTTTAAATTGCATTTATTTTCTCATCTCTATTAGAACAGAGTGCTAATTTCCTACAGATGTCCAAAAATGAAAATAATGAAATCACATTGTGCTAAAATTCAACCAACAAAAACTTAAAATGAAATCACATAAAAAGCTCAACCTCCATGATAAAAACATTAAAAACCTAGATATTCTACTCTAATTATAAAAAAAATGTTTTTAATCGCTTCGGTCAAATATAGATACTGTTGTAGGTAGATCATAATAATATCTACAAATTTTGATAATTATCAAGTAAATATTAAATTTACCAAGTAAAAATTATTATAATTAGGATTTGAATTTTCTGAGTAGCTCAACTCTCAATTAAAAGAGATTTCAATTCCTACTGTGACATGTTGAGCTCATAAATCTTATTATACACAACACTAAAACATTCAAGGACAAACTTGTAATTTAACCTTAATTTTATATTCTGAACTTTCTAAAAGGGTAAATAAGTAAATACAACATGATAATGAGTAGGAGTAATAATTAATTGTTGACTACAAAATCAATTTTTAAACTAATGTATAAATGGACCAACGACCACCTTTTTTTTCCCCCTTCAGAAAAGGCGGATTTCCAGAAGAAAAATGGCCTGAAAGGGCTCTCCAGCTTTAATCCTAAATAAAGCATTACTATCTGTCGAAAACATAATTTGTTTAACAAATTTGGAATCATATCTGTTTAGTAAATCTCTATCCAAATTTGATTCTTATTTAAAAGAAAAATAAAATCAAACCACCTCTACAACCAAAATGAGGAAAATATCTGAAAAAAAAAAATATATGCATTAATTTTTTAAAAAAGAAGAATATATGCATAATCTTCTTTATATAAAATAATTGTATATAAATTAAAAAAACAACTCATCAATGACATTTTTTCCATTTTCCATGTGATGGAAGAATAAGAAAGAAGAAGAAATACGTATTATCTTTAAAAAAAATTAGTGGACAACCATATTTGACAAATATTATTTGTAATTAAAAAACAGTTCATCAATTAGGATCTGTGTACAGGGAGGGAGTTCCAAATCAATCAATCAATTATAATTATTATACATACATATTTGTTTAATTCTAACTTTTGACTTTTGATTGATAGTCAAACTGAATATAACTTGTGATCGAGGCACTTATCTCTAACTGAGAAATCATGAATTTGAACCCTCACTCCCACATGTTCTGTATAAAAAAAATTTGTGATTGATAATTACTTATTAAAATAATTAATAATAGTTTTTTCTTTTTTATGAATAATTGATGCAGTAATTTATGACTTAATTTAAAAAAAATTCCCTGTTTCATCTTACAGTATTCTCATCGAGCAGATTATAGAGGGGAAAATAAATTACTCCATTAATCGGCAGGCAAAATTGAACATCAGATCTATACATTTTCTTTTTTTTTTTTCTTCTGTTAGTTTCCCGGGAAAATCTGTGTTTAGAACTTGCTAGTAATGAAATAGTTGTCAGTTTCGGATCTAATTCTTTACAGAATCACTAAAATTAGAATCAAATTAGTTGAAGAGAGAGTGGATTCAAGTTCTTGCGGATCTTTCTTTGACCAAATGAGGTCTCAGCTTCCTCACATCTGACAATTGAACTGGTTTGAGGAAGAACTCTTCCGCTCCTTCTTCCAAGCATCTGTTTATTCTCGACGGGACGTTCTCCGAAGACATTATCACAACTGGTATGTCTTTAAGCGATTTTGATTCCTGCAAATTCATCGCATCGATTAGTCATGCATTCTCAGTGGATCGGATTGGATTGAAAGAGGAAATTAGTGCAAAGTCGCAAACCTTGATCCTCCGGAGGAGATCGTAGCCACTCATTCCAGGCATACTGTAATCTGTAATGATCAGATTTACTTCCACTTCCTGAGAAACGAGAGAGAAGAAGAAGCAAGTTAGAGAAGAAACAAAAAGAAAAAAAAAAGGAAAACAGAGAGAAACAGAGAGAGTTAGGGATTCATACTTGATGATGATTCGAGTGGATTTTGGAGTCTGTTTCATCATCATGTTCTTGAAGAAGACCGAGAAATTCCAAGGCCTTGCTACCGGAATCAACAGCAGTAACTAAACGAAAGAGAAAATAGAAAACCGATTAGCCCTAGGTCGGAGGAGAAGAAGAAAAAACGGGGAAACAAAATTGAAAAAGTGAAATACCGTGATAGGAGGAGGTCTGGAGGAGGCGCTCGATCAATTTCCTGTCGATGAAGCTATCATCAACAGCAAGAACATGGAACTGCGAGGACTCGAGAGCGACGCCCATGGATTCGAGACGAAGGTGGAAAACGGAGATCGGGGGATGAAGGACGATGAGAAGACGGGAGAGATGGAGGAGTTTAAATATCTATGGATGGAGAGAAGGGACGATTGGGAATCCATTGGAGAGGAAAATCTGACAGTTGGAAAGGGAGATCCGACAGATTTGATTCGGAATCGGGAGGATCTTCAAGGTTGATTTGGTTTATGCCGAGGGGGCGACTCTTGACCACTTCTTTATTGATTTTCCATTTGACTGTGTGGATTTCGAGCAGCCGTGGGCGCGCATGTCGTGTGCCCTTTTCTTAAAGGCTAAAGCCGGCAAACGGTACGATAACGTGCTAAAACACCCACCCCCACCAAACTTCTAACCATTTTCCATTCTCCAAATTTCAAACGAGTAAAAAACAACGTAACAGTTGCAAATATGACCAAAGAAAAAAAAAAAAAAGAAGCAAAATATTAATCCTATTTAGTTTTTTTTTTAAATATAACGCTAATTTTAAAATGATAACTTTATCCAAATGTAATATACATGTAATACATCCGATTACTGATATATGTATGTGATGTAAGTATATGATATAAGTGAAAATTTTTGCAAAAATCTAAAAATTGCATAATATTTTAAAATTTTTCCAAGTGACATATTTTTAAGTATTTCAATTTTTGACACATTGTTATATGTCACTTGGAAAATATGTCACCCATTAAAAATTGTCACTTAGGAAAAATTGTAATGGATGACAAAAATATTTTAAGTATTTCCAGAAAATTGCATAACACTCCTCGATTAAGATACCTTGGTCCCTTCTTTCTTTCTTTTTTTAGATTGCGAGTTTAATCTTCCATATCCATGTTTATTTTATTAAAAAAGATACTATTAAACTTTGTTATTTGTTTAAAAAATATTTATATCATTTTCACAAATATGTTACAATTAGCATGGAAGCTTGCATGTGTTAAGTTTGAAAAGAAGAAGCTAATGTTTCAAAAAGGGAGATCAAGGTAAACTTGGATAGACAACGAAGAAGTAAACTCTCTTGAGAATGGAACTAGGAAGAAAACTTTTAGGATAAAATTGAGACGTCAATTGTCACATCAATCCCACATCAACACAAATGTAGGTTTGTTCAAAAAGTATTTTTGAAATCCTCACGTGCACTATTTAACCATTTCCATTCTATAAATTATCTAAATTTCAAATGAGTAAACAATACTACACAAACATACCTCAACAATTAAAGACATCTAATTCATTTATACTAAACAAATATTACTAAACTTTGTCATTTGTTAAAAAAAATACTTCTATAATTTTAAAAGTTCCAATATTAACGTGTAAGCTTGAGTTAAGTCTGAAAAGAAGACCAAACTAGCCTTACTAAAAGGAAAATTTAGAGTGAAATTTGGTACATAGTAGAGAAGTAAACTCTCTTTGACAACGGAGGAATAAAATTTTCAGGATACAATTGTAACCACATCAAATTTTCGTTCCAAATATTAACAGTAGTTTGTTAAAAAATAATCTTAAAAAAATATTAAGAGTAAGTGTTAGAAACTTTTGACACATAGGGATATCTTTAATGCCAAGTAAAGTTTAGAGGTGTTGAGTTTTCAAATGTAATTTTAAGTTTTTAATTAAATGATTAAAAGAAAAATAACAGTAATGATTAGAATAATTTAAATTTTTGAATGTCAAAAATAAAATATAATATTTGAACATTTATTACCAAAAACGTAATAAGTATCAAAGTTGAAGAACTAAGATTCAAATTATTTTCAATAACTTATCCGAATTACTTAAAATTTGGGGAAAAAAACTATTTCACTAATTTTTTTCCTAAAAGGTATTTTTACACTTTCAAACCTTTTGTTTTAATGGAAAGAAGTATACGATTTATATATTTAATTGTTTTAGACAAAATATATTTAATTTATTCATTAACTCGATCCTTACTATAAAAAAAAAACAAACGTTTTCATTTTAGTACCAAACAAAAAACTTTTGTAAATCTTATCAATTTATCATTAATATTTATTTCTAAAATTATAAAAGAGAGTATAAAATCATAAACTCTGGGTCTTTGCCGTAAAAGAGACCAATATAAAGTTTAATTACTTAATTTAATTAATTAATAAATATAATTAGGAATGAATAGTTTTATACTTTGTTAATTACGAAGTAATTTATTAGAAGTATACATTTTAAAATTAATGGAAAATTTCAGTTTTCACACCTAAATATGGCAAGGTATGGTGAGGCAACTTTTATCCTAAATTTCAATTTCATCTAATTTGAATTCAAACTGGGATACAAGTTGCAATTTTCACTTTATGTTAGGACTTCTGTTATATTCACCCACCGCTATAAAAATATAAAATTCCCTCAAAATCCACTATCTATAATATATGAAAATCAAGGGATCAGTTTAACGGTAATTGAACATATATCTCAAATCAAGAGATTGTGAGTTCGATCCCCACCACATGTTGTACTAAAAAAACGAAAATCAAGCTCCCTAATAAATTAATGCACAAGTTCGACAATTGAAAAAATCTCTCCAAAACTTACAAATTAAAAAAAAAATGTCATAAGATGTTATTAAAATATCTATAAATTATTAAATTTACCCTAACTATCAACTTAAGTTTTTGGGTTCATTAATGATAATTTAATATGATATAAGAGGAGGTGTTTTGTGTTCGATAACCTCGATTATCGATGGTATATGAATGAACTGACACCACATCAGAATGAAGATAAATTCTATTAGGTCACTGAAGCATGAGTTAAGAAACACTTAAAAAAATGGATAGTAACAATCTATACTAATAAGGTGCACTTTCGAAAAAACGAGCATAGTTCAACAGTAATTGACTCTCCAACAAGGATGTTGTGAGTTCTCACCCCACATGTTGTACTAAAAAAATAGGGTGCACATCCTTTTTGAACTCCAATATTAAGGGGTTTTGGAGCAATTTTAGGTAGGAATAAGACATAGTAAAAGGACTCGTGTATTTTAGGTCAAGTAGGTTTTCAGTAGCCAGGTCGCAAGAGATAAGGAGAATGTCAGAGCCATCAGGTACCCTTAAAATCAATTTGACTTTTATTTTAGTACAACATGTGAGGTGGAGATCAAACTCACAATCTTTTGATTGGAAATATATGTCAATTACTACTGAACTATACTCGTTCTGACAGTCTGACTTTATACATTCAACTCATAGAATTAGACTTTATATAATAAGTAACGAAATGCAACCCTCTCTTACACCGACTTTCCATTTCTAATATCTATTTCAATGTCAAACCTCTCAAATATTTGACACAAAGCACACAGTTACTTTATTTGATTTTATTTTTATATAATCAATGCTAAAGAAATGATGATGGACAAGATAATGTATTTTAGCTAGTCAAATCCTTCTAAAATAGTCTACATATAAATAATAATCAATCATAATATTAATAATTTAAGAAGACCTTTGAAGGGTTTTAAGGGTTATTTCGCATAATTAAAATATATATATATATACTCTAAAAAAAAAGGGCACAGTTGAGTTTGCTACCATGTCTTCCTAGCATGAAAATCTCTCGTCCCACCCCACCATGATTGTAGTGTTTAAGGGCCCAATTAAATTAAAAGCATATAATATAATATATCATATCCAATAATCTTTATGAAAAGGAGACACATTCAAGTTGCTTATTAGTTGCCTCCTTCCACACCCATTATTCATGTTCCCCACATGGATGTTGATTTGTTAAAAAAATGTTTGAATTTGTGATCTTCAAATATATATATATATGTATATATTATTTGAAGAAAATATTTCCCTTTGAGTTGATTATCTATTATTATAAGTTATTCTTTTCTTTTTCTTCTAAAAGGGAGGAATGAGTTTAAATAAATTTAATGAAAGAGGGAGAGGAACTTTGGGTATAATTTTTCTAATTAAGACCTAATTCCATATAAAGGTCAACTGTACATGGATAAGGAGGAAAAAACAATTTGTGCTATGCAAACCTAAATCAATCTTTTGCAAAAATAAACTTGGATCGATCAAATTCATAAAAGGGTTCTTAAATTAAATAGGTTAAAAGTACTATTTATAAATATCCCACTACTTTTAACTTTAGTTAATTTTAGTCTACATACTTTTAAATTTAATTCATTTTAGAGTTATTATATTTTCAAAATATTTGTTTTGGTTCTTGTAATTTAAAAATTGATAATTTTTGTCTATATTTTCAAACGTTTAACATAGATTCTACACATAACGGGAACCATTTAATATAAAGTACAGGGGCCAAAACGAACATTTCAGAAGTAAATGGTTACATTTTAATAAATATATTGAATATAATGTCGCGTTGAAATTGTGGTAGAAAAAATGAGATTAAAAATAAAATTAAAGGATCAAAATGGTCACTTTAAGGACCTGAACATTTTATTGAATCCTCCGCTCTATCTTCATCATCGTGTAATGATTGACTTTGGTCATTAGAGGTTCCTTCACAAATATCATGTTGATATGTGTATTATTAATAGAACATATATAGCATATTTTCAACATCTACATTAAACACTCGATCGATGTTGACTTTAGATATAGAGGCAAAAGTACTTCAAATCTCTGATAATAAAACCCTTGTTGCTTCTAAAAATACCTTAATTACATCAATGAAATGTGAATATTTTTCTCGTAACCCAAACTTTTTTTTTCCCTTCGGGAAGGAGTTGTTATCATTTCATTGAGCAAAGAGGAGAGAAAGCTACAAGAAAGTTCTCCAATTAAGAGAATGAGAATGTTAGAGACGTCTAATTATAATTAAAATAAACGAGATTTTTTAGATCAAGAGCAAGTCGTGTTGATGTCATCCCAAAGATAATTTATAGGCCTACTTGCATCCATGAACTATATTAATTATTCCTCGCAACCTAAATTTACCTAAAAAGGAGTGACTTTCAAGCTTAAACAATGAGACAATTGTACTTTGCCCAAACTTTAGAATATCACAATCAACATAAGAATTAGGAAGCATTTTTAAGGATATAAAAGGATATAGTACGATAATTAGTACCTATTCCTTCCCTTAAAGTTGGAAATTCAAAAGATAAAAATCTCGCATCTCCTAATATTATAGTAATATAATCGGGTCAAACTCAAAAAAAAAAAAAAAGACGACAAACAATATATATTATTTTCAAGAAAAATAATTATATTATGATTTCCATTAAAATATATAAAATAATAATAAAGAGAAAGAAAAAGAAAATGAAGAATAGTATAAGGGTGTGTTTGGACGTGGCGGTAGAATGAGTGGTTTTTCTGAAAAAAAAAAAAGACTAAATTGATTTTTAAGGTATCACGATAATTTTAGAAAATCAATTTTCTAATTTACCAAACATGATCGGAGAGGTGGTTTTGGCCATTTCCGAGACACACGCTAGTATAATTAAATTACTTTAACCTCATTTATTCTCAAATAATCTTTACTAAAAGAAGGCAGATTGGGGTTCGCCTATTTCAGTTGCCTCCTTCCACACCCATTAACATTCCCACATAGATGGGATGATTTATTAAAAAAATGTTTGAATTATGATATTTTTGTGTATATATGTATTTGAAGTTTCATCATTATGTCAAGCGGAGTCTAGCTTCAATGGTTTAAGGTATAACTTACTTGAGACGCAAGTATATTAAAAGGCGTCCTCTCACGAGATGAACAAATACGTGAAAACTCATTAATCGACGTAATGTATACACACTTAGTCTCTTAAAACATACTATATTATTAATATAATTCACCGTAAGTGATACCTACTTCTTTCTTCAAAGTTCAAATATCCGTACTTATGCGCAAAAAACAACTTACCATATTAATTAATCTCAAAAAAATCAATCATGTCGGAAGAAACCGATTATGTAAAAAATCCTTGTTGCATGTGCACTAAAATATGCCTAGTAATTAGTCCATCTAAATGCACATCTATGTGCTTCCAAAATTTAATAAGGAAATTAAAAACATAAATAATCACAAAATGCAATAACTATTTTCAAGAAAATAAACGTTTCAAAATTTGAAGTAAAATAGAAAAAGAAATAATAAAGAGCAAGGAAATGAAGAGCAGTGTAAGATTTCTTTTTTCTTTTTTGTAAAAATTGTATAATATCTCATATATTAAAAGAATAAGTTTCAAAATCCGATAGAATGGAACTAATTTGCAATGAAATAGATTTGTAAGTACTTTGAAATCAAACGAAATCAAAACGAAATCAATTCTATCCTTAAAAAAAATCTGACTGAAAAAACAGAATCCAAAAACTATGTTTTTTTTTTCCTTTTTTAGGCAAACAACAAATATGTAGTGTATTTGAATATGAAATCTGAGATTATGAATTACGATTCAATGGAAATTTTTTTAAAAAACATATATTATAAATTAGATATATAAACAATGTGAAAGCTGATAGGAAACAAATATCTGCAAAATTAATAAGTTTATTGTTGAAGCATGAATCTGTTCTGTGGACTGCACAGGAATCAGCCAAAAATGGGGAACAAGAACACCACCTTCCCCTCCCCCACAATCGATGCAGAATTTCCTTTGGGTATAAACTTAATTTGTTCTTCTACTTTATTTATTAATTAATCAATAAGTTTGTCAATAATTCATATAATTATGGGTATTAATTAATTTTGCAGTAGTAAGGTCCACGAGAGATGAAAAACCACTCCATTATACCTTAAAAATCCAATCTTTTTCTTTGCTGAAGGAAGCAATTGCTTGCTCCAAGCGTGACAGATTTGAATCCCAAATCTTCCATGCCAATGGTTATAAATGGTGGGAGGATCATATTATTACATTATATTATTATAAACTCCATTATTCATCTTCATATTGGTTTTTGTTTGTTTGTGATGTGGTAGGAAATTAGCCCTGTATCCCTCTGGAAATGTGGAAATAAATGGGTCATCGGATCATATTTCCCTCTATTTGGTATTGGCTGAGGATGACATTTTGCCAATTTCATCACCAGCTTCAGAAGAAGTCAGTGCTGTGTTTACTTTTCTTATTCATGATAATCTTAGGGACAAATATTTGGCGATTCAAGGTAAACCATGCGCACTAATTTCTTCGATGATCATGTTAAATTACTACTGACTCGAAACTTACTTTCGATGCAGATGGGAAATTTAGACGCTTTCATTCCATGAAAACAGAGTGGGGGTTTGAGAAGTTGATTCCACTTGAATATTTCAATGATGCCTCCAATGGGTTGTTGGTTGGTGATTGTTGTGCCTTTGGAGTGGACATTTTTGTAAAGAAATGTGATGGTGGGAAGGGGGAGGACTTTTCCATAACCAAGCAACCAAAAGACAACAAATATACCTGGAAAATCAACAACTTTCCACAAATACCTGATGAGAATTTTTATCAGTCTGATCCTTTTACAATTAACAACTACAATTGGTATGGCAAAATTTGACTCCACGATATATATAATCATAAGTATTTTCATAAAGTTATATGTACATCTACGTATATATAATTTGTTGAGACATTAACTTAAGTTTGAGTAGTGGTTACCTAATTTAATGTTTTTCAGGAGGATGTGCTTGTATCCAAAACGAGACGGCCCTTTATCTTTGTATATGATCTTTGATAGTTCCAAAGAGATTCCTCAAGGCTCTGAAGTGTATGTTAAATGTGAGATCTCTATATTGTGTAAACCTAGAGATGGTGGCCTTCGTTACAAACGAAACAAAACATGTAGGGCTCGTTTGGTAACGTTTTTGTTTATTGTATTCATTGTTTCCATCTCTTCGTTTTTTATAAAAAAAAATGAATTTACCTTCAAGCAGTTGTCCTAGTAGTTGGCCCAGACACTGAATATAATATTAGAAATTGGAAACGAGTGTGAGTTAGTAACTCAATTAAAACATTTTTCAAAGCACTTATTAAAGAGGGTTTTTTTTTTCACAGATAATTATTGGTTTGGTGGTGAAGGAAAAACTAGATATGGTAGTTTGGATTTCATGCCATGGAGGGATCTCAAGGCTCTAAAGGACAGACGTCTTTACAGTGATACCGTGACGGTTGAAGTGAAAATTAATGTCATCTCTACCTTCAAACATTTTGTACAGAAAGGAAATTAATGCTGCTGCTAGATCATAATGAGAGTCTTAATTAAATTTATAAATAATCTACTTATTCTAGTTTTGGAGGAATGAGTTGCTATCTAGTCTTTTTTCCTTTTTATTATTCGACACTTTGATTGTTGAAGTGACGATTAGTGTTGTCTCTGGCATGAAAATTTAAGGAATAATGCTGGTCTTTGAGATCATTAATGGTGGTGTTTTTAGATATTGCAGAATTTTGAAGTTTTCAACTATATATTCTGATCATGTCTTGGATCAATGCAACCTTATTTGGTGTGTTTAATCTTATATATTTGAAATGTGGTTCAGATTTGGTAGTTTTTGTAGGATAGGAGATCTCAGAGAAATTAAAGTCAAGTACAGGAATTTGACAACATTTTTTCAGTTTTTTTTTCCCTCTTGGTTATGGGAATTTTACTTTTCTACAGCGTTCATGTATCTTTTGGGAGTAAAACATATTCGATATTTAACACCTCTACTCTAAACCGAGTGTAAATTGAAACCTCTATCTAATGCCAGCATAGTTCAGTGAAATTTCTAGTCAACATGAGCACAAATCACTGCCCTACGTTATTTTGTACTAAAAAAATTCAAACCTCTAATATTTTTTTTGTATTTTTTGTCGTATAGGATATAAATCTTTAATTTTAGTTTAGATTGGCCACTTAAAAAATACTAAATTACAAAAATATCTCTAGACTTTATTATTTGGTTAAAAAATACCTTATCATTTCAAGAATTTCAATACACTTTTTTTTTTGATAAAAATTTCAAAACACATTTCATAACATTTCAAAAATACCATTTTATAAAAAAATCTAAAAATTGACGTGGCAAAATCTAGAATAATTTCTTAGACAATGGATAAGATGGCTAAATCATGATGTTAATTGCCCTGTCACGATATTTTTGTAACTTTTTATGATCAAAGTTTTAAATGTCATGGAAATGTCGAGGTCTCAAAATATCGATGTAAAAATCAACAAAATGTCGATGTCAATAGATATTTCATTGAGGTTAGAGAAATTAGAAAAATCGTAAAAAGTATTTAAATTAACAAATAAATATTTTCTTATTTCTAAATAAGTTAAAAGTAATTAATATTAATATTATTTATATATTAATGACATTTTGTTGATATTTTTTCATTTTTGTCGATTTTTTTATTGGGATAGAAATATCGATCTATCTCTCATGTCCATGTCGAACACATGAAAACATGTCATAATGTTGTTTACGGTAAATTCAGGGTTATATATATCTTTCTTTTGTTTGTGGCTTCATTTTTTCTCTTATTTAAAATCCCGAGTAGACAAATAAGACGCGCGATTTTTCGTTCGTCCCCCTGTGTTTGTGTGGTGCCTTTGGAGAAGAAGAAATGGGAGCAAAGAGAGGCCGAAATGGGAGACGGAAGGAAGGCTCCATGATCCTCCCCTCCCCCACAGCCAACCATCATTCGGATTCTCCTTCCGGTTTAATCTTCTCTCTTTCTCCCTCTGGAAGTTTCAGTTTAAGCATTAGAATCCATATAAACTGTTCTTATTATCAAGTTTGTCGAGTTCATAATGGATTTCTAGGGTTACTTTTCAATATTTTGCAGTTTTAAAGTCCACCAGAGATGAAAAACCACTCCGTTATACCTTACAAATCCAATCCTTTTCGTTGCTGAAGAGCACACTTGCTAGATTCCAGCGTCAAAGATACGAAACCCAGACCTTTCATGCTGGCCGTTATAAATGGTAGGTTATATTATAATTGTAAAATTACAAACTTAGTCCTTTCTGTTTTGGGTCGATTTTCATTTTAGTTCCTCTGGTTTAAAAGTTTATGATTTAGTCCTTATATATGTTATCGCCATATTTTGGTCAACTCTTATGAATGGTTCCTGCCTTACTGTATAGAATGTGTAACATGTTTTCTATTTACGTGGTAATGGGCTTGTGTTTTTTAATTTAGTTAAAAAATAAAGGAAGCTAGTGGATTTTTGGGTAGCTAAAAAACAGTTTAGGGATGATTAGTCAGGTTTCTTAGAATCATAAGGACTAAATTTTTTATTGCATGCACATGTTGAATCATATTTGGTTCTACTACTACTGTTATTATTATTTGTTATTGGGGACATTTGGTTTGTTATGGTAGGAAATTAGCTCTCTATCCTAATGGAAATGAGAAAAGAAACGGCTCCGGTCACATCTCCCTCTATTTGGTGATGGCTGGTAATGACATTTTATCAACTGTTTCAGGAGTTAATGTTGTGTTTACCCTACTTGTGTATGACAAGCTGAGAGACAAATATTTAACGGTCCAAGGTAACTAAAATCTTGGTTCGTTTTCCATGATTTGGTATTTCTTTTGGGAATGATGAAAATTGCTTTTACTTTATAAAAAGTAGTAAAATCTTCATGGTGTTTGGTTACATAGCATAGTTAGAAGTAATTTTGAACAATCTAGTTTTAGAAGAAGTATCTGCAAATCCAAAAGTGTTCTATTGCTTTCAGAACTCGTTCCAAACTGACTTTTTTTGTTTTTTTTTTTTTTGTGTGTGTGCAGGTAAAGGTTGGGTCGTCGGCGGTGAAGAAAACAGTTCTGGTATTTCGAATATCGTCATGTCATTGAGCGATCTCAAGAATCCAACGAAGGGCTTTATTAGCAATGATACTCTGATAGTTGAAGTGAAAATGAATGCTATCTCTACCTTAAAAAAGCTTTCGTAGAAGTGAAATGCTGCTGTTTTAGATGCAAGCTTAATTAGATTTTGTACAAGCATACTGATTTGTTAGATATGCAGGGTTTTGAAGGCAAAGTCCAGCTTTGGAAAAATTCTTAAACCAGTTAATAAAAATAATATAATATTTCATTCTAGTCCAATTATTCATGTGCTAGACATCATTAAAGAAAGATGGGTAGAAACGTATTCTCCATTTTCGTTTAGGCGGCAAAGATAAAGGGGATTTTTGGCTGAATAGGCATCTTGGAGAAACAGTATTGTTTGTCTCTCAGCCTTACGTTGCACGGAGTCCAAATAAGATTCCGTGCCCCGATTATATTAGGTACAAAATGGAGAAAATGAACCTCCCTATTTATTATTACATCCAATATATATCCATTTGAATACGGTAACTATTATTGTTGCTGCTTTTACGTCCAATGGGGTGATATTAGCAAAGACGCTTTAATTTGGAATTTAAATAGATGTAGTTAGTAAAAAGAAGGAAAAGAAAAGACCTGAAAGTAAGAGGAGGGAGGAATGGAAAAAACTTTACTATCAATCATCCATTGTGCTCGTTAACCTCACGCGGCCTTGTAAACATGTATGTTGCTTTTTCATTTTTTCATTATTTTATTAAAGTTCAATATCTTATCAATATCTTCTAACTTTTTCTCTCAGTCTATAATGTCTCACTTTCTCATTTTTCTCCTTTATGCAACGTTTCACCTCCATTATTTTCTCTCTTTTTTGGAATTTTTTTATTTCCATATCACATAATCACAAATACCTCTCTGCTCTTCATTTGTCTTATTTTTTAAAAATTTACTGTATATTTTTATCCAAATTTACTGGATCTTTTTTTTTAATTCAAATTAATTAAAAATAGGAAATATTGATTATTTTAACTATTTCAATAGGTTGGACTTTACCATTATCTTCTATTTTTACTGATTTCAACAGGTTAATCGACTTTCAATAGTTAAAGACTAATTTAATTATCTTTGACCTCTCAATTTAGTTGAAGTATTAAAAGTGGATGATGTTATTTAATTTAAAAGATGAGGAAAAAAATAAATGAAAAGACAAATTATTTTTTAAGTTAAACTTTCAACCGGTGGTATCTACCTTTGGATTGTGAAAAAAATACTAAGTTTTGTTTGTTTGAAACAAGAATAACATAAAAAAAAAT
The DNA here is from genome assembly GCF_013281855.1 of Momordica charantia. Classification (NCBI taxonomy): domain Eukaryota; kingdom Viridiplantae; phylum Streptophyta; class Magnoliopsida; order Cucurbitales; family Cucurbitaceae; genus Momordica; species Momordica charantia. The sequence continues at coordinate 21,711,783 of NW_028275162.1, read as the reverse complement.
ATACAATAAATTTGGAAAGAAAGATACACTAAATTTAGATAAAATGATATAGTAAATTAAAAAAAAAAGCAAAAAGACAAATGAATAAAAGAGGTACTTGTGATATAAAAAAAAAGATGTATTTGTATGTGATGTTGTGAAATAGAAATAAAAAACATAAAACAGGATTGATAAAAAATGGAGGTGAACCCTACCGAAGAGAGAAAAATGAAGAAGTGAGACGTTGATGAGATATTAAGCTTTAATAAAATAATAAAAAGAAAAATACCTGACTTCCTACGGTGAGGATAAAAAATATTGTCTTCACCACCACATCATACCATTAAATGTCTAACGAATGTTAATAGTGGGGAGCCCTCACCGTTCCATGAATTTTCTTTATAACCAACTTGGAAAGCAACATCAAACATGAGAGTTGAGAGGAGGAGGGAGGAGTAGCAGCAAAGCAAAGCCATGCATTCCTTTTTTATTTTACTGCACAAAATATCCTAATATTATTAATTAATTAATAATGGTATGAATATGATATTGAGGATTCTCAGCGAATCTTTGAGCAGTCGGTGTTGGGTTGTTTATGTAAGGTTATGCACAACAGAGTGTTTCTGGTTACAGCTCGAACTCGGACTCCGGACCGATCTGAATACTTGGGCGGACCTGCACAAAAGGGTGAGCACTCCGACGATCAAGTTAGTATAGGTCGGATTCCCAGTTTAGTTCGAGGTCAAAGAAATCATCGTACCTGATCGTTGAGTGAGGTCCTCTACTTATGGGTGGTAGTCCCACTAATCTCGCGGCGGTTACACCTGGTAATCTCGGGACCGTCGGTTACACCCGGTAATCTCGGGACCGACGGTTACACCCGATAATCACGCCGCTGGCAGTAGCTCACATCGGCCCTGCCGAGCTTCTCGGTAGACCGGACCTTGACCAGTTCGCACCTCGGCCCTTATACTTAGCACATGTCAATGCTGGTGGTGGCAATCTCGGCGGTCCGAGCTGGGCATGACTCATGAGTCATCTTGGAGCACCAATAGGGGTCCCCCACGTGTCCAGGGTATTCTCTTCCCCAAACATTGGCCCCCTCTCTGTCTGGTCCGATCTCGACCTGGCAGAGAAGTTCATTCGACTTGCTTAGGACGCGTGGCGACTTCCTATTCGTGGGAAAACATAACCGTTGCGGTGGATTTATCGTCGGAATATTCAAATATTCTGACGCTTCGGATTTTCGGGAGGATCCTAGCCGCTCGTTGATTACACGTGTACGGTGGGGAAATTTTTCCGACGAGCTATAAATACCCCCAATCCTTCAGGTCATACCTTACGTTTCCTGAATTCTTGGAGTTCGATCTGAAGGCAGTTCGAACCCTTGGTAGGTCGGTCTCTTCCCTCACTTTCTCTTTCGAACGTAGTTGCCATGTCGTCCTCTTTTAGCAGCGACTTAGGATCCGATGAGGATTTAGCTCGTAGGTTAGAGTCCGAGCTCGAGAAGATAGAAAACTTTAGGTTCTCCGATGACGGGGAGGATAATGATGCTTCCACTTCGGGTCAGGGTTTGGAATACCCTTCTAGGATACCCGAGCACTACCTCGGATCCCTCCGTAGGGGGTTCGCTATCCCTGAAAACATCCTCCTCAGGATTCCGGAGGAGGGGGAGAGAGCTGACAATCCTCCAGAGGGATGAGTCACTCTCTACTTCAAAATGTTTGAGTACGGCCTCAGACTTCCCCTTCACCCTTTCGTCCAAGAGTTTCTTTTCCGAACTGGGCTGGCTCCGGCTCAAGTGGCCCCCAATGGGTGGGGTGTCATTTTCGCTTTGGCCATCCTTTTTTGGTTACGAGCTAGGGACAACGAAAAGGCCGAGCTGCTGGACGTAGACCAGCTCCTCGCGTGCTTCGAAGCGAAAAGGATAGCTAAGAAGCCCGGTCGGTACTATATGTGCGCAAGGAAAGGCGCATGAGGTATAGTTAAGGGGCCGACCTCCATCAAGGGATGGGTGAGGAAGTGGTTCTACGCCTCTGGGGAATGGCTTGCAAAGGACGAGTCAGGTCGTTCCTTCTTTGACGTTCCCACTAGGTTTGGGAACCTAGGTACGGAGTAGTTCTTACTTTTTGTGATTTTCTTTCCTGTCATTCAGGCCTAACTCGGACTTTGTCTTTGTGCAATATCAATCCGACCAGTCCCCGAGCTTACACAAGCCTCCTTTGACACGCTGAAATATTACAAGGAGCATTTTCCGAGAGGTAGGAAGGTCGGAACCTTGGTGACCGACAAGTTGCTGCTTGAGTCCGGGCTGCTAGATTACAACCCTGCAGTTCGTCCCATTGAATCTTCAAGGCCGAGCTCCGAACTTGGTATGCCGAGCTTGCTCCCCCCCTTTTTCCTCTAACTTTGTGTTGACTCCTGTTTTTGTTTTGCAGCCATGGTTTGCGGATTTGCAAGCAACGTGACACACAAGTCCAAGGGCCGAGCCCATGCTCTTGAGGCCGCCCAGAGTTCGGAACCTGCCACTCCTGCTGTGGTAGGGCCAGCCTCAGAAGATCCAGCGCCCCAGGGGTGAGGAGGGAGAAGCGCCCCAGGGGTGAGACCGAAGCGGTGGACGTCTCGCCCTTGGGCGAGGAGGTGAGGTAGGAAGTCCCTCTGAAGCGAAGGAGGAAGAAGAAGAAGACCACCTCCCCCTTGGAGGTCGGAGCTCGTCGGGTCTTGCCTGCGAGCTTCGCAGATCGGGTGGACGACCCTGAGGCCAGGATGGGCGGGACGTCCGACGTGACAGCACGGTTCAGAATCGAGCCGTCAAGTTCTGGGGTGAGGGACCAGGTGTCCCGCATCTCGGCTGCAAGTTTGGACCGCTGCCTCAGAAGAGCGTCCAAATTTGTAAGTGACCCGGGGTCCGTCTTGCAGAGGACCATCGACTACGCCGCTGAGGTAAGATTGATATTTTTATTTTTGCTCAATTTACCTAACAGGTAGCTCGGTCTAACTTTCTTCTTGGTGTTTTTTCTCAGGCGTTTGTTGCTTCCATTCAATCGGCTCTGGTTGTAAAGGCCGAGCTGGATGGGAGGGAAGCTCTGGCAGCGAGGGAGAAAGAGGAGTTCTCTGCTGCCTTGGAGGCTGCTTCTTCCACCATGAAGGATGAGCTGCTGAAAGCTCACTCTGAGGTGGAAATTTTGAAGGCCGAGGTGGAGGCCAAGGCCGAGCTGCTGAAGAAAGAAGAGGACAGACGCAAGGCCCAGCTCCGAGCTGCCCATGCTATCACCAAGGGCTTGGAGAAGGAGAAGTTCCAACTCCTCAATGAGAAGGACGACATGCTCCAGGCGCTTGAAGCGAAGGAGGAGGAGCTGAAGCATGCGACTGCCGAGCTGGAGACGGCGAAGGAGCGCCTCAGCAATGGAGCCCTATTGGAGGAGTCGTTCAGGCAACATCCTGACTTCGATGGATTTGCCAAAGACTTCTCTGACACGGGCTTCAAGTTTTTCATGAAGGGTATTGCTTCCGACATGCCTGACCTTCAGATCGATCTCGATGGTCTGAAGAAGAGGTATGCTGAGCAGTGGGCGTCTGGGCCTAACGGCACCCCTGGCCCCCATTGGTGGATAAGTATGTCAGAGATCTGGACTCTGACTACTCCGACCTCGAAGAGGACCAGATCGGCACCACTCAGAAGGGCGCTCCTTAAGCAGGCTCTTAGGCGATCACCTTTCATGAGGCCTTTCTCTGTCTTTCTTCTCTTCTTTTGTTTGTAAGTGTCAGGGCAGAGCTGCAAGGTCTATAAGCCTTGGCTCTGCTCTCCATTCAATAAAGAGGCTTCTCATTTGCTTTTACTTTGTTGCCTTCTTTCTTCGCTTTTTCGTTAAGTTGAAGCCAATGTCACCTCGCGCCTCGTACCTTTGAGGTCGCGCCATTAATTAAAATACTTGAAATTTTGAATTCGAATCGCTGTCTAGTATTCAATGCATTGCACCAACTTTGGACTTTTTAACATCACACCTTTAACTTAAAAACGTTAAAAGGCTGAAATCCTAAGTCCATAACTGTTCTTCATATCGCACCTCGTACCCTCAGGTTCAAAGGCTTGATCGTTCTGAACTTTTCACATCGCCCCCTTGCCTTGAAGGTTTGGATTTTAAGTTCACTGACGGTTTTGGCATCGCACCTCGTACCCTTAGGTTTTGGAGGATTGAATTTTAACTGACTGCTGGAATGTGATGGTGTGGGAGTCCGTGGCCCCCATTTAATTTCTGGTCGAACTCGGAATCATGGAATTAAATCATCATGCTTATTCCGATCATAATTCTTTTGAAATAGTTTTTACATATCCATTGAAAACCATTTTGGCATTTCAAGGATTTAATAACGCTTCAGGTGCTCCGCGTTCCACGTGTGCGCGAGGACGTCTCCTTTCAGATCGGCCAATATGTACGTCCCAGGTCGGACTATTCCCTTGACCTCAAACGACCCCTCCCAGGTCGGATCAAGGGCACCCACATGGGTTTGGACCTTCCTTAAGACCAGATGTCCGACCTGGAAGGTACGAGGTCGAACGCGGGCGTTGTAGTGTCTGGCCATTCTGCCCTGCTATTCCGCCAGGCGTAGCTGGGCCATTGTTCTTCTTTCTTCCAATAAGTCGAGGTTGAGGAGCAGCTCTTCCTCATTTGCTGTAGGCTCGTAATGCTCTACTGTGTCAGATGGCATGCCGATCTCAACCGGGACTACAGTGTCGGAGCCAAAGGCCAGGGAGAATGGGGTCTCACCCGTCGATTCCCTCTGGGTGGTCCGGTATGACCATAGAACCTCTGGTAGCTCCTCGGCCCACCTGCCTTTCTTGGAGTCCAGTCTAAGTTTGATGCCTCGCTTGATGATCTTGTTGACTGCCTCCACTTGCCCATTTGCTTGCTGATGTGCGGGGGACGAGCTAAGGTGACTTATGCCAAGCTTGCTGCAAAAGTCTTTGAACTTTGCGTTGTCAAACTGCTTCCCATTATCTGTCACAATGGCCTTCGGTATACCAAAGCGACATATGATATTTGTCCATACAAAGGACGTGACTCTGGATTTCGTTATGTGGGAGAGTGTCTCGGCCTCGGCCCACTTTGTGAAGCAGTCCACAGCAACCACAACGAACTTGGTCTGGCCTTTGCCCAAAGGGAAAAGACCAATGATATCTACCCCCCACTGCTCGAATGGCCATGGGGCCGAGATGGGGGTGAGCAGCTCGGGAGGTTGGTGGATTATGTTTCCGTAGCGTTGGCAATTGTCGCAAGTTCTAACGAACTTCTTGGCGTCCTGGCTGAGGGTCGGCCAATAGTATCTTTGTCGGATCACTTTGGCTGACAGCGACCGGGCGCCTGAGTGATTGCCGCACACTCCTTCGTGGATTTCTCTGAGGACGTATAAGCCCTCTTAAGGGGTTAGGCATTTCAATAGAGGCAGGGAAAAGCCGCGTCGGTACAACGCTCCACCTCGGACCACGAACCGAGCTGCTTGCCTTACCAACTTTCTGCGCTCCTTGGGGTCTTGTGGTGAATTGCCCCTAATGAAGTCCACAATCGGGTCCATCCATGAGGGCTTTGGAGCGTCGATCTCCATCAGATCTGGCTCCGAGATCGAGGGATTATCGAAGATCTCGACGGGGACCGACCTGGCCAGGTCGGTCTCGTACGCTGATGCTAACTTGGCCAAGGCGTCGGCATTAGAATTTTCTGCTCGGGGAACCCGACTTACCTCGTAAATTCGAAATTGGGCGAGGTACGATCTGACCTTGCCCAAATACTTTTCCATTCGGGAGTCCCTGGCTTGGTACTCTTCCGTGATCTGGCTCACAACCAGCTGGGAGTCGCTGAAGATCTTAACACAAGAGGCCCCCAATGCTCTGGCGATTCGTAGACCGGCAATAAATGCTTCATACTCAGCCTCGTTATTGGAAGTCCGGAAGCCGAACCTCAAGGCATACTCAAATCGCTCGCCTCCTGGTCCGAGCAAGAGGACCCCGGCCCCGCACCCCTTCTCATTGGAGGATCTGTCGACATAGATTGCCCACGGTAGGTCGGACTCGCCCAACTCGGAAGGTGGTGTGAGCTCGACTATGAAGTCTGCCACTGCTTGTCCTTTCAACGCAGCTCTGGGTTTGAACTGGAGGTCGTACTCACTTAGCTCCGTTGCCCACTTCATCAGGCGTCCAGAAGCTTCTGGCTTATGGAAGATGTTTTTTAGGGGCAAGTTATTGAGCACCACTACAGTATGGGCTTGGAAGTATGGTCTAAGCCGTCGGGCCGAGGTGACTAAAGCGAGAGCCAACTTTTCCATTTGAGGGTATCTGGTCTCGGCTTCGGTCATAGCCTTGCTTGTGTAGTAGACCGGGTTTTGCCGCGCTTCCTCTTGCCTGATTAGGGCCGAGCTGACGGCACTGTCAGACACTGCTAAGTACAACTGGAGCTTGTCTCCTGGCAGGGGCTTGGCGAGCAAAGGTGCCGAACAGAGGTAGCTCTTCAATTGCTGAAATGCTTGTTCGCACTCTAATGTCCATTCAAACGGCCCTTTCTTTCGTAGGACTTTGAAGAAAGGGAGGCACTTATCTGTCGATCTTGAAACAAACCGGTTTAGGGCTGCAATCTTGCCATTGAGGCACTGAAGCTGTTTCAGCGTTTTGGGTGCCTCCATCTCGAGCACGGCTTTAATCTTTTCGGGGTTGGCCTCGATCCCCTGGTGGTTCACCATGAAGCCAAGGAATTTTCCCGAAGAGACTCCAAAGGCACATTTAGCTGGGTTGAGCTTCATTTGATATGTCCTTAGAACCTCGAAGGCTTCGGTCAGATCGGAAAGATGCGACTTAGACTGCTTGCTCTTGACGAGCATGTCGTCCACATACACTTCCATATTCCGGCCGATCTGCTTGGCGAACATTTTGTTCACCATTCTCTGGTAGGTCACTTCTTCGTTCTTTAAACCTAAGGGCATGACCTTGTAACAGTACAGACCTTGGTCTGTTATGAATGTGGTATGATCTTGATTTGGGACATGCATCTTGATTTGGTTGTACCCAGAGTAGGCATCCATGAAGGTGAGCAGTTCGTGCCCGACTGTGGCGTCCACGAGCTGATCAATCCTCGGCAGTGGGAAGCAATCTTTCGGGCATGCCTTATTTAAATTCGTAAAGTCTACGCACATTCTCCACTTTCCGTTAGATTTTTTATTTAATACAACATTGGAGAGCCACTCGGGATACAAAATTTCTCTTATGTATTCAGCTTTTAAAAGTTTTCTAACTTCCTCAACAATTACATCACTCCTCTCCTTGTTTATAGGTCTTCTTTTTTGTTTTACAGGTCAGAATGACGGATCTATGCTGAGGCGATGCGTCATAATCTTCGGGTCAATGCCAATCATGTCCTCATGGGACCACGCAAAGACGTCCGAGTTGGATCTGAGAAAGTGGATTAGCTCCTCTCTATCGGTGGCCCCCAGCTTAGTTCCTATGCTTACCTGTTTCTCGGGACTAAGCAGAGGAATAAGCTCGAGCTCCTCAGTGGGTGCGGCAAACTCCCTCCTCGGTAGGTCGGCCTCGAACTCGAGCGTCCCATCTCTACTGGCGAGAGTTTCGAGGGCGCAGACCGATGAGCCTTTGAGTGCAGAGGCATAGCACTCCCTCGAAGCGGTCTGTTCTCCTCAGACCGTGCCCACGCCATTGGGGGTGGAATACTTCAAAACTTGATGAAGTGTCGAGGGAATGGCCCGAAATGAGTGGATGATGGGTCTCCTAAAGATGACGTTATAGGCCGACCTACCGTCAATCACCACGAACTCGGCCATTTGGGTGACCTGAGTTTGGTCCTGCCCAAGTGTGACCGGCAAGTCGAAGCAACCCTCTGGGATGACCGATTCTCCAGAGAACCCAACCAGTGGTGTCGAGCTTTTCTTCAATTGCGACCTCGTCCATCCCAGGGCGAGGTAGGTCGGTAGGGACAGGATGTTAGCAGATGCGCCTCCGTCTACCAGCACTCTTCTGACCACCACATGATCAATCAAGGGAGCGATCACAAGTGCATCATTGTGGGGCAGGTGGACCTCCTCCAAGTCTGCACTGTCGAAGGTGATTGGGCAGGTCGGCCTCTGCTCCCTGATGATGCACACCTCGCGCCTGGCTGCACGAGCTAACTCCTTTCTTTTATGTCCGGACTGACCCTCGCTTGGCCCTCCAAAAATGGTATTGATGACCGCAGGTCGGTCAGTGCGCTGGGGCGGCGTCCTCGAACGCTTCCGCTCTTCCTTTTTCTCTGCCGAGCTGGTCCTGGGCTTTCCCACAAATTTCTTGAAGTAGCCATCTTGGATTAGATCCTCAATTTGGCGCTTCAACTCCCAGCAGTCTGACGTGTTATGGCCGTGCTCCCGATGGAAGCGGCAATACTTGTCCTTGCTGCGCCTCTCCGGGGCTCCCCGAAGCTTCTCAGGACGTTTGAGTAGTTTTTCCATTCCAGACTCCCCGATGTTCGTTAGGATCTCGGACCCCGAGCGCCCTTCTTAGAGGTCCCACCTCGGCCACGGGTGGCCTTGGATGACCTTGGGTGCGCAGGTGGTAGAACAGGCGCGGTGATTCGTGCCGACCTGCGGAGGGGTTCTGTTGCTAGGCCATCGTGACCTTGCCCTTTTACCACTGCTGCTCCGACCTCCCGCTGTTGGGCATCGCTGGCAGCCAGAGTCATTCGATCTGCCGTATTGGTCGAGTTTGCTGGTTGAACCATTTTCGCTCGCGTGTTGGTTTAACAGAATTGGGATGACTTAGATTGTCGATTTCCCACAGACGGCGCCAAATGTTTATGCAAGGTTATGCACAACAGAGTGTTTCTGGTTACAGCTCAAACTCGGATTCCGGACCGATCTGAATACTTGCGCGGACCTGCACAAAAGGGTGAGCACTCCGACGATCAAGTTAGTATAGGTCGGATTCCCAGTTTAGTTCGAGGTCAAAGAAATCATCGTACCTGATCGTGGAGTGAGGTCCTCTACTTATGGGTGGTAGTCCCGCTAATCTCGCGGCGGTTACACCTGGCAATCTCGGGACCGTCGGTTACACCCGGTAATCTCGGGACCGACGGTTACACCCGATAATCATGCTGCTGGCAGTAGCTCACATCAGCCCTGCCGAGCTTCTCGGTAGACCGGACCTTGACCAGCTCGCACCTCGGCCCTTATACTTAGCACATGTCAATGCTAGTGGTGGCAATCTCGACGGTCCGAGCTGGGCATGACTCATGAGTCATCTTGGAGCACCAATAGGGGTCCCCCACGTGTCTAGGGTATTCTCTTCCCCAAACAGGGGCTGATGCTGTATGGAATGTTGACGCCACACTTAGCGGGGAGGCCAGCGGCGAGGCCGAAGTTGATTCCAGAGTTGGTAGCCACAGCCGAGTTCAAGCAGCTGCAAGCAATCCAACGGTCGACCGTGGTGGAAGCTTGAGCGTTGAGGCCCCTAATCCTACTGCAGCACGCTGCCGAAGGCCCTGATAATCCTGATCTTAAATAATTAACGGGAGAAGAGTCAACTTGAGCATAGTCCAACTAGTTAAGATATCTATCTCCGACTAAAAGATTTTGTGTTCGAATTTCTAACCTACATGTTAGTATTAAAAAAAAGTCAAACTATAAGATTGGGTATTTGTATCTACAATGGTTAGAAATATCTACAATGGTTTTAGTGCAAATTATATTTAATACTGAATAGTTAAGAAAATGTCATATTATATTAAGTACCAAAAGATTTTGCTGATTTTTCTTTAAAAAAAAAATTACGGTTGAGATGTTGAAAGGGTGTGAAGGCAAAAAGAAAAGCAAACAAAATTGACATAGTAAATCGTATAAATTATTGTAGTGTGTAATCAATTAGAAATAATAAAGCATAACCTTTGCACTTTTTTTTTTTTGACATAATAACCTTTGCACATTTAGTTCTATGTTATACATATTTTTAAAAGAAAAAAAAAAGATGATTGATTTTGAAGCTTGAAGTTAAGGTAGTCGTCATCGGGGAGGTTTTATTTTTTATTTTTTTTGGCAAAATTTTTTTTGTTCTACCGTAAGCATAAAACTTGAGAAGTTTGATTATGATAACTTAGGACCCGTTTGATAACCCTTTCGTTTTTTATTTTTGATTTTTAGTTTTTCAAAAACATGATTGTTTGTCGTTTTTTATTTTTGGTTTTTAGTTTTTCAAAAACATGATTGTTTGATAATCAATTCAATTGTCTGTTTTTTGTTTTTCAAAAACCATTTTGAAATTTTATGTAAATTTAAAAAAAAAATAGTTTTCAAAAACAGGTTTTTTTTTCCAAAATCTCAATTTTTCTTCTACTGCTCAACTTTTTTTTTTCTTTCTCATATTTATCCTAAAAATTTATTTTTCATTCTAATTTTTTTATTTCTAAATTTCTCTCTACAAACTTTATTTTTCTCGCTCTAAAGTTTCATATTTTGAATATTTATTGTTATTTGTCTCTCTCCAATTTTTTCTGTATTTTTGTTTTTTTTTTCTAACAGACCAGTTTCATTTCTCTCTCTAAAAATGTAATATTTTTCCTAACTTTTTTCTCTCTAAAATTTCATATTTTACAACTTTTCTTTTTCTTCGTAATCTATTTTTTCCTCTAAAAATTATATTTTATTTTCTCTTTCAATTTTCTTTCCCTGTAACTTTTATTTATCTTTGTATTTATTTATTTTCTATAAAAAATATATTTTGAATCTTGTTTTTATCTCTAAATTTGTTTCTACTATAATTTTTCTCTTTCTTTATAATTTTTTTAACATATATTTTCCTCTCGACTTTATTTTTTTTTCAAAATTTTTATCTTTTTGTCTTATTAATTAATTTATTTTTCTTGAAAGGAATGATTAATGGATAGATTAGAGTTCCAAACATAGGATTTTGAGGGTTCTGTTTTTATCTTTAACTTTTCTTTCACTATTTTTTTTCTAAATATTTTTTTATCTCTCTAAAATTTATCTTCCAAAGTTTATTTACATCTCTATTTTCATGTCTCTACATTAGGGGAAGACAAAAATTTCCGTAGGGTCGGGTCACAAAAATATAAAATGCATGTCCCGGCCTCGTCCCCGTCCCCGATTCCATTTTTTAAATAATTAATATATATTTAGTACACTTTTTTTATACTTAAATTCTAAAAATAATTAAAAACAATTATAAAACCGATAATTTTTCTTGAGAACATCACTCGGACCCAAGAACGAGGTGGAGACGGAGACTAAAAATTTTTACGAGCCCGAGAATCAAGGAGAGCATCCTCACTCGCACCCACACCATTGTCATCTCTACTATACACAAAATTTTCTCTCTCTAATATGTATTTTATTTTCTAACTTTTTAAAAACAAAAAACTAAAAATGGTTATCAAACATGTTTTGGTTTTTTGTTTTATAAAAACTAAAAACAAAAAATCGTTATCAAACATGATTTTTGTTTTTTAAAAATAGAAAACCAAAAACTAAAAACTAAAAATAAAAAAAAAACAAAAACCAAAAACTTAAATGGTTATTAGAAGTAAATAGATTTCTTATTTGAGAGGTTTGGATTCAATTTTAATTTTCTACCTGAGATTTAGGCCTGTTTCATGTTTGAGAATGTCTCAGAATAAGTAATTTTAGCAAAAATAAAAAATAATAAAAAATAATGGTAATTGATTTTTATATAATTATTTTAATTAACTTTTAGTTACACACTATTGAGAAAATGGCTGTTTGTTTGGTAGGAATCCAAGATTCTCGTGAGACGGGTATCTCGATTCCCATGTTTGTTTTGTAGTGATGTAAGATATTCAGGTATCTCGAGATGTCCACGGGAGGCATCTTACGAGTTTTAGATGCCCTTTTGAAACACGGGTTTCTAAGATTCCCATGTTGAGGGCATCAACTTTTTACATTTTTGCCCTCCACTTTTTTCTCCATATATTTTCTTTCATCAATTTTTTAAAATTTTTTCCTAAAAAATGTCTTTATTTTTATTTTTAAATTTATAATTAAAATAAATTAATATACTCATCATTTAATAAATAACTTTATGCTATTAAGTATATTTGTACATTAGATTTACCTGTAAAATAAACTACAATTAAATTATATAATATATCTATTTATTTTCAATATTGCGAAGGAATTACATTATTAATAATATTTATTATCATAAAAATATAATTGTAAAGCAACATTTTTTTTACTGCCAACATACCCGTGATATTTTTCCTCTTAAAAAAAAATAATGTAATGATATGATAAATAAATTTTACCCAAGATAACATAAATTATATAATTGTCCTTTTGGAAAACTATTAAAATTGGAAAATGAAACTTATATTAAATTAATAATGAATTAATTTGTTCTATAAAATAACATATAAAAAATAAAAATATTAAATTAATTCAAATAAATCTATTATATTAGATGAATTTATAAATTATATAAATATTTGTGAGGCATTTTTGCAACATTCTATAAATTTAACATATTCCTAAGAATAAATCCTGTATGAGAAACGTGGCTATCCAAATATTTCCGGATATCCTTAAAAATATTCCTACGAAACAAACGTGGTTATCTGAAGATGCCAGGCATCTAATATTCCGAACATCTGAAATTTCAGGCATCTCTAGATGTCGGTCATCTACATTCCCGAGAAACAGGGGCCGTTTGTTTCGTGGGAATTCGAGATTCGCCTTGGACGGACATCTGGATTATTCCCACGTTTGCTTTTTGGGAATGCAAGATACCTGACAATCTTGAGATACCATGGTATCATAGGATGCCCATACAAGAGGCATTTTGATGCCTTTTGAAACACGAGTTTCCAAGATCCCGTATTGAGGGCATTCACTTTTTACATTTTTGCCCTTCATTTTTTTGTCGATATATTTTCTTTCATCAATTTTTTAATTTTTCCTCAAACAATTTTTATTGAAAATTTTTAAATTTATAATTAAAATAAATTAATGTACCCATGATCTAATAAACAACTTTATGATATTAAGTACATTTCTACATTAGATTTATATGTAAAATAAATTGTAATTAAATTATGCCTCAATTTATTTTTAATATTTTGAAGGAATTACCTTATCAATAATCTTTATTATCATAAATATATAATTTTAAAGCAACATTTTTTTAAGACCAAGATACTTGTGATATTTTTCCTCTTAAAAAAATATAATGTGATGACATGATAAATAAATTTCACCCAAGATAGCATAAATTATATGATTGTCTTTTTGGAAAACTATTAAAGTTGAAAATGAAATATATATTAAGTTAATATGAATTAAATTGTTTTATAAAATAACATATAAAAAAATAAAAAAAAAGTTAATTCAAATAAATCTATTATATTAAATGAGTTTATTAATTATATAAATATTCGTAAGGTCATTTTTGGAACATCCTATCAATTTAACACATTAATTTCGCAAAACAAATGTGACTATCCAAATATTCCCGGGTATCCTCATAAATTTTTCTACGAAACAAACGTAGTTATCTGAAGATGCCGAACATTTAAAATTTCGGACATTTGAAATTCTAAGCATCTACATTCCCGAAAAACAAACGGCTTATTAGTTACACACTTTTCAAGTGATTTTTATGTAATAAAAAATGATTTTGAATTTGAAAAATTTTTTAGAAAGAGAGAAGTTGGAGGGAAACAAAAATTTGGAGACAAAAATTTTAGACAGAAAAATAAACTTAAAACAGAGATTAGAGCTAAACATTTAGAGAGATTACAAAAATTTTAGAGAAAAAATTAGAGAGATCAATAAACAAAATTAAAGATAAATATAAGTCGGACAAAAATTTTAGAAAAGATAAAAAAAATTTCTCAAAATTTAAAGTGAAAATAAATTGAGTACAAAGACAATTTTGAAAATTAAAGCAATAACCCTTTTAACAACTAATTTTATATTATTATTATTATGTATCGTAGCCAAACATTATAATTTAAAATGAAAGTAATTTTGACACATGCGTAAAAGTGATTCTACCCTTGTCAAAATCCCAAACGATTTTATTATTATTATTTTTTTTAAAGATATCGAACAATTTCATTAGAAGATATGTTAGAAAAACATACAAAAGTTGTTGTTAAAAAAAAAATCACTCTTAAACCTGTCGTTAAAATGTTGATGTCGATAAACATTCATGTAAAAAATATAAAAATAAAAAAATCATAAAAAAAACTTAAAATTATAAATATTTCTGGAAATGTCGATTTATCCTCCTGTCGATATTGAACCCATGGATACATAGAAATGAATGTTGACGGATATTTTAATACCATGACTATGATTGATTTTAACTATTAATTAAATTTTGGGTCTTAGTCTATGAACGAAAGTCAACTGGGTTTTACACATTTTATTGCATGCCTCAGGAGAATTGATTATCTAGAGATGGGTGTTTGAGAATAGTATAGATCAAATAAATGTTATGTTAAATTTCTAGTGTGTACGTATTAGCTAGCTTTTCCCAAATTTTGCCGTACAGCAGATTTGTAGGAGCCTTAAATTGACTTTCCAAAAAAAAATTCCAAGGTTCAAACTTACGATATTTTCATCTTGGTTCCATGTGAAAGTTAATGTTGTGTTTACCTTTCTTGTTTATGACAATCTCAGAGACAAACATTTTGACTGTGTTGTAATTGTAACCAAACTCTTTCCTTGGGCTGTTTGCCTTTTTATGGTAACACAAAGAAATATATGCGTTACCAGTGCTACTTATTAATTATATAGGAATCAAGATCAATAGATCTTGTGCGTTTGAACCTGCGGCTGTGGTTAAAATGAATGGAAATCCATCCGCTGCACCTTACAATTACATCGAATGTTCCTTTGGCTCGAGCGCCCCTTGAACTTCGAAATACATTCTATTACTAGTTATTAGTTTAACTATAAATTATCAAATTTGTCACGCTTGACGTACATAGTATGCATGTGTATAGTCTCTTTTGAGCACCTGGGTTTAAATCTTAATATTAGTGATCTTACACTAGAAATGGTGATGGTAGCTAAAGATAAAATCTATTCACTAATTTACTGGTGGTTCACCTTGACATTAATCTTACTAGAAGAAATAGTTATCGCAGGAAAAACATTTCTTTTGCTACGAGTGTTGTGAGTACTTGGTTGTGTAATTGAATGGAGGAAGAGCATTAGATGAATTATGGTCTTTATTGTTAAATAAAATTTTATCAAGCTTGCTCAAGAAATTTCTAGAGGTCACTATACTTGTTGAAGAGTTTCTTTGGATCACCAAAAGCTATAAAAGCTATTAGAGAGTACAAGATGTGACAAAATTCTGGCCACAAGATCATCACCGTATCCAAGACCAAAACGTGGCAAATCTATGATTATATCATCATTTTATCTAAAGCTATAATATGTGACATATTTGTAGTCGGGGAAATTTACTTGGAGCAAGTATGTTTGGGCTTCTAAATAGGTGGACCCTCATGGTTCACAATCTATCCCAAAATAAGTGGACACTCATGGTTGACAACCTATCACAAAAAGTTACTAGAGCGTGCAAGATGTGACAAAATTATTATTTTTTTTTGATAAAAGGATAACAACAAAAACTACAACAAATCATTAAGAGCTAAATTGACCATTGGGACATCATAAACCAACTCAGCATCCTCAAAACCACCAAACCTCATTGATGTTGTCTCGAATCCCTTGGATGAGATGAGCTACTTCTGATGAATCAATTTCAAAGATGATGGGTGTTGAAGCAGAAATTTATAGCCGCTTCCAGACCTTTGCGTATTGCCAATAGTTCAAGATAAGTGATATCACGTTCTTCATTTACAAATTGACCTCCTGCTTTCATAATTTCTTCATTAATTCTCATTTCATTTAAAAATTCTTGGAATTACGTATTTGTAAATTATTTGCATATGCTAGTGTCCATTCGTAGGTGTGGGATGGTAATCATTAAGAGAAAAAAGAACTTTTTTAATTTGAATGGATGAAGAAGCTAGTTTAAAAGAAAAGGGAAACGAAAAAACATAGTTAGTGAAAATTGAAAGTCAAGCAAGGCAAAGAGGAATGCTCATATATATATATACACAAGGGACACTATGAACCAATTTTTTTTAAAGGAAAAAGCATTTCATTGAGAGGGTATGTGAGAAACATATAAAAGAAGGAAGCCATATAAAAGCGCTCCAATTTAACGAAATGGTAGATAAATTATAATTACAGAGTACAGTTCAATCAATAGATTAAAGACAACCACCACCATCTCCATTATCTTCCCATTACCATCGCCCCGTCATCTTCCTCATCATCATCTCCATTACCAAATCTTCTCTTCTCTTGTGGATCAACTAATGCTATTTATTTAAGCTATCCTACTTAATTACCCTACTCTTAAAAATTAGAGAAAAATACTTAAAATAAAGTGTTTCTTTTACATCACATTAGGAACATGACGTTTGAACCTCAAACATCAAGATAATGAATAGGTGTCAATTACTGTGTTCTGTGTATGCTATTGCGCCTATGTAATGACTAATGTCGTTGTAGTAAAGATTTGTACAGAACTTTTAAAATTTAAACAAATATGAAAGAGCATAGGGGTGGGAATGGGAAATCATTGATGATGGGCCTGCATATGTATGAATTGGATTAAATGAACCAAACGAATGGCCTGGCCAACCAATCCCAAGATAGAAAAAGACCCAACCATGTGTCACTGTATAAAATTGATCGGATAAAATATATTTTTAGTCCCGAGGTTTAGAATAGCGGTATTGACACTTTTTGTCTCTGAGAATTATAAAATAGTTATAATTGGTTTCTAAGATTCTTTGATCGATGATGTATTAAATTATTGACGGTAATTGATTTGGTAAAATATATTAATTTAATAATCTTTTTATGGTGGTTAGATTTTCTATCTTATTCTCTCTTCTCGTCGTCTCTCCTCCATTTCTTTACCAAACATTGTTGCTTCCCACTTAACCCTTTCGTTTTTTGTTCCCATATTCGTTCGGTTTTCTTTTTGTCAAGATACCGAAAGAGGTATCCTCTTTCACATCTGAATAAGAGAAACTTTGTGTTCTAGTCCGTGTTCCTCATCAATCGACGTTGTTGCTGAGAAGCCTAGACCACTGTTTACATATATAAATTTGGGTGAATAATACTTATTTCGACCAGGTTGATAAAGATGCAAAATACACTCATATTTTATATATTTATTTTACATCTTAATAATAAATTATGTTTAAATTTTCAAATTTAATGAATAAAATTTAATATATTTTGTGATAAGGTTGCAGATATTAAAAGAATAATCTAAAGTGTAATTTTAGAGGAAAATTCAAGTCAGAGAGAGCTCAACAAATAAAATGCAGATACAACTTATTATGGGCTCTAAATAGAGAATTATAGATTTTGAAGATATTTTGTATATAAAGAGGTAATCAATTTTCTTCCCCCATGTTTTGAAATAATAATAATAGCATAAAGGTCAAACCTAAGCTTAGTTCAATTGGTTAAAGCATAAATCACCGACTAAAAGATCGTGTATTCGAATTCCACCCCCACATATTGTTGTATTTTGTATAAAGAGCTAATAACATTCTGATAAAAATTAAATTAAAGTACAAAAATCTACTATGGTCTTATTACAAATTATATTT
Organism: Momordica charantia; assembly: GCF_013281855.1. NCBI lineage: Eukaryota > Viridiplantae > Streptophyta > Magnoliopsida > Cucurbitales > Cucurbitaceae > Momordica > Momordica charantia. The sequence goes on along the minus strand of NW_028275162.1, from coordinate 21,694,087 downwards.
ATCGAATTAATAATAATTAAGAGAAAATGTCATATTAAGTACCAAAATAAAATAAAATAAAATTTGTTGATTTTTCTCTAAAATAAATTTACATTTGAGAGATTGAAAGGGCGGAAAGCTAAAACGAGCAAACAAAAAAGACAATAGTAAAACGTTTAAATTATTATTGCTAGTGTTTAATCAATTTCAAGAGAATAATCGCCAACGCAAGCATAGCGTAGCGGTAATTGGCATATACCTCAAATCATAATCAGCATAACTCTTGCACAATTAATTGTATGTTACATAATCTTTTTAACTTTCCTTCATAAATTAATCGCGTATTAAATATGATCTTCTCTATATAAACCATACATTTCAATTGATAAATTCACAAAAGCAAATTAATTAAGAGATCGGGGATTCCATCCTCCACCTCACATGTTGTACTAAAAACCTAACGAATAAATTTCATCTTACTTTATCATACTCTTAATTTTCATCAATCCAATTTTGTTGACAAAAGGACGTAGCTTTTGAATCTCTTTGTCACCACGTGTTTTATAGCTCTCATTTTCTTATCCAGGGTTGATTCAAGGCCAAACCCTAAAGCGAGTTTGGAAGCACGACTAAAATTAGGATGGTGAGGCATCAGATAATAATTGAAGATCTTTAGATCAACTCCAAGCATGCATTGATGTAAGTCATCACATTCTTCCTTAATGATGTAACTTATTTAGGTTCCAATTTGTCTACGTGAATAATCAAACGAGATCTGACCAGTCAAGGTTGGCCACGTGGAATGGCTGATTGCCTCGTTGGGATGACTCGCACAAAAGGTGAAAACTCTAGTCAGTAAGTAGCTCTGACTCAATATAAAGTTAGAGATAGAATATGTGATACCTGTCCATAGAAATGGTGCCTTCTATTTATAGGTTGGAGATTCGACAGCCCTTCTGATCGACAATTATAGGTGTTGGAGGTCAGGTCCGACATGTCCCAACCTGTATGTCGGACCTAAGGATAGGTCACACTGCGAGATGGTTAACAAAATAGGAATTCGGCTAAGTGTGCCACCTCGGACAGGTTCGAGGTGGACTTGGATTTAAACGCGTACAGGTGGACGTATCCGTGAACTCCACGTGGCGTTATGATTGTCACCCCCAACACACAATTGTTGTCAAGCTATAAGTATTATTCAGCACTCATGCTGGCCTACGTTGTTTGGTTCTTTAGGATACACAATCGAAGAAAGTAAAATCCTTGAATCTTATTGTGAAATCACTATTGATACTCTTTCAACATCACTACTTCCTCCAGTGCCCCGATCTATGGAACAAAAGGTTGAGCCTAAAAGCCTCACTCCAGGAAAAGTAAAGTGAATTTTGTACTACTAAAATAACTATACGAGTTTATGGTTATTTTGAGTCATGCTAATATTTATTTCCAGAGTTTGAAGTTTTAAGAGTCAAAGATCCAGTTACACTTAGGATGATATTTCTGTTGTTCTCAAAGAATATACGTCAATCATATAAAATGTCTTCAAAATTCTGCATTTAATTTTCATCACATTACAAATTCTACTTCTGATATGAAGAAATAAATCAAAACAATCTTTCCTGTTTTCTATTGTATCTATCATTTGACCAAAAAACAACTAACAATTATAGTAATACAAGTTTCGTTAGGGCATGCTACTGATAATTTAGTATTATACATTTCTTTTTTGTAATTCATTATATAGGGTTTATATTGAATATAATTTAATATTTAGCACAATATCAATTAAGTAAATAGCCTAAATAACAATACTACAAAATATTTTCTTTTCCAAATAAAAACTACAAAATCTTAACCTATAAATTTCGGTAAACTTTTACTTGAAAGACTTTTCTATATCTATAAAGCTTCTATTTTTCTTTTCAAAATTGAAATAATGCCTACTTATCTTCTTTGGGGAAAAGATAGAATGTGAATTACCAAATATGCTACAAAGTTTAGTATTAGCAAAATGAATAGGTAGTGAAAAAAAAATCGATAATCATAAGAAAATTTTAAGAAAATAATAAAAAAATAACACACAAAATGCATTGGCTTGGCAAGCAAATGAGAAAAAGCTTAGGATCAATTAAAATACTCTTTTGGTCCCTATATTTTTAACTTAGGTTCATTTTGATCCCAATATTTTGAAAATTTTCATTTTTTCCCTTTACTTTAAAAAATGGTTTATTTTGGTCTTCGCCGTTAAGTTACCGTTAATAGAGTTTTTAAAACAAACCCTATCAAAACTTTTAAAAAAAGATAATAAAATGATTAATCTTTACCAAATCTATTTCTTTTTAAAATCGAGAAACAAATTATCTTTTTTAAAAATAATTTCTAAAATAAAAAGATTTATCTTTTTTTAAAAAATAAGGTTAAAATATTTTTTTTTTCCTTATTGATTCATTGTACTATACAAACGTTCATTTCAGTCCTTTTGAAAATGTTTCATTTTGATCCGGCCCTTGAGCTAGCCTTAATAAAATAACAAATTGATGATGTGGGATATCTTTTAAGATGGGTAAGAAATGAGGTGGTAATTTTAATGCCAAATCAGTAAAATCTATTACTCAAAAAGGGGGAAGAAATCAGCAAATCAGTAAATTCTTCACTGAAATACGACTTGGGAGGACCTTATCCATCTTGGCTGCAGCGGTGGAGGACAGAGTGAGAGTCTGAAAATAAAAACTGTGTTGAGTTTACATTTTTTATTTCAATATTTTTTATACATTTTATTTGCCTTCTTCCTCGAAGAATTCCAAAATTTTTCAAAATTATTGGTTACAAGGGATCACCCAAACATCCTGGTGCCTTAGCATCCTCACATCTGCCTTCTTAACAATGAATTACAAGGATGTCCGTAAATAACATACAGGGTAAATAAAGAAAAATTAGAAGTAGAAATTCAACCAACTACGACTGAATGACCAATATTTAACTTGCTAGACTTAATATCAACCAAAAGCGGCGGAGAGCTGCGAAAAGACAACATTGAGAACTTTGATGGTAGTGGTGGAGGAGGAGTCATGGTGGATGTATCGATAATCTTCACGACTGACCGAAAACCCTTAATCGGATAAGGCAAGCCATAGAGAAACCCTTCGGATTGCTCTAGCGGAAGCTTGAAAATTTGCTTCATCTTGATGTATACTGAAGCTGTGAGTAAACTATCGGAACCGGCAAAATGTGCAGTGCCTATACGCTTCACGTCGAGCAGCTTGGCCAATTTTTTGAGCCCTAGGTCGCCGTCAAGCAGTCCATCACAGTAGCGAGCCATATGCTTCAGATCGCTAACCGTACCTATCAAGTATGTATATAAAACATTCAATTAACCGTAATACATCAAATTAAAACTTTTGAATTGATTGATCATTTATTAGTACCTAATAGATGTTGAGCGGTGGCAGCAAATGTTGCCATGGAAATCGGTATGGATTTGATTTTGAGCAGCTTGAGAAGATAAGCGATGTCGTAGAAGCCGTGAAATGTGATCCATCTCTTGATTTGACCACTACGACATATCGGTAGAAACAAGGTAGTGAAGTCCTCTTGAGCTATTCCGTATTTCTTCAATCTGTAGAAATCAAACCCCTTGTTCTTCAGAAATGAATCGAGCGAAGAAACGTCTTCCATATCGCTAACGTGATCAAAATCTCTGAAATTAAACTCCCAAGTCATCGCTATATTTCCCTTCTGATCGGCGAGTGTGAGACCGAGTTGGAGTATGTTCAATCGGTTCACATTGAATCGGAGACAATGGTAGAATTCTTCCTCCGAGATGCCTTTCGGAGTGCACCACAGAAATCCTGTTTCATAAATCGAGTTCACGAGTGTAAAAACTTTTTTTCAGCTAAACTTAAAAAACAGTTTCAATCATCCATCTAAGCAACCGATCAATACCTGGAAACTCCGTATCGATGGCGACTACTGAAAACTCTGGAAGATACTCATTCAGCAGCTCTAACTCTTCATGGAGATTGTGAGACCAAACCTCTCGATTATGGCGGATGGATCTTGGAGCTGTTGTTGACTTTCCAACTATCTCTTTCTCCATGTTTTTCGGGGACATCATCACTCTAAATGTATTGCCATTGTGTTGATGTGGAATTTTTCTATTCATTTCACCCATAAATTCTCTTGATTTCTTCAAATTTGATTGTTCCATCACCTTGGAAGTGGCTTCTTATATATGTTGCTTCTCTTTGCACCAAAAAATTTCCACCTTCATCTTGATATCTGCTGGTTTGATTTTTGAGATGTTAGTTTGGTCTTTTACAACCTGTCTTCTTGTACTATGAAAAAAAAAACATAAAAGAAGGTCCAACTTGGCCTAATATTTTTTTTTTCCAATTTAAAAAAAATAAATTTGAATTTCAACCACATCACCGCGAAGATATAATTATTTAAGAATTTTTATCTTTTCCAATAATTAGTTAAAAACAATATTTTATATTTTTACTTTGTTTTTCCTACCTTAATCATCATCTACACGGACTTAAGGTATAGGGAAATGGAATATTCAAATATTATAGCATTATGGAAATTTTTTCATACTTTAAGAATAATCTGGGCACATTAAATAAAATAATATATTATTTAATAATGTTTCAAAATGTGGATTCAATGATGTTAGTAGAAATTTTGTAGGCATGTCTCGAATTTTGAATACCTCTTTCTTTTCCATATAAAAAATATTAATAATATTATCTATTTATTTTAGTTTAGAATTACAAACGTAATTTTTACAATATAAGATAATTAATTAAATATTTAAAATATTATTGAATTTTTTATTTAGGAATTCATCTTTGATTAATATAGTTTTATATAGATGTTTCTGGATAATATTAAAAAGAAGAATGAAATTCTCTTCAAAAAACTTTAAAATTTTTCATTATTAATATTTTTTAAAAATATAAGTGAGAAACATTTCAATATCTTATTTTCTTGACTTTTCGTCTTTTTTTTTTCATTTTCTTGTATAATGAAAATATTTCAATTTTTTTCTTAAAATTTGCCATAAAAATTTTTCGATTAAGTAATCTATAATTTTCAATACCAACTTTTACTGTTAAACTCGTCTCGCAGGAAACTAGTGGGAAACACATGCATGTGATATTTTTAGTTTTATTTTAGTATATAGGAAATGAAGTTTGATAAAATTAATTAAATGTCATGATTAATCCATCTAAATTAAATTGATATATCTATTCTCAATAAATAAATTTGATTTATCATTATCAGCAAAATAACAAATATATGTTTTAAATTTATGCATTTAAATGGATTTACATTCTCTTTCATTAACGTTATTGGAGTGGATTAAATGACCCTGCAAAATATTAATTATTTTTCTTCCTTTAATATTTTTAAAGAAAAATAAAAAATAATAAAAAAGCACATTTATTCATATAGATATTTCTGGACAATATTAAAAAAAATGTTTATTGAGGATTTCATTTTGAAATTCTCTAGAAAAAGAAACCCTAAAATTTTCAATTGTTAGTATTTTTCAAGTTCTCTTATTTTTTTTCACTTTTTTTCTTTTTTTTTATAATGAAAATATTTACATTTTTCTTAAAATTCACCATATAAATATTTTTTATTAAGTAATATATATTATATACCAAATTTTACTGTTTTCCAATACCAAAACACTTCATAACTTACTATTTTCCACAAAAAACAAGATATGAAAAAGTGTTCAAAACAACCTTTAAAACTGGGTAGAAACCTCTAATTTTCATGTAAAAATCAAAACAATAAGCCATAGTTTAAGAGGATATTAATGGGTAAACTTTTTATGGTCCAAAATAACCCAAAAACAGTTTCATAAACAAAAATATTCCAACTAAAAAAATTATAGAAAATTTGTAGGGCAAAAAAATTTCAAAATCTTTTCTTTGAAAAAGAAGTAAAACAAAGAACTCAATACTTTATCCAATAAACTGAATTGAAAGATGATTAAAGAATTAAAGAAAAGAAAACTTACTGTTGTTTTTTTAAAGCAAGTACCAGAGAAACAGAAAACCGTCGAAGAAAAATATTAATCTAAAATTATGGTTTAGAAGTTTTTATAACAAACCCTACCAAAACCTTTTAAGAAAAGGTAATACAAAAAGATTCTTTAACAAATATCTTTTTTTTTTCTTTTTTAATTTAGAAACAAATGATCCTTTTTTAAAAATGATTTCTGAAAAAAAAGCTTTATCTTTAAAAAAAAACAAGGTTAAAAATAATTTTTTGTCCCTATACTTTTAATTTTGATTTATTTTGATCCTATATTTTAAAAATGTTCATTTTAATCCTTCTATTTTTAAAAATTTAAAAGTTCATTTTGGACCCTATCCTTAAACTACCGTTAATAAAATCGCTGATTGATGATGTGGCATACTTTTAAAAACGGTAAGAAATGAGGTGGTAATTTTAGTGCCAAATCAGTAAAATCTATTACTCAAAAAGTAAAAGAAGAAAAAAAATCAGCGGTGGAGGACAAGTGAAAGTCTGAAAGTAAAAACTGTGTTGAATTCACATTTTTTCGTTTCAATTTTTTTATTCATTTTCTTTGCCTTCGAATTCCCAAAATTTTCCGCTGAAGAGTTCTTTTTGTTTTACGTTTACCTTCGAAAATAATAATAATAAAAAGCGATCCAAAATCATTTTCGTCACTAGTTTGGGACGATAAATTTATTTCGTCGCTGAAAAAGCGACGAAAATAATTTTGTTGCTAATTAATGTCGCTGAAGACATTTTTTGTTGTGGCGTTAGATTTGTTTCGAAGATAAAAAAAAAAGCGAACTTGATAAAGAAATTGTGAACAAATTGAACAAACACAATTCTGGTCCTTTCTTTCTCATTTTTCGGATCTGATTGGAACAATGGAGAAGCACGAAGACTTTGGCGATTCATAATGAATATCCATCCTTGCAGCTTTCCAGATTTTGTATTGAACGCATGGCGTAGCTAGGGTAACTCACTCTTTCCTTCCTTAGTCAAAGGCTGCTGCAGAGGTTGATAGGCAGCAATAAGTCAATCTGTGCGCCAGGCCTTTTGACTTACGTACCAAACCCCTCTACCTGTGGAATTGGTGTCTAAACCATTTCGAAATCCTAGGTAGAAAATCGGTCCACTGGAAGGCTCTGCACCTGAGCCTCGTTAGACTCAGTGGAAGTGTAAGGTGTAAGTAAAGAGAATAGAAGAAGAGATTCAGTCGCCCACTTGGTTTTCTTTCCTGCAGAGCGGCATACCGAAAAAAGATCAAGAAAAAAAGGCGAGGAGAAGATAGGCAGGGGAAGATGGAAAAGAAGAGCAGAAGAGAAATTGAGACGGAGGGACAGAAGATGGCATTATTGGTGGCAAGGATGATGTTGTTTAGTGCAATATTATGATGCTAACCAAAATGGGGTGCCTCAACTTCAACTCTATTCTGATGGTGGTGGCGATGCAGTGCTTGAAAAAGTTGAAGTTATTGTAGCAGAAAACAACTTGAAGAATGGTAACCCAAGAAAAATGCTGAAATCCAGATCCCCAAGTAGCGACATTCCAGATTGTATTGGTACAGTCTGCTTTTTCGGCGGTTGCTATTCTCCATGTGTTTGTGCTTTTCTTGAGTGTGTAATTGCTTAGGAAAAGGAAAGTGCTTTCATTTCTTAATTATGTATGCATTGCCTCCCATTTCGTGCTTAATATCTTCATTATTATTATTATCAATTTCTACGAAACTCCATCAGTATAAATAAGGGACGATCAAGACTTTATAATATAAGTCGGCTATTTCTTTCATTGCCAATTAGTTTTAAGATGGAACCAATGAATATTAATATGATATCAAAGCGCAACAAGCTCAAACGAGAACATCCGGTAAAACAATGAGATCTAGCCAAGATTGATATGGAACCCATCTCAAAATTAATTTGCAATGAGAGGAGTAACTCGTGTTGATCCTTAGCATGTCCCTTCAAGATCGTGACTCTTTTAACTCATCGATTTTGGCCGAATCCTATTTTTGAACCGGATGCTCGTTTGAACTTTTGAGCTCTAATACCATATTAATATTCATGAGGTTTCATTTCCAAACCAATTGACAATGATGTAAGTAGTCCACTTATATTATAAACACTTGTTAGGTCATTTCTCTTTTCAATGTGAGATTCTTAACATGCCCCCGGCCTCAAGATGGTGCCTCTTTGGGTTCACCAATCTTGGTCTGATCCTATTTTAGACCGAATGCTCGTTTGAGCTTTTGAGTTCTAATATCATATCAATATTCTTGGAGTTCCATCTCAAAATCAATTGGCTAAGAGAGGAGTAGCTCACTTACATCCATACCAAAAACTCTCACACTCAAACAAACCCTTAAAGAAATGTGTCAAAATTCATCCAATCTCATCATTTTAAATCCCACTTGCTTATCCAAATTAGCCATTTAAAAAGAAATGTGTAAACTATCTCTCCATTATGTAGTACGACTATCATAACAGGAAGCTATACAATTCCAAGCAAACTATGACACTAAATCAAGAACCAACTAATAAATGCTAAATATAATAGTTATACAAGCTAATAATTAAATTTAAAATATGATACAACATACAACCAAACACATAAAATACAATAAGTTTCAATATAATTTTATATCATTAAATAAATCATTCCTCCCTAGTTAGAAGGGACATCTTGTGTGTTTGTCATTGATAATCAATTTATGATAAAATCTATAAATGATATTAGTTTATCCCCAATATAGTGTATTAGTGATAGACATATATCACAATGATATAGTCTTATTATTAACAGAAGTTTATCAATGGCACAGTCTATCACATCTAAACCTAAGATAGTCAAATTAGTGATAAACGTCTGTCAATGATATAATTTATAATTGATAGATATTTACACATAATCTACTAATGACAGACGTCTTAGACACCTATCACTAATATAGTCTATTAGTGATAAACGTATATCATTAGTAGACTGATAGACGTTCCAAAGCTATTTTAGTATTTTTTATGAGTGACAAATGTTATTAGGCTGCACTTTATTGTTATTATTTTTTATTGTTGATATATTTGTAAATCTAGAATGTTGTTGCTATATTTAGCATTAACTGGGATTTGTATTTTACTATATATGCCTGTGCCTTTTTTCATTGGGTTAACTGGATTTGAATGAAAGTGTTTGGGAGATCGAGAGGATGCTCTTGTACTTTTATTTTAGTTTGTGAAATGCTTTGAGTTTATGACATATGGAATTTTGAATGTTTAGTTTGAGTTCATGACATCTGGAGTGAGTTAGAAGGAAAGTTTGTTAATTGTTAATGGATGGGGTGAGTTAACTTTTAATGTCTAATTTGAGTTCAAGACATGTCTCTGGAGTGAGCTAGATATTTTTATGACTTTTAAATTAATTTTGAGAAATAGATAAATTATTTTGCTAATATAAGTTTATTTGTTATTTGTTTTTTCAGGTTCGTTCGATTTCTCTATGGAAAGATTTTAGTTTATTTGTTATTTGTTTTTTCAGGTTCGTTCGATTTCTCTATGGAAAGATTTTGGAAACTTGATCAAATTTTATGAACAAATTTTATGAGATAAGATTGTTTGGAATATGTTTAAGTTTGGGACTTTTTAGAGTAGGTTGTTAAATTTAATTTGTACTTTTTGTAAAATAAATGTTCATAATTTTTAAATGAAATTCAATTCTTAGTGATAGGTGTTATTGAGAAACAGTACTGGATGATAGGTGTTATTAGGTGTTATTAGATGTTATTGAGAAAGTAATAAAGATTCAGGAAAAAGAGAAAAAAAAAAGAAAAAAAAAAGAGTGGGGACGAAATCACCACCTTCGACTGGTTTCGTCGTCGGAGGTACGTGCGGCGACGAAACTCGTTTTCATCGCCAGGTCCACCTTCAGCGACGAAACTCGTTTTCATTGCCAGGGCACCTTCGACAACGAGAGGAAAGTTCGTCGCCGAAGGTACGTTCATAGCAAATTTTTTCTACCAATAGGAAGTAGCACGTTCATAACTCCTGTTAATCAATTTTTTGGTTCATATGGTTGTGATAACCACCATTCATTTGAATACTGTCCATCTAATCCTACATCTTTTTATTTCCAAGGTTTGAAGTTCAAGATTCAAGATCTACTTACACTTAGGATGATATTTCTGTTGTTCTCAAAGAATATACGTCAATCATATAAAATGTCTTCAAAATTCTGCATTTAATTTTCATCACATTACAAATTCTACTTCTGATATGAAGAAATAAAACAAAACAATCTTTCCTGTTTTCTATTGTATCTATCATTTGACCAAAAAACAACAAGAAGTTTCGTTAAGGGCATGCTATTGCTAAGTTAGTATTATACATTTCTTGTAATTCATTATATAAAATTTATATTAGAATATAATTTAATATTTAGCAAAATATCAATTAACTAAGTAGCCTAAATAATAATAATACATTTTTTTTCCAAGTAGAAACTACAAAATCTTAACCTATAAGTTTGGGTTAACTTTTACATGAAAGACTTTTCTATATCAATAAAGATCTTATTTTTCTTTTCAAAATTGAAATAATGCCTACTTATCTTCTCTGGGGAAAAGATAGAATTTTAATTACCAAATATGCTACAAAGTTTAGTAATACCAAAATGAATAGGTAGTGAAAAAAAAAATCGATAATCATAAGAAAATTTCAAGAAAATAATAAAAAAATTAACAAACAAAATATCTTGGCTTGGCAAGAAAATAAGTAATAGATGGTTAAAATACTCTTTTGATCCATATACTTTGAAAATGTTCATCTTGAAAAAATAATTTATTTTAATCTTTACCGTTAAGTTACTGTTAATAAAGTTTTTAAAACAAATCCTACCAAAAACTTTTAAGAAAAAGGTCATACAATAAGATTGATCTTTTACAAATCTTTTTCTTTTTTAAAATCTAGAAACAAATTATCTTTTTTAAAAATAATTTCTAAAACAAAAAAAGTTTATCTTTTAGAGAAAAGAAAGTTAAAATACTTTCATGGTTCCGATGCTTTTTAAGTCTGGTTCATTTTGGTCCATGTAGGTTCATTTTAGTCCTTCTATTTTTAAAAATTTAAAAGTTCTTCTTTTTTTGAATACAACATATGAGGGACAAAATGATTGGAGATATATGTTAATTACTACTTAGCTGTGTTCCATGCCTTTAAACTATCGTTAATAAAATAACACATTTACGATGTGACATGTTTTTTTAAGATGGGTAAGAGAAGAGGTGGTAATTTTAATGCCAAATCAGTAAAATCTATGTTGAGTTTACATTTTTTATTTCAATATTTTTTATACATTTTCTTTGCCTGAATTCCAAAATTTTCCAAAGTTATTGGTTACAAGGGATGTCCCCCAAACATCCCGACTATGTCGGTGCCTTGGCATCCTCACATCTGCCTTCTTAACAGTGAATTACAAGGATTTCAATATCCGTAAATAATATACGAGGTAAATAAAGAAAAATTAGAAGTAGAAATTCAACCAACTATGACTGAAGGACCATTTAACTTGCTAGACTTAATACCAACCAAAAGCGGCGTAGAGCTGCAAAAAGACAATATTGAGAACTTCGATGGTAGCGGTGGAGGAGGAGTCATGGTGGATGGATCGATAATCTTCGCGACTGACTGAAAACCGTTAATCGGATAAGGCAAGCCATAGAGAAACCCTTCGCATTGCTCTAGCGGAAGCTTGAAAATTTGCTTCATCTTGGTGTATACTGAAGTTGTGAATAAATTATCGGAACAAGCAAAATGTGCATTGTCTATACGCTTCACGTCGAGCAGCTTGGCCAATTTTTTTAGCCCTAGGTTGCCGTCGAGCAGTCCATCACAGTAGCGAGCCATATGCTTCAGATCGCTAACCGTACCTATCAAGTATGTATATAAAACATTCAATTAACCGTAATACATCAAATTAAAGCTTTTGAATTGATTGATCATTTATTAGTACCTAATAGATGTTGAGCGGTGGTGGCAAACGTTGCCATGGAAATCGGTATGGATTTGATTTTGAGCAGCTTGAGAAGATAAGTAATGTCGTAGAAGCCGTGAAATGTGATCCATCTCTTGATTTGACCACTACGACATATTGGTAGAAACAAGGTAGTGAAATCCTCTTGAGCTATTCCGTATTTCTTCAATTTGTAGAAATCAAACCCTTTGTTCTTCAGAAATGAATCCAGCGAAGAAACGTCTTCCATATCGCTAACGTGATCAAAATCTCTGAAGTTAAACTCCCAAGTCATTGCTATATTTCCCTTCTGATCGGCAAGTGTGAGACCGAGTTGGAGTATGTTCAATCGGTTCACATTGAATCGGAGACAATGGTAGAATTCTTCCTCCGAGATGCCTTTCGGAGTGCACCAGAGAAATCCTGTTTCATCAATCGAGTTCACGAGTGTAAAAACCTTTTTTAAGCTAAACTTAAAAAACAGTTTCAATCATCCATCTAAGCAACCGTTCAATACCTGGAAACTCCATATCGATGACGACTACTGGAAACTCTGGAAGATACTCATTCAACAGCTCTAATTCTTCACGGAGATTGAGAGACCAAACCTCTCGATTATGGCAGATGGATCTTGGAGCTGCTGTTGACTTTCTAACGATCGCCTTCTCCATGTTTTCCAGTGACTTCATCACTCTAAATATATTGTCATTACGCTTATCGTCCATTTTTCCCATAATTTCTCTTGATTTCTTCAAATTTGATTCTTCGATCACCTTCGAAGTGGCTTCTTATGGTGCTTCTCTATGATATCTTGGATCAAAAAATTTCCACCTGATTTGATTTGGAGATGTCAGTTTGATTTTTGAAAAGCAGAAAGGTAGTCTTGTTGTACTAAGAAAAGAAAAATCCAACCTGGTCTAATATTTTTTTTCCATTTTTTTTAAATAATTTGAATTTCAATCACATCACCCAGATATAATTACTTAAAAGAATTTTTATCTTTTCCAATAATTAGTTAAAAATATATTTTATATTTTTACTTTTTTCTCTATCTTAATCATCATCTACATGGACTTAAGTATAGGGAAATAGAATATTCAAATATATAGCACTATGGAAATTTTTTCTTACTTCTAAGAATAATTTTGGACAGATTAAATAAAATAATATATTATTTAATAATGTTTCGAAATTTGGATGCAATGATGTTAGTAGAAATTTTGTAGGCATGTCTCGAATTAATTTGAATATACCTCTTTTTTTCCATATTAAAATATTAATAATATTATCTATTTATTTAAATTTAGATCAATTAAAAACGTAATTTTTACAATATAAGATAATTAATAAATATTTAAATTATTATTGAATTTTTTATTAATAAATTTATCTTTCATTAATATAATTTTATATAGATGTTTCTAGATAATATTAAAAAGAATAACCTATTGAGAATTTCATTTTGAAATTCTCTTGAAAAATTTTAAAATTTTCCATTATTAATATTTTAAATATTAGTGAGAAACATTTCAATATCTTATTTTATGATTTTTCGTCTTTTTTTTCTTTTCTTTTTTTCTATAATGAAAATATTTTAATTTTTTCTTAAAATTCGTCATAAATATTTTTCAATTAAATAATCTATATTTTATACCAATTTTTACTATTAAACTCATCTCCTAAGAAAACTAGTGAGAAAGAAATGCACGTGATATTTTTAGTTTTATTTTAGTATATAGGAATTGAAGTTTGATAAAATTAATTAAATGTCATGATTAAACGATCTAAATAAAATTGATATATCTATTTTCAATAAATAAATAAATTTGATATATCATTATCAACAAAATCTAAAATATATGTTTTAAATTTGTAAATGGATTTTCACTCTCTTTCATCAAGATAATGTGTGTTAGGAAAGTGTGTAATAAACTCGGGTCGGCATATGACCCTTCCTTCAATATTTTTAAGGAAAAATAAAAAAATAAACAAAAAGCAATTCGTATTCATATTCATATTCTAGAGAATGGAAACTTTTTTCTTTTATTAAAATCATACTTGTTTATTAAATATATGGTTTGATTTTAATGTTAATTTTACTTTTAAATGTTAGTTTGAAATTTGAAAAGTCGAGCATGGTCTAATCTTTTAATAATTTGTATTTCAATCATGATATAATTATTTAATGAAAATTTTATTTTTCCTGATATTAGTTAAAAACAAAATTTTGTAGTGTTATTCTTTCATCTTAATCGTAATCTTAACCTCTCCCTAAAATGATGATAATAATAATAATCATATCTTTAGGACGTGGGGAAATATAATTTTATATTTTTCTTTTCTTTTTTTTATATCACGAAAATTTTTACATTTTTTTAAATTCACCATAAATAATTTTTATTGAGTAATATATATTCTATATCAATATTTACTATTTTCCAGCACAAAACAGTTCATAAGTAGTGTTTTTTTTTACCAAAAATCAGATAAATGGTACAAAACAGCCTTTAAAATTCGGTAGAAATCTATAATTTTCATGTAAAAATCAAAACAATAAGCCATAGTTTAAGATGATATAAATCCGTAAACTTTGTAGATCTAAAATAGTCCAAAAACAGTTTGATAATAAAAAAAAATTCAAACTAAAAAAATTATGGAAAATTTTTAGGTAAAAAAATTTCAAAATCTTTTATTCTAATTGAAAAAGAAAAAACAAAGACCTCAATTTTTTTTCCGACAAACCGAATGGAAGGATTAAAGAATTACATAAAAGAAAACTTACTGTTGTTTTTTTAGGGCTAAGTACCAGAGAAAACAGCCTTGAATATGCAACCCAAAATCTCGAAAGGTAGCTCGCTCTAACCGTCCAAGAAAAATATTAATCTAAAACTATGGTTTGGAAGTTTTTAAATAAACAAACCCTACCAAAACCTTTTAAGAAAAGGTAATAGATCTTTTAATAAATCTCCTTCATTTTTTAAAATCTAGAAACAAATTATCTCCTTCTAAAATAATTTCTAAAACAAAAAGATTTACTTAAAAAAAGTTAAAATACTATTTTGTCCCTGTATTTTTAATTTTTATTCATTTTAGTTTCTGTATTTTAAAAATATTCATTTTAGTCGTACTTTTAAAAAGGATTCATTTTGGCTGATTGATGATGTGACATATTTTTTAAGATGGGTAAAAAATGAGGCGGTAATTTTAATGCCAAATCAGTAAAATATGTTACTCAAAAAGGAAAATACTTTTTGGTTCATTTTAATTTGGTTAAAATACTTTTTTGTCCCTGTATTTTTTAATTTTGGTTCATTTTAATTTCTGTATTTTAAAATATTTATTTTAGTCCTACTTTTAAAAATGGTTCATTTTGACTGATTGATGATGTGGCATATTTTTTAAGATGGGTAAGAAATGTAGCGGTAATTTTAATGCCAAATCAGTAAAGTATATTACTCAAAAAGGAAAAAAAAAAAGCCAAAAGAAAAAAATCAGCCAACGGTGAGCTACAGATTCTTCACTGAAATACACATTTTTTTTTCAAATTTTTTATTCATTTTCTTTGCCTTCGAATTCCAAAATTTTCCGTAAGCTGAAGAGTTGTTTTTGTTTTACGTTTACCTTCGAGATTAAAACAGAAATAAAAATGGTAGAACCTCGCCAGTTTTACAACTAACGAATCAAAAAAAATTCGAAGAAAATCAACCCCAATGACTTTGCTGATTTGTCCTTTAAAATTAACGCCTCATTTCTTACTCATCTTAAAATATATTCCACGTCATCCATCTGTTGCTTTATTAACAGTAACTTAACACCAAGACCAAAATAAATCATATTTTTTTAAGTCCAATGACCAAAATGATATATAGATCAAAACAAGTTTAAATTAAAAGTACGGGAACCAGAAAAGTATTTTAACTATAAGATTTTACTGTTCATTTTAAGTAAAAATTGTATTACCATCTCACAAACCAGAAAAATTGGAACTATTTTGCAATCAAATTGATTTGAAGTTATTTTGAAACAAAAGGAATCAAAATCAAATCAAATCTCACAACCAAAAAAAAACCAATCTAAATCTTTCAAATTTGTAGTATTTCAGATTTCAAATTCAAAAGTTAAATATATATATATATATATATATATATATATAAACTTAACGTAAAGCAAAATTTCTATATAAAGAGTGCCACAATTAATATGTATAAAATTAATTAGTTAGTTGTTTAAGCATGAATCTGTTCTGTGGACTGAATAGAAATCAGGCTAAAATGGGAAACAAGAACACCACCTTCCTCTCCCCCACAACCGATGCAGAATCTCCTTTGGGTACAAACTTAATTTGTTCTACTAATTTCTTCATTAATTAATTAACAAGTTTGTCAACAAGTTCATAATTAAAATGGATCCTTTTGAGTGTTATTTTGCAGTTCTAAGGTCCATCAGAGACGAAAAGCCACTCCATTATACCTTAAAAATCAAATCTTTTTCTTTGCTGAAGAAAGCATTGGCTTCCTCCAAGCGTGACAGATTTGTATCCCAAATCTTCCATGCCAGCGGATATAAATGGTGGGAGTATCATATTATAAACTCCATTTATCTTCGTATAATTGCTTTCTCACTATTTTCTATTTTTGAGACTCTTTTTTTTGGTGTTACTGTAGGAAATTAGCTCTGTATCCCAATGGAGACAAGAACAGAAATGGGTCAGGTTACATCTCCCTCTATTTGGTAACAGCTGAGGATGAAATTGTATCAGCCACTTCAGAGGTCAATGTTGTGCTTACATTTCTTGTCTATGACAGTCTTAGAGACAAATATTTGGCAATCCAAGGTAACCAAAATGGTCTTTTTTAATTAATTTAATTTTTTTTTGATGACCCTATATTTAATTTATCATTATTTTGCAGATGGGAAAGTAAAACGTTTTCATAGAATGAAAACAGAGTGGGGGTTCGAGAAGTTGATTTCATTTGACATTTTTAATAACCCTTCAAATGGGTTCTTGGTTGGTGGGTATGCTGCATTTGGAGTTGACATTTTTGTCATCAAATCTGATGATGGTGGCAAGGGGGAGATCCTTTCCTTGATCAACCCACCAGAACATTACAAATTTACCTGGAAAATCAACCATTTTTCAACACAATCTAAAACATTGTCCTCTGATGTTTTTTCAGTCGAGGGCTACCACTGGTACACAAAAAAGAGAAAAAAAAGAATCATTTTTCAATTAAGTCGAATCATAGAGACCAAATTAAAATTTAACGGAATCGTTTTATAAATGTTTTAGGAGAGTAGAACTGCATCCCAATGGATGCCCCACGGCAATGAGTAACTATTTGTCATTGTTTCTGATCTTTGACGATTTGAGAGAGCTCCCTGATGATTCTCAAGTGTATGTTGAATATGAGATGGCTGTGCTGAGTCAAGTTGGAGGTTGGCCAATAAAATCAACATGTAATCAAATCAAAATTATTGTCATTATTATTATTATTATTTTGTTTAAATTTGCATACATATGCTAATTTTTGTGTGTTCTTTTTTGTATTTTTTTGGACAGATAAGCATTGGTTTGAATATGGTGGTGGAGATGGTTGGGGTTGTGCAGAATTCATGTCATTGATGGATCTTAAAGACACATTAAGCGGATATATTCTTAATGACAGTATGATTGTTCAAGTGAAGATTAATGTTGTCTCTACCTTGAAAAAGTTTCCATAGTCTTTGAGCATTGTGAATGATTTTTTTCTACTATTTTAATTTTTGGGTCTGCCTTTTTTTGGCTTTTGAAACTTCTAATGCCTTCCAATTTTGGTTCTTTCTCTTTGTGGGGTTTAAATATATGGAATTAGTAATTACTTTGAGAGTAAATAGTGGATTGATCAAATTAATTTCAGTGTGATTTGAAAGCATGTTGAGATATGAATTATGTGTTGTTTTGGAAGCAAAAGGGCAACAAGTCTTCTTCTAAATATGAAGAGATTTAGAAGAGAAAATGAAAGGGGGATATTTTTCATGATTATTGAAGAACCTAAAAATTATAGATATATACTCGAAGATCTTAAACAGTTCAAGGAGGAATTTTATGAATCTTTTTATTGTTATAAAAAGTTTTTGCCATCTCCTCAGTCTCTTCCATCTCTCTCAGCTTTTAAGTAGCACTAATTTCAAATGTGTAATAATTTAATCACTACCGTAAAAAAATCTCATCAAGACTATAACTTAAGGTTAAAAAGTACATTTATTTCGGTCCAAAATTCTCATCAAAATGGTCAATTTTTATCTATAACAATTTAATTTTTATAATTTATAAATAAATTTGATCTTTCATTCGTTTGTATCGATCTACATATATAAGAAATTTAACAAAAATAATAATAATAATAATATGGACTAAATCATTGGAAACTTTAGATTTAATTATTACCTGCTAAATTTCAGAGACTATTTATTTATTTATTTATTTTTTGAAAAAGACGTCTTTTCTATAAAAGTGTGTGTGAGAAACATACAAGAACTAGAAGAAAGGAAGACAATCCAATTGAAAAAAATGGTAGCATTTATAATGATATAATGAAGATTTATAGATATCGTTGTTATGCAACGAAGGAAGCCGAACCTCTAACTTGTTCGGGATATGTTTAAACCTCCGTGAAAGATACACTAATTTCAAGAACTAAACTATTACCAATTTAAAAGTATTGAGACTATAGTGGCGACCAAAAGTGTTTTTTAACCAAAATATAGAATCTTTTTTAAACCAAATTTTAAACAGATTTGATTCTTATAAACACATTATTTAATTATTTCCCTCCCTCTCCGGATCTCAACCACATTTTCCCAACTAATTTATACTAATGCTAGGACCTGTCACAAGCTAATTCCATATTAAAAATTGTTATTCCATATTAAAAATTGTTATGTATAAAATTTTAAAGACTAAACTGTTACGAATTTGAAATAATCACTATTAGTAAGAATTTGAAATAAATCATGCACTAGTGTTTTTAACCTATAAATAAATTAATTAAGATTTAAGAGAATAATTTATTAAATTAAATATTTAGCTGGAGTTGGACTCCGAAATACGAGAGTTTGCTTTCTTTCATTTTCATGTAATATATATGTATTTCTTAAATCAACAATGACTCCATGACCCAATGGATAAGGTGTTGGTCTACGGAACCAAAGATTCTGGGTTCGATCCCCAGTGGAGTCGTTTAAATATTTTAATAGACTCAAATGATTCAGTAAATGCGCGTGGCCATATTGAGTTTTTTCCCCTCCAAATATAGACTAACTTTAATTATTTTTAATGTATTTTACGGCACATGTGATTTTGAATTTGATTTAAATTGTACTACATTTGAAACTACATAATTAATTACTTTATGCTACTTGTACATTATATTTATTGTGTTTTATAATGTTCAGATGGAGAAATGAGACGTTTTCATGCCATGAAGGCAGAGTGGGAGTTTGAAGGTTGATTTCTCTCAACACATTCAATGATGCTTCAAATGGATACTTGGTTGATGATTGCTGTTCATTTGGAGTGGACATTTTTGTCATGCATTATATTTTTTGTTTTGTTTTTGCTTTTGTTTGTTTATTATTATTATTATTTTTTTTTTGCAGTATATATGCAGATGTACATTCATGCATCTTTCTTTCAGGAAATTACGGCTATATCCTAAGGGATGCCCTAATGCCACGGCTGACTTTTTGTCCTTGTACCTGGTATTTCGTAGTTTGAAAGATGTTCCGATCCCTAGGTTAAATTCTCAAGTGTACATTGAATTTGAGATGGCCATATTGGATCAACTTGTAGCTGGACAAAAAAAAAAAAAAAAGGAGCATGTAATTGGCAACCTTTTTACCTTAACTTTTATTCTTTCTTTAAAATCTTGGTTTTCTTTCTGTTTCAAAATGAATGCTAAAATCCAGCTAAAATTGGGTTTATTCATGTGCAGACAACTGTTGGTTTGAAGTCGGTGGTCTGGACTACTGTTGTGGAAGTCCAAAGTTTATGTCATTGACGGATCTCAAAGAACCAAAGAAAGGCTTTATTTTGTGATGATGCTCTGGCTGTTGAAGTGAAAATTAATGTCATCTTTACCATGAAGTAATTTTTATAGAAGGTAGGGTAAATGCTGATCTTTGAGATCATAATTAATGCTGTCTTTTGATGGTGTAGCCTTTTGAAGATATCTTCAATTTTTATGAACTATTCTGATGTCTTAGTTGGAGCCTTTTAAAAGATGTGGCAGTTTTGTCCAAACAGAAATGTTGTCTGCTTTTGTTTTTGCTTAGATAGAAGAAGATACATTTTTGGTCCCTAAGAGGTTTGAAGTAGATATCTATTTGGTCCCTGAAGTTTCAAAAGGAATATTTTTTTGTTCTTAGAGTTGGAAATATGTATTTATTTAGCCCTTAATGTTTCGAATAGACATTTTCGATCCTCGAGATGTAAAAGAATGTTTCTAAAATGGTCTTGAGAACGTCTTTGATTGATAGTTGACTAACCTTCAAATGATGTGGTTGTTAAAGGCCACACCATTTTAAGATTAGCCAACTAAGGGTCAAAAGAAGCTCTCAATGACCATTTAGAAACATTTATCAAATCTCCATAACCAACAATGTCTATTTTGAAACTTCAAAGACCACCAAATAAACATCTATTTCAAACATGATCGAAAATTTATTTTCTCTCTCTTTTTAATAATAAGACTATATTATGTTAGAAATTATCAATAAAAATTATAATCAAGCAATATTAAATTTTAATTTACTAATTCAAATAATTTCTATGAATGTATATGTGATTTTATTTCTAAGTTCTTATCGCAACTACATTTCCATAGGTATATTACTTATATATTTTGATACCATGGTTAAAAATAATCAATTATAAGATAATTAAACTATAATTAAAGTAATTACATCAATATTCATCATTTTTGTGTTTTCTGCAAGACCTTGAAATTTTCCATATTGACATCAATATTTTGAATCTTGCATGTATATATAACAATTCTGAAATCTTGACATCACTTCTAAAAAAATTTCCCTGTGGCTGAAGGTTTCTTGAAACAACTTCCCAACGTTTTAAAAGCTTAAACCAAAGAACAATATTTACCCATATTTAAGGTACAATTATTGCGAGCGATTTTTCTCTCTCTTTTTTTTTTCCTTCTAAAAAACTCGGAAACACAAATAGGCGGCGCCGGGCGGCACTACTTATACAAAGAAAAAAAAAAATACAAATCAAAAGCAACTCATAAAAAAAAAAAATA
Source organism: Momordica charantia (assembly GCF_013281855.1). Taxonomy (NCBI): domain Eukaryota; kingdom Viridiplantae; phylum Streptophyta; class Magnoliopsida; order Cucurbitales; family Cucurbitaceae; genus Momordica; species Momordica charantia. The sequence continues at coordinate 21,672,776 of NW_028275162.1, read as the reverse complement.
AAAGAAAAAAGAATACGAACAGACAAACTATACAGTATAAGACATAAAGTTTCCGCTTGCCTGTTTACTCGCCAACGTTGGGAAAGAGAATGGAGAGGAACAATATCATCTTCCCCTCATCTCAGGCAGATTCTGGTAATTGTGATATTTTTAACATTCTCTCAATCAATCACTCAAATTCTTCGTAGTTCATATAAAATATTAATGGATTATTTGTAGAGTTATCTCTGGTTATTTTGTGCAGTTTTAAGGTCCATTAGAGATGAAAAACCTCTCCATTATACCTTACAAATCCAACCTTTTTCCTTGCTGAAGACTGCACTTGCTACTTGCAGTCGTGAAAGATATGAATCCCCCATCTTCAATGTCGGCGGTTTTAAATGGTAGCTAATTTACACTTTCACCTTCACTTTTGAAGCAATTTTACGCACTCTGATCACTATTTTACTCACTTCACTTTTGAAGATTTGTATCCCAAATCTTCCATGCCGCGGATATAAATGGTGGGAGTATCATATTATAAACTCCATTTATCTTCATATAATTGCTTTCTCACTATTTTCTAATTTTCGAGACTCTTTTTTTTTGGTGTTATGGTAGGAAATTAGCTCTGTATCCCAATGGAGACAAGAACAGAAATGGATCAGGTTACATCTCCCTCTATTTGGTAACAGCTGAGGATGAAATTGTATCAGCCACTTCAGAGGTCAATGTTGTGCTTACATTTCTTGTTTATGATAATCTCCGAGACAACTATTTGGCAGTCCTAGGTAACCAAATTACTCAAAACCCATGTACTTTAATTTTGGATTCTTTTTTTTAATCATCAATAATATTATTTCAGATGGGAAAGTAAGACGTTTTCATGCAATGAAGACAGAGTGGGGGTTTGGAAAGCTGGTTTCACTTGAGACTTTCAATGATTCTTCAAATGGTTTCTTAGTTGATGATTGTTGTGCCTTTGGAGTTGACATTTTCGTAATGAAATGTGATGGGAAAGGGGAGGCCCTTTCCTTGATCAAGGAACCAAAAAATAACAAATATACTTGGAAAACCAACAAAACTTTTCACAACTAGATGAAAATATGTATCTATCTGATCCTTTTACAGTGGAGAGCTACCGTTGGTATGCAAAATTTAGATTATATTTACCCTTAATATATTTATTTTTATGAAATATAAAAATAATATTTTGTATTTCAGGAAGATAAGGCTACATCCTAAAGGATGCTCCCAGGAAAGTGCTGGGTTTTTGTCATTGTACCTGATATTTGATAGTTTCAAAGAGCTTCTTCCTCAAGGTTGTCGAGTGTATGCTGAATTTGAGATAGCTGTGCTGAGTAAATATGGAGTTGGACACAAAAAATTAGAAAGTAATTAACATTAACGTTTTGGTTTTACCATAATTTCCAAAGCTTATTTTTAATTTGAAATCTTGGTTTGGTTTTGGTTCTGTGTAAAAGACTAAAGTTATTGGCTCTTCTGAATTGTGTGTGTGCAGGTAAGTGTTGGTTCGAGTTTGGTGGTATAGAGACCGGTTTGGGTTTTCCGGAATTCATGCCATTGAGAGATCTCAAAGAAGTGAAGAAGGGCTATATTTGTGATGACACTTTGATTGTTAAAGTGAAGATCAATGTTGTGTCTATTTTGAAGAAGCTTTTCTAGAAGGGAATTCAATAAAATAATGCTGCTCTTTTGATAATCATAATGCGCTGTCTTGTCTTGATTGATACCATGCAACTTTTTAAAGATTTCTAGAACTTTTGTAGAACTATTCTGATGTGTTTATAATTTTGAAAAAAATGCTAAGGACAACTGAACATGTGAAATTTGGAAACATTTTAAAACTGAAGCTTCCACCTTTGCGTTTTCTTTTTGTTATAAATATTAAATATATGGGACTACTATCCATTATTGGTTATGCTCAAATGGTTTCAAGGGAAAAAAAAAGAACGAATTAATTCTCACTGAGAGTATAATGAATGATAATTCATCTGGTACACATTTGGATAATGATGCCTCAAATTGAGAACTGAAGTGACATAATCTTTCCCTACAAATACCCCTTTTCCCTATAAAAAACCTACAAATACATCCATAAAAAAGGACATACAGCAAGAGATAAAAAAAAAAAAAAAGTGAAAATCGCGAAAGAGAGAAAAAGGAGGAATAGAAAATATAGGAGATATTGATGAGATATTAAAACATAATAACTAATTTAAAAAAATACTTGTCTATATGCTATTACCCACACAGGAGAGCAAAGTCTTCCTCCTAAATCTTGAGAGCAAAATTTTTTCTTTTCAAAGATGACGACTTCTGAAAATACTCAACTTTTTGTACAAAGATTTCTACCCATCAGTTGATTGTAGTTATTTACTCAAAAGTTTTTTCTTTACAGAGGTCTCATATCATATTATGCCTTCCATATTCATGGTGTTGGAGTTGTTTTGTTAAGCACTAGAACAGTGCAAGTAAAGTATCCACGTAATTATATTAATTTCAATATTATTTCAAAGCATCTTGGGGATGGATAATGAATCTGAATTTTTTTTTTTTTTTTAAAGATACGTATGTAAGAAACATATACCTACAAAAGGAAGCTAAAGGGGCTTTCCAAAGAGAAGAGGAAAGCTAAAGAAAGACTTCTCAATTTAAAGATATAGTAGATACATTGTAATCACAAAAAAAAAAAAAAAAAAACTTTGCTTTAGAGGACCAAAGAGAAGCTGCAACTTTAATGTCCTCCCAAAAGATGGATAATGGAGTTCTCATTGTTGTCAAAAATTCGATTATTGCATTCCAACCAAAGGTACCAAAGGATCGAGCACCTAGATTTGGGGCAATTGGAAAGCATTTTCGCAATGAAGTCCACCATTACTGGGAGACATAGAGGCAGTCTGAGGTTTCAAAGAGAAAATTCCATAAAATTTTTTAGAATTCACAATGTAGGAGCAGATGATCTAAAGTTTCATTCTTCTTTCTACATAGGACACACCACTTTGGGTTGAGGTAGAGGAATTTCATGGGTGATTGGATCCAATAAAGTGCATTGATTCTTCTACGAGTAACACACCCTATGAAGAATTTACACTTCTTTGGATAGATAGAGTCCCATAAATTCTTGTATAAAACTGAGTTAATTTCTGCAGAAGGGGACGCCAGAAAATGTTGGGATTATGGAGCCAAAACTTGAAACACATGTATTATGAAGAAAATGATTTTTCAACACTATTACCGATTCCTACCAAGAGTAGGATATTGTTGTTTTTTAAGGATTACAATATTGTTTTCCTATAAGAATTAAGATATTTGGCCTCTTATAAATAGAGTCCTTATGTTAAGGTTTCATTTGTACAGAATCCAAATAAAAGAGACTTGAGTAGTTGTGGGCAGTGTTGAAAAGGATTCTGTATCCCGTGGGTTTAGTGAGTGTTTTTCATTCCTGTACCTAAATATAGTGTGTTATAATACTTAGAAGCTAGATGGCTCTTGTTGGGACCTCCAGAGGATATTTTTGGGGAGAGTTTTGTATTCTAATCCTTAAACAATTATTAGTGAATTACCCAAATCTAAGTGGAAGACTGGATGTAGCCCTTAAACCAGTATAATTTGCTGTGTCGTTATTTTTGTGCCTTTATAGTTTCTTCCTATTTTCATATATTTTGGTTGTGTTTGGATATTTCTGTGGAAGGGGAAATTATTCAGGGTCTTCAATTTCCCAACAAGTGGTATCAGAGCTGTAAGGTTGCAGCATCATGGGTGACAGATATCAAGCAGACCATTATTATGAAGGAGTCCTGAAGTTCAATGAGGAGAATTTCAGTTTTTGGAAGATGCAGGTAAAGGATCTTTCTTATGTGCAAGAAGATACACAAGACTTTGGGAGAGAGACCAGCAGGGATGGTAGACAAGGATTGGAATGAGATGAATGAGCAGGTCGTTGCCAACATCAGAATGGCATTGTCAATGAATTTTTGTAGTCTGGTGGCGAAAAAGACTACAGCGAAGGAGTTGTTGAAGGTCTTGCAAGACAGGTATGAAAAACCTTATGCCAATACAAAAATACTTCTATGGACGAGGTATTTTAATATCCACATGAAGGAGAGAACCTCGGTGAATTCCCACATTAATGAACTCACCGATATCTTGAACAAGTTAGAAGGAATGAGTGTCAAGATTGACGAGGAGGTGAAAGGCATGAGGCTGTTGACGTCTTTTCCTAACAGTTGGGAGACGATGAAGACTGCGGTGTCGAATTCGCTAGGAGACTATTTGTGATGCCGCCATATCTGAGGAAGCTCGAAGAAAATTAGGGAAAATGTCTGCATCTACTTCAGGGGCAGAAAACAAGGTTGAATCAGCTTTGATAGCTCAGAACAAAGGGAAGACAAAGATGAGTTACAATGGGAAGCAGCAATAGAGATATATGTAGCAGAAATTGCTTACCGCAAGTGTACGGGTCAAGCTTTAATAAAGTGGTAAGTCAATACCGATATCGTCCTCTGGATTGGGTTTCTAGATCACTCAAGTACCACAGATACAATTGCTCAATTTTATTTAGAGAATCAAAATCAAAAGGGAGAATATAATCAAAGAAAATAAAAATGCAATAATAAACATAAAAACAATGGGGAAATGTCCTAGGGAATTGATTTCACCGAGCGCAAGCTAATTCTTCTTACGAATTAAGAAACCAATATCCCTATCTAGTTTCTATAACAAGTAAACGCTTTATTCAACAAGTCTATTATCGACCTCTAAAGGACTTCTAAATCTCCCGATCTTAAAACCCCTTTCGTTATGCATCACAATTCTAACTCTAGACCACCTCTCCCGAGCGTAAGATTTCAAGTCTAAAATCAATCAATCTATGGCCAGTAGATTCAAGGCATTAAGCATAGAGAAGTATAAATAAAACATTCATAAACATTCAACCAAGAAAACTAAACAATCAATGCATAATGGCTACATCAATTCCCAAGATGAGAGGTTTAGCTTCTCATATTCAATGGAAAACAATAAAATCACAATGAGAAGTCCATAACAAAACCATAAAAATCAAGGGAAAGGAGAAGAAACTATGTTCGGCGTGTCAATCGTCCGTCCCCGAAGCGACCTCCACGATCCCGAGCCTTGAAAATCACTTTTCTAAGCTCTCCAATGGTCTCCTTGCCCTCCGATTTGGCCAAAAAGGCAAACTGCCATAAAAACTCTCCCAAACTCCCCCTTGTGGTGGCTGCACAACCCTATTTTTATAAAAAGTTGTCGCGGCAGCGCCGTGGCGCTATATACAGAGCCATGGCGCTACACTATTCACAAACGCGAAATTTAAACTTCGGAGCGCCGCGGCACTCTATGCTAGAGTCGTGGCGCTATCTCCTCGGGTTTTTAGCTCCAAATCTTGTTGTTATTCCATCTTGGTCACTTTGATTCCGATTTTTCTCTCATTTTGATCCAAATATGTCTCGTTTCCTCCCGATGCTTTATTCTTGCAAAATATATCTTATGTGCTTAAATTTGTCATGAAGAAACGAAAACTAACAAATAATTTCAATATAAATCTCATGAAATATAGCTCACAAAGTGTGCTATCAATATAGCAGGGGTAGTGGGAGTTCCAGTGGAGAAGTAGAATGTTATTACTGCCACAAGAAGGGACACATTAAACGCTTTTACAGGAAGTTTAAAGAAGATGTTGAGAAGGGGAACACTACTGCAAATGTTGTAACAGAAGGAGAACGGATTGAAGAGTTTCTGGCTTGTGTTCAGAGGAACATATCTATAGACCAGTGGGTTGAAGACACTGCAGCATCAGCGCACGTTGTTTCAGACAGACGTTGGTTCTCATCTCTTATTGCAGGTAATTATGGCTCAATGAGGATGGGGAATGAGAGTATCTCTAAGGTAGGAGGAATTGAAGATGTTTGTTTGAAGACAGGCGAAGGGGCCGAGTTGGTGCTACAAGGCGTCAGGTATATTCCTAGCTTCAGATTTAATTTGTTATCTGCAGGGAAGCTAGATGACGATGGCTATAGTAGTGAGTTTAGTGGGGGTTTCTAGAAGCTCAATAGGGAATCCAGGGTGGTGGCAACAGACCACAAGATATCTTCTGTTTATGTGTCAGAGTTTGGGGTTGCCAAGGGTTCACTGAGACAGACTATGTACAGAGTAGTTGCAGATGGTTCAGGGCGAGACCTTAGAGAAACAGAAGCAATGATGGCCAGAACAGATAAGAAGAATCTACCATCAGCTCAAGTTAAACAGTTGAGAAGTACAGAAAAGGGAAACGGGAATTTGATAGGCCATCGAGTTCATACCTCAGCCGTCAAACGTTCAGGCGAGCTGATGAAGTCGCATAGGCGAATTAGTGCATTGAAGGGTACGATTTCTGTTTCTAGTGTGGCAACAGACTTGGGTGGGAGCGCCAAGTCATCAGGGGAATCTTTCTTCAGAGGTCGTTGGGTTCGATCGAGAAAGGAAGTGACGGGGACCACTTAGATCAAGTGGGAGTATGTGGCTATGTCTCTAAGTCTGGGGGACAAGACCACGTAGAGTTACTTAGTCTCGGGGCAGAGTCAGACGATGCTTGGGTAGGGCCAAGCAGTATTGATCAGTTTGTTGATGGAGGGGTTAGAACTGTGCCTTGAAGAGGGTGTCAAGATGATGGAACACTGTTAATGCAGTGGGAGGCAGAGAATTGTCGCTTTGTCTCCAAGTGGGAGATTGTTGGGATTATGGAGCCAAAACAGGAAACACATGTCCTATGAAAAAAAAGAATTTTTCAACACTATTATCAATTCCTAGCGGGAGTAGGGTATTGTTGTCTTATAAGGATTACAATATTGTTTTCCTATAAGAATTATGATATTTGGCCTCTTATAAATAAAGCTCTTATGTTAAGGTTTCATTTGTACAGAATCCAAATAAAAGAGACTTGAGTGGTTGTGGGCAGTGTTGAAAAGGATTCTGTATCCCATGAGTTTAGTGAGTGTTTTTCATTCCTGTACCTAAGTATAGTGTGTTATAATACTTAGAAACTAGAGGACTTTTGTTGGGACCTTAGGGAATATTTTTTGGGAGAGTTTTGTATTCTAATCCTTAAACAATTATTAGTGAATTACCTAATCTAAGTGGAAGACTGGATGTAGCCCTTAAACCAATATAATTTGCTGTGTCGTTATTTTTGTGTCTTTATAGTTTTCTTTCTATTTTCATATATTGTAGTTGTATTTGGATATTTCTGTGAAAAGGAAAATTATTCAGAGTCTTCAATTTCCCAACAAAAAAGCCTTGGAGGATTTTAAAGTGTACTGCCCGTCGGTTGAGTGAGCCCACAAAAATTTATCCCTTCCCCAAGATTCAGATAGATGAGGAAATTCAGCCGTGATTGTGTTCCATAGTAATTGCTCTCTTTCAAACAATGGCCGGCGACGGAAAGGATTCCAGGCGTTGTTTGACCAACTTTCAAGTCCTTACAATCGGTGAGTGCAAAGAAACGGGGAAATGCTATAAACAAAGGTCCATGGTCAGACCAATCATGATACCAAGAGAGAATATTAATGCCATTGCCAACTTGCCATTTTTTGTAGCTGTATCAAAAATATTGCAACAGTTTGCAATATGAAACCAGGGAGCTCCTGAGCTACCAAATTAAAATTACTTTTTGAAGGGAAGAGAGGGTAATGACCGAGTAGCTGAAGGATGATATACAACCTTTAATCCATGAAATCCACTTAAAGATCAAAACCTTTACGGTGCAAAATATTAAAGAGGTAATGCAAATTCAGCTTGTCAAAGAGATAATGAATCTGAATCATGTGTTATTTTGGAAGCTGTAGAAGTTGTTTGTTCTAAAATATGAAGTGAAATATGTAAGGGGATAATGAAATTATTGAAGAAGCACCTGAAAATATAAAAGGGGTATTTTGGGATTGACAGTAGAATTTATAATTTTGAAAAAAAAAATCATTTTAGTATAATTGATTTTTCAAAATCGTCATACATCCATGCCTTAAAAAATCAATTTAAGGAGAGGCTAAATAAAAGAGTTCCAGTTTAAAGAAATGGTGTAGATATCATAATTACAAAAGAATGTCGATTTGGTGGACAAGAGGAAGCAGCCATCTTAATATTATCCCACATAGTGCATGCAGATCTATATTTAATTATATGAGAAAAGACGGTTATTTCTCTCAAGCAAGATAAATCAAAGAATAGAGCAGAACCCATTACACCAAAGTACATTTCTACTCTTTTGAGAGAGTGTATTTACGCATTCCCAAACAAAGACATTGATATTGCTAGGAAGGCTAATGCATATTTTGACCCTAAATATACTTGAAACATCTTAAATATAATATACTTTGAACTATTATTTCGCCTTTCAACCTAAATATACTTGAACATCTTAAAGTTTCATGGAGCAATTTTATGAATTTATTATATTTTTCATAAAACGTATGAAATTTCTACATATATATAACCATTCTGAATCTTACCATTATTATTTAGAAAAATCTAACCTGAGGGCTAAAAGATGCTTAAAAGTACATAAACCACCACTTAACATAAACTTACCTCAAGGTAATTGATACTTATATCTGTTCAAAAACTCGTAAGTTCGAATTTTATATAAGGGTGTAAATAACTCGTTCCGACTCAGTTTGATGGTCAAACCGAAACCGAACCGAAAATATGCTAAATAAAATAAAAAAACAGACTCCCAATAGGTATTCCAACTGTACCGAACTGACTGAAGCACCGGCGGGTTCGTCGGTTCGGCTTGATGGTGAACTGCACGTTTCCAGAGGTGCTTGGAGCACGGGTTGTGGGCCGGGTTTCGGGTAGAGTTGCGGGTCTGGGCGTGTTTTTGTCTTCTTTTTAAATATTTATTTGTTTTGTTTTGATTTTATTTTTTTCACTTTACCTTTCTCTAAAAAAAAATCTAAATCAAATAATATCTAATATTTGAATTCGGAAACTAAATCATATCAAAATCCTAAATCATATCTAATCAAATAAAAAAAATTCCAATGGATTAAACTGCACCGTATAAGACATAAAGTTTAGGCTCGCCTGTTAGCTCGCCAGCATTGGGAAAGAGAATGCAGAGGAACCATATCATCTCCCCATCATCTCAGGCAGATTCTGGTTCTGGTACTTTTAACATAATTCTCTCAATCAATCTCTCAACTTTGTAGTTCATATAAAATATTAATTGGATTATTTCATTTGTAGAGTTATCTCTGGTTATATATTTTGTGCAGTTTTAAGGTCCATTAGAGATGAAAAACCTCTCCATTATACGTTACAAATCCAACCCTTTTCGTTGCTCAAGACTGCACTTGCTACTTCCAGTCGTGACAGATATGAATCCCCCATCTTCAGTGTCGCCGGTTTTAAATGGTAGCTAATTTACACTTTCACCTCCACTTTTGAACCAATGTTTCTCACTTCTCATCACTATTTTGGTTTTGGGATTTTGTTATTCCTTTGTTGTGCTAGGAAATTAGCAGTCTATCCCAGTGGAGATGTGAAAAGAAATGGGTCCAATCATATATCTCTCTATTTGGTAACTGCTGAGGATGACATTCCTACTTTAGACCTCACTGTTGTGTTTACGATTCTTGTTTATGATAATCTCCGAGACAACTATTTGGCAGTCCTAGGTAACCAAATTACTCAAAACCCATGTATTTTAATTTTTGTTTGCTCTCTTTGGAGGGTTTTTTTTTTTTAACATAAATAATGTGTTATTGCAGATGGGAAAGTAAGACGTTTTCATGCAATGAAGAAAGAGTGGGGGTTTGAAAAGTTGGTTTCACTTGAAACTTTCAACGACTCTTCAAATGGGTTCTTAGTTGATGATTGTTGTGCATTTGGAGTTGACATTTTTGTAATGAAATGTGATGGGAAAGGGGAGGCCCTTTCCTTGATCAAGCAGCCCAAAAATAACAAATATACTTGGAAAACCAACAACTTTTCACAACTAGATGAGAATATGTATGTATCGGATCCTTTTACAATGGAGGGCTATGGAGGGCTACCGTTGCTATGGAAAATTTAGATTATATATATATTTATTTTGCATTTTGCATTTACATGTATTATAAAATGTATGTTTTGTATTTCAGGAAGATGTCCTTATATCCCAAAGGATCCCCCAAAGCGAGCCCGGACTATTTGTCACTGTTCCTAAGATGTGAGAGTTTGAAAGAACTTCCTCAAGGTTGTCGAGTGTATGCTGAATTTGAGATAGCTGTGCTGAGTAAATATGGAGTTGGACACAAAAAATTAGAAAGTAATTAACATTAACGTTTTGGTTTTACCATAATTTCCAAAGCTTATTTGTAATTTGAAATCTTGGTTTGGTTTTGGTTCTATGTAAAGACTAAAGTTATTGGCTGTTTTTAATTGTGTGTGTGCAGGTAAGTATTGGTTCGAGTTTGGCGATTTAGGTTTGGGTTTTCCGGATTTCATGTCTTTGAGAGATCTCAATGAAGTCACGAAGGGCTACATTTGTGATGACACTTTGATTGTTGAAGTGAAGATCAATGTTGTGTCTACTTTGAAAGAGCTTTTCAAGAAGGAAATTCAATAAATAGTGCTGTCTCGTCTTAGATGATGCAATGCGACCTTTTGAAGGTTTCTGCAAGTTTTGTAGAACTATTTAGTTGCAGCTTACACCTCTGTGTTTGACTACTATCCATTATTGTTGCTCAAATAGTTTCTAAGGTAAAAAAGAACGAATTAATTCTCACTGTGAGTATATAATGATTGATAATTCCTTTCGTACACGTTAGAAATAATGTGTCAAATTGGCAATGGAAGTCATATAGACTGCAATCTACCTTTTTTTTTTCTTTTTTTGGAAAAACTTTATGGGAGTAGGCGAGAAACCTACAAACTAAATAAAAACACTCCCATTAAGATAAATGGAATATTTATTCTGTTCTTTCTCATCTATGGATGAGATTCATAATTTTTTTAATTAATTATTTTTTATTTTTCATTTATACTAATAATAATTTTTCTTCCAATAAAATTTTATACCATTAGTCGATGTTTATACCATTAGTCGATGAGATGTTATTCTAAAATATTATTAATTTATTTTTAATTTTTAATTTCGAGAGGCTTCATGGAGTCGAGAAAAAGTATCTCTTGTTTTTCATTCCTTTTTTACTATTAATAAATATCAGTATATTTTTGTGGAATATTACAGTAGGTTTTTCTCTCCCCCCTGATTTCTGATTTTGTAGTCCAGATAGAATTATGTGGGTGCCTTCCAATTTTTTGGAAGAATTTACGAGTGTCTACAAAGAACTTTTTTTGAAAGTTAAAAAATGGTTGGACAATAGTATTATAATTTTTGGAAAATAATAAAAACTTTCAAGAAGTTTTTGACAAAAATTAATTATCAAAACTAATTTGACATTTATTGAAGACGTCTAGCCTTTAAAAAATATTAATTTTGAAGCTTAATTGAACCTTTCAAAGGTTAATTGAAAAAGTTATATTTTGATCGACCTATATATTTCGACACTTTTTTTAAGGTTGAGTTAGTAATCGAAAAAGATTTATGGAAGGTTTATTTCGTACTTTTAGAAAGATTGTGACCTTTGAAAATACTAACTTTCTGATACTGATTAGATGATTGTAAGTATTACTCAAAAGAGTCGTTTTCTTTGGAGAGGTTTCATATCATATAGTGGTTTCGTGCTCTCAACTTGGGGAAGATGCAAAGGTTCAAGCTTCATCTTTGTCCACAACATCAAACCTCTTTGATAATTACAATATCGAGGGGCATCTCGAGATGACATATGGCCTTAGACAAAATTTTAAAACGGAGGCCTTAATATGAATATTTTTTCAGTTGAACTTTTAGTTGATTAGATGTTTCATTTTCAAAAATATCATTATCTACCATTTTTGTTTGTGTTTTGATTTATCTATACCTATTATTTTTTCTATTATTTTTTATCATTTTTACTACTTTTACTTCTTAAAAAAAAAAGAAATTATTGATAACATTTTTTTCATATTCAATCTGTTTTTGTAGCACATTTTTTGGATTTAATAAGTTTTTATATTTTATGTTTTCTTAAACTTTTCATATCCATATTCATATTTTTTATAGACATATTAATATTATATATTTAAACAAATAAGCAAACCTAAACGAATCTCAGATATATAGTATTGAACAATATGAAATACATTTTCCAAAAAGTAAAAGAAATGGAACTAAAAAACTTAAAATAATAAACTTTGAAGTTTTGGTTTCTCTCATTGGAGGGACAAAATTAAGTTAAAATTAGTATAACCTAACAAATCTATTTATGGTAGAGTTTTTTTCTAAAGAGAATTTGAAAAATTTTATTGTCAAAAAAATAAATAAAAGGATAAAGAATACATAGGATCTAAATTTTGAGAGAGTTTTGAAGGGTCATGCTAGCTATTTTTTTTTTTTTTTTAATGAAGTTTGAAAGGTTTTAAACATGAAGAAGAAGATAAAAGTAACAAATTTTGAAGGTATCAAATTAGAATTGAGAGTTCTTTTGTACGTCGTTTTAAAGATTGAGAACCTCATTTTTTGAGAATGGAATGTTAGTATCCGAAAAATTTATTAGTGAAGCCAATTCTGGTGAGTAAGATTAACTTACTAGTCAAACAGTGTTTTTTCCCTTAATTTACATATTTGTGAAGAGCCTCCTAATTAATAGTCTCTTTTTCTCTGTTGATTTGATTGTGTATATAATGGGGTCTCAATGTCCCGTCTTGTCATTTTTTTCGTTTTTTCATTATTTCTTAGTTTGATGGACTTTAGTCCTATTTCCTTCCCAAAAAAATTAAAATCTAGATAATATTATATTATATTTTATATACTAATATATAAAAAAATATGAAGCCTTATATGATTGGGGCCTTAGGCGATCGCGTCTCACCCACCTATACTACCTTAAGTCATCACTAACAATATCTCTATCATTTTTCTCGATTGGAGTGCTTTTCTATAGTCTCCCTTTGTATGTTTTTCACATCCTATCTCGAATGAATGGCCATTCCGGTATCTTTTACAAAAATATCATATTAGTCGTTCCATAAGTTATTCATTGGTGTTGGAGTTGTTTTGGTAAGCACTACAACAGTGCAATTAAAGAATCCACGTAATTATATCAATTTCAATATTGTTTGAAAGCATCTTGGGATGGATGAATCTGAATCATGTGTTGTTATAAAATACGACACTACTAGAAAATTGGATTTTCGTGACGCTCATGAACAGTAAAATACTATTCTAAATAAAAATATGCGTCACGAAAGGCAAAAAAATGCATTTTTGGAGGGAAAAAACAGAGATTTCCGGATATTTGATCTTTCGTGACATTTTTTAACCGTCACAAAATGGTGGTAAAAAAGTTGGTTTTTCGTGACGTTTAAAAAACGTTACGAAAGGTTGAGGTGCGTTTTTTGAGGGAAATGACGAAGTGATTCAAATTTTTGACTTTTTGTGACGTTTTTCTAACCGTCACGAAATGGTCTTCGAAAAGTTGTTTTTTTGTGACGTTTAAAAAATGTCACGAAAGGTTGAGGCGCGTTTTTGGCGGGAAATGACGGAGTGTTCCGAATTTTTTACTTTTTGTGACGTTTTTCTAACTGTCACGAAATGGTCATCAAAAAGTTGTTTTTCGTGAGGTTTAAAAAACATAGATAAAAAATAGATAAAAAAAGTAATTAATTACCTTAAAGATCTTTGAACCTAATTTGATGGAATATACTATTTTTTTTTAGGGATTGTTAGAATTTAAGTTAACAAAACCTAAAATTTAGGTGGTAGAAATTCCTACTAAGTAAATTTTGAATCGCATTAAAAATAAATATTATTTTTGTATTTCTATTTCATTTTACTTCAACCGCCCTTCCCATTTTTTCGCGTGTTTTCCGGCGATCAGCGATCACCCTTCGCGGCGTCCAGTGGCGGTATCTCGACAGCAGAAATCGACAGCCACGAACAACCCGAGCAGCGGTGACTTCCTGCAGCGACGCGACGTGTTTCCCCGATGGCCTTCTTCTCCCCGACGCGAACGAACACACGAATGACGCCCCTGTTGCAGCGTAGCCTAGCTCCGATCTGCAACGGCGCTCAATGAACGAAGCATACGTACGACCAGCGCGATTCCCACAGCACCGAACGTACCAAATCCACAATGTTATCTTCCTCGGCGGCATCTGTGAGCAGGTCCGGCTAGATCCCAGAGGCACTGGCATTGTACAATGGTTGTGCGTGACCCTCATTGCAGCGGCGACGCTCGTAGGTTAGGTGCTGCTGTCAATTTCATCGAGTTTTATGGTTGCCATAAATTTATGAATGACATTATAAATGCTAGTGATTTTCTTCTTCTAGTTTCCTCTTATGAATAGTTTGTCTTTGATCACTTGGTGTAGCATTGATTGAAATTTCAGCTAGTGGTGGAAGATTGCAAGTTTTTACTTGCCAAATTTAAACACCATAGTAATGACGAAAGTTCAGAGGTATTTTTTGTGATTTAGCCTATATTTCATTTACCATATTTGTCATTTTATTGGTATGTTGTTAATTTGCTATTTTGTTGCAAACATATGGGTTGGTTGATTTTGGAACGAACATGAATCCTTGTTATATATTTCCTTTGGTTTGTAACTGTGCATTAGCTAAGTTTTAGAGTGAATTTGTTGACCATGTTCACTGATTTGAATACTTTACTATTTGAATGGTAGATAATTGATGTAAAGTTTGTTAAGTGCATGAATCACACCATTAATTATTTGAATGGCAGATAATTGATGTAAAATTCGATAATTGATGTAAAGTTTGATAAGCTTCTCCAACAACCCAATATGCTCCAACATTAATCAATTATCATTGAAACTAATTTGATGTTAAACAATTTAACTCAAAGCTTTAAAGTAGTTGTCCATATGTTTGTGATTTTTTGCTGTTGCATTCTTCCGACTATTCTGTTAGGCTTGCTAATTGTTAGAACTATTTGCTTGTTTATGGTTGTGATATTTGATGATTTGATCTCCAAATAGCTAACGATTTCAACTATTTTTCTTGTGTATAAGTGTAAAATGTTGGGCTTTAGCTAGATTTTTCTGGAGACCTTGTTTGTTAAAAATCTAGAATCAAACTTATATTTATGTGTAATATTTTTCATTAAACTTAATTATAATTGAGTTTTTGTAGTTGTGGAGTATGCATTATATTGAGTTCCAGTTCTTCAATCTTGGAGTCTTTTCCTTTGACCTTGGTTCTAAGTATGGTATAATGCTCAGCTATTAGCTCTTTTCCTTTAAGTCTTTTTTAGATCTGGATCCTTTGCTTTTTAAGTTGTGTTTCTTAGTTTCTATCATTTAGTTAGTAATATGCAGATGCCAGAATAATGTTGTTTCAATATCTTAAAGCATGTGACTATTGATTTAAAATTCCATAATAATATTGCCTTTTGTTGGTAGTTTTTCTTCTTAATGTTCATTCTTCTCCAATCTGACTGTATTGTTTCTCGTTGAGCTCGTTATTTGTTTGTTTTGCCTTTTTCTTATTCTAACTATCTTCTTGCGTCAGTCTTTGAAGTTAAAACGTTTAACTTAATGACTCATAGTTTTATATAAACCTTATTCCAATTATGTTCTTTCTATCAGTCTTGTTGGTCCTTACTGTCTGACCCATCTCCAGTATGAATAACTCTCTGAATGCAAAGTTCATGATTTTACTAATATTTCTGGTGCTCATAAATATTTGAATCAATTGCTTCCAAAATTTTATGAACCATGCTAAAATCAATAATTTAATGTGTTCTATTTTGTCATTTCATTGTCCATTCTTATACTTGTTATGTTTCTATTGATTGTCATGTTATCTTCATTACTATATATATGTCTCTAGCTTAAGTACTCAGTCAATAGATTTAGTTTAAAAAAACCACAGCGTAGCTCATGATTTCTTAATACATCACACATCAATGAAGCATTTGTCTACTTTCCATTTAACCAAGTTTGTGAGGTAGATCTTGCCATGTGATAATTGCAGTCGTATTTGATCAACTTCAACCTGCTACAGTTGCAACAGTAAAATAAATATATCAAACCTTTAGTAAGTGAAAAATGTTAGAACAATTTTAGCAAGCGGAGAACGAAAGATTGTGAGCTAATAGATAAGGTGATGGACAAAGTAGGCAAGGGAAGGAGTTATCACCATGGCTTTGGGGTTGCAACTTCAAAATGTTTAGCTTGGTTCCATGTAAACACCGAAGAGTTGGCTTCGTAGCTCAACGCATATGCGGTGCTGTATTATTTAAAACTTTGTTTGGATGTTATTGTTTATGTCAAGTTTTTTGAGAAAGCTCATTTTCCTAAGTTGCTTATTATCGGTTTATATGACAAGAGCAATCTTCGCACTAGAACAAGAAGTTGTAAGGGTTTGAAATGCTTGTCAAACTGCGTCCGGGTGAGCTGAAGCATGTTGTGGCCATTTCATTCAAAGTTCCATCATAACAAAGGTAAGATATTTTAAGCTTTTTGTCATCATTCATACTATAACATTTGAATATTAAATACTTATGAATCGAACTTGTTATATACTGGGACTATAGCTATATTATTGAGTACGTTTACAAGGAATACTAAATATTGATTATAGACGAGGAATGTATGTTTACAACCCCTCTGCTATACTAGCTAGTTTGTGTTATATTATTTAATTTCATTTTGTGCTATGCTGCTGAAGGATATAGAAGAAGTGTTCGGTTATTTTTGTTATTGTAACCTCTTTTGTTATGTTGGAATGTTATTTGATCATTTTGTTGGTTATCATATCATATTGATATTTTCCTTACAGGATGATTGTACTGATATTTTGTGCTATGTAATTTAAGGAGATAGAAAAAGTGTAGGCATGTCGTTTATTTGAATCGCGCTTCTTCTGTTTGGTCGTCATGTTGGTTGTTTTATTATATTATTGAGTAAGTTGATAAGGAAGACTATGAATGTTGATGAGTAGGTTGGTTTTTGTTTAATCATTTATCTAACTTGGGTATTGTTTTTTCATTAGGTCTTTATTACCTCAAAGATGTCGACAATTAGAAATGCAACTAATTTGTGGCTGAGCATCGTTGTTGGGGTTCGTGTGTAAAGAACATGTTTAATTCTGTAATTATGTAATTTGTGTTTGAGAATACTAGTACATTCTAAATTAATATATTAGCTTCCTTGTTCATGTTTAATATATTTCAACTTTGTTATGGTAAATTAATATATTTGCGTGTTCGATCGACAATTTAACAATATAATATTTATATTCTGCGACATCTACAATCAAAATTAAATACATATTGAGTGACCCTCTTTTTATCGTCACAAAATAAAATCATTAATGACGTTTTTAAACCGTCACCAAAATATTTTTTAGGACGATTATCAAACGTCACGAAATACACTTTTCGTGACGTGTAAACACCGTCACGAAATACACTTTTCGTGACGTTTAAACATCGTCACGAAAGGATGTCACGTGACCTCTCCTCCCCTGTTCAAGGTCTTTCTGTGACATTCTATAACCGTCACAAAATCATTTTTCATGACGGTTTATGAACGTCGTGGAAGTCCATGTCTTTCATGACGCTAATAAACCGTCACGTGTGCTAATCTTTGTGACATTTTTTAAACGTCTCGTATACCTTTCGTGATGGGCGTATACGTGACGACGTTAAAAACGTCACGAAAGATTTTTGTGACGCCAAAAAAACGTCACGGTAGACCGAATTTCTAGTAGTGTGAAGTGAAAACCTAATTAAATTACTTAAGCAGCACTAGAAAATCTAAATATACTTGAACATCTTAAAGTTTCAAGGAGGAATTTCATGAATCTATTAAATTTTTCATAAAATGTATGAAATCTCGACATATATATATATATATATACAATTCTAAATCTTGCCCTTTGTAAAAAAAAAAAAACATTTGTCCCTGTGGCTGAAGGGTTCTTAAAATCAACTTCCCAACATTATTTTAAAAACTTAAACCAAAGAACAATATTTCCCATTTTTAAGTTGAAATTATTAATGGAACCAATTTATCTTGTTTTATTTGTTTTTTTTTCCTTCTCTTTTTCCTAAAAAAACTCGGAACTACAAATAGGCGGCGCCGGCGGCACTACTTACAAAGAAAAAGAAGAAGGAATACGAATCAAACAGAAGTCATAAAAGATAAAAATAAATAAATAAAATAAAAATGGGAATACGAATAGACAAACAATACAGTATAAAAGTTTAGGTTTGCCTGTTTACTTGCGAACGTGGGAAAGAGAATGCAGAGGAACAATACAATCTCCCCCTCATCTGAGGCAGCTGATTCTGGTAATTAATTGTGGTATTTTTAACATTCTCTCAATCAATCTCTCAACTTCTTCGTAATTCATATAAAAATATCAATGGATTATTTGTAGAGTTATCTGGTTAATTATTTTCTGCAGTTTTAAGTTTCACCAGAGATGAAAAACCTCTCCATTATACATTACAAATCCAATCTTTTTCGTTGCTCAAGACCGCACTTGCTGCTTCCAATTGTGACAGATATGAGTCCCAGATCTTCAATGCTGGCGGTTATAAATGGTAGAGTTTACACTACTTATAGCTTCACAATTTGAAGTAATTTTACTCATTTTTCTCACTATTTGTTTTTGGGACTTTTTTTGTTTGTTTGTTATGTAGGAAATTAGCGGTGTATCCCAATGGAGATGTGAAAAGAAATGGATCTGATCATATATCCCTCTATTTGGTAAAGGCTGAGGATGGCATTCCTACTTCAGAGGTCAATGTTGTGTTTACGTTTCTTGTTTATGATAATCTCAATGACAAATATTTGGCAGTCCAAGGTAAGTACCAAAATTACTCAAAACGTGGTTCTAATTTAATTTTGTTCAGTTTGATATCATAAATAATATTATTGCAGATGAGAAAGTAAGACGTTTCCATTCAATCCAGACAGAGTGGGAATTTGAAAAGTTGATATCTCTTGAGACTTTCAATGATTCTTCAAATGGGTTTTTAGTTGGTGATTGCTGTGCATTTGGAGTGGATATCGTTGTCAAGAAATGTGATGGGAAAGGGGAGGTCGTTTCCTTCATCAAGGAACCAAAAAATAACGAATATACTTGGAAAACCAACAACTTTTCACAACTAGATAAGAATATGTATGAATCTGATCCATTTACAGTGGAGGGCTACCGTTGGTATGAAAATTTTAGATTATATACACCTTTAATATATATATATATATATATAATAATAATTTGTATTTCAGGAAGATAAGGCTACATCCTAAAGGATGCTCACAGGCAAGATCTGGGTTTTTGTCATTGAAACTGATGTTTGATAGTTTTAAAGAGCTTCCTCAAGGTTCTCAAGTGTATACTGAATTTGAAATAGCTGTGCTCAGTAAATATGGAGTTGGCCGACACAAAAAAATAGAAAGTAATTAAACATTAACGTTTTGGTTTTACCATAATTTCCAAAGCTTATTTTTAATTTGAAATCTTGGTTTGGTTTTGGTTCTATGTAAAGACTAAAGTTATTGGCTGTTTTTAATTGTGTGTGTGCAGGTAAGTACTGGTTCGAGTTTGGCGATTTAGGTTTGGGTTTTCGGAATTTCATGTCTTTGAGAGATCTCAATGAAGTCACGAAAGGCTACATTTGTGATGACACTTTGATTGTTGAAGTGAAGATCAATGTTGTGTCTACTTTGAAGCTTTTCTAGAAGGGAATTCAATAAAATAATGCTGCTCCATCTCTTTGGGATAATCATAATGCGCTGTCTTGTCTTAGATATGCAATGCCATCTTTTGAAGATTTCAAGAATTTTTGTAGAACTATTCTGACGTGTTTATAATTTTTTAAAATTTGTGATGAATTATTGAAATTTAATTTTAATAAATAATTTTGAAAAAAACTTGTCCTGAATTATTTAAATTCATTCTAATGGGAAATTTAAAAAAGAAGACACTATTCAATCTTTATGTTTTTTTTTCATGGATTGTTGAAATTTAATTTTAATAAATCTTTTAAGAAACTTGTCTTGAATTATTGAAATTCATAAAAATTCATAAATAAAACATTATTTTTACTCTATGAAAATTGATGTTTTTATTTTTCACTAGAATTTTTATGTACTTGTGAATTTAAAAAAAAAAATTATAGAGAAAACACTACAATTTCTCAAAATTTTTTATTTTTGATTAAAATGATTAAAATAATAATTTTATAAAATTAATATAGTTTAAGAATTTCATGTATTTATATAATTATAAGGAAAAACCCATAAAGAAAACCACTTTTCCTCAAAAGATTTTGAAGATTTGTTTTTTGTTTGAATGAGAAATTTCAAGGGAACAAATTCATTCTCAAATTCGAATTTTTTTTAAGCTTTCTTATACAACATAGTTAATGGGAAAATGAATTTTGTGAAATTAAATTTTGGGAGGGATTTCATGTCATTATTGAATTTTATTAATATTAAAAACAAATAATAATTTTCTAAAATAATAATGATAATAATAAATATTTATTTTCAAATTTTGGAAAAGAGAGAGTTGATTTTGGAATATTGACTGCGGCAGCTCTTATGATTGAGCCACCGAAAAGGAAAAGGTGTATCTTATCGGTATAGTTATAGGTAGTAAGTATCAGTTCATTCATGTAGTTCTACCCTTTAGTCAGTCATACACGTATTTGGTCATATTAAATTTTGTTTTCATTAGGAAACAAAAATAAAACAAGATTTCAACCATCAATAAGGGCTTTATCAGAATTTCAACTTTAAAAGTATGTGCAAAAGGTCAAATTTAAATAAGGATTTTAAAATCAATTTTCAAGTTAGATTTTTTAGATTTCCTAAACTCTGTAGGATTCTTTTAGCTCTATATAAAGAGGCATCACACAAAATTGGTGAATAAATTTAGCCAAAATTCTTTCGAGTAAAAACTCTTTTGTTTTTCTTTATCATACATATCTTTCATCTGTCTCTCGTCTGCTCAGTGCCACAGGCCACACAATTCCTCCTCCTCCGGCGAGCAGTAAGAAAATTTCTGAAAATTGTGATTTAAAAAAATCTGAGATTTGTGACTATAATTTTACTTTATTTGGACTATTTTTTATCCGAGTATTTGATTTTTGTGATTCGAATATTGAAGTTTGTAATTATGAAATATTATGGATATTTGAGGTTTGAGACTTTTAAATTGTTCTAAAATTTTTTTGTATTTTTATATTTTGATTATTTGTGGTTTTGAAAGTAAGTTTATTTAAGTGGGTAATTGATTTATTTGTGGTTCTGAAATATGTGGGTATTTGGGTTTCTTTTTCTAAGGATTTTGGTTAGTTTTGACTCAGTCCTGAATTGCACGAAACTAGCTCCGGACGTGTAAGTTTGTAACTATATAAAAATATTTGGGATTAAATCCCCTTAAAAAAATAAAATAAAGTTTTTCATGAAAATGAAATATAAATCAAGCTTCTTTTATGGTAAGAAATTAAGCTTTCAAATTAGGAAAAAAAAAACAAGTTTCAAAATAAAGAAAAAGAAGTAGTAATTTTTTATTTTTAATTTTAAACAAATATTTTAGTTAGTAATTTTTTTTTTTTTTTGAGATTTGTGTATTGATTTTTCTTAAAATGAGTGGACCAATTAGTAAAAACTAAATAGTGATAAAAATTATCACCCTTATATAACAAAGTTGGGTTGTTCCGACCCACAAAAAATCTCGGAAAGAATCACTTGTCCCAACGCAGGGAAAAGTGACTTTTCCATGTCGGTAAAAGTCAAACTTTTCTCAACGGTTGTAATAAAATATCGGAAAAAGTCAAAAATTTTCCAACGTTTTCAAAACGTCGGGATTAATTAAAATTTTCCCTGCTTTCTAAATGAGGGAAAAGTTTAATGCTACCGATGTTATTGAAAAAAAGTTGGGAAAAGTCAACTTTTCCCTCCACTTTTTTAAAACGTCGGGAAGAGTCCCAAAATTTTTAAAATTTTCATTCCCCCGTCTCTTTTTCCCTATCTTTTTATCGTTTCTCCCCCTCTTTTTCCCTCTCTTTTTTTCGATGTTATTTAAAAAATGTCAGAAAAAAGTTTAATGGTGAGAAATGCATACATTTGGTCAAGTTTTTTGGATTACAAAATTGATTTTTTTTCCTCTAATTTAATTTAATTATAATTTATTTTTGTGCCCTTTAGTTTTGAATATAATATAACCACGGTGGATTGAATTTAAAATAATTATGATGTATTACTATTATAATACTTTTTGCATTCCCCCTTCCCAAAATGTTGGTACAAAGGTGGGATTTTTATTGCCTTTTCTTACCGAGGAAGAAGAAACGACAATGGGAACAAAGAGGAAACAGGCAGATTTGGGAGACGAAAAGAACAATATCATTTCCAACGAAGATGGTGACTACTCTCTCTCTCTCTCTTGAAGTTCCAATTTAAGCATTAAAAGTCGATATCAACTGTTCCATAAACTTGTTCTTCTTCTACTTTGTTATTCTTGGATGCTAAATTTTCCATCTTTTGCAGTTGCAGTTCTGAGATCCACTAGAAATGAAAAACCTCTCCATTATTCCTTACAAATCCAATCTTTCTCGTTGCTCAAGACCTCACTTGCTACTTCCAATCGTGACAGATATGAATCCCAGTTCTTCAATGCTGGCGGTTATAAATGGTAGTGTTTACAGTTTTTTTTTTAAAAGTAACCAACCATTTATGTGAGAAACATAAAAAATGAAGATCATGTAAAGCGCTCCAATTACACAAAATGATAAAAAATGATAGAAATGTCATAATTACAAAAAGTTGGGATTTGTAAGATTAATTTGATGCTGAAACTTTAATGTCCTCCCAGATTAAACACAAGATTTATCTGAGTTGGAAAAGATTCGGTTGTGAAGAACTTACCTCTCTCTGAATCCAACTGAAAGTTCAGTTGGGCTGTTAGTTGAAGAAGACCCATTTAATTAATCTGTATAAAAGGAGAAAAGGGGATGTGTGTTCTTTACCTAGCTAGCTTGTAATCAATTTACTAAGTGAAATAAAGCTGCTGCAAAACGTGGATGTAGGGACTTCTAAAAATCTTTATCTTCATCTTCCTTTCTCTAAATCTCTTCTCGGATTTCAAACCAAAAAGCTCTGTGCATGTGACAAAACTCACCGATTGAACCTAACAGGTTGTTTCGCTCCAAACAAAATGTGTAATATGGAATGTATGGCTTGAAAGAAGCAAGCCATTGTTTATGGACTGCTGCTCCACCTCTTCTAGACTTCTCTATCCCTCTCTGGGAAGATATCAAAGTCTCCACATCATCATTGTCCTTAAAATCTCTTTTTTTTGTAATTATAACTTATCTACTATTTCGCTAAATTGGATTGCTTTCATCTAAGCTTTTTTTTTTTTAATGTCTCTCATACATGCTAACATGTATTGGTTCCTCTTTTTAAAAAAATACATGTGCCATAATGTCGAGCCCATGTTTACATTATAGGTTCACTTTTGAAGGAATTTTATCCATTTCTCACTATTTGTTTTTGGGACATTTTTTCTTTTGGTTTGTTATGGTAGGAAATTAGCAGTGTATCCGAATGGAGATGTGAAAAGAAACGGGGCTGGATCATATATCCCTCTATTTGGTAAAGGCTGATGATGACATTAATCCAACTTCAGAGGTCAATGTTGTGTTCACGTTTCTCGTTTATGATAATATTAGAGACAAATATTTGGCAGTCCAAGGTAAACCAAATTACTAAAAAAACATGGTTTTCATTTAATATTGTTTTGTTTGATCATAATTAAAATAATATTGTTGCAGATGGGAAAGTAAGGCGTTTTCATGCAATCAAGAAAGAGCGGGGGTTTCTCTTTTGGCATCATATAACTGGACTGGTAATGGCTCATTATGTCAACTTCTTCCCTGATTCTATGCTACAAGTAGAAAAGATATGACAGTCTATGAAGCTTGGGATATGGACTTTGGTTGTTGGAATTTCACTCCGAGAAGACCGTTATTCGAGAGGGAACAAGCACAATGGTCTCTCTGATCCTCTACTTTTCCGGTTCCGGCGAATTTTCATGGGAAAGATTCTCCTAAATGGACTCTTTCCACTGATGGTCTTTTTTCAGTGAAGTCAATTAAAGGCTGCCTTCGGCTCAGGATTATCTCTCATCCCCACCACCAGAACTTCTTCTCCACCTTATGGAATTTACTCATCCCGAAGAAGTGTAAATTTTTTCTTTGGTGTATTCTTCATCGAGCTCTAAACACAAAGAACAAGCTTTAGAATCGTCTTCCACATATATACATCAGTCCCAGTTGGTGTCCGCTATGCAAATCGGCATCTGAAACTTTGGACCATATTTTCCTTCATTGCCCTTTTACTTCAAGTTTATGGCATCATCTCTTCTACATTTTTCAGGTCCAAAGTGCGATTCCTTGCCAAGTCGATTTATTCATCACAGAAAATCTTAGCATTCCTCTCTCTAACCAGAAGTCTGTATTATGGAGCAATGCTATAAGTGCTATTCTTTGGCATACTTGGTTAGAAAGAAATTACCGAACATTTACAGGTTTTTCGAAGACTACAACCAATATTTGGGAGGACATCACAGTCACTGCTTCTCTTTGGTCTACAAATTCTAATCTTTTTTGTACTTACGATACATCTATTATATCTCTTAATTAGAGTGCTTTTATATAGGCCTCTTTTTTGTGTATGTTTTAAATACATGAATGAAGTCTCTTTTTTAAAAAAAAAAAAAGAAGAGTGCGGGTTTGAAAAGTTGATATCTGATCTTGAGACTTTCGATGATTCTTCAAATGGATTTTTAGTTGGTGATTGCTGTGCATAATTTGGAGTGGATGTTGTTGTTATGAAATGTGATGGGAAGGGGGAGGTCGTTTCCTTCATCAAGGAACCAATAAGCCACAAATATACTTGGAAAATCAAAAACTTTTCACAACTAGATAAGAATTTTTATGAATCGGATCCTTTTACAGTGGAGGGCTACCGTTGGTACGAAAAATTTAGATTATATATGCAATTAAATTATTTTTTTTTTTGGAAACATATATATTTGCATTTACATGCATATATAATCTTTTGTTTCAGTTTTATTTTCTTATATTATTCAATTCTTATTCCTAACACATTTACATACATATATATATAATAATTTGTATTTCAGGAAGATATGGCTATATCCTAAAGGATGCTCCCTGGCAAGTGCTGGGTTTTTGTCCTTGTACCTGATATTTGATAGTTTCAAAGAGCATCCTCAAGGTTCTCGAGTGTATGCTGAATTTGAGATAGCTGTGCTCAGTAAATATGATTCTGGAGTTGGACACAAAAAAGAATGTAATTAACATTACCACAATTTCATCAGGGAAGCTTTATCTTCTTCCCTAAAAGATCGAATAGATATTTTTTGGAGTAACGTTGCTGTCTCAGTTCTTTGGAACATTTAGATGGAGCGCCAACAATTTCATCTAATTCTCAGATTCATCGAGATCCTGTGCACAGGTCATCAAAATCATCTCTCTTAATTACATATAGTTACCCTTTCTCTCAACTGGAATGCATTTGTTTGAGTCTTTTTTTGTATGTTCCTTACATACCCGTCTTAATGAAATGGTATCTCCACAATTTTTTTCCTTCCTTGGACACAGAGAATTTTGTCGGATTCAAGAAATATAACATATATATATATAGAACTCCAATTTGGATAATAATGTGATTTAATTTCTGAAAAGTAATAATAAACTTGAAAATAAATTAGATCTTCCTGTTAATCTAATTATTCAAAACTAAATGAAGCTTTCACATTAAAAAATAACACTATATTTGGTTTGACTAACTTTCATTTTTCTTCATAAAAAAAAAAAATCGACTATCAATAAGGGCTTTATAGAAATTTTGATTTTAAAATTAAAGCATATGCCAAAGGTAAATTTGAAAGAAGGATTTTGAAATCGAATTTCAAGTTAGATTTGATATTAAAACCAGATTTCCTAAGCTCTGTAGATTCTTTTAGCTCAGTATAAAAAGTCATATCACAAAATTGGTGAATAAATTTAAGTTATCAAACCAGAAGAAAAAAATCAAGTTTCAAAATAAAGAACTTGTTTGGTTGGTGATATTCAATTAGACTTATATTAGTTTGTAGCAGATTTAGAAATTCAATCTTAATTTTAAAACTTGTTTGTTTGTAAATTAGTTGAATTACAAGAAATCTACTAAACACGTTCACTAATCGAAGTTTCAGATCATTCAGATAAGAGAAAAATGATGGATAAAGTTTTAAGTTAAAAGAAAAAATAACTCAAAACAAAAAGTTAAAGAAAAATAAAATAAAATAAAACATTTAAATTCAACACCGTTTATCATTAGAATAAGGAAAAAACGAACTGAGATATTCAACTATCATAATTGTTAATTAACGAGAAAGAAAATGATAACCAAGAGGAAGAAAAGAGGAGGTTGAGAGAGAGAAAGTGGAGAGATAAAATAGGAAGAGAGCCTAGTTTTAAACAAATATTTTAGTTATTTTATCTTATTTTTTTCATACTTATTTTTCTCCTTAATAAAACTAATAAAGAGAAAATTAGATAAAAAAAATTGATAGCCTGAATTGGGTTGGTTTTTTAGAACGAATCCTTGAGAAGGTGTTTGGTCACTGAGTCGAGGCCCCAGCCGGGGCCCGCTATGCCAAAAGCGAGAAAAATCTCATCTCTCTCTTCCCTTTTTTTGCCCTACGTTGCCAAAGGACATGGACGAGCAGAAGCAATTCCCAATATGAAATCTTTGCTTTCATGATAGGACTCTCGTCGAATTGGAGTTTCTGTGGAGAATATTGCTAAGGCTTCCATTGGGTAAGTAATAATAAATCTGGACTAACTAGTATCTTCAAATTACCATCCTTGAACTGAACCAAGTTTTTGTGCCGTAAACAACCCACCATTGTTTCAAATACCGTGCTTAAAGAAAAACCGAACCGAACCTTTATAATATATTTATTCTTTTAGTTTAGGGTTTTCTTTTTCCCTCAACCCACGCTGCCATGCTCCCGATTCTCCCTTTTTTCCCGTCCTCACGGCGCAGTCAAATTCCCTTTGATCCTCTCTCCACATTCGTTTTACTGTTTCTGTAGTATTTCCCAGTTTCAGGTAAGTTCTTATCTTTTCTTTTCATCTCTCCCACAATAGAATAATACTTCTTGGCAGAGTTATTCTTCTTTCCCACTGTGAATCAGTCTCCTAGGTTTAGTTTTTGTCTATAAACATTGTGGAAAATCCCAAGATTTTAGTAACCCGAGGATCCAACCGGACCCGAAAACATAAGGGTTGGATTGGGTTGCATACTTCATTGGTAGTAAAATTGACTTACCCGGATTGGTCCAAATGTCGCTCAATCCAACCTATGTACACCTCTGATTCCAATTTTTACACTAAGTTTTATTTTGAAAAATGGTTTAAAAATGTATTATGTGCATTCAAACTGTTGCTACGAAATTAATAAAGTTTTAGACAATGAATTTAGGGATGGTCATCCGTTGAAATTTGTGAGTTTTGACAAAGTTATTATATTCCATGGTTTATTTAGTGAAACTTAATCTTTATAGGACTTCATTTCATTAAAATTAGTGGGTTGTTATTACATTTAATTGTTTATTTAGTGCATTATTGATCCAACTTAATCTTGTACAAAATTTGCAAGATTAGTGAACTTTTTTATATTTATATATTGCTTTTTCTTGAAGTACTGAATGGACTAATTAGCATAAATTAAATAGAGATAAAAATTATGAGGTGCAAATTTGATGAAATTGAAAGTTAAAACAGTAATTGATTCAGAAGTTTTTTTTTCCCTTTAATTTAGTTTAATTATCATTTTATTAGTGTGCCTTCTGGCTTTCAATATAATATATCCAATATGGATTGAATATATAATAATTATTGTACTATTATTATATTTTTTGCATTCCCCCCTCCCCAAAATCTGGGCATAAAGGTGGGATTTTTCTTCCCTGCTCTGTTGTATATTCTACCAACTACGACCCAGGAAGAAGAAAAACACCATGAGGGAAAGGAGGAAACATACAGATTTGGGAGACACAAAGAATAACATCATTTCTCCCTCTCCTATTTCCAAGGAAGATAGTGCTTGCGGTATATCAAACTCTCGCTCTCTCTCTGAAGTTCCAATTTAAGCATTAAAACTTAAATTGTTCTTCTAATACTTTGTTAACTAATAAGTTTCTCAAGTTTGGATGCTTATTTTTCATCTTTTGCAGTTCTGAGGTTCACTAGAGATAAAAAAAACCTCTCCATTACACCTTACAAATCCAATCTTTTTCATTGATGAAGACCGCACTTGCTATATCCGGTCGTGACAGATACGAATCTTGGCTTGTTGGGAAAATTTACTCACCAATAATATTTTCTTCTTCCACAGTTCGTCAGTGAAAACTAAGTCACACATAATACTAAGAAAAATAGGGAAAGCATAGAAACGACACAAGCAATTTATTCTGGTTCACCCCAACTATGGGCTACGTCCAGTCTTCCACGACAACATGTTCTACTATAATATTGAGATAAATACAATAAGCCTCACAAACGCTCTACAAAACTCTCTCTAGATGCCACAACAATGGTCACTTAGCTTCTAAGCACTACAACTTAGGAATATGGAATGAAAAACCTCACTAATCTCAAGAAAACAGGATGCCGACAGCGCATTACAAAATCCTTGTTCTCCTTTCTCTTCTCTGCCAAAAGCACCACTGTCGCCCCCTTCAATGTTGTGCAACAGCACAACTAGCCGCAACTCTGATTTTTTTTTTTTTTTGTCTCAACACCTCACGGCTAAAGCCTTCTAAAAAACAAACTTGGTGAAGAAGACAAAAAATTATGTTTGGGCCTTTTTGTTTTACTTGGCCCAAAAACTGCAACATTCCCATTTATTTTAATTTGGCTCCATTCAATTTCCCAACAATCTCCCACTTGGAGACAAAATAATAATCTCGTCTCCCACTGCAACAATAGTGTTCCCCATGACTCAGTTCTAACTGCACCAACAGCTTTCAACTGAACGACGTCTTCTCGGCACCAACCAAGGCTCAACTCCCACTGCACCGACATTTTCTAACTTCTTCTTGGCACCAACCAAGGCTCCATCTATGATTGCTCTGAGACTGAGCAATCCTACGTGGTCTTGTCTTCCAGACGTTAGAGACACAGCCACGTGCTCCCACTCGAACTAAGTGGTCCCCGACGCTTCCTTCTTCACTCACACCCAACGACTCTTGAAGGAAATTAGCTTTTTCACTGATGACTTGGCACTCCCACCCAAGTTTGTTGCCACTCTAGCGACTTCACCATCGACCTCAGCACCAACTGTAGTCTTTCTCAATACACCATTTCGCCTAAGCGACTTAATCAGCTCACTAATTCGTATGACAACTGAGGCTCGAAACTAACAGTTTGTTGAACGCCTCACTGAGCTGTTCCCCTTTCCATTTCCTCTACTTCCCAGCTGTTGTACTTGAACTGATGGCAAATTCTTCTGATCATTTCCGACTGTCAATGCTGCTAGTTCTTTCAAGTCTCCCTCCGAACTATCTGCAGCCCTGTGCATAACTCATTTCTCTAATCCTCTGGCAACGCCAAACCTCGACATGTACACTGAAACTTTTCTGTGGCCAACAACCACTCCCTCGGATCCCCTCATGAGTTTCCATCTGTTCTCTACAAACTCAGTTCTGTAGCCTTCGTCATCTAGCTTCCCCGTTGATATCAAATTCATCCTGAAACTGGGTACATATCTGACACCATGCAAAACTTACTCGGTCCCACTGGCACTCTTCAGACGAACATCCACAAGTCCTCTAATCTTGGAGAGTCTCCCATTTCCCATCCTCATCGCACCATGATTTCCTACAGTAAAGGACGTGAACCAACTCCTGTCTGAAGATACATGTACCGAAGCTGCACTGTCCACTACCCACTCTGATGACCAGTCTACAGGTATTGTGTGATGGGATGTGAATCCCGGAGCGGAAGCGGATATTCGTTCATGATTTTTTGAGAAAACAAAACAAAAGTGCAAAGAAGAAAATACAATGGAAACTTACATTTGAAGAACTTTTCTTCAACGATTTCCACCCGAACACCACCACCGAATCTTCCTTGCTATCCTCTTGGGTCTCGAGATCGTGCTTGTGGGAGCACCGTTTGGAATCTTAGGGAGAATTTTAGAGAACTTGCTTGATAGAAATTTTGGGTCTTTTCCTTGTTTGTTCTCCCTGTTCTGTATTTTGCAGAACTGCAAAAGGGAAGGGATAACAAAGACAGTTCTCCACGTCACTTAACTGCCCACTCCCCTGCAATTTTGCAGGGGAGTTTAATATTAATAATTACTATATATATATATAATTAATTAATTAATTAATTAATATTAATTAATTATTAATCTAATTAATAATTAATTAACATATATATATATATATATCAAATAATTAACACTTAATTATTTATCACAAAAATAGAATCATAATCTATAACATTTCTCTCGTATAACCTATAGTTCTAATGTACATCTTATGCACATTATTTTTAACCTATAGCTTTAATATGAATCTTATTCATATTAATTTTATTTGAATCTCATTCAAATAATTTCTCTCATAATATATAGTTTTAATTTAGAATTAACTATATATTATAATGTATCAATATACATATAATCCCTTAAGTAATTTGAACAGTTCAAATTCTTCCAAAACTTTGATCCTCGTTTTACCCGTTATAAGCTAGCAAAGAGACCTAATGGACCTACAGATCAGAAGCTCCAACGATACAAGATTAATCGGCCAAACTCATTGACCGAGTTAATCAACATTCGTTAACTACGGATCACTCCACTAAGAACCCGCAGTTGCACTCTTCTCACTGCAGAATGTTATCGTGTCCATGGATATACGACCATTAATGACAAGTCAATCCTTCACGAGTGCTCGTAACTCAAGTTGGATCAAATTACCGTTTTACCCCTCTGTTACATCTTACTCCTTAAATACCACTGCTCCTCTAATGAACAACTCGTTTATGGTCCGGCCAATAACCAAAAGTCCCTCTTAGGCCAATGAGAGGGTGTGGCCCCTTGTTCAAGTCCCAGAGTCAGCATTTAAGAGAACACTCATCTACTCCTCTAAAGTCGGGGACGAGTGAATTACACCTTGTGAAGTTATGTTCCCAACTCCCCACTCGGTCTCGTCCCCAAAATGGTAGGAATGTTGAGTCGGCGACTCGGGCCACTCTCACCCATACAGATCAAAGGACGAGCCCTCACAAGCAGGAGTCCATAACTCACTCAGGATTGAGAATGAGTTGTCTGGTCATCCTAAGAAATAGAAATCTATTAGTTAACGGTGTTACATCTAAAGATTGGCTATTTCGCGGTCCGGTCTTATACAAACTCATTGTATAGGATACCCTCACTCGCATGTCTCCACACGAACGACTTGGATCGAGTCGCTTGTAACCTTTACAGAGTGGGCCGTATCCATAGTGTTGCCAGGATAAGGTATCCAGCCTTATCCATATACTATAGACCCTTTAGGTTATTCACGGGACATTATCCATTAATATATCAAGAGTATATCAAATATATACCTCGTATATCAAATATATACCCAGTATATATATACTGTCCCGATTCCATGATAATAACCTCAGATGTTTAGTTTATTGGATTTTGGACAATGCAATGCTATGAATTCAACAACAAATTTATTGAATAAAACTTTATTGAATATACATTTGTTTTTACATAAATACAAACTACGAGTTTAGGGCAACACACCCAACAAACTCCCACTTGAACTAAACTCGAGTGGGGTGTACTATATCATAAAGCAAAGGGAAAATACAATAAACTAGGGCATACACTATACCCATTACATTTCTCCCACTTGCCCTAGACTAACTGTACAATGCTCGTAAACCTAGACTTTCTAGATGGCCCTCAAACACTTTAGCCGTGAGTGCCTTGGTAAAAGTATCAGCAATATTGTGCTCCGAAGCGATCTTTGTGACGACATCTCCTCGTTGCACTATCTCCTGTATAAGGTGGTACTTCCTTTCAATGTGTTTGCCTCTCTTGTGGCTTCGAGGTTCTTTAGAATTTGCCACAGCATCACTGTTATCACAATAAAATGTGATGGGCAAGTTCATGTTTGGAACGACTTCCAAATCTGTCAAGAACTTTCTAAGCCAAATCGCCTCTTTTGCTGCTTCACAAGCTGGAACGTACTCAGCCTCCATGGTGGAGTCAGCGATGCATCCTTGTTTGATGCTTCGCCAAACTACCGCTCCTCCGTTAAGAGTGAATACTGACCCCGACGGGGATTTCCTTGAATCCTTGTCTGTTTGGAAGTCAGAGTCAGTGTATCCTGTAAAGATCAAATCCTTAGAGCCATACACGAGCTTGTAGTCCCTCGTTCTCCTTAGATACTTGAGGATTCTCGTAACAGCAGTCCAGTGATCATATCCTGGGTTGGATTGGTACCTACTGACTATCCCTACTGCATAGCAAATGTCAGGCCTAGTGCACAACATAGCGTACATCAGGCTACCCACTGCTGAAGCATAGGGTATACGTCTCATATCCTCAACTTCTTGAGGTGTCTCAGGACATTGTTCCTTAGACAGATGAATTTCATGCCTGAAGGATAATAAGCCTTTCTTGGAATTCTACATCGAATATCGAACAAGCATCTTGTCGATATAAGTTGCTTGAGACAGGACTAACGTTTTGTTCTTGCGATCCCTTAAAAGAAATATATATATAATTTTATTTTGTTTTATTTTATTATTATTATTTTATTTTTTTTTTCTTAGATTGCTGGGGAGAGAGATAGAGGGGAAGTGGAGATATGGAGGTTGAGGAAAAGGAGAAACTGGTGGGAGAGGGATAGAAGGTGGCTAGCTAAGACAGAAATAGAGAGTGGGGATAAGGAGAGAGACACATTAGGCTGAAGGTGGTTGGGGAGATTAATTTTAAAAAAATATTTTAGTTGGTAGATTTTTATAGCTGGTAAAAAATAAAAATAAAAGTTAATTAGTAGTTTTTTTTACTAACTTTTGTCATTAATAAAAACTATTAAAGAGAACATTTAGATAAAAAAAAAAAAGAACAAAATGAATGAAATGAAAGAAAAAGAATATTACGGAGGTCGTATCTACATTTTGGCTTGAACTTGAACTTGAGAATGTTTATATTAAATTTGAATAAATGTTGCAATTTGTACCGTGAGTTTTAGTTTGAAGAAAAAAATATATTTTCATGCATTCAATAAATTTAGAATTGGCCCTTCGTTGGGTTTGTGAGTTTTGACGTGGTTATTTAATGGTCTATTTGGTTCATCGAACAAATTTAATCTAGTGGAGGACTTGATTTCATCGAAACTAGTGAATTTTTAGAGATTTGTGTATTGCTTTTTGTTAAAATTTAATAGAAATAAATATTGTAATGTTTATCTAATTCCGAGGTGCAATTTGATGAAATTATAATTTATCGGACAAATTGATACACTTTGCCAAATTTGGGCAGTAAAAATTGATTTTTTTTCCTTTAATAATTTAAAATTTTTGGGTTGTCCCTATATTTTTTACTTTGATTTCATTTTGACCCCCTTTTTTTTAAGTTCAATTTGGTCCTGTGTTATTTTGGAAGGAGAAGTTGTTCTAAAATACAAAGGGAAAATGAAAAAGGCAGATATTTTCTTGAAGAACCTGAAGATTTAAATATACTTGAAGATCATAAAGTTAAAGGAGGAATTTTTCGAATCTTAGATATTTTTCATAAAATGTATGAAATAATAATTATGAATCTTGACATTATTTTAAAAAGATTATCCTCATGGCTGAAGGTTTCTTAAAAACATCAAAACATTTTAGGAACTTAAACCAAAGAACAACAGATTAATCTTTTCCCCTAAAGAAACCCGGAAATACAAATAGCTAGGACTGCTCTACTCAAAAGAAAAATAAAAATAAAAAAGAATACCTAAAACAATAAAATAAAATAAAGAATACGAATAGACAAGGAAAAAAAAAAGGAATACGAACCGACAAACAATATTCAGTCTTAAGACTGAATTTTTGGGTGTGTGTTTTGTGGCGGCTATGAGAAAGAGAATGAAGAGGAAGAATATCATCTCCCCCTGATTCTGCTTCGGGTATTTCTAACAGTTTTTCTATCTATCTATCGCTGAAGTTCGTAATTCATAGAAACTAATGGATTATTTATCTATAATTCTATTTGGTATTTTGTATGGTTACTTAGAACCCATTTGGTAACACATTTCCAATTTTATTAAAAAATCTAAGTTACCAATTTTATTAAGAAATCTAAGTATTTTATTATGTTTCTTATTTCTCATTTTTTAGAAACATGGTTAAAATTGTATAGAAATTCTGGAAATAACAAAAACAAGTTTTTTGTTTCTTGTTCCGTTTCTAATTTATTCCAACATAAATAAAAATTTTATTTTGTCATCCTTTTGAATCTATGAGTATTGGGGTTATGTAATTTTAAAACAAGAAATGAAACCTAAACTAAATGGGATCTTGTTGTGCAGTTGTAATTAGGTCCACCAGAGATGAAAAACCTCTCCATTACACCTTACAAATCCAATCCTTTTCATTGCTCAAAGCAGCACTTGCTAGCTCCAATCGTGACAGATATGAATCCCAGATTTTTAATGCCGGCGGTTATAAATGGTAGGAATTAGAATTAAACTTTTAGCTTCACTTTTCAAGGAATTTTACTAATAACTAATAAGTTTTGGTTTGGTTTGTTATGGTAGGAAATTAGCAGTGTATCCGAATGGAGATGTGAAAAGAAATGGGGCTGATCATATATCCCTCTATTTGGTAAAGGCTGATGATGACATTAATCCGTGTTCACGTTTCTTGTTTATGATAATATTAGAGACAAATATTTGGCAGTCCAAGGTAAACCAAATTATTCAAAAACATGGTTTAAATTTAATTTTGTTTTGTTTGATCATAATTAAATAATATTGTTGCAGATGGGAAAGTAAGACGTTTTCATGCAATGAAGGCAGAGTGGGGATTTGAAAAGTTGATATCTCTTGACACTTTCAATGATTCTTCAAATGGGTTTGTAGTTGGTGATTGTTGTGGGTTTGGAGTGGATGTCGTTGTTATGAAATGTGATGGGAAGGGGGAGGTCGTTTCCTTCATCAAGGAACCAAAAAGTCACAAATATACTTGGAAAACCAAAAACTTTTCACAACTAGATAAGAAATTTTATGAATCGGATCCTTTTACCGTGGAGGGCTACCGTTGGTACAAAAAATTTTAATGTTAATATGCTATAATGACTTTTTGGAAACATGTATTGGTAGTTACATTTTTATCTATGTTTCAGGAAGTTATGGTTGTATCCTAAAGGAAGCTCCAAAGCAAAGACTGGCTTTTTGTCCTTGTACCTATCGTATAATAGTTACGAAGAGATTCCCCAAGGTTCACAAGTGTACGTTGAATATGAAGATAGCCGTATTGAGTCAACTTGGAGCTGAACCAGAGAAAAGAACATGTAATTTACTACTTTTTAACGTAATTGTCACTCTAAAGCTTTATACTTGAATCAAATTTCTTTTAAGTCAACGAAGTTGGGATGATTCACTTTTTTATTGTACTTTTTAAGACCTTTAAAATCACTTTTAGGTAGGTAATCAAATAATATGAATTTTTGTTTTTTCTTTAGTTCTAAAAGTTATACCAAAAGTTGGCTTTTATTCTGTGTGCAGATAACTGTTGGTTTGGGTTTGGTGGTGTAGAATCCGGCCGCGGTTGGGGTCACCCAAATTTCTTGTCATTGAGAGATCTCAACGAACCAACGGAAGGCTTTATTGTTGATGACACTATAATTGTTGAAGTGAAAATTAATGTTGTCTCCACCTTGAAGAAAATTGTAGAGGGGAAATACTTCTCTTTGAGATCATAATGCTCTCTTAGATGCAACATATTCTAAGACAGTAAAAGTATTTGATTTATGATGCAACATTTTGGATCATAATGTTCGATCCACATTCAGATCTTCAATCTAACACTCTCCCAACTGAGTTATCTCTGCATGGTTATTGTAGAATCTAATTTTATCAAGTTTTATTGTAGATTTGAACAAATGTTGAATGTTTATTTACTTAAAGTTAAGTTCTTACATACTAATTCAAATTAATAATAATATTTAAAAGTACGGTAACCAAAAGGAGGTTTTATTAGAATTTTGATTAATAATAATAATAATAAAATTTGAATAAATTATATTTTTCTTTAAAGAGAAAAAAAACAAAAATTTTGAATTTTGTTTTTTTTGAAAACAAGAAATTTTTTTACTTAGATAATGGCTTTACCAGAATTCAATTTTAAAAGTATGCCAAAGATCATAAGTTTTTTTTTTCTCTCTCTGTATACAATAAGTGAAGTTGGACGACTATGATCTAATAGTTAGAGATAGTGCGCCAATGTTGAGCTAAGTTCATGTTGGTCAAAGATGATAAAGAATTTTGCAATTGAATAAAGTTTGAATTTTTTTATTGAATTTTGCAAAAAAAAAAAAAATCAAACTTAAAATTCAATGGCAAAATTCTTTACCGGTGTAATTTCAAGTTTAAATTACGCGGGTGTAATTTGATTTGTTGGTATTTAGGTTTTTTTCTAACTCTCAATTTTCATTTGATTTTCCTCCATCGTTTATTTTTTCTTTTATTTCAAATCTCATTTCAGTCTACGAACTTTTAAGATTACTATTATGGTCTCTAAACATTCAAAATACCCCTTTTATAGCTTCCATAAAAATTCAAAGTTCTATTTTAGCCCTTTAAACTTAACAAAATTTCTTATAATTATTTTGCCTTTAACAAATGGTCAAGGGGTAAAGTTAAAAAATAATGTAATTACAAGAAAACATTATAAGTGGGGTAGCTTTAAAAATAAATAGGTTAAAATACTATTTTGGTTAGCCAGTGTAGTTTTAGTTTTGGTTCATTTTTTATTTTAAAAAAAAAATGTTCATTTTAGCCCTTGTAATTTTTTTTTATAAAAAGCTATCATTTCATTAAAAGTACGGGAGGAACAAAAAGGAAAATGCTACCACGAAAGCGTTCCAGAAAAGAAAATGGTAGCTCAATCAAAGGGAAGCATTCCAATGTTGAGAAATGGGAGCTATATTGTAATTACAAAATGTTGGTTTTGGCTTTTATACTTTTAACGAAAAAACTTGGCTCCTTTAAGTTGAGGTTCTCCTTAACACCATTAAATATTTGACTACTCATCATTTTTTATTTCTTTTTCATTTTTGCCCATATTTACAAAAGTCTTAACACAAATTCTACATATTAATGGAAATAAAGTTATAGTTACATTTCTATAAATAAATTGGGTGTAGGTGTCATATTGAAATTGTGAAAGAAAAATAAGATTAAAAATAAAATTAAGGGATCAAAATGGTTACTTTTTAAAAATATAGGAACCAAAACGAAAATTTTGAAAGTGAATAAAAGTTGAAAATAAGAAACCAGATTTTTATCAAATAAATATTTTAAAAATACAATTTAAATAGAAAATTTCAAGGTTAAAGTACCTTTTAAGGTAGTTTTTGTTAGGTCAAAAATTTGGTGGAATACCCTATATCAATGTTGTTAAGCTCGTACCATACAAGTGAGTTTATTGTTCCTTTCGTATGTTGAATCGTACTAAACGGATCGGTCCGGTTCAAGAACAAAAAAGAAAATTAGGATTTTTGGTAAATCTAAATCGTATCCTACTTTTTTTTCCCCTTCTCATTCTATTTAGTTATAAGACTATCCTAGATTCTGCTTCTGCTTCTGGTTTTTCATCTGCAACTTTAATTTCAGTTGTAATTAACTAATTCTTCTTCTAAACCTATCTTGAATGCTTATAATTAATTTTCAATGTTTTTAATTTCAGTTGTAAGGTCCGGCAGAGCCGAGAAACAAGTCCATTATGCCTTCAAAATCCAATCTTTTTCCTTGCTCAACACGCACTCGCTGCTTCCAATCGTCACCAATTAGAATCTCAAATCTTCAATGTCGGCGGCTATAAATAGTGACTTAATTATATATAATTCAACTCCAATTCCAGTAGGATCTTAATTCATATTGGTTTCTCAAACGTTTGTTTAATTTAATTTGTTATTGTAGGAAATTGGCTGTGTATCCAAATGGAGATGAGAAAAGAAATGTGTCTGATTATATTTCCCTCTATTTGGTAACCGCCGAGGATGACATCTTATCAATTACTTCAGAGATCAATGTTGTGTTTAGATTTCTTGTTTATGATAGTATCAGAGACAAATATTCAGTAGTCCAGGGTAACCAAATCACTCAAAAACATGTTATACTTAATCTTGCTTGGAAGGTTTTATGTTTGATTGTATATGTATATTAATATTGTAGATGGAAAAACGAGACGTTTCAATGTAATGAAGACAGAGTGGGGATTTGAAAAGTTGATGTCACTTGAAACTTTCAACGATACTTCAAATGGATTCCTGGTTGGTGATTGTTGCGTATTTGGAGTGGACATTTTTGTAATGAATTGTGATGGGAAAGGGGAGGTCTTTTCCTTGATCAAACAACCAAAAGACAACAAATTTATGTGGAAAATCAAGGATTTCTCACAACTAGATACGGCTTTTTATGAATCCGATGCTTTTACAGTGAAGGGCTATCGTTGGTATGAAAATCTTTTGATTATATATGTTCTTAATATAGTTATTTTTTGGAAACATATATGTATTTGCATTTACATATATGAATGTTTCAGGAAGATAAAGGTATATCCCACGAAGAACAACATGTAATTAACAAAACTTCTTCTTACCGTAATTTGAATCAACTTGGAGTTGGAGTTGAAAAGTTCTTTGTGTTTATAATTTTTTAGAAAGCACTTTTAATCATTTAAAACCATTTACATACTGAAAAAAAATGATTGAGAGAAGAGGTGTTTCTTTTTTAAAAAATCATTTTTTCGACCATCATTCCATATCATTCATGCTTATTTTCCCAATATGGTGATAGAAAAGGGTCACTCAAAAACATTCTTTTTTTTTTTTGGAAAACGATCACTTCATTACCTAGGTGAGAAACATAGAGGGAAGATTAAATAAAAGCTCCCCAATTTAGAGAAATTACGTAAGGATCATAATTACAAAATAAAGAAGATTTTGATGACCAAAGAGATGCAGGTCGAATAATGTCTTCCCAGATATGTTAGTCAAAGATTTTTCTTTATCTGCGACAATTGTTCCTCTCGAGCCAAATATGCCAGATTGTCAAATTGATCGCATTACTCTACAGAACCGTTCTCTTGCTGGAAAGAGGCTTGTCAAGACACTCTGAAATAAAATGATCGATATGTCTTGGAATTGTAGTGCAAATATCATAAGTGGATAAGATATTATTCCAGAGTCTAGCTGATAGTGGGCAATGAAGAAGTAGATGGTCCAGTGTTTCCGAGTCTGACTTGCAAAGGGGACACCAACCTTATTATATACGTTTTGGAGGCGCTTATGGATTTTCTCTCGAGTGTTAATGCCACGGTACATAACACACCACAAAAAGAAGTTACAAACTTCTTGGGAATAAGAAACTTCCAAAGAGCCGAGAAGAAGGAAGGGGGAGTGAACTGCTAGTGTTCCAGAGACTGGCTTTGAAAGATTGCACCGAAAAAAGGCCGTTGTTGGAGAGGACCCATCTAGGAGAGTCTGAGCCTTGAAGGTTCGAGGGGCGAGGGAACTCAGTGGTTCTCTGTGACCATATAATCCACTCGGCTCTTTGAAGAAGAGGTCTTCTAGGCGAGAAAGACGGAATTCCATGATCCCCGTTCCATGCTTCAAAAACAGATAAATCTTTCCATTAGAAAGAGCATAAAATCAGGGAAAAAGCAGGTAAATAGGGCCTAGGGCCTTTTCCAGTACAATTGTGGTGCCAAAAAAGGGTATCTCTGTCGTTGCCAATCTGCCACTGAATATGGCTACTGAAAGAATCTTTCTGTTTTAGAATATAGAACATGGGGATTTTGAACTTCCATATCTACTATATAAAGGTATAATATCAAAAGCCTCAGTAGAGTATTTAACCGATATAAGAGAAAACCAGAGACTATCTTTATCAGTTAAATACCTCCATATCCATTTATTGAGAAGGGCCGAATTTGTAGCTGCAATGTTCCGGATATCGAGGTCTCCACTGTCTTTTGGCAAGGTGACAATATCCCAGCGGACTAAGTGGGAACTTTTGGAATTTTAACCCTCTCCCAATAGAAAATTACATAGGGAGGCTGCTTAAGGACAGCTTGAACGAGAGTTAGTCTGCCCCCTTAGAAATGTATGTGAATTTCCAACTTTCAAATCATGTGTATTCGCTCAGGGAGCCAGAAAGAGTCAGCGAGTAAGTGATGAAGCCTGTTCTATGCTTAAGGGGTCCCAGTTAAGGTTACTGACCATAGACCCCTACTCTGTTTTACTGTCTAATGGCCTCTTTTTCAATCGCATCATCTAAGACCAAACTGGTACCTTCGGATCAACAATCTCCGAAATGAAGCTTCTCCTCCTTCTAGCAGTGCAAACCTTGTGGAAGAAAGCTGAATTCTTGTCTCCCTCCATAAGCCAAAGCTTTTTACATTTCTGGCTCCAAATTCTAGCCTCCGTTAAGTTTAAAGAATTGAGATCGTTTTTTAAGCACAACCGGCGACAACAATCAGATGAGCTTATAGAACGTGCCTCTTCCGACTTATCGATTTCCAAGATTTGATAAATAATATGCTAGCCTTCTCCTTTTGTAGATTTGGACCGTGGTTTCTCCTCCATAGCTTGATGCTCTTGGCTAAAGCTTTAAGCTTTTTTATAACAGCATTGCTGGAAGGGGGTCTGAGAATTTTTATGCCAGTCCTGAGTATAAGTTCCTGCCATAAAAGCGACTCCGATGGACTTTGATACCATATCAATATTCATAGGTTTCATCTCAAAATCAATTGGCAATGAGAGGAGTAGCCCATGTCTATTATAAACCATTGTAAGGTTCATTCTTTGATCAATGTGGGATCCTTAACACTAATATTGGATGAGTCTCAAAATTATCGTTCAAATCACTCTTGAAATAATTAAATTTGTTTTAAATAATTTCTTTCAAGAATCATTTAAAGTTGTAGGTGTTTTTTAGCCTTTTTGGTTTGGGAATATTACGTCTTTGTCCCTGAGTTTTTCTAATAGGTCATAGTTTTTTTAAAAAATACATAGTGTCTAAGTTTTGAAAAATAAGTTTTTAATGGTCTTCAGTAATCTTGACGGAATAATTATATTGCTTTTAACAAATGGTCAAGGGGTAAAGTTTAAAAATAATTTAATTACAATAAAACAAAATTCTAAGTGGGGTATAGCTTTTAAAATAAATAGGTTAAAATATTATTTTGGTCAATGTACTGTTAGCTTTGGTTCATTTTAATCTTGTATTTTAAAAAATATGTTCATTTTGATCTATGTATTTTCAAATTTAGTCATTTTAGTTCCTGTATTTTTAAAAGGTTCGTTTTTATCCTTATATTTTGGAAAAGCGATCATTTTGGTCTATATTTAAAAAGTTTTAACACAAATTCTATATATTAATGATTTTATATTTAATTAGAATTAATAATGAAATTCAGAAGGGGTTGGAATCTCAAAAGTTTTCAATTTATCCTTCGACTTATCCATGATCTCCACATTAATATGTATATATGACGTTCTCTTCACTCATTTTTACAACAATTTATTAGCTATCTTTTGAGGTTTTTATTCTAAAATTTCAGGCATGGTTGTAATTTTGAAATTTAATTATTATTGAATTTTTTGAATTTATCAATTTAATATGATTTTATTCCTCAATCTTCTCTCCCGCTAACATTAAAAAATAATGCTATTATCTTTGTTTTTATAGTTTTTTTTTAAATGAAATGACATAACTTTAGTAAGATTAAACAAAAAAAAATAGCAAACAAAATTCTAATTTATTTTTTATATCAAGAAAAATTCTTTTTTTTTAATAAGAAAAATTCTTTTTAAGCTAAATCAAAATATTATCAATAAATAATTAATAATCTAAAGTATGTTTCACTCATTAATTATAAATTTATTATAAATCATTAAAATTATATATAATAAGTTAAAAATAGACTAAAAAAAT
Source organism: Momordica charantia (assembly GCF_013281855.1). NCBI lineage: Eukaryota > Viridiplantae > Streptophyta > Magnoliopsida > Cucurbitales > Cucurbitaceae > Momordica > Momordica charantia. The sequence continues at coordinate 21,630,415 of NW_028275162.1, read as the reverse complement.
TATAAAAAGTAGTCAAACATAATATTGTTTGTTATGTTAGTTATGTGTATTCTATTTATTAATTAAATATACAAATAAATATAGTATGAGCGTCTATTTTTCAACAGACTTGATAAGTTCACAATGCTAAAAATTAGACTATAAATTCAATAAGATTTTTATTAACTAAAAATATAATTATTTGAACATTAATTTTGGATAAATGAAGATTTAAATGTACCAATAAGTTGATAAATGTATGAAATTTAAAAAAGGTTGAAGGTGAAAATTTTGTCATTTCACTTTTAAAAAATATTTTATCTTTAATAATAATTAACTATAAAACTTTAATTGAGTTTGCAATTATTTCACCAACAAACTTTTGTTACATTCATTTTCTATCAATTAATAGTATTTATTATTAATTTTTTTAAAAAAATTAGTGGTATTTTTTCTAATCTTTTACTGTTGTTAGTAAAAAGTTAAATTAAAAAAAAAACAGTAGCAGTAGACTACTAGATATAATAAGTTTGAATGCTGCCATCATTATTATTTATTATTATTATTATTATTATTTTTTTTTTTTTTTTTTTGAGATAGAAACCGGAACCTTCATTGAAATAATGTTCATTGAAAAAACCAGAACCTTCATTATTTTAAAAAATTATTCCTTAATAATATTTACCCAAAATTAAGGGTGCAATTAATGCAACCGATCTACTTGTTCTTTTTCTTTTTCCCTATAAAAAAGTCGGAAATACAAATAGACTGCCTCTAGGCTCTAGTTACAAAGAAAAAGAAGAAGGAATACGAATCAAAGGGAACTCAAATAAAAAAAAGAAACATAAATAAATAAAGAATACGAATAGACAACAAAACCAAAAAAAAAAAAAAAAGGAAAAAAGAATACGAATAGACAAAGTTTACAGTATAAGATATGAAGTTTTGGTTTCATGTTTTGTGGGAAAGATAATAATGGAGAGGATGAATATCATCTTCCACTCGCTCTCGTCTGAGGCCGACACGGATTCTGGTTGTGGTCTCTATTTATCTCTCAACCTACATAATTCATAATTCATTTAAATAAATGGATTATTTTTTGAGCTATTTGGGGTATATTTTATATGGTAATTATCCATTATTTTGTGCAGTTGTAATTAGGTCCACCAGAGATGAAAAACCTCTCCATTATACCTTACAAATCCAATCTTTTTCGTTGCTCAAGACTGCACTTGTTAGATCCGATTGTGACAGATATGAATCCCGGATCTTCAATGCTGGCGGTTATAAATGGTAGAGTTTACACTTTATGAACTAATTATCCGTGATAGTGTGATAAATGGTGATATAGTTTCACTTTTGAAGGAATTTTACTCATAATAATTTTGTTTTTGTTTGTTATGGCAGGAAATTAGCAATGTATCCCACTGGAGATGTGAAAAGAAATGGATCTCATGATCATATATCCCTCTATTTGGTAAAGGCTGAGGATGACATTCCTACTTCAGAGGTCAATGTTGTGTTCACGTTTCTTGTTTATGATAGTCTCAAGGACAAATATTTGGCAGTCCAAGGTAATTCCCAAAGTTACTCAAAACATGGCTCTAATTTGATTTTGTTTTGTTTGATCATAAATAATATTATTGCAGATGGGATAGTAAGACGTTTCCATGCAATCAAGACAGAATGGGGTTTTGAAAAGTTGATTTCTCTCGACACTTTCAATGATTCTTCAAATGGGTTCTTAGTTGATGATTGCTGTGCATTTGGAGTGGACGTCGTTGTTATGAAATGTGATGGAAAGGGGGAGGCCCTTTCCTTGATCAAGGAACCAATAAATTACAACTAGATGAAAATATGTATGTATCTGATCCTTTTACAGTGGAGGGCTACCGTTGGTACGAAAAATAATTTAATTTGATTATGCGCCATAATTACTTTTTGGAAATATGTGTTTGCACTTACATTTTTATCCATGTTTCAGGAAGTTATGGTTGTATCCTAAAGGATGCTCCAACGCAGAGACTGGCTTTTTGTCCTTGTACTTGATATTAGATAGTTCCAAAGAGATTCTCCAAGGTTCTAAAGTGTACGTTGAATATGAATTGGCCTTATTGAGTCAACTTGGAGCTGAACCAGAGAAAGAAACATGTAGTTTACTACTTTTGTTTTGACCACAATTTGCAAAGCATTCCCTAAAATTATGTTTTTTTGCTTTGGATTGGTAGTAGTTGTAGAATAGTGAAAAGTGTGGTTTTAGTAACTAGTTAAAATACTTTTCAAAATTTTCCTTGTATTTACATAGTCTGAAGTGAATATTGAAAATTCTAAAAACACTTTCAAAATGCATTATGGAAAAAAGTGTGGCTTAAAAACATAATGCTCAAGAGGTTTTTTTTTTTTTTTTCGCGCAGATAATTATTGGTTTGCTGGTGGTGGTCCGAATTTCATTTCATTGAGTGAACTCAAGAAACCATTGAAGGGGTATCTTCACAATGATACTCTGAAGGTTGAAGTGAAAATTAATGTTATCTCTACCTCGAAAAGTTTTAACAGTAGTAGGGAAAATGCTGCTGCCTAGATCATAAGTGTGTTTTCTTACATTTTCTACATAACTATATATTGATGTCTTAGTCCGTTTGAAGTCAAAGTACAGCCTTTAGCCTCCAGCTTTGCCTATATGTGTTACCTTTTTATTTATTTGAATACAGTTAATTGCAGTCTTAAATTTATAATAAAATGTACCATGTTAATTAGTTGAGAGAGATTTTGGATGCATGAATACTTGATATCTATTCCATACTCAATGACTTTTATCTATTGATAATTTCTTTGTTGAGACTCTATCGGTTTCGCTCACCAAACAAAGATATATTCTCTGGAGCAATGCTGTGAGCTCGATCCTTTTGGCATATTTGGTTGGAGAGAAATTACCGTACTTTCTCAGGCACATCGAAGTCTCCGACCAACCTTTGGGAAGATATAATAATTTCATCTTCTCTTTGGTCCTCTACATCCCTTATTTTTTGTAACTATGATGCCACCACCATTTCTCTAAATTGGGGTGCTTTCATTTAGACCTCTATTGTGTATGTTTCTCACCTAATGAGGTGGTTTTTCTTAAAAAAAAATCTTGCTATCTAGCTTTTTTCGTGGGGAGTTGGGATTTTACACTTGGCATTAGCTTTTTTCATGGTCTAGGTCTACTTATTTATATTAAAGGCTAATAGTAATTATGGAATAATTTTAACCCCCTACTTAAAATACTCTTAAACGTTGGGACTTTTTTTTTTAATAATGTTTAAATATACACTTCCTTTATGTGGTACTTTAACACATTCAATATTTCTACTGCCCCTGCCCTCCAAGATCGGATTAAACATTTTGTCTTGGAAGTTTATTCATCTCACCCTACCAGTAGCAGATTCATCTTATTGCAAAATGTTGTTGGCTCCATCCATTGGTCTGTCTAGTTCAAGAGGAACAAACGTATGCATAGTATGACTAGTTTGCTGCTATGTGTATAGTACGACCAATTTTGTATACAAAATTATTGATGACTTAATTGTGTAGGACTTGATTTCATTGAGATTAGTGAGCTTCGGGGGATTTGTGCATTGCTTTTTGTTATTTTATTTATTTATTTTCTTCTGAGACTTGCTTTTCGTTAAAATTAGTGGGCAATAGCATGGGATGAAATTTAACTAAATTTTTAGGATGCAATAGGATGAAATTCTAAGTTTATGGTATAAATTAATACACTCTCCCAAGCTTTGAGGTAGAAATTCATTTTTTTTTCTCGCCTGTTTTCAATATAACCAATTTTTTGCATTCCCCTTTCCAAAATCTCGGTATAAAAGTGGGATTTTTCTTCCTTGTTCTCCTTGTACCAACTTCCGAGGAAGAAAGAAAAAAAAAATAAAAGGAAAAAAGAAAGAAACTACTAGAGAAAAAAGAAGACAATGGGGACAAAGAGGAAACAGGCAGATTTAGGAGACGAAAGGAACAACATCTCCCCCTCTCCAATGTTCAACGAAGATTCTGCTTGTGGTATAACATTAAAAGTTCCAATTTAAGCATTAAAAGTTAAAATATCAACATCTGCTCCATCTTTTGCAGTTGTAAGGTCCACCAGAGACCAAAAACCTCTCCATTATACCTTAAAGATTCAATCTTTTTCGCTGCTGAAGACCGCATTTGCCATACCCAAACCCCACGAGCGATATGAATCCCAGATCTTATGGATCGGATCATATTTCCCTCTATTTGGTGTCAGCTGATGATGCCATTTTATCTACTAATTCCGAGGTCAATGTTGTGTTTACCTTTCTTGTTTATGATTATCTCAGAGACAAGTATTTGGCTGTCCAAGGTAACCAAAATTACACAAAACATGGTTTTAATTTAGTTTTGCTTGCTTTCTTTGAGGTTTTTATTTTCGTGGTTTGTGCAGATGGGAAAATAAGGCGGTTTCATGCTCCAAAGACAGAGTGGGGATTTGAAAAGTTGATTTCTCTCGACAATTTCAGTAATCCTTCAAATGGGTTCTTGGTTGATGATTGTTGTGCCTTTGGAGTTGACATTATTGTTATGAAATGTGATGGGAAGGGGGAGGTTATTTCCTTGATCAACCAACCAAAAAACAACACATATACCTGGAAAATCGAAAACTTTTCAAAACAAGATCAAACTTTTATTGAATCCAATCCTTTTATTGTAGAGGGCTACCATTGGTATGAAAGCTTTACTTTTGATTACGTGTTCTGCAATTATGTATTTGCACAAAGTTATACGTACATTTTACCTAATTAATTTATCATTTATCTTTCAGGAGGATGGCTGTATCCTAAAGGATGCCCAAAGGCGACGACTGACTTTTTGTCATTGTACTTGGGGTTAGATAGTTTAAAAGATCTTCCCAAAGGTTCCCAAGTGTACATTGAATGGGAGATGAGCGTATTGAGTCAATTTGGAGTTGGGCACAACAAAAAAACTGCACGTAATTGAACAATTTTTTCAATCATAATTGTTGTCTCTCTGGTTTTGAAAATCTTTTGACATGCGGTCTCGCTATTTTTTGTTTGCATTCAAAGGTCTTGTGTCTACGTTATTGAGTCACGACCTTTTATGTGCAGATAACCGTTGGCTTAGTAGTGGAGGAGAGTACGAAGACAGTTGGGGCGTTCCACGTTTCATGTCATTGAGCGATCTCATGGAACCGACAAAAGGCTTTATTTATAATGATACTTTGATTGTTGAAGCGAAGATCAATGTTGTCTCTACCTTGAAAGAGTTTTGAGTACAGAAGGGAAATGCTGCTGCTGTTTGAGATCATAATTCTGTCAATATTTCATAGGAGCAGATTTTAATTTGTACAGCTATTCTGATGTACTCTTTGAGATGCCAGCCTTATGAAGATGTGTGATTTTGTGTAATTGCCCTTTCGGTGGGATCGTAGTGGTGCTTTTTTGCAGGAATGTGATGGGGGTTTGGACTATTTCTATGCTGGGGAGGTCCTTTTGTTTTCCTTCGTTGTAGGATAAGGCCCGGATTTTGTACCATGTTGGTTTCTTTGAGTCTTGTAAGATTGTTGGTTAAAAAGGAATAATAGAATTTTTAGGAATGTGGATATTTTGGGAGGAGGTGTGGTCTTCGGCACTACTAGAGCATTGATCCATTAGGTCTTGTTATTTTTTATTTGAGCCCTGTTTTGCATAGTGAGTTGTGGGACTACTCCTGTCGTAGGCTGTTTTGGGCCAGGTTTTTTTTAAGCCCTCGACTTGTTCTTTTGTTTTCTTTCATTCTTTTCGCAATGAAACCTTCCAAAAATAAAGTAATTTGAAAGTAGTTGGGATGATGGATCATGTGTTTTTTTGGAGTAGAAGTGTTTGTTCTAAAGTACGAAGGGAAAATGAAAAAGGAATATACTTCTCACTATAAAACAATTTGACAAATTTATGAGCCAAACTTAGTCATTTAATCCAATTATTATTAACTTACCATCAATTTTCATTGCCTTCGTAATTTATAATTTTAGGTTATAATCTCATTTTATTCCTTGACCTTAGAATGTCGTATTCTATTTTAGTCTCTAAACTTTCAAAATTGTTACTTTAGTTTCTAATTAAACTTTTTCTAGTACAAGCGGGGCTGAGGATTCGAATTCTCAAATTTATGATTGGATATTCGATACACGGCTTTAACCCACTGAACTGGTTGACTTTTTAGTTTCTAAACTTTAACAAAATAACCATTTTGGTTCTTATGGTCATTAATTCTTTATAGATTATTTATCGTGCCACTTTTAAAATCACTTTTTAAAAAAAATTGGTGTTTTTTTACCATATAAATAAATATCGATTTATGGATTCCAATTCGATATTAAACAATATATAAATAAATGTTTAAAATCTATTACCATTTACATATTTTTTGTTATACAATATTTTAAACCAGTGATCAGAATAACTCGAACTAACAATTCAACCCAAATATTTGGTTGGATTGAGATTGAATTTATTATTTAATAAGGGTTGTTTAAGTTGAGTAAATTTACAACCCGAACTATTAAACTGGGTCTAAAATCAAAGTACCTCAACCCACAGTTAGCTAGGGTTCGACGTACTAAAGATACACAGTTATATATATATATATATATGCCGAAGTAAACCTAGCTAGGATTAGCTGACAGAGAGAGATCTAATAGAGCAAGTTTGCAAGTATAACAGCGCACGATCTCCATGGTTTCATGTTTCAAAATGCAGTGAGATATTCTACACTAAGACAATTTGGAAGATTTGGGAAGGCAGCAATACCCTCTTTTGGTTTATATCAAGTACTTCCTCGTTTTTTTGCTCTCTCTAATTGCAGGTTTTGGAGCCAATCTGATAACTGTTGGTATTTTTCGCCCCGAAGACCCCTCGTGGAAAGAGAACAAATTGCGTGGAACTCGGCCATCTCCTCCACCTTTCCGAAGCTCACCCATCCATGGCCATGACTGCATCCTATGGAATGGTACAAAGGATGATATTTTCACTGTCAAATCAGTGAAGGTTTTGCTTTCCCACCATAGTGCAAACACACTGATTGTTTCAGCAGCCAAAATGTGGGCAAACCTTGCCCCTAAAAAATGTAAGTTTTTTTTATGTTGTGTGCGGCGTTAATACACATGACAGATTCCAAGTTAGACTTCCTACTACGTGTTTAAACTCAACTTGATGCACTATCTGCAATCAAAGTAACGACTCTATGGATCATCTATTTCCCCACTGTCCTTGCTCAATATCCCTTTGACAGCCTTTTTCCAAGATTTTCAAAATATCCATCAGCCTTCCTGGGTGTCGATGTCTTCGCTCGGGAATGCATAAATACACCTCTCTCAAACAGTATAAATATGCTTTAGTGCAATAGGTTCTGCTCTATCCTTTGGTTTATCTGGCTTGAGAGAAATAACCGTGATAAATATAAATCTACAGACAATCTGTGAGATAATAATATTGAGACGGTTTCTTCCTTTTGGTCCACCAAATCGACCTTCTTTTGTAATTATATGATATCTCCATCATCTCATCAAAGTGGAGCTCTTTTATTTAGCCTTTATATTTCTCACCTACCTTCCGATGTTGGCCGGCGGCGGTGCTACTATTTTTGGGAAAGATACCATTTTCTATTTTTAAACAAAATAAGTACAATAACAATAATGTTGAGCTTAGAGTGTTGCTAAACTTTTCTTATATTGGGACTGACCTTATATATGCTATTGTATTTCGGTTTGGTTATGTAAATTCAAATCCTAATATTTTCCATTTTCTCAAAATTTGAATGTTTGGTATGCAAGAATTATTTTCTTGTTTTACTGCTTTCAAATGAAACTTTAAAATGCAGAATTACATTAAAATAGATAAACAAATTTGATAAATATATTATTTCATATTATAAATTTTTTTTTGTTAAAATTCAAAACTGTGAAATCTAATATATTATAAATTATATAATATTTGTAAAATAATAATTCTACAAAATTTATAACATAAATTATATAATATAACTATTATATGTTTTTCATTAAATTATTTTCAAATCAGATCACCAACCAAGCTCATCCTAAGTAATCGAATCAATCCCGTCGAGGTTCAGGTTTGATTATCACTCTATCAGCTGCCATGCCACTGCCAGTTACAACACACTCTCTCTACTTGCATATATATTCAAGAAACTCATATCTAAAAGTATAATAAGGCTCTCCATTTACCTAAAAGAATAAAAGTGAGAAAGAATTGAAAAGAAAATAAAAAAATAAAAAAAAAGAGAGAGTTCGGAATCCAAATGATCAGAAATCATGTTGATTACTTATAAAACTATTTGGAATCAGAAGACAATAAAAATATAACAAATATACCTCTTTCTTATTTATAATTTATTTTATTTTATTGATGGTAATTTTTTTTATTATAGCGAATTATTTAATATTAACAAGTATTAAATAATTAAAATAAATTACAAAACTTGAATAATTTTTTTTATTATAACAACCATAATTTAATATAAAATATTACTAAGTTTTATTGTTGTAATATTTAATAATAATGAATTCTATTTTAAATAATTAATAATAATAATTAAAAATTAAATAGAAATTTGTAATGTTTTATATCAAATCAACTAAAACAATTAATTAAAAAATTGTGGATCTCCTTAATCCAAAAGAAAAGAAGGTTAAAAGTTGTAAAGTATTCATTATAAGGATGTAGAGCCCACAAGATAAAGGATGAGATTAGAAGTTTCAAGAGAGTCCCACCAATTCATTTCATTCCTATAATTTAGTTAAACACGACGATGATATAAAAATTTTAATTCTCATTTCCTTGATATAAATAGGGCTTTAATACAATATAAACCATAGACGGGTAAAAAAATAAATTATAGTAGCAAGCATTAGGTGAAAGATGTGGCATATGATCATAAAGATGAAGTTAATACATCGCAGGCAAAACAAGTATAGAAGTGCTTTAGAAAAGAAAAAAAAAAGTATAGAAGTGAAGTTTTGGTTGGATATTTGGAGTTGTTAAATCACAAAATAAGAAATGAAGCAATGCGACGGCGTGGGATTTGAAGGGATGGCCGGATGGAATCCTTATTTGGAAACTGCACACGCATTCCACCCATCTGCACCTTGCTTGGTTGGATGAATTATTACTCTGGCTTAAAGTTGTAAATACACATCGAAATTGTTGAGAACCATGCAGTGACAGCTTATCAAAATTATAGTGAAGACAAAAGGATGGAAGAAGTGGCCGGCTGAAATAGTATAATATTTCTTATGAGTTTGATTTACTAAATTAAGATTAAACTATTAACACGTCCAAAAACAGGGATATATATTAACTAATACCAAAATGTGATAATGAAGTGATACATGTTGCTTGGTTGGACGAATTACTATTGTAATGTAAAGTTGGAAATGCACAAAAGAAATTGTTGACAGCTAACAGGTTGTCGCGGCATAAAATTGTTGAGAGCCAAGCAATCACAACTTGTCACGAACTATAGTAAAAGACAAAAGAGGGAAGATGTGAGCTAAAATAGTAGAATATTTTTATGAGTTTGATTTACAAAATTAAGATTAACTTAATAATTAACATGTCAAATAAAGAAAAGAGGAGGCTAGGTCGTAATTGGTTAATAAATATATATTATTTATTATATAAGAAAATGTGATTGATGTGGTGATTCATTGCTTGGTTGGATGAATTGTTATCATAATGTAAAGTTCGCCAATACACATAGAAGTTGTTGATGAGAGCCATGCAGTGACCTCTTGTTGGGACCAAGGTGAAAATATTAAACAGAAGGGGGAGGAGTTTGCTAAAATAATAGAATCTTTCTTATGAATTTGAATTATTATGTTAATTATGTAAAGTCTCGAAATAAACATGGAAGTTTTTTGGAAAGGACACATGAAATACGCATGGAAGTTGTTGAGCCACTTGTCACGATTATGGTGAAAGACAAAAAGAAGAGTGACGTTGGCTAATATTTATTATATAAGAAAATGTGATGATGTGGTCACTCATTGTTTGGTTGAACGAATTATTATTGTAATGTAAAGGTTTGACATACACATAGAAGTTGTTGAGAGTTAGGCAAATAGCAACTTGGTTCGGACCATGGTGAAGGACCAAAAGAGGAGTGATGCAATTGCGGGCTAATCCTTTCCAATTCAATTTCCATTTCCACCACACCATCAATGGCGGATCATGACACTTCTTCGCTTCTGTTGTCGCCAGCCATAGCCTCAAGCTCCACTGATGAGCTCCATGGACCTTCCCTAGACTCCATGTTTGAACGCTGTGTACGAGATTTGGGATTGGCCGCCCAACTCCTTCAAGCCCTTGTGGTCTGCCTTGCATGGTTTTTCGACGCCCAACAAACTTTCATTGCTGTCTTCACTGACGCCAATCCCAAATGGCACTGTACTACTGGATCAGTTGAGGCTTCCAATTCAAACTCTAGTTGCGATATTTGCCTGTCACCCAAGGACTCATGGGCATGGGATTCCCCCGCCGGCTCACACTCCTCCATTGTGTCTGAATGGGGCTTGTACTGCGCCCCTTCCTTCTTCTCCGGCCTCCCTTCATCCTCATTCTTCCTCGGCTGCATCGTCGGCGGCTTCGCCCTCGCCACTCTCGCCGACTCCTCTCTAGGCCGCAAGAACACCCTCCTCCTTTCCTGTCTCATCATGTCCTCTTCCTCCTTCCTCACCGCCTTCTCCTCCAACATCTGGATCTACTCCACCTTTAGGTTCTGATATATCATGATTTAGGATATTGATATGATTTAGGTTTACTATTATATTTGATTTAGGTTTTATATTGCTTTTATGATTATGAATTTTCTTATTTATACATGGGTAGGTTTTTATACAAAGATTAACGAATTCAATTCAATATGAAATTATATTTTGTAATTTGAAAATACTCGTTCATTGACAACTCATTCCTTGCTATTTGACAACTCTTTCTTTTAAATTGTTTTTTCTTTTTACATATTTCTCTCTTTTAGTCGTCAGTCGTCAGATATTGAATGATGGTAAGGAAAAAGTTGCTCCTTATTAGCAATAAGCCAATATTTTCCTTTTTAATTCTCTCTACTTTCTCTCCTTCCTGAAATTTCAATCTAATCAGGTTCCTCTCTGGGTTCGGTCGCGCCAACGTCGGCACATGCGCTCTCGTCCTCTCCACGGAGCTTGTGGGCAAGCGCTGGCGAGGGCAAGTCGGAGTCACCGGATTCTTCGCCTTCACCTTCGGGTTTCTATCCTTACCTCTTCTAGCCTACGCCCTGGAGGGTTGTTCTTGGAGGAGCCTCTACATATGGACCTCCGTCCCGGTACTCCTCTATTGCTTGCTGCTTCAGTTTTCAGTCCGTGAGTCCCCCAGATGGTTGCTGGTGCAAGGACACAAAGAGGAAGCCGCCGTGGAGAGCTTCATGTCGGCCATGAAGATGTTGTTTGAAAAGAGATGGTGCATCCAGAGGATGGTTGCGGTGATGAGCATCGGTTTGGGGACGGGAATGTCGTACTACGGGATGCCGTTGGGGCTGGGGAACTTGGGGACGAATCTGTACGTAAGCGCGGCGCTGAACGCTTTGTCGGAGCTGCCGGCGGCGCTGTTCACGTTGTTGCTGATAGGGAGGTTGAATAGGAGGGGCGCCCTTGTGGGGTTCGCCATGGTGAGCGGAATTTGCAGCGTGTTGTCGGTGATGAAGCTGAAGGTGAAGCTGAGTTTGGAGTTGGTTTCTTTCTTCTGCGCGTGTACGGTGGTGAACGTGCTGCTGATGTTCACGATTGAGCTTTTTCCGACGTGCGTGAGGAACTCGGCGATGTCGTTGGTGAGGCAGGCGCTGGTGATTGGGGGAGTGGTGGGTTCGTTTCTGGCGGTGGCTGGGAGGAATATGGAGTTTTTGTCTTATGGAGTGTTTGGGATTGTCATTGCTGCTTGTGGTCTTTTTGCTGCATGTTTGCCGGAAACTAATGGAAGGTCAATTTGTGACACCATGGATGAGGAGGAGAGGAGACACCATCAATCACCTCCCCAATGTTAACATCTGCTCTTCCATTTGTACTTGCAATTGCCAGAATTGGCATATGTATGTGATCACGACGGAATTCCAATCTCCACCCTACTTGTTGTACTAAAAAAATTGTTGGTATTTTCCTATTTTGTATCCCATTCAAATCTATTTAAACACTTCTCAATTTTGGATGCATATAAACAAGACCAGTGTTGGTGGTTGCCTTCTTTAAAATATCATGAACAGTTCCTGTAGCTTGAGCGTCTTTTTCAAGGAAATATAGAATAGCAGGAACATTTAAATAGGTTTGATTCTTTATCGGATCATAAAAACCCACTTTACGAAGACTCCTTCCTTCTCTTCAGGATCGAACATCAATTGCAATGATTGGATAAACGGCTAACTTGACGCAACTCAAGGTTTATCAAATGAAAAATGAATCTTCACGAATATTTATCAACAATTTAAATGTACACATATATGTGCCTTACCATCTTCTAATTTTAGATGGAGTTTTTCTACAATTTGTTGTTTATAGTCATTTTTGTAAATGATTGTAATTTGAAGAAGTTTTGGGATATTGGATTAAAGTTGTTAAATTTTTTTTCCCCTTAACTTTTAGCTTAGATGATCCAGTATCAATATATACTGCATCAAGTTGAGAATGAAGGCAGAGGAAGAATAGAGAAAAAGAAGGAAGTGAGAAGTTGCAGGGAGAGAGAAAAAATGTGAAAAGTCGTCCAACCAATTAAAAAAGAATTCAAAGTTCGTAATAATATTTGTCAAAATTTAACCTTTAAAGAATAATTGGTTTTATTTATTTATTATTTTACATTTTTCCTTTTCTAGATTTGTATAAGAGGTGCTATATTTCACTGGGACTCGATCTGTTTGTTTTTTTTAGTACTACATGTTAGGGAGGGGATTCGAACTCACAACCTCTTCATTGGAGTTTTATGTCAATTATCGCTGAGTTATGCTCGCTTTGACCTGTGTCCCTGTTGTGTTGTTGTGGCAATGGGAACAGAGAGGAAACAAATAGATATTCATACAATGGGAGACGAAAGGAAGAATGTCATCGGTTTAACATCTCTTCACTTGAACTCTTAATTTGAGCATTCAAAATCCATATTACAAACTCTTCCAAACTTCTTCTACTGCTTTATTAACAACTACGTCAACTTAAGGCTCGTTTGGTAAAGTTCTCTTGTTTCTCGTTTCCAATTTTCATAAGAAATCTAAGCATTTTGAAACTAACTTTGTTTCTTGTTATAGGCCTCTTTTTTTGTGTATGTTTCTGATCACATACATCAATGAAGTCTCTTTTTCCCAAAAAAAAAAACTTTGTTTCTTGTTTCTCCTTATTTGGGAACATTCTTTAGAAATTTTGAAAACAAACAAAACAAATTTCTTCTTTCTTGTTCTCATTTCCACTATGTTTCAAAATATAATTAAAAATATTATTTTATCATACTTGAATTCAATGGATGTTGGAGCCATGCAATTCATTTTTCTTCATTAAAAATCAACAAACGAGAACAAGAAACATGAACGTTACTAAACGAGTCCTAATTATTCACAATAGATTCCTGGGCTTAATTTTTTTTTTTCAAAAAGCATCCCCACTCTCATCTTTGGATCTCGATTGTATTTTGTTATCACGTGACATTTTTTTAAACTAAACAGATATGATTTCAAATTACTGCTTTTATAATAATCACAAAATTTGAAGTGTTAGAAGTTTGAAAACCAAAGTGAAAGACGATAAAAGTTTAAGAAATATAAAACGATATTTCGACCCCTATATACTTTTATTTCTAAGGTTGTCAAATACGAAAAAATGAGTCAGGGTATGTTTGGTTGATGTCTGAAAACATAATTCTAAAAAATAGATAAAAACACAAGAATTGTATCACATATTTTCATATTTGTGTTTGGTAACAGATTTAACATTGAATCTCAATTTAGAAAAATGTTCAAACTTGTTTTGTAATATAGTTATAAACCATTCTCATGTCCCGACTAAATATTTAGTTCAATCTAAAATATTATTAGTTAACATAAACGTTATACAATCTGTACCATTATTATTTTACAATATCATATAATTTATAATGTATTAAATTTTACATGTTCTAATCTTAACGAGAACGAGATTAGGTTTATACAAGAAATAATATATTTAACAAGTTTTTGTCTTTTCAAATATAATTATGCATTTTAAAATTTTACACAGATTAAAAATCTAAAAACAATTAAGGTTGTTTTATGAAATTACAATCACAGCATTCAAAAACAGTTTTCAAAAACAAATTTACGAAACCTATATTCATTAAATCCATTTATTCAATAAATCTAAAAAAAAAAAGAGAATCTTTGATTGTCAACGAAATAACAACCCCGGTTATTTTCTTCCAAACTCCATCCCTTAAAATAGTAGTAATAAAATGTATCTATATTTAAAAAACACGTACACGTGAAAATGGCATAATATACCAACTAAATGTTTTCACCAAAAAGAAGGGTGATAAGATACAAACATAAACTCATATTTTGTATCTTTATTCTGCATTTTATTAATTTACTTAAATTTAAATATTTGAATTTAATATTTTGTGATATTGAAAAATAATAATTTAAAAACACAAATTTAGATGATTGTTCTTATAGAAGAATTTCTGATAAAGATCACTCTAGGATAATTAACCTACAAAAACGAATTTAAGTTAATAAGTTTTACGTACCCCTCATTTGTCCCCGTGGTATTTATAAGAGATGAGAAAGTAACGGTTGGGAATTATGGCTCCCCATTTGAATAAAACGGTTCCAGTTCCGTACCGTAAAAATAGGAAACTGCTTAGTGGGAGAATGGTTGGTCTGCCACGTCGGTAGCAGTGAAACCGTTTGGCTTTGCACCAGTTCGGCTATGATCCGAACTGGTTCCCTTTGCCTTCACTGGATTTTAAGTAGCGAGGTATCTTAAGATTAACAATGATAATTCAGACTTCAAATTAGAGAGACCAACTTATATATTGACTATTTTGTAAATAAGCTAATATAATCAAATTAAAAAATATTTCATAAATTCCCTTGGATAAACTCTTTTATAAATAATTCTATTTCAAATAAGATTTCCCAACTAATTAGATATTTTTTATCAGAGAACGGCCTCTCTATAAACTAATCACTATTCTATCAGAAAATCCAACGTCTTCACATCTCAGCCATCAAGAACTCTTCTTTTTAAATTGAGGCTTCTTCTTCTACCATAGTGGCTATGGTTTATTTTGATTCAACTCCAATTGGTAAGCTTGGGAGATTCGTGATAGGTAGAAATTTATTAATCTTTTCAAGTCAAGAATAATTCTTTGCTTCTTATTCTTGCATTTCTCTGTGAATGATCGATAAAATTGAATTGTAACAAGTAGTTGGTGTAATTGTTTACATAACTGGGAAAATAGAAACAAAAAACAAAACTAATAAAGTTGTAGCTATATCTCAATTAATTGATTTCGGTTTAGTCACTCTTTTGTTGTGCCCAACAAATATAATGATAAATTTGATTTTTCGGATGCTTGGTTTGAGTTAATTACAGAAGGGAATTAAAACTTTTCCCTAAGTTGTTGAATCAGGAAGTTAATTATTTTAGGTTTCATCGTTTAAATTTCAAATTCAAGTATTCAAAACGGAAGAGGGAATGGAGAAGAATAATGTCATCTCCTCCTCGCAAGATTCTGCATGCGGTAAAAACTCCCTCTCGTACTCTCAAGTTCATATATTTAATAATAATAATAATTTATGTATTGTAATTTGCAGAGTTACGTTTGAATAATGCGATGGTTAATTTAATTTATTGTGTGCAGTTGTAATTAGGTCCAGCAGAGATGAATCAAAATAATTCATATGTTTATTATAAATATAAAAAATAAAAACAAATAAAAAACTTTTTTTTAGTACACAATTAAACAAACTTAAACCATAATCTAACTTTCCCTTCCCAACTATCATCTTTGTCCATTTATTTTCTTTCTCATTCTCATGCCGCGACTTTCTTATTCTCCAAGAAAACACAATACTTCAACTAAAATAAAAGTGTAAAAAGAAAAAACAAACCAAAGATAGTTTTAAAAAACTAAAAAGATATTTTAAATGTATCAAGCTATCAATCTCTTTACAAATTCTATTTAGAACGAATTTTTTTAATCAAATTAGTCTTGTAAAAATTGAAATAAAAAGAAATAAAACCGACTAAGACATACCAGCAAAATAGAAAATTAAGTTGTATTTTGATTGGATGGTGACTGAAAAATATGCCAGTAGAAGTGGAGTGATGAGATTAAATTTAAAAAATGATTTTAAACTAATTGTGATTTGTAAAGTTGTGTTTGGAAGTGATGCGGATTGATTTTGAAAAATAAAGAGATTTACTTGTAATTGATTTTTCAAAATTAGATATATTTGTACTTAGGAGTGATATTTTAAAAATCCATTTAAAACAATTTTAAATTATCCTAAGATCAATTTTTTAACTTCACATGATCTATGAAAAGTATAATATGATAAAATCATATCGACATCACGATCTCTAACACACCCTAAATCCAGGGTTCGAACAATCTTTATAATAACTATTTTTATTTATTTTGCATTTAACCGTTTTAAAAACCTGCATAATAGATTTGAGAGGAGGAGGAGGATTGCGATTTATCATATCTTGCTTCCCCTGTATTCAAATTTGGGAAGAACGCAATGGGAACAAAGAGGAAACAAACAGATATTAATGGAGACGAAAGGACGAACCAACATTCTGCTTCCGGTTTGAACATCTCTCTCTCTCTTGAAGTTTCAATTTCATCATTCAAATTCCATATCAGTAAACTCTTCCAAACTTGTTCTACTACTCTATTAACAACTACGTCAAGTTATTCATAATGGGTTACTAGGCTTGTTTTAATTTGAATGCTCATTTAATTTTTCAATGTTCTGTGCAGTTATAAGGTCCACCCGAGATGAAAAACCAGTCCATTATACCCTAAAAATCCAATCTTTTTCGTTGCTGAAGGATGTACTTGCTAGTTCCAAGCGTGAAATATACGAATCCCAGAACTTCGATGCCGGCGGTTATAAATGGTGAATTGTATAAAAGAATTCCATTATTAGATTTTTACATTGCAAATCCAAGTAATATTGGTTTCAGTTTGTAACTGTTTTTGTTTCTGGGACTATTTTGTTTGTTGTTGTAGGAAATTAGCACTTGTGAGCTCAATGTTGTGTTTACGTTTCTTGTTTATGACAGTATCAGAGACAAATATTTGACAATCCAAGGTAACCAAAGCTGAAAACATTGAGGTTTCTTAAGTTTCCTTTTGAAGTTTTGTTTGATCATATTCATATTTGTATAATACATCACTGTGTGATCTTGATGATTCAGATGGGAAAATGAGACGTTTTAGTGCAATCAAGACAGAGTGGGGCTTTCAAAAGTTGGTTTCACTTGAAACTTTCAATGATCCTTCAAATGGGCTCTTGGTTGATGATTGCTGTGTTTTTGGAGTGGACATTTTTGTTATGAAATGTTATGGCAAAGGGGAGGTCTTTTCCTTCATCAAGCAACCCAAAAATTACAAATATACCTGGAAAATCAACAAATTTTCTCAGCTAAGCTACGCTCCACTGGTCATCAGTCCAATCCTTTTACAGTGGAGAACTACCGTTGGTATAAAAAAACTTGCTTCTGCCATTATGTCTTCCATATAAAGTTGTATGAAGTTCGTTTAGTAACGTTCTCGTTTCTTGTTTCTTGTTTCCGTTTCCAATTTGTTACAAAACATACCTATAAATGGTGTTTGATCATCTTTGAATTCATGGGTGTTGGGACATGCAATTCTATTTTTCTGAAGAAACAAGAAACATAAACGTTACCAAAAGGGTCTTACTGAATCTATCTTTCATAACGTATCTTTTCAGGAGTATTTGGTTGTATCCTAAAGGAAGCTCCAAAGCGAAGTCTGGCTTTTTATCCTTGTACCTGCATCTTAATAGTTTCAAAGAGCTTCCCAAAGGTTCTCAAGTGTACGTTGATATTGAGTCAACTTAAAGTTGAACCAAAGATTAAAGTAACATGTAAGTCACTCAAAGGTTTACATTTTCCAATCTTTCTTTACATCAGTTTTTTCTTTTCCTTGAGTAAATGAGTTTTGACTTTTGTTCTTAGAGTAGTACTTTTCACCAATCCTCTAAAGCACTTTGAAAGTCCTAAAATCACGTTTAAGTAGGTAATTAGTGCTATGAAATTTTTTAAAAGTACTTTTGAATCGGCTAAAATCACTTTTTTAAAGTTGGATTTTTGTGTGTGCAGGCAAGTGTTGGTTTGGGATTGGTGGTGTAGAATCTGGTGGCTGGGGTAGTCCGGATTTCTTGTCATTGAGCGATCTCAAGGATCCAACAAAAGGCTTCATCGTTGATGACACTATAATTGTTGAAGTCAAAATTAACCTCATCTCTACTTTGAAGAAAATTTTATAGAAGGGAAAATACTGCACTTTGAGAGATCATGATGCTTTCTTAGATGCAGCCTTTTTGGAGATTAGTGAAAGTGAAAGAAAATTGTTAGTGAGGTCTGAAGATGTGAAATGTTTCTTCTTTTTGTGGTTAGATATATGGGATTACACTTTACATGTGAAGTATTGCATAAATAGATATTTAGATCTTAGTTTTGGAAAGCTTTAAGTACTATTCTGTCTTTCTTACTTTTAACTTTGTTTTATTTTGGTTCATATATTTTTAAAATATTTATTTTGGTCTATATACTTTCGATTTTCGTTTGTTTTAGTCTCTATAATACTCTTTGAAAATATTCAAAATGATTCTTATTCGTAAAAATTTAACAATAAATTTTATAATATTTGTGATTGACTAAATTGGACGTTCTGAAAGAAGAGAACTAAAATGAATAAAAGTTGAAAGTACAAAGGCGGTCTTTGTACTTTCAACTTAAAGTCATGTACAAATTGCAAGGTATGAAGTCTAATTTGATCCAATTTTTCTTTTAAACCAACATGTAGGGGTGGGGCTTTGAATTCATGATCACTTGGTTAGAGATAGATGTCAATTATGGTACTCCTCTCGGCTGGTTTGATCCAATTGAAAGTTAAAAGGTTTTTCTTTTTTTTAAAAAAATTTACTTTACCAAGTTGAGGGGTAAAATTTTTCCTAGCTACAATTGAATTTAACTTTACCAATCAACTAATTTATAGAAAAAAAAAATCATAACTAGATTATGGACAGTGTAATCAAATACAACCCATATTTTTTCAAAAAACAAAAAAACAACTCATATATCTCTAGATCAGTCATGTGTGCAAGTTAACTCGAATATTCACAAATACAAATAATAATAATGAACATATATTTTTTCTTTTTTAAAGAACAATTGAGTTTATAACCGTGTTCTAGTTTCTAGAATGAAAATTTCATCACACCCGACTATGATAGTGTTCAAAAACACCATTAAACTATAATATCATGGCATCATATATATGACAAATACTCCATATACTCGCCATATGCACTATGTTATATTGTCTGAACTACGATTCGTGGGTTTCAAATTGGAGTATAGCCTATAATTTATTGGATTTTTTTGACATTTAAATATTATATTTTTTCTTATTATGGTCGAGTTATTCAGTTATTCTAGAGATATACATAACTTATACTATGTATCATTGTTGTTTATACGGGTGCCTTCCAGTTATAAGTAATATATTTACTAACTTGCTTTTTATTTTTGAATCTATGGTGGCAGATATAATATTTTAGTATTTTATTCTCTCTTTAGATGGGAGTATTATGATTTATATTTGGAAAAAGTAATTATTATGTTAGATATAACCTAATATCTAAGATTATTACAAGTATATGTTTATAATACTTTTTACTAAGAAGAAGAAAATCGATATATCTTTCTTTTCCTGTTGATTAAATCTTGAACGTAGAGAAATAGTAGTAAAATCTTTGAATGGAAGTTATTTTAGAAAATTTTGAAAAGATTTTGACATATGGTAAAATTTGATTGGCATTCAATAAAAATATTAAATTACTAAATTACATTATATTAATGGGTATTAATTAAAGTCAATTTGCAGACAAAACATATTATAATTTAAATCTGGAAATTTAGTTTTACTAATAATTAAAATAATAGCAATTTATGAAATATTGAGTACAAATGGACTAAAAAACTCCCATCTTTTATTTAGAATTAGTGGCACTAAATTGTTTCAACTAGGGTTGAATCACTCTTATCATCTTAAATTCTAAAATACTATGAAAAATAGCATGAAAAGAGAGAATACAACCAAAAGTTTAGACCCATTCTAAAATATTATTAGAGAAAAAAAAAACACTTCTCGAGTATCTTGAGACAAAACTGTTTTCATCGTTTCCAACCCTAGGTAAATAAGTA
The DNA here is from genome assembly GCF_013281855.1 of Momordica charantia. Taxonomy (NCBI): domain Eukaryota; kingdom Viridiplantae; phylum Streptophyta; class Magnoliopsida; order Cucurbitales; family Cucurbitaceae; genus Momordica; species Momordica charantia. The sequence continues at coordinate 21,609,900 of NW_028275162.1, read as the reverse complement.
AACAATAAAATCATGAGAGATTCAAACATCTTGGCTCATAAAATTACACGGACAGCTTTGAACTTGATGACAGTAGATGTCGATTGTGCTCATTACCTTCAAGTGGCCCTATAATAAGAAGACAATTGTTAGCTATTGTTTTTTTCTAATCATTTTATTAAAACTCATAATCTCATCAAAATCTTCTCAAATCTCTTTAAATTTTTTCTCAACTTGATCTACAATACTAATAATTGATCATCTAAAGCAAAAAAAAAAAAAATATATATATATATATATATATATAAGCTTTAATCCAATGTCCCAAAACTTGTTCAATTACATCCATTTGAAAAAATGGCTATGAACATCAAATTACACAAGCCTCCATGAGAAAAAAAAAACACCAAATTTACGCAACTTCTCGACAATCATTTAAAACTATGAAAAAAGAGAAAAAATGAGGTTACAGTATTCCTTCAAGTTGAGAAAGAGATTTGGGAAGATTTTGACGAGATTATGAGTCTTAATAAAATAATTCGAAAAAGTAACCGCTAATACTTATCCTCTTATTATAGGGCCATGTGAGGGTAAGAGGAGCATAATGCAAAAAAAAAAATTATAAAAATGCAAAATAGTCACGGACTTCTTTTGGGTATCACAGCCTACAAGAATTTTAATGATAAGTTAAAATGGTAAGAATATTAGTGTATATCCATCTCATCTTTATCAAAATAAGAGTTAAAACGTACGTAGTTCAATGATCAAGATATTAATAACCCTCTTCAACAGTTCAAATCTCTATCCCTCATCTAAATTATAATATTTAAAAAATATATACAGTACAATAATAGTAGACATACATTGCAACTTTGATGTTAGTACTTAGTAGAATGATATAAATCCAACAAAAAAAAGAACTATATATACGCGTCAAGAGGCATAACATCCATAAATCTCAACAGTCGGTTAGGCTAGTGAAGACAATTTGCATGGAGTCAACTAATAGTTTACGATATTTCACTAAAATCATTCATTAGAATGTTACATCAATAATAAAGGATAAAAATCAAAATTAAAAACCTAGGGGAGAGCAGGTTTGTTTTACACTAGACCTGTAAAATATAAAGAAACTCGTGAAGTTAACTAAAAATAAACCACAGCTTAACAGCAACCTCATCAAATATTTTGAAAGGAATACAACATGTGAAAAGGAATGTGAGGGGCCTTTTCTTCGGTGCACACGATGACGAATGGATTACTGGGGCTTCTGGCCATGAGGCGGAGGGCCTGGTGGTTGTGGTGGAGGCATCCCGGGTTGACCGCCAAACTGCAAAGCAGAAGGCAAGACATTCAAGAAATCTGGTGGCTTAAAATATGCAACGTTACAAGAACGTCCACAAGCCAAGAGAATATAACGCATATGAAGACAGTCGGAAGATGATATTAGAAATAACAATAACTATTATGGTCGTACCTGGTACGGATTGAACCCCGGCGTCATTGGCATTTGTCCAGCCTGCGTCCGATTGAATCCACCACCCTGTGGATACATTGGTGCCCCAGACGCATTTGCTGGGCCCTGCATATTTGGTAAGCTATTCTGAAAACCTTGGACAGAAGGTGGTGCACCACTAGTAGGCATAGATCCAGAGTGCATTGGATTCATGCCCATAAAGTGATTCTGTGGCATTGGAGGAACCATCTGATTCATAGATCCTTGCATCCCCTATAAGCATAGTTAAGTTCATCAGACCTTCAACAGAAAAGTGGGAAGAGTGTGTTTGTGTCTGTAGGGGAGGAAGGAAAAGGAAATAACGATAATTTCTAACGGCCAGAAAATTCTTGCATGTCATCGTTCAAAGAGACCAGCAATTTTCCATTTTATTTTAAGTAGCTCTACCTCTTTGCCTATCCCTCTTCAATTAGTGGCAATCACTCTTGCAATATAATTTTAATGTATAGAATGAAATTGAAAATTTATTTATTATGTTTCTGATAAAAAATAATAATAATAAATTAGTCTTAATAATGAGCACAAGAGAAATGATCTATAATTTTAATATGAACAGTTAAAAAATGTTATCGAACTATATAATTAATCTTATTTATTGATTTAGAAATTCAGATAATAAGAAAACCAAAATTAAACGAAGAGACCATAGCAAAATGTCATACCATTGGGCCAGGCATAGGCATTGGCACCGAGGAAGGTCCTGATGAAGGCAATGATCCTGGTTGAGAAGGCATATTCAGCGAGGGCATTTGAGGTGGTCGAGGTAAATTTGGGTGTGGGAGCAAAGGAAAATGTGATGGAGGCTGTAACTGTGGCAAGTTTTGAGGTTGCATGGGCACTGGGGCCATTTGTTGGGTCTGGTGGTGCTGTGATTGCTGCTGCTGCTGTTGCAAGAACTGCTGAGGATTCTGTTGGTAAGAATGCTGCTGATTAGCAGCAAGAAGAGAAGGGTGTGGACCAGGTGGGAGTGGAGGAGCCCCTACTGGCATTGAAATTTGATGTGGTTGCTTATGTTCTCCCATTGCTGCAGTATCAGATAAGGGCATTGCAACTCCAATGCCAGGAATGGTCCCATCATTTCGAGCCAACCCAGGAGGAAATGGTCCGGGAGTAATAGGTCCATCAGGAACCACAAAGTTACCAGTCATACGAGCAGAACCAGCAGGATTTTGCTCATTGTAACCTAATAAAAAGCATATGAAGTCAAAAACAGATGACATTTCCACATGCAATCGATTCTTCTCTCATACGTTGGGACAACCGTGTGAGTTCTAGATTCATCATGCACTATCAACACAGAATGTACAAATCAACAATGACATTATGCTGTTTCAACTTAGGTCTGTTGAAGGCAAACCCAAATAAATAAGCCTTGTATCTGCACATGTTCTCAATCTTAGGTATTCAGTAAAGCTTACCTGAGCTGAACTTATCACGAGCAGTGTCTCCTGGCCTATTTCTACACCAAAACTTGGTTGTGTGATCGTTGCTACCACTGCAAAAAAAAACATCCTTCATCAGAACCTAAGGTAACCAGTGGTTCCAAAATAATCCATTTTCTTGGGGAAATAAGAAATGAAATGTTATAAGATGCTATCAGTATTTAGCAACACATGAATGAGTATAAATTGCAAAACTTTGAAAGCAAAAGCACGCATGTAGATACCCCACAGCAGAGTGGAGTAGCTGATGAGAAGGCATTGATCTACATCCTTAGAAAACAAAAATGTAGAAAGGAGAAGACAAACAATTTTTGGAAGGGATTATGATGTGATGATTTTACCGGTTACTTAATCTTAAGGGCTTTATTTACTGTTCATCATGGTAACAGTCGTTATCCTCACTTGTATTTTACTGTGTTAACTTATTTCTTACTGTACTCATTGGCTATCTGAAGAAGCCATGAGTCGACCAGTTACCAGATTTTGAAAATTTTATGATTAATAAAATCAACCAAGATCCATTTCACAATCCTTGTCTTCCATATGGACCAAGCTTGGTATCAGAGCAACCTTGTGATTATGGCCAGTGAAAAACTTCCTGCTGTACATGAAAACAATTCACATAAGATTCAGGTTGTTGTCCCCAAATTATAGAAACAACTTTCCTCATTTATTGATGTCCCTGATCAAATGGCAGCATTGCAACGTACAATTGATGGTGTACAATAGTCCTTGACAAACATTACTTAACAGCTTCAAGGGACTCGTTTGGCTTATAGTAATCAACCTTTGAAGTCATATGGCTGATGTCATGGAACCAAGAAAATTGTAGAAGAAAGGATTGAAGAGAGGAACCTCTGAACTTTTGAGATGTCCATCCATCAGTTATATTATATCCATCCTAATCAGAGGACCTTTTTTCTTTTCTCTTTCTCTTTAAGAAGAAGAAGAAACAAGTATTTAATTGATCAAATAAATATTATAAAAAGAAAGGAGGAGATAACCCATTAATTATTGGAAAACAAAATTGTTAAAGAAAAAGGTTCTTGTTCTCATTGTCAAAAAAATAAATTAATGATGATGATGATGATGTTGAAGAGGAATTATAGAAGTGTAAGAAGACCAAGAATGATGACATTCAAAGGCAAGCATCTGTTAACAATTTTTATGACAGAATAAATTATCCGAGTTAAAATAAAATTTGATCTCCTAACTTTTGATGGTAGAATCAATATAGCAGACTTTCTAGATTGGTTGCAAACTGATGTAAGTCTGCAAATACAAGCAATGCTACATATCAACTAAAGTATCGTCCTAACTCCAAACGAATATTAGCAAGAATGGTGTTGTGCCCAGAAATTCAAACCAAAGCCCAGCAACAAAAGAATTCTGTGGTGGGAAAATCCAAAACCATTTCCGATTTCGACATTCCAAGTCTCTCATTAAGGAGTGTTTAAGAATGCACTCGCCCAACCCTTTTCTGTCATGGTCTCGCCTGGCTGTTCATGACATCCACATCAGCCAACGATAAATCTCAACTAGCACGATGGCAATGGTGAACATGTGGGCAATCACGCACAACGGAGGGTGTGGGCGGAGCTAGAGAAGTTTGACCCAAATTAGCTCATGCGGGGGTGAGTGTTATGGGGAGTGATTTGAGATTGGCTCCGTTTGGGGCGGGAAGAAGGGTGTGTACCCTGTGAAGACAATGGGGATGGCAACTGTGCAAATCTGGTTAGGAGAGTTGCTCCAACCTTACAAATGACTTCCTGAAGATGGCACCATTATGACAGGATGGACTTGTCAGAATGCCTTAAACTCTCTAAAGTGAAAACTCGTTTGCAAAGTTATCTTTTAAGGTTGGTTCAGGATAAGAAGGAATGAAGTAGTAGCTGAAGCAGAACACTCCATTTGTCCGTTTGTAATGGCAGGACCCAGAAAATTGAGTTTTTTTTTTTTTTTTGTTGAAGAAAGAATAGAAGTTGTTTTTTCTAGTGTTGTTGAAGAATGAGAAGAAGAGTGTCTCTCTCTTTCTCTCTCTGTGTGGTTTGGTTAGGATTTTAGGGTCAGTTTCAAAGGCATGTGGTTGATGATGTGCATCTAATTTCATGCTTCCTGTAAAAACCCTTTATTCTCTTTCTTTATGTCTTTCATTGTGTTGTTGCCTTGGCATGAAAAGTCTCTCAGAAGTGGATGAAGATTTCCTCAACGAAAACAGTCCAAAACTTTTGACACAGTGGATGAAGATTTCAAAAGTAAGGTTGGTGATATATATAAGGAAGATTAAAAAAATTGTTTACATGGAAGGGGATGATGGGAACCCTTTCTTCAGCATTATACAAAAGGTCTTGCTTATACAAATGAAGAACCATTCTCTTAACCAAAATATTTTAAGGATAATGTCTACAGACAAGGTATGTGAGACCATAACCGATAGTGCAAAATAGTAAGCAAATTGCTAATATTGAGCTTGCTAGGCAATTAAAGCTCTCTTGCGCAAGACATTGCACTCCTTATAAATCCACTTGGTTTAAAAAAGGTTTTGAAATAGTGGTTGATAAGGTATGTTTGACATCCCTATCAAATAACTAAAATATTTTGGGTTGAATAATTTAAAACCAAACAATTGGATTGTGTCCAAAACATATTAGAACTCAAACATGAACACACCTAACAAAAAAGAGAGAGACGCAAGAGAGGTATGAGTTATGAGCCCTTCCTATCTGTCTCTCTTTTCTTCTCAAACCCAAGAGTTAGAACAGAATTAGAGTTGAACCTACCACCTCTTTTCTTCTTCTTTTTCCTATTTTGTCTAACTAGGAGGTAGGACTGATGGAAGGGTGCCTCACCTGGCCTTTGCTGAGTTTCAGCCAGCCTCACACCTAAGTGCAATGCAGTGGTTAAGGTTTAGACTTGCTAGCCCACCCAAAATTAGTTAAAGATGTGGAAAGCTTCCATGGTTTAAAGTAAATATTTAATTATGTATAACATTTTTTGTACAATATTTCTCATAAAAAAGAAGAAGAAAAAGAAGGTTTGTAAGCATAACTTCTGAGCAATTATTTATTTTACTTTTTTTTTTTCTTTTCATGGGGGGGCGTTGCAAGTTAACGAAACTATTCCATGCACAAGAGTTATAGAAAGGATAGGAACCTCAAACATTCCAACAAAATAGACACAAATAGTGAGGCACAAATAGAGAGCACAAAATACAGGATTATCCAAACCTGCAAAGAAGATAACCAATAGGATGCCATGCAAGGTCCCACACACTATTATCATGCGCATTGGTAATTTCAATCTGAGGAGTTTCGTGTCTGCAAATAAGAATCAATGACATGAGATTGAATACCTTTATATCTTTCTAATGAATTACATTAACTTCATGAAGCAAGATTAAAGCACAATAAAATGAAACAAGAAAGAGAAATGGCAATTGCTAACATTGTCTCAGACTTTGAAGATTGATCCACCCCATACCTTTTTTATGAGGTGGAATCCTTAAAACAAAGAAAGCAAAAGCCCCAAAGACGAATTTCAGGGAAAAAAGATGGTAAAGACAAGAGAAAATGAGGCCAATGGATCCTCCACCCAACAATCCTCCTAAAAAACAAGCAACTGGACCATCCCCAATAGTGAATTTCAAAAACTTAGAAAGCACAGGAAACCATACTAGATCGCCTTCCAAGAGTTCCTAAAAGTGCCTTTAACCCCACAACTCCAAACCCATTTATCTGGGTGATGACCACATTGTTCACTGCCGTCTTATCCCACAAATCATTAGACTCAAAAAACTCTACAGAGAACCGCCACAACCATTTAGCTTGCAGGATTGCATTACAAAATCTCAAATTTCCTATGCCCAAACTTGGGTCAGCTCAATTGGACGTGACACGTGAGACAACCTCACACCTAACCAAATGAGAACCCTCACTTGCTTCAACACCCTCCCAAAAATAAATCTCTAGTACTCTTTTGTACCCTTGAACCAACGAAGGAATACTAAACAAAGAAAAGGGCATAATTCAAAATCTCACTCAAAACTAACTAGATAAGCATCAACCTACCACCTAGGTGCACCTTTTCCGTAAGAAAATATTTTTCTGAACCTTGTCCACAATTCGATTCCAAAAGGAAAAGTGATAGTGATGGGACCAAGTAGTAGAAAAGGCCCAAGTAAGTAGCAAGATGGACCCTAAGTATTATGAACAGTGCCAACTTCACAACCCCCTAAAGATGTCCATCTAGCAAGCTTAAAGAAATCAGAATTAATACCGAGCACAGAACTATTTTCTCTGTTGATCGCCTGAAAATGATTCTGAAAAAAGGCCTAACACTTTGCTAAAAGATTAATTAGAGAATCCTCGTACCCGAGCCAAAAAATAATCATATCTTCAGTAAACATTACATGACAAAGATGAATTCTCTCACTAGCCATGTGGAAACCCTCAAACACACTCTAATCTATTCTTGCACACATGGCTAAAAACGTTCATAACTGCAAAGAAAGGAATAAAGGAAAGGTATCTCCCATCCTAATACCTCTTTTTTTCATAATAAAATTTATTCAAAGGCTCATCCCTCTTCCTTTACTTTCAAATCCAAAACAAAAATATTTCTCAACAGTAAAGAACATAGATTATACGCAAGAAATTGAAGATTCAACTAAAAGTATACACATACCCAACAAGCCAATGAAAAATAGAGCCATCAAAACTCCCACTAACAAAGTACTCTTCATGGAAGGGGTGCCAGGCCAATGCTGCAAAACAAATCACCCTGATATTAGTGTTTACCTTAAAGTAAAAATAAAAGGAAAAGTCACCTTGAAATTAGTACTGGCCTTAAAGATTTTTTTAATGATAAATTAGGCTTTCAAATGAAAGAATGTACAAGCATACAAAAAAGCATCCAAACAAAAGGAAGTCAAAGCCTAAAAAAGGAACTCCAATTCAAAAGAAGAACACCTAAGTAATAATTACATAACTCCTTAGTAATCGAAGTCCACGAAGAAGTATTAAATCTAACAAGCTCTCAAGTAGCCTCTTAAGACCCTCAATCCCTCAAAAACTCTATTATAAAATAATAGGAACTATTTATTTTTATCCAAATAACTAGCTAAGTGAGTCAAATTTGTCCTTAAACTTTAATTTCACTAAATTGGACCTAAACTTCAAATGGTGAGATTAATAACCTCCTCCATAACGAGTTTTCAACAATATTATTCATGCTAATGACCCTTTTGTAATTGTGTACAAATTACGACTTCTACTTGGTGCCTAAACCATAGAAAATGCTCAATCGAGATTGGAAAACTGTTCTTCATTAGTTCTTTTGGGTCGGTGCTTCCTCATCCCCCAGCCCTTAGGCTGTCTATTTTGGCTCCTTTTAATTAATGGAGGTTGTTACTGTTTTCTTTTTTCCCTTTTATAATAGATTTGTAGCGAAATGTGTAGACATTCTTTTAGGTGCTTTTGTGACTGGGTTTAAGTTATTTGTGGCTAGATTTTGGATGCTGTATTATGGATAATTTATTGATGGGTCTTGAATGGTTTCTAACTCGACTAAACACACGGTAAGACAATAGTCTCAAAACCCATGAAGAATCCTAGGCTTAGATGTACAACTTGATGTGCCAAGATTAAGAAGGATGAGGAAAATCTTAAACGAAAGATCTAATGATGATAAATGGTACTCAAAACATTTTTAAAAAATGTACTTGAACCGACACAAATAATTTAACAAAAATTTCGTATTTAAATGTAATCATCAAATAAAATAAGCATTCCATAATTGTAATCATTTACCAGTCACATCCTTTCTATGCCCACGGAAAGATTCAAGTTCTTTCATAGCCCTGATGTCATAAAGCTACAAAAGAAAAAAAATGAAATAAGATTACATCAATGGAAGAGAGTTTTTTTTTTTTAACAAGATACGAACTTCTCATTGAAATAATGAAAAGGAACAAAATTGTTCAAAGATACAAACTCTCGAAAGAGTGAAAAAGCAAAAATTACAAATAAATCCAATTGCAAATAAATACATCAACGGAAGAGAGTGAGAAGATATATATCCACTGATGAAATGAATATCCCAAGTTAGAGAAATTAATCACCTTGATGATTTGATCCTTCGAAGCAGTCAGCACCCAGTTACCATTTTGATTCCATTTGACACATAATACTGTATTTTTATGACCATGACTGAAAATAAAAGCATCGTTTCTCATAATGTAGTTCAGCATAAATATTAATTTTTTTATAACTAGATATTGGACTTACAATGAACAAAGCTCTTTCCCTGTTTTTGCATCCCAAAGTTTTACAAGGTTGTCTTTGCCACCTGATCAATTTTCAACCAGAATAATAAATATTTTCATCATCATTCACGGGAAAATCTGAAAAGGTTTACAAAACCAAGGCAGAAACCTGAAACTAGTAGAGACTTTGTGGGGTGCCAATCAACACTCTTCACATCCCACCCATGGCCTGCCTGAGTTCAAAACAGAAAATCTGGGGTTACTTCAAAAAATTCTAAACAAAAAAATAACATAGTACATGCATCTTCAAAACAAACAACCGCACTTACCCTGTTTGATAACAATTTTGTTTTGAAAATAAAACTTATAAACACTACTTCCATCAATGTGTTTCTTTGTCTTGATATCTACTTTTGAAAAGTACAGTCTAAGAAGCCACAAAACATTTTTTTTAAGATAGAAAACAATGAACATTGATGATATGAAATGTACAAAAGGATAAACTCATCCAAGATACTACAAATAAATTTTCCAGTTTGATATGAGAGGATTCAAGCTATAGTCGCTAAAATGGTGAACATTTTTACACCAAGAAGCCAAACGGTGAATGTAATTGAACAAAGCTTCTACAAACTTTTCCTTGTCTTGAAATATTCTAGTATTTCTCTCGATCTATTAGGACCCAAATGAAAGTCCTATTATATGTAGCCATAAAAGCTTCCTTGTCTGTCTGAAGGGATGATCCTTAAGAATTAGACCCATCAAATCGGTAATATTATTGGGGAGAGTCAAAGCCCAGACAAAAGCGTCAAGCAATTGGGACCAAAAGCTCCAAAAATATATAAAATGCACACGGCATTTTTTCCTCTAAAGAAAGAACAAAGGCATGGGATAATATCTCTAAGCTACCAATCCAACTACAACAATTAGAAGCAAACCGTATAAAAGAAATGCAAAGCACATTACCAGACAAAGAACGCTCTTCTTGGCACCGAGCAAAGTCCCAGACTTTGACAGTAGTATCATCAGAGCAAGAGCAGAATTTCAAATCTGTCCTACAGAAGCTGTTCAAAACAAGCTTGTTATAATAAGCCAAAGAAACAGAAGGATGTATTGGATGGGACAAGCAATAGAAGGATGTAAGCCTCTTTGAATTTGCATTGGTGCCTAACCTCTCTTATATTTGGAGGAGGAGAAATGGTAGGACCTTTACATTAGAGATCTCTCCAAAAGAAAAATGTCTCAGATTTTAACTGCTATCAAAATTACAGTCTAAGAAGCCCCAAAACATGGAAGAATAACTTGAACTACCACAATTTGATCCAACTTTAGGTGTGGTTTCTTTTTGGCTCCCACTATGCCAAAAGTGGTAGAAACCCCATCCCTCCTTTCCTTTTTTGGCCCTCGTGCCGCTTATAAATTCTGTGCGGTTTTGTTGTGGAAGTAGTTTCAGAATTTTCCTTTGTTTTCTATAGTACAAAATTGGTTATTTTGCTGTAAGTTGTAATTTTCTCTCGATATCCTATTAGTACATTTTTATTCAAGATCTTTAATCTTATCAAAAAGTTCAAAAAGATATTCTATCTATCAAAAAGAGTAGTATGCGGGAGGCAGGTACTAGAAAAGGTTATTAATTGCTACCTCAAGTCCCGAACTGATTCTTTATGAGCTGATTTATTTGCCTTCACATTATTCATGTTATTTTGCCAATACCTGCTCAAAAAATATTAAATATGAAATGACCATTTGCTCGACAAATCTATTCTACATAAAACAAAGAAGTGGCGCTGCCTAAAGTTGTGAAAAGACCATACAATACATCCAACTTATCAAGAGAAAATTACTTTATTGAGCCCCCGTCATCACCAGAGACCATCCAATTGTCGTTGTGGCTCCAGACCATAGACCGGATTGCTTGATCATGAGCCTGCCAATGACGATGTTCCAGAAGTCTCCATCATTCACTTTTTTTATGCAATTTCATTAATTAATTATGGAATCCATATACCTGAAGAATCATTTCAAAATTGAACGATTGTCCATTCCAAAGGGTAAATTCGCCACTTTGTGAGCCTGTAATAAGCCGTCTCCCTGTTGGAGTCCACTTTAGAGGAAGAGAGGACAATTGTTAAAAAATCACTGGTAAACATGATCTCTTTTATTTTCTTCTACTAATAACCTCTAAATTGAGAATAAGCCATCGGCTGAATAAAAAAGGTAAAAAACAAAAGGGAACACATAAGCATTAATCTAAAGAAGTAAGAATACTAAATGGTTAAAAAAATTAAAACATAAAAGGGAATACATAAGCATTAAGCATTAAACCTAGAGAAGCAATAATATACTAAATGATTAAATTTACTCTAACCTAACATCTCAAACTTTTGGAATACATTATTGTTTAACATGACACTAGAGTAGCTGTGTTAAGTTTAAATCCCCGCAACATTGATTTTCCCACCATTTATATTAGTAGCCCATATCCATGAACTTCTTTGAATCAAACTGATATTCAAGATAAAAAATTGGTGAGAATACATTTATCAATTGTTTATCCTGATGCATTGATATTCCCATTTTTTTCCATTCTAGTTACTGACTAGGGAAAGGGAAATTAAATTCACCCTAACTTGGCAACTAAAAACCATCAATAACATAGTAATCCATGTGGTCAGCAATGGTTAGATCAATTTGAGGGACCCTATTATTTTATACACTAATTGGACAAAAGAGGAGAAATACAAGGATTTTAAACTTCCAAGAGCTCTAAAGCTCTCCACAATTTGCTAAGTATCAACCTGCCTAACTCCAATTATTCAACTTCCTATGTAGTTCCTCTTTTTATTTAAGGGATTTTATATACTTTCTATATACTTCCTCTAACAAAATAACTTCCGCGGGTCCAAACTAACTCCCTATTGCAAAATATACTCCTTTGACACATAACTAATTCTCCACTCTCAGTCGTGTAATTTCCCTCATGCACCCATTGTTGCACGTGTAAACCAGCCGAATAATATCTTCTTACAGGTTTTACATTCAAGTCTTATATTCCCGTCTTATCCATAGGCTCAATCATTTACATTTCTTCCTTTTTATCTTAATTCTCCCACATGTATAGATTCTACAGTAAACAAGCACATTGCTTTCAAATGATTCTGGTATAAAGTTCAATAATCTTTTAAGTTTAACAAGGGTAAGTGTCTTTCCTTCCCCCAGCCCCCATCTTATAAAGGACATTAAATATATTGTTTCTTATCCTCAAAAAGAAAAGTACAACTTACCAACACTCTATTAATTGAACAACGATTTTTGTTGATAGATGTATGGACAAACTTTGCAGCAAAGCTTGTAGATGGATTATCCGAATAGGCAGCTGGTGGTAACATCTGCATCAAGTCAAATAAGACTAAAGCTAGTAAATAAATAAATAAATAAAGTTATTTCTTTTAGAAAAAAAATTTCGAACAAGAAACAACTTTTTCATTGTTTCTTTTTCATTGATGAATGTAAAGCAACATAAAATACAAACTCCAAAGGAGTGAGAACTTTTTTTTTAGAAAATAAACTTATGGTAAAAAATTAAGACTAGTGCCATTCATAGAAGTTTGACAAACGAGTGTACAAGTGTCACCGACGTCAATAGCTGCTGCTGGAGTTGATTGCAACACAGTCCTATCCTTTGAATCTCGTTGCGACATTCGAAGCTGCAGAACATTAGTAGGTAACACAGTACATCATAACCAAAATAGAAATTTATAAGAAAATATAAAAACAAATTAAAACAAAAGCAAAGTGATCACAATACTACAAAGCATGCCTTTCACTACCACCCAAAATCACAACAGGACGATTGAAACAAGATACAACTATTAATTTAGTTAAAAGATTATTTTGATCAAATTATCATACCATAATTACTTGATTCAAATGATTCTCACAAAAGCCAAGGATATGAGGAAGTCCAATTCATTTTTTAAATTGGACTTAGGATAAAAGACTTGTTCTTTTGTGTGCTATTTTAAATATAATTATTGTAGTATTTTTTTTTCATTTTCTTCAATAATCATAACAAAATCAATGCAACATAAAAACAAATTCAAACTTCAATGATCTTATTTCTCCCCCGCTTCGTACTTACTGGTTCACATATTAAAACTCAACTTCTTTTACAATAAATAATAGACACAGTATACGATCCAACTTTAAATAACAACCTAGATGAAAAGACAGAACCATGAGAAAATGCAAGTGTACCACAAACCAAAATTAAGAAGCATAAACATAAATATGGAGTGCAATCACATCGACACAATAATACAAATGGTTTTACTAAATATAATCTTTTTTGTTATAAGAAACAAGATTATCCATTGCTTGAGATAATAGAATGCACATCAAAAGACCATGGAGTTACAAAAACAGTTTCCATTCGTCAACTAAAACAGTAAAGAAATAGTTACACAACTTACACTAACAAAAAAGATTGGATTTTTTTTTTTTTTTTGGGATAAGAAACCAAACTTTTCATTGAGAATAATGAAAACAGAAAACATATACACGGGCATACAAAAAAATATTAGATTTAATACACCCAAAGAAGTCTGATAAACAACAATATCCCAAAGTTATATTAATGGGAGTTTATGTATTTCACTTGTACTTTTTCAATTTATAAATGAGAAGTAGAAGTAGTGTTGTGTCAAAATAAAATAAAATTATTAAAAGAAAAAACAAATAAAAGACAAAGCTGCTTCTAGTCTTCTCTTCATCTTAAAAAAAATTTCTGTTGCATTCCAACTGAATACACCAAAGATCACCAAAATCATTTGACCATAAAACCTTCTAGCACTTTAATCTTCGCCTTGAATCTCCAAATCTTCAAAGCACTCTAGAAAAGTCCATCGAATTGAAAAGTCTCCAAAATCTTGGTCCGAAGACCACCACATGAGCACAAGAGTTGAAGAGGTGTCAGAACTCGAGTGTTGTCCTGACTATGTCTGTAGACAGCACCAATTTGAATTGTGCAATGATTTCTACTCTGAGTTTTATCATATATATTAATTCAGGCCATTATGAGTTAGACCAAAAGGTTTTGCACTTCTTCAACACCTTAAGACTCCAAAAATTTATGTAAAAAAGCTGGAGGACCGATTCTCCAAGATTCAAACAAGATAAAAAGGATTTCATAATGAAACATCCACTACTATGGAGCTTCCAGATTCTGCAGCTTTTCTTATGACAGAATTTTCTGCTATCAAGGATTCTTCTAAGGTTTTCCTAATCCTCAATCTCCCTACTCCAACTGTTTGTTTGATCATCCCACACACCCTTGGCCTTTAGCAATCTTTGAGAGGAGAGCAGAAGAAATCTACGATAAGTGACCAGCTAACCAACCTTGCCCACAAATCATCCAACCAAAAAAATGGCACACTGCCATTTGAAAGTTCTAATTCCACAATACAGAGTTCGATAATATTTGTCCAAGGGTCCTGTCAAAATTTTGGTAGCCACCCTCGTGCCTTAATAGCATGAAGAGCCTGCATAACATTATGGCATAGTCTTATCTGAAAAACAAAACATTACCCACCCACCCCCCCCCCCCCTCCACAAAAAAAAAAAAGAAGAAATATATATATAACTAGAGGCATCTGTAAATTCTTTACACCGCACATCACTTGCTAAAGGCAGGAAATTGAACTTAAACAGAAAACTAGAGCTATGGGCTATGGCAGAAGACAAGATATGTCAAGTCCATACACAAGTATTACCTGCATGTATCGCACCACAGTACTTGTATAATCAACTGCCCTCCTTTGAGTAAGCTTTCTCATTCTTTTTGCAGCAAAATTATCCCCGTGGGCTGCAACAAATATATCTTTGACTCATTAGAAATAGAAGAAACATTGTCAACAAATGTTTCTACTCTCCCTTTAATAATTACCATCTAAACAACTTTATCTCAAATTGAAAGGTGTACTTGTAACTTGCCCATGGGCCTTTTGTATATTTCATATCATCAATGAAATATTCGTTTCTTACCAAAAAAAAAATGGAGAAAGTGTCAAAGAAATTTCCAAAAAAAGCAAAAGTTAATAGCCCGAGCATATCCCAGGGTGTTTTCCTGCCACATCAAACGTGTGTGCCAGGCATGTAGGGGTTGGAGCAATGTTTCAAAAACAAGTTATCTGATCACAAACATATGCCCCTCTACTTATCATCAAGTAACCCCTCGTGCAAACCTAACTATCAAGACCACTCTAACGACTTGAGGGCTAGTGATTCCATGTTGTTCAAAGGGTTTCTCTGATCTAATGCTAAAGAGGGTATCTTAAAGAAAATAACTCAAAGCTAACTCTTAGTGATGGGAGTAGGAGGACATTTGGTGGCAGACCAAGTTCTAGAATCTTTTTGTCAAAAAATTTTAAGGCAATTGTAAACCAAATGGGTTAAAACAAAGGAGTTCAGCGATGATACTGCCTCAATTTGTTTCATCTAAATGAGAATAAACCTCCACGATGATAAACTAGAAGAGTTTGCTTTCACTTGGATTGCTTAAATTGTGTTAACAAAGCAATAACAGGGATTCAATATGGATCAAGGCCAACCCACCTCCATCCAAAAGTGCTTCATGAAAAATTCCCCTCAGCCCCGAAGGCCCAACTCTTTGTCACTTTCTCATAAAAAAAAAGTATTTCAAATAATAGAATGTTGCAGGAAACAAGACCAGAACCAACTGTGTGTTCTCAAAAGAAATGACATCATAAAGTAAAACAAAGTAGCAGTGATACAAACAAGATTATTCTTATCAAAAATAAAAAAAAAAAAAACAAGATTATAAATCCAAATAAAAATCTACGATTTTCATCTAGAAGCGGTATCAAGGTGGAAAGCGCTCGTTCTTTTTTGGGAAAATGAAGTGAAGTTTATACCATGGAATGAAAATATATAAAATTTATGGAAAACCCATACATCCAAAGCCCTGTGGAGAAAGTTAGCAACATCTCCAGAAACCCAGCAACAAACCCAATGTCGAAAATGACTTGGGTCGTAGTAGGAACTCCCAATTTCAGGAAAAATGTAAAACAAAAGACAGTTTACCGTCATAAGGAGGAGGAGCAGGGCCTGAGGGGTGGCGGGGGTGATGGTGCTGTTGAAACTCCGGAGCGAGTGTAGTAGAAGAAGCAGATGGCTGCCTCATCATGGGCGGTCCAGGTGGGGGCGGACCTCTTTGAAAATCCCCACCAAGAGGATGCTGATTGGGTTGCTGCTGGTGCTGCTGGTGCTGCTGAAACTGTTGAGGATCGCCGTACATGTTGTGGATGACGAAACTAATGTAAACCAATCGAAGGATTGAAAGGAAAATCCAATGTGTAGAAGAAGAGAGGAGAGTGAGAAGAAACGCAGAGTGCAGGATTAAAACCCTTAAACCCTTAACATATCTTCAATCGCTGGTTCATCTGAGCGATTTCAGTTGCAACTTGGGTCAAGGTTGTGACTCGTGAGTTCTTTCGACTACGTTTTTTTTCTTTTTTCTAAATATTATTTTTACATCAGCTCTTAGTTTTTTAAATTTTTATGCTTCCAAATTTTATTGATGTTTTTTCGAGTTGATCCCCTCTGGATTGAGCCCATGTTTTCCAAAATTCCAATACGAGAAGCATATTCAACTTCTATTTATTATAGGTTTTGCACTCTCAAAAGTTCCAGGCATATTGAATTACAGAAAGAGATGAATGTGTACTTCTTGCTGCTACAGGGCAAGAAAGAGAGGAACTAATTCAAGCTAATTCGACGTTTGTATAGGGCATTTGTGGACGGGACGAGTACGACATATTCCAGGGACCGATCCATCTCATTAAAGGATTTTGTGGACAGAGCACAGACCTCAGACCAACCGATTAAACTAATTATTGTAGAGTTTCCCGGGGACGTATAGAGATAGGTGTCTTAACCACTTGAATCATGTTAGTAGATATTTGATTTTTATTACTTAAGGCTCCGGGCAAAAGTAAAAATCATAAAATCAATAACCATATGTGAAAACTATATTCTCAGTTATATTGCAACAGAAAGTTATTGTACATGACCAATTTCATGACTTCATTTAAAAACTTACTTTTTCTATGTTTTTTTAGATTCGACTAAATGTCATGCAAATTCTTTTTTATTCTTCTTTTTATAAGAAAACACCTAATTAGAAAAAATTTATAAAATGGAAGAGATTATCTAGCTTATAACGAGTTATAGAACTCGAAAAGTTAGTAAAATACTTGACATACATACTATGAAACAACATTGTTTAGCTACTAAAAACAACAACGTTCTCACTATTTTTTTCATTAAGAGATAATCTACTACTTTTAACTAATGTAAGCGAGATTCACTCAACTTTGTTGCTTTTGTCCTTTAAATAATATCGACCTTTAATTGATTACAATGTAACCTCTTCTTTAAGTTTGAAAGTTAGTTTAACTACTATCGTGTTTCATGTAGTTTCAATTAATTTGTTTACTTTGGGTAGTTCGACTTTCAAGATGTCTAATACTGGTCCATTTGTACTTCTTATTTTAATCAAAATTTAGTCTGTTGTAACTATTTTTGAAATATCCATTTTTGTTGTTGTACTAAAAAAAAGCGACTATTTTGATCTCCCTTTATTTTCTTTTCTATCTTGTAATTTTCAATCACAATTTTAATACACGCAACATTACAATCAGTAATTTTCTTGAAGTGTGATAATAAATTTGTCTAAAAAATTTATTTTATGTAAAATTTGTGTTAGAATCTAGGAAACAGTGACCAAAATAGTTAGCTTTTAAAATCACAATTGATGCAGGATTCTACCGAGCTACTAAGATCGGCCACGTGGCAACTGTTTGAGCTAATGAGGTGCGAGCTCATGCAAGGTATGACCTACAAAAAGAAAGCAAACACTTTGACATTCAAGTCAATATAGGCGCAAGCTCAAATAGGTCGTTCTCATAGTAGAATTGCGTACCTGATCGGAGTAGCGAAATGTTCCTTTTATAGGCGATGGGGGGAGACAAGGCCGTTGGAACCACTCTGACCAATAGTTATGGCTGTCAGGCCCCCGAATCGATTATCAGACATCAGGTCGGTTGAATAGAACTTGGGCGATTCTCCATTTGAGTTCTGATCTCTAGCTCGCGGACCTGAGTTATAGTTCGTTTTTCTCAATTAGCCTAGTTTGGACAGATCCACGAAGGTACTGACCTGAATTGATTGGTCCACATGTTATGTTGTATTTTTTCCTCTAATAAATATATAGAGATTAAAATAAACCAGATTAAAATAAACCATTCGAAAGTATAGAAATTAAAGTCAACAAACATCGGACGTATATATGAATCAACATAAACATTTTGTTAAAAAATGATCAAAATGAGTCGAAACAGAAGTAGAGGATTAAAATAGTAGTTGTATATATCATATAGCATTTAATTTTTTCACATATATTTTAAAGAAAACAGACAAACAAACATAGCAAAAGCAAACTCTAACCGAAAACGTGAAAACCGATTGAGCAGTCAAGCAATTAGAGAGGACAGAGTGACAATATTCTCTTCGTAAGCATCAAAACTACAATCTGTAACAGCAACATCATTAGCCGACAGCCATTCAGACAGCCCACGAATCTCCACTCCACGAAAACGGCGCCGTTTGATGTCATAGTAGAGCAGCCGTGGTCCCTGTTTCCCCATGGATTTTTGAACACTAAAATCTCTTCATCGCCATCACTCACAGAGCCCAGAGGAAGAGGGAGACGAGAGGAGCAGTGGTCATCATCTTCCGACGACATGTCGTATTGGAAAGTGGCTTCCTTAAGTTGAACCCAGATGTGGTTCTGGTAATCCTTCAACACCCACATCTCAATCTAATCCGAAGAACTGGTTTTTAGAACAAGTGCCAAACACGTCCCAACTTCCACCACATGCTCTTCCTCAATGTGAACTGCATGGCAGTTTTTTTTTATTTGAGTTTACACGCTTGTTTTTTGTTTCTTTTTAACTCCCAAAACCAAGTTTTAGTTTTAGGGTATTAATTCTCTTTTTCCCTCAACTGTTTGATATTGTATCTGATAGGTCTAACTCTAAAATAAAATTATAATATAAACTAGTATATGGTGTCAATTTTGTTAATTAAAAGATTGCTCAGTGAGTTAATTTAATGTTACCGGGCTGAAAACAATTAAATTAATGAATTTAACCGAGTAAAATATATTAGATCAGACACGACAAGTTTAAGGGCCTAATTAGAATCTTGATAGAGTATAGAAATTAAATCGCACTAAATAATTAGTTTTAAGTATCTATGGATAAAAATGTTGGGTTAAATTACAAGTTTTGTTTCTAATTAGACTTTTAAGAACTGTGTCTAATATATAAATCTAGTTGGGTGAATTTAAAAAGTATGTGTATTATTTTTTTTAGTAAAACATAAATTGGAGATATATAAAGGTTTGAACTTCCAACCTTAATAGAATGTTATCAATTATAGCTAATTTATTCTCGTGAGCAAAAATATGCATATTAGATCCCTAAACTTTAAATATTGTGGTAAAACTAATTCAAAAAATATAAAATAATATCGAACTTAATTTTTCTAGGATAAAATCAAAATAGTTATCCAATAAACCTTAAAACTTTTAATCCCTAATGATAAATTTATTATCCAACCAAAAATGAATCTTTAATGAAGAGGGGATTGTTAAAGTTTATACCTTTGTTGTTGGATGAATGGTTGAGGAAACGGAATGGAAGCAAACTCCTCATCGTGGAGATTGAAGACCAAGACAAATTTCTTGGGGTGTACGACCCAGTGGATTCCGCCATTAGAGGCACAGCAAGGAGAAAACAAAGCACTATAAGAACTACAGAAGAACGGGATCCGACGAGGCCGAATCCGCCTCCATTTCCCAGACCCCAAACTCAACACTTTAAAAACCATGCCACTCTCCGACATCTCAAGATTGGTGTCAATAAACCTCCAAATCTGCAAAACCTTGTACTCGTCGCCCAACGCATCGTAACCAAGATGGTACAAGATTTTAACTTTCTGGTTCGTGGGCGCGTTGGGAGGGAGAGGGATGATGTCTCGGGCACGGCGGTTGAAAATGTAGGCGGGAAGATCGGGGCGGTCGGAATAGAGGTCGTTTGGGAAGTGGAGTAGGAGGAGGCCGTTGGCGGGTTTGACGACTAGGGAGTGGCGGAGAGGAAGGGAGAGGAGGTGTGTGAGCGGAGGGAGAGGGCCGAGGGCGGCAGAGAGGAGGTGGTGGCAGGAGGAGTTGGGTTGGGAGGCCGAGATGAGGATGTGGGAGAGGAATCGAGGACGGAGGCGGCGGAGAGGCGGAGAGAGAGGAAGAGAGGACGGGAGGTGGCGGAGTTCCATGATTTGGAGACGGAGCGGAAACGGAGGAGAGATTTCGTGGGGAGTTTCGTGAGGATGTGGAAGATTATGATGTCTTCGGGGAGTTGTGGGAGAAGAACAAGATGATGTTGATCATCATCATCGGAGGCCATTGTTGATCATCCAAGTTTCTTGTGTTGGTGGTTATATATTTGTGGCAATGGTATATAATCTATATATGTTGGAACAAACAAAATGGTTTGTGTGTTGGAAATTTCTCCAAATTCATCTATTTTATATCACGCAACAATGTAGTTTTTTTTTAGCCAAAGCAACGAGGTAGTTATATGTAGATTTTAAAAGTCAGTTTTATGGAAATTTCAATAAAGAAATAATATCAATTTAATTAAGTATTTGATTTAACTCTCAAGTCGATATCAAACTCATAGATGTATGTAAATGTTGATACGTGAACGAAAATTTAAAACATTGTTGGTATAGATATTTATTTTTTAGTTAAACTATTAGTTTCAATTTAATCCTTGAATGTTTAAACTTGTGTATGATGTATCTCTAAATTTTATAAACTTTCAATTTGATGAGTCTCATAATTTTTTAACACACTCATCCATTTTATGTCTAATAGAATTTGACGATACTAAGAAATAAAGACTTCGATAGGAAAGTTTTGTTTTTGATTTTTTTTTTAATTTTTAAATTATATATATGTGTGTTACATATTTGAGAATAAATTAAAGGGTTGAATTTAACTATATTTGATGGTGATGTTTTCATAGTCATATAGTCGAATACTTAATTATATTGTACGTGAAATGGAGATGGGAGTGTTATAGAAAATCCAAATGCATAACATGTATTTTAGTCATTTATTTAATTTAAGAAAACGAAAACAACATATAAATGGTTTAGTTTTTTAGTCATAACATTGAAGAATTATCATTTGATAATGTGCCATAATGTAGTTTTTTTATTAATTAATCTTTTAAAAAGCTTCAATATGTATAATTATCCCTTAAAGATTGAAATGGTTTGACTATTAGGTTGATTACTTGACTTGAAATGAGTTGTAGGAAAAAAAAAAAAAATTGCATTTGGTAACTATTTGATTTTTTAAGGAAAAAAAAGTTATTATCAAATTGAGTATCAACAGAAATTTAGCAAAGAGAAGTGTGGATTCCCTTCAAATAGCTCTCCACCATGTTAGAAGTAGCATGTTAAATTCAATCCATTTGAAAGACAGCCAATGATACTCCATCATCTATCTTCTTCACTAAAAAATGATGAAACGCTACAACAAGATTTTATAAGTTCCTCTTTCTAGAGTTAAAATTGAGAATATCAATATACCTAAAATAACCCTATACCGATCCGATAAATCATCAACCAGAGTAGGGGATGAATTGAATTACAATCACTGGATTGAAAAACTATCCTTAATTTCATCCAAAAATGATATCAACCAAAATCTCAGTAATGCAGAATTGTTGTTTCTCTTCATAAGGAGAAATTTACAGCTGCATCATTCCAACTTCCAGTTGGCTGAGAGAACATTTTTTGTTATGAGCATCAAAATCAATCAAGAACCAAATGCAAAATAATGAAGTTTTGGAAATCATTAACTGTAATGTGGGTTTGATCATAAAGAAAGTTTTAAAACTTACCCCAAGTAAAACTGCAGCCAACTCTATGCCTCTTTCCTGGTTATCCTGATGAATAAAAGCAAACAATAATTAAGAGATGCAGGATAATATAAGAAACAACATATACTACAGAAAGATATATTTGTTTATTCATTACAGAACAGAGTCATGTGAAAAGTAATAATAATCTTCATCGGAGTTGTTCATGCCAAAATCAGATTCGGTTTCAATTCGTATTTTGTCAAGTAATTTTGGATTTTCAATCTCATAGAAAAGAAATGAGCTGTAGCCGAAGTTTTCTTCCCACCTGAAGCAATAGATTCCCAAGGCAGTGGTGATCTCATGAATGACTGAAGTGGCGAAGTGCAGATACAGAGCAACTGATGAAACGGAAAACGAAAAGAAGAAAAGATCAGAAATCGTGAAAAATGCCACACGACTTAGAGAGGTGACATTTCACAGACCTATCAAATGCTCGTTATAGAGAGGGCTGGAGATGGAGAGAATAGTTAAAAATAAACATACCAGCAAAAAGACAATAACCAAGAACAACCAAACTTTCATCAACTAAAGGTATCCTGCCACACAGAATAACAGAACTTTATTGTCAGTATAAATGATATGCCATTCCATCTTTGCAAACTGTACAACCCGTAACCGCATACCCGTCGTTAAGCCTTGCTGTGAGAGCATTTGCAATGGCAAGAGGAAGAAATAATAGCGACTGCATAGATGTTAAACAAAAACATGTATTTTATAATCTAGCTTCAAACTCAGACTCATCAAGATCATATGAAGCAGTTGAAATAATGAAGATCTTAAAAATGAGCAGACAATTTCCATAGAAACTGAACAATAACACATAATACATAAATCCGTCATGGTTAGAATTCAAGAAAAATTCGTAGATACTTGCTACAATATCCTTGTGGATTTTGCTTTAAAGGTGCACGAGCTCATTTACACCTATCTCAAGCTACTGTACGTGATAACTGATAATTACTTCATCTTACACCATTTACCAACGACCATTTGATCAACTGAGGATAGTTTTATTCTAAATAATTTTATGAAAAAATTTCTTACTTTGAAAGTTATTCAAGAATATTTTGAAAGTTGTTCGAGCATCATTTGTTTATAATTATTTTATGTGTGTAACATCTAACACTGGTTTGAGTCACTAATTCATGCCCATCTCTAGAATTTCTGAGTCAGTGACTAATACTTCAACTATGAATTATGCTCTTTACAGACTGGATAGGCAAAAAAATGTTATTCATTCTATTTTGTTAGATAATTTCATCAAACACTGGTTTAAGTGAAAATTTTTCATTACTAAACTAAAGGTCAAATAAAAATACAGCAAAAGAGCAAGGCAGGATAAAATGTTTTTTTTTTTTTGAAATCCATGTGTCCGGGCCAGTTTGTGCGCACCTCGACTAATCACGGGTCAACCGCCTGACCTTACGACATTTAGTTGACAAGGTAACTCGTAGGATATTAAATCCTAGGTAGGTGGCCACCATGGTTTGAACTCGTTCCCTCTAAGTCCTTTACTATTTACAAAGGCCCTCATTGACCACTTGAGCCATCCCATGATGGTTGGCAGGATAAAATGTTATAATCATGTCTCTTCATGAAGATTTTCAGAACAGCACGATAATTTTTCGAATAACCAGGCTTGAAAAGTCAGTTGACTCAATGCAAAGTCCATAATTTGACTACATAATATCAGAAATGAAAATCAACAAACTCTCTTTTCTGTTTCACGTATTGGTCAGCGAATAATAACAAGTTTATACGTAATATTTTGGTTCATAAAAGCAACATACCATGCACATTCCAGTTTTCAGGCCCTTGGGCTCATCACAAAGATGAGCTAGAATCATTCTACCCTGCAAAACACAAGGATTATATTATTAGAAATCCTAGAGTTCATTATATTCAAGTCTCCAACTCCCAACTAATGTATGTCATCAAAGCCATAAAATGGTTCAACATTAAATATACTTCCAACTATGAACAACCCATCCATGGTGCAGAACGCTTGCCTATTTGACATTTATACTGACAAAAATTGCAAGAAAAAGGGTCTGGCTTAGCATTCCATCAAAACCTCCATTTTATAATAATAACACTAAAAATACCAACTCAGTCCTCCAACATCCCTGCCATAACTTCTAAAAGATAAGAGTGGATGCAGGAATACCTGGATCACTAACATCACAATGTAAACATGGCTGCCCAAAGTCAACTTAATGAGCTTAATGAAGTTCCTATTCATTGCATTCTTATAACGTAATTATAAGTTCACCTCTCTTATGGGTGTAAGATCAAATATGACAATAACAATAAAAGGTGGGCGGAGAGAGAGAGAACACCTATGTCTTACCACTAGGAATCCAAAAGCAAGTCCAGTTCCAGTTATAACCAGATGCGGATAGTTTCCAATAATGCCAGTAGGTGACAAATAATCCCTAAATGAGAGATATAAATGTTGTAAAAACAAATATGATTACTATAATGTACTAAGTGAGGGAAAGAAATGTACTGAAATTTACCATGCTAAGACTCCTCCAACGAGTACCACAAAAGGGTAAAGCTGTATGGACAATGAAACAAAAATCTTTTTATTATTACAATATAACATAGATAAACCAGAGTTAATAGACAATGTGATTATTACCATCGCTAATGCTAATAGCATGTTTCCTTTTCTTGCCTGAACGACCTTGTAAACATTGTACACACTGCACAAAAGCACAAGATGATAAGGGGGGTTTTTGGCAGATTTTCCAGTTAAGGGTTCTCAAAGTCAAAATGGGAAGGTCATATAAGTTGACAGAATTCAGAAAACTTATCATTCCCTCCCTTTTATAAAAATCATGGAAAAGTTTGGGTGTGTAAATTACTGTTGAAATGCGACAACTTTGAAAAAGGTAACATGTTTTCACTTTCTCTTAAAACCATTATATATTAGCTTTTCCAATTATTGCACTTATTTCTACATAGTCAAAAGTATCTGTACTTGAGAAGTCTGTCTTATTATCGATATCATAGTAATTGTTTCAGATCAAGATTATATTCTCTACATACAAAATTATTAGATTGCTTCGCTGATATTGAAATTTGTCAGAACTTAAATGCCGAGCAACACATGAATTCGATGCTATTAAAAAATTAGAAGAGAGGAACAACATACTTGAATGCAACTGTAGGAACGACACCAAAAGCAGTCAATAAAATCAGTGCAGCTTTGAATGTAGGGATATCTGGAAACAAATTTATAAGAAATGATCAACACAATGAGAAGAGTGAGTAAGTGAAATGCAAAGTGTATGAGTACTTTTGAAATGTGTAATAGCCTGTAAATCATGAAATAACAAAAGGAATTAAAAAAATGAAATTTCGCACAACACAGGAGAGGTTTAAAACACAGATTAGATATGCAATCAAAGGGTAAAAAATATAACAAAATAAGTTTTTCATCCAAACGGATTGAGTTAAAGGATTTTGTCCCCAAAACCATCTTAACTTAGAATAAATACTTTGACATAAATATTTGTGCGTCACATCTGAAACTTACAAAATTGCAAACCAGAAACTACAAAAATGAAAAAGGTACAAAAGTAGGCATAGGGAAGCAATAATAGAAATAATGGAAAACAAAGGATGCATGAAATTATAAACTTGACTTACCAAGGAATAAACAAATGAATAAGAGAAGAAAAGATTCAGTTTTTAATCTCCAAAGGCATCTAGGTGATAAAGAAAATTCAGTTTTTAAGGTGTCAATGGGAGAAGGGCTCGTTTCTCAAGGATCCAATCACTTGCAACTACTCATGTGCTAGTTATCCAAGAATTTGTGCCCACTCAAAGAGTAAGCAATTTAGCATATATGAAGCTGGAATGTTGGAAATGGCAAAGGGAACTTGGTTTTCAGAAGGAACCTTCTTGATAGAGAATTTGGGGAGTGGCTAATGGCTATCATTATGATGACAGAGGTGAACTTCTGTCCCGTGGAAACGATCTTAGGTCTAATCCTTGAAAAAAAAGCTAAAGGCACAAGCTAGCCTCAATCGAGATCAGACAGCATTGAAAAGCTCAAGCCACAAGCTATCCCCAATAATCAAGATAAAACAGCATTGAAGACTACCTTTCTTGTTCCACGACAAGCTTATGTAAAATGTTGGTCTCGAACACAGGCGCTCAAGGGGGGCTAGAGACTGCTTCTACCACTAAGCCAAAGGTAAAACTTCCACGACAATTCCACGACAAGCTTATGGAAGAATGAAATATTCTTTCCCCTATTTTACCACCCTTGCTTATATGCAACCAGTGGAGAGCTTGATCTATGGTTTCAAAAATGACGGAAGAGGAAAACTTGGCAATTATTCTATGGAAAATGTTGCTGGTAGGTTTGGTGAGACAGAAAAAATAGAGAAAATGTAGAAGTTCATCCCTTCTTGAAGTTAGAGGAGTTGGATGTCAATCAGCAGATGAAAGTCTCCTTGTGGATTAATTTCCCTGATCGCAAGACTATCACCAATTCCGAGGGGAAGAAGAAGAAGAAAAAGAAAGCCAGAGGACAAAATTCTGCCCACGGGTTGCAGAGAGTTAGCAAATTTGGTGTCTAAATCTCTCTTTCATTTTTTCGTAATGAAAGTTCGGTTTCTCGTTAAAAATATATATATATATATGTCTGCAATATGTTACGGGTGATAAAGAGGCCTTTATGAAAGCTCTTGAGAAGATTCCTTCCACCATGACTCAAGGAGAAGAAAGGAATGTACAGCCGAAAACCCACTAATTTTCAGTTGGAAGGGTCACCCAACTCAAGAACCATAGGTTTTTCCAGCTTTCATTTAAATTTTTTAAACTCTTTGTTGAATTAGTGAAAGGTTACATGGTGAAATCCAATGGCCACAAGCCCCAACAGGAGGCTCACCACAAATCACAATCAGCTAGAAACAGGTATAATTAAATAAATAATCTATCAACAGGGTGTACAATACACTGGTTAGAAGCTATGAACTTAGCCAAGTCAAAGACTTCATCCCAACTCCTGAATTTGTATAGAAGGCCTATTAATTCCTTTATAACTAGAATTTCAAATAAATGGCTTTTCTTAGCCACACTGCAACTGCCATATAATTTCTTCACTCCTCCATCAAAGCGCAACTAAAACTTGGGGCTGAACTTGGAATTTGGAAACTGTATGCATTATTTCATTTAAACAAGACATGCATTTTATGCCCAATGGCCCCAATCTATATACAATAAAGTGAACCAGGCCACCCAAAAAGGCATGAGACAACACAGAGCAAGATAAATGCAACCAGAAGAGCCAAGTACAGCTGCACTAGAATCTTGCATATAAAATTGAAGTACAAAGCTGAAACTTCAGTATAGAAACCGGTCATAGAAAGTGAGAGAGAGAGGGAGGGAGGATAATATTCTACAAATGTTAGTTAGAAGTGCTGAGGGTTTGTATATACAATAGAGAGCAATTTCATTGGTAGTTGGTACACTAGATCAACAGTCTTACCATGAAGAAATGGAACCCAACTAAAAATTGGTATGGACTTCCCAAACTGCTCAGTCCACCACCCAGCACCTGAGAGTTAGAAGATATATTCAGGACTAGTTATGAACTTTTCTATCAAGTTGGCAGAGGATCACATATTCAAGGTAGAAAATCATAAAATGAAATTGCAAGCAGAGAGAAGGAATATACCAACAAAGGTAGTGAAAAAGTGACATAAATAAATCAGCATGAGACCCTCAGTAGGTCCATTTACAGCAGGAAGAATTAGAGTATTGGTGAAGTAGCTGTACTCAAAGATGAAAATTCAAGTTAGATGTCTCTTTTGTAATTTCATATTATCAATGAAATTGTTTCTTTCAAAAAAAAAAAAAAAAAATTCAAGTTAGATGTCAATTTTTATTTCTTCGAATAAGCATATATATTGGAGAGGGGGTTGCTACAGGTCCAAACCCAACCTCAAAGTTGGGAAATTAAATTAAAGTACCTACCCAAGTTAACAATCGTCCTTATCTAAATTGGCAGAAAAATAAAATCTCATGCACACAATATATGCTAATTATGTTATTACACAGTGGAAAAAAAAAGCTCTCCATCAGGATTTCCATTAAGTTGTATGGCAGGGTAGATGGAAGGATGATGAGTTCAAAGTCTACCCAGCAGCACTCAAATCACGATAAAGATGCATAATCACACATATCATCTGCCAAAGACAACTATTACCATCTGTGAAAGCACAACAAGGTCTACAACTGGAAAAGGGGACCTCTCTAGAAATATCAAATTCCATCCTTTTTCCATTTTTTTCATAGAAAATGGAGATCTTGCATTAAGAGAGCAAGGTGTAACAAAAATGGGGGAGATGAGGCTTCCTAAATGGCTTTATTTTATACAGTATTTTCTTTGAAAAGTTTTATCGAGGGAGGTCATTAACAGCAACAGAGCTCTAAATCCCATAATTATATTCTATCCACTCCCTGTCCCTGCAGTTTAACAAGAAAAACTTGATAATAAAATGCACTAAAGCATTATTTTGGCTTAAGTAACCAGTACATTATGGCAAATAAAGTAGGTCTTTAAGAACAAAACTCATGAGGGCTGAGACATTGCCATAACTTATAATAATTTCTATCAAATCAAGATAACGTGGCACAACAAACTTACTGTTCCCATGTTGCACCATAAAACGGCACAGATGAAAGTATCCAAAACCAGAAAGAAGATCTTCCACACATGGCGGTGCTCCCAAAAGCTAAGGTTTCAAACTGGTATCAACACGAAGAAACAAAAAAAATATATATCTATATGAACACCGGGAAGGCCTGGAAATACAACAATAACCAAGTATCGGGATACATACCGCACAGGCAAGTGCATCACATCCTGGAAGACAGAAAGAAGCCCAATAACAACAAAGTTTCAACATTAAACTTCAGTGGTGCGTAAGCAAGAAGCAGGAAGCACGGGAAGGGGGGAACCATAAATATTACCGTGGTCAAAAAGTTCTCCCAATGGACTTGAAGAATTTGTCCTCCGCGCTTGCTTCCCATCAACAGCATCAAAAGTCTTGTAAAACAGGGATAAAATATATATAAGTCAATTAGAAACACTTCAATAGATGTCAAAATGCTTGATGTCCAAGCGATCTATGGGTGGGACACCTAAACACGCCAACCAAGCAAAAGTACAACAGAACTCAATATATAACATTAGAACATACCTGATAAAGAAAAAGAAGCAATCCATGAGCAAAATGAACCCACCTTGGTGGAGGTGAATCCAAATGAGGAGAATATATCTGATATGAAAGTGCAGTTAAAACAAAAATATGAGACAGACTAAGGGATCAACGAACCAACAATAAATATTAAAGAAAACTACGAATAATTTAAAGAACTACGATGCATTAATATGGCAACAAATATAACAGCACCCCGTGTGATATTTGCCCATATTTTATCGATTTCAGGTATGCTGTCCCTATGACATTTTTAATACAAATAGGAAAAGATTTAACGACAAGTGAAAATAATTTAAAAAGCACCAAAACTAATAAAACAAAGTCTTGACATGTCTTAGAACATTTATTATTAAACATTACAACCAAGCATCGCAAGATTAGGGTGATCATAGTATAAAAATGACGGCATTAGGAGCGAAACATAAAGAAGAGCAGTTAAAAGGGAATAATGAATGTTACTCACATAACCAAGAACTGCTGATGTGACCAAAAACATAAATCCCATAAGAGTTATCTGGAACGAGAGCATGCCACAAAGGAGAGAACATATTATCTCGAAAGCCAAAGCAAAAGGTACAGTATAACAATCGAGGAAATGCCAGTTTACCATGTTCGGACTGATGAAATCATCCAGGAACACAAGTGAAGTGAGAACAGAGGAAAATTGATAGGTCAGCACATCATCAGAAAGAAAGATTACCAGAAAAGTATATGTAATCAGACTAATGAAACCTCTCCAGTTCGCATCTAAACACCATGTCCAGTAACTGAGGGGAAATCTTTTATTGAATTTACAGAATCACTACTGATAGAAACAATGAAGCTCTACTTACGGCATCCATAGTGGAAAGAAATTGACGAAGCGACTCCAAAAGGGCTGCAGTATATATTTGGCGACGTAAGAGTGATCAACACCACTGTACTTGTATCTGTGCAGCGTTGCAATCCCATGTGCACCAATGTACCCCATTTCCTCAAAATACGATCAAAATTTTGCTGCAGAAACCAATCAACTCGCCGGAAAATCTGCTATATGGGAGATAAATAGTAACTTGACCCAACCAATATAAGCCTGCGGCAGTACAGAATGCAGCATCCATTGAAATGGGTATTCAAACATAAAAAACTTTATGCATTCGAGCAATTTCAAAACCCTGAACGGCCTGAAGGCACTAACCCATTTAAGACTCAAAAACAAAAATTGTTCGTTAATGTTTTAGTTAGAACAATCACTCATCAAAAACAGATGAGGCGATTCATAACGATGTTAAGAGTAACTAGCACAGAAAGCACGGATCCAAAAATGAAATATCTCGCGTAACTTGAATCTTGAGTGAATAATGAACAGAAACCAGTTCACAATAATTTTTAAGAAATCAGATTGGATGCACACATAAAGGTAACTTCCTACAGAGACGAAACAATGAGGAAAAACGGAAAAAGAAAACATTAAAATGAGAAGAAAAAAAAACGTTACCTGATTTGTAGTCGCAGAGAAGATTGATAGAACGAGAGATCAGGAAATGGAGGAGCCCTGAGGAGGGAGAAAAAAGAAAAAGATATCTTTTATCTCCCGCCCCGACGTTGGGTCATTTCTCGTACAAAAGGGAAATAAATGGTTCGACTTTCTTACTCTACTTTCATTTTCCTTTTTCCTTTTATCGATTATTTTATACAAACTATAATCTTTGTCCTATAACCATAATTCTAATGACCTTTTGCTAATTAACGAGTAGTTTGCGAGTGATTTTGGTATGACCAAAATTTGACATAACGTCAAAATCACTTCTCTCTTGTCATGATTCAATGGGGTAGGTTCATTTTTTATTGTACCTTCGGGTGTTGGTGCAGTGGTAAGAATTTTGAATGTTAACATCCAAAATCTAGGTTCAAGTCTTACTGTGTTTAAAAGTAAAAAAAAAAAAAGTTTATTTATTTTTAATCTTTATAATTGGTTGGAATAATGGAAAATAGAAATATATGAGAATTCAATAAACTAACTTATCAAGATTATTCGAATCTATTATAATGATTAGAATAGAATTTAGAATAAAGCAATAAAATTTATGTATTCTACTCGTTATGTTTTGACAAATAAAAAATTGATTTTATTTTTCTAATAAAAGTGAATTTTATGAAAGTTTAAAATCATTTTTTTGAATACAACATGTGGATGCGAGGGATCGAACCCACAATTTCTAATTGAAAGAGATATATATCAGTTACCGTTTTATTAATCACACTTCCGAACTTAAAAAAATTCAAATAGGTTACCATTTAAATTGGATTTGGTGTAGTCTTTCTATGAATACGATTAAATAAAATTGTTAGATGACATGTGTCATATAATTATTGGTAAAATATCGGTTTATTTGACAGTGACAAAAGCAATTGTCACCATCTAGACAAAATAAGTGGTATATGCTGGATGCTCTCTTTCTTAAATAACATATTATATTATTTTTATAATTAGGTCACTTTATCTTGTATGATTGATTTTTTTTTTTATTGCCGAGGGAGTGTGGACTCCAACATTTAGTCTCGTATGAAGTTTAACCTTACTTGAATTGAATTATGCTCAAGTTATTATTTGTTTGATCGAATTTTTATTTATTGATGGTTACTATTTCTTACTATTTCCTTCGTGTGATTATGCGTTTATGTGTTGTCTTAATTTTGATGTGATACAAGTTCATTTGTATTAGTTGCAACACCCAAACTTAGATCTAAAATATACAAGTTTCTTATCTAAAAAGAAGATGTGGAAAATTAAGATTCTTCTGTCTCTATCTTTCAGTTTTACACGGTGTGAAAACACCAAATGGTTAAGTTCGTGAGAGAGACCAAGACCCTCCAAATCTAACTTTTTAGTGAAAAGATTATTAGCTTGCTCTCTCTATTACTTTACCTAAAAAAAAACACGTACTCATTGATTTGTTTTAAATTGTTTTTATTTCTTTAAAGACGAGACAACTATCTGTACACACTTTGTATTTAAATTGAATTTTAAATAAGTTTAAATTGCAATTATTTATATAAAGTCAAATTATTAAATTAAAATTATTTCCGAAAAAATTTATTAAATTAAAATGTTTAAAATAAAATTTATATATTTACATAAAAGAAAATTTAAAGGTTAAAATTACTATATTGTGGATATAAATTAAAGAGGGCGAAAATAGAGTAAAAAAGAAAAAGAAAATCACAAAAATATTGGATCTAAGTTAAATGCTAGTTCATTAAAACAACAATATTTTAAAAAATAGTTTCAAAAATATATTTTAAAAAATCCGTTCATCTACATTTAACCATCGCCCCCGTCAAATTTCAGTAAAACATTATTTATTATTATTTTTTTAGTAAATAGAATAGATTCGTGAGTTTCACACTTCTTGGAGCGTCGAAGAATCATAAAAAGTCATTAAAAAGATTTTTTGAAAATTTACTATCCGAATATTATTTGAATAAACTTTTATAATACAAAAAAATCTATTAGGTTAGGATTTATTACATTTTATTATAATAAAAATCAAGCTTGGTCCAAAATTAAGTTTGATTAATGCACAAAATTGACCATTAACCAATTTTACTAAAACTTACAAATTTTCAAAATAGTAATGACATGACCCGTCCCAAAACAATAATCTCAATTGAACAATCATTCATACATCAATTCTAAACATTCTATTCCATCGACCTGATGTAAATGTAAAACTCTTACAAATACACGGCTTACAATGCAACCCTTGAACTACTCTAGGTGGCAGACGCTGATTTACTTCCTCCTTGAAACTCAGAAAGTCAGAAACTCAGGTACAGTCTGGGGGAAAAACAAATTATAAAGAGTAAGCTGAAAAGCTCAATGAATGGCAAGTTGATAAGAAAATAATCTCGCAAAATTTCTTACATAAACAATTGAAATTTAAACTCTTAAAACAAACTTCATAAAACTCGAGCAACTAAAAACTCAGTAAACTTTCTAATAACAAACTTGTAACAACACTTTCTTTCTAGGCAAATTGAAAAGGCAACGCTCTCAAGTCCATGATTTGGACCAGAATTTAGAATCCGGATTTGACCCTAATTGCCCCTGTATTCCCCTGCGTTTCTTGCGACTTAGTTACGTCAACTTCTCAACCTGCTTTAAAACACATTCTAAAACATATAAGACATTATTCTTTCAAACTTAAAACAGATAAACAAAACCTGAACACCGCACATGTATCCATATTCTATTATGGTCTACTGGCACAAAGTAATCTCAATACACACCATAATAATTCTTTCAACGTGCGGAGTCAAATGATCCCAAAACCTTCTATTTATGGGTATACTATAAAAATACATTCTTATAGCATACGGATAATCACTTAAATACAATAACACGATGGTTTGAAAACTCTTCTCAACCTCATAAACTGTTCTAAAATTATTTTCTTCTTTCTAAGAATTTTTTTAACTTTCTCAAAACATTTCTAAAATATTTCTTTCTAAGAACATTCCATGAAATTTTAAAATCATTTTCTGAAATCTCTTTTTAAATACATTTCATAAGCTTTAAGTATTTTTTTTTTAAAATCATAAAGCATTTCTAAATTCTCAAAAACATTTAGGGTGCGTTTGGTTGGTAATCAGAAAACATAAAATTGAAAACAAGGGATTTAATGAAAATCAGAATTGTACTTTTTATTTTCAGTGTTTTCAAATATGTGTTTGGTAGTAGATTTGGTAATTGAATCTCAATTTAAAAAATTGTTCAATACTTGTTTAGCAATATATTTATAAACTAGAAGTAGTTACAAACTAAATTTTAGTTTAATCTAAACTTATATTAATTAATTTATTAACATTTTTTTAATAAATTTTGTATAATTATGATTTTAAAGGTTATATAATTTTACATGTTTCAATTTTAACAAGCATAAAATGAGTTTATAATATAAAGTAATATATTTTATCAAAGTTTTTATCTTTCTAATATAATTCTGCATCTTAAAATTTTCAAATTCTGAATCTGAAAACACTAAAAATATAAAAAAGTCGTTTTCAAAATTTCTACTGTTTGGATCACAGAATCCGAAAACAGTTTTCAGAAACAAATCTAAAAAATTATGCCGCCTATTCGCTGAATCCATTTGATTGAGTGAATCTGGAAACAAAAAAACAGAATTCGAGTTTCCAACAGACTCTTATAAATTCTCAAGACAACCACATTCTGTTTTCACTCCCAACAAAAATACTAAAACATCCATAATATATAATTTCTCAGAAATTCTATATTAATATATACTAGAAAACATTTAATAAAATAACCACTTAAAAATTTCAATGATAAATATCTAAAACGTTTTCTCAAATCGTTTAAATTGGATCTCCAATTTCTAGGATATGGATTCAATACGAAATTAATTCACTTAAAATCGAGTATCTTCAAATAAAACCAATCGTCGAATAAACAAACCATTATCTTTCTTCATTGAATACTCACTTTCTTCTCTCTCCTATTATTCTAATTGTGGGTCCCACAATAAACCAATCAATTCCTCTTTCTCCCACTACTCCATCTGGCTCAATTCACCCATTTTCTTTTTACTTTTATTATATCTTCTTTATTGTAATTCATAATTTCTTTCTCTCACTTCAACAACTATTCATCTTCTTCCTTCAAACACACGAATTTCTCCATTTCTCTACCCTTTCTTCTTCCTTCCTCCTCTCTGTTTTCTTCCTTTTCCTCAACCAAGAAACTCCTTCCTACTTAATTTTTATTACACCTTCAAACCTCTCAATATAACTCATATAATCAGACCCTTCTTATTCTTTTCATCTTCTTTCTTCAACAGCCCAACAAAATCTCACTTCTCCCTCAAGTTTCTGCCATAAACCCAATAGCAAATAAATCCTACATCCACTGTAAAATCAATTTTTAATATATTGCTTTTAACTTGTACTCATGAATATATAAACTGATTGAAAAAAATATCTCGTAAGAAGAGAAGAGACTTGTAATAGTTTATAATAAACAATCTTGATATGGTAGAGCAATCGATCAAAAATGGGATCCAGCCAAGATCGATAAACTAAAAGAGTCACGATCTCGAGGGGTATGTTAAGGACCTTACATAGTTTATAATAAACATGGATAATCTCTTATTGTCAATTAATTTTGAGATAGAACCACGTAAAATACAACTAAATTTCAATTTTCAGATTCTCGGACATAATTACTTACCAATTTCACCCATTCCTCACTCCTCGATCCTACCCCTTCTCTTCCCTCTGCTTCCCTTATCTTTCTCTTCTCCTCCTTCGTTCTCTCTCCCTCTTCTTTTCTTTTCTGTTTTCTTTCTTCCTTTCCAATTTCTTTTTCCTTTTTCTCTCTCTCATATCCACCACATGTCCCCTGTCACATTCTTGTCCCAACACAAAAATTCCCAGTTTTCTTCCTTTTTTCCTTTCTTTTTTTTTAAGTCCTTACAAGTAATAGTCGTTTTTGTCTAAATCTTATTAACTTTACATACAAAATATATAGGTTATAATTCATTAGATACATATTTTTTAACGATTCTCCAAATGAAAACTTATTAGAAGATAAAAATTACAACACACATTTTAAATTTTAAGACGAAGATTGCAACAACTATTCAAGTTTAAGATGCAATTGGATGAAATTATAAATCTAGAATAAAAATTGATAAACTGCTTTAAATTTATAGTAAAAATTGATATTTTCCAAAAATAAATAAATAAATAAAACCATTTCGAATAGCTATCAAAAGAAGACGTTTTTGAGTGGACATCAAAGAAAGCATCTTCAATTATGGACCCTGAATAGAGATGGGAATCAAACTATATCATTAGATGATAAGAAAAAAAATAGAGGCCTTTATTTGTCGATATTCGATTTTTTTTTTTCGATTTGCTCCACAACAGTTACATTTCTTTCGTAGAAAATCTTTATCAGAATGCTTGAGAGTATTTGGATTTGTTTTTGGTTTTTTCAAAGATTTTTTTTTTCTGAAAGTTCCAAGTTCCAACATTTTGGTCGAGATATCAATATTTGTAGTTTTCTTTTCAACATAGGATTTTTAACTGACCCTTAAGATGTGTCTTTATTGGGTTTACCAATCTTGATGTCCCACTTTTGAACCTAATGCTCATTTGAGCTTTTGGACTTTGATATCATATCAAGTTCAATCTCAAAATCAATTGGCAATGAGACGAGTGATCAATACTTATATTATAAACTTTTGCTAGGTTTTTTATATTTCAAGATGATCCTTAATAAAGGATATATGTCTCTCAATTGATTAATGCATCTATTTTCAACTACACAAGGTCGTGAGTTGGAATATATCTCCCCGTCACACATGTTGTTCTCCTTAAAAATAATAACAATAATTTGGTTAGCTTTGCAGGATTTTTATATGAGAATGTACGGTGTGTAATTTCAATAATATCATTAATTTAATTACGAGAGAACAATACTTTATTGTAGTGTATATAGAACAAACAAGCTATTTTTAACTTACCGCCTCTTTGTTGGAGATATATGTCAATTGGTAGTGAGTTGTACTCGCTTTAACATTTCAATTTATTTTCAATGGACATATAAGAGGAAATCTTCCATTTATTTTTTTAAATAGTCATCCAATAGTTTGTATTAGGTAAGTTTTCTCTCTCTATATAAGTGAGAGGGAGTATAAATGATTAAATTTACTCTAATTTATCGGCTTAAATTTTTTGGTTAAATGATGATTCAACATTATTAAAGTGTGTTTTAAAGAATTAACTAAAAGGAAAGTTTGAAATGAAGGATAAGTTGGAGAGAAGCTAGGAGAATTATCTTAGAATTATATAGTTAGGCATAGTTACAATAATTTTTTATACCGTTCATGACTGTTATGAAAGCCCAGTTTTCTAGTAGTAGAAAATGTTGAAGAAATTTAATATGTCCAATTGTAAGGCAACCTTTCAAACTCTTTACACCTGTCTCCACAGTAGAGAAGAGACCTATGACATTGAACATATATACTTGGATCTGAGTAGTAAGAAAGAATCTTGGTTATTGAGGTTTGAGAGTTAGAGGTATTTTGTGAGAGATTGATGAGGGATTGTGACAATGCAGTAATTTGAGAGTTGTTCCTTTGTAATGTCTGCATTTGTTGAATCAATGAATTTAGTAAAGTGGCTAATAGTGAATGTGGATCCAAATAGGGATCCAACCACTTCAAATTCATGTGTTTCCTTCTTTCTCTTCTTCTATTAAACGTGATATTAGTTAGTTAGATAGGTTAATATGTTAGTTTTTGTATTAGTTCACTTGTATCTACCGATATCTTTCGGTCAGGCAAGTTATTTTACATTCTTGTTCAATATGGTATCAAGACACGTATTTCTAGCATCTTTTAAATTCGCTAGCTTTCCTAATTTTGTACCACTTATTATCCGTTTTTTTTCGTGGTCTCTCTCAGGACCCTCCATGGCAGAAGACAATACCACCAATCTTATAGTTTCTGGCGAGTCCTTCCTCTACTCTTAATCAAACAATTCTCAATCAATATCTGAATCCGTATTTCCTCAATCACTCTGACAATACTAGCTTAGTTCTAAGGTGTATTTGAAAGTGATTTTGGATGCGAAAATCATTTTTTTTATTGTCAAAATCACTTCTTTTTCTATCGATCATATTTGGTAAATTAGAAAATAGATTTTAAGAATGCTGAAAATCACTTTAAATTGATTTTGAAAGTATCAACGATTTTGGAAAATTAATTATACTTAAATATCTTTTTTCAAAATCACTTATTCTACCATCATTTTCTCGAACACACCCTTAGTCTCCGATTTACTCACATATGAGAATTACACTTCTTAGAACAGTCCAATGATCATTTCCCTAACCGTAAAAAATTGTTGGGTTTATAAGGAATGCAAACAAAGTTCTACCTTGACTAGAAAGATGAATGATCATTGGTATATAAGAGAGTGGAACCAAAAGCAAAGCCGAGGGATTATCTCCAACAAAAACAAGATTGGCTTTATTAATGACACCATACTTTGGTCAACAGCTGATCTGCCAAACTCATGGATTATCTATAATAACCTCATGATTTCTTGGATCTTGAATTCCTTATCAAAAGAGATTTCTGTCAGTGTCCTGTTTTTAGATTCTACACGCGATATATAGCTTGATCTCAAAGGGAGGTTCCAATGCCAAAATCACCCTCGAATCTTTCAACTACACTGTGATCTATCTAATTTGGTGCAAAACTAGCTCTCTATGAGTACTTACTTCACCCATCTGAGAACTCTTTGGACTGAAATGGCATCCTACTGCCCAGCCTGTTCATGTGGTGGTTATTCTTGTGGAGGCATGAAATCCCTAGATGAATACTTTCAGCAAGAATATATTATGGATTTTCTTGTGGTATTAAATAAGTTGTATAGCTAATGGTCAATTGCTCCTTATTTAACCAGCTCCAACGATCAATCGCACCTTTTCACTCGTTGCTCAAGAAATGCAATAACGTGCAATTTCTTCGCCTCACCCTGTATCATCAATTGCCTTAATGGTAAGAAATTATACTCCTTTCCACTACCAAGTCAAATTCCTCGACTGCGCCTAAGAAGAAGGAGAAACCCATTTGTACTACGCGGCATTCAAGGCCACACGGTGGACAGATGCTGTACAAATTACACAGATATTCCCTTGGATATCAGTTCTCTAGCAATCGATCAAATTCATCTTCCGCTGTTAAATTTGTTGTCAACACTAAGTTTGATTCTGCGAACGAATTCGTTGGTGAAGTTCATATTAATCACAATATGCATTCTTCTGCACAATGTCATGTTTATTCTGTCATTTAGATTCAACTTGCTGTCTGTTAGTGCCTTGACATGATCTTCCCCCATCATGGTTAATTTTGTTGATGAGTATTGTGGACAAATTCTCTTTGAGGACGATTGACAGGGTAGTCCTTGGTGCGGTCTATACATTATTATTGCTCAGAATCATTATACTGATGTTTTGCCCTCTACCTCTACTATTTCCGATGTTGTTTGTATGGTTTCTTATAATACTTGGCATGATAAGCTTGACCACCCTTTTGTTAAACATCTAGTTGCTTTAAAAAACTGCTTTACATTCTTTGATTCACACAATCATGTAGCTGACTCTTCTTTTGATCTATTACATTGTGATGTACGAGATCTTTATAAAACACCCACTCATGTTCGTTACAGATACTTTCTCACGCTTGTTGATGATTTTTCCCGTTATACTTGGGTGTTCTTTAATGCAGCAGAAGTCAGATGTACTTGCTATTAGTTCTTACAAAGCGTATAAACTTTTTTTGATCGGATAATGCTCCTAAGCTCTCGTTTATTGAGTTTTTTTTTTTCATTATAAAGAAGTTGTACATCAGTTCTCGTGTGTAGGACGTCCTGAACAAAATTCAGAACGTACCACCAACATTTGTTGAATGTTGCTCGCTCTTTATATTTCCAGTCTCAATCAGTACCAATGACCTTCCAGGGGAGTGTATCCTTACTACCTCTTATTTGATAAATCGAAATTCATCTTCCATCATAATTCATCTTAAGAACTGTTTGAGCTGCTTGTTTTGTGTCACACTTCTTTTGTGTCTTCGCTCTAAGTTTGATCCAAGGGCTTCCATTTTGTTTTTGTTGGTTATCCACCTGAGATGAAAGGTTATCGGCTCTATGATATTGAAAACCAAATATTTTTTTGCCTCTCGAGGCGTAGTATTTCATGAACATCTATTTCCTTTTCATAACTCTACGAGAAATAGTTTCGTTCTTGATGACTTCCCAGAATTAGTTTTGGCTAAGCCATTTATTTCTCCTAATATTTCTGCTGGACATTGGGGTGTTACTTCAACTCTTGTGGTTTTGAGTTTTGATGTTTCTGATACTTCGAGCCATGCTACTGATGTCTATACTACTACTACAAGCATTTCTACTGATGTTTGTGACATTGCTTGACAATACATTTATTGGTAGTAGATTACATTGGCATTCCAAGGATGAGGAAGCTTGTTGCCGTTTAGGTCGGCCAATGTATAAGTTCCAAGCTGAACTACTTCCTTAACCTTGTATGACCCTTCTTTGTTCGGCTCTAATGCTCCAACATTTCGTTGCCAATACTGACTTATGGCAACGACACTGACATTTTGTTACCATAAAGTACTTTTGACGACGAAATAATATGCCATCACTTGAAATTCTTGTAGTGTACAATAATATAATATTTATTATAAACACGCTCCTGAACAAGAAAAAAAACAGAAACAACAAAAACGAAACTACTTTTGACAGTTTCCAAAATTTGACTTTTTTTTAAAAAATGTTTCTCAAAATTTAGAAACAAGAAGCAAGACGAGTTACCAAACAAGTCTGTTTCCCAAAAATGAGAAACAGGAAATAGAAGAACGTTACCACACGGGTCTTTAGTTGTTATAGTTTGAGCTAATTTTTAATTTAATATTTCAAAATTTTCAATTTATAATATTTCTGATTTAGGTTTAGTTTCAATTTGATTCGTAATGACTTTATGTGATTTGTCCTAATAATTTGATAAAAAAAAAAGAAAACCTCACAAATCGTCTCTATTGGTACTTACAAAATACGAAAGACATTTTTATTTATCTAGTAATGAGCATGTGTTTTCTAATTTAGGCGATGGCGTGTTAGCCACTTGTATTAGAGTTTAAATTTGAGTAAAAGAATAAAGAAAAAAATGGTAAATTTTCAACGAGGTAAAAATGGTATTAATTAAGAAAGATTTGCGAGGTTTTAGTAAATGAATAGATTAAATTAAAACTAAATCTAAAACATAATAATTAAATTGAAACTTTTAAAACTACGTCACCAAATTGAAACGAAACTTAAACCATGAAATTTCGGCATTAAAAGTAACCCAACACGATTGGCAAATTACATATGTAAAAATCAAACTTGTCAAACCTCCTTAAATCAGGATCACATTCGAGGTTTGTCTCACAATCTAAGTTGAACCAATTAAATTTGTTGTTAGGACAATGAGCAATTAATATTATGAAAATGACATGTAGAAAGTTGGATGAAACTGAACACTAAATACTAATGCCTTTGAATTTAGATGCATTCTTCTTTATGAGCAAGAGGGTGGAAGGCTGGCGGTTGAGAAGTTTTGGGAAGGAAGCTTTGATTAAGAATTTGATTGAATGTTTGCTTTTTTTTTTTTTTTTTACACAATAATACGAGGTAGGACCTTTCGAGAAAGACGTCTTTGAAACACCATATATATATATATATAACTTGTCAAATATGAGTATAGTTTAACTGGTTAAAACATCTATTTTAAACTAAAAGGTTGTGACTTCGAATCTTCATCTTTATATATTGTATTAAAAGAAACTACTCATATATATATATATATATATATATATATATATATATATATATATATAAAAGTAAAGAATAGAATTTGATTGAGAATTAATGTTGTGAAAAGGAAAGATTCGATGTATTAAAGTATTTGTTCGAAACCTAAAATCTTTTTTGGAATACGAATTCTACTTCTCTTGTTTACTGGGCAGCGAAGAATGAGTGAAAGCCTCGCTTGGTAATAATTTTGTTTCTTAATTTTATTTAATATTTTATGTTAATTGTAATGAATTTTAGTTAAATTAGTTATTTAATTGCTATATAGTTTGGACTTAGCTCTAGTCTGGTTTCTATAACATATCATTAGAAAATACTTTTTAATCATGAGTTCAGTTGAAATCTCCACCGTACTTTTATTATACTAAAAAAATAGTTTCATTTTAAAATTTTCAATTTAATTTATATGGTTTGATTAATTCTCCCACAAAATCATTCTAGATTATTTTTTAACCACGTACTTTTCCTTATTTTTTACTAAATCCTTAAAACTAGGTATAACCAGGGTTCAAAATGTCGAGAGACATGTCGACATGTCTTTTTTTTTCTCTCTCCTTCTTTTAAGGTTATTTTATTTTCATCCTCTTCCTACTATGCCATATAGTCTATAATTTCTCACAACCTCGATGATTATAATCTTAGTCTGTTTAATGAAACATTCGCTTTTTAATACTGTATAAAGTATAACCAATAAGATTTGAAATTTGCTTTATTGATAATTTCTAATCCCATATAGTCCTTAGTTACACAATTGAACAATATATGTGAAATATTGACATATATAAAGATTGAAATAATCTTAGAATTTTTTAAAAATAAAATATTATTATATACAAATAGTGATGAAATATGAAGCAGAATAAGTAACTTAATTAATACCAAAAAGACAGATCTCGGAGAATCTAGTGCACTATCTTGATAACTTTGATATAAATACAATAGTTCTCTCAGGTCATCCTAGACTGAAAGTTTTGAAGGTAGTTGCTCAAATAAGTAGAATATGAAGCACAATCCCATTGGTAGATAATTTAGATGAATGACACAATCACGAGGTTGAGGTGTTTGGAAATTAATTATGTAAATTTGATTGGAAAGTTAGATTGATGATTGATTTGAAAATGTGTTTGAAAAACGCGTAAATTCAAATTTGAAAAGAGAGGTAGGTAAAAAGCAAACATGTACGAGTTAATTAAAATTTAGAAATGTGTTTGGAAACCAAGTCGGTAATTATCACATTTACAAATGAATCCTTTTTTTCGGTATTTCCATCGACATCGACATTTTCATAAGTAAAATGGTCATATTCTTATATTTAGTGGTTAAAGGTGATCAATTATAGGCTAATTAAGTTACAATTCAAGTTTTGTTTGCTAATTCAAAAAATTTCCATTAATTTCTACAATTTCTATTATTTTTCTCGAAATATCCATCGACATCGACATGTCCGTAAAATCGGGACCTCGACATTTTCATCAACATCGACATTTTGAACACTGGGTATAACATAGTTACCTAATAAGAATACAAATCATTGCAATGTAAATAGAAAATAGGTGATATAATTCAGTATTAACTTGTTAGGATTTGTAATGTTTGATGAAAGGTAGATTAAATTGAAATTTTTATAACTTCTAAAAGTTTCTCCCCTCTATGTGTTGTACTATGAGTAAGAATTAGAACAGGAAGGGAAAAGTTCAAAGTTTTAAAAAAGACAAAACATTTTTAAAATTTGTCTTGCAACCTATTCTTAAAAAATATTTTTAAAATGTTAGTCAAACTTTTAAAAAATGTTTTTTTTGAAAATTTAGTCAAAATTAAAAAACTAACGGCCCGTAGTATTTGAAATTTTGTTGAAAATGTCTAATGTGTTTTTATATAAATAAAAAATAAAAATCTTAATTCTTAAAATAAAAACAAAAAAAAATATTGTCACCAAACTGATTATGCTTTTTCAATGGATGGACTGCGAAAGTCTGGATAATACTTTTATAATCTTTTGCTGCAATATATATATATTTTTAATATCAATTAGGTTCATATTAAATTGCAATATACAGTTAAAGATTAATAGTTTAATATATCATCAAAGGAAAAACATTGATAAGTGTACCAATGTTATTATACATGTAATTACGTACAAATTCTTTTTAAGGAAAATGTTATCACTTTATAAATTTGTATGTGTATATGTATTATGCGCATATATATCTAAATATTAAATATAGGCATAGATATATACGTATAAAAAGATATATCTATAAA
This sequence comes from Momordica charantia, assembly GCF_013281855.1. NCBI lineage: Eukaryota > Viridiplantae > Streptophyta > Magnoliopsida > Cucurbitales > Cucurbitaceae > Momordica > Momordica charantia. The sequence goes on along the minus strand of NW_028275162.1, from coordinate 21,565,675 downwards.
TATTTTTAGATATATATATATATATAGACACACACGGAGAATCTCTATATATTTATATATGGTAAAATAAAGAGGGAGGTCCATTTGTCCAGCTGTCCTTTTAAATTTAAAACTCATAAATAATTTTAGTATCCTCAACTTTCAATTTCATCTAATCAAATCGTCACAATCATAATTGACATATCTACCCCCAATCAATAGGTTATGAGTTAGATTTTATTATTTTTTTAAAAAGATTTGTAACGTTTTATTTGACATGATTTTGAGTATTTTGTCAATTGAATTTGGCATAATTTATTAGTTTGGTCCTGAACAATTCTCAAATTTAGTTCTGAGGAGGTATTAATTATAGCAACAGTCACGTTTCAAATTTGACTTTTTCTAACCTAAGCCGAGGGTAAAACTTTAATATCCCCTGCATGATATTAATGACATTAGGAGGGGAAAAATATTTATTTCTTAACCCTAGTTGGTCCTTGCATATGTTTTTATTGTCTTGTGGTCCATTTCAATAAAAGGTTAGAAAAAGAAAAGTCAAGTAAACATCACTATCCTTGCTGGGATATTCTATGCTATCTTAGATATTCACTATTCATTTCAATGAAATTAATACACTGAGTTATTTTTGTGCAATTTGAGTCGCCTTTTATTTTATTTTTTTCTTTCTTTTTTTCCTCATTTTTGTCCCCTGAAATTGAATGTCAAAGGAAACAACTTTTGAAAGAGGAAAATCAACTCCAGGCATATATATACTTGTGATGTTTACAACCTTACCTTTTTATCTCATATTTTGTCGCAATGGAAATTAATTAACAAAAATTGTTGGAACTATAGGGTGGGGAGGCCAATAATTAGCTCAATATAGTTTGAATATGAGAGCTACAATGTTGGTAACCCACTCAAACACACGATTTCATGCTCTGATATAATACGACCCTGTTATGTTAATATATAATTAGTGCATAGGTTAATTTCTTGAGAGGGACATATAACATTATTGATATTGAAGTTATTATATGCAACGTTAATTATAGGATGATCAATGAAAACGTCGTTGACTTGAGTGTGGCCGGATGAATCTAATGTTTGAATTCTAGGGATATTGTCGGTAATAATCTCTAGAATTTGGTCAAAAACTAAAATACAAAATTAAGGTTATAATCTAGCTTAAATTTTTTAATTAAGAGATTGGAGGTGATACGAGTATTGAAGAGATTGAAAATTTACCCAATGGTGGGCACCAAATTGTGGATGTTGAAAGATCTATGGATTTGTCTAGCAACCTACACGAGAGAGGAAACAAACACGCTTGAATATTGAGCCTCGAGAACCTAGTTCACAAGTACTTGAGGTGTGTTTTGGTCATGCTAGTTTAGAAGTCTCGAGTCCAAACTTTCCAATGAACTTAATACCAAAAATTCTTAACGTCTCCTAAGTCTAAACCTTGAAGGCAGGTGCAAGGGCGATGCCCTTCGTCGGTATAAGGGAGGAAAGATCTGACTCTCCTTTATAAAAAAAATATTTGAAAATTCAAGTTATTATATATAATAGTTTAGGCTAAAAAAACATACCTATTGCATCTTGATCAATAATGGAATTTGTAGTTGCGAAAGTGGAATTTGAATAGAGGAAATTCAAGCCAAAGCTAGAACTTTTCATAGGAAGGGGTGTAATTTTCATTTTTCATATAGAATTTTTAACCATGAAAATTTGGAGAGGAACAAATTAGAGAAACTCTAAAATCTTAACGTTTTTAATTTATATAATTTTATTAATCTAAAACGAATTGAGAATGGAGCAATTTGTCCTCCATTCCATATCTACTTATATACTCCTAGTTAATCTATTTTCTTAATCTACTGTTTCGAATCGTTCTAAGATCAGCATAATTAATTATTAAAATGCAAGGTTTATCTACACAAATAATAGTATTTATAATCATAAACAAGATTTTGAATTTCTTTTCTTATTTTTAAAAATTAGTTTGGATTTCAAAAACGTTAAAAAGAAAAATAGATTGATAAAACAAATAAATAAATAATGAAAGTTGACTTTATAAGTTAAACAGAGAGTCAGTTTTTTTTTCTTGAGCCTTTTCGTTCCTCTTAATAGACACATGAAGTACCTATATTCGTCTAGAAGGTCGTGAGTTCGAATCCACAACCTACATGTTATTCTAAAAATAAATAAATATAGGCAACTTGCTCTCATCTACACCACACACCTCCACTTGCCACCTTCGACGCACCCCCACTATCTTGGAGTACAACTTGGAGATCGTAAAATTTATTGTCATCATATGCAAAAATAAAGAGACAAGAAACCCAATTAAAGACATTTGATGTACTATTTCAATGTTTGTCGGAGTGACCCAAATTATCATCAAACACAATAATTCAATTATTTCTAAATGTATATAAATAGAAAATTTCATACTACTAAAGAAGCATGAATACTCCTTCTATTTATTATATATCGCTTCAACATCGTATTAAACATGATGTGAGGTCTACCAATATTAACAAATTATTTATAGAAACAAAATTATAGTAGGAAGAAAAGAAGTTGAAATTTTCTACAATCACACAAACAGATGATATCAAAGTAAAATAAGAATTAGATTATCGAATTTATGTACACACAATAATAATAATAATAGTAATAATTTTTGGGATTTTTAGTTATTTATAATCCATTTGATGATGTTGTTGAATGGGAAAAAAAAAAAAAAGAATGAAACAGCTGGGGGAGAGGGGGTAGGTTTGTGTAGACCAAAATTTTCAAAAGGGTCTTTAAATGATGTATCTGAAATTTCTCAGAAACAGATGGAGAAATTAATCTCTCTCTCTCAGAAAATTGAGTCTTATCACTTCAACTAAATCTTTTCTCAACCATTTTCTTCACATTGATAAGCACAATTATCAAATTCATCCGACCAAATTTATGGCAATTCAAATTTTGTTCTTTAAAAGAAAATTAAGTGTTAAAAGCAATATATAAAAAATTAAATCTACCCTAATCTATCCGCTTAAACTTTTAGTATAATTTTCTTAGTATACCATTACTACAAAGTTAAGAGCGAGTTAATTATAAGACTTCCTTTGGAAAAATAACACTACATATACTAATATTATGAGATTTTTTAAAAAATTAAAATTATAAATGTGGTGTGAGAAGATTGAATCATAGAGAACACATGGCTCGCACTGCCAAAAGGTGGTCACTAGATCAGCCGAGCCAATCTCTCGGACAGCTGAGCCGATAAAACTTGTTCCCAAATCATTGGTCGAGCCAATAGCTTCACTTCGGCTCAGCCTCATCTCCGACAAGTTTCACGACGACACACTGCATCTTACGACAACCTTAAAGAGCCGTTGAGGCCTTTTCGAGAATACAGTCGGAAATTTCGCCTATAAATAGAACCCATTTGCTCCGTTTAAAGTTACGCGAACATCCATTTTCTCTCTAAAAAGCATCTCGGATTGTTCTTGACTTTGGCATCGAAGTGTACTTTATAATGCAGGTCACCTCTCTCGTTTACCACCAGGTTATCTTGTTTTTCGAGTTGAGGTTTGTACTGTTGATCATTTTCTTGATCAAACAAATTAAGTTTTGTGTTTGAACCTTTGAGTAAGTTAAATATGAAATACTTTTGTTGTCTACCGATCCGAATTTTAGTTAAAGAGAAAAAAAAGCTAAATAACTTCGATTCTGGATTATTAAAAGTATGTATATATATATATATATATTTATTTATTTATTTATTTATTTATTCATTCATTCAAATAACCCTGAATGTAAATGAGAAGCAGACATAATAGAGGCCAACAACCACATTTCTTTGTTTCTGGTTGGTGGGGGTGTGAGGGCCACCTCATCAAGGGATTAATTAGTGGAGGATAGTTCATATTTATATGCATCAAAAAATATATATGGTAGAGAAATTAAAATTATTATTTTTTTAAAATGCTTTGGGTGATTATTAATTAAAGCCTCGTTTTGATAATATTTTACAACATTATTAATATGCATGTCTATATTTTTGTTATCTATTTTTAAATTTTTTTTAAAATGTAAGTTAAAATTTGAAAATTAAAATAATAATTTTTATAATTTTATTTTTTATTTTTAAATTTTGGCTAAAAATTAAAATATACTTTTTAAGACAAGTAAAAAATATAAAAACAAATAACATGAAGCATAATTTCTAAAAATGGAAACTAAAAATGAGTTGTTATCCAAGAAACTGAGAGAAATATCTTATTCTACTTCTTTCCTTGAAAACTTCTTTTTGCAATTAATAATGGCGAATCTTTTAGCCGATACAGTAATAAGAATTAAATGCTTTTCAAAAAGAAAAATGTAATTAAATGAATTTTATTGAAGAAAAAATCTATTATACAGTAGGAATGTTATTCTCCTTCTTTCGTTTTAGTTTATGAGATGATTTTTTTTTTTATTTTTAAAAACAGTTCTTAGATTTGCTCACAAACTCAAAATTGAATTTCTCATTTTTTCCAATTTTAGATTTACTTAAATTTAGTTTTCTTTTTTCTGTTTTACTAAAACAGAATTGAAAATCACATCTGGATTTGATTAAATTACAAGATCTCTTTTACTCATAATAAAATTATTAAAGTCTAAGTTTTTTTACGTAAAAAATTTTCTAAAAAATTAATTTATTCCAATCCAGAGCTTTTTGTGGGATAAATATGAACTATTTTTTATTCAACATATTATTTTGTCAACTTGAACATAATTTACTGGTTATATATATATATATATATATATATATATAAATAAATAAAAACGGGTAGATTTAAGTCGCACACCTATATTAATATACTAAAAAGACATAACATTTTCAAGTACTATAATTTATTTCACAAAACAAGTAATCCAAACTAACATCAAATAACCAATCCAAATTATATACTTGAAACAAAGATACATTAGCATAAATGGTGTAAAATATTATACGTATATTATAGCATAAAATTTAATATTTTACCAAATAATTAAAATAAAACAAACTTTTTTAGAAATTATACTATTAGTATAAATTTAGTATGTATTTTTTAAAATGTCACGACTTTTCATTTTTTTTTTCAAATATATAATATAAATATATCTTTTCTCAGTTTGCTTTATATTATAAGACTATACTATTTTTGTAAATTTTAAAACTTAATGCTATATTTAAAAGTAAACATTCATTTTATGTTATTTAAATGTAAATATATGTATATTTTTAAGTATAATCAAATTCAAAGTCAAATGTAATGTAAAACACGGAAAAAAAAGTAAAACTCATGCTATCTATATTTTAAAAAATGAAAAGTTGTGACATTTTTTAAATACATAAATTTATGTCATGTAGTGAAATTTCTTTTGAGACAACTCCTTCATTTGGATGAACACAAATTTACTAACTCCAACAACTAAATGGAATAATAAGGAGAAAAAAACATTGGTACACAATTAAAAATATTTTCCTAACTTATTTATAAATATTTCTACTCTTCTCTAATTAATAAGAGAATATATAGGAGTGTGTTTAGGAATTCAAACACAAAATTCCATGCTACATTAAAAATGAATAAACCACATTTGATCCAAAAACTTAAATCAGTCCCAATGTCAATTACAACAACCATTACCACAAGAATTCACACAAATTCCTATTTATGAGCTTAAAAAATTTAGTGGGCGATATGATAGATAAGTAATGAAGGAAACTGTGTTGGACGTGCATTATATATGGCCAAAGTACCTGACTTGGCAGCAGAGACTCATTTACTTCTATTTTCTGCAAAAGAATGAAGATCTCTCTCGGTCTTTCTTCTTCTTCATTTTTGTTGTTTTTGTCTATGGTGACGGTGTCTTGGACTCCATTGGAAGCTGCCGTTGAACAATGGCAGCTTCCCGGTGGGGTTTTCGGGCCGGAGAGTATCGCCTTCGACTGCCATGGGGAGGGGCCATACGCCGGGGTCGGAGATGGCAGAATCCTTAAGTGGAAAGGTGCCGATTTGGGTTGGACTCACTTTGCTGTTACCTCGCCCAACAGGTGAGACCTCGTAGTTTTGTTTTTAGTTCATACGTTTTAAGATTATGCTTGATTTCTTACCAATCTTTCTTATATTTGGTTATAAAAAATCTTCACAAAATTCAATTATTCAAAACAAAAGAATTATCAAGTCATTTAACATGTTTTTCTTTCTTTAAATCACCAAAAAAAAAAAAAAGAGTGACCTGTTTTTGAGCTATTAGGGTTTTCTTTTTTTAAATGTCGATTCTTGTACCCAACATCAACATAGAAACCAAAAAGAATTAGAGCCAAAGGTGTGATGGGAAAGGAAAAGAATAGAAATATTTAATACCAGATGTGTTTTATTAATAAATTTAAGAAATTTTAAGTTATTTTATTCGTGGAATGGATTATATTACAAACTAGTTTCAAACTTGATGTTTGATTAACTATTTTTACTTGCTTTTAAAAATAAAAATCAAAATAAAACAGCTTTAATTTTTCTTGGCCACAGACATATTTATTATTTGTAAGTTGTAGAAAGAATTGGAAAAATCCTGCCAATTAAGAAAACAGTTTGACATAGAACAGCATTTTAAGAGATGGAGATCATAATTAAGCAAGGAGCCAGATATTTTTAACAACCCTTAAATCTTTTTAAAAAATTATATAAAAATTAAATTGAAATTGTTGAGATGTTCATAAATAAATTAAATTTACCCAACCCATCAGGCTAAACTTTTGAGTTTAGTGGTGGTTTATTCATTCTTAACATGTGTATCAAAGCGGGAGGTGCTGTGTTGGAACTCCTACCCACAAGTGAGGGATAGTGTTGAAATTTATATATATGAATTAAATTTACTTAATTCATCAGCTTAAGCTTAATTTATTTTTTCATGTTGGAATTTTAGGGAAGGAAAAGAGTGCGATGGGCTGCCCGAGACGGAGGTAGTTTGTGGGAGGCCATTAGGGATAAAGTTCCATCCTTCAAGTTGTGAGTTGTACATAGCAGATGCCTATTTTGGTCTTCTTGTTGTAGGACCTCACGGCGGGTTGGCTCACCAACTTGCCTCTTCTGCCCAAGGAGTTCCATTCCGCTTCACTAATGCTTTAGACATCGATCCTTCAAACGGTGTCGTTTACTTCACCGATAGCAGCACCTTATTCCAAAGAAGGTACTCTTATCTAATTTAATGATCAAAATCTCTTCTTTAAATTTAAATCTTTTGTTTAATAATACCATTTCAATCATTTACGTAAAAATAAATCTATTTAATACTTGAAACCTAACCTACTATTTTATGTAACCCTCATGGGTGATTCATTGATTTAAATGGACTAGGATTAATTAAGAGGGAACAGAGTTCAAAATCCCATAGTCTCTGTATTTTCAAATTAGTAACAATTTTGTCCCTGAAACTTAGAATTTAACAATTTAGTCTTTGAAGTTTAAAGTTTGTAATGATTTAGTCTCCATTGTGAATATTTTTTGTTAAATTTCTTATATATATAGATCAATAAATCGATGAAGGATTGAATTTATTTATAAATTACAAAAAGTAAATCATCATTATATAATAAAAATTGACTCTTAATTTTGATGAGAATTTTCGTGGTATGGACTAAATTGTTACAAATTTTAAACTATAAAAACTAAATTGTTGCATATTAAAATCTAAGGACTAAATTATTACGAATATGAAAGTACAGAGACTAAATCGTTACGATTAAAAGTTCAAGGGCTAAATCGTTGTTTTAATAAAAGTACATGGACCAAATATGTTTTTTAACCTAGAATTTAAAACGTAGCTCTCTTATTTAAATCCCTAAAATTTTGTACTTCATTTTTTGACTTCTAAGACTTTAAAACTAATTCAGTTTCGGTGTTGACTTTCAAATATTTGTCTATGATAAACGTCTATTAAATAGTTTATAGAAAAACTAGCATGTAAAATAACTAAAAGCAAATTTGGAAAACAATAACAATATGAATAATAATAATAATAATAATAATAATAATAATAATAATAAATGGAGTTGGACATTTAATATTTCCAAACCAAAAAAAGTCTCCACAAAATGTGGATAGACAGGACAGTAACTATAAGGACGTTACCTGTCCCAATGTTAATTAAATTTATTTTAATGGAATAACAACAAAAAAATTGCTTGTTAAATAAATACCTATTTCCATATTTTTAAGAATTATTGAAAACTATTTACTTATTTTTACAAAATCTATTCGGAGTTGTTTATATCTTGACTCTTGCTTTCTTCTAATGCTTCGGTCTCCGCATTTTAAAATAATAATGATAATAATAATTGGCCTTACAAAATAAACTCCTCGTAGTATCATTTGAATTGGTTTGTGATATTTTAAATGTTTCAATTTTATCTTTTAAAGTATAAATTAGAAATTTAATTGAGTTCATACTCAAAAGTTACGTTGAATTTAAATAAGATGATAGGAATGTCACATTTAAAAATATTAATTTCGGCCAGTTTGACATCACTAAATAATGCAAAATATCATTATGTACCCACCCCACCCTAATAATAAAATTTAATTGTCCATAAAGAAATCCAACCTAACCCTATCCATTTATATTTTTTTCAATAGTATAAGGTTGGATAGATATTTAGAATTGTGAACTCAAATAATATTTTAAAGAAAAAATTAAAAGCATTCAAACATCAAAAATAAATTGCACAAATAATATACCCTTTGAGGATTAAATTATATATTTAGAAAGAAAAATTAGCAGAGTTGTGAAAATAAGATTTATCAATTTAATTCACAGATAATACTTGATTATGAGTCTTGACACATCAACAATACCTTATATGATTGCAAATATATACTTCTCTTTATTGTGTTCAGTTTCACTTATAAAATTATATCGTAAATATTACAGATTTTAGACGAGGATTCCAATCTTTTGTAATATATGAATTCTGATACCTAATTTGTTGTATTAATTATTACTTAATTGATATACCAATAATATTAGAAAATAAAGCTTTAGGAAATGATAAATTTGAGTGGGCCCCATTCGGAAAGGGGCATTAAATATGGATTTTAAATTAGGGTGGATGTGGATAGGGTTTGGTTGTTGTCGATAATGAACGGCGACAAAACGGGGAGGCTGCTGAAGTACGACCCAGGCACGAGAAACGTCACCGTTTTGATGAGCGGGCTGGCGTTCCCAAACGGTGTCGCTTTAAGCAAGGACGGGTCGTTCCTCGTAATGGCGGAGACGGGGACAATGCAGATCCTGAAACTGTGGGTGAAGGGCCCGAAATCGGGGACGGCGGAGAAATTGGCGCAGCTGGACAGGTTTCCAGACAACGTAAAGAGGACGGACGGCGGCGATTTCTGGATCGCGATGAACAGCCTCAGAGGGAAGCTGGAGGCGGAGACGTGGCCGGAGCCGGGGCTGGGGGCGGATCCGGTGGCCGTCAAGATGGACGGCGGAGGGGCGGTCAAGGCGGTCGTCGACGGGGAGGAGGGGGCGGCGCTGGATTCTGTGAGCGAGGTTGAGGAGAGAACAGGGAGGCTCTGGATTGGCTCTGCTGTAAAACCCTATGTTGGCGTAATCATTAATTGAAAAATAAATAAACAAACAAACAAAAACATTGTTATTTATTATTTCGTGTGCTATGCTAATTTTGTGTCAATTCTGATTGAGATCTTCCAAAAATTGTGTAGAGTAATTTAAGTCTTTCTTTCATATATTTTCTTTACAAATGTGGTGTGTGATTAGTTTTTGGAATTATAAGTTTGGTCTCTCGATATTTTTTTTTTTCATCTAATATATCTCAAAAGGTGTCAAAACTAAGATGGTAATTTAACCTAATTCTCGGTAAATTTATAGGTTAAAAAGGACTATTTTTTTTAGTTGGAGATAATTACATGTTATGTGATTTTAATATTGAGTTTGAATATGAATTTTTGTTTGAGGGATCACGTTCTTTAATTTATGGGTGAGAATGACTAAATTAGTGTGTTCGATAATCCTATTGTTTCAAAATCATGATTGGTTGAAGGTTTTTTCATTCTTTTTTTAGTTCATCAACAATGGATGAGGTGGAAATTCAAAATTTCAAAAGGTTGTTTTTATGTCTTTAATGGTTGAATTATGCTTTTAACCGGTGGTGTTAGAGCAAGTCTTCCCTGGATTATTAGAGGATGTTTGAAAATTACTTTTAGACATGTTGTTCTTTTAATAACCTATTGTAACATGATATTGGAATTATTTGGATATTGATAAGATGTTGAACAGTTTTGGTTGTTCGAATCTATGTGCATAATTGACTGGATCAAGTTCAATATTTTTTAGTACAATATCTAAGGTGCACATTCAAATTTATGATTTTTTTTGTCGAAGATAAGTGAGCTAATTAGTTGAGCTATGCTAAAATTAATATGAGTATAGCTTAATTAGAGTTAAGGTATCTTACTCTCCCTATGAAAAAAATCGTAGGTTTAAATCTCTACTGTGACCTTTATTTTGTGACATTCTATAATATAATTGTAGGTTGGGTTCAAACATTATAAAGAATATTGAAATTAGTTGCAATTCCACTAGGTGCCATATTCTATTTCTAATTGATTTTATTATCAAAGCCATTTTTTAGCCAACAAAATAAAATAGAGAATCTGGTGTTATATTATTTTGTTATGTGATATTGTTCTAATGCTCTTCACATTGTCCCTTTTTTGGTTGTGTTCCACTATAAGTTTGGAATAACCTTTTTAAGGGTAGAAGTTCAAATTCCACTCCACCTTCTCATTTGACTTTATTTTAAATCCTAGGTTTTGAAATATCATTTTAGCATTGCTAGGTTTGGAACTTGTTATACTTTCAAATATTTAAATTTAATGAGTCTTTATTAGTTTTTCTTCTAAAAAGTTACATATTCGTATGGTGTGTTTTCTCGTTTTTGCTAAGTTAGATAAAACTTAACTTAAAACTAAGGATGAAAACTAATTTTAAGTTTTATTGAAAATACATGAATTCAATTTAGACATTTGAAAGTAACCACTAAAATAAGATAGTTTTAAAGGACATGGACAAATAATATTTAACCAAATTCTACTTTTAATATATATGAATTTACAAATTTGTTTCATTTAAAACTTATTCTAAGAGTATTCTTGTTTTCAAAAATCTTCTCGGTGAAAGGTTGAAAGAGATTTTGACCTTTCCCATACTTTCTTGGCTCGTCCCTCATTTTTTAACTTTTTAGTATATGATTTTTTGTCGTTTAAAAGATTATTACAGTTATCTTATGTTGGGTTCGTCCAATTTTTACCTATAAAGCAATTTGAGAAAATACCAACTATTACTTTCTTATTTAGAAAGGAAAGAATAAAATTCATTATAAGGAATTAATTAATCACTTGGATATTTGGAATCAAACTCAATAGTTTTAAATACTGTTTTGAATTATTTGATGTATTACCTCTTGAATTTTTAAAAATTTACTTTCATTTTCAACGATATAATCGAAGAAAAACTTATCAATGGACCAGCTACAAGGAATGACGACCTCATCATCCATCAAGCCTTACATTAGATGGTGAAGATGTCAGTAACAAATTAAATGAACCAATAATCACTTTTTTTTAGTTTAACGAAAAGTGAGAGATTTAGTCAAATCATTGTTCAACTACTTAAGACATATATATCGACCAAAAAATTGTAGATTCGAATACACACTCCCACATGTTATTGTACTAAAAAAAAATTGTGGGAGATTTAAACCTACAACTTGCATAGAGGTAAGTAATGTTTTGACCAATAGAATTAGATTCATGTTGATATTTACCTTCTCAAATAATTAGCTCAAATTATTAAAAGATTATACTAAAATGGATCGAAAAAAATTGAATCCCTAAGATTGGATTAGTAGACATTGGACAATAGTATAAGCCAAAATTTATCTTTTATGAATGTAGTGTACTCTCTGACCAAAAGATCATGAGTTTGAATCCTCACCCCTACATGTTGTACTAAAAAAATAATAATTAGAAAGACATTTATATGGGGTCAACAAAGTTGACAAGGAGACCTATTTTAGGGTAAGCACAAAACTTGACAACTATCCATTTTATGTAATAAAAAGGAATTATGACAAGTTTTGTCCTTTTCAATGAAGAGTCACCCTTTGACTTTGAGAGAATCTCACACTTTCATCAAAGTGGAATACTAATTAGAAGAATGAAATAATTTTGAGGTGAAAAGGACATAAAATTAATATAACTCGACTAAAATAGTTAAAATAAACCAAATCCATAATCTACATCAAATTGAAATCTTAGTTAAATTTCAAAAACGAAACCAAAATTTTGAAAACTACCTTTTCCATTCCATTAAAATTTGGCTAGAAAATTATAGGTCAATAAATGTGATTTCTAAAATATAGAGTTAAAGCAAAAATAGGTCATAAATAATCAATATATCTAAATATTTCAAACATTTTTCAATTTTTCTTATTATTAATTAAAATGATTTTCTTGACAAACTTAATTATGCTTCATTTGGTTATCATTAATGAATTAGAACTAATTCTTGACTAAATATTTCACGTCATCCTTTTATTCTTATTATTTTTTAACTCCGCACTTTAAATTATTTTAATAGTTTTAATTTAATTCTTCATTGGTTAAGTTTTTTTTTTTAATTAATTCATTAGTGTTTACACAATATATTGATGAAATGATGATTTTAACATCTAAATTTTATGGCCATCTTTTCTTTAAAGTTAGAGATTCAAACTTCTATACCCCAACTTTTTTAGTGTACTAAAAAGACATCTAAATTTTATGGTTAACAGTAGATCATATATTTTAGGTTGTTTGTCACTTATACTAAAAGAGTCACAAATTTTATTTAAATCCATGTAATCTATGTATTGAGAAGAATCAAATAAAGAATTGAAGAGTTGCTGAGAGACTTTATTCTGTACCCACTAAATTGTATCTAAAGATTTAAAGTTCGCAATAACAAGAGATTTTTTATACCAACAAAAAGGTTTTGGCCTATTACCTTACCACTGCTTATGACATTTGGCCAAATAGGTCAAAATGAAATGACAACTTTCTCCTTAAAAAAAAATAATAAATGACAACTCAAAACAAAAAGTTTCTTTGCACACTCATACGCTGACTAATTAGAATTGTCATTAGCTCACTGTATGCAAAATAATGTAACTATCTTTCATCAAACCACTAATTGGCATAATTCAACTAGTTATAAGACATATCCTCGACCAAAAGGTTGGAAGTTTGAATTCCAAATCCCACGAATCGTTGAATTAAAAATTAAAAAAAAAAAACCTATCTTCAATCATAACCAACCAGTACAATAGACATATATATGCAAATTCTTACTCTCAACCTTAACCATCTCTAAGTTCCCGACACTTTACATAACAAACTTCTGACTTGATCGTCAAAGCTCTATAAGCAAACATCACACTAATGTTTTTAACTCTTTCTTTTTTTTCTCCCTACAGGTGAAATCCAACTTGACAATAGGTTTTCAAACTTATAATATTAGAATAAAGAGAATAGCCAAATAACCACACTCGACACGACACGTTTTGGATCAAGTGCCTATAATCCAATCCAACCCTAATGAAAATGAATGATTTGTTGACCACCTGATCAAATTTAATAGCAAAGTGATGATGGATAGTCATGATTAAAAAAGTTGAGAAGAGGTACTAGAGGCCATAAATTAGATGGGTTTGGAACATCAAGTCAAGCCAACCCATATAATGGGGACCAAAGTTGCACGTGTAGCTCAGTAACACTGTACTGCATACAATACCATAGTTGCATTTGTTACTGCCACTGGGAACGCTTCTCATCTCTCTTTCCTCTTCACAAACACATCAAAAGAAGAGATTTTGGAAAGAGAGGCTTTTAAACTTTTGACAGTGAATGGGTAAGGTTTCAGAGAGAGAGTTTTGCTTTCATTATTTCACTATAAAACTAATATCTAAAAAGATGTTCTTGAAGATGGAAATTTCAACACTCAGGCGGCGGGAGATATAGCTGAGAAATGATTTCACTACAAAGATATCATGAGGAAGCTATTCCCTCGAGATTCCAACCTTTCATAATTGGTTGGGGTAAAAGCTAAAGCTAAAGCAAAAGCAGAAAGAAAATGTGATCATAGAAATTTCCAAAGGCAGAGAATGTTGGATTCCCAGAACCACAATAATCTGTACAAGCTTACCTCACACCAAACTCTGTACAAGCTTACTTCTAATCCTAATAGAAATCAATCCACCTGTTGTCAACCATGCTTAAAATAATAGAGTATCTGAGTTTTGGTTAATGTGGGTTCTCTCTTTAATATATTCCTTTTTTTTATTTCCTCTGCCTTTTGTAAAGGAGTGGCAGACATGTTGATTCTTTTGTGTCTTTTTAGAGCCATTCTTTTGGCTGTTGGGGCCTCAAGGAATGTTTTGAGTAACAGAGTGAAACAGCAAGCAGCTCTGCCAATGTCGATATATCTCACAAGTCAAAGCCAACTAACCAAGTTGGAATTCAGGTCGAGTTTAGCCGTGTCGAATCTTTTAGCTTACTTTATGCCTATCCCTCTTTAACATCTATCTTTCTTCATCAGATAAAGCTGTTATTTTCCTTTTTTTTTTCTTTTCTTTTCTCATCTGGTCATTTGATGAACCAGTAGCTGCTAGTTCAATGGAAATTAGGAGAGAGAATGGGTTTTTGTTCTGTTTGGCTTTGCTTTCGTTATGGGTTCCTGCAAGTGCTTCTTCAACACCCAAAGGTTCAAACCCTGAAGGTAATTGTCTTCTTCAGTTTCAAACTTATGTAAGGGCTAGTGAGCAGAATTAGATGTACTTTGAAATTTGTTTCAGTTCATGCTTTGATGGGGATCAAAGCTGCTTTGAAGGATCCTCATTCTGTTCTGGCTTGGGATGATGATGCTGTGGATCCATGCACTTGGAATTTAATCACTTGCTCTTCTGGTGCAGAACCCAAAGTCATTGGCATGTAAGTTTTGTTTCAAAACCAATAAAATAAAAAGCTCCAAGGTGTACCAAATAATGCTTTGTTTATATGTTGTCTCACTTCAGAGGAGCTCCAAGCCAAAACTTATCTGGTACACTCTCACCAAGTATTGGAAATTTGACAAACCTCCTATTTTTGTAAGTCTCACCACGGCCAGAAGACTTAGTCATGAACTCTAAAGCTTCTCTTTTTATTCACTCCTGAATTGATTTTTCTCTCTGGTAGGCTTCTTCAGAATAACAATATATCAGGAAAAATTCCCAATGAGATTAGCAAGATACCTAAACTACGCACACTTGATCTTTCAAACAACTTGTTCTCTGGTGAAATTCCCAGCTCATTCTCCAACTTGAAAAGCCTCCAATATCTGTACGTGGGATTAAAGATACAAGTGCATTTACTGTATATTCATATGATACAAATTCTAACCAGGAGTTTTGGATTTGGTATTAGGAGACTCAACAATAACACCTTCTCTGGGCCGATCCCATCATCATTGGCTAACATGACTCAGCTTGCCTTGCTGTAAGTAATTCTCCCACAAACCCTCTCTCTCTTCTTTATAACAGAAACTTAGAGGCTGTTTGGAGTTTGAGTTCAAAATTTTGTTTGAATAATTGTTTTTAAGTGTTTACAGCTCTTAAAGATAATTGCCATGCAGAACAAGCTCCCAAACAGCCCATTAATCTGTATCATATTGATCTTTTGGTTGATTAGAAGGGAATGTTTTTTGTTCCATTGTTTTAGGGACCTATCCTACAATGATTTGAGTGGTCCTGTGCCCAGACTGCTGGCTAAGACATTTAAGTAAGTTCCAAACAGGGTTTCAACTTTTCCTGTTCTTCTCAGTTAGTTTTGGTAAATGACTGTCAAAAGAAAGTTCTGGTTAATTGTAACAATTGACCGTTTCATTCTGTTACAGCTTCACTGGAAACTCTTTGATTTGTGCCCCTGGAACTAATGAAGCATGCTATGGAACATCTCCATTGCCACTTTCTTTCGCTGTTACAAACGCTTCATGTAATTTTCTTTTACAGCCTGCCTTCCTCCAAATTCTTTTTAATGTTTGAAATTAGCTGTTTCCTTTTTTTCTCTTCATCCATGTAAAGTTTGATATTCATCTCTAAACTTCTTCCAAAGAGTGACCTGAATTCTGTTGTTGACTTCTCAAGACTCGCAACCTCCTAAGAGACACAGAGGCCAGAGAATTGCCTTAGTCATTGGTCTTAGCTTGGGCTGCATCGGTCTCTTAACCCTTGGATATGGTTTCTTTTTCTGGCGGAAGCATAGGCACAACCAGCAAATATTCTTTGAAGCTAATGGTAAGTGACTAACAAATATCATTGCATCATCATTAGATTAAAGTAGCTTTTCCATATTATTTATCAGAACTGCTGAATGATTTTTAGATCGGCATCTTGAAGAACTGAGCCTTGGAAACATAAAGAGGTTTCAGTTCAGAGAACTTCAGAATGCCACTCACAATTTCAGCAGTAAAAACTTGATTGGAAAAGGTGGCTTTGGGAATGTATACAAAGGATATCTCCAAGATGGCACCATTATAGCTGTCAAGAGGCTCAAAGATGGGAATGCCATGAGAGGAGAGATCCAGTTTCAGACTGAAGTTGAGATGATAAGCTTGGCAGTGCATAGGAACCTCCTCAGGTTGTATGGTTTCTGTATTACAACAACAGAGAGGCTTTTGGTCTATCCATATATGTCCAATGGCAGTGTTGCCACCCGTCTTAAAGGTAATGGAGCCTCAACATGGTGGATGAACGAGTACACCATTAATACTCGTTTAATAATTTTTTTCAAACTGTTGTTTTGGAATACAGCAAAACCAGCTCTGGATTGGAGTACAAGGAAGAGAATTGCCTTGGGAGCTGCTCGGGGCTTGTTATACTTACATGAACAGTGTGATCCAAAAATCATTCACAGGGATGTGAAGGCTGCAAATATATTGCTTGATGATTTCTGTGAGGCAGTGGTGGGGGATTTTGGGCTGGCAAAGCTGTTAGATCACAGAGATTCACATGTCACAACTGCTGTGAGGGGAACTGTTGGGCACATTGCACCAGAGTATCTATCAACTGGCCAATCCTCAGAGAAAACAGATGTTTTCGGGTTCGGAATTCTACTCCTTGAGCTCATATCGGGTCAAAGAGCTCTTGAATTTGGAAAAGTGGCAAACCAAAAAGGAGCAATTCTGGACTGGGTAAGTAGAAAAAGATATCATATCTAGTAGGGACCTAAATTTCAGACCCACAAGCTCAGTTTAACAAATTACTCTAATTGCAGGTAAAGAAGATTCACCAAGAAAAGAAGCTTGAAATGCTTGTTGACAAAGACTTGAAAAGCAATTACGACCGAATAGAACTTGAGGAAATGGTTCAAGTAGCTCTCTTGTGCACCCAATGTCATCCCAGCCACAGGCCTAAAATGTCTGAAGTGGTCAGGATGCTTGAAGGAGATGGGCTGGCAGAGAAATGGGAAGCTTCCCAAAGATCAGATGCAAACAGGGGCAGAGCCAATGAGTTCTCCACTTCAGAACGTTACTCTGATCTTACTGACGACTCTTCATTGTTTGCTCAAGCAATAGATCTCTCAGGACCCAGATAGGAAAGACTTGCAAACTGGAAAAAATATTGAACTGGCCAATGACCAGAAAATGAGATATTCATCAACTAAACTTCATACAATGAGCAGTATGCTGGTGAACATTCTCTAATTAAGCGAACTCTGAACGGCATCATACTGGAATTGGAGTTCTAAAGATAGTAGCTAACTTCGTTGTGTTCTTGGAGAATGATCTACTTTTAGGTGTTTCTTTTTGTTTTTTTGGCTGCATCCTAAGTCCTGAGCTTGTAAATCTAATTTTTATGAGTCCTTTTCTAGCTTTGTTTTTCTTTAGTTCTCAGTTGAAATGGCCAGTCAGACCCTTCCACACAATTTGTAAAATAACGTAAGTTAAAAACAACTTTGTATCATTGTACTAGCAAATCTCTGATATATTAGTGGTTTTTTTTCCTTTTCGGAGGTGGAGGGGGTAATCATATATTTGAACAAAGATGGTCCCCTGCAAATAATTGGTTCCACTGTGAATCACCTAAATGGGATTTGTGATCAATCCACTTTTCTTCAGCTGTTTTCACTCTATATTAATGTGATGCATTCATATCTAAATGTTTTCTAGTTTCAACAAGACTCGAAAAAGCAGAAAATATCCAAACCAGTTTAAAATTTATAGAAATCCAAGTATATGATTGATATAAAAATCCAGGTACATCATTAGTTCTTACCCTGGTATCTACTATGTCAATAGATATTGAGAGAGAGAGCAAGAGAGAGTGAAACAGAGAATTGTGGTTGAGGGTATGAACATTTAACTGTCCTAGATATGAGATTTCCATCATTTTGGCACATACCTAGGGGTATGCACATTCTTATTTCCTACTCCATGAAATGCAATCTAATTCTAATGAAAGGGTGATGCCAAAATATGGATGTCATGAATTAAATGTTAAAATGAAAGTTTTTACAGTTTGAGCCATTGGTTTAAAATAACGTACAGGGGGCATCTAGTGCAAGTATTAGTAAAGTGATTATCAAATCTTGCATCACAACGAGCTGAGTGTACCATCTGTAATTTGGTATTAGCTAGCTAACTAACACCAAGACAATGAGTAGACAAACACCTTCCATAGCATAACAATCAGCATAAGCCTTAGCTTTTAAGAAGCAATGATCAAATTTCATCCCGCTTAATATTCCTTGTGCATTTCCATCTATCTCAAGATTTTCAGGAGTGCAGTAAAAAAGAAGGAAACAGAGTGCAGCATACAAGAAATATAATATATTATTCTCACAACCCGATTCTTTTAGGTGTATAATTCCAGATCCTTAATCCGGTTCAGGTACTCGTCCCCATTACTACTTTCAGTAAAAAGTTCTAGTCTAGGTCGCAATAGCACATTCCGGTGAAGTAAAGATTTAAGCAAAGATATCACCTCACTTCCATATTCTGGCCATGAAACACAAAGGGCTCCCTTGATATTCTTCATCTGGCAACGTCCAAGCAAAGCAGCAGCCAGGCCATCTACAACACTTCCTGATGCATAGTAATCCAGGCCTTTTAACAATGGTGAACCACTGTTACCCTCATCTTGACTCTTTCTTTCAGAAGAGGTCTCCAGCTTGAAAGCAAAAGCCTCGTCAGGTGAGAGCTTACCCCGAAAATTTTGGCTCTGAAGACTATCTAAGATCAGAACCCTCTCAGGAATAATTTGATCTCCAAGTAGTACCTTTGAAACAAGAACAGATCTCTCTGCTGGAACAGAACACTGAAAGGAAACAAGGATAACTAGTTCACCATCTTGATCAATGGAGTAAATGTTGCACAATTTGTCATCAACTGAAGGTTGGATATGGTTTCCAGAGAAAGGAATTTCAGGTAGGATGAGACTTCCAACAAGGGTTTTAGCCGATAAATGATGAAAGATATATAGAGACGGGGAAGAAATCGCAATGACAAGTAGGGAGGGGCGGAGAGGTTCATTAGGTTTAGGATTAGATAACAGCAGAAATGGGGAAGGAAGAGGAGGCGATGGAGGAGCGAAATTATTAAGATCGTCTTGGAAAAACCTTGAAGGAGGGGGAATCTCGGTTAAGATATCTTCCATCTTGTTCCTGTCAAAAAAGCCAGCCCTGGAAGTGAATAATCCAACAAAAATAACATTCATCGGCTTTTTTACAGTTCATAACCATCAGAATCACAACTTCCTTCAACAGAAAATAACTCCAATTGCTCCAGCAACAAACATTGAACCAACTAAATGAAAACCCACAACATAAATCTAACAGGTAAACAGTTTCAAAGTTTAAACTGAATGAAAAGAAAAGTGAATCAAGATTCAGAATCAGGTTATTCCAGATAACTTTTAAAACAAGAAATCGAACACAACCCCAAATTTCCGAGAGTAAAAAAGAGTCCAACATCATATCATGTTTTTCACTAGAGTTTCTTGCTTTCCTACGAGAAATGCAGTTCCTGGAGGCCGACTCTCACAAATTATGGAAATGCGTATGGAAAATTAAAGATCTAAATTGACCTAAAAATCCACAAAAAGGAAATGGAGGGAAGGAGAAGGCAGAGGCACCAACCGGAAGAGAGGCCGTCGCCGGGAGATTTGGTTCTGCAACTGCAAATTTATTGCTGCTTTCGAGCTCTTCGCTGAGAACTGTGAAGAGAGACAGATGTTTAGGTTTCTTTCACCAGAAGTTAAAAGATGACAAAATTCCCCCTCGCGAACTTTTTAAGATATAAATATGACGAGTTTATATTTATTTCTTTTTTTAATATAACAAATTATAAGTATCGATAATCTTCAACCTCAAGAAAAACAGTAGCTACAAATTAGCTATACTCAGTTATTTATATTTTTATAAGATTATATTATCTATTTTTCATCTCGAAACAATACGACCTATTCAATATAGTAACAATTATTAACTTTTAAGATGATAATGGATGTTTTATCTTCTATTCAAATTGACATCTCAATTATTAAGAAGTTAGTAAAATATCAAATATTCAAATATCAATCTCAGTTAATTCAAACAAATAAAAAAATAGAAATCAAACCAATCATAAATACCAACCCGATAAATTAACTTTTTAGTTAATGAGTTTTATATTAAAATAGACTTTTTTTTTTGTTTTTATAGAACATTAAAAGAATCATGTTAGTTTTTGTTATCCATTATACATTTTTAAATGAATGATTTAAAGATATGACATAAACACATCTATTTAATTCATTTATTTGATCAACTGATATCTACAAAAATGTTTAAAGTCACATGTTAGATGTTAACTTTCGAATTTGTATTCTTGTTAAATGATTAATGAAAAAGTAACGATAAAAATTAATATAAATTTTAATGCAACATTAAACTAAAATAAAACTTTTAAAAGTCGTGGGACTAAATTTGAACATTCAAAAGCTTTTAATTCGTCTTTAAAACTAACATTCTTAAAATAGGATCAAATCAGTAGTATAACTCTTTATTGCACACATTCATACATTTATAAATTTATGATATTAAAAAGAAAAAATTCATTATTTATAAAAATAGATGGTTTGTGAAAACTCGAAAAAAGGAATTAAGAGAAAGAAGAAGCAGTTGTCCAAACACTTCCTTGTCTATAATACTCAAATAAATTTATTAACTTTTAATATGGTCTATAATATTCGAATAAATTTATTAACTTTTAATATGTTTGTTGGGATCACTCATTCAAAATATTGTAGAACAAAAAAAACTTAAAAAGATAAATCTTAAAAGTGTTGGATAATAAATAATGCAAAAAGAACTATTGAATTAGATAAAATTTAAATAAATATATTTGTATATAATTTTATGACAAGTAAAAGAAATGATTTTAAAATTAATAATAAATTCTAGTTGGTCTGGTTCAACCCAAATTTATTCTAGATAAACCCTTAAACCAACTCGAGTTTTCATTTATTCGAAACACAGAGCACAAACAAGTTTATAACCCAACTCAAACCACAGTTTAAGTTGCTCGGATTTTTCGGGCGAACACGCCTACCTGGCATCATTTGTTTAATCTATAACAACCTAAAATTGTAGAAATATTTGTAAAAGTTCTCTCTTTTCATTTACAGGAAGTGAGGTAGTTTCACATCAATAACAGAGAGAAATACAGCACAATGTTGAGAATCTGGAATTCAACTTGTTTGGGTTGAAAGAAGCAAACCCTGAAAGAGCAAATTTTGTTAAGAAACTATGTCTGCTACTGCTCATCTTTCAAGTAAATGAATTTGTTTGCAACAGAACAAAATGAGGGTTCAGTAAATAAGAAAGAATGAATAATCAAATCAAGTGTAAACATTTCAGTTCCACAAGTATCTGATATCTTAGTTTCAATCAAGCTAACACAACACCTCTGCAATAAATCAATGCCAAAACAAGAAAAAGTTTGACCATTTAGTTGCATAGGCCAAAATCTCTAAATCAATATTCAAATTCCCTCCCCTCTACTTGTCAACCCTTCTCCATCTTGCATCCTCCTCTAACCTGGAATGTACTCACGAATTGATACACGGTTATTCCAACTAGATGATGCCACGAGAAAATTCCGACCGAAATATTCATTTTGGTAAGAACCACATTGTATGACTAATCTCTATCTCATCTGCCCAGAAAACAACACGATGGAAGGAAACTCACAGCCAATCCAAGTAATATGATAAAACAATAGCTACGAAATCACACCCATGAACTTCGAAAAGTGTTTGATAGGTCCTTCAACTTTCAATGATATATCTAACAAGTTCCAAACTTTAAAAGTATCTAATAGATCCCTAAACTTTAAATTTTGTGTCTAATAGAAACATATTATGACCTATTCAATGCTATTTAAAGTTTACAGTTCAATTAGGCATCACAAGAGTGAATCGTGCATAATATATCTGTGAATTTATAATAAATGTGGACCAGGGACAACTCAGTTTAACCTTGTGGCTTTCATCTCAGTTTGTTTCCAATATAACTAATATACATAACATACCCATACTAAGATAAAACATGCAGGGCAAATTTAAGAACTATAAAAGCCCAGAGTTATCACCCTTAAAACCCACAATATAGTTATTTCCTATATTGATGAATTTTAAGTTAATGCCAAGTGTTGAAAGCTTAAATGCAGAATCATGTTCATATGAGCAAATGCCAGTTTCTGTTTCTTTTAGGATCATCCAAATGGTTTAACCATTTATATCAAACCTTTCATGTATACAACAGTATTTTCTGCATGGATTGTTCCTTGTCAATCTTCATGCTCGTCCTCACCCTCAGAATCTGCGTAGCAAAACAAAAGGTGAGAAAGACAGAACAAAAACTCTTAACGACTTTTTTCGGTATAATTATATCGGAAACAAACTAAACTGAGGGCGTCCATAAAGTTTGCTTTGTCCCATACATAAACTCTAGCAGTTCAACAGTTTACTATAACCTTGACCTCTACCATATACATGACAATGAAGCTAAAAACCAAACGTTATCGATGGCGGGTGGATATAATCACCTGAACGAACATCTTCACTAATCTGTCCTCTAGCTTGGATTTGTTTAACAAGCATTCGGTACATTAGCACCCACCAATATATGTGAAGAACCAAGAGGCAATATAGAAGAGTATTGAACAGATAATAGTAGATTGGTCCATCAACTGGATGTTTGTCCTTGTCCAAAACAAGGAGAACTTCATAACTGAAATAAAATGGCGAGAAGTTTAGACAACAATCTTTAAGAGAGAGTGAGAGAGAAATGAGTTCATTTGACCTCAACTAACTTATCCCTCTCAAAAGTTAAAACGATATAAGGCTGCTAGGCGCAAAAATCAGACTAACCTTGTGCTCCAGAGGATCCAAAATGGATAGTAGATGAGACGTAACAATAACCAAGATAAAACAAATACTACAAATGCAATGCTAGCAACCATCTCGGCACCGCTGTATTTGGACATCTTTCCTATCTCCAGAAACACGTCATTTGCATCATGAAGAGCGAGAACCACAGAACCTACACGAGCAAATCTACAAGAACAACATACCATACCATATGCCTTTCCATGAATAGGAAAAATGTACTACTAAATACTGCTTTTAGTTGCAATTTCACAGCATCATTAGCTTTCAGCGCAATCGGTAATTAAACACGATAGACAGTTTAAGAAGGCCTACACAATTCATTCTGTTGGTAATTGGTATCATTCAAGTCAATGAAGTTGCATTTGACATCATGTAAAATATTCCAATGCTTTAGAAAGTAGAGAAGATAAAGTACCTAAAAATGTAGGAAAGTACGATGAGAATGAGAGTTGCCACATGGTGGCTCATGGACACCCCAAAGTCTGAACGTCTTGTTTCCCAAAAAATCAAAGCAAATATGGAGTACGAATAAAATCCAGCAGCATACATATATACTGCCTTCAATTTCAACCTGAAACATATAAGTTAGGACTTCATCAAACGTCCTAAATGATAGATTCTTTTGTAAAACACAATTTTAATCCCTATACTTTTGATCTTCTAATAGAGGCATATGAATGGTCAAATAATTGAACTACTTTTGATTGTGACTTATAGATTGTCTGCCGACTTCTTTTTTTGATCAATTTCTTGATGAAAGTTTAATTCAATGACTTAACCATTACAAAAAACGTTAAAAGAGTCAAAATACAAAGACTGGTAGTATATTAACTTAGATTCTTAAAGTAATGATATTACCCATAAATATAATATTATAAAAGTGGACTTAATGGCAGACACTCATCACAAATAACAGATGACTCTGAAACTCTTACTTAGCTGTTTGGTCAGGCCAGACCTGATCTCCTGGTCCTACCCAAAAATGTTTTGTGCTAGTAAACCATGGCTCGTTATATGTAACAGACAGAGCCAACAGCTCTGCAGTAAGAAAATAAATACATTTCCAGGCCGACTCCTTGAATTTTCTTATTTTCTTCCGTTTCTCAGCTGTATTCACATCCATCAGCTGATGGCCTTTTCCAAAGATCAATCTTCTTCCCACTTTCTGTAAGATAAGTTCATACCACAGAAATTTAGTAGGACAAAGGTAATTTTAATAGAAAGTGGGGAATGCCAACAAAACAATAACATTCTCATCTACG
Organism: Momordica charantia; assembly: GCF_013281855.1. Lineage (NCBI taxonomy): Eukaryota > Viridiplantae > Streptophyta > Magnoliopsida > Cucurbitales > Cucurbitaceae > Momordica > Momordica charantia. The sequence continues at coordinate 21,540,874 of NW_028275162.1, read as the reverse complement.
AAATGCAAAAATAAAAAAGAAGGTAAGCTATGAAAAATTAGTTCGAACCTTTATTGGTGCACGAAGGGTGAATTTTTCGAAAATAGATCAAATGACACAACATCGGACTAGTAAAGCTCGGAGTTAGAAAACAACCTATAGCTTGCCTCCGATTCAAACGAAGACGGTTAGGTTTAAGTAATCATTTCTCAAGTGCTTAAACTACCAGAGTTTCAATCACTTCAAAATAAATTGTTGGATAACCATCTTTCTAGTGTTTCTTCAAAAATGAATTTTAAAGTAATTCGAATTTTTAAAAATGTTTGTTATTTATTACCAAGCACCGTAGATTTTTTAAAAGGCACCTTTAGTTATCAAAAATCACTTAGAAAACTATACTGAGCCCACTCTAAATTAGTAACTCTTCCAAAAGTACTCCTAAAAAAAGTGGTTTTATTAAAAAATAACTTTGTTCAAAAGTCTTCCCAAACAGACTATAAATTCATTGACACTTGTTAGATGATCAAACAACTGCTCAAAATCTCCACACACATCGGCACATCAAAAGTTACATGCCAACATAGTTAATCGCATTGAAAGTCCCCAATGTGCTTGAAGTTTCACGGAGTTGATCATGATGAATAGTAGACCAGACACTAGTAGTCACACCTCAAGCTAGTCAAGTTTACACAATTGGGTACCCTAAAAAATTCTCGGTTGAACTCCAAATAAAGAAAGAAACTAATACTTTGTAGGTCAATCAGCATATGATGTTAAAGCTTCACGTTTTTCAAAAAAGTTGGCATTGACAAAAACCATATGCGCATGATCAAAGAAGGTAATTGAGTCAAGCATACAACAAACAATCAACTTCACGATAAATGTAACAAAATATTCAAATTTAAGAGGCCTGCATTAAGCCCAAAATAAACGTTTTTTCTGCCAACAGAACACGGTACTCACCCTCGGTTCAACATGAGAAGTAATTAGACACTAACAAGACAGAATGCCACAGCTTGTTGACAAACAGGAATAACTGTTTAAGGCTGATGCAAAAGTAGTTTCTACCATATACCTAACGGGTTTGATGCAACCATATGCGACATTAAACAACACCAAGGAATCAAGAGCATAATTAAGGGAAAAAAAATTAAGGACAAATGTCAAAGCTATTGGTTCTAAGTTGGTCAAAAATTAACAAAAACAAAGGAGAAAGAAGAGTAAAAGGTGAGAGAAGGGTGGTTTATAAGAGCAATTCATGACGAGATGCATTGTAACAGCTGCGCCACAAACAATGCCCAAAGATCAAAATACTGAGCCAGTTATAAATCAGCTCTACCACCAAACCAACCAAAACTCTGATACCACATTTAATAGAGTACGGAGAACATGTGCGACCAAAAAAATTCCTATTTAAGGCCTTCTCCAACACAATAACTATAAGTATCCAAATCCCGGGTGGTGGTTGAACTGAAACGGCGACGAACGTTCCAATCAAACTACTCAACGCGGATTTAAACCCATCGTCAATCGAGAATAATAGATGCGAACAGGCCAAACAAAGTGGGGGTCAACGGTCAATCGAAATCTCAATTGGGTAATTGAAATCAGTTAAACCCAGGATTAAATAGAACCAATCCACGGAAAAGAAGATAGAAAGATACAAAAATGTCGAACAGAATGGTAATTGTAATTGGTAAGTGAAGGGGGGGAAAGGGAATACCTCAAAGACAAGTCTGTCGAGAAAAAACCGAGCAGTGGGAAAGAGAAGCGCAAAAAGGGGAAGAAAGAAGAAATCGTCATAGGATGGGAATGATTCATGCTCCCAATTGATAGACCTGATGGAATCAATCAAACCCATCTGAGATTTTGCGATTTTTGATTGAATGGGGAAGAGAGAAGGCGGTGAACGGATCGAAAATCAGCAGAGTGATGCGTCTCTGAATCCTCTCCCCCCACGGAGTTGGGTCTGTGCGTTGGCAAAGAGATTTCACAGCTTTGTCATGGGGGACGGAAGTTGTGGGTCAAACTTCATGTTAGAGAAAAAGCTCTCTTTCATTGGATGGAGACTTTCCCAAACTGTCAATCTCTCTTTCACAAAAGTTACAATCCAATCACCCCCTCCCTCCTCTTACGCACCTTTGCTTTGTTATTCAAATTTGCTGGACAACACGTTCAACGTGTTCTTTTAATCTTTTTCAATTAAGTTTTAGGTTTAACTACCCACCCTCTCGCTCTATGTATTTTCGTTTTTTGTTCATTTTTATCTAAAACAATCAACCAATTCAGTATACATCTTTTTTGTTGATATAATATTATCTATCACATTATTCACGCATAAACTCTCGTGATTTTGTTGTTGGTATTGCTCAAGAAGACTCATTATATTGTCCCTCACTTATATCTTCATCTTCCGTAGTCAATGTGAGATTTCGGTCGAATTCCTAACAATGTTGGCTCATTTGCTTTTGAAATATCAATTTGGGTTCATATAGTTTTTAAAAGTGACCATTTAGATTCATTTATTTTCATTTTTATCACATTTTTTTATTATAATTTTAGACTCTCTAGATTCTTGAAATGTAGCCCTTCATTTATATTAAAAGGTTTCATTACGTATAAAGTTTGTGTTAAAATTTTGCAAATAGGGATTAAAATAAACGTTTTGAATCTATCATGCGAAAAATTAACAAAATTTAAAAGTTTATAGACCATAATAAACATTTTGAAAGTACACTAAAATAGTATTTAAGTCTAAGTTTTAGATGCTCTCAATTTGAGAAAAATGATTGATATATGAATTTTAAAATAGTAACTTTTATGAGTTTGGTCGTATACCAATATTTTATTTGATCAATTTCCTTTTAACAATAAATAATATTAGGTTAAAGTTGCTAACTAAGTGATATGAAATAAGTAAATTTTTAATTTTATAGGTTAATTCTATGTCTTTTTTTAATACAACATATAAAAGGTGAGAATTAGAATTCACGGACCTTTTGATTGAAGATATGCATCTAGATGAGTTATATCTATTTCATCAAATTAAAATATATAGTGCTTTTAACCAAATTAGTAAACTATATTTTTCACATTACATCATCATTTTGCCATTTATTCTTGTGTGACAATATGGACCTAGTTGAAAAACCAACTAAAACAGAGCTCTACGGATTAAGGCATATGTATCGACTATGAGGTTGAGAGTTCGAATCTCCATCCCACGTGATGTAGTTGAAAATATTTAGCCAATTTTTAAAACTATATTACAAATGTGTATCAAACTGTTGTTATAAAGTGGAAAGATTTTCAATCAGCACTGAACGGTTTTTAGAACAATCATATTGACTTTTTTTTTTATTAAGGGTCGTTTTTTATTTTTATTTTCTATAGTTAAATTGGAAATTTAATGACTCACATAATTTTGATGATTACTCATTATGTCTATAAAAGTCTAATTTTAAAAGATTTAATTGCATTATAAACTTTAAGATGTGTTTGGGAGTAATGATAGGACGAGTGACTTTGAAAAAAGAGATTTGAGTATAATTGATTTTTCAGAATCAACATTCAAGTCATACAAATTTTCTTAAAATTAATTTTTTAATTTACCATAATCAATGGGCAGGGAAGTGATTTTGACCGGGTAAAATTGATATATCAAAATCATTTCTAAACACACGATCTGTTTGAGATTGATTATAGAATTAGTGATTTTGAAAAACGAGATGTAAGCATAATTAATTTTTTAAAATCAGTTAAAAGCGATTTTGAGTTGATTTGAAATTTTCATAAAATCAATTTTTTAATTTGCGAAATACGGTAATGGGGAGGGAAGTCCCAAATGCACCCTTAAACAGTTTTGAATTTAATTAGTTCCAGTGATGCTAAATTTTTTATTTTACTTGTTCTTAACTGTTGCAAACTAATCTTTCAAAACTGTTTAATATTTATTTTTAAAAATAGTTTTTTATTTGTATTTTTTCATTTATTTCTTTAAAATTTTATCTTTTATCCAGAAATGTAATATTACACATCTGAGATCTGAACTTTCTAAATAAATAAGGGTGCATGTTTTATTAGTGATTTGAAAACATAAAATTGAAAAGTAAAATACTAAAACGAAACACTTTCTTTCCTCTTCGGTGAAAGAGGGTTGTATCTTTGTTTGATAGAAGATTTGAAAATTGAATCTCAATTTAAAAATGTTAAAGGTATTTAGTAATATATTGATAAACTAACCGTAGTTACCAACTAAATATTTAATTCAATCCAAATAATATTAATTAATTTTTAAAAAATATATGTTATAGATTTCGTAAAATTATTATTTTACAATATTATATAACTTATAATATATTATATTTTACATTTTCTAATTTTAACCAACAAAAAGAAAATCAAATGAATTTCTAACACTAAATAGTATTTTTATCAAAGTATTTATCTTTTATAATGTAATTGGATATTTTAAAATTTAAAATCTGAAAATACTAAGAGCTTTCAAAATTCTCACGATTTAGATCACTGAATTCGAGAATAGATTTTAAAAATAAATCTGTCAAATAGATTTTAATCTAATTCACTTGATTCAATAAATTTGAAAACAACGAAAAGAATCTTGGATGCCGCCATAAAATTAGTGTTGTTTTAATTAGTTAAATATTTAACTGATATTTAATGAATAAATATGAAACAAGTTAATATTTAAAAAATAGATGAAAAGCACGAAAATACTACTTTAAATTTTAAGCTACTTTAAAAATTATTTAACCAAGGAATTTAAATATACTTCCAAGTTCCAAACTATCTTTTTTAGATTCGTTTAATAACGTTATCGTTCCTATTTTTTGTTTTCCAATTTTATTAAAAAAATCTAAGTATTTAATAACTATTTTTTTTGAATTAAAAGTATTTAATAACTATTTATGTTTCTTTGTTTTCATTTTTTTAGAAATATTTTGAAATGTGTATAGAAATTTTGGAAACAATCGAAACAATTTTTCTAAATTTGTTAGTTCTCTTTTCTATTCCTTCAAGACTTACTATTTCAAATCGTATCGACCCCTGGCCATTTTTACCTAGAGTCTCGACACTTCTCTAAACTCTCTAGTTTTCCTTTCTATTCCTCCAAGACTTACTTACTCTTTCGAGTTGTACCGACCCCTGACCATTTTTACCCTTGTTCTCGTTTCTAATTTGTTTCAAAACATTAAAAAAAAAAAAACATTGTTTTATGATTCTTGAATCTAGAGTGTTGGAGGCCATGCAATTATATCTTTAGGAGGAAACATGAAATATGGCCGAAAAAAAAATCTTTGAAGATGAATAAGAAGAGTATAGTGTTAGAATCCATATAAGAATTAAATTTATCTAACCCATAAACTTAAGTTTTTTGGTTGACAAAAAATACTTCATCTTTGTCCCACATAGATGTCGATTTCAAGCGGTGGTTCTTCAAATCCTGCCTATATTTTTTACACAATTTTTCCACCCCTATATTTCTTTCTTGTATTTAAAAAAATAAATGTCAAAATTACAAGTTTAGCTATGAACTTTAATGCTTGTGTCTATTTAAATCCTTTTAGTTGATAGGTTTTCACTTATGTACCTATCAATCTTAAATTATGATTTTTTTGAGTTCTGCTGAATGGTTAAAGCGCCCAACTTATAATTGACGAATTCGTAGGTTCAATTCCTACTGGATGCATGTCAATGAGACCAGAATCCAAACATCAACCTATTTAGTAATTGGAATTATAGATTTTTTTACCACATTCTCCATAAGGTCTTTTTATCTTTTCCTTCTCCGAACACGAGTTATGAAAGAAGAGATTAAGAATAAAGTATCAGCAACAAGAAGTTTTATTATAAGTCTGTCATGTCTCTACCCTATCTTGTGAGACAATAACATTGTGAGGTTTATTTTTTTTTTATTTTTCTCTCTCACACTATTTTGATTTTTAATGTTCATTAATCAAGGTAGAAGATCACATTCCAATTTGTTTAGAGAATAATGTTCATGTTTAGTGCCCTTAAATATTGGTAAGAGGTATATATATATATATTTCAATCTTTCTTTTTTTTTTCTTAATTTTTAATTTTTTAAATTTTATTAATCAGTATATATATATATATAATATATATATATATCTTGTGTGTCTATATCTCTTGTGTATGTGAAAGAATTTTTTTTTCCAAAATTGTCCTTTATTTTTCATTAAATACCATATATATCCTATTTTAACTTTGTGCTTGCCAGCAAACCTTCAAAATCATTTGTTTTGTTGACTTTTTTAAACACTTAAAATTGATGCTATTCAAGAAGAAATAATATGTTTAATTTGTTTGTCTCTTGAAATTCTATCGTTCTTGATTTATTATATGAAAATTTTTATATCATTAGTTAATAATAATGTTTAATTATAAATATAAAAGTGAGGTAATCTCAAAAGTTTTAAAATTTTTTCATACCTTTCAACTATAAAAGAACTCTCTTTCCTTCATTTCTAATACAATTAGTTGAGGTCGGTTTCTTTATTTCTTCTTATTTTACTTTAATTTTTTTTTGTAAAGGAATTTTACTTTAATTTTATTATTATTGTTTTTACTTTTCAATCTCATGATTTTTAATTTGCAAGCTTTCTTAATTTTATAATTGCAGTAAATCACATTCAAATATCTTAGAAAAACGTTGTTTAGTAATCTTGAACATTGGCGAAAGGTAAATATTTGTACACATGAAGTGAAAGGTAAATATATATACCCATATAATTCATTACAATATAATTGATCATATTTGAATTTTATTTTATTATTAAAAACATGTTTACTTAATAATACGATGTATGCCCTTAATTATGGTAGGTTTTGATTTGACCTTTTTTTTTCTTTTTGAAATCCTATTCCATTTCAAGGTTTGTTTGATTTTCTGATATATATATATTTTTTTACTTTTAGACTTCTATTTCAATTTTTTAATCAACACCATTATACACCTTTAAAAAGTGTTTAATTATAATATCTATAAATGTGAGGGTTTTGATTTGATTTTTTCATTATTTTTTGTTTTTTTTTTCTTATTACTTTTGGATATTCTATTTTAGATTTGCAGGTTTTATTTTGATTTTATTTGATTTTATTTTTTTTACGTTTCAAAATTTTATTTTAATTCCACTCAATTTTGTATTTAAAATATTGAGATGGTAAAGAATTTTCTCATCATAGTTTAATAGTGTTTAATTATATAATATTAAAAGATGGTAGAATTTTAAAAATTTTTCAACCTTTTATTTTGTCATTTTATAAAAGTACTATGTTCACTCATTTTCAACAACATTTTAGGTTTTGCTTCTTTTTTCTTTATCCTTATTTTTTTCCATTTTCCTCTCTCACAATATTTTGATTTTTAAGGTTTATTAATGAGTGTAGAAGATCACGTTTAAACGGTTGATACCATACTGTTCATTTTTAGTGCCCTTGAATATTGGTGAGAGGTATATACATATAATTCAATCTTTCTTTTTTTCTTAATTTTTTTTTTATTTTTTGAGTTTTTTTAATCCGTATATCTACTATATCTATGATATTTATAGAAGAATGGATATGTAAGAAACTTTTTTAACTTTTTTATTACCCTTCAATTTTTATTCAACATATACATGCCCTTAATTTATCGGTAGGTTTTGTTTTTATTCTTTTTTTTTTCTTTTGAAATCATATTCCAATTTGGTGGGTTTGTTTTGGTTTTTTGATTTTTGATTTTTTTTATTTTACAATTGTATTTCCATTTTTATTCCATGTGTATCCTTAATTTAGTACTAATCTATAGGCGTAAGTTTTGGTGTGATATTTATATTTTTTTAATATTTATTTTTATTATCATTTAATAATATTTGTTCATGTTTAGCGGCATATTTGTATACACACATATACATAATTCTATATTTCTTCTCGTTCTTAATAATATCTTTTTACTTTTACTTCTTAAAATATATATATATATATATATATATATATATATCTTTTTATTTTTAAGTTTAATTATTTAGTGTAGAAGATCACGTTTCAAATTTTTTATATCAATATTGTTTGGTGACTTTGAACATTTGGTAATAGGTAAATATGTACACACACATAATTTAACCTTTATTCTTCTTTTTTATTCCTTTTTCTTTTTTCTTTTTTTTTTTACTTTTTCCTCTCACGATTTTTATTTTTAAAGTTTCTTCATTGGTGTAGTAGATCACATTCCAATTTTTCGAAGTAATATTGTTTAGCGGTCTTGAACATTAACCAAAGATATATATATCCAAAATTAAGTTTGTTTATGCAGGAATCTGCACAACGGTTCTTCACGAATCGAGCTCGAACCCGGTCTCCGGTTCCGACCTGAACGCTAGAGTGGACCTGCACAAGAGGGTAAACACTCCGACGCTCAAGTCAGTATAGATCAGACTCTTTATGTAGTTCGAGGTGAGATTCGATACCTGAGCGTGAAATAAACTCCTCTATTTATAGGTAGTGGATCCGACAATACACACGACCGGCGGTTACATGTCTTTTTCTCATATCGGGCCTGTCGGGTTCCGAGCAGGTCGGACCCTAGTCAGGTCGAACTTTGGTGCCCACACTTAGTCTTTTACAGTGAGCAAACTTGGTCTCCTCGGTAGGGCCGAGGTGGACCTAGGCAATCTTTTTCATTCGGTTTCTTTAAACACAAATAAGGATCCTCCACGTGCCCCGGGTGTGTTTACCCCCAAACAGTGGCCCCCTCTCTGTCAGGTTCGATCTCGACCTGGCAGAGAAGTTTATTCAAATCTATTTCGGACACGTGGCGACTTTCCATTTGCAGAGGGAATATGACCGTTGCGGAATATGTTTCGACCTGCCAGGTTGTCGGAGCACTCAAGCGTTTCGCCGTTGCGCATCCCGAGAAGATCCCAGCCGCTCGTTGATTACACGTGTATGACGCGGAGGTTTTTTCGATCAACTATAAATAGTCCCGAAGCTTCAGGTCAAACCCTATGTTCCCTGAATTTCTGGAGTTCGATCTGAAACCAGCTCGAACCCTTTCTCTAGGTCAGTCATTTCTCCCTTCTCTTTACTCTTCTTTCAAACATGGTAGTTTTCTTGTCTTCCCCCTCTAGTAGCGATAGCCTGGGTAGTGTAGGTCGAACGATAAGTAGCTCGTCCCCCAAACCAAGTGACTTTGAGGAGGTCTTAGCTCGTAGGTTAGAGACCGAGCTTGAAGAAATAGAGAACTTTAGGTTCTGAGATGATTGAGAGGATAGTGACACCTCTACCTTGGGCCAGGGTCTGGAGTACCCTTCTAGGATGCCCGAGCATTATCTTGGACCCCTTCGTAGGGGGTTTAACATTCCGACCGACATCCTCCTTAGGATTCCGGAGGAAGGGGAAAGAGCTGACAATCCCCCAGAGGGATGGGTCACTCTTTATTTAAAAATGTTTGAGTACGGCCTCAGACTTCCTCTTCACCCCTTTGCCCAGGAGTTCTTAAACCGAACTGGACTGGCTCCTGCTCAAGTGGCCCCCAATGGGTGGGGTGTCATTTTTGCTTTAGCCATTCTTTTTTGGATGCGAGCTCGGGATGAAGACGAGGCCGAGCTGCTAAGTGTTGATCAGCTCCTTGGGTGTTTTGAGGCTAAGAGGATAGCCAAAAAACCTGGTCGGTACTATATGTGCGCGAGGAAGGGCGCGGGCGGTATAGTCAGAGGGCCGACCTCCATCAAGGGATGGGTAGGAAAATGGTTCTTTGCCTCGGGTGAGTGGCTGGCAAAGGACGAGTCAGGTCGTCCCTTCTTTGAAGTGCTTGCTAGGTTTGGGAACCTAGGTATGGAGTCTTTCTTGTTTTTCTTTTTTCTTTCAGCTTTTTAATATTCGCATCTAACTCGAACTTCTTTGTTTACTTTGTGCAGTGTCGATCAAGCCGATTCCCGAGCTTAATCAAGCCACCTTCGATACCCTCAAGTTTTACAAGGAGAACTTTCCCAAGGGAAGGAAGATCGGAACCCTGGTCACCGACAAGCTTCTCCTGGAATTGGGGCTTCTTGACTACAACCCTCTAGTTCGACCAATCGAAGCTTCAAGGCCAAACTCCGAGCTTGGTAAGTCGCGTTCGATCTCGATCTCAATTTTTCCTTTCCTTTGATCTCTAACTTTAAGCTTGTTTATTTTGCAGCAATGGTGTGCGGAATCGCTGGAAGTGTGAAGCGCAAGTCCAAGGGCCGTGCTCATGCCCTCAAGACCGTGGCGAGCACTGAACCAGTGACGCCTACGGTGCCACGGACTGAGGCTCAGGGCAACTCTGGGCCCCCATCTGCAGTTCCCACCCTGTGATCGAACTGGACTTGTCTGAGGGTCGATCTGAAGAGAAGCGTCCAAGGGAGGAGTCCGAGGCGCTCGATGTATCTCCCCTGAACGAGGTGAGGGGAGAGTCTCCTTTGAGGAGAAGAAGAAAGAAGAAGAAGACCTCCTCCCTCTCGGAGGCTGGGACTCGTGAGACTCTGCCCGGGAGCCATGCCGACCTGGTGGATGACCGCACAGCTCGGATGGGGGGAACATCCTACGTGCGAATGCGGTTCAGGATGGAATCGTCAAGCTCCGGAGTGAAGGACCAGGTGTCCCGAGGTAAGATCTGCTTTGCATCGCTTTTTACTATTATCTTCTATTTTCTCGATTCACAGCTTGATCTAACCATTGCGTTCCTTGACTTTCGCAGGCGTTTGTCGCTTCCATTCACTCAGCTCTTATGGTCAAGGCTGAGCTGGATGGAAGGGAGGCTTTGGCAGCAAAGGAGAGGGAGAACTCCTCTGCTGCCTTAGAGGCTGCGACCATGCTGAAGGGCGAACTGCTAAAGGCCCAAGGCGAGGTGGGTATCTTAAGGGCCGAGGTGGATGCCAAGGCCGAGCTTTTGAAGAAGGAGGGTGAAAAGCACAAGGCCCACCTCCGAGCAGCCCATGCGATTACCAAGGGGCTGGAGAAGGAGAAATTCTAACTCTTGAAGGAGAAGGACGATCTCGCTCAGGTCTTTGAGGAGAAAAATGCCTCAATAGGGTGCCTCACAGTCGAGCTTAAGGACCTGAAGGAGCGCCTAACCAATGGATCTCTGCTGGAGGAGGCGTTCAGGCAACACCCGGACATTGATGGGTTTGCCAAGGATTTCAGCGACGCCAGCTTCAAGTTCCTGATGAAGGGCATTGCTGTCGACATGCCCCACCTTCAGATCGACCTCAGCGATCTCAAGAAGAAATATTCTGAGAAGTGGGCTTCTCGGCCTAATGGGACTCCTGGCCCCAATCGCTGGTGGACAAGTACGTCAGGGAGCTGGACTTTGACTACTCCGACGTGGAAGAAGAGGATGATCCTAGCCAAGAGCCCAATGAGATCGGCACGACGCAAGAGGAGGTTCCTTCCCAGCAGAACGGATCCTAGGAGGTTAATCTTCTAGGCTCCCAGGGAGAGCTGTCCTCCCACCTCGGAAGTAGCTGAGGCTCTCTTTTCTTCTATGTTTATATATATTTTTTCTTGCAAGTTTTTGGGCAGAGCTGCAAGGTATATAAGCCTTGGCTCTATCCTTTTTAATCAATGAAACTTCCATTGCTCCAATTCTGTCTGTTCTTCTGCTATTTCTTTTAAGTTTTTTTAATTTTGCAACTTGAAACTTACAAATGAATAAATTCATCTCGCATTTCTAACCCATAACTTTTTGTGAGTTTAAAGGCTTGTAAGATAACTCTTTTCACATCGCACCTCTTTCCTCGAACTTGGAAGTCAGAAAGATAAAATAAAGCAGCTTGAACTTTTTTACATCGCACCTTTAACTTGAGCGTTCCAAGGTTTGAATTTTAAGTTCATGATTAATCCTCACCTCGAAACCGTAGGTTTAGAGGATTGAATTTTTTGAACCTTTGACATCGCACCTTTAACTTAAGCGTTCAAAGGATTGAATTTTGGATTGTAATTGATTTTGACATCACACCTCGAACCCGTGGGTTCTGAGGTTGTCGATTTTAAGCCTTGCGGGAGTCTGTGGCCCCCATTTAATTCCTAATCGAACTCGGAGTTATGAAATTAAATAACCCCATTTATTGAAAGTTTCGCCCCCTTGAAAATTTTTACAAGCCCATTTTGGAACTATTTTGACATTTCAGGGGTAATAGTGCTTCAGGTGCTCTGCGTTCCATGGATGCGCAAGCACTCTTCCCTCCAGGTCGGCAAGCATATAAGTTCCGGGTCGGACTATACCTTTTACTTTGAATGGTCCCTCCCAACTTGGGTCAAGGGTGCCGACATGACTCTAAATTTTCCTTAAGACCAAATGCCCGACTTGGAAACTTCGAGGTCGCACTCGAGCATTGTAATGTCTGGCCATTCTATTCTGATACTCTGCTAAGCGCAGCTGAGCCATTTCTCTTTTCTCTTCCAATAAGTCTAGGTTAAGGAGTAGCTCTTCCTCGTTCCTCGTTGGCTCGTACTGCTCTACCCTGTCTGTTGGTATGCCGATCTCGACTGGTACAACAGCTTCAGAACCAAAGGCTAGTGAGAACGGAGTTGCGCCAGTTGACTCCCTTGGAGTGGTTTGATACGACCACAGAACTTCAGGTAGCTCCTCGGCCCATCTTCCCTTTCTGGAGTCCAACCCTAGCTTGAGCCCTCGCTTTATGATCTTGTTTACTGCTTCAACTTGTCCATTCGCTTTTGGATGCGCAGGGGACGAACTAAGGTGGCTTATACCAAGTTTTCTGCAAAAATCCTTGAACTTTGCATTGTCAAATTGTTTTCCGTTGTCCGTCACAATAGCATTGGGTATGCCAAAGCGGCACACAACGTTTGTCCATACAAACGACGTGATTCTGGACTCTGTGATGTGGGATAGGGCCTCGGCTTCGGCCCACTTGGTGAAGTAGTCCACAGCGACAACTGCGAACTTTGTTTGTCCTTTGCCAAGAGGAAAAGGATCTATGATATCCACTCCCCATTGCGCAAATGACCATGAGGCCGAGATGGGGGTGAGCAGTTCGGGAGGTTGATGGATAATGTTTGCGAAACGCTGGCAGTTGTCACAAGCTCTCACAAGCTGCTTTGCGTCTTGCTCGACACTGGGCCAATAGTACCCTTGTCGAACCACCTTGGCCGACAACGACCTGGCGCCAGAGTGGTTTCCACACACTCCTTCATGAACTTCTCTAAGAATGTAAAGGCCTTCTTCGGGAGTCACACACTTGAGGAGAGGCAGGGAGAAGCCGCGTCGGTACAACATTCCTTCTCGGAGTGTGAACCGAGCTGCTCTTCGCGCCATCTTCTTTTGCTCCTTCGGATCTTGCGGTGGGTTTCCTTTGATGAACTCCACGATTGGGTCCATCCAAGTAAGTGACGGGGTATCGACCTCCATTACATCTGGCTCCAAGACTGAAGGAGTGTCCATGATTTCGACCGGGACCGATCTAGCCAGGTCGGTCTCGTATGCTGATGCCAACTTGGCTAAGGTGTCTACATTAGAGTTCTCAGATCTCTGAACTTGACTCACCTCGTAAGTCTCGAAATGGGCGAGGTGCGATCTGACCTTGCTCAGATATTTTTCCATTCGGGCGTCCTTCGCTTGGTACTCCTCCTTGATATGATTTACAGCTAGCTGAGAGTCACTAAAAACCTTAATGTGATTGGCCCCCAGCCCTTTGGCAACGCGCAGGCCTGCTAGGAGTGGTTCATACTCGGCCTCATTATTTGACGTCTGAAAGTTGAATCGTAGGGCATACTCGAATCGCTCACCTCCTGGTGCGAGCAAGAGAATTCCTGCCCCGCACCCCTTCTCGTTGGAAGATCCATCAACGTAGATCGTCCATGGGAGGTCGGATTTGGCCGAAAGAGGTGGTGGAGTGAGCTCTGCGATAAAATCGGCCACTGCTTGCCCTTTCAATGCAGTTCTGGGCTCGAATTGGATGTCGTACTCGCTCAATTCCAATGCCCACTTCATCAGATGTCCTGAAGTTTCAGGCCTAAGGAAGATGTTCTTAAGGGGAAAATTTGTAAGTACACTAACAGTGTGCACCTGAAAGTACGGCCTGAGTCTTCGGGCCAAGGTGACTAAAGCGAGGGTCAGCTTCTCCATTTGGGGATATCTGATCTCAGCCTCGGTCATGGCCTTACTGGTGTAATAAACGAGGCTTTGACTCGCACCCTTCTGCTTGATCAGTGCCGAGCTGACGGCGCTAGCAGATACCGCCAGGTACAAATGGAGCTTTTCCCCTGGCAATGGCTTTGCGAGTAGAGGTGCCGAGCAGAGATAGTCTTTTAATTGCCCTAGCGCTTGCTCACACTCTTCCGTCCATTCAAACGGTCCCTTCTTCCTAAGAACTTTGAAGAACGGAAGACATTTATCCGTCGATCTTGACACGAACCTATTCAAGGCTGCGATCCTGCCATTGAGGCACTGAAGCTGCTTCAGAGTCTTGGGTGCCTTCATCTCGAGCACGGCCTTTATCTTCTCTGGGTTAGCCTCAATCCCACGGTTATTTACCATAAAACCAAGGAATTTTCCCGAGGAGACTCCAAAGGCGTACTTGGTCGGATTGAGCTTCATTTGGTACTTGCGTAGCATTCCAAAGGCTTCGGTCAGATCGGAAAGATGCGACTTTGACTGCTTGCTCTTGACAAGCATGTCGTCCACATACACTTCCATATTCCGACCGATCTGCTTGGCAAACATTTTGTTCACCATCCTTTGGTAGGTCGCACCTACATTCTTTAGGCCAAAAGGCATCACCTTGTAGCAGTACAGACCTTGGTCTGTTATGAACGCGGTGTGATCTTGGTCTGGCAAATGCATTTTTATTTGGTTGTATCCGGAGTAGGCATCTATGAAGGTGAGTAGCTCGTGCCCGGCTGTTGCGTCCACGAGCTGGTCGATCCTCGGAAGGGGGAAGCAGTCTTTTGGGCATGCCTTATTTAAATTTGTAAAGTCCACGCACATCCTCCACTTCCCGTTGGATTTTTTAACTAATACAATGTTGGAGAGCCACTCAGGATACATAATTTCTCGTATATATTCAGCTTTTAAGAGTTTGTTTACTTCCTCAACAATTACATCACTCCTCTCTTTATTTACAGGTCTTCTCTTTTGCTTTACAGGTCGGAATGATGGGTCTATGTTGAGGCGATGCACCATGATCTTTGGGTCGATACCAGGCATGTCCTCGTGAGACCATGCGAAGATGTCCGAGTTAGACCTGAGGAAGTTGATCAGTTCTTCCCTGTCAGTTGCCCCCAGCTTAGTTCCTATACTTACTTGTTTTTCAGGGCTAAGTAAAGGAACAAGCTCGAGCTCTTCTGCTGGGGGGGAGAACTGCTTTTTGCCTTCCTTTGGCAAGTCGGCCTCTGATTCCTGCAACTTGCCATGATTGGCTTGTCCTTCCAGGGCGCATACCGCCGACCCCTTGAGCGCGGATGCATAACACTCCTGTGAGGTTTTTTGCTCACCTTGAACCGTGCCCATCCCATTCGGGGTTGAGTACTTCAAGACTTGGTGCAGTGTGGAGGGGACGGCCCGAAATGAGTGGATGACTGGTCTCCCGAAAATGGCGTTATAGGCCGATCTGCCGTCGATCACCACGAACTCGGCCATCTGCGTTACTTGGGTATTATCTTGCCCGATAGTTATCGGCAGGTCGATGCACCCTTCAGGCGAGACCGATTCTCCAGAGAATCCAGCCAAGGGTGTTGGACTCCTCTTCAATTGTGACCTAGTTCATCCCAATGCTAGATATGTTGGGAGGGACAAGATGTTGGCAGATGCACCTCCATCAACCAATACTCTTCGGACCAGGACGTGATCAATCAGAGGGGCGATCACCAGTGCATCGTTGTGAGACAAGTGGACCACCTCTAGGTCGGCGTCACCAAAAGTGATGGAGCAGGTGGGCTTCTGCTCCCTGATGATGCATACTTCGCGCCTGGCCTCCCGAGTTAGCTTCTTTCTCTTGTTTCCGAACTGGCCCCCGTTCGGACCTCCAAAAATAGTATTGATGACCGCAGGTCAGTCCTCTCGTCGAGACGGCGTTCTTGAACGCTTCCTCTCTTCCTTTTTTTCGACCGAGTTAGACCTCGGTTTGCCCACGAATTTTTTGAAGTAGCCGTCTTGAATGAGGTCTTCAATCTGGCGCTTCAACTCCCAGCAACATGTCGTATTGTGGCCGTGACTGCGATGAAAACGACAATACTTATCTTTGTTGCGTTTTTCTGGGTCTCCTCGGAGCTTCTCAGGTCGCTTGAGGAGCTTTTCCATCCCGCTTTCCTCGATGTTCGTGAGTATCTCGGAGATGAGGATGGTGGTTGGAGTGTACCGTTCATAAGGTCGGCTCCGGGGAGGGCCGCTCTCCGACCTACGTACTCTGTTCTGCTATTGGAGGAGGATGATCCCTTATCTTTGGACCTGACATCAATCCTCCTCTTCTCCTGGCTAATTTTTTTCTGATCGATCTGCTTCTCAGGTCGGCCAGTCTTGGTTCGAAGTAGCTCCTGTCCATCAATGACTTTTTCGCTTTCTGCAATACTTCAGCGAAGGTGGCTGGAGCCTCTTCTCCAAGCTTTACCGTCAAGGTCTCATCGGCCAAGCCGGTGAGGAAGTAGCACATGGTCGAATCATCGGAGCAGTGCGCCACCTTAAGCTGCTCCTCCTGGAACCGTGTGACATACTCTCTCAGCGTCTCTCCTTCTTTTTGCCTGATGGTGGCAAGGTGAGTCGCTGTCTTTCTGTCATAATGCCTAGAGGAGAACTGACTGATGAACTCCTTCCTTAGCTGGGAGTAGGTCGAGATCGACCTGGCCGACAGTCTTCGGTACCAAAGGCACGCGCTGCCGGTAAGCGCGATCTGGAAGGCGCGGCACTTGATCGCATCTGTCGCTGCTTGAAAGTCCATGAGGCCCTCGAAGACCTCAACATAGTCTTTAGGGTCCTTAGACCCGTCATAGGGCTTTATGGCGGGAGTCTTGAATTTCGGAGGGATTGGAGCCTCCAAGATGTCCGCGGTGAATGACGATTCTCCCAAGTGGCCATCGTCGAACGAACAGTCTTTCTTCTCACACCTGGCCTTAAGCGCTTCGACCTGCTCATCGAACTTGTGCTTCATCAGGTCGAACTCTTCCCTAGTGATCACAGCTTCTGGTGCTAGAGGCTTGTATTTTGATTGAGCCTTTAGGTCCGAGTTGGAGAATTCTCGGGAGTAGGAAGGAGAGTCTTCTAGCTCCCGAGATGCTCTCTTCTTCTTTTCAGTGAGATGCTTTCTCAGATCGTTATCCCGCAAGCTGTAATCCACCCCTCTATCGTTGGGAATGAGCTCGCGATCGCCAGGTTGGATAGATGGAGCTCCCTTTTCTCCGGGTGCGCCCGGAGCTATAGAGGGAGATGCAGTTCGGTTAGCACGCGTTGCCTCGGCGTACATTTCTTCCATTGTGCGCAATCGATGGCGCATATCATCCAATTCGCGCTGGAGAGTAGACAGAACTTCGGGGTCCGCTTCCTGATTGGCCCTTTGGGAGGTCTTTCTCGACGTCCCACCTCGACCTCTGTTGGCTTTTGAGGGTTTCGGGTGAGCAGGTGGTAGCTCTTGATTCGCATGGCGGGCAGATCTGCGCGGCAGATCTCCCTCTTGCCTTGCTCGGACCTGGTCCCCGACTATTCTTGCACCCCTCTGCTCTGTCGTATTGGCAGAGTTTGCTGGATGCACCATCTTTGCGTATATTTTTTTTAGACCGGGATGACTTAGGGTGTCCGTTCCCACAGACGGCGCCAAATGTTTATGCAGGAATCTGCACAACGGTTCTTCACGAATCGAGCTCGAACCCGGTCTCCGGTTCCGACCTGAACGCTAGAGTGGATCTGCACAAGAGGGTAAACACTCCGACGCTCAAGTCAGTATAGATCGGACTCTTTATGTAGTTTGAGGTGAGATTCGGTACCTGAGCGTGAAATGAACTCCTCTATTTATAGGTAGTGGATCCGACAATACACACGACCGGCGGTTACATGTCTTTTTCTCATATCGGGCCTGTCGGGTTCTGAGCAGGTCGGACCCTAGTCAGGTCGAACTTTGGTGCCCACACTTAGTCTTTTACAGTGGGCAAACTTGGTCTCCTCGGTAGGGCCGAGGTGGACCTAGGCAATCTTTTTCATTCAGTTTCCTTAAACACAAATAAGGGTCCTCCACGTGTTCCGGGTGTGTTTACCCCCAAACAAAGTTATATCACATTTCCACATAAATATCATGGAATGTGATATAACTTAATTTTAACATTTTTAAAAAAATAATAACTTAATAATAAGAAAAATTTATCGCTTCACACATAAATAAAAGCCTTTCATATTCTTAAAAAATAAATTCTTTAAGTTACTCTCACAAATTCCATGAGAATTTAACATTTTTAATATTATTTTAAAATAGTAGTATCAAAATATTTAAAATTAAATATTTAAATAAGTTCATAAAACTGAAAAATGACAATAGAACGTTAAAACTTAAAATAAAATTTATTTATAGAAATTAATTATAAAATTTATGATGACAATTTTAATATAATTAATAATAGAATTTCAAAAGTTTGAGAATTTTGATAATTTTCCGCCCTATTGAATTTTAATAGTTTTACAATCTTATTTGTATTCTAATAATTTTACAACGTTCTCCAGTCCTATGACTGTATAAATATTCTATCTTTTTTTTTTCTTTCTATAAAAAATTGTGCATTCTTCGTTTAGTGTTACTTTTTTCCTCTTTTAGTTCTCTTTTTTCTTTTTTCCTTTTTCCGAAGTTTTAATTATTGCTGAACTATGCTTGTTCTGACAAAATTTATGTTCTTTCTTGTTAATAAAATTTATCATAAATATTAAGTAAACTTCACACATCTACATAAACAATGTTAAATATCTTAATTGAAAAATAAAATAAATATGAAAACTTATAACTTAACCTATATTAACTTTACCACATCCAAAATTTTAAATTCTAAACCTTCATATATTCATATATATATATATATATATATATATATTTATTTATTTATTTATTTTTATTATGACAAACTCTTCCATCTTTATATATTCTCACGTTAAATACGTTAATATTCCTTCCATCTTTATATATTCTCACGTTCATATAATTTGCTAGGATTGAAAAACTTCGCATGTGTTAAAATACTAGTATACCAAAAAATATTGAGTTTAAGTCTACGCAATGTTATTTTAATCTTAAAAAAGAAAAATTTTTGTCTCAAATTTTTTTTTTAATGTAACTTATATAACGATTTGGCTCTAAAAGAAGTTGATTTTGAACTCTATCAATTTAGATCTTGAATTTGAACCTTTGATATATTAAATATGGGAAAAACGTTCATAATTTTGAGTATATTTAATGGTACATAATCTAGTAGGTCCCCAACTCGTTGATGTGATTAATGAGTTAATTATAAACTTTAATACATGGCTAATGAGAACCATCCACCATTTAACTAAAATCTCTCTCTCTCTCTCTCTCTCTCTTTTTTTGTGTTTGGAATAGGACTCCAAAGTACATAAAATTGATAAGCGTTTATGAAGAAAAAAATGTGGTGTCCTCCGTTACTTCAAGTTAGAAAACATAATTCTCATTACACTTCAAAGGTCCAAGAGGGCTCGTGGACACGTGTGAGAATTCGATTTGCTACCGACGACATTATGATGAGTCAAAGCGGTTGGCATCAAATTATTTGTTAAGAGTAGTTATCTAATAGATGTCAACGAAGGGTTGCGTCTGATCGCATAAGAGTGTGATCCATATCATAGATGTTTTTTTTTTGTTTCTTAAAAACGATGCGGTGTGACTTACGAATCTCTATAATCGGAGTTCATTGTCTAAGCTGAAAAAAACAGTAATTAACATTGGGCTTAAACCCAAACTCTCATGACAACTGATACTCCAAGATCCTAGACCGTTGCTATTATGCCATATTTAGGGAATGATCTAAACCATAGATGCGAAGCACCACGATCCAATAGTAGATATATGTTTATACAAACATACAAAGACACTTTTTAAATGAGTATATTCTTCTTTTATAAAATTAAATATCAAATTAAAAGTTCATGTTGGTAATTCAAGCAAGAACATTATAACTTAGTGTTTTCAAATTACATATCCAGCACATGGTAACTATTTAACCTTTAAACTTTTAAGTTTTAATTATATCTTCAAATACATAACTAGACCATCTAAATAAAATTAAAAAATTAAAAAGAATTATTTTATGTCTATTTAATCTACATTTTTCATTCTCTCTGGAATCCAAGACTCTCCATCAATTGTCTTAATGGATGGATTGATTTATGTTCAAGTCTGACTTTTTTATCTTCTTTTTTAATTAAAGCAATATTCGGTGAGAGATTAAAAAATTTGCAAATGGAGTTGTCACTGCCCATTGGGTTGGCAATTTCTTTTACCTACCCACCTTATGGAATTTCTACAACTAAATTTGTGGTTCTAAAGAAAAAGAACTAAAAAAACTGCAGCAGGAGAGTGGAAAAAGTATTCTCAAACAAACTTTAATATACCCATTAAAAATGTACCACACTAGAAATCTCTAGATACCCAGCTAGGAATCAGGAAATGGAGATATTTATTCACCCAAGTACGATTGAAGGATGAAAGAAGAATCAAAACGCGATTTTAGTTAGAATCTTCAACTGGAATTTGTTCCCAGTTTTGATTTTGCAGAATCCGAAATGAAGATTTGAGGACAAAAACGAAGTTGAGGCAGGCAGGGAATTTGATGCCCAGGTAAAAAAAAACAAAACAAAACAATTCGAGTTCAATTGCAGATGGATTTGTCTGGATGACTGCCTCTTTTTTCACACGTTTTTGCTTTTGATTTTGTGTAGATATTTTTTCTGATGAATTACCACTATCTCCACCACTTGCACAACCATTTTGTTTTATTGGCTCCTACTTTCTCTTCTCTTGGATAATATACTTGTTTTTTCACTGCAATTGGGACAAAACTCTGGCTTCATTTGATTAGTTGGTTCCCCATTACTTCTTTTATCTGTTGAACAGTTTTCGAGTATTTTGGCCCACCACGTGTTTGACAAAAGTCCCATGAGAAAACCCAGGTGTTATCTGAACTGATTTTGATTCAGGGTCTAAAAAATTCAGTAGTGTCACTTGGTATTGATGCAGACTATTGGTTAAAGTTTGTTATTTCTTCAATTTATACTGCTGAGTAAAAGGTAAAGACTGGTTACAAAGCATGCTAAAACAGAGAGAAACTTAAAGAACTATAGTGAGAAAATAGCTATGATCTTAGTGAAACAGGTGAAGGGAACTTCTCTACTCATTGGATTGGGTTGAGGATTCAGCTATGAGATCAAAGGTATTGCAGGGGACTTCTTCCAGCTCTCTCATGTGAGTTGTGTAAGGACTGCCCATTTGAAGGCCAGTGAGCATCCGAAAAAAATCCGAGGCTTCCCCTTTGAGCTTGGCATTCTCCTGAAGAAGCTGTTCTTGAGACTCTGTCAACTGATTCAACTTCTCCATGAGACTCTGATTCTCAGTCCGGAGCCTAACCACAAGTGACCAAAGCTCATCAAGATGCTTCTGTTTCCTCATCCGCGACCTTCGTGCCGATTCCCGATTCGATATCATTCTCCTCCGCTTCCTCTCGTCGACGATGATCCCATGTTTCTGAGTCTGGTAATCACCTTCATCAGAAGTGGAGGTGGAGTTAACTGGAATATAAGACAATAACCCATTGATATTGAGGTTTTGGATCATGCCATAGCCATAGTTTTCTGCTGCAGGAAAGAGAGCTCCAGATATTTCCATGTTCAAACTATGAGCAATCTGAAGGAGTTTAGAATTAGATTTCTGAGCTGATAAGGAAGCACAAAACAAAGGATGGAGGAGTTTTATAGGAAGAAAATGAATAAAGAGCTTCAAATTATTGAAACTGACATCACCAAAATGTGATATGCATATTCTTTTTTTTTCAGCCCACTATTATTTGCATCCTAATATAAAATTCATCAGAATAGTGGTGTTTCAATAAAATATTGTATATGGCATGGATAGTTTCTTGTTTGTTCTGTATTTTATAAATGCTTCAAGAATCCACTTCTATGCAACATGAATATTTTAGCGAAGGAATGAAAGGTTATATATTGTGGATAATCACTTGATCATATCACTTCTACTTTTCTTTATTCCATTAGTTGGGCCTCTCAAATGACTTGGAACCTAGTTGACAAAAATTTTGAGAAATTTAATTGGGTATTTTCAATTCTCTAAAATATTTACGGGAAAAGTAACATTTTGGTTCATGAGTATTCACCTATACGTTTGTTTGATCCCTAGTTCCTACATTTTAAAATGGTGCATTTTGTCCTTGAATTTTTGCAAATAGGTTTAAATAGTCCTACTAGTAGATTTGTTTTAGTCTCTAACGGAAATATGACTGGGTTGATATTTGAATCATCATGCAATGTCATTGGATGGATAAACATTGCAATCTAAAAACAATATCATAGTGGTCTTCCATATGATCATCTACACCAAGATTGCAATGTTCATCTTCCAATCACATTACAAGATAGCATCTGCACAATAGGGTCTAATAAGTGTTCATCCTCATATTGTGATATTTATATTATTTTTTTTATATATTTTATCCTTCTAATTATTTAGAATCCATTTAATGTTAATATATTATATATTAAATTAATTTTAATAAATTATTGTTCACCGCGCCACATACACTAAAACAACCTAAACAACCTATTTCTGCAATTTTGAAAAAAACTATCAGTTTTCATCCTAAAGCTCAAAAGGGTCTCAAATTATTTTGATGAGAGACCTATAATTGAAAACTTAATGAAGAAAATAATGATTTTCCCTATTTATAATTACGATTTTTTTTAATTGTAAATATAGTTTTTTTTGTATAAAAAATATACTAATAGTTGATTAACTTGACGTTGATAACAGATCCTTCTTTTCTTTTCGTAGTCATTGTTTTTGGAAAATTTGCAGATTTTGGGAAGATTGTACCAAATATTTATATATGTTAAGATTTGTGAGATTTCTCAATGCACAATTCTCAACTAAATGGAAACAATAGCTATTATCATATTAAAAATTTTGTATAAAACTTGCATCTTTTATATTTTCTAACTTAGCATTTACATTCATATTACGATTTTAAACCTGGCTCTAATAACAATTTGAAGAATCCTTCTCTCTATGAGAATTTGAATTTGAGAGGATTCTAAGAGTTCGTTTGATAATGTTCTCGTTTCTTATTTATGATTCTGCATGGCCCCCAACACTGATAAAAGAAAAGATATTTATTTATGCTGAAGTAAATTAGAAACGAGAAGAAGAAACAAAAAACTTGTTTTTGTTAATTTCTAGATTTCTATACAATTTTGAGAACGTCTATGAAAAATGAGAAATAAGAAAATAAGTAGTTGTCAAATGCTTAGATTTCTTAATAAAATTGGAAACTAGAATGTTACCAAGTAGACCATAAATTTTCCTTTTCAAGGCAATAAACACAATAATATGAGTGAAAGAGGATGACTAAAGACTCATTTTGTAAAATGAATGACATGGCTCCAACATGGTTGAATTCAAGGATGATAAAGCAATCTTTTCATTTATGTTTTGAAATAAATTGAAAATGAAACCAGAAAGGAGAAACTTGTTTGAAAACGGAAACTTAGAACCCTGAATGGAAGATAAAACTGCACTAAATACTTACATAGATTCACCTAAAATTAGGCTATATCTCGCGTCTACAGTTTTGAATTTCGGTTTTTGCTAATCTATCACAGCAACGTGGAATGAGGTTGTCAAATGGGCTGGGCTTATTAATGAAGCAAAATATTTAAATCGGCTCGGGTCGGTTTTTTATTCGGTTTAGTCAATTTTCCCTTGCACCCCAAGTAAATACCATGAAAGAGCAGTGGGGTCATGTTACAGTGAGGAACAGACAAAACGGTCAAAAAGAACTTGACTCAAAAAAGTGATTATAGAAAAAAGCATCCCTTTGCAATTTCTACGAAACTTCACTCTAACCAGTAGGAGAATCATTGAAACTCTCTCTCTCTATATTCTAGAATACTCCATTCAGAATCATTGAAACTCTCTCTCTCTATATATTCTAGAATACTCCATTCAACATAAAAAGAAGCTGCAAGACAGAATTCAGTCCAAGGGAAACCACCTGAGATTATTGAGTAAAACTTTTTTAGTTTCCCTAATGGCATCCTCCCTAGGCAGCATCAATGAACTCTCATCCTTCATCAATGCACTCTCATCCCTCATCAATGCACTCTCATCCCTCATCAATGCAATCAATGGAGAAAATTCTGGAATCTGTAGTTTTACCTGGAGTAGGGGAGGGGGAACATCCACATCTTCAGATTGCCTACCCATTTGCAACAGTGTGCAGAGGCCTCAGAGTCTTGGGAAGATATTTCTTGGTCGGACTTTTCGGGCAATTGTAGTAGTGTTGTCCACCAGCTTGCCCAGTTCATCCCCTCCACTTCCTACAGTTCTTTTTGGAGCTGCTAAGTTGGTTAGCTTTGTAGTTTCCCTTGCTGGAAATTGCCTTCAAAATGAACACCCGAGAATTGCAAATTTGTTAGAAAAGATCGGTGCTCTTCTTGTTGCTGTTGGTGTCTGCGTCATAACAAGTCTTCTTGTTCCTCAGAACTTGGGTTGGATCTGTTGGCTGGCATGTGTCTCCATCGTGCTAGCCTTTATTATATCATCCAATTGATTTTCAGGGAAGGTTGCATCCCAATGTCCGAAGAGGACAGAAGGAGCGTTTCGGTAGAGATTCCGTGCCCATTTGCTTGACCTCTTTTACAGTCTTTGAAACTTGATGGCTTGGTGTGGTTCATCCCCATTCCTCAAGACATCATCAGCTCCAATTCCCTGAAAATCATGTTATTATACAACTTACAATGACATGATAACTCTGCCTGTGTCATGCCTCATGCATCATTCTTCTACGCAGCCGGTCCCAAGCCCGGGCAAAGGAGGAGGGTAGTGTCATCAGAACCTTGGATGCTGAAAGTTGAGTCGTTAGCAGTAATTTCATCTAAGGAGTAATAAAGATGGCAGCATGAAGAAATATGAGTTCTCTACAGAGGAACCACATATTGCTGAAGCTTAGTCATCCTAAGAAATAGCTAAAATCTTGTCCAGCAAAAAAGTATGTTTTTTGAGTCGTGCAATTAAAAGTGAAATGGGCATGCTAAGTTAGTATCTAATAAATCCTTGAAATTTCAATTTTGTGTCTATTAAAAATTTATTAGATACAATTCTAAAAGTTCGAGTACACTTTTGTTTAAATTACATGGGTCCAAAAGAAAACATAACATAAACAACCATTAAAAATTCAGTCCAAAACAAGAAATGAAGTCACCAGAGGTTGCAAAGAGAAGCATTCACTTTTTTTTTTTTTTTTGATATCAGTGAGTGTCTTGCCTGTCTAGGCCAACTTACGCGTTCTTAAACTAATCTTAAAGACAACTGTCTAAATCTAAGGAAATTCGTAAGATATTAAATCCTACATGAAACGAGAAAACAGATTAGCAAATAAAAAAAGAGAGTACCATTTTGTCCTCCCCAGTTCTGCCTCAAAGCTATTCCATGCAAGTTACCCAGGCAATGCTAACAAGAAAAGGAGAGATTTGGATGTTGCACAATGCTTGATTTTGTCGGAATTCGCATACAAATTTACAATGGAAAAACTTTTGTTGGTTGTATGGCATGAGGTAGAAGTTCCCTGCAGACCATGAATTTTACTGCTACTGCTACCAGTACTTTTTATTACCCCTAAATTATTAGGATATATCCAAATTGATAGTCAACTTACCCAATTAAACAATAATTTAAAAGAAACAAGTAATTTAAAGGTAAGAAAAATAATGTGGTAATTTCTCCTTCAATCTGGAATTCCAGACAGATGTTTTGAAATGATGGAAAGAAGTTAAGCAGCAAAGCAATCAGAGAACTTTGAAGACCAGGATGATATGAGTTCCACATCAGTTTCAGGTAACGAAGTTTTCATCACTTTACCTGCTTTTCTCCTCCAGCAAGTTAATTCAATCCAATACAACAAGCTACTCCACTTATTGAGTAGGCTCAAGAGAAAAAACTAAATTAATAAGGTATCACAAAGTTACATATCTGCATCGATTCACTTATCATTGAAGAATACCCAAATAACTTTTTTCCCTTTCAGTAGAGACATGGCAACAAAATTTAAAGTGAAACATCAGGCAACAGAAATCAGAGAACTTTGAAAGGCATTGCATGATATGGGTTATGCACATCATAGATTCACCTCAACAAGCCTCATCATCTCAAATGGCTAATTTACATTCTTTATGGAAAATTAAAGACTGGGGTATGAATCAAGTTCAGGCAACGCCATAAAAAGAGAACATAACATTGCAAAAATTCACATTCTGAAGACGACCTTATGAATGTTTCTTTGGCCAAACAGGGTTTAGCTGGAGAAAACCTCTCAAACATTTTCCCCCCATAAATTAGATGTAAAGGCCAAAATAATGTAGCGCCTCAAATATACCATTTTCTCGATTTTCCTTACAACTAAACTGAAAGAAGCAAGGGGCTATTTTGGTGCATCAAATCACGCAGGAAAATGAAAACTAAAAACGAAGATTAAATGCTTATGTTTGAAGTAACGCCTCGCTTACCAGAAAATCGATTCGCTAGACAATCGTCGAGAGGAGCCTATGACTTATGAGCAAAGCTCCACTTCAGGTTGTGCTGATAATGAACCGACTTAGGGTTTTGTACCAAATGAAATTTAGGATAGATTGCAATAGTACTCAAAATTTCATTTTTGTCGACTTTAAACTTTTTTTTAAAACCTCCCTTCCGTCTAATTTTCAGTATAGATGAAGACCAAAAATGCCGTGGCTGTTGAAATAGAATGGTGATACACGTGTCTATTTCAGATTTCATTTATACTTCTAAACTTTAGCATATGTTTTAATAATATCATTTACCTTCTAATTCCTTTTTTCTTTTTTTATAAAGAAGTAAGCTTTGTTAACGAGAAACAGTCACCAGAGCTGTAGAAGAATGAAACTCCCCCTTAACAACACGCAAAAGTCAAAGGGAAAAACTTTGCTTCTATTCAATGGAGCTACAAACGTGAAGACCATGCTTGGCAAGAAGATTTGTCGCTCGATTCACCTCTCGTGAAACATACATGAAAGAACAGACTTCAAATTTGCAAGAAGCCAAGTGAATATCGTGAAGGACAACTTTCTTAGGGCCAAGGGTATCCAGATCTCCATTTATTAAAGAGATTGAGGTGCAAGAATCCGATTCCACGGAGAGGCTAGAACAACCAAGTAAGATGGTAAAGAGAAGACCTTCTCCAATAGCCATGAGTTATGCAATAATTGTTTTGGGGCCTATTAAAATTGTTACCTTCTTGTTCTTAGACTATTAAAATTGTTTCAAAACAACCATTTCTAAAATGAAGAAGGAAATATGACGTCATGTGAGTTGTATAAAAAAATCAAAGAGTCCTAATTACATTTGAAATGACATTATATAATTTGAGAACAACGGAATGAATTTGAGAATCGAAAAAAAAAAAAGTAAACATGAAGGACATACAAACTTTGAGGCCTATCAATTGACGAAAATTAATATTAGGATATGAATGGACAAGAGGAAGAGACAAATTAAGAAATTCAAGACAATCGAACCTAAAGATCATTAATTTTAGATAGATTTCTTATGTTTCAAAGATAAAATTGTCTTGTCAAACCGATGATAGCTCAAATGGTAAAGACATCTATCTCTAACCAAGAGATCATGATTTCGCTTCTATACACTTATACTTTCGACGATAAACTATTTCTCTTGTGATCGATGAAGCTTTCTCTCGTTACTCTTATCTTGTTCAACAAAGAAGCAAACCTTTCTTATTCTTAAGTTGAAGAGTTCGTGATGCATGAGGAATGCACTTTCAATCATGAAGATGTAATTAACCAATAATGATTCAAAAATAAAGAAATCATTTCTAACTTTTAAAAGTAAGTAATATTTCCTATAAAAAAATAAAAGTAGGTTATATTTAATAATTACATAATCGATAATTGTTCAAAAATAGTTACGAATAGATCTATAAACAGAAAAAAAAAATCAAAATCTTATAGAAAAAAATTTACCTAGACTCAGAGTTCAATCCTAAAAGAAAATTATTGAATAAGTTTTAAATCTTCACCAATGGAGCTAATCTCTTTATTTGATCAATAATGAGAGATTGAAGAGAGGATAGTACATTGAGAGTTATAAACCTAATTAAAAATAGTTTATCTTTTATGTATTCAACCAACTACTAGTCGTCTATCAACCTATAATAAAGAAAACTAATATACCATTTAAATTATTTCTTCTCGACTTCTTACGATAAACGATTCATTCTTAAACAAAACAAAAGTATCACATGTGGCTTAACATATTATATGCGTGAAATTAAACTAAAAGAGGCTTGCTCAAAAGTAGAACGTCATTGGGTAGAATGAATTCATAGTTTGGTTGGGCAAAAGTGACCTTTACATCATTGAGAATAGTTGGACAAGATTTAGAGATTGATTAATTTCATCATAATCTCTAATGGGGTGTGGGTGTGGCACAAGTGAGTGTGTGATAGAGTGCCCAAATGAGCAGAAGCAGAGCAGAAGCCATGGAAGCCAGAGAGTAGAAGGCACAGAAAGTGGCCAAAGTGTGCCTTTGAGGGACCAAAAGTGCACTCAAAGCAGCACAGAAAGCAAAGGCAATGGAGATGAGCAAGGCATCATAGGCAGTACCGATCCCCACTCCACTTTCTGCAAACACCACAAGAATTGTGAGAGAGTTCAGAGACAGAAACAGAATGGAGTTCAAGATTATTGTTGGGAGTTTTAGTGCAATTTGGTGTGATTTCATCATTTCCTTCCTTTTCTGATGTGCAGCTGCATGCCATTCAGAGAGGAGAGGAAGGGGAATGAATAGTGAAGTTTTTGTTTTTGATCAGCTCATTATTGGTTTTTTTTCAACCATTTGGAAATTTGGTTTTATAGAGGGCAAAAGGGGGAAGGGAGAAGGAAGTTTCTTGGAAATTAAGGTAGGGGAAAGGCTAAACTTCTCAACCAAGTTTTCAAATGGAAAAATGTGATGTGGGAAATTTCTCAAAAGGAATAAAGTCACCTCTCCTTTTCATTCCATGCCAAAGATCGAACTCACAACTTTTTGGCAGGATGCCATCTTTTTTAAAATATAACTTAAAAATTCAAGAATTTAATCGGAACCTTTTAAAATATAGATACAAAATAAACACAAACCTATTTCGTCCTACTTTCTGTGAAGTAAAATTAATAAGAAATTGGTGCGAAACCATCTAAACACTTTTTAATTAAAAAGTTATTGAGAGTCAATGTATTATCCCTGAGAAGGATGTATTTTGCATGTCATTTTACTTGTATATAGATACTCTGCTATTTCAAGAACTAAATCTAAAATTAACATTCTTTCAAATAATTCCATCGAAGAAAAACTAAAGCGATGTCATCTTAATGTATTAAAAAAAAAAACTTCCTTAAAAAAAGAAACGAAATAAATAAATTGCTTCAAAAAAACCGAAAACATTCCCTCAGACAAGTCCTAAAAGCTCTGTTATCTTTTCCATTCTTCATGCAATGGAGGAGTAAAATGCCATGAAAGAACAGTGGGTCATGTTACTGTACGAAAGAGACTCAAAAAAAGTGATCAAAAGATAACCCCTTTACAATTTCTACGAAATTTAATCTAAAACTTGTAGTAGAATCACAGAAACTTCTCTCTCTATATTCTAGAATACTCCATTCAACATAAAAAGAAGCTGCAAGACTGAATTCGGTCCAAGGGAAACAACTTGAGATTATTGAGAATTTATTTTTTTCCCCAATGGCATCAACTCCACAACAGACCTCTGTGGATATGAATGCACTCTCTTCCTTTATCACTGCAATCAACGAAAGAAATCTTGGAATCAGCAGCTTTACCTGGGGAGGGGGAACATCCACACCATCAGATTGCCTACCAATTTGCATCAGAATGCAGAGGCCACCACCAGCCAAGAGCTCTCAGAGCCTTGGGAAGACGATTCTTGGTCTTACCTTTCAGGCAGTTCTAGCCTTGTTCATCAGCTTACCCAGTTCACCTCCGCAACTCCCTACACTTCTTTTTGGAGCTGCCGTGTTGATCAGCTTTGCAGTTTCGTTTGCTGGACTTTTCCTTCAAACTGCATACCCGAGAATGGCGCTTTTGTTTGAAAAGGTCAGTGCTCTTTTTGCTGCAATTGGTGTCTGCATCATAGCTAGTCTTCTTGTCCATCAGAACTTCGCTTGGATCTGTTGGCTGGCATGTGCCTTCACCTTCATAGTCTTTCTTCTATCATTCAAGTGATTTCAACGTAGCCATTTTTTTGCTTGACCTCTAGAACAGTCTCTGGTACTTTTTTAACCTGGTGTGGTCATCACCAAGACAGCATCAGCTCCAATTTCCCTGACGATCATGTTATTCTAGAATATACAGTGACATGATAACTCTGCCTGTGTCATGCATTAAGCATCATTTCTTCTACGCAGCCGGTCCCAAGCCCGGACAAAGGAGGAGGGTAGTGTCATCAGATCATTGGATCTTGATCTTGTTCTAAAAGACAGGCTGAAGAAAGTTGTGTGTTAGTAGTATTATCATGTTAGTAATAAAGATGGCAGCATCAAGAGAGATGGGCTCTCCCAGTGGTGAAAATACAAAGGAACCACATGTATTGCCGAAGTTCAGTCATCCTAAGATATAACTAAAATCTCATCCTACAAAAATATACATATTTTTTAGTTGTGCAATTAATAGTGGAATGAGCAGCAAAAGGCTATGTTGTTATACTGTTAGAAAGTATCTATAAACCATGTTATTTATAGAACATGAGTCCTAAAATGAAAACAAAACAAAACAAGTAAATATTCATACCCACTATAATACCAACATTCTCTCATGCACACAAGCTTTAAAATTCTGTTGTCATATTAAACTAATCTTTGCACGCTTTGCAACTCTTCTCTCCAAAAATTGTTGATATTCATAGAACATCCTAGTTTAGGATGCTTTGTTTCAAGTGATTGTAACCTCCTCAAGTTCAGACACCACATCGTAAGACCATCCTCCAAAATTCTAATGGTAAATTAATCAGAAACTAAATCCTCTCAGCCATCAAGACTAACCTTTCTAATACTCACAAATCTTTGAAGTAAACCATTCACATGTTTGAGATAATTTAGGTCACTGTGCCTGCACTTTTTTAGTTTGATTATCTCAAGAGCTTGGAAATAGAGGAGAAATTATACAAAATCAAATGGGTGTGAAACAGCCAACGTACCCTCTTTCTATTGTCTACGAATTATCAATTGACACAAGATTACAATGTAGTTCAGGCCATCCATCCAATCATATACAAGTACTTTACCATACCAAAACAAGTTGGGTTGTTATATTATTTGCCCCTTAGGAACTTAAAGCAGAATAAAGTAGAAGTGGGGAGCAATCAGAAACCAAAATAGAATAGATGACATATAGAAATAATTCTTCCATTACAAAACAATGTGGTTGAACTTCACATAACTACGTTTCCATCATATGTTCAATTGTCAATGCCAAAAGAACAGAAAGTCTCTAATCATCTAGAATACAAAGAATTTAACACTATTTCAATGCTGATCTGAATTTATAGCTAGAAAGTTTAGTCCCCATAGGCCCATAATAGCATAACTGACATGAAGTGTGCAGACTCCAAGTGAGGAAAACAGATTAGAATGTAAAAAAGATAATTTCAGGTTGTCCTCTCCAATTCCACATTGAAGCCATTTCATAAAATTATCAAGGCAACAAGAAGAAGAAAAGGTGAGATTTTGATGTTGCACAATGCTCGTATGGTCTGAGATACAAGTTCCCTGCAGACCATGAATTTTAGTGCTACCAGCATCTTTTATTTTCACTAAATTATTACGTAATATCCAAACTAATAGTCAACTTACCCAATTAAACAATAATCAAAATAAAAGAAAGAAGTCATTCAAAAGATAAAGAAAAGGGAGAATGATAATCTAAGCTTCAAAAAGAAATTCCGAATACATATTTCTTATGATGCCAATCGCTAAAATAGCAAATCAATCAGAGAACTTTGAAGACCAGAATGATATGAGTTCCACATCAATTTCAGATAACAAAGGTTTCATCATTTTGTGGAGGCTCAAAAGAAAATAAACAAATTAACAATGTACCATGAATAACACATCTGCTCAATTCACTAAGAAAACAAGATTGTTTTACATATCCTTGAAGAATACCAAAATAACTTTTTCCCTCTAGTTCAAATTCATGAGAGATGGCCAAAATCTGATATCAAACATGAGGAAACAGCAATCAGAGAACTTTGAAGGCATTGCATAATATGGGTTAGGCACATCATAGATTCACCTCAAAAAGCCTCATCATCTTGTAAGCTATTTTAAATTCTTTAAAGAAGAAACAAAACTGGAATTCGAGTCGGGTTGAGACAACACTATAAAAGAAAAACAGCACAACATTTCGAAAATTCACACTCTGAAGTGATCTTATGATTATTTCTTCGGCCAAACAGGGTTGAGCTGGAGAAAACATCTCTTAATATTTCCCCCATAACCATTAGATGTAAAAGCCAAAATGAATATAGCACCTCAAAATATACCCTTTTCTCGATTTTCCTTGCAACTAAACTCAAAGAAGTAAGGGGCTATCTGGTGCATCAGATCACGCAGGAAAATGAAAACTGAAAAAGAAAATTTGCTTATGCATGAACTTCGAAATTTTGATGTCGCTTACCAGAAAATCGATTTGCTTGAGAGTCGTGGAGATGAGTCGTGGATAAAGCTCCACTTTGGCATATGCTGATTGTGAACCGAATTATAGGGTTTTATAGAATTTTGCCGATTTAGGGTTTTGTCCTACTCCTCGATTCCTCATTTCTACGAGATAAATAAATAAGGGATATATGTCCCTACTACTCTATCTTTGTTATATTAAATAGAAAAATCAACGAGTCGATAATTGACATATATTTTTAAGAGATTGTGAGTTTGAACCCTCACACACGTACTAAAATAATAATAATAATAAATAAATAAATCGAAGGTCCTTAACTTTTAAAATATCTTCAACGATCTTAAAATAAAGTTAAAAAATATATTTGATCTCTCAACTTTTATTAAAGTAACAATTTAGTCATTCTAATTTAAAGTTTGTAATAATTGAGTCTCTATTGTGATTTTTTTTAATTTTTTATATGTGTAGATCGATAAAATACAAAATCTTTTTTTTAGGGAATAAGTACTAAATCATTATAGGATAAAAATCGACACTTAATTTGATAAGATTTTTCATGATTATGGACTAATTGTTACAAATTTTAAATTATAAAGACTAAATTATTATATATCAATGTTCAAAGTTTAAATTACTACCAATTGTACGTAGACTAAATAGTTTTATAAAGTATATGAACAAATGTGTTTTTTAACAGAAAACTATTATTAATGTTAAAAAGCACTTTAGTTCAAATAATGACAGTTCCATGGTAGATATTGGAAGCACGAAACAGAGCGATTTTCCGTGAAGAAAAGCTAGACATTGCTGATATACTAAACAAAATTGAATACACCAGAGACCAAAGTTCAAATTCGCACAAAATGTTGGCAACATCTCGAGAATTGCAAATACAAAATTCTAATAAGTTGATGTGTACAAGACAACACAGGGATCGGCCGGGGATTGAAGCTTACCTGGGTAGACGCAATGAGGATACACCCGATTGTAGATGGAGACCTCCCTCAGGCAACCATTGGAAGCTTAACACTGATGCGGCATGACCTGTAGAAACTGGAAGAGGAGGACTCGGGTGGATCTGTCGAGATGGAAGAGGGAAAGTGGTTAGGGCTGGGTGTAAACCAATTTCCAGAGATTGGGGAGTTACATACTTGAGCTAATGGCAATCCGTGATGGGCTAGAAGCAATGGTGAACAAGGGCACTGAACTTATTCATTCAGAGACGGATTCCATGGAAGCTGTTCAATTTCTTCAAGGCAAGATGGATGTTTTCACATAACTTACTTGGCTTCCTGAGGATATTAGAAATTGTGAAGGAGGAAGGAGACTTGGATCAATCCAACATGTTAAAAAGGAACTCCAATTCGGTGGCTTGTGGGATTGTTCAGTTTGCGATGGAAGAGGGAGAAGCAAGGGAATGGTCTTCTGATCTCCCGCTTTGGTTATCGAGTCTTGTTGACTCTGATTTTTCATAGTTCTGTTTTGTTATATGCATTATTCCAAAAAAAAAAAAACACTTTAGTTCCCTAGTTTGTAGTCTTTAAATTTTAGGTAATGATCCTCGTATCTTCAAATTAGTAATATTTTAGTATTTAAATTTTAACATATGACAATTTAGTCCCTATAATTTGAAAATTGTAACAACTTAATCTTTATCTTGAAAAATCTCATCAAAATTAAGTGTCAATTCAATCAAATCTGAACCATGTTTTTTATGGTAAGAAATAAATTATTACTAATTTAAAAGTATTTGGAATAAATAGTTACAAGTGAAATTTAGTTTTTAGTAACTAAATGGTATGATTTTAATGTGTATTGAAAAATTAAAAAAAAAAAGTTATAACCTTTCAAGAATTCCGGTGGTTTCCTCATGTTAACCTTTCAACAAAATCAAAATTTGATAAAGCAGCACTCCAACGCTTAAGGATGACATGCCAAAAGATGACACCAATGTCACAATGTGCCAAAAAAAAGTCTGTAAGATGGAGAGAAATATAATTCTTTTAGTCCAAGAGGTAAGAATCCGAACTTCTAATATAGACCAATACCCAAATACAATAATTTATATTCACATTTGAGAAATGAAGAGAGTCTCACACAACCTAAAAAAACTATTTGACAACAATAATGGAGTACATGGTGGCAATCAGCATTGAACTTCATTCTCTCAGATATAGAATCGGGAAGACTCTAGTTAAAAGAATACACTGATAAATTTGGCAAAAAAAAAGGCACACACACAAACTCTTGGTATCTGGCCACTTTGGCAACTTCGGGCTTAGAGACATTCTCATTAATATAACTACTTATAGATACAGAAGAAGTACCTCCAGGCTGCAGCCCAACACTTGGGTGTGTCTTCTGGTGCTTTAGTAATCTGGTACCAACCAAAAAAAAAAATAAGTTACAAAATAGAAGCAGACATGGATTGAGACGGTTGAGCATTTTATTTAATCATTAAACAATTCGCCCAGCTTAAAGAAAGAATACCTGCATCTTGACTTATATGTAGAGATTCCACAAAAGTTTTATCGGACATCATTGAGCTAGTTTATTTACATCATTCTTTGGAGCTGACTGTTCCTTCTTGTCATAGTCTCCTCCGTCACATATGATTACAGATGCACCATCTTTTACATTCTTTAATCTCTCAATTAAAGCTTTGTTATCGTTTGTCAAAATGGATAGCTGCAAAACCAAATCGAGTTGGAACAGATGAATTTTCTGGAGCTCTTGGAAATCACTCATCTATTAAAGTACCTAAATATATGTATCCACATATGAAAAGACCAGAAGGTTCTTAAAAAGAGGCTTTCTGAATGTAGAGAGCAACTTCTTCCAACCAAAACTAAAGTACCTAAGCTGACCATATCTGATAGTCGGAACTCGGAACCAAGTTTTAATATCATGATAAATAAAAAATTTCATGGTAGTAAGTAGTAAAAGTTTATCGAAAGAGGCCACTGAGTAGAAATATGCAATAGAATATATATATATAGATATATACATACTGTGGAAATTAGTTTGTTCATTCTTCACAGTTTGGTCAAACTAACCTTTGAAAGAGATACTAAAAACTCGAGTTAGTGTTTAGTAGATTATAAATACAAACCCGAGCAGCAAAATAATAATACCTGTCTTTGAATTCGATCCCTCTCCACAGCGAGTTGCAGAACCATGTCCATGATAAACTTGGTACTCGAGTTAATTTCGTTTGCATTTGAACATTTTTCACTGTTGGCTTGATCCAATGCTTTCTCCAAGAACTCCACTCGAGCCTTGAGGGAAGTAAGTTCTTTATTTAGTTCAAAGTTGGCTTCAGACAAGATAATGCAATGCTCCTCTGCAGTATCAGTCTTACTTTCAGCTTTTGAAACTTTGGACTTGAGATCCTCAATTAGTGTTTCCATGTCCCATATTGCCGAATATAACATGTTCTGTTGCTCCTGACTTGCTTCTGATGATGATTTCGCATGCTGTAATTGGATCTCTTGTTCCCTCAACTGTTTTTCAAGTGAACCAACCTTTTTCTCTTTGCTGCTTGCACTATCTTTAAGAAAATTCACCTCTTCAGTAAGTTCCAAGTTCGTCTCTTGCAGCTGTGCGAGTTTGGCTTCTGCACCCTCTGCTCGATTTTCTGCCATGCAGATGCCCTCTTTTAGTGACTCAACAAGATTTTCCATTTCAATAAGCTGATCTTGACTTGCCTCTTCCGACTCAAACGCATTTTTCAGATCAAGCCTAGATTCTTTAAGCTGTTCCTCAAGAGACTTCACTTCTTCCCTCAATTTATCTAGTTCGGCACTCTTGGCGATTTTTTCAGCATTCCTTTTCTCGAGCTCCTGTATAGCCACTTCTTTTGCTTTAAGCTGCTCTGTCCAATCTTGAAATTTGGATTTCATCTCATTTTCACGTTGAAACGAACCATGTAGATTGAATTGAACAAGCTGGAGGCGACCAACTAGTTCCTTCGAAATCCCCATAAGAACCTCAACACTATTGTCTGCCTCCAGAAACCTACCCCAAACAACTTCTGCAGCCTCTTCCATTCTCAAAGCTACCTGTTCAGTATAGTGCAGCTTCAATCTCAGTTCCTCTTCCCGCTGCTTTGATTCTGACAACTTCTTCTCTAGATCTAGCTCCCTTGCAAGCGATTTTTCTAGCATCCTTAGAATATGCCTTTGTTGTTCAGTCATTGTATTTGATTTCCCATATATGTTGAGTACTTGATCATTATTTGATGACAACACGGGATCCTCCAATCTCCCTGCCAGAAAGGCAGAGTAATCAAAATTACAAAATAGTTAGTCGTTCATCATCTAACATCACTAATAACTGGATAAATATTTTTGAACTTACAATTTCCACTGCTTAAAACAATTCTCTGCAATTTGGTTGACTGCATCATCACTTCTAATATCTGCTTTCTGGATTGAACAAGCGATTTTTCAGAATCATGCAACTTCTCTTCTACCACATTGAAAACTTCACTTGATTGTCTGCAAGAAGATACCATTCGACGGGCACCAATGATTTCTTCTTCGAGCATATTCATGAAACTGTCCAGCTCTCTAACCTCGGAGTCCAAAAAGCCAGACAAAAAATCAAATGCCAATACCTTCCCAAACGAATCATCTGGGATATAATCATTCTCTAAATCCATTGCTTCAAAATCATTCTCCTGAGCCAGGAGGCACATCAGAAGTACATGAAGATTCATCAACTTCTCCGAGCAATACGCCAAGTCCAATTCTAATTTGGTCAAGGTTTTCATAGTATTCTCCAACTCTTGCATCTCAAGCCTTTCAGATTCTTCATTGGCAACATAAATGCCAGGATTTTCATCCATCGTCCCCACGGCTCAATCTTATTAAATCTGGTAAGTTTGCATAAAATTTCTTACTCTTTTAGCTAATTTAAGACCTGTAATCCAAAGAAATGCAAGACTTGACCTAATTGAGTAACCATAAGTCGTCAGAATTGAGAAGCGGAATCTCATTCAAGCAACCAAATAGCATAACATAATGCATTGAGAACAAAATTAAATAACACCCAAATCGATTCAGAAGCCAGAACTTCCCTTACCTTGGAGAAGATCGTGAATCCTGTAAGAGAAAGAAAGCAAAATCCTCAACCAGCAGAAGTTTCCATTTTAGGCGTCGGAATGTAGGATTGACGAGTCAAAATGGTTAACGTGAGCCGGGAGAGCGTACATCAGCCAGGCGTAAAGGGACTGATCACAGATCGCCGGTTGGAATTAGCTTTGATGTCCATATCAGGCGCACGTTAGCTTGTTGATTGACTGTGGGGAAGCGAATGATTGATTGAGGTCCATAAAGAAGAACACGTGAAGCCAAACCCAAAACCAAAAGGCTGAGTTACTTTATCTAGAGCTTGGCTTCTGTGAAAAACAATGTCGATTCATAGGGACCAAAATTTGTCAAGTTAAAAGGTCACAAATGGCGTCGATCTCCATCAATTCTTCACACTATTTCAAAGGTAATCTCTACCATTGCTGAGGTTAAAGGATAATTTTTAAGAAAAAATTGCAACCTGTTTTACATTTATAAATATTTTTTTATGTTGGTGTATATGATTCTAAATATGTATGACACGATGACATTTCTATCCACATATACATGTTTACATGTGTTCGAATGTCATCAACATATACATGTTTACATGCGTTCGACATCGACATGGGTGAATTTACCTTTCACAATAAAATCGATAAAATATAAAAAATATTAATAAAATGTCACTAATATATATAATATTAATATTAATTATTTTTAACTAATTTAGAAATAGAAAAATATTTATTTGTTAATTTAAATATTTTTTACGATTTTTTAATTTTTCTAATTTTTACAAAAATATCTATCGACATCAACATTTTATCGATATTTCAATGAAATTAAGACATCGACATTTCTATTGACATCGACATTTAAAATCTTAGTGTATATTATATTATTTTTAATACGATGTTAAGGAAAGTAACGAATTAAGAGAGTATCCATACTTTAACAGTACTAGAAATTTTCTCAATTTTCATCTAGCGAAAGATGTGAAGAAAAATAATGGGACTGTAAAAAAGCGAGATCGAATTTGAATGGTGCATAAACTAATCTCGATATCTACCTTCCTTGATAAATCTGCAGGCTATTATATTTTAGAGTTTCTTCTATAATTGTATAAGCTATATTTGTTGTGTAATGTTGAGATAAATTTTTCTCTTATTGTATTATCGGGAAATTGCAAATAAATAAAGTAACGGTTACATTTTAATAATTATATTAAGTGTAGTGTCGTGTGTTGAAATTGCGGCATAAAAATGAGATTAAAAATAAAATTAAATGACCAAAATAGTAATTTTTAAAAATCTAAGGACCAAAACAAACATGAACTAAAACTGAAAAATATATTAACCAAAATAATTCTATTTATGCATAAGTTATACTAATTGTACTTGTGTTGCTTTTTTTTTCTTAATTGTAGGGTCTTTTCCTACTTATGGCAAACCATTTACTATATTTTAACTCATTTAAACTCTAATTTCTTACCTTTTTTTACTTTTTATTGTTTGAGTTCAATTGATACATGATAAGAGATCGAACTACGATCTTTAGAATGAACATGAATATCTGATCCTAGACTATGTTTATAGTTGAAATAATTAAAAGAAAAAAATACCATTACAAACTTTTTATTTATATGCTGCTATGGTTATATAAGGTACTATTTGTTTTACCATTTCAAATCATTTGAATTGTAACACAATCACATTTAAGAAATGAGTACCAACTTGATAATTGACCAAATGAACAATATAAAATGAATGTTTTGCCGTCATGTCAGTGATAAATTTATAAGATCTAATGTCTTTGTAGTCAAGTGGATAGGGAATTGTGTGTGAATCTCTCTCTCTAATTATATTTCCTCATCATTTGTTTGGGGAGTGAGTGGATTATTTTTTATTTGGAGGTGGAAAGTTTCTCTTTCTCATAATATTGTGTCTATAATTTTTTTAAATAAGATAGTGGAATTTGACCTGGATATTAATGAAGTGAGTTTCATCTTTTGTGTTGGATATCGATGCCAAATAAAAAAATAATAAAAAAGTAAAAAGTAAAAAGTAAAAGTGATCTTTTTTACCATCGTTATGAATGAGTTGAGATATTTAAAGAGTCCTGATTCAGCTCTACAAAGTGAGCAAATAGTGTCTCAGGTCATACTGTGATACATTGAATCTTGGGGACTCGATCGCAGGGACTCAATGTGTCTTCTAGAATCAGGGGTATTCGAGTACAAAATAAACTTGTTCATTTATGTTACCTATTGTACCTATTGTGGAGGGCGTTGCACGAAACCAAACCGGAACTCGGCAAAATAGCCCCATAACTTTGGGAGAAGGGGAACTAAGGAAAAAA
Organism: Momordica charantia; assembly: GCF_013281855.1. Classification (NCBI taxonomy): domain Eukaryota; kingdom Viridiplantae; phylum Streptophyta; class Magnoliopsida; order Cucurbitales; family Cucurbitaceae; genus Momordica; species Momordica charantia. The sequence goes on along the minus strand of NW_028275162.1, from coordinate 21,500,484 downwards.
ATATGGAAGAAACAGGTATTTTCACAACTCTACCACCCAGTTGATGTAAGAAAAACATGCACGCAATAAATAAACCTTCCAACGTTTAAATCATTCTAAAGTCCAAGCTATAAAATCGATTTGAAACAGAACCATATAATTGCATACAAGCGTGACGGAGAGACCGTTTTTGTTACGGTCATTACAGAGATTGGTTACATATATGAAATTGGTTTCATCTCTCATAGCTCGGTGTTATGTTCGCAGGGGGCGTCTCGAGATAATATGTGGTCTTAGGCAAAATTTTGAAACGAAGGCCTTAATATGACTATTTTTTACTTTATTTGATGAGATGCTTCATTTTAAAAAATTTCATTATCTACCATTTTTGTTTATGTTTTGATTTATCTATACCTATTATTTCTTCTATTATTTTATCATTTTTATTACTTTTACTTCTACTAAAAAAATTTATTGATGACATTTTTTCATATTCAATCCGCACATTTTTTTAATTCAATAAGTTTTTATATTTTATGTTTTCTTAAGCTTTTCAGATCCATATTCATGTTTTTTTTATAGACATATTAATATTCTATATTGAAACAAGTAAGCAAATCTAAACAAATCTAAAATATTAACGCATTGAACAATATGAAATAAATTTTTTAAAAAAGTAAAAGGAATGGAACGAAAAAACTTAAAATAATAAACTTTGAAGCTTTTGTTTCTATTCTAACAATTTGAATTGACATAATTAAGTTAAAATTAGTATAACCTGCCGAATATATTTATGGTAGTCTTTTTCAGAGGAGAATTTTAAAAATTTCAATCGTGAAAACATGAATAAAAAGAGAAAGAATACAGAATCTAAAATTTGAGAGAGTTTTGAAGGATATGTTAATTTTTTTTTCTTCAATGAAGTTGGAAAGGTCTTAAACATGAAGAAAAATATAAAATATTAAATTTTGAAGGTATCAAATTAGAATGGAGAGTTCTTTGGTATATGGTTTTAAATATTGAGAACCTCTTTTTTTGAGAATGGAGTGTTAGTATGCGACAAATTTATGTGAAGCTGATTCTTGTGCGGATTGGCTTGCTAGTCAAACAGTGATTCTTCCCTTAGGTTTACATATTTGTGAAGATCCTCCTAATAGTCTATTTTTCCCTATTGATTGCGTATGTGATGGGGTCTCCATGCCCCGTCTTGTCATTTTTCATCTTATGATTTTTCTTAGTTTGATGGGCTTTAGTCTCATTTCCTTCCCAAAAAATAAAAAATTAAAATCTAGAGAAATTTATATGACGGAGTGATTATGGGTTATATTTAATTAAATATTTTTTTCAAGAGAATTATATTTATTATTAATTTGTATTTTCAATAAGAACAAAATCCATGAAAAATATATTCTTTTATATTCTAAATTACATTTACAAGTAAAAACTAAAATAAATAGATAATAATATTATATTATATTCTATATATTAATATATACCTTAAGTCGGCGCTGTATGTCCGGAGGAACATTTTGAAGAACTGTATACTTCATGAAGTCAACAATTTATCAAATATTGAGTTATTAAGCTCGGTATTGTAAGATAGGATATTGACAAATCAATGAATAAGGCAAGATTATTCATTTCTATTAGTCTACACGCCAAGCCATATTTTATCCTCCAACAACTATGAGTTTGCATACTTATCTAATTTGTTAAAAATAAGCTCATAGGTGGACTCTCATAAAACTATCCATTGAGATGAATTGAATCGAGTTTAGATCAGTCTATCAAACCTAAAGGTGACAAAATCCTTGTAATCAGCCAAAGGAGCACATTTAAAGTAGGATCGATTTTGCCGTGGCAAGGATAGGAAATTTATTGGCTAGTTTAGAATTATTTTTTATCAATAACTTGACAATGATAAATAAATTTATACCTTAGGGCTTTCTTTTACATCTCATTGAACCAACTTAGATAATTAGAAAAGTTGACATTCTCCTGAAAGGTGCATAATAGTAAGTGAGTAAATAAATAAATAAATATGAGACTTATTTTAAAGGTTCAAATGGTCCATAATCTTTTAGGCAACCTCCAATTTGATTTTTAATCTTTTAAAATCCTTAATTTTACTCCTAAGTATTAAAATTCTCAATTATATTATTATGTAAAAAAAATTAAAATTTGTTTATAAAAAGTAATGACGAATATGTATAACAAACCAATCTTTAAAAGTATTAAGCTCATAGTTGAACTCTGTATAACGTTTTACTGAAAAGAAAAATTAAATCATGTTTGCATCAGTCTTTTGAATTTAAAGAAAGAAAAATCCTTCTTTGATCTCAATTAGAGTTCTATAAAATTTGAGAAGGTAAATCCATTTATACTTTTAAATTTCATCTCAAGAAATGTGAAGTTGGATTAAAAAAATGTAACATAAAATAAATATTTATTTTTTCAGATCAAAATTATACTAAAATATCACAAATATAGAAAAGCACTACTTCATGTTGGAATTTTTTTTTTTAATATATCGATTTTGGCCTTTGACTCCCTTTTCCCGCCTCTCTCTCATAATTTTCAATCTGTGACAAATTATTTGTTCATTGCCCAAATGTTTGAAACGTAGACGTGGATAGAAATCGATGAATATTTCGAAAAAAAATATAAAAATTGTAGATATTGATACAAATTTTTTGAATTAGTAAATAAGACTTAATTAGCTCATAATTGTTCGATTTTGACCCTCATATCTAAATATATCAATAATATACATATAAAAATGTCATTGCGATGATAAGTCACAATAAAATCATGTATATACTTACGTGTAAATTATTTGAATTAGTAAATTAAAATTATTGTTGATTGATTATGTTTTATTGATAATTTCTAATCAAATCTAATCTTTAGTTACATAATTAAATAAGATATGTGAAATATGTATAAAATTTGAAAAATAAAATTTATTATATACAAATAGCGGTGATATAATTTAACTAATACGAAACATGATTTTTTACTTTAATTCAAATAGCGGTGATATAATCTTGAGTCAAATTGGAAGAGGCAAACATCTTTGGTTGTTTTAGAAAAGATTTGATTATCTTTGTTAGATTTATTTACATTTACTAGGAGGTTTGTTTTTTATAAGAGATAAAAGAGATGGAAACAAACTTTCGTAAAAAGAAAAAAAAAAGTCGATTTCAAATTATTTAGGAAAAAAAATCAATTCCTATCTTATCTCACCCAAACAGACTATACATATATTTTCAAATTATTTAACCAAAATATCCATCAACATGGGTATATCTTTTCAAATTATTAAAAAAAATCAATTTATAAATTATAAGTAAAAAAAAAGACATTTCTTCACATTTCCTTGACATTTCGTCAACATTAGGAGAAAAACGACATTCTCCCCTGTGTCGATGTCGAGATCCTCAACATCATCGACATGTCGAGCGACATGTCGATGTGTCTTTTGAAATTTGAAACACTGATAGTGCTCAATGTGATTTTTGGTAATTTAATACCAATTTTTTCTCACTTTTTGAGTAGATTTGATTAGGGTGCTAAAAAAAACTTAGGTGATTCAAAAAATCGATCAATTTAATCGTATGGTTTGTTTGGATTGAGTTGAGTTCAAATAAATAAAAATTCAATGAAGAGAGTTCGTCTAAGGATTTACTAAAATAAATTTGAATTGACCTGAAACTAACAAAAAGAATCATTTGAATACTTATTCTATTTAATTTTTAATTTTAATAGATTTTAAAATATTCTTCATCTTCAAAATTTATATTACATTGGATAAATATATTTCCATTTATATTTTGTCATTTCTCAAATGAGGTTATTATTTTTCTTGAAAATTAACCAGAAATTAACAAGCTAGTTCGAGTAAGACACCTATATCTCTAACCAGTCATGGATTCGACCCCACCCCACACATGTTTGTATAAAAAAAAAAAAAACTGAAATTAACAAAGGAAGTAAATGGAAGTAAATTTAGACATTTAAATCGTTCAAAAAAAAATACACTTAAAAAGTAGAATAAATAATACCAAATTAGAGTATTTTAGAAACAAGGGATCTAGAATAAAACCCTAATCAGCAAAAATCTCCGATTGGTCAGTCGGCAGCACAATCTGAACCTGAAGTGGAGCTCAGTCCACGACTCCGTAGCTCCTATCGACTTCTGCAATTCGGTTTTCCAGTAATCGAGTCGTTGCTTAAGCATCACATTTGTTTCTCTAATTTTTCAGTATTTATTTTCAGGCATGATCTGATGCACCAAGTAGCCCCTTACTTCTCTGAGTTCAGTCGCAAGGAAAATCGATAAAAGGGCGTACTTTTGGTGCTACACTCATTTTGGCCTTTACATCTAATGGTTATGGGGAAAATATTTGAAGAGTTTTTCTCCAGCACAACCCTGTTTGGCCAAAGAAACAAAACAATCAATCATATTGAAATGTCTCAACTTGACTCAAATTTCAGTCTTGGTTTTTTTTTTTTATATTGGGAATGTAAAATAGCCATTCAAGATGATGAAGCTTTTTGAGGTGAACCTATGATTTGCCTAACCCATATCATGCAATGCCTTCAAAGTTCTCTGATTGCTGTCTCTCCTGAATTGGAGGGGAAAAGTTAATTTGGTGTTCGATGTAGATATGTAGAACAATCTTGTTTGCAGTATAGCTCGCTTTATGATACATTATTAATTTAGTTCTTTCGAGATTATGAGCCAATCCCATTGTCATAGGATTCTTCGTTTGCGTTAAACGTCCAATTGAATTGTGAATCTTTTCTTTATAAAAATGATGGTGTAATTTTACATGGATGACTACTGGTTTTCTATGTTTATATTTATAATTTATGTTTATTTGGGCCTCTGCAAAAGGGTAAACTCAATGATTGGAGTAGCTTGTTGTATTGAATTGATTAACTTGCTGGAAGGAAAGCAAAGGCAAAATGATGAAAACTTTATTATCTGAAAATGATGTGGAACCCATGTCATTCTGGTCTTCAAAGTTCTCTGATTGCTCTGCTATTTTACTGTTTAGCATCATAAGAAATGTGTTTAAAATTTACGCCTAAAGGTTAAATTATCAGATTAGTTTTTATTTTGTTTTAAATTACTTGGTTCTTTATTTTTAATTAATGTTTAATGTTTAATGGGGTAAGTTGGCTATCAATTTGGATATTTCCTAAACATTTTGGGAAAATAAAAAAACTTACTTGTAGCACTAAAATTCATGGTCTGCAGGGAACTTGTATCTCAGGCCATACGAGCATTGTGCAACATCAAAGCCTCTCCTTTTCTTGTTAGTGTTTCCTCTGAAATTTTTGTGAAATGGCTTTGAGGCAGAACTGGAGAGGACATAATGAAATTAACCTTTTTTATTTGCTAATCTGTTTTCCTCACTCGGAGTTTGAACACTTCCATGTTGGAATGCTATTGTGGCAACAAAACTTTCTAGCTATAAATATATTCTAGATGATTAGAGATGTGCGGCCCTTCTGGCATTGACAATTGAAGATCTGGAAAAGTATTTGTACGTATGATCTATTTTCTGTTGAATTCAGATTATTCTCCACCCCTACTTTCTTCTGCTTCAACTGCCTAAAGGAGAAAATAATATAATAACCCAGTTTGTTTTGGTATAATTAAAGTATTTGTATATGACTGGATTGATAGTCTGAAGTTTTTCAATCTTGTGTGTCAAATGAGACCGAAATTTTCTCAAACATGTGAATTGTTTACTTCAAAGATCTGAACAAATTAGAAAGGCTAATCTTGATGGATGAGTTGATTTTTTTTGTGATTATTTTACTATAAGAATTTTGGATGACGTTCTTTGCAGACTCAATTCAGTGAAGTGGTTATTTTGTTTTCACTCTAGGAAGTAGGATCCATATGTAATATAAATAACAACATAGATTATCAATATTTTCTAGCATTAGAACAAACTAGATGATTGCTGCTCATGCCACTGTCAGCTGCGTGACTAAATATGTACATTTTTGTTATACATTAGGATGACTAAGCTTCAACAATATGTGGTTCCTCTGCATCAGTAGTGCACCATATAGAGATCCCATCTTTCTTGATGCTGCCATCTTTGTTACTTAGATGATAATAATGCTAACTACACAACTTTCGGCCTGTGTCTTTTAGAACAAGATCAGGATCCAATGATCTGATAATACTGCCTTCCTTTTTTTGGGCTTGTGACTGCCCGTGTTGAAGAAATGATGCTGAATCTGCGACACGGGAAAGGTTATCATATAATTGTAATTTCAGGGAGATTGGAGCTGGTATTATATTGGTGATGAGCCACGCCAGGTTAACAAGTTACAAGAATCAGAGACTTGTGTAAACGAGGTCAGTTGCATGTGCACCACCTTCTGCAAAAATCACTTGATGAACGATATAATAAAGGCTAGCAAGGAGAAGGTACATGCCAGCTAAGAGATCCAAGCGAAGTTCTGATGGGTTAGGAGAGAGCTTGCTACGATGCAGACGGCAATTGCAGCAAAAAGAACAATCTTTTCAAACAAAAGTGCGGTTCGTGGGAAATGCATTTCAAACGAAAAATCCAGCAAACGAGACTGCGAAGCTGATCAACATAGCAGCCCCAAAAAGATCTGTCAAAAGCGGAGGAGATGATGACGTGGTAGCCTGAAAAGTAAGACTCAGAATTATCTTCCCAGGATTCTGGGGACTCTTGGCTGGTGCAGGCTTCAGCATTTTGATGCAAATGGGCAGGTAAAACTGTTGATTCTAGGATTTCTTTCATTGATTGTAGTGATAAAGGAAGAGTGTGCATTCATATCCACAGTGGTCTGGCGTGGAGTTGATGCCATTGGGAAACCCAGAACAGGGAAAGAAAAAAGAAACAATATTCTCAAGTGGGTTCCGATTCAGTCTTATATTCTAGTACGTTGAGTGAGAAGTTTCAGTGATTCTCCTACGAGTTATAGAGAGAGAGTTTCGTAGAAATTGTAAAGGGATGATTTTTTTAACACCTTTTGAGTTCTGACTTCCGAGTGTTTATTGAACTGTTGCTTCTCTTGCCTGCAATAACTCTTTTGCAACTCTCTTCCTAAATGTCTACTTTAGGTTCTCAAATTAAAAAAAAAAAAAAAAAAACTACTTTTGTCTAACGTTCAAATTTCGTCATATGACAAATGAGCATAGGATCAAATAAATCTAAATCCTAATTTGGCTCAAAATCCAAATTAGCCGACGATATTAATAATTTGTGACTAATTTTGAATAAGTCTGAATCTAAATAGGATTGAGTCTAGCTATTGGAACCCTAAGTCTAAGGGCAAAAGTTGGGGTCAAAGTCATTCAAATCTACACCCACAAAAATTAACGAAACATCGTGTCAATAATAGCACAAGTGCGTGTAATTTCATGGAAATATCGTATAAAATATTTAAATTAACAAATAAATATTTTTACATTTCTAAATTAATTAAAAATAATTAATATTAATATTATATATACATTAGTGACATTTTGTTGATATTTTTCATATTTTGTCGATTTTCTTGTATCGATTCACTCTTCATGTCGATATCAAACCTATAGAAGTATGGATATATCTATGGAAATGTCTGATCGACATGTCAGACGGGTATTTAAAATTATCATGTGAGTTGAACTCTGATTTGAATTATGTTTTTTCCCCTAAATCTCAAACTTTATCTTTTCTACGAAGAGAGATCTTGTTTCCCTGTTTTCCTTTTCCTTTTCTTTAATTTAACCAAGCTTTCCTAAACTTCCATTTCCCAATGCCAATTGCCAACTAATAATTGACATGAGAGAAGGGACGGCCCATCAAATCGTATGAGGCTGATTAAATAAATATAATATTTGTAGTAGCTTATACTATATGCTTTATATCTTACATTAAATAACTCAAGATGGAAAAAGAAAAAAAAAAAGAAGAAGAAATTTGGTCAACTAAGAATATATAGGAGCCATTAGATTTATATGCTATTTCTGTCTGATTCTAGTAGTCTGCTGGGTTTTTATTATTATTATTATTATACAAAAATAATTGGGGTTGAGGGAGTTCCAACAGTTGATGAATTTTTTATATGAACTAGAGGGAATTTTTTTTTATTTATACAATTTTCAAACTTATTTTAAAAAACAATACAGACGTTTTCAAACTTGTTAAGAAAGTATTTTTCTTTTCAAGAAATCGAAAATATTTCATTGGAAGATGTGCTTCGCTAAAATTTATTCGAACGGATAAAAAATATTTGTTTATAGTCAAATACATATCTCGTTAAAAGTTATTGAGTTTAATTTAATGAAATTGTAAAAGATTCTTTCTGTTCTTGATTAGAAAGGATTATAGAAAATAAGTGAAAACTATGTTTTATGTTTTTTTTTTCCGCCAAATAAAATTTCTAACTCAAATAAACTATTTTTTTAATTTAGAATAATCTATTTTTAGACCTCATTTTTTAAATGTTTTGTCAATAACCATTAAAAAAAGCTACCAAAAGAGATTTCACGAAGAATAATTAAATAATTATATTTTAGTTGAATTACAAATTTAATCGGTATAAAGTTGTGTTTATTTAGTCTATCAATTTAAAAAGTTTTCACTTACTATTGATTTTAATTTATAAATCACTATTATTCATTTGAGGTTAGTGAAATAATTAAATTGTGTCAAATCATCGCATATTAACTTGTCATGCCTACACTTAAAGAAATGATGTTAGTAATAGAGATTATTGAAGTTCTGTACTCCAAATTTATAATTTAATATTATATTCTTTCTCCCAACCAAAATAATAATAATAATAACATTGTATTCTCTGAAAAAAATAATAAATTTGTAAGAAATTGCTATGCTAATCAATATTTTTGGTCCCGAAGAGAATCAGTGTTATAGATCCGTAAAAATTTCAAATTCTGCTGCTTCAAAATTGTTCTGCTGATGGTAATCTGACAAATCTAGGTTTCATTAACTTTTTTTCTTAATCAACGTGAGAATTTCAATTAAACTTTTCTTTTTCTATAAATGGAATTTTGATAAAATTTGAAAATAAGAAGTAGAGGGTTATGGTATACGTTGGGGTTAAATTACTAACTCAATTCCATGAATGTCTTTTGGTTCTCATTTCTCGTTTCTATTTTTAGAAAGATTCTCAAAATTATATAGAAATTTTAAAAACAGTAAATACACGTTTTTTCTTCTTCTTTTTATTCTCATTTTCAATTTGTTCCAAAACATAAATAAAAATATAGTTTTATCATTTTTTAATCCATAAGTATTCGAAACATGCAATTCTATTTTTCTTCATTATTAAAAAAAAACATAACCATGAAACCGGAAACGTTATGAAACAGGTCTTAAATGACTACGATGTTAGAAATTTTAATTTGGTCTCTACGATTTAGTCCAACTTCATAAACCATCCCATCGTTACCATAGTGATAATTTTTTTTTTCTTTCATGCAGAAGTGTTCATATGAGTAATTGTGTTAGTTAACTCTATAAAGTTTTAGATGAGTAAAAGATAAAATAAATTATGTAGATTTCTCCAATAAAAAAAGCACCGGTTAAATTTAATTAGATCATAGGACGAAATTAAAACTTCTACACCATATTAAATCATTGTAGTTCTTATGAACATGACATGATTTTCATCTATTTTTTAATTACAAATAAGTGAGCTAGTGAATTCGAACTCATGATTTCTTAGTCAAAATTTGGTGTCAATTACGTTAAGCTCATGTTGTTGGTACATGTGTTTCTCCTCCATTGAAAACAAATTAATTGATAAATTAATAAATGCATGCATTTTATGGATTTTTTTTTAATATACGTTCATAAGTATAAAAATAAGTAAAATGGCAACCTAAGTTTAGTGGTAATTGCATTTAAAAAACCCCAAATTATTGTATTTAAAAAAAAAACAAAAGTAAAATACTTTTATTCAATATTAAGGTACATTGTTTCTATATTATATATTGTTAACCCATAATAGAATTAATCTGTTTTAGAGAGACAGTTAACTTTAAAATTTGAATTATTTTCATTGAATTCAAAAAGCTTGCTTAATTATTCACAGTTAAAATAACTAATTTTACATTTGAAAAAAAAAAAAAAAAGCCACACCCACTCCACTTCGACTTTTGGCCATTTGCAAAATTTATTCACTCAACAGGAAAATTAATTAAATCTATACGTGGATTAGTTGTTGAGAGAGAGAAAGAGAGACCATAATTTCAATGATTCATATAGATCTTTTGATTTTTCATTTATTTTAAATAGTTTTTTGAGAAACATTTATGTGGATGTACTAATAATTAAGGAAATATTGATATCAATGATATAAGTAGAAGAAAATGCTCCTTACTAATTATTGTTGTACACTCTCTTTACACTTTGAACCTTTGACATTTATTTGCCCAAAAAAATAATGGCCTACAACAAATTATAGCTCTTGAATGGTCTCTTCACTCCATTTTAACACAGTTAAATTCATTAATGAAAGTTAGATAGATAATGGTGGGTGCATTTGATTTGATCCCAGGGGAAAATGTAGCTAAATATGGTTCTGAGAAAAAATAGCTAAATATGTCCATCGTTTCTAATTTCTTGAAGTTTTCTCAAATTTACGTTTAATATATTAAAATTTGTTAAGGAGAAATCAAATTATTGTTTTGTTAATGTATTTGGACACATGGTATGTTGTTTGAACATTCCATTTGGAAGAAATGAGTTTTGTAGTGGGTGAGTTGAATTTTATGCTATCAGGTAATATTATGAGTGACATTTTTCATGTGTTAAAATACGTTAATAAAACAGATATATTATTCTGGTTTTTATTTCTATACTTTGAATCTTGGTTCGTGTTTTATTGTATTTCCAAGAATAATAAAATACTGCACAAGATTGTCCATTGAACTACTATTAAGATTCTTCGAGCTATATTTGATAACAATCGCTTATGCGTGCACTCCTTAGGAAGATATCCTATTTATCGGTCCATTTACTTGTTCTACAAAGAGAACCGAACTCTATCGAGAGGATCCATACTTGGAATCTACAACGAAGCGTAGGTTTACTTTTGGAGCTAAAAGGAAAAAGAGAGAATTGATTTCCCAGCCTCTTTTACCCCATGTAATCTAGTTCTATTCTAAATAAGACTTTCATTTACGAGGTCATGAATTTAACAAAATTTAATATTTGTTATATGGAAGGACTAAATTAATAATATTTAATACAAGATTGAGAATCTTACCAAATTAAAGACCAAAATGAAAATGACCTAAAGATTAGGGATCTTTTTATGAACTTGTTGAGAGGGAATTAACTCAAACATGGTACCCAGATGCCCTGCACTGTAATGTTCATTGAAACTGAAAGCATAAATTTTTTTTTTTTTCCTTGTTGGGTGTGAAAAGGAGTTGAGATTTTGTATTGGGTTCTTGACCAAACAAACCCCTCCATTAAAGATCTTAAAGAGCTCTCCTTCCGAGACTGAATTAAAGAAATGGGAAGAAATCCTCAATAAGAGTTGGCAATGTCAGTTGCTAGCTCAAACACAGGAATAATTATAAGCTTAAAATAATAACAATGGCAGAATTAAAGTATTATTATGCCTTATAGTAAATAATTAGAGAGCTAAGTATTAAAGTAGATGATTAAAAATTGTGAATCAAGAAAACTTTAGAGTGGGTTTGCTTTGCTTTTTGCCTTTAATTATTTTTGCAGTAGAAGTAGCGGTGGTTAATCATCAAGGACACTCTTTTTTATGTAAGCGTGGGTATAAATGCAGCGTTCCTTTACTGTTCCTTTTTCTCTTTCACTCTTCTTCAGATTCCGAATTACCCTTCGCTTCTTCCCTCTTCATTTTCTCTCTCTCTCTCTCTCTCCAAATTACAAGCGCTGTGTCTGCATTTTGTCTGAGTCTTCTTCTGTGGGTGACAGTGTTTTTGCAGAGGAGACTGCCAGCAGAAGGAAAACGAAGGTGGGGGCTCTAAATTCAAGCTCTAATTCAGCTAAAAGTTTGTGGAAAGTGGAATAGAATCTGAAATGGGTATTTCTTCCCTGCCATTTTTGACTCTGCTTTCGAGTTTCGACCTCGTATACTTCTTTTCTCTGACTAGGGTTTTGAACTTACTGTACATACTTTGTGTTTTTTCCTTTTTTCGGGTGCTCATTTTGAATTTCCTTTGATGGGTTGATGCTTCTTTGCATTTTTTAGCTCAATAATTGAAGTGGGTTGTTCTCTTATGGTTGAATTCTTTTGGAAACTGTTACCAAAATTGACATGTCTCACTACTGGTCATCGGTTACTTTGAAAAAATCTGAAACTACGGGCAGTTTCTTGGACTTCAGTTTTGAAATGTTTTGCCATTGTGTCGTTTGTTTTATCTTCTGTTCCAACTTGCCATTTTGGGCTATGGGAATTGGATAATTTTGAAATCTATTTTGACTTTCTCTGCAGATGCTTGTTTCTTGTTGGAAAGAAGTTGAAAGAAGGTGAGTGAGGGTTTGTTTTCTGATAGTATGAATGGGAAGGATGAATTTGAAGTTGAGAGTAGGACCAGTGATCCTATGAGTATCTCCTCCGGCTGGCAATTTTCTGCTGCTAATCTCACTAATGACTCTGTGGGATATGTTTCGACCGGGAATCACTCGGTCGTTAGCAATGGGGATCTAGGTGTTTCTTCTTGTCCTTCAACTTCAATGCCTAACTTATTCACTCCAACCCTTTTGAACCATCATACCAACATGCAAAACTCGGGATTCTGCAGCATTTTTAATGAACAAAACAGCATAGTTACTTCTAATACAACTGCAGTTGATGGAGAGAGTCTGAATTCTTTGAGATCTGGTAGTGATAGAATGCTGGGTATGGATTGGAACCAGCAAAATCCATGGATGAAAGGAGTTTTCTCGGCAAACGTTCCTGGAACGTTTCCAGCGAGTTTGTCTCAACTTCCAGCTGATTCGGCATTCGTAGAGCGTGCAGCAAGGTTCTCCTGCTTCAATAATGGAGTTTTTGTGGCACCGCCCACCGGTCCATTTGGTATTTCTGACTCTATTAGCATTCATTCTAGGGGTGAATTTGGAAGACAAGAAGATATTTCCAGAAATGGAGCCGCCAAAGATGTTTCTTTGCCCATGAAGTTTGAGGAGGCTAAAGAAAAGAATCCACCTAAGACTGAGAAAGAAAGTGAGAGGTCTCAAGATAGGGCAAAACAGGGTTGTGTTGGTGAATCTGGTAACGAATCTGATGAAGCTGGATTTAGTGGGGGTCAAGACGAGCGATGCACGCTGGAGGGTACTATCACTGAGCCATCTACTGAAGGTCTCTGCTCCAAGAAAAGGAAAAGGGGTGGGCAGGTAAACTACTATAATGTCTTCTTTCTCTTGTATACTGAGGGGAGGTGGAGGTTGCTTTTAGTTTCTTGGACTTGAATATTTGATTTGGTTAGAATATGGGACCTGGACAAGCTAAAGACGCTCCACAGCAAATTGACGAAATTGCGAAGAACAGAGGATTAAATCAGCCAAAGGGAGACCAAAAGCCTGCAGGGAAGCAAGGAAAACAAGACTCTCAAGCATCGGATGCTCCCAAAGAAGAATATATTCATGTTAGAGCTCGAAGAGGCCAGGCGACAAACAGTCATAGTCTTGCAGAAAGGGTTAAGATTTATGTTCAATTCTTTTTAGTTTATTTAAAACAAGTTTTAACTATGTGATTTTTTGGAAATAATTAACCCTGGTCTTTATAGGTAAGAAGAGAAAAAATAAGTGAAAGAATGAGGCTCCTTCAAGACCTTGTGCCTGGGTGCAGTAAGGTTTGTGAGTCAAATTCGCTTAATGTTCATTTTGTGTACTTGTCACATCTTCTGAAAGCTAATGGATCTCAGGTCACTGGCAAAGCTGTAATGCTTGATGAAATCATTAACTATGTACAGTCACTGCAACGCCAAGTCGAGGTAACTAAAAGAACCATACTTTCCTTCCAATGAACTGAATTCTTCAACAATGTTATATGGTTTATTTTGTATACGATTCCTAATCTTAAATTATATCTTATGCAGTTCTTGTCAATGAAACTTGCAACAGTTAATCCCAGGCTCGATTTTAACATCGAAGAGCTCCTTGCAAAAGAGGTACATAAACTACTCAAGTCCACTGTGACTCGAAAACTTTGTTGTTGCTTTGATTCTGATTCATAATTATCCATTCCATATTTCTGCACAGATCATTCAATCCAAGGCTGGTCCATCCTTATTTGGTTTTCCTCCTGATCTGCCTATGCCTTACCTCCTGCAACATCCATCTCACCAAGGACTTGTTCTGCCCTCTCTTCCTAATATCGGGAACTCCTCCGACCTGCTGCGGAGAACAATTAATTCCCAGCTTACTTCATTTGTTGGTGGATTCAAGGAGCCAGTTCAGGTTTTCTTCAAGCATCCTGAGCTGAATTACCTTGCTTGCTCTATCCTTGCTTTAGACAGTGCTATAATAACTGATTTCTTTCTTCCTCCTGCATTTTTGAGCAATTATTTGTCCTGGCTGATGGATGGTAATTTTCGCCTATGTTTCGTAAAATCTTTCTAAAAAATACTTGCACACTGTATTTTGAGTCGGATTTGGGTAAATGTGATATTTTGATGTGCCCAAACCAAGCATTTGTCTGCACCTACTTGCACAGTTGCACGTAATTTTGGAAAGTGATGTTGACATGGATACTCTTCGATAGGACAAAATGCTTTTGTTCTTCCTGGAAATGCTCTCATACTTTTATGATTAGAATGTAATATGGATATGGTATCTACAGCTACCAAACGTGTGGGAGGATGAGCTCCACAATGCCGTTCCGATGAACTTCGATGGGACTGCACCCTCCAATGGCCAAGATGTCGATGGTACTTCTGTTTAAATTTCCAGACTGTTTTCCCTTCGATGATTGATAGAAAGCTAACTCCCAAGTTGGTTCCCCTTTTCATTACTTTCTCAGGTTCGACTTCACAATGCAACACAAGGGCAGAACTCTGAGTTTGCTTACAAGTTCTTGTCCTTCACATGATTCGCCATTGTATATGTTAAATTAGCATATGCATTCTATAGAGAATAATGAAAATTTCAATTCTGCCAAGTTTGATGGTGGATTTCGCGGATAAGCTTTGTAAACATGGAAGGGTGAGCAGTCATACCGAAATCTTGGCATTAAGAGATATGAGGATCGGGAATACGAGCATCGAATGCAATGCGTTCACATGTATGTCAATGCAAGAATTGAGAATACCACAAGGAAAAGATCTGCTGCACAAAATTGAGAATGTTATAATGGATCAGAAAATAGACTGCTACCTCCAAGAAGATTGAGAAGGAAAGTTGAGGATGATGTTTAAGAGTGAGAGTTGAACCAGACTGCGCCAAGTTTTGCACCATCTCCATTAAAATTTATGATCTTGCTCTGTTTGTGAACTGTAGTCTTTTTACATATTTTAGTTTCTTTCTTCCATCCTTTTTTTTGTTTTTTTTTGGTCTAAATAAGAGCTGTCTTTACAATCTTCAAACACAACATTTGATAGCTAAAGCCATCTTTAGGGGTAAGACAATTGAAAATGCAAGATTTCATTGCACTATTCTCAAGCATTGTGGACCTTTCAAATTTCCGTTATTATACCAACTATATAGAGAGATTTAATCATCAAAATCTGTTCTAATCATACATCTCAACATTTGTGAATCAAAACTTTCCCATTCCAAAGAATCATCATCCACACTCCACGCACCATATTGTTTCTTTTTTCCACAGGAATGTCAAAAAGCTTCTAAAATCTAACCAGGAGTCACTTAATCCTAATCCTGCCATGGATCATCCTCCGCCCTCACTTCAGATGGTTCGATCACTTGCACTTCTGGTGCTTCCCCGCTCTCGGATTCAGCAGCAGGAGCATCTTCGGTATCGGTGTTGTCTTCTAATCTGCCCCATCTGCCTCCAAGAGCCATTGCCATCATCTCGTATATCTTGTTTCCCAACTCAGCTGGGCTGTCAGGCTGCCATTCAGACGAACAGTGATAGTACAGTAAGATATCAATCAAAATCGTAGAACTCTTGAAAGTAATCTATTTTAATTGAATTTTCACTCACAGAGAATCCACTGGATATCAGTGCAGTCTCGTATAAAAGATCAACAGCTCTTGTCGCATCACTGCTGTCTGGTGAATTTTTGCAAGCGGCCTGTAGAGCAGAACAATCTCTCAACGTAATTCTAGAAAGAGAACCATTTATGAAGTATGAACTATTCTTATTCTACTTTATGGTGTAAATAAAATCCTCCGTTAAGCCACTTAAATCTATCAAATCTATGCATCTCATCTCATCTCATCGCAAACTTTAACAAGAAATTTGCTTCATCGTAGAAGATAATTCCAGATGCGCTCCAACCCAATCAAGTTAAATGAAAATCATCTTAGCTTACAGTCTACAGAGACTATGATGTACCTATCCCCATTCAAAGTTAGTACAGGACTGGATTCAGATGTTCCGAAGAACCAAAACAAACGGAAGTTGGCCTAGCCTTCAGACTACAGGAACCTAGCACCATTCAAAGTAAACAGAAATTGTTTGAAAGTCTTACATTTAGATCCTTGACGATCGGATGGTCTGGATTAATCTCCAAAATTCTCCTTCCCCTCATGAACTCCAAACTTGAAGTATCCCCAAGAGCCTGTGCCTTCATCAGCCTGGAGTAAGGGGGGAAATTGTCAATAAAACATTGTTACAAGTGAAAACCCACAAATTATGTTTAGATCAAGGCATTTCAATAGTTGGAGAATGCTTAAAGCTCATTTGCATCTTCCCAGGCTAGTTTAATTATGTAGTAAAAGGCTAAATCTAAAAGAATTGTTGCTGAACTATGATAATTCATCATAATTTCATTGGTAACAGGAAAGATGCCGAACTGGGAGGATCATATAGGATAACGGATATTCTTGAATCTTGATATCTTCATCTATGAGAAGAAAACACCATCAGTTCATATGTTGAGCATTTAATCCAAAACTAACCTTTCCATATTTGCAGACCATCCAAACTTGCCAGAAACTAGGACACATGGAGAAGAGCTTAAGCGCTTTGAGATTTGGACTTTCGCTACCTTGTCACCTAGTTGTTGCTTAATCCAGTCACAGAGAAGGTTGTAATCTTGCTTAGTCTCCCTTTCTTGGACTTCATCTTCATCACCTGATACAAGAACGATATTTTTAGTAAATTTCAATATGAATAACCAACAGTTCTTCACGAAAATAAAATTCTCTGAAGGTAAGCTAATTTCTAAACCAAAGAACAGGGAGAAAAGAACAAACCCAGCTCTAAATCTTCCTTGCTAATATCAACAAATTTCTTCTCTTTGTAAGTCTGTAAGTTCTGGATAGCAACTTCATCGATAGGTTCAATCAAGTAAAGAACCTAATCAAACAAAACAACCAAACATTAGATCCAGAGTAAGGCTGGTCAAAGAACGGCATTAATTATAAATGCATTCCGCTAAACCAAGAAGACCAAAAATTGGGAAGTGGGACAAGAGAACACCCAACTGAGCCCAGCAGTTAGATAAGAACAACTTTCAACCAAAGCATTCATTAAGGAGGTACAATAGCAAAATGTTATAAAATTGTGTTTAAAACAAAAAAAAAAAAGGTAAATCACCCCATTTGAGGCAGTACATTGTATCAATAAAAAATACAATGTGTGAGTTTCTCCGCATGGCAACAGTTTAGCACTAATAATAACAATGATAACTCTTTACCTCAATATCTTTTTGAACCAACTTCTCCAAGAATGGAGCACTTTTGGCACTCTTTAAGCTGTCGGTCGCCAAGTAGTAAATTGCCTTCTGATTCTCACCCATGTTTTCTACATACTCATCTAAGCTCTTTAGCTCCTCCTCACTTTTGGAGGTGTAAAAACGCAATAATGGTGTAATGCGCTTGTGGTTTCCAGTGTCCTCAATGCATCCTAATTTTAAGAACCGGCCAAAGTTCTCCCAGAATTTCTTGTAATCCTGAAATCAAGTTTTTTGTTTTTTCAATTCACACAGTTCTACTAAAAAATGAAATAGAAGTCATCTTGGGGCCTTATAGCTACAAACCTCTTTATCTTCACTTTCAGAGATGTCTTGAATCATGTCAAATGTTTTTCTGACAAGTCTCTTTCTCATAATTCTCACCTGGAAAATATTTGACAAGAGTAATCAATAATCATCACCAAACAAATCAATCGGTTGCACCAACAATTTCCCAGTAAAAGATAATGTTCTTTCATAGTTGATTTGGAACGTTCTTAAAAAGGGAAATTATCTTTTAAATTGTGGTAACCATATTTGCTGGCCACTGGTCACATTAAACCCTTTTAAGTTTCATGAGTTCAAGCCTTAATGCCAAGTGCCAACTATATAGAACATTAATATCCTAAGAATCTTTCAATTAGAATATTGCATTTACAACAGCTGAAAGCCAAAAGTAATATAACCAATCATAAGAAACCTAGGTACATGTGCAAGACTTACGATTCGGCTTTCTTGAAGAATTTCTCGAGAAACATTTAGAGGGAGGTCGTCAGAATCTACAACACCTTTCACGAAGCTCAAATATCGCGGGAACTGCAAAGCATATGTGAGATTTAGTTAACAGTTCAAACTATGCTACATGAGAAATTCCCATTAATTTTTTATTACATCAAACACCTGTCAGAAAATAACAAGTGCTTTCCATGTAGGTTTTAGGAAAGAGCCAGAATTACTATTCTCAGAATAGTAATCGTTTAACTAATCTTAGAAGGTATGGAATTCTACCTGCATTAAAATGAAAAGTCGAAATACAAAATATGAAAACTTGTCTTTCCAAAAAAAAAAAGAATAATAATAATAATAATAAAATAAAGACTTGCAGACGTTTTAAAGTCTGATATGACACATACGTCTTATAGGTATAAATATACTCACCAGCTCACCATCAAAATCATCAGAGATGAAGACACGCTTAACATACAAACGAATATTCTTTGTTTTAGGATTCACTACATCCTCATTATTAAGAGGTCCCATTCCAGGAATATATAGAACACTCCTGAACTCCACTTCGCCCTGCAGAGTTCAAAATAAAATTAGCACTCCTAGGCCCTAATAGAAGATAAAAAATATCTTAATTAAACCAAATGACACACTATACCTCAGTGGTGAAGTGAGTATATGCAAGTGGCTCTAAAAATTCATTAAATGTTTTCTTGTAGAATTCATTGTACTCATCCTTCTCAACTTCTTTTGAATTCCGCATCTACACAAGCAAATTAATAGAATAAGGGATTAAAAAAATAAACAGTTGCTGCAAAACATTTAAAGATTATAGAACAAAATCATTTCTTTACATGTTCAGTATTGACGTATAAAACAGGCATCGGTTAACTCACCCAGATTGGCTTTGTTTCATTAGCCAATTCCCAGTCCCAATACTTCTCAGTTTTTGCCTTCTTTTTCTTCTCACCCTGAAAAACAAGAAACCCCGTTAAATACTTTGATTTAGGAGAACAGTGTAAATCTCCAAATAAGATTAACAAGCTGGTTACATCTGGTTTTGGTTCTTCTCCTTCTTTAGGTTCTTCTTCTTCTTCCACCTGCCCGAAAAATCAATTCAGTATAAAATAGTAACAGACATGATAATTAAAAATAATACACATGCTGATTCCTCCTAAATGATAATCACGTCAAGAAAGTGATTAACTAAAATAAAAACTCAAAGAATGCCTTACGGTAAAATAAATATCAGAGATTGGGGGTTCATATAATCATTTTGGACAACTTTTAAGGAAGTGAAATCTGAAAGGTTAAATTCATTTTGTAAAGAAACACCCAATCAATTTTCTTCGCATACCCATAATCAGAGTATGATATACCCAAACCAATTAAGAAAGGGTGAGAACTAGAGCCTTTTGCACACTTCGTTCATACAAGACAAGTGTACATGCATAGAATTCATACCTCAACAGTTCTTGATTTCTCTTGCCATGTATAGATGGGGAAGGAAACGAACTGTGAATAATTCTTGACCAAGCCTTGAATTCTACTCGGATCAGAGAATTCATACTTGTCGTCTTCCTGCAATATGAGAAGAAAATAAAATGACTGAAGAACTTCAGAGATCCTCATTTATTGGCATCAGTTACCACTTGCCACCAAAACAATGCAAATCATGAACCTCTAATGTACTATCTACAAACAAAACATCGCATTAATTTTTCCCCTTGCAAGCCAAATGGCAATCGTACAGCAATTTATTCATCTAAATTGAGCTGTTCTACGAATCACTTCTAAAAATTCTGAGTTCCGTAGCAGTTCCTAACAGGTATGAGAAACCTTCCTAAATGTTGCGTGATAGAAGAAATAAAGAAGATTGCATACCCTTAAGTACAGGGTGATCTGTGTTCCCCGCTGTAGAAGCTTTTCAGGATCAGTTTCTTCCCTAATAACATATGAACTACTATCAGCTACTGCTTCCCAAACATATTGTTTGTCTGATTTTGGGCTCTTAGTGGATACAACGACCTGATTGCATATGATCACATAAATGCAAAAGATAGGCATAATGAGAATCTCAGCAGAAAAGCAATTTTCATCAAGCTTCAATTAGTAGAACAGTTGTTTTGTCGAGGTAAAATGTAACTCTACCTTTTCAGCAACAAGAAAGGCTGAATAGAATCCAACACCAAATTGGCCAATCAAGCTATTGTCTGCTCCAGCATCCTTATTTTCCTGATGGAATCGTTATCTTCAAACATTTAATTTCTCATGCATCATAAAAGGCAAAAAGGAACTTAAGGTGTGAAAAATACGACACTGAAATAAATAAATAGAGGAAGGAAAAAAGCAAAAAAAAAACCTTCAGGGCTTTCAAGAATCTTGAAGTGCCACTCTGAGCAATAGTTCCAAGACAGTCAATGAGCTCTTCTTTAGTCATTCCAATACCCGTATCCCTAGAAATACAGAAAAGTTCCAATTTTAATGTAACAAAATCCACTCCGCAATGATAAGTAAAACTGGAAAAGGTCAAAGAAAATTGTCATACGTTATGGTGATAGTACCACTGTCTGCATCGGGTTTGATACGTATTTCAAGGTCACCAGCGTCTCCAAGCAGAGAGGGTTCAGTCACGCTCAAGAATCTTAGCTTGTCTAAAGCATCACTCGCATTACTAGAGAATGATTTTAAAAAAATTAATAAAAATAATAAAATAAACATAAAGATAAAGAAGTATTAAACCACACTCAGAATGTAAATCCACTCCTGTTCGTTAATAATTATTTATCGCCTCCTTAAAGATACTGCTATATATTTTTTATATAAAGATAATGCAATAAGATTATTAAGAATGATAATGACATGATAAAATTTCCGAGAGAAAAATAAGACAAAACTAGAAGTTCAGAAACCGCTTCCTTTGTCCCACAGAGAAAGATATGAATGAAACTACAGAAACCAGTACATATTGAACATCATTACCTCACTAGCTCTCGAAGAAATACCTCCTTGTGGCTATACAGACTGTGAACAATCAAATCCAGAAGGCGACTAACCTGCATCCATTATATGTTTCAACTTTCAGTAGGCAAAAACTCATAACTAAATACATCATAGACTTCACTGCATAAAGCCACCACATAAACCCGAAAAATGTATGCCAATTTGTATTTCATGAAATACCAAGTCAACGAAATCAAGCCATAACAAAATTTCACAATCCGTAAATTTGTGGGTTGTCTTGTAACCACCCAATCGCTTCAGAGAATATGAAAAAAAAAAAAAATCTATACATCATTTCCCAAGTCGTTTCTGTGTTTCGACTACAGAAAAATCTAAATAATTTAATAGGATGATTATTGCCCTTCCCACTGCTCGGTATCGGTTCAAAATCAATCGACATGAACAATAAACAGACGGAATTCAAAGACCCACCTCGGCTTGGTACTCAAACTTCTCACCGGGTGTCTCAGCAGCTTCTTTTTCGGCCACGGCCGCCTCGCACCGGACCGCAATCCGATTGCTCTTCCTCTCAATCTTCCACTTCAACCCACCACAAGAAGAAAAGCCCTTTCTGAGCCCATTTTGGGGCAGAAAAGCGCTCCCCAACCTCGAGCCCCTACCACTACTGGCTAAAGGGTAAGAAAAAGAGGAAGGAAGTGAAGAGAGAGCAACAGTGGATAAGCTTCTGCTGAGAACTGGAGCCATGAAGCGCGATGGAAGAGATAAGAAGAGTGCAGAATGAGGAAAATGGCGAGTTCCAGCAGGAGAAACTGATGAAATTAAACCCTTTTGAAGAGGGTTTAAGGGGATGGCGTAGAGGGTTCTAGAAAGACAGAGCAGAACAAACAATTTGGGGGTTTTGCAAAACTTTGGAGCTATGTGCCTCAAAAATGTAAGGCTCAGATTCGTTCTTCCATTTCAGCTAACTCAAAACAATATCATTACAAATATATGGGAAATTAATTGCTTTTTGTTAGATGTAACGATTTTCTTCTCAACTCGTTTCAACTTTTAATTGTAGTATTAAAAGAGAGAAACAAAAAAACGAAAAAACAATCAACGGAAATTTGTGTTTAAAAGATCCAATATAGAAAAATAGAACTTTTCAAAAAAAATAATAATAATAATAATAATTTGTCTAATAAAAAAAGAGACCAATTTATATCTCTTTTTATCTATAAAACGTGCTCTGACAGGGTGCGACTCAATACTTGAATAGTAAAAGAAGTATGTTTTCTTTTATTTTTCTTCTTTCAAGCATGCTTGTGTATTATGGTACTAAAGAAAATGAAGGAATTCGTATCTATCTACGAATTCACACACAAATTTACTATTCGAAACTAAGATTGCTAGAAATTTTATAAGAATATAAGTACTACCGTAGAAGTATATAGCCTAAATTTTAACGTATAATGCATTATAATTTGCACCTATTACAATAATAACAATACGTAATATATAATAGTAGAAGAAAAATATTTAAGTATTTACTAGTCGATACCTATTGAACACCGGTAAAATTTGACAACTCTTCATTTATTTGAAAATAAAAAATAAAAACCATTGCTCTTTCTACCTTTCTCTTTCTTACTTTTTCCATCAAAATTTTAATGATAATAAACAAAAAAAAAAGAGTGCTAACTAGTTGACGCCTAAATATTTATTGTTTGTAAACTCTGTTACAAATAATGAGTGCTAACTAGTTGGAGCCTAAATATTTATTGTTGGTATACAAACGAGTTACTAATGACCAAATACTCGGGTTTATGTATCATGGTACCAAAGAAAAAAAAATTAAGTGTATTTTCTTTTATCTTTCCTCAGCATGCTTATTTGTCATGGTATTACAGAAAAAGAAGGAATTAGTATCTATCTATAAATTTACGAATGAATCTACTAAGATAAGATTGCTAGAAATTTCACGAGAACACAATACTACCGTAGAAGTCTATGGCCTCAACGCATTATAATTTGCACCTATTACAATTATTAACAATACAAAATACAAAATATTGCAGTTGGGATTTTGTGGCCGAAGGACTTGCTTCATATGAGATGTTGGACTTCTACTTCCTTTTCTCCCTATTCATGATATCTTTACTTTCTACTTCTAAGATCGACGGTGTCTTCCATTCGGTAGATGCTCACAAACGATGATGCGATAGTCATTTCGGTGTCCGTTGAGAAAGGTGAGAGCTTGAAGTTACAGGCCGCGATTTGCCAGACGAGGAAGAAAAGACTGTGGAAAGCAACCTCTGTACTAATTGATAACACCATGCCCAATCTTCACAACATCACGATAGTGTTATTGCCAGAAATTCATGTCAGCATGCTTCTTTGTTCTAAAGAAATCAAGAAAAGCAATCATAATAATGTACAAACAAGTGAATCTCCTCAAGCTAAAAGTACAGATCTCTCGTGTAAGTACATTGCAAGAGATCCCATCAAAGAGATTACAAGAAAGCTCTCTAGTTAGCTTTAAGATTATTGAGACTACAAATGGTAAAGGGAGGATAAAATTTACACCAAAGAGTCATGGTAAGAAAACAGTCTGAGTTGCGAATGAGTTGTTGAAGATGCAGTCGTTCCTTTCCATCTAAATCAACACAAAAGAACCAAAAGAAGGCTCTAATAATCTGTAGCCATAAAAATTTTCTTTCCTTCCTTGAAAAGATGGCCGAGCAAGGAGGTCTGGAATAAGTACTTCATATCATTTGGGAGAGCCTTTAGGACAGGGCACCAAAAATCATCAGAAAAAATTAATGTAACAGGGGTGAGTGCTCTCGGACTTCGTCTCTGTTTACGCACCGAACACACCATCCAAGGAGCACCACTTCGACCATCGCTTTTGGATTACCTCATGCATTGATGCCTTTGTGACAAAGTTCGATCTTATTTGGATATTTGTGCTTCCAAATGCTTTTGTAGAGGTGGATATCAACATCCTCATAAGCTCATAATAGAGAGCGGACTTCGGATCCAATTGCCATAGACAATCATCCTTGCGTGCTGTGAGAGTAACTTCCATAAGCGTGTTAGAGAAACCCATTCTTCAGTTTCCTCTTCCTTGAGATATCTTCTGATGTTAAGATACCAATTCACAGTAAATTCTTCCATGTGTTTTTTTCATTCTGATAAAAGAAAAGGTCATTTCAATAGCAAATATACCTTAAACCAAACATACAGCTTCATCTAGAATGTATCCAATGCCAAGACAATTAATTAATGCATTTAATTCAGGATGTGTCCTATCTCCAGTGCTAAAAACACGCAGTCCATCCTTGAGCTCGATCCAACTACAACCCGGTGTCTTCTTAACGTTTTGTTCCCTCATTGTTCGTCTAACCTCAAATGCTTCTTCATATCGGCCTACGACTCCGTACATACTGGACATCAATGTATAACTACCACTACCACAATTCTTAGGTTCAAGTTGCATTATCTTTTCTCCAACAACTTTTCCCAAATCTGCATCCCCATGAAGTCGACATGCTCCCAATAAAGCCATCCACAGAACAAGGTTGCCCTGAAGAGGTATTCTTTGAGCCAGCTCATAAGCTTCCCCCAGATGTCCAGCTCGACCGAGCATGTCGATGATACATGTATAATGCTCAATACTCGGAACCACACCAAATTTTAGTTCCATTTGGGCTAAGAACGAACGCCCTTGATGTACAAAGCCTGCATGACTACATGCAGAAAGAACTCCAACAAATGTGACAGCATCTGGCTTGATTTGGGCCTCACACATATGGAGAAACATATCCAATGCCTCCTTACCATATCCATGCATCGCATAACCTGTAATCATGATATTCCATGACGCCACATCCTTATTGCTCATTCGATCGAAAACTATGAGGGCATTTTTCATGCATCCACATTTTGCATACATGTCCATAACAGCATTGTTTAGTAGAACATCAACAGCATCTTCACTGTTTTCATCTTTTCCCAATCCGTTGACAATCATATATCCATGGATTTCTCTACCATGCATGAGGGCAGCCAAGTGAGAGCAAGCTGGAAGTACAGAAGTGATAGTAACCACATCAGGAAGAACCCTAGAACCTAACATCTTACCAAAAAGCCTCAAGGTATCATCATGATTACCACACTGCTCATGAACAGATATAATTGAATTCCATGAAAATAAATCCTTCTCATTTATCATCTCAAAAATCACTAAAGCGTCTTCAATATTCTTGCATTTCCCATACATATCAATTAGTGCATTTGAAACTGCAACACATGGACTATAACCCATTTTTGTCACAATTCCATGAATTGCTCTCCCATTGTTAATGTCTCCCATCAAAGAAAAAATAGATAAAATGCCAGTAATTGTAAATCTACAAGGTGAAATCCCTTCTTCACCCATTTTTCTAAAAACATCTAATGCCTTGTTGAGGCAACCAATTTGGGCATAACCATTGATCATTGCGTTCCAAAGCGCTGCATCTCTTATGGGTAACTCTTCAAATACTTTCTCTGCATCCTCCATTAAGTCTATTTTTAAGTAAGTATTAACGAGAGCACTAGCAACAAACACATCTGACTCCAACCCCATTTTAAACAAACAACCATGAATCTTCCTAACCTCCATCACCTCACAACAAGCTCTAACTACACTTGGAAAAGTGAACTTATCAGGCATTACACCTGCTGACTTCATTCTCTTATAAAATCGAATCCCTTGTCCAGCAAGCCCATTTGCAACAAATCCAGCAATTATTGCATTGTATGCAAACACATTACGGTCATGATATGGATCATGGAAAACTAAAACAGCCTGTTCCATTTGATTGCATTTAGAGTACATATTGATCAAGCTAGTAACGGATGAAGGCAAATGAATAAACCCAGAAGTGATCATTAAGGAATGTAGTTGTTTTCCTTTGGTGAGATGCTTGTGGTTGGCATACGATTGGAGAGAAAAATTGCAGGAGGCTACATCGTAGTGTATTTGAAAAACAAAAAGTTTGGAGGGTAAACTGAGAAATCGAGAAGACAATAAATGGTGATTCTTACCAATGATTTTAGAGAGGATGGTCTTTTGGCTCATTTGATTTATATAAGCCAATGTGACAAAATTTGAGAGAAGTTGTTATGAACAAAGTTCATCTATCAATAATGTCATGAAAAATCCACTGTGCAATTCTTAATTATGGTATTATCACCTACAATGACAACATATCATATATAATTAGATATGTATTTATATATTGAAAACGAAAGAATTGAAATGGCATTACGCAAATAAGAACAATCGCCTTTAACTGGAGCAAATTTTCTTAAAACTGAGAACACTTTTCATTACAGAGCGAACTTTATTATTTGAATCTGAAAGCAATTAAAAAACAATTCACTAAATGAAACATGAATAATAGGGAGAAACCTTCAAAGAAATGGAAAAGATAGAGAGAAAAAGTTTCTTTGGAAGGAGACAAGATACCAGAGTTGGGTAGCAAAAGGTTTGCTATTAGTATTAGTTAAAAAGGCTAAAATATACAAAATGCACTGTAGTTGGTTTCAACTTATCCTTAAAAATTCATGCCAATGACAAATATGGTCAAAGAGGAATTGAATTTCTTTTGCCATTTATGTTTACTCCTTCGTGGGACAAATGAAAATAACAGGGAGCTCCAACTACAAGAGCAAAGCAGAACGAAACCCATCCTTGATTCGGGTTCTACAAATGGAAACCGAATAAAAGAAGGGTTTTCACTTTTCAGTGAACCCAAAATAATTAAACACCAATCATAAGAATGAACGACAGTGAAACTCAGTTATCATCTCCTATGCACTTATACAACAGTAGGAAAGAATTCCATGAAGAAACAACAACATAGTAAAGACGAAGAGGACTGACCGGAGCTGAGAGAAGTGTTAGTGAACCGACAGAAATCGCAACTGAAAGTGAATGATCAGGGACCATGCAATTGACGCCTTGAGAGAGATAAAAGTTAAAAGAAAACCAAAGTGAAGCTGACATCGGGAACTGGAAGAACTAAGAAAGAGAAGGCTCACCGGTGCCGAATCGAAATGAATTGTGTGTAGTTGGTGAGTGATCCCTCGAGCCATCTTACAGGGAAATTTGAATTTGTGATCCCTCCTTTATTTATGGGAAATTAAGGTTTTTGACCCACCAATGATTCAAATTGGATAAATGAATCCATTTTAAAAAAAAACCCAATTTTTGATCCCACCTCTACTTAATTTTGAACACATTTAGTGAAAAGACAAATATACCCTTATTTATGATACATTAACTTTCCCATTAACTTCCACCCAACCATTTCACCAAACTTTTAACCTCATATTTTACTTATGTTTTGAGTTTGAAACAATCTAAAATTTTCACACCATCCAAACTCCTCACAGATCACGTTTTTTAAAATTCGGGAAAGAAACATTGTCACGTGTTTGATCATTGTCCCCACACTATCTAAAATCGGTGTCCCCACATTTTCACATTTGAAGAGTTAGAGGTACGTTAAAATAAAAATTTATGAAATGATTTGAAATATTTTCCATTCATACATTTTCACTTGGCTTCTAGGAAAAAGAAAAGAAATGCAGTCGGTATCCCGGACCAAGTATTGTTCCGAGATTGAAGCTTCGAGATCCGGGATTGAATGTTCAATCCCGGACAAATCATGTTCAATCCCGGATCGAAAGATGGTTCGGGAGTGAACCGAGATACATCCCGGACCAATCTCGAAGCACTGTGGTCCGGGATATGTCTCGGACCAAGACTGGTCCGGGACGGTCTGGGATGACATGTATTTTGTTATTTTTTTACCACTTTTTTTGGACGATATTCTTATCTCACTTGATTTTATCTATTTGCAGGATGCCTCGTGTTTTCATAACATTTGGTGGAGAATGGAACGATAGTGAAAAAGAGTACATTGGTGGTCGCACGAGAGGATTGACAGTGGATAGTACAACCACGTACAGAGAATTTCTAGGTCACGTGTATAAATTGAGTAATATAAACCCCCTTCAGTTCGATATTATAATTAGACGCGTATATCATTTTAAAACTAATGTTTGTGTAATGGAGATAACTGATGACGATGACCTGAATTTTTTTTAACTGGTGAAGATGTTTCAGAATTGTCTATATACATATCAACTACGCCAAAGCAGGTACATGAGAATGAAACGTACATACCTTCTTTCCCATATCATGTAGGCCAAAACGTGTCCTCGAGTTGTATGCCCACAGCTTGTATTCCCTCATTCCAGAGACCCACAGATTCTATACATTCATTTCCTTCCTCATCATCGAACCCCTCTTCTTCCCAACAACCACACCCCTTTTACGGGCATTTAGGTCATGATATAGCGGGTTTAACACCATTGGAATCAGATGTTGTTCCATGTAACCTAGGAGATGGCAGGGTATGTGATTGGAATGTGCCGGGATTATGGAATGATAATCAAGATGAAAGTGATGAATCATATGACCCGTTGGGAGAGTCAGAAGAAGGAGACTATGAAGTAGAATTTGTGAATGATGACTATGACGATGCACTTGATGAAGAGTCTGAGCCCGATGTGGAACAGGTACATGCTGAGATTCGTAGGGATGAAACAGCGGTCCAACAAATGGGGTGTGATGGTCTCACTGGACAGCCTAATGATGAGAATTTGCAACTCATAGTACAGTCTTCTGGAACAAATGATGTTAAGGAGGGCGAAGTATTTGATACGAAGAAGGAGTTGAGTTTGAGAATGCATTTAGTTGCAATGCGGCTGAATTTTCAGTTTAAAGTAAAAAAGTCGACACCAGAACTATATATACTATGCTGCGTTGATACTAGTTGCACCTGGAGACTTCGAGCTACAAAGCTGAGGGACTGCAATCTGTTCAAGATAAAAAAAATACTATAGCATCCATACATGCAACGGTGGAGTTTTGAAACATGATCATAGGCAAGCAAAGAGTTGGGTAGTCGGACATCTTGTCCAAGCGAAGTTTACAGACGTCTCCCGCACGTATAGACCGAAGGACATAATACAAGACATGAGGAAGGAGTATGATGTGAATTTAAGTTATGACAAAGCTTGGCGGTCCAGTGAAGAAGCACTTCGACTTATTAGAGGGGATCCAACATCGTCATACGGTCTACTACCAGCTTATGGTGAAACATTAAAAATCATGAACCAGGTACTATTTTCGAATTGGAACTCAAAGATGGAAAATATTTCAAATATGTCTTTATGGCTTTGGGTCAATCGATTAGAGGGTTTCTGGCTTGTATTCGACCAGTGTTGGTTGTCGACGGGGCTCACCTAAAAGGAAAGTTCAGAGGGGTATTGTTAACAGCTTCTGGTGCGGATGCGAATAACCAGATTTACCCTGTTGCATTTGCTATTGTCGACGGTGAGACTATAGCATCATGGGTATGGTTTATGACTCAATTAAAAGGTGCGCTCGGCGTAGTGAACAATTTGGTTTTCGTTTCCGATAGACATCACACCATTTGTAAGGCAATTGACAAGGTATTTCCCACTGCATTTCATTGCTTTTGTATACAACATATTAAGATGAAGTCATTATGTTTGGAAAGCCATCCATCCCAAACCTTATCCCGGACCGTTTCGTTCCGAGATGAAAGGGGTTTCATTCTCTGCCTTTCATCCCGGAACGAAACGGTCCGGGATAAGGTCCGGGATGGAAGGCTTATGTAGCCACTTCGAATTCGATCCTGGATTCAATCCCGGACTCTATCCTGGACCAAAATCATTCGGGATTGAATACGGGATTGAATCAGAGATTGATTTTTTCCCCAAATTTCTCAGTCCTGCAAGCACAACATGAAAATGACCCTAAATCTACATGGCTGCTTCAGATAGCGCCGATAATGAAATCAGAACAACAAACGTTTCAAAAAATTTTGTTATAATCTACTCGACCACTAACCTTGCGATCGATGGCTTCGTAGGGGCGAAACAATGGAAGAGAAACGTCCGAGATAACTTCGTAAGGTCCGGGATGGATGAATCGTCCAACGTTCTTTGTCCGAGATAACGTTCAATCCGGGATGGGTTTTAGGGCTTCAGGACAAATGAAACGTTCGAGAAAGGGTGAAAATTTTCGTTGGGCCAGGAAACGTCCGAGATGGGGTTTAGGATTTTACTTATTTACTTGGAGGGAGTTCCCTTCATTTTTAAACATGAGGGTACTATGGTAAATTGGCTTGGGGAGAGGTTCAAAATTAAGTAGAGGTGGGGTCAAAAATTAGGTTTTTTTAAAAGGGGTTCATTTATCCAATTTGAACTATTGGTGGGGTCAAAAACCCCAATTTCCCCTTATTTATGATTCCTTAAATATTTTATTCATGGGAAAAGACCAATTTACCCTCATTGTTAATAAATGTGCATTTATGACTTCCACCTAACCATTTCACCAAACTGTAAACTCATATTTTACATATGTTTGAACTTGTTAATATTTTAGATTATGTATAACTCACAGATTGCGTTTTCAAAATCCGCTCAACTATCTACGTGTTTGATCTTTCTTTGTCCCCACACTATCCAAAATCATTGTCCCCACAATTTCACTTGAGGTATGTTACCTTTACACAAACTTTTGTACTCTATAATTGTTGAACTTTTTTTTAAATATTTTCCCATTAATAGGTTCAACTACTAGATTTGGCTATTGACAAGAAAAAAAAATCAGATTGTTGCAATTACTTCAATCCCGGATCTATACCTGGTCCGGGACTGAATGTAAACAATCCCGATGCATCACGTATCGGGACTGTCTCGAATGTATCTCGAACCAGTCTTGGTCCGAGACATGTCCTGGACTAATCTCGAAGCATATTTAGTCCGGGACATGTCTTGGACCAGTCTTGCTTCGAGATTTGTCTGGGACATGTCTCGGACCAAGACTGGTCCAAGATTCATCCGAGACATTTTTTTTATTTTTTTTATTTTCTTAATTTTTAATATTTTATTTTTGAATGATCGATTTTCCTATCTCACTTAGTTTTATCTATTTGCAGGATGCCTCGTGTTTTCATAACATTCGGTGGAGAATGGAATGATAGTGAAAAAGATTATGTCGGCGGTCGTACGAGGGGATTGACAGTGGATAGTACAGTCACGTACAGAGAATTTCTTGGTCACGTGTATAGATTGAGTAACATTAACCCCCTACAGTTTGATATTATAATTAGACGCGTGTATCATTTTAAAACCAAAGTTTGTGTGATGGAAATAATTGATGACGATGACTTGCGTTTTTTTTTACTGGTGAGGATGTATCTGAA
The DNA here is from genome assembly GCF_013281855.1 of Momordica charantia. Classification (NCBI taxonomy): domain Eukaryota; kingdom Viridiplantae; phylum Streptophyta; class Magnoliopsida; order Cucurbitales; family Cucurbitaceae; genus Momordica; species Momordica charantia. Next base: position 21,468,624 of record NW_028275162.1, on the reverse strand, counting down.
TTGCCTATATATATATATATCTAATGTGCCAAAGCAGGTACATGGGAATGAAACGTACATGCCTTCTTTCCCATATTATTTAGGCCAAAACGTGTTCTCGATTCCTATGTCCGCAGCTTGTATTCCCCCATTCCAGAGACCCACATATCCTATACCCTCATTTCCTTCCTCATCATCGAACCCCTCTTCTTCCCGACAGCCACACCCCTCCTACGGGCATATAGTTCATGATGTAGAGGGTTTAACACCATTGGGGTCAGATGTTGTTCCATGTAATCTAGGAGATGATAGGGTGTGCGATTGGGATGTGCCGGGAGTATGGAATGATAACGAAGATGAAAGTGGTGAATCATATGACCCGTTGGCAGAGTCTGAAGAAGGACACTCTCAAGCAGAATATGGGAACGAAGAGCATGACGATGCGCTTGATGATGAGCTTGAGCCTGATGTCGAACAAGTGCACACTAAGATTCGCAGGGATGAAGAAGCGGTCCGGCCACCGGGATGTAATGGTCTCACCGGAGACCCTAATGATGAGAAATTGCAACTCATAGTACAGTCTTATGGGAGAAATGATGTTAATGAGGGCGATGTATTTGATAATAAGAAGGAGTTGAGTTTGAAAATGCATTTAGTTGCAATGAGGAAGAATTTTCGGTTTAAAGTAAAAAAGTCGACGCCGGAGCTATATATACTGCGGTGCGTTCATGCTGATTGCACTGGAGACTTCGAGCTACCAAGCTAAAGGAATGCACTTTGTTCAAGATAAAACAATATTGTGCTGCCCATACGTGCTATGGTGGAGCTTTAAAACATGATCATAGGCAAGCCAAAAGTTGGGTGGTAGGACATCTTGTGTAGGAGAAGTTCACAGACGTCTCTCGCACCTATAGACCGAAGGACATTATACAAGACATGAGGAAGGAGTATGGTGTCAATTTAAGTTATGATAGAGCATGGCGTTCTAGTGAAGAAGCACTCCGGCTTATTAGAGGTGATCCAACATCGTCATATGGTCTACTTCCAACTTATGGTGAAGCTTTGAAAATCATGAACTCAGGTATTATTTTCGAATTAGAACTAGAAGGTGGCAAATATTTCAAATATGTATTTATGACATTGGGTCAATCGATTCGAGATTTTCTGGGTTGTATTAGACCAGTGTTGGTTGTTGACGGGGCCCACCTAAAGGGAAAGTTCAGAGGGGTATTATTATCAGCTTTTGGTGTCGATGCGAATAACCAGATTTACCCGGTAGCATTTGCGATTGTCGACGGTGAGACGGTAGCATCATGGGTGTGGTTTATGACTCAAATAAAACGTGCGCTCGCTGGAGTTGATAATTTGGTTTTCGTTTCTGATAGACATCAAACCATTTGCAAGGCAATCGACAAGGTATTTCTTGCTGCATTTCATTGCTTTTGTATACAGCATATCAAGGTTAACTTGATAGCAAAATTTAAAAACGATGCGAAGGCAGTCGAGGAACTATTTTTAAAGGCTGCAAAGGCGTATCGTGAGTCATATTTCAACTCGATCTGGGCCCAACTTCGTGCATACCCCGGTGTACGGGAATATCTAGACGATATTGGCAAGGAGCGTTGGGCTCGTTGTTTCCAAACTCAATTGAGGTACACACATATGACTACAAATATCACAGAGTCTGTAAATGCCCTCTTCAAGCACGCCCGTAAGTTGCCGGTTACCGCCTTACTAGACCACATTATAGGTAAGTTACAGAATTGGTTCTATGATCGACGGACGCTTGCAGCTTCCCGATCAACCACATTGTCCGACTACGCAGAAAACATGTATGCCGAATATTCAGATAGTGCGCGGAGACACGTTGTAGACAACATTGACCAGTTCCATTTCCAGGTACGGGATGACAACCTTGACGGGATTGTTGATTTGAATGCTATGACGTGTAGTTGTCGGGAGTTTGATTACTTTAAGATTCCGTGCTCTCATGCTATTGCGGCTGCGACGATGCGAAATATAAATCCATACAGTCTGTGCGACGAGGCATATACGACGAACTTCTGGATATTGGCTTATGCAGAACCCATATTTCCAGTCGGACACGTCTCGACATGGAACAGTTCGCCAGAGTTTGTCAACATACCGGTGGAACCACCGAAGACTGTTCCAAGAGTTGGGAGGAGGAAGACAACTAGGATTCCTTCCACGGGCGAGGTACGACAAACACGTAAGTGTGGTCGCTGTGGCGCGTAGGGACACAATCGCAAAACATGTAGCGAACCCCTTACCACATTATGAATGTATGTTTTTGTTGTTCATTTACTTTTAAACATGTATGAAGTGGATTTTAAAGAAATTGGCAAGGTAACTTGTATCTCAAGAAACCAACCATGCATGCATGTATTTGCAACTCTATGTGTTCTACTACTATTATTATTATTGTGGGGATTGAATTGTATTATTATTGTGTGTTTCATGTATCATGCTTCGAGAATGAAATACGAATTAGAAAAGACAATATTGGAATTCCATAAATATTCAAAAAATGGGACGGCGCGCCCACATCTGTACAGTGTACTGACGCCTAAAAAATACAATATTATCTTGGGTCAAAGTGTCCAGCTTTGACCCAGTAACATCGTACTCGTAGAAGCGTACACAGAAAATCCCGCAATCTGTGGTGTTACTCTGTTGGGGTGTGCGAACCCGACGCACCCTCCATGGCACCACTGGCAGGTCCGGTCGTGATGCAAATATCCCGCCATGATGTAGTACCGCAGGTAGGATCGTACAAATGGGCTTCAGCTCCTTCTCGAGTGAATCTAGTGGAGTGGCCGATTGGAGTGAATCCCATACGGTTAAGTCACCTTCCACAAGATCAATTCCGAGCATCACCCAGTGGTTCCCACCTATGTTGATCGGGGTGTACACAATGTCTGCATCAGTCCAAGCCACATTCTGGTCTGACTGCCTACCGAACACATATCGAAATATTGTATTCTCTTGGCTCCAGGGGTATTCGATTCTCGTGGACAGGACCCCTGGTTTCATGGCCGCATACAGACTGTCTGTTCGGTTCAGCAGAGTCTGTACAAGAAGTACAAAATGATATTACTTACACAGATAATTAAAATAGTATTTTTTAGTTCAAACGAAGAGCGGTAAAAAGTCTGTACTGAAAGTAGCACGTCGCCTATCGCAAACTTTTTGCGACACAGATGTAGACACTTCTCCAACTTTTTGGCCGTAAATAGGACGAGAGCATCAAATACCTATTGCATTTAAGAAATACAAGTTGATATTGGAATATTATTGACAAATGTAGTACTAGATAGTGGAATAAGAGGTACTTACCTCGTCCTTCAATTGAACAGTAGGGTCTAGTAGATCGCGATATCATTCCTTCCCTTGTAAGCCAGCTGCAGTAGACCGAGTTCGTCCATCGGTGTCTGGGTCATCCATCTATGTCTGGAACTGACCGTCCAGCTGCGGAGGAATGAGACATGCTGGGTCATATGCGTCCACAGTGATCCTACGCCGGCCGGTTGGTGTGTATATACCCTTCAGTTTCCACGAATAATGGCGCTTGCGTAGCCCCCGGCCAGCTTCGGAGGAATGGGACATGCTGGGTTATATGGACGCCTAACTCGTCGTCTCGTGGGCTGTGTATCTGGCTGAGCATCCGGCTCTTGCCTGCCAACGGTGAGATCCTAATGCACAAGAAATATTAATCACATTACAATATGTGAATCAGGAATGTATACTAGCATTACAGAAGGTGGTTACCTGAATTACGGCCACCTGAGGTCCATGGTCATCTGCATGATCCACTTTCGAGCCATCAGGCGGTCTCCCGATCGTAATGTCCTGATATTAAATAACATGATGTACGACAAGGTCATAAATAATCCGACGAGGAAAATAAGTACGAGTTACCTGATTTGGATCCTCTTCCCCATCCGTTATCATACCATCATCCTCCTTCGTTATCATTGGATTATCGTCCCTTCTCTTCGGATCCTCGTCGATACTATTCGGACCATGTCCTGACGTCGGTTCCTTTTCAGTCTCCAGGTCTTCATCCGTCCTCTGGTTCTCATCAGGCCTCTGGTCCTCGTTCATACTCTTTTATCTCCATCTGGCTTCGGGGACTCATCAGGCCTTTGATCCGATGGAGCGTCATCATCGGGCCCACCCCCACCTCCGAAATACTTGCTCGGATCAGGGAATTTACCCTGCACCCAAAACACTGGCCCATGAGCATTATTGTAATAATTAAAAACAAATTTGTATATATATTAAATTAGTACCTTCGCCAGTTTCTTTAGGTATCTCTGAATACCTTTCAGGGTGACTCCAAAGTCACCCAGTGTGTCCTCGATAGCACCGACACGGTTATCCAGCTTCTTTAACCGTCTGCTGATCCTCTTCTTGAATTTATTCTTCTTCGACCTCTTCTCTAACCCTTCACCGTCGTTTGCACTGGGTCTAGCCTCGTCTACCGCATGTGCATCTACTATCGGATCCTCTAGAAGACCCATTTCCACATCAGCGGGCGGATCAGGTACAGCTGCCTAAGCAGGCGGATCAGGTACAACAGCTCGATCAGGTACAACAGCCCGATCAGGTACAGCAGGCGGATCAGGTATAACACGGACTTCTGGTGGAAGAATGACACGAACCATGTGTTGTTCCTCAGCATCCGTCGCCAACAAGTGTTCCTTAACCTTGGACTGCAAAAAACCTATGATTAGATTGAAATGAAAAACCAAATATGAACCATACGACTCCAAAGAGAATTACTTACCCAAGTGTTATCGAAAACCTCACTCGCCAGCACTCGAGATCGTCTCATACGCCCATACCTGGAATCCAGGAAAGGCAAATAAATGATGCAGTTGAATAATGTATAAAATTATACAGTTGACTTAAACCTCGCTAAACTGAAATGCGTACGGAAACCCGTACAAACTATAAGTCTCAACGTGTGTGGGGTCCGCTGTTGCCTTCTGTTGGTACGCCGACAGTTTATCCTTCAGGGTGTTCTTGAGACTCCAAATCGTCCTATCAAAAATCATCGAACTCCAGTCAGAGTTGCAGAACGCCTCCCACCGATCCACAACACCTACCGTATCTATGAACTGCTTCCTCTCCTTCCCCATCATGGCAAGTTCTATGAAGTAAACTATGCCAACCTTCACAACATCCTCGTCGTCGTAAAAAATGTCCTCCAAAAAAATCTTCTCCAGCTCACTACACTTAACCCTAACACTGTCTTTAAAGTAACGTGCTCTAAGTCTTCGTCCAGGAATATGATTATTTACCCTATTCATCTTATGACTGAGCCCGGTGATTAGGTCGAACTCTCGCTTACCAAAAGACACCCTCTTCCTAAACAAGTCAAAGCTAATGACGTCCTGTCTAGGCTCTTCAACCTCTATCAACAACAGGTGATGGATCAATGGACCGTTGAAAACAACGCCCATGTCCAAAATAGGACCGAAACATGTTTGCCTAAACATGTCTAACTGGGTTGGGGTTAGCCTGGCCTTAATCCTAGTAGTGGTTTTATCAACATGGGCAAGGTTCGTCAACGTGGCCGGAAACCAGTCATTCCGATCTAGGATCAGTCTCAAATCCATTCTACGTTCATAACAAAGTTGAAATAAAACATATTAGATACAGACTAAGCTAACTGACAAGGAACTTAAAAAAAAACTAAACAAAACAGCATTCTGCCTTTCATCCCGTACCGAACCGGACCGGAACAAGTCCGAGATGAAAGTCAGTCCCGGACTCGAAGGCTTCAATCTTGGATGCGATTAGTATTCAATCCCGGACCACTGAGGTCCGGGATTGAATACGAGATAGAATCCGAGATTGAAGCATTCGAGAGATTTTTTTTTCTCTTACAATCACAACGTCAAACTAAACCTAAATCTATACGGTCGCTTCAGATAGCGCCAGTTATGCTAATACAATAAAGAACAACAACTTTCTTACATTGTAAAAGATAGAACTAACCTTGCAGCCTCCGAGATGAATCTGACGCTTACAAATGAGTGCGAAAGAATGATCTTTAGAAAAAATGGATGAGTGCGAAATGGATTCTCCGAGACGGGGATTCTCCGAGATGGGGGTTTAGGGTTTTACTTGGGATGGGAGTGCCACGAAACGTCCGAGACGAAGGATGGGGAGGGAGGGGATGAATTTTTTTAAAACAGGGGTACAATGGTAATTTCATTATGTCATATTTTGAGAGGGGTCATAGTTAATATAATATGGGGTTACAAATTAAGTTTTTTGAAAATGGGGTCATTTATCCAGTTTCAGTTATTGGAGGGGTCACAAATTCAAATTTCCCCATCTTCCAACTGATATCTAGTGAAATGATCCAAGCAAAAGCAGGAGAAAAGACCTTGACCAAAGGAGAGAATTGGAACGGAAATTTTTGTTTAGAAGAAAGGTGAACTCATCGTGTCGAGATATATGTCGATTACCATTTAGCTGTATACTCGCTTTAGTATTGGAAGTAAAATTACCAAAATTAAGATAAATTTAAAAATATTAAAGACGAGTCCATTTGATAATGTCTTTTTTTTCTCTTAACCTATAAGTCTTTATCGACCAAAAAGATCATAGAACACTTTTTTAATTGGGATATCGATGGAAATAGTTCATTATCCAAGGCATATTTTATCAAAACTAAGATAAATTTAAAGATATTAAAATCAAGTTCGTGTATACTGTTTCTTGTTTCTCTTTTATATTTTTTGAGAAATAAAAATATTTGGTAATTTATCTGTCGTTTCTAAAATTTGAAAAACGTTTTTAAAAAATAAACTAAAATTTAAAAATAGAAAAAGTCGTTTTGTTTTTTTTTATGTTTCCTAAGCTTAGGTTAAATAATAAATATTGTAGGTTGAATATCGGTTACTCAACTCAATCGGTGTAGGCACGCGTGCTCCCTTATTGAAAACAGGAAATGATAATTTTACCAAACAGGTCCTAGCCCACTTTTTTATTCTGGAATAGTAGGACTTTTTAGAGGGGAAATGTCCAACTTGCCCTTTTGAAAACTAACCCCCATTATGGAGATGGACCTTCCTTCAACCTAAAAAAAATCTCTGCACTTCCCAGCTTCGACAGTTCAACCTCACTATCTTCACCTGCGGCTTATCAAGCGACGGCGTACTCCGGCGAGCGATCGGTCCTTCACGGCGAACTCCACCTCAGGCGACGACGAACTCAGGTGCGGCTCCCCAGTTTTCATATACAGTCTCCTCCGCCTTGCCCTCTTCCGGGCTTGGGTGGCCGTGGTCGTGGCCGTTGCAGTCTCTGTAGATGCCGTTTCGACTTGAAATTTGTGCTTCTCTGATTTGTTGCTTGGTTTTGGCATTGCAATATTTTGCGAGACAGAAAATAGAATGTTAAGTAGTTATTGGCTTGTATTTTTTATTTTTATTTTTTTGTTTTCCTTCAACTCTTTTGATTTATTTCAAAGCATTTGAGATATATTGATGTTATTCAAAAGTTCAAAACTTGTGGCTTGTTGGTTGATTATGGCATTGATACATTGCAATATATTGCAAGAAAAGAAAATAATGTTAAGTAGTCACTGGCCTTTATTTTTTATTTTACTTTGACCCTTTTGATTTATCAAGGCATTTAGAACATATTGTGTTATTCAACGGCTTGAAACTTGTGCTTTCATGATTTGTTGCTTGATTATGGCATTGCAACGTAGTGCAATATATTGGGAAGAACAAAAAAACAGAATGTTAAGTGGTTATTGAACTTTTTTTTTGGGACCATTTTGATCTATTTCAAGGCTTTTGGAACATATTGGTGTTATTCGATGGCTTAAAACTTGTTCTTATTTGTTGCTCGATTATGGCATTGTAATACATTGCAAGAAAAAAAAATACTAAATGGCTTAAGTAGTCATTGGCCTTGTATTTCTTTTTGTTTTCCTTCGATTCTTTTGATTTATTTCAAGGCATTTGGAACATAACGGTATTATTCAATTCAATGGCTTGAAATTTTCAAATTTGGCATTATTCACGCTTTCATATTCAAAGTTTATTTTGAATCATATACAAACCGGTATCACTTCACAGCAGGTAAAAGTTGTTTGTGTTCAATCCAATGCCAACAATTTGACAAAAAAATTGCAGGGAGGTGAGATGTGCATTTTTACTGGGATGTGTAAATGATGTACAACCAACTTTAACAGTACAACACTGCAGCTAGCATTACTGGTGAAAGAAAACACCACTATAGCTATCATCTCTTTTTCAACTTCCCTCTACTACACGTTTAAATTTGAATTCAATCTCAAGGCTCCAATTGGAACATATGTTAGGTTAACCTACTCTCTTTCCTCTGCTCCCGCATCTTTCTCTCTGCAATTTTTTGATTTGACATACTGCTTAGACTTGGTTTCTAATTGTAGTTGTTCTGTTTTTTTTTCCCTTGTACTTCTAATTATTTTAGTTCAATAAATCTTGAAAAAAGTGTAAAATAAAAGTAAAATGAATTGTGATCCAATACAATGTCAACAATATATAACCAACCCATGTGTATGTATGAATGTGTATGGTGTTACGTTTCCAAATGATGATCTTTGCCTTTGCCCTGTAGGTGAGTAATCGTGGTACAACAAGATGATCAAGATTCTATATTATCTTGGATAAAACAAATCCGGTGCTTTATAAAGGTTGCATTGAATTTTTTCCATTCCTGATGGTTGATAATATTAGGAATTGGGAGGAGGATGGCTGGGATGAAAGAAGAGTTGAAAAAGGCTTGGCAGTTTTTAAGGTCAATAGAGTTTTGGAGGATGGCAGTGCTGTGGAATCTCTCTATCCTCTACTCTTACTTGCTGCTATTTTCTCGAAGCTTCCTCTATTTCTCAATTAACCACAGATCTGAAACCAACTACTCAGATAAAAGCGTTTCGCCTTGCACCTCAGAAGCTATCACGCCACTTTGCATTATCACTGGTGTAAAGTTGCTTGTCACTTTCATGCTTTAATTGAAATCCAATTTGAATCTCTCACTTTCTCTCTTTCTCTCTATCGCTCTCTCCTTGTGTGCTTTTCATTCATTTAGAATCTTTGTTTTGAAAGCTGTAGGCTACTTCTGGATTGGGTGCAGCTGCTGCTCTTGCTCTTTCCAAACGTGGTTTCTATGTAGTTCTTGGTTGGTTCCTCATGCCCTTTCATTCATTTTCTCAACTTGTACTGCAATCTTGGTTTCAATATACCATTCAAGTCTTGTAGTAATAAATTAATGCTCAATTTGTAAATAAACATGCAAATGTTACTAGGTCTTGGCCTCGTTTCCACAACATTATGTGGCTTATAATGCTCTCAATTCTTACCTTTAAATTATTACTGCCTTGAATCTCCCTTGATTCTTTTATGAAATTTTAATATGTGATGAGTGAAGGTAAGAAAATTTTTGGGACCAACTCTCTACTAGTCTAGTATGGGGATTTTGTTTTGTAGTTTGGATTGAAAGGGTGTAATAGATGTAGAACGAAGGTGAAATGATAGAAGCATCCTGAAGAAGAATTTAAGGTGCCTCCAAAGCCTCCAAAGAATTATAGTAATTTTTCATTCTGAAGAAACGAAGCTTAAGAGTTAAGATATTAGAAGATTGTCTTCTTCTGTCCTTCAAGTAGGTGGTTTTACCATTATTCTAAATTTATCTTCCACGTTCTAAGGTGAAGATTGGTTGGATACTATCACATAGTTATAATGTGTTGATTTGTGTTTCTGTTTACTGTTATCTACATATCTAGATATTTACTGTTTGTATTTACTACTTCTCTACATAGTGGAAGTTACCTAGAATATGTTGAAAGAACTTGTGTTTGCTCTTTTCTGCATAATTAGAAGGTGTCTAGATTATATTTGCTAAAATGTACCTTGACTCTAGAGTGTGTGAGGAAAGTTTGTGCGCTAGAATAGAAGAGTAATGCCATTGCCAATGTGTGTTTATAGGAAGCTCAGATCTAGAAAGATTTAGAACGAATGGGTTGCTAATGATTTCATGATTCTAGGCTTTTTCCTAGTGTGGGTTTACACTTTAGAATCATTCCGTTCATTCTCTCTACGTGAGGGTTATGCCCTCATTGCCCATGCTTGGGCTGCTTTCATTGCATAACTTTAGGCTCCACATGAAGAACTTTTTATAACCATTCCTTTTTTTAATTTCTAAAATATAATCATCATCTGGAGAACATCCTTCGTAATGTCTCTTGTATTAGGAGGATATCGTGTTCAGTTTTGTATATTTCTTTCACTTCATTATAATATGCTTTGATTTCTTAAAAAGGAAAGATTTTTTTGAAAAAAATGAAGAAATATGGGAGCTGACAGTCTTTTGATGTCTGCCAATTGGGAAAGATTTGCAACACATCATAATTACAAAAATCTTTTGGGTGAGTATCATAATATTTTCTTTTACTTGTACAGGAATTTATAAGGTATTTATGAACAATAAAACTATTTAATTTTAAAGTCTTCTTATTCTAGTGATAGGGAAACATCTTGAACAAACACTTCTTCATATCATTTTTTTTGGCATTGAATGTTATGCAAGCAAATCTAATCGTTCTCTGAAAAAATTACAGAATTTAGATCTGATGCATGTGTTTCTAAAATCATATTTGTTAATCAATTTTCTGTCGACCATTTATATGGTGAATTTGATCTCTACATGCAGCTGGACGGTCTGGGCATTTGTTGTTGAAGGTTTGCATCATGAACGATCTTTTATTTGGTTATCTATACTGTATTTCATGCGTTTTTCCTTACTTTGGTGACTGCTTACATTATCGCAGACAATGTCGGAGATAAAAAGACAGAATGAAGATGCCCTTCTTAAAGCTTTTCAAGTCGATCTCTTATCCATCCAGTCAATCCTGAATTTCAAAAATTCCCTTCAGCTTTGGCTTCAAGACTCTAAAATGCATCCTTCAGTGCAACTTTTGATAAACAATGCTGGGATATTGGCGACATCGTCTAGAATCACATCTGAAGGCTACGACCAGTTACATATTTGTTCCCTGTTTTTGTTTTAGTGTGTTAGCCTTGCAATAATCCAGTATTTGGGACTTTACTGTACTTCTAAACTTAAATATAAACATTGCTTAAAATTAACTGCACCTCAGTTAGGTTTATAGTTAATGGTAGAACTGTTCTTGTTGAAACTTATTACTCTTGTTCATTATAAGATGATAAACTATTACTATGATTCATTTGGTGGCCACCTACCTAGGATTTAATATCCTACGAGTTTCCTTGTCAACCAAATGTAGTAGGGTCAGGCGGTTGGCCCGTGAATAGTCGAGGTGCGCGCAAGCTGGCCCGGACACACGAATATCAAAAAAAAAAAAAAATGATCCATTTGGTCCAGCTTTTTCATTATCCTAAAACATACCATTGCTTCATATACTGAAATTGGGTTCTTCTCTCTGAAGTTCATTTGTTTTTCTATGTTGTTTTACACGTTTTTTTTTTCCAAGATATTTTCCAACGTGTCTTACTTTTATTACTTCTTATTTTCTCAGGATGATGGCTACGAATTATGTTGGCCCGTTCTTTCTGACTCAAATGTTATTACCACTCCTGAAGAACAGCCCTTCTCCATCTAGGATAGTGAATGTCTCATCCTTTACACATAGATGTGGTAAGAATTTTCTCTATTTGAAGAACAATAATTGAAATGAAAGTTCAGTAAACTTTAATTTATTTAGTGTGTTCTTTTGGCCAATAAAATGCTGTTGGAGAAACTACGTAGACATGAATTTTCAACATCTCTTACATATAGGGGCAGTGCTTATATAATTTCTTCAAGTGCTTGATATTTTCATGAATAATAGGTCTCAACCATGCAATGAGAACTTTTACCTTGTGAGATTACCGACCTCGGGTGTGAGGCTATCTACACTTCTCCACTTTGTATCAAAGGTGTTATGTAAGAAGGAAAAAAATGGCGATTTATAATGGGTGGCAAAACTTGTTGCCATATTTGCAAATTTGTTACATAGAAAGATAATTTGCAGATATGACAAATTTTCCCCCTCACATATCACTAATATACCATTTTCTAATATTGAGAAAGTATTTGACTGACATACCGAATCTAAAGTATATCATTTATGTGATAAAGTATATTACTATGTCCCAATAGGAAGTATATCAATAGTATTCATGCTATTTTAGTCAAAATCTGCTCCTTGTCACAAAAGCCCCAAAATGAAATAATAGCTCTATTGCGTTCTCCAGTTTTGGATATACAGGTTGACGAGGATACTGTGTGTGGGAAGTGCTTCAAGGGATTGGATCAGTATCCATGTGCTAGTATCTATGAGTATTCTAAACGTAAGCAATTTAATTCTTTTAGAAGCACTTTACCATACTGTTCTTGACTCTGACAAGCATTATCCATCTTCTGTTACAGTATGCATACTGCTGTTCTCCTATGAGCTTCACCGAAAACTTTTCTTAGGGAATGAATCCCCCAATAAAGTATCTATTATGTATGGGGACTTTTTCCTTGTTGCCTTTTACTCTCCTTTTCCCGTACCGACTAGCCTTTGAGGCTTCTGATACGGTTATACTGATTGTTTTTTTTTTTTTTTGGGTTTTTTTGTTTCAATTTGAATCCTTGATTTTCTGAAGTGTAGCGGATCCTGGAGTTGTCAAAACTAACATCACGAGAGAAGTTCCTTTATATGTTTCTTGGGTAGCATTTACAGTATTGAGGCTTTTGAGACTTCTACAACTACCTGAAGATGGGGTCAGCTCCATTTTGGATGCAGCCCTTGCATCACCTGTGAGTAAATCTCTTCTGCTTGAGTGTGTATGTATGTGGGTGTCTTAAGTTGATGGTGTCTGTACTCATAGTTTAATGACGGTTTAAAATTGAACCACTGTGGATTGGCTTAGAGGCATGGAAATGTATGAAAAATAGGTAAACGAACTTCTGGAGAATGAGTCCATATCCTACGGTTGCCATTTATCTAAGATGGTAAAATCTAAGTGTTCTGGTATTGTTAGGTCAGATGGTTCTCGTATGAAAATAGGCTTAAACAGCATATGTATATACTTGTCACCCACCTAGGATGTTAGATTACCTACTTGGGATATTATATTTTTCCGAGTTTTTTGATGAGTTGCTGGTTAATCAAAAGTAGACTGATCGAACTCACATGATCCGATGAAATTGTTATATTTAGCGACCTACTCTGATATGAATGTAGTTGAATTTTTATTTACCTTTGAAGGAAAATTTTGATGGTTCTATTAAAATTTAAACTGAACTTTCTTGTTCATATTATATTAGGAGACATCTGGGGTATACTTTTTCGGTGGGAAGGGTAGAACGGTCAAATCCTCTGCACGATCGTACAATACGAAAGTTGCTGAGGAGCTATGGGCGACATCGTTTAATCTGTTTCTGAAATCCCAGCTTGCTACTGAGGGAGGATCTAGTGCCTAATTTTCAGCAAGGGAGTATGGTAACTTAATTTTTAGCACATTGTAAAGAATTCTGAACTTATGATGTAACTGCTTACTCAAAATCATAATGTTTAGTATTCCACAGCTAGTTGATGATTTACCACATAGATAGAATACACATAATGTACTTTAATTCTTGAAAAATAATAAAGAAATGAAAGGCGGGTTTAAAGTCCAAATTTTTTTTAAAGAAAAAAAGAAAGCGGAAATATATATATATATATATATATATATATATATAAAAAAGAGAAGAATAAGAAAATAAATGATGAGTAGTTGAAGCTCTTACTAATCATTAGCATGCAAGAAAGTACTGTAATTTTTCTTAGGTCGAAGTGATTTAATGAAGCTTTTTTCCCTCACCATTCGTTAGCAATTTCTATATTTAGAAATATTAAGTCAAGACTAGGTTATTAGGAATTGTGCAAGTTTTCAGCTGTGGATTCCAGTTGCTTCTTCTGATGAGCGCGAGAAAATGGAAAGAATTTATTTATAATTTTTTTTGGTTTTTTGATCTTGCATGGTTGCAAATGACAATGGAGCTGGCATAGTTTCTATGATTTGAGTTGAGTTTATAGTAGGTTTGGGATGAGTTTCCAAAGAAGTAATTGAATTGCTTTTGAAACCCTTTTTTTCAAGAAACACTGGAGGAATAGTTAATCAAAAGATGACTAAAAAATAAGGGTAGTTTAGGCGCCTGAAAGAAGACTTGAACCTAATTTAGTTTAGGCAATTGAAGATGACTACTAAAAAAAAGTGCAAAACAAATGCTTAAACTGAAAGATATACCAAACTCACCCAATTTCAATTTAATCCCCCGATTCTAAAAGTGTCGATTGAGTTTGTGTAGTTTGTTTCAAACCTTACAGATCATCTTTGCTATACCGTACATCTGCAAGGATACATCATTTTTGTTTACTATTTACTACCTTAATTACCATATAAGTTCCAGGTCTAGGGCTAAATAAAAGAGATGAAAAATTGAGTTAAATTTTTAATGAGTAAAAGAAAGGGTAAAAATTCAATTTATGGATTTTGAAAAGCCAAATTTAATATACTGTTACAAAATCTATCATCAAATAACTTTTTTGCTACCAAGCAAATAGTTCAATAGTAATTCGTATATATATCTCCGACTAAAGGTTGTTAGTTCGATCTTCATCCTCACATTTTATACTAAAAACATATATTTATTTATTTGCATTTGACTTGATGACACCCTAATATTTGTAATTTATAGGACATTATATACACATTTGGTAATATTCTCGTTTCTATTTCTTCATTTTTAATAAAGAAAAATAGAATTTCATGATCCAAACAACTATGAATTCAAAGATGATCAAATAATATTTATGTTTATATTTTGTAATAAATTGGAAACGGGAAAAAAAAAAAAACAAGAAACTTGTTTTGATTGTTTCCAGAATTCTTATATAATTTTGAGAATGTTTCCAAAAAGTGAGAAACAAGAAACAAAATTAGTTGCAAAATACTTAAATTTCCTAATAAATTTAGGAACGAAAAACAAGAAATGCGAACGTTACCAAACGGGTTCTATACTTCTACATAGCCATCAGAAGGGGCCTTGCTCCAAGTTCTTCCACTTCAAATTAACTCTAATTACCATTTATGGCTCAAAAACCAACCTAAAGCTCCTGCCCAATTGATGGTGCAGTAGTAACAATGAACAAAGTAATCCCACGAAAAATTATATGCTTTCGCATCTAGGTTCGAATCTCTGCCTCTCTAGTTGTGGTGTAATATTCTGAAAAATATATGCCCAAGCTACCCTTATTTCTTGTCTCATACTTTTGTAGCTCACAATATGAACAGAAGACAATAGTATAGAGTAAGATAATAAAACTGAAATTAATTAGCTAAGACATTATCTAAAAACATATTGTCTATAATCTTCCTACATAGATATTCGCAATCTCAATGTCTCCATAAAAGGATGATTCTTTTTTCTTTTACCTTGCACTCTCGGTCTAGCTCTGCACTTGACGAAGGCTGAAAAAGTAGCAGTAAAGGGTTAGTCTCCGTCTAAACTCAAATGGCTAGGCCAGAAGTCTCTTCGAATCATAATTAAGGCAGCCGACTTTACAACTATGAACTAAGAATGAATTTCATTTCCTCTACAACCTGAGGACCTGAGATGACCGACTTGTGTCGTGAATGGATGTTTGTAGGACAGAAATCTTTATATCCTTGATACTACTTTTATCGATCAAGTACGTTTCTTCCAATTGTGGAGAAACAGCAGTCTGAGAAGTGTGTTATCTCCGCATCACACGATGACGTTCCCGTTTCCGGAAGCGTTCTAGCATGAATTCATCTGTGGCGGCCTGCCTTTGTCCTGCAGCCTCTGTGCCAGTATCAGTTGGTTTGGAGCCGGAACCATCATCTTGCAAACTTCTATCCTTGTATAGCTCAGGATGATCTGCATATTTTTATATTCCTTGTCAGAAACAGTATAACATCTAATTAAGCATAGAACCACATTTTCCTTCCTTTCTCCTGATATAAGGGGTGCTTAGTTTATGATTGAGCAATCCAACAATACATATATGGAACATGATGAGACTACCACCAGACTCTTAGCAATTGGAATGCAGAAAATTTGTAAGAAACTAACATCATAGGTATCCATCACCAAAACCTTAACTCGCATCCAGGGTAAACAAGAGAGAAATGTCGTGTCAAAAGGTAACACAATATAAAGAGATGAAGCACCTCTTCTAAGTTTTTCAGCATAATCCCTGCCACGGTGGAAGTAATCAGCACTATAACTTGACGGGATGCTAAACTCTGATTTTGACCGACCCACAAATCTCTTTTCCTGCAAAAGCTTTTTTGCAGCCTCAGTTTCCTCAATGTTCTTCAACTTAAATCTGTCACATACAGAGGACAATGCCCACAGTTTATAACGGTCGGTTGATAATATCCTCATCCAGCACAGTTATGAGTATATGAAAAATGCTTATATGGATGATCACGATTTATTTTTATATGGCACTTCAAATTATTTAGTACCGCAGGCCCAGATAAACCACAAAACAAGTTAATAATAAAGGAATCATAAGCTCCCAAGTAAACTTAATTTCCAAACTAGTAACTGGTGCAGCATAGCTCCATTCTATTCCATGCCTTCCATAGCTCCCAAATTGCAGAAAGTACACAAAAGCGATAACAACTTGAGGACCGGTTAATTAATCTCTTTCACAAAGGAGAGGAAAGGGCATACTCAATTGGAAGCTGAACCTCTGCGATCCCTGTAGTCCACTGAGTGGAACTTTCATTAGAATTTCGTCTTTTCACCTGACAACAACCCAAAAATGATTTAGTGTAAAAAAGCCTCAGCATATATAAATTGGACGCAGTTCTTATATTAGTTTCAGTCATTCTAACAAAAAACTAATGCAGTACTCCGCCAAATAGAAATAAACAGAACTGCAAGAGAAGAGACAAACAGTAAAGTAGCCACTCACTCACTTTAAGATGCTCTGGGATTTTGTATAGTTCGTCTTCTGCCTGTTTTAAGTCATTCTCAGCTCCTTCTACAGCCTCTACAGTCCTTCCCCTTTTCTTCGCCAGTTCTTGTTCGATATACATCAACCTGTAGAGAGAAGTCATCAAAGCTCCAACTTTCAACATAGACGAATATCCCCCAGCTCAATTACTAGAATCAAATTTATCAATGGTAACCATGCGTTGGTAATACAGTAATGGTTCAAAAATGCGAACAACCAAAAATGACTTTTATTAAGAACGACATAATTAGGGAGAATAGACTACATATTTGGATCTTCAACCATGACAGCAGTTTCCTGAGCGAAAGTATCCTGAAGGACCAAATCATCCTTGTCGCCCTCGCCTCCACCGCTTTCATTTTTGTTGCCCCCGCCGCCACCAGCTTTATTGTTAGTGTCCGTGGTTTTCCTAACAAGACCTCCGCCGGCGCCGGCGCCGGCGCCGGCACCGGCGTTGCTGGTCTGCATCGTCACCGCGGGAACTGCAGGAATTCCGGCCCTCCTCTCCCTCTGTTTCTGTAAGAATTTTACCTCCTCCAATGCCATCCTGTGCTCTTCTTCTTCCTCCTCCGATCTGGTACTAACGGAGTTTGCCCCATCTCCCCCATCTTCTGTATCACTATAATTCCTTTTCCGGAAATTCTTCTTCTTCGACTGTTGATTCATCTAATCTGATGGGAGGAACCCTAATTTCTTGCTTTCTGAAAATATAATCGCAATCCAATCACACCCCGACCTTTCTCTCGTGAGAATTCATTTTCTTTCTTTCGTGTAAAAAGCGAAGGATTATTTTAATAAATAAATATTTTTTTTACTTTATTATTTTATTTTCTTTTAAATTTTAAAAATAATTATTTTCATCCATAAATTTTTTAAATTTTATTTATTTTAGCTTAAATCAGACATAGTTTCAATTTTATGAATTTAAAAGTTATAGTTTGATTTGAGTTTAGATTTATTTTAAAAACTTTAACTTAGTATTTATAATTGGGTTAAATCTCATAAATCATACCGTTATGAGATATTACCATATTAACTATGTGGTTTTTCAAAGTAAATTATATATATATTTTAATACACGTGGATTGGAGAATCAAACTCAAAATCTATTGTTTTTAAATATTTACTTTTAATTTTTAAATTTGAGTTTATTTTATATTTGATAGTCGTGAAACTTTAATTTTTTAAGTTTGAAAAATAGTTTTAATAAATGTTTAATGAAATCAATCGACAAAACTTACATTTTTAATTGGTGGAAAAAATAATAATTTTATATTTTTACTTTTCTCTTCTCTTTCTTCTCTTTTTTTCTCTCTCTCTTCTTTTTCTTCTCCTCCATCGATTCTAGATTTTTTTTTTTTTTGAAGTAGACAAATAAGAAAGAAACTAAATAGATGATACACCCAAAATACAACCTCTCTCCAAAATCGTCGACAATCCCAAAGGGTCTTCTTCTGCAACGCCCGCCTCGCCAGAAAATGAGCAACCTCATTTCCTTCTTGTTTTGTAAAATTGTAAGTTTTATGGAGCCGATTTGCTATACATTTCTTAGCCTTGTGAACAATCAACCCGACCTCTGATAAATCTCTTCATTGCACTGAAAAAGATTGAAAATTCGCAGAGAATAATCCATCTCGACTTGGATCGGAGAAATTCCAGAATCCATTGCTAACTTCAAACCCCCCTCCATTGCTAAGGCTTCGACAACATCCACTAAGAAGGCATGATCCATCAAATCTAGTTGCTGTTTGGTAATTATTTTGTACTTGTTTTAATCCACGTTATATATTTTCAAAATTTCATTTCAACTAAAAAAAATAAGAAACTATAATCAAATATAGTATTTTTAAAAATAATAAATCAAAAAATTCAGATACCAAACATATTCCAAAACAGTACAAACCAGAAATAGCAACGTTAATTGCCATTGTTAGTTGCCAAATACACTTCTGTCCGGTTCTCTTAGAACTAGAACCTGAAAAACAACGTCTTAATTAGTTACTTTTTGGTAGGAGCTATGTTGGATTTAATCTGGGCCACCACGTCAACACCAATCTGAAAAGTTCCGGCGAGGACGGCGTCGTCAACGGCGGGCGAGGCACCGAACAAGGCGGGGGCGACACTCTGGGTTCCGAACAGCTGGCTGTTGAAGACGATGAAAGCGGAGGCAGGCCTGTCGTAACTGTTGCGCTGGAAGTGGAGCAGGCCCTTGGGGAACACGAACACGTCGCCTTTTTTTATGGTTTTTGCGACCAGTTTGTTGGCGGTGGTGATGAGGCCCACGTCCAGCACGCCGTCGAGCACGAACACAACCTCGGTGGCGCGTGGATGCACGTGAGGGGGGACGAGGCCGCCGCCCGGTGAGTACTCGACGCGGGCGAGGGAAAGGCCGAGGGTGTTGAGGCCGGGGATTGCGTTGACGTCGGCCACCGTCGCCGCGAAGCCGAGCGAGTTGTTGATGGCGGGGGCGTTGGCTAGTCCCGCGAAGAAGAAGTCTGATGCGCTTACGTTCGCCTCGTCCTTGCACGCAAATCCATTCACTTTTATTCCTGTTGCCAAAGTTACAAAGTTTTAAATAAGTAAATCCTTGATTAGAGATTAAAGAGTAATGGTAAATGACTAAAGTTTGTTTTGATTTAGAGAAACCTTTCTTTTGTTTTATTTGTTTGCTCAATGCCTACAATAATTCCAAATGAATTTAAGGTTAATTTAGATTCAAACTATATATATTTCGAAATATATGTCAATGTTTTATTGGATCAGATTGAATATAAATCAAATAGAAATTATCTTTTGGAGAGATAGTCGAGTGGTTGATAGTTTCGGTCTCGGAAATCGATATAGTTGGAAACAAAGAACTATTGATCAGGGTTTGAATCCAACCTCCCTCTCCTTTTCTAGATGAATAGATTTGTATATTTTTTTTTATTTTACTGGATTTGTCGTATCATACAAGAGAATGACTCGACTATCCCACCTAGTATTTGAAATCCTTTCCGATGTTCGTTGGTTGGAAAAGAAAAAAAAAATTGAAAATCACATTAGATTTGAAATCACTTTTTTAAGTCCCAAAATTTTCTATTCCAAATAGCATGAAATGGTCGATATTTGAAATTAAAAGGTACCTAATTCTAAATTTACCCAACATTCAATAATCTTCAACATGGTTTCATGGGCAAATAGTCATTCAAGTATACTACTCTCTCTTTTTTCCCTCTTTTCTACAAACATTTTTCCATTCAAGCAATAAAGGAAGATTTTCTATTTCGTTTCGTGTGTACTCTTGGTTATCAGTTTTCTTTTCCTTTTATTTCAATTTTGATAACAATGTCCCAAAAATAAGAGATCTTTAGGTTGATACATTATTTAAAATCTTTTTTTTTTTAACTTTTTTTTAGTTCTTTTTGGAAGTTTCCTTTAATTTATTGTGTTTCCCTATGATATTTGTTTACTTTCATTTCGACGTTTTCTTTCTCTCAAGATTTTTTTTTTAAATAAAATTAAGGAGGTAAGGGTTGCTGCATAGAAAAAAAAGTAAACATATTGATTATTTTAGTTTAGATTTTGAGATATATAATTCGATTTTTTAAGTTTTTTTTAAGAAAATATTTGTTTACAAGTTTTTTATTTTATTTTATTGACGAGGTGTATAATTCATTAGGTTGAATCGATTAAATGAATTCATTTTTATATATAGTTGATATTACTACTTCATATTCAATATTATATTATTATTAGTATAATACCATGCTAAATTATAATAAGGCCATAATATTAAAATATTATATTTTCTTCTAAACAATAAATTTTATCCAAACAATAAATTTTACTTTTAATGACTCGAATTGAAATTTGAGAGCATTTCCATATGTTAAAATCCTAGAATAAACCAGATGAAGCATATAAGGGTAAAAAACACATTTTAAATTTAGTAAATGTAATTTTAAATTTGTAATGATTTATCAAATTTTGGTTGAGGTATAATTAGATTTCTTACATTAATAAATCCTTTAGGGACTAAGTGTATTTACAAGACTTTAGAAAACTACTTTCGTTGAATAAACACTTCAACCTTGCATAATTTTTCCACCACGATGGATGACTTATTGGTTCAAAGGGGTTAGGATTAATTATGAGGGAATGTGTTCAAATCCATGATGTCTACCTACCTCGTAAGTTTCAATAATTTTCACACCTTATCATTGTGGTGTAATATATCTGACTACTGATATATGTATGTGATGTACATTATCTTATCTACTACTGATATGAGTGTCTCGTAATATGTATCTGATATACTACTAATATGAGTGACTATTGCATATATATACATCTAATATACTACTAATATGAGTATGTTTGATATACTACTAATATTAGTATCTCATATACTACTAATATAAGTGAAAATTTTCATTATATTTGAAAATTGAAAAAAAGTGATATATTTTGAAATATATAAAAAATTTTTGCTACCCACTACAATTTTCTAAAATTTCATTGATGCGTGTGTAGACAAGTGTGTGTAAAATTACTCAAATTTGTGACGATCTATGGCGTACCTTTGGAGGGTGCAGCGACACATAAGTCTTGAAGCATGTCGGGGTCGGAAGCGCGGGAGCTGGGTATTATTATTGCAGCTGCAGTAAACAGGACAGTGATGAAGAATTTTTTTTTGGATCCGGCCATTGCCGGATATATATGATAAAAAGATTGCCCAAATTAAGTGAGATGTGTTTGATCTCGGTGAAAGGAGGCAGAAAAACTATACTTATTTATATAATAGGGTTGAAATATTAGTATAACTTCATCTCATTAATTTAATTTTCACCTACCTTGTAAACTTGCATTGTAGGCCAACTTCCACTTGATTAAGCTACTGCTTTTTTGGACTTCTGACTTCTTATACTATATCAATATTCATGTGGTTTCATCTAAACAGTCAATTGACAAAAAAAAAAGTAACTTATGCCTATCATAAAAAAGATTGGGATCTCAAATTCTGACCAAAAGATTTGGAGTTCGAATTCCAACCCTATATTGTGTTCGGGGATAAAATATCCAATGGCCACGTGGAGGATAGAGATTGGCAGTCGGAGGAGATTGTTTTCAAGCGTCGTTTTGCAAAGCTCCTCCTCGGAACCTTCCGAGGAGGTTACTCTTTATTACCTCTAAGATATCTGAGCTCGACCCACTAGAACCCGACATATCCGACCTCAAAACCGACCAAGGTAACCGCCTGTCGTGACCTCTGTCAGGACCTCATTTCACTATCAGGTATCGATTTTCTCCTCGAACTTAATAGTGAGTCCGAACTATTTACTGACTTGAGCGTCGGAGATTTTGCCCTCTTGTGCAGGTCTCCCCAGTCTTTCAGGTCAGAACTAGGACCGGGTTCGAGGCAAAGACCCGTTGTGCAAATACTTGCATATAAACATATTGTATTCAAAAAAGAAAAAAAGATTGCAGGGTGTATATATGTTTTCAATGAAAGATGCTCATGATGTGCTAGCCCACAGCAAATGATGGAGGCTTAGCCTTAAATCCAAAGCAACTGAAACCAAATTAAAAGAGACCCAGCATCGTCTAAGAGTTGCGATTAATTAGTTTGAATCAAAGAAAAACCTGGCCAAATGATAATTGATTTATCCTTTTGAATATATTATTGTGAACCCTTTCTTCTTTGTTTCTGGTGGACGTTGAATTTTAGAACCAAGAAATTTGGATTGATTTTGATCTCTTGTAAACTTTTAGTACAGTTTGGTTGTTGGGTTCGAGGTTGAAATGCCACCCTCTTTTATTCAGGGGCAATAAAATTAAAGGTTAATTAGTTTAGTTGCATGATTTTAAATATCTATCGACATATGTCCATATTTCCATTAACATTTTTATAGTATCACAAAAAATCGATAAAATATATTTAAAATATGACTAACATTAACCATTTTAAATTATTTACAAAGGTCAAAATATCGATATCGATATCGATATTTCTATTGATATTTTCATAAAATTGAAATCTCGATTCTTTCTATTCACATCGACATTTAAAAGGGTTAGGTGGGATAATTAAGTCCATCTCATAATTTCTGCATGTAGCCTTAGCAACAAGAGAATTGTGAAGACTAACTTTAACAACCAGCACTTATTTATACAGCCTACAGGCTTCTTCAAAGAAATTAAATTCCAATGTATGTGTCATCTAAGGCACTGATCTCCTCTAAACATTGCAGCAAGCCCAACTAGAACGAAACAAAATTTCATGAATAGTTTCAAGAACATAAAAAAAATTAAATGGATTCAAATTTTTTTCGATATATTTTATTTTATTTTTATAATTTGGCCAACTTTGATAAGGGTGATGCATGTTCTAAACTTATCGTCAGAGAAATAATTGATAAATATTAAAACATAAAATAAAGTAAAACTTTTTAAACTATAGATAATAAATTAAAAAAAAAGATCAAATTCTAAGGGTTGTGACTAAATATATGGGAAGTATATGACTTCTTAATAGTAATAAATAATCAATTAGTTTTATCACGGTTAAATATTTGAGTATAAAAAGAGAAATTTTTTATAAAACAGACCGTGGGACAAGCGAAGTATTTTCCAATTTATTTAGTCAAAGAAGCTTGTTGTAACTTGTAACTCGTAATTCACCAAAAATAATAATAATAATAATAATAATCAAACTGATCATAATATATTAACCACAGTAAATAGGGGTACAGAGATGGAAAAAGAAGATGAAATCACGTTCTTTTAATACTTCAAAAGTACACGTATATATCCGTAAAAACCAAACAGAATGATTCTCATTATTAGCCGTAGCTGTAAAAAAAATCTCCCTGCAGAAAACGCAGCATTAATTAATTAATCAATTAATTACTTCTTCTTCTTAGGGGCTATCTTGGATTTAATCTGGCCCACCACGACACCACCAATCTGAAAAGCTCCGGCGAGGACGGCGTCGTCGACGGCGGGTGAGGCCCCGAACAAGGCGGCGGCGACGGACTGGGTTCCGGGCAACTGGCTGTTGAAGGCGGCGATAACAGAGGCAGGCTTGTCCTTACTGTTGCGCTGGAAGTGGAGCAGGCCCTTGGGGAACACGAAGACTTCGCCTTTTTTTATGGTTTTGGCGACGAGTTTGTTGGCGGTGGTGATGAAGCCCACGTCCAGCTCGCCGTCGAGCACGAACACGATCTCGGTGGCGCGTGGGTGCACGTGCGGCGGGTTGAGGCCGCCGGCCGGGGAGTAGTCGACACGGGCGAGGGAAACGCCGAGGGTGTTGAGGCCGGGGATTTTGTCGACGTTGGCCGCCGTCACGGCGGAGCCGACCGAGTTGTTGATGGCGGCGGCGTTGGCTAGTCCGGCGAAGAAGAAGTCCAATGCGGTTACGTTGGCCTCATCCTTGCATGGAAATCCATTCACTTTTATGCCTGCGAATGCAATAAAGTTCAGATTTAATTGTTTTTTTTTTATTATCTAGCAGCAGTTGACTTGAACCCAAGACTTCAAAAAATCGGATAAAGTTAAATTTAATCGTAAATTTAGTTCAATTACTATCTCTAAATTCGAATTTCCAATCTATTTATACTAAATAAAAAAATAAATAAAGTTAAATTTAATTTGAACTTTAGTATCTAGATTATAGTTTAAAATTTGTAAAGATTTAATCCAATTTTGTTAAGTTGTAATTAGATTTAATTTGTTAAGTAGGATAAATAGTTTAGGGACTTAAGTGTATTTATAAAATTTTGTCTTTTCCTGGAAGTAATTTTATAAAATTTTATTTAGTGTTATAATTAACAGTTAGGGTAGAGTTGAAATTAAAACTAAATAAATTATACAAAAATAGCTATTAATATATGTGATTGATTTCAAATTGTATTGCTGACATTTTTAAAAATTGTTACTTTACCTTTTATCTTCACCCTTCTTAACTTTAGTTAGGTATTTTAATGAAAATTTATTAGGGAGGTTAAAAAAGAAAAAAATAAATAAAGAATTAGGAGAAAACTTTCTACACATGCATGGGAACATTTTACATTGTTTAGCCTAAATTAATCATGTTCTATGTAATCTTAAGACCACCAATAATATTTGCTTTCAATTTGAACACTTAACAGATCGGATCATAGCATAGATTAGTAGTTTAGACATACTTCTAATTTTGGTAAAGAAAAAGGGTGAGTTCTAGAGGTTTCACCCCTCGCATAAGTATATTTGTGTTGTAATATTTTAAAAAAGAAAAAAAATCCTTATTGACGGGTGTAGGACAATTGTCTACATATTATTCAAACTATAACTGATACACTTTCTATGACCTCTAAGCATACCTTTGGAGGGCGCAGCGACACATAAGTCTTGAAGCAAGTCGGGGTCGGAAGCGAGCAAGCGGGGTATTGTTGCAGTCGCAGCAAACAGGATAGTGAAGAAGATGAAAATTTTGGATTCGGCCATTGCCCAAAACATGTGGGATGTGTTTGATCTCTTAAGGGAGTTTTGGTGAAAGGAGGCAGAAACTATATGCTTATTTATAATATGGTCGAAATTGAAATATAAATTCATTAATTCTCACCTACCTTATAAGCTTGCATGGTGTATATATGGTTGTTAATGAAAGAGACTCGTACGTGTTGGAGGCTTAGCCTTAAACTCAAAGCAGCTGAAACCAAAAAAGGACCCAACATCTAAGAGTTGCGGTTAATTAGTTTGAATCAAAGAAAAAACTTTACTTCTTTTTTTTGGTGAATGTTGAATTGTTTGGGAGCAAGAAATTTTGGGTTGGTTTTTATGATCTGGTTGGCCGAGTTCTGTTGGTGTTGGGCGGGAGAGGTTGAAATGCCACTGTCTCCCTACCTACAATTTTGTAATGAATTTCTTTATTCACTTGGAGAATGTAGGTATAAACATGCTTTTAACCTTCCGGTATACTAACCTTTTCTTTAATTTATTTCTAGAAATCGATCTTATGTAAACAACATTGTAACTAATGTAGGGTTCGAACTTAAGACCTCAATTAAGGTGGGTAGTACTACAAGGTCCCAAACCAGCGGTTGCCATTGTGCTATCCCCTAAAAACTTCAATGTATTAACATTATTGATAACATGTACGTTGTTTAAATTAATTTCATAATACCATCCATTAAACTATTTCCAAATTTCTAAAAATCGTCTATAACTATTGATAGTTGGGATAAAGTTAGCATCGTTTGCTAGTTGACCTATAACTCTTTAAAATCGAAGATAAACATTTGTGATCAAAATTCCCTATCAAATATAATTCATCTTCTCATTTGCATCAAATATTGGGATTTTGAAGGTTGTCTTGGACTTCCTATATATGCATCAAAATTCAAAGCTAGCTATTCCTTATGATCATATATCTAATGTTTTTATTATTAGTTAATGATATGCCTTTGGCCTACGACTGTATGTACATCTTTCTCTCATCTTCCTTATGGAATGGATTTCTGCATCAATCTTGAATGAATCTATTTGAAATTATTTTTAATAATGATAAGTAAGAAATATTTTTTCTCACTATCGATATGAACTTAACTTAGGATCAAAACTTAATCCCGATTCCCGAGAAAGAAAAAGGGAAAATCATAGCAAATACGTTACAAGAATTTGGGCCGTCCAGTTCTTACTCGAGTTGCTATATACGAATACCTGAGTACAAACTCCATTCCGGGTTGGCATTCCCCCCCCCCCCCCCCCCCCCCAAAATCTTGAATAGAAAACAGATTGAAACGGATATTGACACAAGTAGACGTACGTAGCATATCGAAGTTACCTGGTGAAATTTCTTGCAGATAACATCCATGGCTTCCGCAGTCTCGATGGGCGTGCTCGCCACTTTGCCTTCTCCCTCTCAGGTCTCTCTCCTAACTTCCACCCTGCTTCCAACTTGCTACACCTGCATTTGATTTGGGTTTCAAGTTTTTCTTCTTTTTTTTTTTTTTTGTTCTTAGTAACTTGAAACCGTGTGATTTCTGTTAATTTTTTTTGTCGAATTTCTTCTCTAATCCTCCTCCGCCGCCTGCCCCCACTTCTGTTTATCAAATGTAACCCCAGTTGTATTCGTTCTGAATTTGTTTTCTCTACAGGGTAAATATTGCCTATGCGCGTTAAATTCTGGCAAGACTCAGCTGATATGTAGCTCCACGATTTTGGCATCAATTTCCTCGCAAGTTCAACCCATGAACTCTTCTGTAAGAACGCTGACAAGGGGATCTCAACACTCGAGTTTTCCTATCTTGAGAGAAGCGTTTCCCACGAAGAACAGAAGACTTATCCGTGTAAACTCAACGGCAAAAGTAAATGAGTTTTATTGTTTGTTTCCTTCATTGTTCTGAAATTATCTGATGTATTTTTGGTCTATATACTCTAAATAGTTTCTAATAGATTCTTTAACTTTTAATTAACTTCTTTTGTTATCTCCATTAGTTTATGATCACACCACCAAATGCATAAACTTACTCGAAATCAACTTGTCACTTGAACTTTAGATAATACGTGCAGCTTGGCATTGGCATGAAAGCGTTAAATGGACGAAGTTAGCTACAAGGATTTATTAGACAAAATATTGAAAATTTAGGAACCTATTAATTTTTTTTAAGTACAGGGACCAGATAGGCACAACTTTAAGAATTTTTTCTTCCTTTCCATATATTATCAATGAAAAGTTTGTTTCTGGTCAAAAAAGAAAAAAAAAACCTTTTATAGTGCAGAGACTAAATAGACATAACTCTTAAAAGTCAGACAAACTTGTAACTTAACCTAAAGAATTTCTAGTGCAGTATATGTTTTGACTTTTGTTTATATCTTTTAAAATTGGAAGGGTTCGTTTCCTAAATATTTGCTGATTAAGTTGCTAGATTCTTTGTTCAGAAATTTTCCTCATTGTCCTTCCTTGATTGGCCGTCATATTAGTTGTCCTTTTGGTTTTTTATCTTAATTGTTATATGTTCCATTATTGTAGGATGTTGAGCTGCAAGCAGAAGTGTCAACAAAATGCTTTTTCGATGTAGAAATTGGAGGTGAACCAATTGGTAGAATTTTGATAGGACTTTTTGGAGATGTTGTTCCAAGAACTGTTGAGAATTTCCGAGCCTTGTGCACAGGCAAGTTGGAGCGCCACCGTCTTTTTAAAGAATTTTGTATTTATTGACTTCTGCTTTAAGCATAATCCATGTCGTTTATTGATTATCAAATAAATATCATGGTGCAGGAGAGAAGGGATATGGGTACAAAGGATGCTCCTTCCATAGGGTGATTAAAGATTTTATGATTCAAGGAGGGGACTTCACAAACGGCGATGTACTCTTTCTCTCTCTGAACATATATATATACAGTATGCACACACATATATGTACTTATATATATAATATACCATACACATAAATAGAATCCTAGTCTTGCAGGTAAAGATTCCTCCAATCTTATTAAGGCTGAATTGCTGTTGATTTGGTTTCAGGGAACTGGAGGTGTTAGTATCTATGGTTCCCGGTTCCGTGATGAGGATTTTTCCTGTATGTCATGCCTTTAGTCCTATATGAGTGTTATGATTTTACAAGAAGTAACTTTATGGTATTAGCCTTTGGATAGAATCTGTAAGGAAATAAAACTGAAGCTGCAATAACACTGACAACTTTTTGACTTGTCTGCAGTGAAGCATGTAGGGCCTGGTGTACTTAGCATGGCTAATGCTGGACCTGATACGAATGGAAGCCAATTCTTCATCTGCACTGTAAAGGTGATACAACTACAACGCTATATTCTTTTCTTGGATTGTACTGCAGCCCACCACTCTGAACATGAATGGAAATATTCTGCTTTCATTTTAATATAATTTTTTTTTTGCAACCTTGTCTGTTTGAGCAACAAAGTTTCATTGAAAGAAAAATATTTACATAGAAGTAGTAGGACTTGATAAAGAAACACAAACAACTAATCATTACAAGTGGAAACCTGATCTTGCAAAAATGACCTACTATGAGTATTGGCAGCTTGTTATTTGTTGCATTATTTAGGAGTCTAGGACGTAATATTGTTGAAATATGAGGTTATGGATGATTGCATAAGAAGGAATGGGATTGAATTTAAGCTGCATTTATAAGAGGCCTACTAATGATTTGTTATTTTTGGATGCTATTCTCAAAACTAGAAGAATGTAGGATCCTTGTTCAAAAAGATTTAGACTGAATCGTTAGCAAATGATCTAGACAATCAACAACTAAAACCAAAAGATTTAGGAGCATCTGTTCCTTTGGTAACTAGCTTCCAGAGGCTTAGCCAGGAAGATCCTTTTTAATGTAGTTGTTGATTGCCTAGATCGTTTGCTTTTTAAAGGAATACATGTAATGTGGTGGAGGAATTCAAGGTGGATAGGGGCTTTTCCTATTAATCATCTTCGGTTTGTTGATGGTGCTTGATTTTCTTCTCCTTTGAGCCCTTTGAAGTTCATTATCTTCCCTACTTTTCAACCTCTATCCTAAAATTTGGGGACCTTGTCTTGTTGTGCATCCTCTTTCAATTACTTGAAATTGTTTCTTATCAAATTTGAAAAATTGATTGGTTTACATGTATTAAATAAGAGAAATATGTCATTCTTGGAGCACCAGTTAGATCATAAAGTCTAGAAAGGACATATTTTGGAAGACTTTATATTTCTAGATCATAAAGTCTAGAAATATATTCATGAAACTCTCAATTCAAAGCATACATGTGTTTTGTTTCAGTATAACATTTTGTTGTCATAGATTTCTTTTACTCCACATCTCTGTCAATAATTAATGCATCTACATCTTGCATCACGTAGACTCCATGGTTGGACAATCGCCATGTCGTGTTTGGACATGTTATCGAAGGAATGGATGTTGTGCGAAAAATTGAATCGCAAGAAACAAGCAGGTTAGATATTCCTCGCTTGCCATGCAGAATCGTTAATTGCGGAGAACTAAAGGTTGATGGATGATTGATTAGCCTTGTTATAACTTCAGCTATTGAATTCTTTGGGGCTTAGGTGTGCATCATATTTGTTCTGAGTCAAGAATAACATTACGGAATTGTTTATTTTTGGGAGTCACATATTGACGGATGATTAGGCTTGTTGTATGCTCTAGCTGGTGTATCTTTCTGATCCATTTTTTCCCCTTAAAAAGTTCCTGTTCTATATCTAGTTTTTTTTAGGGTGGCATACATGAGAGATTTGTTCTGTCGGCTACAAGTAGCAAGAGATGTATTATTATCCCAGCATATCGATACTTCACACTGTTAGATTCGAGTAGATTGGGAACCATTACAGCGTATTCGTAGTTAATAGAGGACAAATGAAGTATAATTTCGTTCATCGCCACCCAAGTGGATGTGAGGTACAGTTTATTGGCATGAATTAATATCACCTGAAGTAAGAAAGCTTGTTGAACACGACGGTTTTTCCATGTTGTTATATAACTTGTTCTGCATTCTGCCTGTAATTATAATATAAGATTAACTTTATAACCCATGCATTCAACTTATGAAGCCATAAAGATTCAATTCCGAATCTAGGCAGGCATGATTATGCAAGGACCATAGTTGCAACTGCAGGGGACTGCATAGCTTGCTCGGCCTGGTCGTTGTCTTCACCTTCCCATAACTCTGGTAATGCCTCTTTTATATTGTGGATGCTACCTAAGGCATGGTCAGCTCCAGGGACCAACTCCGAGCTTCCGACCTGCACAGGTAACACATCTCTATCTTCATGATGACATTGAAGATTTAAGTGATTCAAAAAACAAGGACAAAGTCGCAAAACTTACTATAACTGTATGAAGGCCTGCTGCTTTTCCGCTCTCGATATTTCTGGCACTGTCGTCGAAAAAGATCTAAGGATGGAAAAGGAAAAAGTTTTGAGTGGAAGGATTTCGATTTCTGTGGAGAAGGGAAAAACTAGAGAAACAGAATGGTGGTTGATTTTGTTACCGTTTTCCCGGGATCGATATCAGCAATTATGATAGCAGCTTGAAACGCTTCAATGGAGGGCTTGCAGAGGATGCCATGGCATTTGTTTTCTGATGATGGGTTATTCAGAGTTTCAAAGCATATAACGCCTTCAAAACAATCCTCCAAAGCCAACCGGTGAAGAACTTGAGCTGCGTGGGCTTTGTCAGCATTGGTAAAGATCTGCAATGGCCAATTCAGACAAAGTTATGTGAATATACGAATGAGGGTATGGTTTCTATCAATTGTTATGGCTTTCATTTTTTCCTTTTTTGTTTACAATTTTTCGCTGTGGCATGGAAAGTAGGAGGTTCCTCAAGACTGGATCAGGTTTCAGTGCCTCATAAGGTAAGGTACCATGCACCTGGGCGTGAAACTCGTCATCGTCGAATTCATAACCGAGAGCCTGGGTGTGAATATAGCAGACACATCATTATTGAATGCTAACTCAAGTATAATACAATTGATTAAGATATTAATAATTTTTTTTTTTTTAAGATTGTAGGTTTGAATTTCAACTTTTCATATCGCCTCACCTTTAACCCGGCCATCGTTGTCCCATATTCCATGTGCATGTCCAAGCACATTTGAGGCACTTCACTTTCCTCTATTTGCAAATGCTTCAACATGAATTCTACGTTCATCATCAACAAGAACAATATCAACATTATTGGTAATTTGCTACGACTTATGTTCTTTCCCATTTCAAATTATCTACGTGTTGTATCGTACCTTCAATTTTCTTACGACATGCTAGGTTAAGACCACAACTTCTTGGGTACAAAGTATCGTCCATATCTGCACACACATTTATCAACTTCTTAAAAGAAGTTTCAAACGTTAAAACATTGCATCATTCATATCGTTATATTATATGTGTATGTGTTTGTATATACCAAATAATAAGCATTCATATTTGAAGCTTCCATTGGACATTCTAACAGCATCCATCCAGAACTACCTGCAAGAAAAAGCATATAATAAAATGGAAGGTAAATAACAATCATAGGTCGTGTTAATCGAACGAACGAAGAAAGAAAAAGGACCTTCGAATTAGACGATAAGATTGAACAAATGGATTGCTGGTTGGAAAGTCCAATGGTTGTAGTTTATATAGAAAGTTGGTTTGATTCCCTGTTGATCGGTTTGAGTCACAGGTTGATAAAAGAAGAAGATACTATAAGCTACATGCAAGTAGATATATAATATATATGAATGATTCCAATTCCAAAGTCCTTCAAAAGGAACAATAATATTAGAAAAATATTCTTCAGCCATGAAACATTTGTATTGTATGGTGAAATGAATGAGCTTAGGAAATAATATAGAAGGAAATTAAACAGCATTTTTGTACATAAAAGTAATTTGACCTGATGATATAAGTGGGTGTTGATGAGGATTTTATATATATGAAGAAGAAATCACTATGCATTTTTTTACTTGCAAATTTGTAATGTTTATGTTTGATAGATTATTCAAGTGTTGGCCGTTATCTTTGTCTTTGAAGATTATACAGGATGTAGTCAAGATAAAATTTTTCCGATAGATTCAATCTTTTACCCTCCATTGAAATAGAAATAAAAGTTCAAAAAGTGAGATTTTAAATTTGCTAATTTGTTAGGAATGCGAAAAATCTAGAATAAAGGTAATTAAACAAATTTGTTTGAATGTTGGTAGGATAGAAAAAGAAAACAAAAGATTTTCTAATGTATATTCTTGACTTATTAAAGGAAAATTGAAATAAATTTGATTTAAAAAAATATATGAAATCCAACTTAATTCATTTTGAAATTTTATTCTATTCCAAGGGATAACAAAGAACATAATTCATTTGAAATCACTCATATTGTGAAAAACAAACACTCCATTAATTTTGGCAAATTAGAGAAACAAATTTTGAATTATTTTTAATCTAAGACAAATTAATTGATCAATTGTCTCTTTTTCCACTCTTCGAACATAATAAAAGAAGTACACCTAAATATAATATAATTGACTAAAGTATAAAGTAACATTTTATAAGGTAAGATGTTGAAATCCCCACCCCAACCGTGGTTGACGAAAAGGTAATCTTTTCTCGGGCAATTAATAAGGTGGAGGGGAGAATAAGATGAAGTGGAGATTTAGTCAAAAGAGCAACGATGCTTATCTTCAACCAGAAGTGAATTATATACCGAGTATATATTATTATACCAATTATTCGATCCCTATGTTTGACAAAGGATCATGTGTAAGTTGTTATGTATAAGAATATGCTATGAAACAATGTTTATTTATGTTAACCTTTGAACATAGCTCAATAGATAAGATATTTATCTACGACTCAAAAGTTGTGAGTTCAAATCTTATCGAGTAGGAACTTTGTGACTTATGAGACAAACGGACACAATACGTGATACCCTATAATAAGGGGCACCACCAAAAGTAAGTTTATATCAATATTTTAAAGTAAAAAAACCATGTAAATTTTAATTAATAAGACAATGTGTTTTTCTTCATTATGGGTCGAAGAAGTTGATAAAAAATGTATATTTTTATAACTTGAATCTAACTTAAATGATTATGACACTTATTTTCAACGAAAAAATAGTGAGTTCAATTGCATCTCCCCGTGTTTGTGTCTCATGTCTTACTAAAGGTATATTTTTATTAGTATTAGTTTTAGAAAAGATTGAACTAAAAAGAATAAATTTCACTGCAATTTGTAAGAAAAACCAGAAAACATGAGAGATTGAGATGGTGAGGAAAAAATATATTGTTAGGCTGAACATAACTTGGTTAATTAATTAAATTATATCTTTCCGCCAGATCACCCGCTAGAATTTCATCCCGTAGTACTTAAAAAAGAAAAAAAAAGGTTCAATTTTAAAATTTTCGAAGTCAGACATATTGAGACAAAAACAAATTCAGGTACAATACAATCGAGCGGATCAGCAGCTGTGCGTTGGATTGGCTTGGCAGATTCTTCTGAAAATGTGTTTGTAGATAACAAATCCACAAATTCCCCTGCAACGAATTTCACTTCGCATCATCTCTACGCTATCAATTCTCAGTTACCTCGCCGCCATGGCTACCGGCGCCACCCTCCTCATCGACCTCCCTCTCCGGCGGACTCACCGTCCCTCTCTTCTCCGCCACTCCAACATTCCCTCCTTCCACCCACTCCACATCTCTCTCCGATGCAATCACGTTCGCTCCAATTTCAGATGCTCCATCGCCGAGGGCTCCACTCTTTCTGCTTCCAAGGGCACTGGCCCCTCTTCCATGGTGGATTGTGTGGTCGTCGGTGCTGGAATTAGCGGCCTCTGCATCGCTCAGGCCCTCGCCACCAAGCACCCTGATGTCGCCCCCAACATCCTCGTCACGGAGGCGAGAGGTCGCGTTGGAGGCAACATCACCACCGTTGAGAGGGATGGCTATCTCTGGGAAGAAGGTCCTAATAGCTTCCAGCCCTCCGATCCTATACTCACTATGGTGGTTGGTATTATTCTCGTTTTGTCCTATCTTCTCCATTTTTAGGCAGTGTGCTGAATCTCCATTGTTAACAATTACACTAAGGAACCTAATCATTCATGCTGTTCTTCTGAAAATAGACAAGTAAATGATCCTTCTAAGCACTCTGGAAAATATCAATCTAATCTTAAATATGGAGGAAGGTGCCTACTCTAAGTTGCGTTGTTTTGCTGATTATAGTTCCATAGGATTTTATCCTCTAACTAGAATTAGTATAGCGGGACGAGGATGACCTTATCTGAACAGTATTTGTTCTATAGCCCTTAACTATTGTGGTGGGATGATCTCCATATTCTTTATTATCTATTGCTGAGGGCTTTCTATTCTCGAGATTTTATATATTATCAGTTGTAGGCATGTTTTATATGTATTGTCAGGAAGTGATTTTCTTTCGGTATGTTTTTTGAGTGTCGTTGGTTTTATTTATTGATTCTCATACAATGGCAGGTGGATAGTGGCTTGAAAGATGATTTAGTTCTGGGAGATCCGGATGCACCTCGATTTGTACTGTGGAATGGAAAGCTAAGGCCAGTGCCTGGGAAGCCTACTGATCTACCTTTCTTTGACCTGATGAGTATTGGTGGAAAAATTAGAGCAGGCTTTGGTGCACTGGGCATTCGCCCTCCTCCTCCAGTTTGTCTTCTCAATCCTATGTCTATATATTGGAGTCCATTGTCACATCAATCTCAGAAAAAGGGAAATTTTTTGTTTTCAATTTCGTATATATTGTAATACTGACGAAGGTAACAGGGTCTTGTCACAGGGTCGTGAGGAATCAGTTGAAGAATTTGTTCGTCGGAACCTTGGTGATGAAGTTTTTGAACGCTTGATAGAGCCATTTTGTTCCGGTGATAATCATATTGCATATTTTCTTTATCACACTATGTTTCCTATTATCTTGAGAAGGTTTCTAAATCCTTGTTTCTGGTTAGGATTATATAGTATTGCGGTTATCAAATTAATATTTTCTAGTATTGTGGTAATGTGGTTATCAAATTAATATTTCGTATTCTTATGATAAGCACCATATAGAAGTGATCCAAAGAGTGTAATGAAGTTCTTTCTAACGGTTATTACTTGTTCCTTCTTGACTGTTGAACTCTATTTTCTTTTTGGGATGTTTTTGGCTCACAAGTTAGGTTCACGTAACACAAAGTTAAGAAATAAATCTTATGTTCGATACGTAGGTTTGCTCGTGGATAATTATATGGGCTATATTATCCAAACTTATGAAGTCTTCCTTTTATACAACATATTAGCTTTTGTGAACCATAAACCACAAACCAAACATAGGTTGCTCAAACCCAGGTTCTTATAACCTATTCCTTTGCAACATCTAAACACAGATTATAAAAACTTGGACTTCCCAACCCCAAATTTCATAAATTTAGGCTTATTAAAATGGGGATGTTTAAAAAATTCCCTTAGGATGTTGGACGAAGAAAGAAAAGGTGATTGAAGATGTGGATGTCCATTATATAACTTGAGAAAGAACCATATTTGTTACTAGGAACGCTAGAGAGAACAAATTGAATAAGGGTTGATTGTCTTGCTCATCGAGTCAATTATTAACCCAAAACTGTCTTGTTCAGGCGTATATGCTGGTGACCCTTCAAAGCTAAGTATGAAAGCAGCTTTTGGAAAGGTTTGGAAGTTGGAGCAAAATGGTGGTAGCATCATTGGTGGGACTTTCAAAGCATTACAAGAGAGGAATAATGCTACCAAGCCACCAAGAGATCCGTAATGGTTTAACTCCATGGAGTTTCTCTGTTTTTCTTTTACTTTTCTTCCTTTTTCATGATATTAAACTTGTTTAATAACCACTTCTTACATTCTAGGCGTCTGCCAAAGCCTAAGGGCCAAACTGTTGGATCTTTTAGGAAAGGACTTGCCATGTTGCCGACTGCTATTTCTACTTGGTAAATTTTGTTGAAAAACAAATTTTCTGACAAGTGTTTTGACTATCAGTCTCTGGATTTATCATCTCTTCAAATTTTCCTATTGGTTGTAGTTTGGGCAGTAAAGTAAAATTGTCTTGGAAGCTATCCAGTGTGAGTAAAGTGGATGATGGAGGTTATTGTTTGACATATGAAACACCAGAAGGACCGGTCTCTATTCTCAGCAGAAGTGTCATCATGACGGTTCCTTCTTATGTTGCCAGCAGTCTGTTGCGTCCAATCTCTGTAATTACTTTCTGGGACTTCAATATGGTTTAGTATATAGTGTTTTGTCGAGGCCTTTCCAGAAGATTTTTTTATGATATTTTCCATATATAATTCCCGCTTTTCCATAGCTTTCTTTAGTGTTAGTAATAGCCGTTGTTTACCCTTTTTGAAACCCATATCACCCGTTAGTCAAAAACTGAAATGGACTTCGACAAATTAATAACTTATATTCCATTTTGTGATGTTGTTTCATCCACAATGGGGTTGAGGATATAATAAGCATGGAATTAACATTGTGGAAACACACTTAAACTTGAGTCAGGTAGCAAAGGATAGGAGGGTAGGATGGTAGCCCACAACCTGTTTGCAAAGGATCGTCTGAGAAAAACATAGCCTAAATCTTCAGCTTTTTCTTTCACAAGGAGCTTTTTCTTTGCTGATTCCATTGTGATTATTCATTAAACAGAATAAGTTATCTCCTATTATCTTTGCATGTATTTGTGGGAGTAAAAGGCTAGTAGATTGAAGAAGCTGTGCCATGCTGAATTGATGCTGCTTATTTACCCAATTCCTTGGAATTAGTATGCCTGTGAATTGCATAAATGTTGGCCTGATTTGAGTAAAAATTGCAAAGGCTACTAAGTTCATCTTCTGTGGTTTCTATTTGCAGTATATACACCTATCTTGTGATTTCCCAAGTTGGAATAAAGTATATGCATCCAACTTCTAAGCAACTTAATTTACTCACCAGTGCAGAGTACATTTATCTCTCAAAACCTGTCAAGTTGTGCACCTGGTGCAAGAGTAGGATGTCCAGCATTTGTTCTGTTTTCAGGTTTGTTTCTTTTTGCTGATTCCCTTGCCTGCAGGTGACAGCTGCAGATGCACTTTCAAAATTTTATTATCCACCAGTTGCATCAGTGACTATATCATATCCAAAAGGAGCAATCAGGAAAGAATGCTTGATTGATGGTGAACTAAAGGGGTTCGGTCAACTGCACCCTCGCAGCCAGGGGGTGACAACTTTGGGTAAATCTGCTTTCTTTACACTTTATGTGGCATTCTGCCGCAAACTTATGTTAAGATAACATTGCCTTTAAGTCTTACAGCTGTAACTATTAGGTAATTAAGATGGATCCAAATCCATGCTTGGTTTGTTGCAGGAACTATATACAGCTCCTCACTTTTTCCCAATCGAGCACCAGATGGAAGGGTATTACTCTTGAACTACATTGGAGGGGCTACTAATACTGAAATTCTTTCCCAGGTAAAATTTCTTTTACCACAGTTTGGAAACGATCATTCTGAACCATATTTAAAGTTTTGTTGGGAAAACTAAATGCAAAAGGCTTAGTGATGGAATGATGATTAATACCTGTGAGGAAAGTGTCAAGTATCTCTTGTAACTCACTCTTTTAGATAAGAGACTTAAATAATTAACAACCATTATGCTTACAGGTCACCAAACAGTTCAGATATTCCAATGAAAACACCCAAACCTCTAAACTTAACTCCATCTGGATTTATTACTGATTGTTGGTTGCTCATATATGGTTGAATACCACTTAAATTCCATCTTCTAAGCCTACCTTGTTTCCTTGTAGCATTATTTTGCTCATCATAAGACTCAGATTCTTGTTACTATTGTTCTTATGTGATAACAGACAGAGAGTGAGCTTGTTGAAGCAGTTGATCGGGATTTGAGAAAAATCCTCATAAACCCAAACGCAGAGGACCCCCTGCTATTGAGTGTGAGGGTGTGGCCACAAGCCATTCCACAGTTCTTGATAGGTCATCTTGATGTTTTGGATGCGGCCAAGGCAGGGCTGAGAGAAGCTGGAATGGAGGGGCTGTTTCTGGGCGGAAACTATGTGTGTGGTGTGGCCTTGGGGCGATGTGTGGAGGGTGCCTATGAAGTTGCAGCTCAGGTAGCTGGTTTCCTGTCCCGAAAAGTGTATAAATAGCTGCTTTCTAACTAATAGGCTATATTCATGCCGTAGAGATGGAAGTGATGGCGGTGTTGTAGGGTATTAGCTTGATTTTGTGCGCATGCTTAAAATTGCCAGTAAATCAGTAATAAATAGTCGTAATCCTATTTTTGGTATGATTGCCCACAGTTTGTATTCGTGTGCTAAACAGAGAACAAATACACATTTCACCGTTTCAAATGAAATCAGAAAACGAAAGTGAATATTGGTGGGTTTAAATTCAGGATACACATCTACTTTAAGAATTAATTTTTACGTATTTCCTAGCACCAAATGTTGTAAGATTAGGCGGCTGTTCGTGAGATTAGTCAATGTACGCGTAAGGTGGTCCGAACACTCGTGGTTGTATATATATAAAAAGAAAAAGTGAATATGAGTGAGAACTCTTTTATTCATGCAAATTCAATCATCATAGGGAAAACTAAAAAGACTTCTGATTCTGGCAATCCAAATTGGGGCCAGTATCGACATTGAAGAGTTGAGCATATCTTTTGAAGAAGCCGATACGGTCATTGACTCGGGCATCGTCGGGAATCCCACACTCGAGTCCGCCATTGATGATGTTGGTGACGAGGCCGTAGCCTGCAGTTCGGTTGGCTTGTATGTCGGCCTTTGTGGGAACGTATCGACCGACCATGACATCGTGGCACGAGGGCTTTGGGTTGCGCTCCGTCATCCAGAACCACAGCGCAGTCTGGAATGCGATTGCCGAGTCCTCCGCCACTATCTCTGGGTTCCTCAGCCCGTCGAATCCCAGTGCTTCCCCCGCTAGCCCGTAATTGAAATTCCTGTTTGTCCATTTATTCAACTTTACATTTGTGTCTAATAGATCTCAAATCGTCTAATAAATTTATAAGCATATATTCAAAAGTTTTTAAAATTAATAAATCTATTAGATACAAATTTAAAGGACTTAGGCGATGAGTCCATTATTTATATATTTAAATCTTATTTTTTCTTCAAACTATAATAATTTCATCTATGAACTTTTTAAAATATTTATTTTAATATTTGAACTTAAAAAACTGATCCTTGACTTTCAAAATATTTATTTTAGTAACTTTTTTTTTTAAAAATATGACTACTTTCATTTTGTCACATGAAATTTGCTTAATGATATTGAGATCAATAAGGATGGACAGTGACGGATGAGAAGCAAAGTTTTGTTACCATGATAGCTGAATAGGTCCTCTTCCTTTATAGGACTTGCCAGGATAGCAAGGCCATTGTTGGTCACTTTCATCGCAGTAGTTGCTCTGTGGACTTATTTCCTCTTTAAAGCACAACCCCCAAGCAAAAGGTCCATCTGGGGCAGTAGCCCACCCGCCCGTCGTCTCGTGCGAGATCTGAGCCAAAAACGCCGCTATCTCACGCTTGCGAGTGGCCAAGCATCCTGTCCTTCCAAATTTTGGAAACATTCTCGTTGCTTCAATGAAAGCTTGGTAAGGGTAGAATCCGTTCGCTGGACATACACTGTCGTCTTTGTGTAGAAATATTGTCTTAAAGAGCTCTTCACTAACCAGAGAAGATACATCGCCTTTATCCCTCCGATGACGGTAACGGGCCTCCATCGACGGGAGGCCGGTTCCGATCAAAAGGATGAAGGAGAGAAACAAGAAGACGGGTGCCATTTTTGGTAGACAATTAGTATTTCCTAGCTAGCAGTTGTTGTTATATATACATATAACAAGCCAGAGATGATTGGCAAATGGGGAAGGCCATGTGACATGATAATAATATGATTTAAATAATTTGGCACAAGTGGTAGGACATTTATAAAGTCAACGGTCAAATTTTTGAACTTAAGATGCACTGGATTCTATATAAATTGGTTATAATATGTAAATATTTGAAGGATGATTTTTTATGGGCATTGATCAGATTTGTCTGAGTCGTGATTGGTTTTGGTATAATATTTAAACAAAATTTGGTTTTTATAAGTGGGGTTGGATGGATATTTATATTGCACTCTAGAAACAGCAAAAGCAAAAAATTTCACAATCACGATAATATAAATATTTTCTTATGTGAAACTCTTGGAAGTTGCACATACAAATCCTTTTACTTAGAACTCCAAATTAAATAGTACGATTTCAAGTAAAAGATTAGATGAAAGATTATTTTGATGATCGAAGACCAAGAGATAAAAAGGAGAACTGGTTTTCATATTCAAGATTGAACATTCCACAAGAAGGTTGATCAAACCTAACTTGAATGTTCCGGGCTTGCAATCTAGATCAAGAATTGCGAAATTGATGAACTCTTAGTCCTCACGCTAAACACTCAAATTCATTCTAAAATTGAAAGTGATTCTTCTGTTTACAAGATTAAAAGCCCTAACGGAAGCCAAAAGTCTATATAACTTTAAAATAGGATGACGTAATTAATTTAAAAAATAAACACCTAAAATTAATAATTCAATGTCATGTCGATAAAAAAATATAAAGGCTTAAAATAAGAGAAATAACAATTTTAAAATAATAAAATTTATTAATACAGAGTTTCTTCATTGGCATATGAATAAAACTCCTTTTCATCTGTACCATCTTGATGTCTATTAGTGGATCTCGCCACTGTGTGGATGAGAGTCGAACACTAGTTATAACGGTTTGGCTCGTGAACGAGTGATTGGTCGTGGGAGCAAGGCTAAAGCATCTTGATTCATATCATTTTTTGTTAAGTTCAATAATTGTAGGCGTGAAAAATCTATCGATCTTTGAAATGATAATAAGTATTTTATCTACTGAAGTATACTTAGATTGATAGATAATATAGACATTACTTCTTTATTTTTAGTCATGACAATATTATCAAGAATATGGTGTGGTGTATAATAACATTAAATAATAATAGCATAAATTTTGGGATGCTAGCTCCCAAATAGACAAAGCCAGGCCACCCAATAATATACTTAATTTTGAGGGCTGCAGGCCGCAAAAGAAAAGACAGGCACTAACTTCCAATGCGGCAAACTTTGCCCAAGAGTTCACTTTTTCAACTTTTAATTTTGCTTTTTTTTTTTTTCTTGAACTCAAGATTTTATTAAATATAAAATTGAAGAAAAATGCAAAAACATAATTTTTTTTTTTTAAATAATAATGAGTTGTCAAATATTTAGTGGCGAGGGAGATAAGTATTTTCCTTTATCCGACAAAGTTGAAAAGCTTGTTAGACAAAGAATTAAAAACAATTTTTAAAGTTTAAAAATCTACCGCATAAAAACCTGATAAATTATAGGGTTAAATCGGTAGTTTAACTAATTTATCAGGGGATGCTGGTGGAATTTGGCAATAATTGGAATTTAAGTGTTGGAAGTTGAGAATGAGATAATGCACTTTCTAAAGAGAAGACTTTGACTTACTTCATTTACCATATCTACATCTACATCTACATGCTACGAGGTATAGACTCAATCTATTGACTCCAATAAACATAAATTTAGAACTTCAATTTCATTATATTAGAGAGAGAATATTATTTGGTTACAGATTCAAATTTCTACTAATTTATTGCAAAGATTATCGAACATAATTCTAGTCATGGGTCAGCATTTCATTTTTCAATTGTTCGAATATTTGGTCCAACTTCAACCAAATTATCACAATCTCATCATATACCCCATTTGCCAGCAATTCTTTTTACATATGTTATGATTTATGATTAATTTTCAGGAGAGGTAGGCACAACTTTGTGTAAATCTTAGGGTTGTTTTTTTATTAACAACTGGCTAGTTAAATGAGTGTGCACCTAGAGAAAAAGAAAAGGCCATAGGTAGATAATAAAGAACCATTTAACTGAATTACTCTGGATTAGGAAACACCCAACAACCCGACTAATCCAATCAAAATCTTAAGGGTTGGGTTGAGTTGGGTTAGATGAAGCTTCGAGTTGGGTTGAGTTGTGATTTTTTCTAACCCGATCGGGTTAGGTTGGGTCTCAGGTTCAACCTTTAAAAAGTCATGTCAACCCAATCCAACCCGAATTTATGTATATATGGGTATTTTTCTTAATTATATATATAATAATATATTTATTTTTAATGTCAACCGTCCAATTAGTGTTAATTCAAAATTAAAAAAAAAAAACACAGACCGACAACCCAACCCAACCCAACCTGAAAATATTGGGTTGGGTTGACCATCCAATTCAAATACGACGGTTCCTA
The DNA here is from genome assembly GCF_013281855.1 of Momordica charantia. Lineage (NCBI taxonomy): Eukaryota > Viridiplantae > Streptophyta > Magnoliopsida > Cucurbitales > Cucurbitaceae > Momordica > Momordica charantia. The sequence continues at coordinate 21,425,748 of NW_028275162.1, read as the reverse complement.
TATATGGCCAACCCGAAAATTCGGATGGGTCCCAAAACCCCTCTTAACCCGACCCAACCCAACCTGTCAACACCCCTACTTGGGATACTTGTGCCCATAAGAAATCTGACACCCCTACTTGGGATACTTGTGCCCATAAGAAATCGCGAAGCCACCTCTTTCATGCTCATGTCATCTTGAGGGTACTGCAGAAGAAAAAATTGCAAAATCCGATCCAATTTATTGTTATGTTCGAAGAGGAGTTATTGCCTATTGTTGGTCTTGTGGTAGAATTATTCGGGAGCCTGAGAGGTGGTGGTTTACCCTATGGCAGATGTCAACGCTTTGAGTCCACTTATCTCTAACTTGTAAACTTAGCCCAACTTACAATCCAAACTGAGGACGAGTTTTTGGAGTCACGACCCTTTGTCCCAGTCATTGTAGCACTTGTGTCGCCAACCAATTAGGTTTACGATGAAACCTAAAAATCGATCATTGATCCAATTTAAGTACCTCCACAAGATAGATCTTAACAGGAAATTGAAGAGTAACGTCAACAAGTGATTAGATAGAGAGGAGTTCGATATCTAGCGAAACACTTAAATATTTAAGCTAGTCAAAGTCTCAGGTTTACAATTTTATTTACTTTTTTTTTAATAACTCAAGGGTACAAAATTTTGGTATGTAGACACAGCTTTATCCCATATTTCCTCTCCACTCCTTGTATATATGGAAGGAAGATTGTAACCAAGGGCCGTTTGTTCCGTGGGAATCCAAGATTCCTGAGACGGACATCTAGATTTCGATGTTTGTTTTGTGGTGATGTAAGATATTTGGGTATCTGGAGATGCTAGCTCGAGTATCCTAGAATGCTCATTTGGAAGGCATCTGAGTCGATTTAGATGTCCTTTTGAAACATGGGTTTCCATGATTCCCATGTCAAGGGCATCCAATGTTGACGTTTTTACCTCTTTGTTATTTTTTCATATATTTTCTTTTATCAAATTTCTTTGGTTTTATTTGTAATTTTATAGTTTAAATAAATTAATATACTCATTGACTAATAAGCAATTAAGTATATTCATATATTACATGTACATATAAAATAAACTTCAATTAAATTATATAATATCTCCATTTAATTTTAACATTTTTTTAACGATCAACATTTAAAGAATATAATTTGATAATATAATAAATTAATTTTACACCGTATAACATTAATTATATAATTGTATTTAAAAAAATATTAAAGTTGAAAATGAAATTTATATTCAATATTAATTATTTAAAAAAAATCTTATATTAATATGAATTCTACTTAATAACATTAAAAAAAATTAATACATATACGCAATTAATATAAAAACCTAAAATATTAAATTAATTTTAAGAAAATCTATTATATAAATGCAAATTATATTAGATTAATGTATAAATTATATAAATATTCGTAAGGGCGTTTTTGAAACATTATATAAATTTAGAACATTCCCATGAATAAATTCTACAAAACAAACGTGGTCACCTGAAGATGTTAGACATCTAAAATTTCGGATATCTGAAATTCCAGACATTTGAAGATGCTATACATCTTACATTTTCAAAAAAAACAAATTGTCCCTAAGTAGTTAATTCATCATATGGCATAAAGTGACACTACTCAATCTTTACCTTAAAATTGGAGTGTTGGGATTCACGAGCCACCCTCATTTGGTTGACAGTCTCTCTTAATTGAGCTGTGCGAATGGACCATTTAGCTTACTTCAGTAGAGCACCACCTACCAGTAAAGTTTTAAATGCCAATCTTCAAAGGTTATAAAAATAAAAAATTGGTGAGAAATATGCATTTTAACTCTTTTAAACAAGGTAAAAATGATTAATATTAATATTAATATAAAAATGGTTAATATTAATATTATGTTTATATTAGTGATATTTTATTGATATTTTTCATATTTTGTTGTTTCTTTTTGTAATACTATATAAATGTCGATTTACCCCTCATGTTCATGTCGAATCCGTAGATATATAGAAATGTTGGCATGTAAATGAATGTTTAATTCCTTACCGAGTAATAGGTTATGATCTCTCATTGAGCTACAATCCATTGTCTTTACCTTGTTAGGATCATAGGCTCACACTCACTTAATTGAGCTAAAGATGACGGGCTCATACTACTTTTGAAACACTAGCATATAAGCCTCATCATACTAGCATGATACATAAATTATTTTCAATTTTAACCATAACAAGGATAAAAATATAATTTATTCCTAATGTATATACATATTTTTTAGTTTTATTCTTGGTTTAAAAAGTTTTAGTTTATAATATAAAGAAAATTTATAATTAACTCGCTACCATCACTGTACTTTATAATATGACTTGTTAATACAGTATTAAAATATTATAAATCGTAAAAGATGTGTAATTAAAAAATATTATTATATCTTAAAACTTTAAATGTTAATTTATTTAAAGTTTTAAATTATTACATATTTTAAAAAAATATAAATAAAATATCAATTGGTAAGATTTCATAGAAATTAATTAGGCAACAGTGGAGCTATGAAGCCTTTTATCACCTTATTTTATTTTGTGTTGGTGATCGTCTCTAGATTGCAGCACGTCCGATCGTTAACTCCTTGTACCGTTGCTGTCGTTTTTAAGACCGATCGATGTCTCACCTGTATAGGTACCTGTGTGGAGTTGAAGCAATCTGATTTACTGCCATCTTATTTGACCTTTAATTTGTTTTGTTTTAATTCTATTGTAGTGTAATTATTTATCTTTAGTTGGGCCTGTATATCAGCCCATCTTCTTTCCCTTGTAAAACACTATTTATTAGAAAGCCAAGCTCTTCTATCCAAGAAGCCCACGCTTCCTTTGTCGAAGTAAGTACAAATGGTCTTCTGTGAACCTTGCTTCTCTGATGATTTTTGCTATTTTCATTTTCTTAGAATTTCTTTCGTTGAAACCCATATTGTAACTAGCATTGGCAAGAACGACGTTCCGTGGCTCGAGATTCAGGGGTTACCGCTATAGTCGAACACGGGGTTCCCTACGGTCCGAACCCAGTGCCGCATTAGGTTAGGGAGTTGGGCGATACCTTGTCAATTCAATTTCCAATTCTTGGTCATGGGCAATACAGATTAATATTTTAAGGATAGATATTACTCTTCGCGCTTTGTGAGCAGACATATATATATGTTGGGGCGCAACATTTTTGTTACATTACTATCAATTTGATATGTTGTTACATTACTATCAATTTGATATGTTGTTTTTTTTCGAGGAAATGTAAGCAGCCTTTGGGACTCACGCCTCTTGTTGTGTAACCTAATTTTCTCATCTTGGTATCAGTAAACACTGAAATATCTCAGACCTTTGCCAATGTCAATCCCATCCCTGCTAATGATGTATCCATTCATCCCTTTGGAAACCCACTATTTTCTGTCCTTATTGTCAAGCTCGATGAGAAAAATTACTTACTGTGGAAGAAAATGGTTCTTGCTGTTCTTAGGGGTCAAAAACTAGAGGGTTACGTTCTAGGAACCAAAGCTCGACCTCTTGAGTTTATTCCTTCAACGAACGAAGTAGCTGGGTCATCAGAACTTATCCCAAATCCGGCATATGAAGAATGGACGACCATAGATCAGACTCTTCTTGGGTGGTTGTACGGATCAATGACTTCAACAATAGCCTGCGAGATCATAAGCTATTCGACGTCAAGGCAGGTATGGAAAGCTCTTGAGAATCTATATGGTACTACCAACAAAACAAGAAAACAACAACTGAAGGCTGTCCTCCAAAATACAAGGAAAAACTCCTTGAAAATGAATGAATACTTTACCCTTATGAAGCAAGCTGCAGATAACCTCGTGTTTGCTGGTGCTCCTGTTGAGATTGATGATCTCATATCCTATGTTGTTTCAGGTTTGGATGTTGAGTATCTACCAATAATCTGCCAAATAAACAAGGAAGATGAAATATCATGGCAAGAACTTTATGCTACACTTATCACATTTGAAAACACTCTCATCAATCTCAATATGGTTATCCAAGCACTGAAGCAGGAAACATTACTGCTAATCTGGCATTCAATCGACCGACTACACAGCCAAGTCAAAACAATAAGGGACAGAACAACCTACAAGTTAGAGGACAACGCAGAGGTTTTTCTCACAACAATAACAATAGAGGGAACAGATTTGAAGGTAGAGGAGGAAGAGGAAACAACTCCAAACCTATTTGTCAGTTATGTGGTAAATATGGTCACACGGCTACCATTTGCTACCACAGGTATGATGACCCAGCAACAAGCACTTTTGGACAAGAAGGAGGAAATAAGAACTTAGCATATATAGCAACACCATAGATAGTTGCTAATTCCAACTGGTTGGCTGACAGTGGAGCATCAAACCACATAACACCAGACTTTGGGAATCTAAAGATCCGAGCTGAATATTAGGGTAACAAATCTGTTTATGTTGGTAATGGATCTCGACTTAATGTTGCAAATGTTGGTCATAATATGCTGAACACTAAATACTCATCTCTTCACTTGAAGAATATTCTACATGTTCCTAAAATCAAAAGAAATTTGTTGAGTATCTCTAAGTTGACAGCGGATAATAATTATGTTGTTGATTTTACTCTGATTGTTGCTTTGTGAAGGACAAAGAAACAGAGATGGTGGTGCTCCAAGGGAGGCTTAAAGATGGATTGTACAAACTCCAACTAAACAACTCAAAAGAAATTCACATGTCATCAACTAAGAGTCACAAAATGTCATGTAGTCCAAGTGTTTATATTGTTTTTGAGTCAAGTCCAAGTCTCACCACCTTGTCTAAATCAAGTAGTCAAAGTCAAGTTCCTAGTTCATCTCATTCTGCTTTCAATGTTGAAAAAGGGAAAGAAGTCAAGAAAATATGGCATCAACGTTTAGGTCATCTATCTGATAAGGTGTTGAGCCAGGTTCTCAGATTTTGTAATGAAAAAATTCCTATGAATGAAAATTTTCAATTTTGTGATGTGTGTCAATTAGGAAAGTCTCACTCTCTCCCCTTTAAACTCTCTACGTCGCAAACTAGTGGACCACTTGAGCTAATTCATTGTGACTTATGGGGCCTTCGCCAATTTCATCTACCTCACGGTTTAATTACTATGCAAGTTTTGTTGATAACTTCATAAGACTGACATATATATTCCCTTTGAAAAACAAGTCAGAGACCTTAAATGCCTTCATCCAATACCAAAGTCTTGTTGAAAATCGTTTTGAGAAGAAAATTAAAATTGTTCAAAGCGATTGGGGTGGAGAGTTTAGATCATTTGTTCCTTATCTCAAATCCAAAGGAATAGAATTTAGACATCCTTGTCCTCACACGAGTGAACAAAATGGGATTGTAGAGAGAAAACACCGACACATAGTTGAGATGGGTCTAACCTTACTAGCTCAAGCATCAATGCTCTAACGTATTGGTGGGATGCCTTTACTACAGCTACATACATCATTAATCGTCTTCCTACACCCATCCTACAACATAAATCACCATGAGAAAAGGCCTTTGGAAAGAAACCTGATTATAAGTTCTTCAAAATCTTTGGGTGTGCTTGTTTCCCATGCCTACGACCCTACCAAAAGCACAAATTTCAATTTCACTCCACAAAATGTGTCTTCTTAGGATATAGAGAAGCCCACAAAGGATACAAATGTCCAAGCTCAAGTGGTCGTGTCTACATATCTAGGAATGTAATGTTCAATGAGGTTGAGTTCCCCTTTCAAAGTGGTTTCCTATCCACTTCTCCAATTGTTCATCAATCAAACGAAATTATTGTCACTTGACTTAATCCACCAGTGACCAACCATCCATACCCTCCCTCCAACAACCATTCAACTCTATCTTGTTGGGTTTTGGCAAATATTGGAATTGAAGTTGTCCCACATTGGAAGAATACAAGGATGGTCTCCATATGCTAGAAGTTGTCCCACATTGGAAAAGTACAAGGAGGAGATGTGTTCCAACTATTATAAAAGGAGCTCATAGGCTTGAGTTTTTATCATCCCAATTGAAATATTTTAAGCCTGATATACTAGCTCTAGTTAACTGAGCGGTATTTGCTTTGAAAGAGTGTTTTGTGTAATTGGGGTCGGGGAGAGAAATTTGTGTGATTGTAATAATTTTTCACATAGTGGATTTTCCCTTGTGGGCTGTGGTTTTTTCTCCAGTTTGGAGTTTTTCCACGTTAATTCTTGTGTTTCTTTATTTTATTGCTTTCTTTAAAATTCTCAGTTATTTTCTACTTATTCCTGCTAAATGAGTGTAAGTACAGGGGAAGAAAATAGATAAAAAATGCCAACTCATCCCATGCAAACTAGAGGTAAAGTGGTATTTTCAAGCCCAAAATAAGAACTTACATAGTAGAAAATAATTTCAATGAAGAGGAACCAAGAACAGCAATGGAGGCTCTTGAATCAAAAGAGTGGATAGATGCCATGGATAAAGAAATGGGAGCTTTTAGCAGAAACGAAACTTGGACTTTGGTCCCTTTCTCTAGCTCCTACAACCTTGTTGGAAATAAATGGGTCTTCAAATGGAAATACAACCAAGATGGAAGTGTAGAAAGGTGCAAGGCAAGACTTGTTGCAAAAGGGTATCACCAACAACCGGGATTAGACTTTAATGAAACCTTTAGCCCGGTAGTAAAGGCTTCAACCATCAAAGTTATAATTACTCTAGCAGTGGCGAAGAATTGGACGATTAGATAGCTGGACATAAACTTGCTCCAACCGGAGGGATTTATTGACAAGTTCAAGCCTCATCATGTGTGTAAATTGAATAAATCACTATATGGGTTGAAGCAAGCTCCGAGAGCATGGTACGACAAGCTGAAAAACACTTTAATCGGGTGGAGGTTCAAAAACTTTAAGGCGAACAACTCCTTATTCTACTTCAACAAAGGTGATCTATCTATTTTAGTTTTGATATATGTTGATGATATCTTGATTTCTGGAAGCAGCAATGATGTGATAATCAGGTTTGTAAATGAACTAAACAATACGTTTGCTCTCAAGGACATAGGGGACTTGAGTTACTTCCTTGGGATTGAAACTTACAGGGATGATAGTGGAATGTATCTTACACAATCCAAGTATATTTCTGACCTATTAGAGAAACTAAATCTATCAGAAATCAAGCCTTGTACAACACCGGCTGTGAGCAGCAATATTTATCAGCTTATGAAGGGACTCCTATTGAAAATCCCACAATCTACAGAAGCACAATCGGGGCACTACAGTATTTATCTCACACAAGACCAGATATATCGTTCATTGTAAATAAATTGAGTCAATTTATGCAATCACCCACAGATATACATTGGAAGGCAGCAAAATGAATTCTGAGGTACTTACAAGGGACAAAGAATTATCGACTTCATATTCAAACCTCCAAAAGGCTTCCTCTGACTGCTTTTTCGGATGCTGATTGGGCATGCAATCCAGATGATCGACGGTCAATTTCAGCGTACTGTGTGTTCCTAGGAAGCTCCTTGATATCGTGGGCATCAATAAAACAAAGGGTCGTAGCCCGATCGAGCACCGAAGCCGAGTATAGAGCGTTAGCTCAAACCGCCGTAGAATTGATTTGGGTTGAATCTCTTCTCAAGGAAATTTCCTTTGCTCCAAGCACCCCACCAATTATCTGGTGTGATAACATCAGTGGCTTGTCCCTTGCAGCAAACCTGGTGTTTCACTCAAGGAGTAAACACGTTGAAATCGACATCCATTTCATTAGAGATAAAGTATTGGTAAAGGAATTGGATGTTCGCTATGTACCCATCGGAAAGCAACTTGTAGATGGTCTCACAAAAAACTTGTCGGAACTGAAATTCAATGAAATGAGGAGCAAACTCGGCCTGGTTATCGCACCCACTCGTTTGAAAGGGGGAGTTGAAGCAATCTGATCTATTGCCATCTTATTGGGTATTTAATTTGTTTTGTTTTAATTCTTTTGTAGTGTAATTATTTATCTTTAGTTGGCCCTGTATATCAGCCCATCTTCTTTCTCTTGTAAAACACTATTTATTAGAAAGCCCCAAGGAAATGTAAGCAGCATTTGGGATTCACGCCTCTTGTTGTGTAACCTAATTTTCTCATCTCGTAGTGTACTGTCAGTCGCACATTCAATATAGCATTCGGGCTTATGTGCCTTCTAGAATCAGGGGTCTTCGAGTCTACTGTATACGGTTAGCCAGTCTTGCGATAGGATTAGACGTCCCCCAGTCTTTCGAACCTGATGTCACATTAGATTAGGGAGTTGGCCGATAATAGCTCCTCCACATCTCAAAGCGCACTGCCCTCATAGGCACGCAACACTAAGTAATCCAAGCCCGTTTTAATTTTATATTACAAAATTAGGACAAAAATCATTTATTTGATAAGGCTACCCAATTCTATTATAACAATATATCTCTAATCTCATTAGCTATATTAAAGTTTGACCTGTTTTATTTGCATTACTATTTGGAAATCAAAATTTTAGTTGAGTAAAATTAAATTTAACAATCTTTTTAAAGATAAAGTACAAATTAAATTAAAATACGAGTTCAATTCTTAAAATTTTATGATTATACTTAACCGATCTTTGAATTTTAAAAAATATTTAATAGGCTCCTAAACTTCAACTTGTCTGATAAATCCATAAAGGCAATAAGCCTTTCAACTTTAAATTTTATATCTAATAAATTTGTAAACCATCAATTTTTGTACTCGTAAGTTCAGAAGCTTAAAAAGTAAGAGATGAAGTCCTAAATTATAATTTTGATATATGAATTTTTGTCTAAAATAAAGATTTGTGAATTTTTTACATATTAAATAACAAATTTTCAATAAGTAAATTTAAGTGCCCTGCCCTAGTGTCCTATACAAATCACGTTACTTCAATCGAATTTTAAATTAGCCGCGAGTTCGTCGAGTTCCAGTAGGGTGTTCGTCGAATTGGAGAAGGCCACTGCCTTCGGAGGAAGTATTCGGTTATGGGAAAGAAGGCGAAATCTTCTGCTAACGCTCAAGTCGTACGATCCAAGCTTCACCAAGAGTAAGCCCCATTTTCTCTCCATTTGATTTCTTACCTTGATAATTTTGTTTTAATATGCAATTGATTACGTTTTTGGGATTTGATTAACGTAGTTGCTATGAAGGCCAACGTCTCGATGAGTTGCTACAGTCGATTCAGAGGTAAACAGTAGTTAATTAGTTTAATAATGCACTTCAAGTTCAAGCCACCAGTAACTTGTGCTGTTTCTTTCTCTTAATAATTTTTCTGAAATGGCTTAATTGTGTTTAACAGGGAGATAAAGAGAGCAAGACTTCTGAATGCGGAATCCTTGCCGGCAAAAATTTGGCTTAAGGTTTCCATTAATTCTTCCGTTTCAATGATATCTCTTCACCATGGCTAATAAATATTGTTTCTTGTTATTAGTTAAAGATATAAAAAATCAAATTCATCATTATTCCTACAAGGTACTTATCTTAAGTGATGGACTTCTTCTTAGAAACAATTTGCAGTTGGAGTTAATGAGGTTACTAGAGTTCTTGAACGGATGACGCCAAGTGGAGATTCTGCTCGCATAATGAACCCTAATTATAAGGCGTGTACAGTCAGGCTTCAGGTTAGTATACTCTTATATTTGTGTTGGGCAATGCTAAGATTTATTCTGCCGAATGCTATTAATAGAATTCCAGCTTTACCCTTCTATGGGCCGTGTTGTTGCACTTCTATAGTATTTTTGGTGGATTGATGAACTTCTTCATTAACTCGACGTCTCAAGTATTAATTTCTTGGTTTTGTTTCACTTTTGTGTCAATCTCACGTAAGCGAAATGCACGTATTTATTAGTGTCGTAATTGTGGGCTCATCTTGTTTTCTATGAAGTCACTGAATCACCGATTGTTGAACTAGGCGGTTTTTAATGATAAGATATATATGTCTTTGATGGGAAGAGGCAACCAATTAAAATATGAGCTACATGGGTGCTTCCATGAGCACTCTTTGTAATAAGCCAAACAAAATACTTCAAATATTAGGTTAAAGAGCGGGTGGTGGTTAATCCTTTTTGGGCGACTGTTCACTCAATAGGTAATGATAATTGAGCAACAGAAGATCTCAAATGGTATGCCTCAAACATGTACTTAAGAGGATATTTGAGCTTTAAAAATCCTGCCTAAGAAAAAGGAAAAAAAGGTTTTTGAAGTTAGAGAGGGCAAATAGGTAGAGCTAATTAAGCGAAGATGAAGTCTGTGGAACAACCCTCCTTTATTACCCAACTTCTGTCCTAGGTCATGGCCTGTAAAATTTCTTATCCTGTTTTAAAACGTCCAATTTATCCATTTGAGTGTACTTGAGGCAAACAACTTTTTGAGGACAGAACTTCGGCTGTGGAAAGTTCTTGTTGGTTCTCATATTGAGGGCAAATTATATCCTAAAATTTTCCTAAATCCCTCATCATCTTAATATAATTTTTCTATGTTGTTGAAGGATATCAACTAAGCCCTTAGTAGTTAGCAAGATTTCATGCCTTCTTGGGATTATGCTACATGATTGGTATAGCCCAAGAGATGTGATTAACCACAATAGAGAAGTTCTACTTTAACATTCCATTGTTCATGCACAATGCCGAGTGTTGTTTGTAAAGCAATCCATCTCAATTTTTGGTACAGGTATAAAGCAAATTTAGTAGCCACTACATAGTGTTTCTTTTTTCTTTCTTTCTTTTTTTTTTTTTGGATATAAGTGTGTCCGGGCCAGCTTGCGCGCACTTCAACTATTTACGGGCCAACCGTCTGACCCTACTACATTTGGTTGACAAGGAAATCGTAGGATATTAAATCCTAGGTAGGTGGCCACCATGGTTTGAACCCATTCCCTCTAAGTCCTTTGCTATTTACATTGGCCCTCATTGACCATTTGGGCCATCCCATGATGGTTCACTACATAGTGTTTCTTATGATGCAAGAACTGGGATGAGGCTTAGAACTCTTATTGAAGTGGACTATTTGCTCCCTCGTAGAGTTAGCTGCTTGCTAAAATATTCCATAGGTTTACCATTTTGAGATAGGACTGCTCCTATAGTCCTATCCGTTCAGCAGAAGCATCCATCTAGACTTCAAAGAGGTTAAATTCTAGATAGGCCAAGTTGGCTGCAAATATCAACTTTCTTCTAGTGCTCCAAAGGCCTATTTTTATAATCCCGAGAAGCTTTGAATTTTGGAAATTTTGTAATTCTTAGTTCTAAAGATGATTGCATCACTCAATTAGTCTAGGAGATTTGTGAATGGTTGTACAGGGAATCGACATTTTATGGCTAGTTAGAACTCTTTTTCCTAATAGGTTCTCTGCAAACATTCTTTATAAGGGTGAGAAGAGTTTGAACTGCACATATGATCATGCTTGATCGAATGTCTCTCTTAAACAACAATTGTGGATTTGAGGATTTTAGATTCATTCGTTCATCCTAGGAGGGCTGGTAATTTTCTTGTGTGTCTATATATTTAAGAAATCAACTCTGATTAAGATAAATAAAAGTACAAAAGAAACGGTACAAATCATAGGGGCACAGGAACTTGCAAGTCAAAAAATAAAATTACAGGAAAAAAAGATGCTCCAGTTGTTGGGAATAAAAGATCAAGGATAGTTGCAAAAAGAATCCCAAAAGGAAGCTTGAAGTGTGTAAAGATGCAAAAGGAATTTATGAAAAGTAAACCAATAAATAATTGCAAAACTCTTTTGACGTGGAGCACCAAGACGAAGAGTAAATTTTAACTAGGTCACAAAAAAAAAATCTTGATTCATGTCATCCCCTCAAAAGACTTCTGTTTCTTTTGAACCACCAGTGAATATTCCTTCTTTAATTCTCCAGGACGGGCAGTAGCTTCCTTAGTGCATCTTCGTGATACTTGATATATATCTCTCAAGGGCTCATTAATCCCAACTCATCATACATTGAATTCTTGTTTTTCTGTATACGGTGTCTAATTATTCGGCATTTCAATTTTGGTTATGTAGGCTATACTGTTAGCAGGTGATTGCAACCCTCGATGGCTGACAAACCATCTCCCAACCTTGGCCTTGTCTAGGAACGTACCGTTGCTACTCATGAAAGATAAAGAAGGATCTTTAAGGTTAGGTGAACTTGTTAACCTTAAAACAGCAATTGCAATTGGAATAAAGGTGAGTAGAAAATACTAAATAATGATGAGCTTCCCTTTTAAGGTGTACATTTCTTGTGTTCTTTTTCTAATCAACAAATTTGTATGCTTCAAACGAATTGCAGGCGAATGGGAGCCTTATTAATCAATTGATTGGTGAAATTCTTCAAGGAACAGTATCACTAAAAGTTTGATGAGTACAACGAAAGTTGGGATGTTGGTGTACAGTAGAAATTATACCAAATAGAAGCAAATTCTGGTCTCTCTTTCCCTCTAGCAGTAGAGATTTTCTAGTTTTGTTAATCATGTGCGGTGGTCACTATGGTAGGAAAGACAGTTCATTCGGCTTGTAGTTGAAAATTATGCTGTCTTATTAAGAATGTTTGCATGTGTCTGAGAAGCTGAAATGGTAGTTACTTGTCATTCATTGAGTATTTGGATCAGAATTTTGGCCTTGCAGTTTTATGTGAAAAAGGCTTTAATTAACTGTTTTGTCTTCTTCATTCAATTCAGATTCTACGACTGTAGTTGTCAATATGAACATAACTCGAGAAAAAAGTTAGAAGGTCGTGAAGAAAGCAACCATCACTCATGTCTTTGTGTTTCTATCCTACCAATTATTTAGTTAAAATATATTTTTTAATTTTATGCTCTTAACAATTATTTTAATAAAATCTAGAGTAACCATGGATTTATTTAGTAACATTTTTATTTCTTGTCTTGTTTATTATTTTTCCTCCGTTTTCTTATAATATAAACTGAATTGTGTTTGATAATTATTTATTGCTTTTTTTTTATTAAAAAACAAAAGAAATATATTTGGAATTGTTTCTTGTTCTCTTAAATTATTTATATGAAAATAGAATTTGGAAATTAATATTCACATTTTTTTATCTTATATATTTTATATTTATTTTACATTTTATAAGTCAAGAATGATAAAATAATACTTGGGAAAACACTAGAAATGGGAACCAGAAACTTTTTACAAAATTTTGGTAACATTTCTTAAAAATTAGAAATTTAAATCATCAAACCCTTATGTTTCTCAAAATTGAAAACAAAAAACGTAAATTTTACCAAATGAGCTCGAAGCAACATATTCCATCCTTTGATTCCGCCCCCACCTATCATACTCAAAGAAGAGAGAATAGAAAAACTCGACGTTTACTTGTGAGCTAGCACCCACCTTAAACTTGTAATAAAAAAACCTGAATTTTTAAATTTAAATTTAAACCTGAATAAAAAAACTTGTGAGCTAGCACCCACCTTAAATTTAAATTTAGTTCTAAATTTAGAATCAGTACTTCCACCTATTTTTCTTTGTTTTAATTTTAATATCTAATTTTTAAAAGTATTTTCAAAATCATTTGAATATTAAAAAAAGTAGTTTTTAATTTTTTTAAAATTTAACTAAGAATTTAAATATATTTTTGAAAGGTAAAAAACATCCCAAAGAAATGGGAAAAATGGAGAATAAATTTGAAAAATGATACAGTTATCAGAGACCTTAATGAATACAACTTAATTATTTCAAATAAATTAGTCAAATTAATCCATCTACTAGATGAATCAAATTGGTTTAATTTTCATAAAATTAAATTATTTCAGTGAAATACAAAGAAAAATAAACAAGCATGTCAAACATTCAATTGGGTGATAAATAAATGAGGGTAATGAGTAATAGACTACTATGACAGGTAGCCGTACGACTTCCCCGAATTGATATACATGAAATGAACCATACAAAATCTAAAATTTAGACACTCCCAAGAACTTGGCCTACTTTAACAGTAACTGAAAACCAAGATTGATGATTGTGAGACAAAACCCATAAGACAAAATTCAAGAAAAAGAAAATCCAAGTACGCAGACAGAGTAAAAAATGTTCCATAATATTATCTTGCTAAGTGAATGCTTCTTTTGGAAATTCTTTTGAACTCGAAATTAACCGAATCGATTTCCCCCATCCTCAATGAACTCTAATGCTGATTTCTCGACACGCTGTATCCAGGCGCAACAGGACAGGAGTTAGCATCAGAGACAAACACGAGATGATAGCTTAGTAGCTTCTGCCCCAGTAGCTCCATTTTTTTGCAGGCTTCCCAGATGCAAAACATTTGGTACCTGACCACAAAAGTCATAGTAATTCAAGGAACCAAAAAGAGTAACCAATAAACTTCCCAAGCTGTCACAAGATATAAATTCTAATCATCGAAAGAACACAGATTTGGACAGAAATTTAGTACCTTCTGGTAGTGCGGGCTGCTCGAATGGGGAACATAGTGTTTTAGCTGCTCCCATCTCACCCTTGGTCCTTGTTTTCACGTCCTTCTCGACCTCCTGAGTAATATAACAACGACATCAAATAACACAAACTTCATAAGAAACTAAACATATGGATATCCCTTAAACAAATCAAAGAAACTTATGGTGGCCTCATGAAAGATCAAAACCAAAAAGCAATCAATCCTTCACAAGCAGAATCAAAATAGCAATAAGCAATGAAACTATACCTCCTCATCGCACCATGGAGCTAATATCATTTTCTTCTGACCGAGTGCTTCAGTAAACTCTTCCCATGTACTAATAACCTGAATGCATGCATCTCGTTTTACTTTTGCCGCGTCAAACAGGCTTTGTTGAATATTTTCCAGCAAGTCTTTCACTTGTTCAACCAATGAGCCTCTAGGTATGTCTTTCTTTGCCGAATTATCACGGCGAACAGCACGTACCTAGAAATAAAGCAAGTAGAGTGTTAGTAAGTTAAAAACAGTAATTCAGAAGTGAGGAAAAAAACATTAAGGATGGATTATTTAACCTGATTGTTTGCCAAGTCCTTGGGCCCTATTTCAATCCTGAGGGGAACACCTTTCAATTCCCAGTGAGAATACTTCCATCCAGGAGAATAATTATCCCTAGAGTCTACCTCTGCACGAATTCCGGCTTCCGACAATGTATCCAAAGTGGCAGCACAAGCATCAAAAATTCCTTGAGTATCTGCATCTTTGTAAGGAACAGGAACTATAATAACTTGAACGGATGCAACTTTGGGAGGAAGCACCAGTCCCTTGTCATCTCCATGAACCATAACCATCACACCAATCTACAAACAATTTGGAAAGGCTAGAAGATTAGATAAAAGACAAAAAGAATTGACCATTCATAAATGGTAATATATGGGCTCATCACTATTTTCTGTTAGAAAAAATGCAGAATTCGCTCTGACAAGTTACCGAAGACAAATGCAAGTATCGAAAGATTACCGTTCTAGTACTGTAGGCCCATGAATTTTGCCAGACCATAGCTTTCTCCCCCTTTTCATTTTCAAAGTTTATTTCAAACATTTTTGCAAAATTTTGACCCAAACAATGTGAAGTTGCACCCTGAATTCCACGACCAGTGTTGGGGATAAATGCCTGCATATCACACGTGAAGAAATAGGGTTTTATATGACATCAACGAGTAACCAGGTATTAGTTCACCATGCTGAAAGTATGTCATAACATTTATTCAATTCATACCTCGACACTTGTGGTGTAAAGACCACCAGCAAACTTCTCCATCTCACTCTTCTTGCCCTTGATAACAGGAATAGCAAGGTATTCTTCATATATGCGCCTATACAGTTCCAATATATCAAGAACCTGAAATGATAGCAACCTTTAAATAGTGACCACAGTTACACTGAAGAATTGAATATTTTCAGGGTATCAGATTGAAGGGTGTTTTTGTAATCTCTCTTAGATTGGTTAAGATGGATATTTAACCTTCCCTCTCCCCTTTACATTCTTTCAATTACCTGTATAACTTTTTTGTCTACCCAATAGAAAAAAGAAGAGAGAGAGATCAGAAGCATAACAGCTATTATCCATTAGATGATCTATGAACAATTGAACATGGTTCACAGTGCATAAAATCAATAGATAAAAATGTAACTCATTGATGAAGGAAACCTCCAGAAAGAATGGCTAAGAAGAGATACAGGCACGGCAAAAAATAAGAGCAGAAGACTTAAAAAACCCTAGTAGAATTCATTAATAATCTCCAAATAAAAAAATTCAGTTTTGACTGTTAATAGTTATCCAATAATATACAAAATCTAGAAATTATGAAACATTTGATCCCTAAATTACTCCATCATGGTTTCAAACTGAAGAAAACTCATCCTTGAGTTCAAAGCAGTCAAGCATGATCACTTGAAGAACTTGATGCTGCTTTTTCTCAATTTAGACCCATTCTTTTTGCTTCCAATCAAAGTGAGTGTTTGCATGTTGCCATTGAGACCTAATTGGTGCTGTAGTTAAATAATTTCACAAATTTGAAAGCTATTGCCATTGAGACCTAATTGGTGCCGTAGTTGTACCATTCTTTTTGGCAAGAAGTGACGTTATAATTAGGCCATTGGTACTAAACCCTACATCTCAGAAGTCCTAAAAGATCCACACCTTCAACAGTTACTTGTCTTAAGACTCTACAGCACTTTCTTGTGACATCAAACAAACTAACAAATTTATTGTGTTCTTCAAAGTTCATTATTATTGAAGTATAAATTTCAGATTACAAGGATGCTAAAACCTACTAACTTCTTTATTTTTAAACAAAAAGTCAACCCAAACGAGAGAAAAAATAACAAAGAGATATTCATCAAACACAAAACATCTTTGATACCTCTCCTCTACCCATTTAAAAATTCAGAGTTTCATCTCAAAGTTCCACTTATCCCAAGAAGATTGATTCATTTTCATTACTAGTCACTGAGAAAAAGACAATTCGGATTAAAGTTCTTGAGTTTGATACCTCTGCATCTGCTTCCTCCTTTGTAGCAAAAGCAGTATGCCCTTCCTGCCAAAGGAACTCCCGACTCCTGCAGCCAAGTAATTACTAAAAATTGGCCTTTTCCTCCGGATGCTATATAATAATTTTCAAATACTGATGTCCCCAAAATTTTAAAAAATGTTCAAGAAAATTATACTATCTTGCAAATAAGACACGTTTAATAGAGAACACTAAACAATTTATAAAACATCTTTCTGATAACAGGACCAATGTAGTCAGTCCATCAACGGAGCAAAAAAGGAGAAAAGGAAAAGAAGAAATAAATAAACACATGCAAGAGTAATTGCCTGATAAATGGTGTGGGATGGCTGAACTCCCATCTCACAACATTGCACCACTGGTTGAGTTTCAGAGGCAAGTCACGGTGACCCCTAATCCACTTGGAATAGTATGGATACATAACGGTCTCACTTGTAGGGCGAATTGCAATGGGCACTTCCAACTCAGACTCCCCAGATTTTGTCACCCAAGCAACCTTCAAATCAGTGCCAAGTACCAAACTGTCAGCACTAAACCAAAATTTCACTTTTATCAATTTAAAGACTGCTAAAAATGGGGATCCTAAAATCTTATCAAGAACAGTTTTTAATAAGGAACAATAAATATAATATTTCATCGCTTGAGCGAAAGCTATGGTGATAAGAAATAGGTCAGAGGCTAGAAGAACAAACTAAGGACATGTAGCCATTGCACTGAGGGCACTCAGCATAATCAAAATATCATGAAAATTGGAATGATACTCGCAAGCAAATGACCATGGTAACCATACAATCGTGTAATTGGTATTATGTCCACAGCAAAAATATTAAGCGTTTCACATTTCATCATATTTTTTTCCTTTCAATGAAATATCCATTTCTCATTAAAAAAAAATAATAAATAAACAAACAAAGAATCAAAGATAGTAAGCATTTCAAATTCAGATGGATAAGTTCCACTATTGTTGCATATATGAATAATAGAACATCACCTCAGGAGCAAAACCTTCTACATGATCTTTCTCTTTTTGTAAGACACCAGGAGATACAAAAAGCGGAAAATAGCAGTTCTTGATTTTCATCTTCTTAATTTCTGGATCAAAAAATTCCTGCACCAATGACAAATTAAATCCTTGAACTTCAAATAAAAGTACAAGATTGTAAAAGTCAATGATGCCAAATTATTATTATTACTATTACAAGAGCAACTTCTGAACCCAATAAAGAAATTGACATAGGTATTTTAAGAGGCAATTGTCAGAATAAAACAAAATATCATGCAAAAGTGTGATGTGAACAGAAGTCATATAAAAGAAAAATTGACAATAGAAAGAGTAGCATATACTTACTTGCATTGTCTCCCAAATAGACATTGCCCACGGCCTCAGTATATAGCAGCCAGAGATATCATAATACTCAATCATTTCTCCACTGACAACCACCTAGACAAACTAGAAAAAGAATTATTCAAGTCACTGAAAAGAACCCGTTCATATTATTACTGGACTGCTTCTTCCAAAAAAGAAATATCTTCAAATATTCTTTTACCATTTTATCTGTTTTACATAAGAAATTATTTCCTTGATCAATGACATTTTACAACAATAAAATAAAAAAGGGCAAAGAAGTTCTAGAAATCGATGAGAATGATGAGAATGCAAACTCAACTCGTACAAATAAATTTACCCAACACAAATTTGGAACACAAAAATCAAGCAAGAAACAGCACCTCAGAATACCACTCTCCAAAGTTTTCATCCTTCTTATTGGTGAGACCTAAACCTGTCTCTTTCTTCACCTCCTTCTTTTTCCCGCCTGCCCAGTAAACAACAAAGAAATAGTAAAAACAGAACCAAACAAAGGAATGAGAAACAAATAGTGTATTAGAGGAACAATATTTACCAGCTTTTGGATTAGTAGCAGAGCTACCAGGCTTAGGACCAGCCATGCTTTCAATTTATAACCTCTGCACGATAATCATCTAAAAAAATTCAATTGGAGACAATGAAATGCAATAAAATAACAATCAAGTGGACATTGGGAGAAGTTCCAACAATCTACTATGTAAGAATGACCAGCCCACAGGAAGAAATCTAAGTCAACACTATGAAATTTGGACTGGATTGGGTCTGGTTGTCCTTTTTTTTTTCCTTTCAAATCGAAAATCGGCTACAAATGCCACAAAATAAACAAAAAAACTTAAATCATCAATCCATGCTAACCATCCCGACAAGGAAAAAATAACAAAGAACGAAAAAAACGAAGAGTAAATAACAGAGGAGCACTTAAGAACTAGATCTGAGTAGTTAGTGATTCTTATCAAAAAGGAAAATCGTATTCAGATTTGATATCCTTCCCAGCAACAAATAGCAAAAATGGAGAAAATATGAGAAAATAAAAAAATAAAAAAATAACACAATAATTCTGACTGTGTCATGGTTGAGATTCAGAAAATTAAAATGAACACAACGACGAACATTGAAGAGTTCACGAAGATGCTCAACAAGCTTCAAACCCACTGAATGTGAGCGTGAGTGTGAGTCAGAAAGAGAAAGAAGGGACTGTGCAATTGAAGTAACCAAAAAAAGATGCCACAATGAGTTCTACGATGGATCGACCTCTGCGATTCAGATGAGCACCGGACTACCCCGCGGCGGCGATGCGCAGGCGGCGCGAACAGTGATGAAATGCGAGGAGGAATTTGAGGGTTGAGGACAGAACAGAACAGAAATGGATCAATTTTTCAAAAAAGCTTTCTTTACAAAGAAAAAAAGAAATCCAAAACTAAAAAAGCCGTTGACTGCATCTTTTGGGCGGACTGGAGCTGATCGTTGGGCTGGTCCACTGGGCTGCACGGGCCACAGGGTGGGATGGGATTGGGCTGCTGAAGGCACAAAAGGAACTTGGGTGGTTCGGTTCGGTTTTTCTATCAGAAAATTTTCTGTTTTTTTGATCAGCGGCGGCGAAGGAACGGAGGGAGGGAGAGACTCGGACTCGGAGACTGGAAAGAACATTGTAAGGAAGTGACTTGTAAAATTGAAATCTTGGAAGTGTTTGAAGTGGAGCGCGAGCGAGAATGGAGGACGAATCTGGGCGAGCAATTAGGCTGATGAATTTCGTCTCTGAGGAACAGGTTCCGCTTCCCATCCTCTTCTTTCACCAATTCATATTACTCTGAAAAGTTATGGATTTATTTTTCTAAAATTAATACTAATACATTGGTTTTTGCAGCTGGATGAAGCCAAGAAAACAAGGGGCGAGCGAGTTGAAGACGGCACTGCTCAAAGAGACAGACCCCTCTTCGAGGTTTTTCAACATTTCTTCACTTCTACACCCGGATATAAATCCTACTAGTGGAATAAAATGAAGCTATTTGCTTGTTTAGATGTTGGGAAATGAACATTTAGGTTTTTGGAATAAGCTCCTCACCTTCCCGGGCTATTTCATTTATAACCATTATGTTCAGTTAAGTAATATAAGGATATGAATTGACCTATGAGCAGCTAGCAAGTGGTGGGAGATCTTACAGAAATAATAACCACAAATCATGATCCTAATGAATAAATCAGAATATCTTCTAAGACACTTCCAGTGGCTTGAGAAGCTTCTATCATTTGCGGTTTTCATTTTCATTGTTGCAGTACCCATTGTAAAATTAAGTCTGCCTGTCTAAGACTAGATATTGGTACCAGTCCATATTAATCAAAGTTGAATCGTGAACCTATTAATGAAGCAAATCAATGAAGCAACAATTGATACCCTAGAGAAGCCACTATAACTGAAGTTTGGGTTGTGAATGTGGCTTGAGAGGCTTGGAGGGGACAGTCTCATCCCCGCTTGAACATGCCAACTGGGATTTTTGTATTTCGTTGCTACTTAATGTCTAATTAATGGAGTTGTTACGTTGAGAGTTAAAATTAAGGATCATTGAGAGTTGGCTGAGTTGTTTAACTAAGAGAAGTCCATTTATAAAATTGGTCTCTCAATATATACCGATTGCCATTGAGCCATATGTCACTATTCTTTGTGAATGAAATATTTTACTGTCTATTAGTCACTTTCTGTGTAAACTTTGAAGTTTTAAGTGACTGTATGATGTCAAATAGTAACTTGTTCTTGACTTATTAAAAATATATTTTTAATATTTGATGCTCCGGTTGCATTTTGATGGCCTATTATATCTTTGTAAGGCCTTTTTTGGTAATCTTTCATTATTATATATCTCTGTATGTACTCAAGGTACGAGCATTCAAATCCATAGATTTAAGCATTTCTGTTGTTAAGTATGTTTCTCTTTCCTGTTTGCAGATCCTAAAGGAAAATAAAGACAAGCGTGATGCTGAATTTAATGAACGGTTCAAGCACAGTGAGTGCTGAAGTGTAATATCAATCTTGTTGTTCTTTATAACAACACATATAATTGTTTTTGTTTTTAATATTTAGTGTAGATCCAATCAAGGAAGCCAGATAGCACAAATGATCAAAGATACAGGATTTCATCCATGCGAATCATGCAAGGATTAAAACTCATGCTTATTTTACTGCAGGACCACCAAAAGCTCTGGATGAGGATGAGACAGAATTTCTGGATAAATTGGAAACGGTGAGATTATTGTTTTGAACTCATGTCCCGTAATAATTGCAGTACAATTTGTTTATTAGTTCAATCTTAAGTAACCAAACATATTTAGTATTTCAACACTAGATTATCAATTTTCCTTCTTCTCTTTTGCTTCTCGGAATTTTATTGTCGGTTGTATGCAGTCAAAGAGAGAATATGAAAGGCAAATGGCTGATGCAGAAGAAGAAGAGCTCCGCAGTTTTCAAGTAATTGTCCTTATTTTCCGAATCGAGTAAACTTTCTATGTGACTTGTTTTTCTTTTCCAGATCACTGATATATCTTATGCTAGGGTGAAACTTATGACATCATTTTGAAGAATGTCTGCTAATCAACTGCAATTTCATATTTCTTTAAGTGGGGGGTTGGATATTCAGCTTGCTATGCTATACTACTTCCGTAATAGTAATGGCAGTCTGTAGCCCTTTTGTTTAATGCACTATTCTAAAAGCCCCGAAAAACACGCACCGAAGCGTGCTTGTGCCTTGGAGCAGGTGAGGCACCTTGCCTTGCTAACTTGGACAAGAAGTTCTTGGTTTATCTCCTTTGTTCGACCTTTCACCCAAAGTGTTCTCTCTCCCCCCTCCAATAGATATGGTATGTGGAGGAACGTGGAAGTGAGACTAAAGACTAAGATGTGGAGGCTATAAGTCTAATGACGAGGAAAAATGGGGAAAGGACCTGTTTAGTATTTAATCTTGTGAGTTCTAATTTTAAGTCTTTGCTTGATTTTCTTGGGGAGGGCATAGATGCCCCTGGATATAGAGGAGCAAAACTGACTCCTAGTTAAAAAAAAAAAAAAAAAAAAAAAAAAAAAAAAAGTAGTATTTGCTTGACTTTGACTCTTTATTGTTGAGAGATTCATAATATTTGAATGTTTGTAAAACTTTATTTCTTTTATCTCATGTGCTGGTTTTTTTAATCTTGTTTGCTTCACCTCACTGAAATTGGCACTATTTTTTGGTACATTATACTTGAGCTTTAGAGGGTTACTGCACGATAATGCTCTCGTTTTATAAAGAACATCAGATTAATGTAACAATTTATTATATGTTTGTATAATAGTGGCCAACAGTTGAACCGCTATCTTACTCTAGATTTTAGATACATTACTACAGAAGAGATGATCCTTGCGGCATCTGAGTTTAGTAGTTATCTATACAAGTGATTTAGCTCTAAGATTGACAAGTTCTACATGATAACAGATTTCAGTGAGTTTAGGATCATTAAGGAGGTCCTCATCAAGCGAATCAAGTTCAGTATTTCCCTTGTTATGGAGATTTATTGTGACCTTTTATATTTCTAATTTGATAATTGTTCATAATAGGCCTGTCTTTTCCCAATAATTTTTTAGGGGCGCTTGCAAAATTAGCAGGAATTTGCAAAAGTAGCGACCACTTTTCAATTTTCCAAAAATAGTAAAATTTGGAGGCCCAACCCACGTAGAAGAAAGTGAAACTTCAATATACCCTTAATGAATATGGAGCTTAAACAATGATATATATATACCTAAAAATCTAGAAGGGAAAAATCAGAGTAACAAAAAAATCGAAAATTAGATATCAAATATTTTGTCATATATGCAAACCCCAAGAGTTTGTTGCTATATTTGCAAATACGGGCAAATATTTTAGTTATCTATTACAAATTTCCAATTTTTTAATAACAGATGAAGGTTGCAGAAAAATGGCCATCTACCTGTAGGAATATTCTTCTTACTGATATAAATAACCAATTATCACGCTTGTAGTTAATTCTGTTTTAGGTTGCCTGTTGCTTACTGCTTAATGATATTACTTCAAGTAAGTACCCACTTTGAGTTTCTTCTCAAGCACTGTTTCTTGGTGTTCTTTCAGGCAGCAGTAGCAGCACAATCTACTATGTTGCATGAACTGAAGGAAGTAACCCCGCCTGCTCCCACAGCTCAGGTCGGTTTAGTTCAAGTTCTATGTGCTTCCAATATCTTCAGGTGTAGGTGTACGAGGGCTTGCACGTTTTTGCACGATAAATCGATAATTCTGGGATTGCTCAAAGCCATTAAGAAAATGTTCAGAATGAGTACTGAAAATACATTATTGTTGACTTAGGCTGCCTCCAATAGCAAGAACCATATTCATAAATTCTAAGATCAACTAAAGCTCATGGATATTACTAATTTCTTACATTTTTAGGTGGTTCTATTGGCATTAGAAAGTATGCTAAATGGTGGTTTTATTATTAGAGGTTTTCTGTTTACACGCACACAGGCACCAGTATGTTCATCGTGGTGGTCTGTTCGTGATCGAGTTGAGCAGCTCTAGTGACGGTTCTCTTATACCAATTACCATCTAATGTTACCCCAACTGTTTGCAGGAAAAGACATCAGTTAGGAGAGAAACTCCAGCCACTCGAGCACCGAGTATGATTATTAAAGTAAAGCCACAGGCAAAGAAAGCGAGAATCGAACCCAGAAGCCCAGAAAAAGCTTCAAATGAGCCTTCAGAGTCAGAAAAAACACCTAATAGCATTGGTGATAGACCTCATGAAGCTGCTACGATAGGACTAGTTTCATACAGTGGTGAAAGTGAAGACGAAGATTAGCAAGTCGAGTCGAGTCAACTATTAGAATTTTCTAAACAATCACCATATTGTATTTAATTTTTTTCGGTGTCAAGGTTGTGTCTTCTATGGGATTAAGCAATGAATCTTTTCTTCTTCCATTTGTTCATCGTTAAAATGTTTTAAACAATCCACGATTTGATTTACAGTTCCGTGACTCGGTTATAGATGTATATTTGACCAAGCGGATTGTTGCAATTTTCACTTCTAGAATTCTTATGATTTAGAATTCCTATTTAATCAATTTATAATTTGTTTAAGCTATTCATCTTACTTTTCCATTTTAAAATGAAAACTAATTGTAGGTATTGTTGGATTGGGAGTGCTTTTACTTACGGTAAAGAGACTTCTCAAAATCATCATGTTTATTGTGTGGGGTAATAAATAAAAGCTTTTGAAAAAAAGTCAAAACTAATAAGAAAACACTATTTGGCTTTGACGCTTGATTGAGAAGTACTTTTATCAGTTTATGATGATAAAATGAAACATCAAATGATTAGTTATTGAATACGTTTTTGGTTTTTGGTCTCTAAGTTTAGTTTTCGTTCTGTGCTTACATTTCAAAATGCCATATTATTCTTGGATTAATAGCTCATATGAGCTTTTTAGCTTCTAATACCATATCAATATTCATGGAGTTATATTTCAAATCAATTGACAATGAGAAGAGTAACTCATATATATTATAAATCTTTATAAAATCTCTTTATCTTTTTCAAGGTGGGATCCTTAACAAAGTTTATAAGATCTTCATTGAAGCTGACTTTCTTAGACATCTACTATCTTACTATATAATGAAGTCCTCGACGATTTAGTTAATCAAAATTACCAAGTTTTTTTTTGGTACTATTAATTTAGTTTTGGGAAAATTCAGGAATCATCTTATTAATTGTCATAGGCTGTGATAACATTTTAGTTGTATAGACTATAGCACCCATTAAAGGGGTTCATGGGTTGAGTTGGGTTGGTTCGAAGTACTTTTTAATTTGTACCAACCCAATTGTTTGGATTATAAACTTACTCGTTCCAAACAACTCTTATTAAATAATGAAGAGATAATGTCTTCGAAATGTCTAAAATTTTCTAATTTTACACTTTTAGATTTCTGCATGTAGGATTTTTTTTATAATACTGATTTTATCCTTATTTATTGCATTTATATTTATTATTGTTAAATTTTTTTTGTTGCAATCTAAAATATTTAAATCCCTAAATTGTAGACATAATCATTTAATTATTGTGGGCTCCATATCAATTTTAACATTAATCCCTTGATTCACTTATTGAATGAGATTAGTACATTGATAGCTTATATTAATTATAAAAAAGATTATGATGATTTCAATTTCTAAATTAATTAATGCGTAGATTTACCATGATTTCAAATTCAAAATAGTTGGAAATATACCCACGATTTTCCGTCTCTTCGTTTCTTCCCACGAGCTTTCAACATCAATTTCTTCCCACATTTTACTACTGCATGCACTAATACTAAGATGAAGTTTTGCTTCTGCTCACGTTTTTTAAAATATTGCTCTGCTCACGTTTTTCTTCTTTTCACGGTTTACTGCTGCTCAAAACCTTCTATATGGTTGCTGCTTTAATTTTTTTTTGATGAGAAGAAGATTCTTCCACATGATTTCCTTTGGTTGGTGATCGTAAAATATAGAAGGATTCCTTTAGTTTTTTTTTTGTGAGAATAAGTTCTTTGCTACTTGATGTTATCTGGATAGAATATAGAAGTATTCATTTAGTTTTTTTTTTTTTAATCTTGCAATTTGGTATTTAATAATAGATATAAAATATATCCGGATATAATCTTTAACTATTGAAGTTTCAATCTAAACTTATATAGTATAGATATATATTATATCCACATATAACATTAACATATTCTATCAATTTAGATATCCTAGCACATACTTCATTATTATGAATTGCTCTTATTAACATTAACCTAACAAATGCAATCCAATCCAATACAATTACAAGATAAACCTATATGCTAAATATATATCCGACTATTGAGTTCCTAGAACTACCAAAATGGTACTTAGTTGTAGTTGTAGATATATGTTATATCCTTATATATAGAAGAATTCACACTATTTCGAACCACTCAAATCATATTTGAATCTTTCTCAATAATGAGCTATTTATATTGGGTATGGACAATATATGGGTATGAAAAATATAGCCTTCTGAGATCCTAGATTCTTTTTAATAAATGGGGTAACCGAAATCGAAGACTAACAAACGTTCACTTTGACGGGCATCTGGCAACGACAACGGAGAAACTAGTCTTCTACGAACTGCATCCGGCAACGACAATGAAGAAACCGGTCTTCTAGGAACTGCACGATTTGCTGCAAAATAAACTGAGTTAACGACCGGCAATGAGAACGGAATGACTTTACGCGACGGCCTACTGTGGACTGTTACAAGACAATAAACGGAGAAAACGACCAGAAAGAATGTTGTTTGGGGAAGAAGGAGAAATCAGTGGAAGAAGAAACACGTGGAAGAACGAGAAACCGAATGAGTAAATAAAGAAACGGTAGGATTATTTGGGTATTTTATTTTTGGAAATAAGTCTAAATGAGCATAAAATAAGAGATTTAAAATCTAACCTACCAAATAAACAATTTTGATTTTCATAAATTTATTAATATTTAGGTGTAAATAAAGAATGATATAAGGTAAATTGTTGATGGGTAATCTTAAAGATTAAAGATGGTTATATTATGACAAAAGTGTAAAATTTTGTACATTGAATCCTTTTACGTAATTATAATATCTAAATAGCAACTCAATCCTACCATGAAATATATGGGTGGTTTGGATCATTTAGGTCACTCATTCAAAATATTGTATACTGAAAAAAAAAAAAAGTAAATGTCAATATCTTAAACACTTATTTACATATTTTTGAACATTTAATCATAATTTGTAAGTCAACGTTTATTTATATGGTGAAAAATTAAACCTTAAAAACGTATAATTTTTTTAAAAAATTGTTGTAAGAATAAATCATCCATAAAGAATTATTGAATGAAATAAAATTAAAACAAATATATCTCATATAAAATTTTATGATAAATAAAAGAAATGATTTTAAAATTAATAATAAGTTCGGGATGGTTCGGTTCAACCTAAACTTATTTAAGGTGAACCTTTTAAACCAACCCATTTTTATTTATTTAAACCTAAACCAACCCAAATAAATTTATAACTCAACTCAATCCGTTGGGTTCATCAATTTTTTTTGGTCATTGGGTTTTTTGAACACTCCTAGTTCCCATAGAATGTGGTCGAAAAATCTAGTCTTTTCAAATAGACCATAGTCGTATGACCATGGTCTAAGCCAAATATTCTAGGTTATGATTGTGATCTAAGTCAAACATTGTAGTAGTAGTGATCTAAATTTCGGAAGAAATACAAATAAAAGGATAAAGAAGAGGGTACTAACCTAAGATCGAACATGGAACGACTATGAGAATATGTCGAATTGAGAGAAAATTTTGGAGACTTAATAAGCGCGCCTCTTATGAAAAAAAAAGTTTCGTATTTATAACTTTGACTATTCCTCAGTCATCTGATCTACAACACAATCAATGGTCTACATCTAAGCTAAAGTGAGTATAGCTCAGCAGTAATTGTCATTATTTACTTCCAACCAAGAGGTATATCCGTTAGAATCAGCGCACGCAATTCACTTCAATTCTCATGTGCATTAAAAGCATCGTTAGAAGTCATATCAAGTGATTGTTTTTAGGAGCGTGACATGAAATGTCATCAACTCAAGACGCGTACGTGGCGTTCTGTCATGCCACGTACATGTCATCACGCCACGTACATGTCATATCCAACCTATCCTTTGAAAAGTTGTATCAATTAAATTCTCAAACTCTATAAAGTTGGGGGCCAATGTTAAAGGACGTGAAATGACATACCACGTGACAAAAGAAGGATATCGTCTAATCCAAAGTATGATACTTTGAAAGCATATTGTCCGATCTATGATTTACTCTTAAAATCTGACCAGAAAGTTCAAACAAAATAGAGCTCGAGGACTAGATGTTAAAACTGTCATATTAATCGCCTAACTTCCCCATTTTCCACGACCATTGAATCAAGAATCATGAGACATGCAAAGTGGCAGCCATTTTCCAACGATTCTGATGGCTTGGCATAAGACTAAATAGGAGGTAGTATATCTTTAGATTTGAATCCATCTCCTCTAATTTCTAACATAAATTGTCACAAAGTTCATTTTTAAAAAGCTATATTTCCAAGATTTGTTTTTAAATTGCCCTCAATAAATATCATTCTATTACATTTATTATTATATTTTAAAATGTATTTTTTCTAAATAAAAATGGATTGTCAATTAATACAAATATTTACATTAATATTTAAATGATAAGATTTAATAAATAATTAAACAAATATAGTAACTAACTTAATTCTATTACATTTACCGGCTCTACCGTTTTCACGTGGATCTAGTTTTTTCGATGATACATTAATTTTTCCAACAGTTTGTTTCACTTTTTCGATTAGCATTAATTTTTCCACAACTAAAAATTACAGCGACGATTATTATTAAATTTTCCATTTTAATCTAAGTTTTGTTTTTTGTTTTGTCTTTTATC
Source organism: Momordica charantia (assembly GCF_013281855.1). NCBI lineage: Eukaryota > Viridiplantae > Streptophyta > Magnoliopsida > Cucurbitales > Cucurbitaceae > Momordica > Momordica charantia. The sequence continues at coordinate 21,396,869 of NW_028275162.1, read as the reverse complement.
TTGGTATTTTCTCACCTACTTTCCTTAATTAAATGGTTTCTCTTTCGAAAAAAAATTGTGAGAACTTGTATGCTCTTGATGTAATGTTCAGTACATTCAAGGTTAAGAAACAAAATTATAGACTAGACTGTATACTGAAATCTAAAGGGTAGTAGTGATACTATATGCTATATATGTAAATTTAAAGTGATAATTAATTATATGTTCTCCCTAATTTTGTTTTTTTTAATGGGAATTATATGTTCTCCCTAATTAAAAGACAGTGATACTTGTAAATTTTGGCATTTTTGGGTTCCACATGTTTGCTACTCTTCAAAAGAAATGGCGTGATTTGCCTACCTATATTCATAGCATGACAAACAGGAGGATTAAAGATTCTCGAAGGATCATATTGAAATCTTACTAGAAAAAGAAAGATGGAAAAAAAAATTTAATTTTGCAATCTTACTAGAAAAAGAAAGATGGAAAAAAAAATTTAATTTTGCAGTGAAAGTTGCGGATCTCTTCGTCCCCCCCTCGACTCAGTCACATGCCAACCAAACTAGAAACTAGCTCGCTTTGGCAATTGGGTTTATTCTTATTAACTTGTTAGCATTGTATTTTTTTCTTATTTTATTAAATTACTCTTGAAATGATTTATCTTTACGCCTACACTTGCATTAAATTAAAGTTCCGCCGTTTAGAAAAGAAAAGAATTTGATATTTAATAACCCATCACTTTTGTGGAAATCACGAGATGTCTATTCATTACTTGTGACGAAAAACACCCATCATAAAACACATCTTGTTGTGCGCATCCTAAAGAAACACAGAAAAACTAAAATGTGTTAGTTCTTCAATCCAAGTAAGAAGTTTCCCCCAGTGGCCGGAAGCCACTCCTTCCCGAGGAGAAAAGGCGATCCAGCCGTAAACTTAAGAGCCTCGTTCCTTCCCATAACCCTAACCCCCTTCCACTTCACTCTCCTTGCAGTGTTGGCACCCGGTCCCCTGTTTGCGTACTCCAGGTACTGACACGTGTCTAGGGCAAATGTACCTTGCCACGGCATATACCCGGCCGGCTGGATGAAATCCCCCAATGTGGTCTCCATGATCACCGTCAACGCGTACTCCTTCCACGGCCGCCCCAAGAATGTGGGGATCTTGAACCGGTCCGCGAACAGCTTCTGCTCCGGCACGATTCGGCAGTTGTGGATCACCAGCCCGCTGAACTCCTTGTTTTCCTTGCGCCCGTTGGCGGTCACCGTGTTCTGCTGGTTGTCCATCGGCCGCCGGACGATGATCAGGCTGTTCTGGATGATCGTGTTCGAGTCGCCGAAGATGAAGTCCACGGTGCCGGAGATGACGCAGTTACGGTAGAATTGACGGTTAGCATGCACGTAGAGAGTGTCTTGGTAGCCGTCCATTCGGCAGTTGAAGAATGCCGATCTGTCGGACTGGACGCGGAGAGCCACCGCTTGGTGCCCTTCCGGGCCGGCTGTGTTTTGGAATCCCATTGCTTTGCAGAGGAAGCCATTTCCAACGGCCGCTGCAATTATAGTAGTAATTATTAAGTAAAAATATGTTTGAGAATGATGGTAGCATGAGTGATTTTGAAAAAAACATCTTACAAAAGGTAGCGGTGTTCATGGTGGTAATGCCGTCACGGAAGGACTTGCGGCCAGTGACGATGGTTTTTCTTGGGCCATCTCCGTACATGAAAATGTTTGTATAGTCTTTAGTCACAATGATAAACTCATTATAGATCCCTGCTTTCACGTAGATCACGTGTCGTGTCTTGGAATTCTTTGGGGCTGCAGCCAATGCTGCAGCAATGGTCTTGTACTGCCCGCTCCCGTCCTTCGCCACCACCGCATTGGGCGTCACTTTTCCTCCTCCTCCTCCTTTCGCTGCCGCCAACAGCCTCCTGTCTGCTCCTGACAACCATGTGGGGAACCCATCGCTCCCCACTTCTGTGTTTCCAAGCAAACGTCGTCCAGTTGGTTGGACCTATCAATAAAATTTAAATTAGTAAAACTTTTGAGTTACAGAGGTGATTTAATTCAAGTATGCATATGTATATATGTACAGTACCTTCAATTGCAGGCCATAGTCGCCGAGAACTTGCGAGACGTCGGCGACAATAGCTAGAGCATTGCTGGTAAGCTTGCGTGCAATGTCAATACCACCTTCCATGGTTTCTTTGAGCTTGGGGTTGGCTTCTCCGAGGCCGTCGAGGCAAGATTGCTGATAAGAAATGACGGCGCTGAGCCAGGTATTGATGTCAGCGACTCGCTCCTCTTGGGAGCGCTCATCGCTGTCCCCGACGGAGGAGTAAGAAGCCTGAAGCTCTTCAACGGCAAACTGCAGCAAATCTTTGCAATCTTCAACCGACATTTTCATGAAGGAATTGTTACCAGCCTCCACCATAAGGGAGTCCGTCAATTTGAACCCTTTCTTAAACTCCTCAACAGTGGCCATAATCGCTGATTTAATGTACTCCTTCGGGTCGTCCGAGGAGGAATTGTGGGCGATGCTGCCCAGAGTATTTTGACACTCTTCTTGGTAATCAGTATGAGAACATATAGTGGCCACAGCTTTCATTTTGGGGGACAAATTCTCGCCGTCAAAACTGCCGTGGTTCCTGTTAACAACTGCCACAACTGCCAAAGCAACTCCCACCACTAAAATAAGTGATAGAACCGACACCACCGCTGTCCCCATTTTTATTTTATTTTATTTTTTGGTCCCTCCAACTTGTTATGGCAATGGGAAGTCTTTCTGCAAGTGGGTCGTTGATCAAAGATCAAGACCCAGATGGCAGAAGTTTTCCCACCGTTTTGAGCAGGAAGATTTTTTTTTTCCCTTTTTTTTTTGGGTTTTTGTAATGGAAGTGGATGAAGGAGGTGATGGGAAATTGAGTTGCATGGGTGGGTTTATATAGTGGTGGACTTTGCTTAAAATAGGAACAGCTTATGAATGAACAGTTTAATTTTAGAGGTTGGACTGAGTTATTGGATACGGAGGAATTGGGAAAAGTCAAACTGTCGAATAAACCCCACAAATTAGGATAATTTGAAGCAGTGGTTACAATTTCCTGTGGCCGTTTGATCGTACGTGAATGCGTCTTAATTTCTGAATTTGTTTGGATTTTCAAAGACCGAGATATTCTTCAGAATATTTTGTTTAAAGACACAGGTATATTTTAACATTTTATTATTTTCTGGCTTATTCAGATATTATATTTGACGTTTGATATAAAGTTTTTATTATATTTTAAACTGTTGTAGACCGTCAATTTAAATTTTTATGAAATTAGAAAAAAATTACTGAAGAATAACCCAAATATTATAATTTACAACTAAGTTCTAAATAATCTATATCTATAATATCATAATATCTATATCTATACTATATTAGAAGGGAGGAGGTAGGAAAAACATTTTTTGACACTTTTATCCCTTACTAATTTTAGTAATTTACAAATTAAGTCATTAATATATTATTATAAATATTAAATTAATTATTAACTATCAATACTAATAAATTTATAAAAGATTAGAATGGGAAAAGTTTTCCCACAAACATAAAATTAATTTTTTTCTTTACTAATTTACAAATTAAGTCATTAATATATTATTATAAATATTAAATTAATTATTAATTATCAATACTAATAAAGGCATAGAATTTAAAAGGTTAGAATGCAAAATGTTTTCCTACAACATAAAATTAATTTTTCTTTAATTATAATTCATACTAGAATTTCAAGAGTCTTATACTTTCAAAAGATTTTGTAACTTCTTATCATCTACTACTATAAAAATAGACTTTCTTCCACTATATTTTTCACAACACACTTAGAGTTTCAGTACTTTATTCTTACTTCTCTCAAATCATCTCTCAAAGATTATTGAATCTTGAGAACATCTCGAGATGTTGGTGGCATATTCATCTAGAGTTGCAAGAGATGGATAGACATCAAGTTGCAAGAGATGCATGTAATTCATTAAGTTGTAATGGATTCACATGTCAATATATATATCTCGAATAGTTGGCTTGCGACATCACCGTTCCACAATTTTATGAAGTTTAATAATAGTATTTGTCAAGCAATTATCAAGTGAGTGAGTATATGTAATCTAAAAGATTAGTGTATAGTTAGGATTTAAATTTTTTTTGTTACTATTATTTTTTATTGTTCTTTTATAATTGGTGTATTTTTTTTATTTAGAAAGTTTTTCGTTTGAGCAATTTTATTTTACAAGCTCATGTTCTTGTTGTTGAAAAAAATTAATGTAAGTTAATACATCAAAATGTGTTAAATAATTAAATAGTAAATTAGTAAATTAATAAATTAATTATCAACAATAACTTGTGTGGAATCTTAAAAGGTGGGATAAAAATTTTTTGGTCATTTCATAATAATATAATTTAAATAAACTTTCATTAATAAATTTAATCATAATATTATATTAAATCGATAAATTAATTTGATCTCAAAGTTAAAAAGTACAATAATAACAAAATGTTAGCTCTAAAAATCATTAGAATCTTTAATAAACAAACAAAATATCTAAAAAAACATTTTAACAATAAAAATCTTAAAATACCTATTTATTTTTTAATTAAAATATTAAAAATAACGAAATGTAACCTAAAATTCATTAAAAAGTGATATGAGATAATTAATTTAAGATATTTTATATATTGTCACTTTCAACATATTTTATTAATATTTTATTATTTTTATAATTTTACTAATTAAGAAAATAAATTTATCAATTTGTAATATATAAGCAACTAATGAATTTTTTTTATAGTACATATTAATTTTATTACCATAATATAAAATAAAGTAAAAGAAAAGAAATGTATGCGTTAAGGGGTTATAACAAGTTTATTTATAGATTTATCTTCGGTCATAATTAATTATAGAATTTTAAAAAACTTTATAACTACATCTCATCCTCTTATTGTAAAAAAGAGTTCTTGCACCATTTTCCACTAGCAGTATGAGTTTTATTTTTGTTTATTTTTTACTTTTGTTATCTTTCATTTCCTTCCTTTTTTAAGTCTACGTAATCTCAAAAGTAATTCAAGATGTTAGAATAACAAAGAGAACATGCATGAGTCAATCTATATTATGAATCACTGATTTGAGATGTTACAATTCAATTTGATTTGAGATGTTACAATTCAATTTTAAAGCTGTGTTTGTTTTGCAATTATCAAGAAGGAAAATATATATTTTTTTGCATTTTATATATATATATATATATATACATATACATACCTTTCTTTTTACAATTAGTGATATATTATTTAGTATATTAGTATATAGAGATTCAGATGAGAAAAAAATAATTTTTTTTAGACAAAATTATCCTTTACCTTTTATTAAATATCAGGTCCATTACCACCGGGTATTTGCAAATCTTCCTTACAACTCCTTTTTGCCGGCAACTTTTGATTTCATTTATTTTTTTTTACCTTTTCCTCTTTTTTTAATACTAAAAATTATATTTAAATTTAATTATTATCTATAAATTGTCAGATTTATTTGATTCTGATCAATGAAATTTCAAACAATGTATTTTATTTTATTATTTCTTTCTAAAATATTTGGATGAGAAAGTTATTGTTACTCTGAAATTATTTAATAATAGACGATGTGACATTTCGAATAATTAAGGATTGAGCTAAATATGATTTGAATTTAACAGAGAAAATTATTATTTTGATGGTAACAAAACACATTACGATAAAATAATAGAAATAATATTATTAAAAGAAAATAGTAATATAAAAAAAATGGCAGACACTTGAAGTAAGCGGAATAATCTATAAGATAAATCAAAACACAATATTATTAATATAATTTAATAATAAAAGAATATTATTATTAATATAAAAAAAAAGAGGGGCAGTTGAAGGAAACGGAAAAAAAAATAAACAAACAAAATGCCGTTTGAACTTCACTACTACAATATAGTTATCAATATCATCCAATAATTGTCAAACAATATTTCTTTTTCCTGGCTAATTTGAACAAAATTACACCCGTTAAAGTATTAATCTCGGATTAAATTATAGTGAGTTTGAATTTTCACTCAACATGTTCTACTTAAAATAAATAAATAAATATATATATATATATATTAATTTTAAATATATTTTTTATTAAATTTTGGCATTCATGGCTAATGGGTGTGTTAAATTGTTTGACCGCGTTATGTTTCAACTAGACTAGACAATGGTACTTGGGCCTTTTAGTAAATAGGGTAAAGTGCGCTTTTTGTCCCTTTTAACGATAAAATTTATATTTGATCTTAAATTTTTTTAAAAGTGACAGTTTAGTCTCGAATCATTAGAGAGTGATTCTAGATGGTCCATGAACTTATTTATCTATTAGATGACTAATGGAAAAATGATGTGGAATAACTGAGTTGACAAATTTTAAATGACATGACAATATTAAATAATTTTATATTACTTTTATGTGATGGGAGGTATTTTTTCCATTTTTCTACTCCCTCTTTATCTTTTTTCCTCCCCAAATTCTTCTTCTCCGATTTTGCTGCTGCAAGCCCATGTTAGATTACGGCCGTAAATTAGTATTTTTTTTCAATTAGAAAAAATACAAAATGAAAATGCCATGTATTTAGAGACTTCAAAAGCTATTTCAACATTCCGTTAGTAACATTAACGAAAGTTTAACTCGAGATCTTTTTAGAACAATTTTGTTAAAGGATATGGACTAATTTGTCACTTTTTGAAGTTTAGGATCCAAATAAAATTTTATCCGAACTAAAAGTAAGTATATTTTACCCCAATTTATATTTAGCCTTTTAATTTTGTAAATTAAATTTATGTTAACAATTTTAGTTTTTATATTTATTTTTAGTTCTGTTATGAAACTGCCACACACTGCTATGAAGGCAATTTGGGACTTAGCAGAAAAAATATCATTCAATAAAATTAGTTATAAGGTGAGATGTGGTTCAGCATATATCTTATAATTTCTTGAAAGTTAATTTGGCTTCCCATTCATACATTTCTTGTGCTATTTTTATTCATCTAAAAATATTATAGAAATCTCTTACATAAACCAAATGAATACCAAACATGTATTTTTTTCTTCATAATCAACACATATTATCCGTACCTAGAGGATCATTATATTGTTGTTATCAATTATAAAAAACAAATTAAAAGGATCACTCCTTCAAATAACATATTAATTCTTTTTCAAAATAATAATAATTATAATAATAACATATTAATTAATATCGTGATCCCAAGTACAAATACAAGTAACGGATATGAGTATAATTAAAAATTACCATGGAAGTAGGACATATCTACCTTTCATTTGGTAATTTAATAATTTGATTCCAATAACACTATATTGTGATAATTTTGAATGTATAACATTAATAAAGAGATAATTGACATATTTTGTCAAAGCGAACATAGCTCGTAATTGATATATACCTCTAGTACTAAAAAAAATTAAATAAATAAAATAAAGAGATGACCCTGTTAAAAGAGAATATGTGCAATGGTTTCAACCACACCTCTAATAATAAATTATCGAATTTTTGGCTTTCAATGTTTTTCAAGTTGTGCTGTCATGGATGAAATTACCGTATTGACATGAGTTGGGACAATTGGTCTCGACCACTCAACTGGAATAGGGTGAGACCACCTGACTTGTGAGACATTAGAGTTCGGCTTAGCACCACACATTTAGGTGTGTTGGGATTGGTGGAGTCAAAACGACGTCAAATCGAGTTACGGAAAAGTCGGATCGAGTCGGGATGCATCGGGGTCGAAGCAAAATGAAAATAGGGGAGAAGCGGAAGCTGCAGGCCGAGGGCCGAAGAGGCAACGTCGCGACGCTGTCCAGATGGTGGCGTAGGCGGACTTTTTTGTCTGTAGCGCCATGGCACCGGGGACAACACCATGGTGCTGTTTCGATGTCTATATAAGTGCAGTTTCGGGTCTAGGGTTTTGCAGCCGAAAAAGGGATTATTGTCCCGCTGATTTTGAGCCCTTTTTTAGAGGGTTTCGTGGCAGTTTCAAGGGAAAGGCTCAGGCACTGGCAGAGACATTGAGGCTCATCAAGGTCAACATATTCGGGACAATCAGATCTTGATTATTGTGGGTTTTTCATTCCTGGGGATATTTTGGGGAGTGTTATTGTATCAAATCCTTAACAATATTAGTCAATTACCCAAATTTGAGTGGAAGACTAGACTAATTTGCTGTGTCATTTGCTTGTGTTTACTGTTTTTTTCTTATTTGCATATTCTTGATTGTGTTGGATATTTTATGTGGAATAGGAAATTATTCAGGTCAATTAATTTCCCAATAAGGTGTTGATCTATTGTTCGTGTTGGGTGTTCTTCGATGATGTGATATTTTTATTCATCAAAAGTATTAAAGAAATCTCTTATAATTATTAAGATAAATGAGTACAAATAAATAATGTAAAAAAAAGTAATTAAGTAGTAAACATTTGCTCATTCATATTCCTCATTATTCAAAGTATATCTTTCATGAATCAAACAAAACTAGGAGCATTGTTATATATATTAAAATTGTCCCTTCTTCAAATATTAATATATTGTACGAGGCAAGTAAGACAAGTAAGATGCGTATAATTAAAAACAACAATTCTAGTTATCCTCTAATTAACATTATATCGTTGTTTTTTTGACAATTTATATATCTTGATAATTTTAAATATATGACAAAAATAAAATGCTTACATATTAAAGATAGAACAATATTTATTAAAATTTTCACACATGACCAAAACAAAAATGTTGAAGAGGTAACTTTGTATGCAAAACCGTTCATCATAAAAAAAAAAAATAGTTATTACTATTTCTTGCCATATGTTTAAAAAGACAGCGGAGAATACTTTGGCTCCTTAACAGTGTTACCATTAAATGTATGAAATTGAAAGAAATTGAAAGATAATTTTTTTTATAAGTTGTCAAATTTTCAAGGTGGGAAAGACAAGATTTGATCCTCACCCCTTATCGATTACCGGAGACTTAAAACTGCGGTTTTGGCCATTAATTTGAATTACTCAAAATATTTTCGTGCAAGATTTCATCTTTTTGAGCATTTTAGAAATCTTAATATGTACTAATGAAATAAAATAAAATCAAATGATGGACTAAGCGTTGGCTTAAGTAAGTTAATATGAGTAAACAACATGATTAACTATATGAAGATTCATAACATGTAAACACATCTTGTAATTGTGTGCATCCCACAAAGAGATACAAAAAATCCAAATGTGTTGAATTAACAATAATTGGTGAGATAAGAATGGCGGGTTAGTGGATCTCTCTTTTCTAGTTCTTCAATCCAGGTAAGAATTTTCCGCGGGTTTCCGGAAGCCAGACATTTCCGATGAGAAATGGTGATCCAACCGTAAACTTAAGAGCCTCGTTCCTTCCAATAACCCTAACTCCCTTCCACTTCACTCTCCTCGCAGTGTTGGCTCCCGGTCCCCTGTTTGCGTACTCCAGGTACTGACACGTGTCTCGGGAATCTTCTTCCCACGGCATGTACCCGGCGGGCTGGATCAAATCCCCCAATGTGCTCTCCATGATTACTGTCAGTGCGTACTTCTTCCACGGCCGTCCCAAGAATGTGGGGATCTTGAACCGGTCCGCGAACAGCTTCTGCTCTGGCACGATTCGGCAGTTGTGGATCACCAGCCCGCTGAGCTCCCTGTTTTCCTTGCGCCCGTCGGCGGTCACCGTGTTCTGCTGGCCCTGCATCGGCCGCCGGACGATGATGAGGCTGTTCTGGATGATGGTGCTCGACTCGCCGAAGATGAAATCGACAGTGCCGGAGATGACGCAGTTGCGGTAGAATTGACGGTTAGTTTGGGCGTAGAGACTGTCTTGGTAGCCGTCTATTCGGCATTCATAGAACGCCGATCTGTCCGACTGGACGCGGAGGGCCACCGCTTGGTGCCCTTCCGGACCGGCTGTGTTTTGGAATCCCATTGCTTTGCAGAGGAAGTGAAATCCAACGGCAGCTGCAATTATAGTAGTAATTAATAAGTAAAGGTGTGTTTGGCAATGATGGCATGGAATGAGTGATTTTGAGAAAAATATCTTACCAAAGGTGGCGGTGTTCATGGTGTTGATGCCGTCGCGGGCGGACTTGCGGCCAGTGACGATGGTTTTTCTCGGGCCATCTCCGTACATGAAAATGTAGGTCAAGTCTGAAGTTACAGTGACATACTCATCATAGATCCCTGCTTTCACGTAGATCACATATCGTGTCTTGGAATTCTTTGGAGCTGCAGCCAATGCTGCACCAATGGTCTTGTAATTCCCACTCCCGTCCTTTGCCACCACCACGTTCGGTTTCACTCCCACCACTCCTCCTCCTCCTCTCCTCGCCGCCGCCAGCAGCTTCCTGTCCGCCTTGGAAAACCATGTTGGGAAACCGTCGCTCCCCACTTCTGTGTGTCCGAGCAAACGGCGTCCATTTGGCTGAGGGGCCTGTTAATAAAACTTAAATTATTAGAGTTTTTAAGTTTAGTGGTGATTTAGTACAGACTATGGTGGTATATGTGTATCGGTAGAGTACCTTTAATTGCAGGCCATAATTACCGAGAATCTTCGAGACCTCAGAGAAAATAGCGAGAGCGTTGCTGGTAAGCTTGGTTGCAAAGTCGAGACTACCAGCTCCCATGGTTTCTTTGAGCTTGGGGTTGGATTCTCCAAGGGCGTCGAGGCAAGATTCCTGATAAGAAATGACGGCGCTGAGCCAGGTATTGATATCCGAGACTCGCTCCTCTTGGGAGCGCTCATCGTTGGCCCCAACGCTGGAGTAAGAAGCCTGGAGCTCTCTAACCGCAAAGCGGAGCAAATCCTTACAATCTTCAACCGACATCTTCATGAAGGCACTGTTACCAGCCTCCACCATAAGGGAGTCCGTCAAATTGAACCCTTTCTTAATCTCATCAACAGTCGCCATAATAGCTGTTTTAATGTACTCCTTCGGGTCGTCCGAGGTAGAATTCTTAGCCAGGACCCCCAGAGTATCTTGACATTCTTTTTGGTAATCAGTCTGAGAACATATGGAAGCAATAGCTTTCATTTTGGGGGACATATTCTCAGTGTCCAAACTGCCGGATTTGTTCATGTTAACAACTGCCACCACTGCCAAAGCAACTCCCACCACTAAAATAAGGGATAGAACCGACACTGCCGCTTTTCCCACCATTTTTTAACCCTCTTTTTCTTTTTTTTTTTGTCGTTCCAATTTAGTTGTGGAAAGGGAAAGTATTCCTGCTAATGCTACGATTAAAATTCAAAACCCATGTAGAACAAATTTTCCAACCAAAATGGTAGGAAAAAAGTAGCGGGTTTTGTTTCAATCGTTTGATAAAAAATCAAAACCCAGGTCGAAGAATTTTTCCACCGAAACGATGGAAAAAGAGTGGGTTTTGAGCAGGAATACTTTTATTTTCCTTATGGAACTGGATGGAAGAAGGTGATGGAAATAATTGGGTTGCATGGGGGTGGGTTTATATGTCGTGGACTTTGCCTAAAATAGGAACAGCTTGTGCATGAAAATTTTAAGGGATTATTGTTGTTAGTTTATTTTTATGGTTCTGACTTAGTTATTGGATATAAAAAGATTGGGAAGAGGTCAAACTCTCAAATAAACCCCACACCACAAATTATTTAGGTTAGAATAATCTCCAGAGTGGCCTCTTATATATTCTACAGCACCACTGTTTTCTCATCCATATATTATTAACCACCCCAATTTAACAGCAAAACTAATTAATTAATGTTAAATTTGAAAATATATGTATATTTTTTAAATATCACTAATACAATATAGTTATGATCATCTAATAATTGTCCTATATTTCTTTTTCCTAATTCTAAATAATTTTTTTTTTAAATTTCGCTTAGACGTCTATTAGTGTAATTGTTGATTGCATTATGTTTTCTTAGTTTTGCTATTTCCGTGTAGTTCAAAAATAATAATAAAAATAAATAAATAAAAACTAGGTAGCTAGGCTAGACTAAGGAAACTTGGGACTCTAGTAAAAAATTTATATTTAGACTTTTAATTTTGTAAATAAAATTTACGGTAACAATTTTAATCTTGTATCTCTTAATTTTTATATTTATTTTGCATTCTATTATGAAACTACGGAAGCTTGGTTCAAAGCAATTTGGGACTTAGAAAAAGAATAATAATTTTATAAAATTAATTATAAGGTCTAACTCGAAAATTTGACTTCCAATATGTACAATCTGCTATTTTTATTTCAACCAAAAATATTGGAGAACTCTCTTATATTTATTAAATGTAATATAGATAAATGAATGATTTGCAGAGCTTGGTGGAAGCTGACCAATGGATTTTGGGAATCGAATTTTGGTCAAATGGGTAATTTCCGGCTGCCATGAAACGACGGGGGTGGTGCCGGCGACGGCGGAGGCCATGGCGGGGAATCCCTACCAACAACAATAGTGATGAATCAGCGCCTGGGCACCACCGATGAGATGTACGTGTGGGCAGATAGTTTTTTTAGTTATGTGTTATATATACAAAAATAAAAGAAAATCAAGATGGGGATATTGTAAATTCATTGCATTCCCTTCAATATTCTTTTGTCGTTAAAAGATTAATAGTTAAAATTAGTAACCTTAGTAATATTTTGTTGAATCTTTTTTTTTTTTAATTTTTGTCAATTTTTTTCATGATAGTATGAAAATGTCAATTCACTGCTCTCAATGAAATGTTGAATTTAATACCCTGCTCGGATCCAAAAGTTCAATTCATTGTCTTTAGTGACAGAAATTTGGTTATATGGGTAGTAGTACTAGACTAGACTACTAAGGGATATGATGTGATAAAATTACCTCGGCCGCTACTAATGCGAAAATCTATCAATGGGATCAATAGTTGAAACAAAAAATTAAAGAGCTGTCAAATTTTGAATAATGAAGAGACAAGACACGGATAAGCAGCAGCCAAAGGTTTTATGTTTTATTATCAACCCAATGGTTTTTAGATTAACGAGTTTTTGTGCATTTTGTAGTGTCGTAAATTAATCATGCGAAAATTAATCCCAGGACACTATCTTACAGTTGATCGAAAAAATGTGGTCATTTTCAATCATCTTACAGGTCTGGAATCAAAAAAAAGAAAAAAGAAAAAAAAAAAGAAACAAGGGTGTGGTCTGCGGTCACTGCTTCAATCCAAGTAAGTACTGTCCGCCAGTGCCCTGAAGCCACTCCTTCCCAAGGAGAAACGGAGATCCAGCCGTCCACTGAAGAGCCTCATTCCTTCCAATAACCCTAACGCCCTTCCACTTCACTCTCCTCGCAGTGTTGGCCCCCGGTCCCCTGTTTCCGTACTCCAGATACTGACACGTGGCTAGGGCAAATGTCCCTTCCCACGGCATGTACCCCTCCGGCTGGATCAGATCCCCCAACTGCGACTCCATGAACACTGTCGTCGCATACTCCTTCCACGGCCGTCCCAAGAATGTCGGGATCTTGAACCGCTCCGCGAACAGCTTCTGCTCCGGCACGATTCGGCAGTTGTGGATCACCAGCCCGGTAACCTCCTTCTTTTCCTTCCGGCCTTGGGCGGTCACGATGTTCTTCTGCCCGTCCATCGGCCGTCGGACGATGATGAGGCTGTTCTGGATGACCGTGCTCGAGTCGCCGAAGATGAAGTCCACGGTGCCGGAGATGACGCAGTTGCGGTAGAACTGACGCGCGCTTTGGACGTACAGGGTGTCTTGGTACGCGTCCATTCGGCAGTTGAAGAACGCCGACCTGTCCGACTGCACGCGTAGGGCTACGGCTTGGTGGCCTTCTGGACCGGCTGTGTTTTGGAATCCCATTGCTTTGCACAGAAAACCAAACCCTAGGGCGACTGCAATTATATATACTAATATTAGTCGCTAGAAATATTTGATTTTTTTTTTTTTTGACGTGTAGGGATTTGTCATTGAAGAAACAAAGTTAGAATGTTGTGAACTTACTGAAGGTGGCGGTGTCTTGGGTGGTGACGCCGTCCTTGTAGCTCTTGCGGCCGGTGACGATGGTTTTTCTCGGGCCATCTCCGTACATGAAAATGTTGGTCAAGTCTTTACCCACAGTGACGTATTCATTGTAGATCCCTGCTTTCACGTAGATCACAAATCGCGTCTTGGAATTCTTTGGAGCTGCAGCCAATGCTGCACCAATAGTCTTGTACTGCCCGCTCCCGTCCTTTGCCACCACCGCGTTCGGCGGCACTTTCGGTCCTCCCCCTCCTCCTCCTCCTTTCGCCAGCAGCTTCCTGTCCGCCCCTGACAACCATGTTGGATACCCATCGCTCCCCACTTCTGTGGTTCCAAGCAAACGTCGTCCGTTTGGTTGGACCTGTCAATGCATGCAGAACTTAAACTATTACAGCTTTACAGCTCAAAAGTTGAGCAGTGATTTAACTACTGTGTGTGTATAGTACCTTCAATTGCAAGCCGAAGTTGCCGAGAACCTGGGAGACCCCGGCGACAATAGCCAGAGCGTTGCTGGTAAGCTTGCGCGCAGCGTCAAGACCACCTTCCATGGTTTCTTTCAGCTTGGGGTCGGCTTCTCCAAGGCCGTCGAGGCAAGATTGCTGATAAGAAATGACGGCGCTGAGCCAGGTATTGATGTCAGCGACTCGCTCCTCTTGGGTGCGCTCATCGCTGTCCCCAACGGTGGAGTAAGAAGCCTGAAGCTCTTGAACAGCGAATTGCAGCAAATCCTTACAATCCTCAATCGACATTTTTACCAAGGAAGAATTGTTACCAGCAGACTCCACGCTGAGGGTGTCCGTCAAATTGAACCCTTTCTTAACCTCTTCAACAGTGGCCATAATCGCAGATTTAATGAACTCCTTCGGGTCCTCCGAGGTGGAATTTTGAGCGATCTTCCCCAGAGTGTCTTGACATTCTTGTTGGTAATCAGTCTCAGAACATAGAGTGGCCACAGCTTTCATTTTGGGGGACAAATTCTCAGTGCTCAAACCGGAGCTGGATTTGTTAACAACTGCCACAACTGCCAAAGCAACTCCCACCACTAAAATAAGTGATAGGACCGAGACCACGGCTGTCCCGGCCATTTTTATTTATTTATTTTTTTTTTGGTCCCTCCTATTCGGTTATGGAAGTGGAAACCCTTCCTGCAAATGGTGATTGATGATCAAAAAAATCAAAACCCAGATGGAAGAAGCTTTCCCACCGAAAACGATGGGAAAAAGGGTGGGTTTTGAGCAGGAAGATTATTATTATTATTTTTTTTCCTTTTTGGGTTTTTGTGATGGAAATGGATGAAGGAGGTGATGGAAATTGGGTAGCATCGGGTGGGTTTATATAGTGGTGGAGTTTGCTTAAAATGGGAACAGCCTTATGAATGAAAATTTTAAGGGATTATTGTTGTTAGTTTATTTTTAGGGGTTGGACTGAGTTATTGGATATGGAGGGATTGGGAAAAGGTCAAACTCTCAAATAAACCCCACAATTTATTTAGGTCAGAATCTTCAAAGTCTCATATACTTTTTATAGTACCACAATTTTCTCATCCATATTTAACAGCACAACTAATTAAGGTTAAATTATTTTCTTTTCTTTCCTAATATTAAATACATTTTTTTGAAAATTTTCGCTTTTTATCATTTTTATATTTACTGTTTATTATGAAACTAGCTCAAGGTAATTTGGGATCTAGAATAAAAAGATCTATAAATAGATCCTATAAAATTAATTATAGGTTTAAAGTTTGTCAACCACGTATCTAATAGAAAAGAGATGTCTGGACACATTTGAATCATTCGGTAATTCTCTAATAATTTGATTCAACTAACCTTATATTATAATAGTTTTGAAGGTACAAGATGAATAAAATGATACAACAGAGAATAGGTACAAAATCAGCTAACTAATTTGAGGAATTGTTACAACTTTAGATCGTCCAATAAAATTAAAAAGATTGAAGTGGTTTTTGTCATAGACGATGAAATAATAAACTAACTACAATGATCCATTCTTCAAATAATAATATATGCTTTGGACTGTATGAGATAGAGACAACAATTGATCAATATCATTTAGTAATTAAATGACATAATTTGAATCCAATAACATTTATAATATATGATAAATTTAAATGTATATCACCAATGAAATGATAATTAACAAAGATATAATATTTTATTAAAATTTTCACACAACCCAAAACAAGAAATGAGTGAGATAACTATCCATTAAATTAGTTCAAGAGATAACCTAACATATGCAAAACTATTCATAAAAAGTTATTGCTATTTCTTTTCAATATTTGAGAAGATGGTTGAGGTTAAAGCTTAAATCAGGGGTAGATATACTCTAGGTCTAGTTTAACTTTAAATGCGTTAATAGAATTTCACTTTCGCCCCTTTAGAGCACGTGCCCAAATCACTGAAAGTTTGAATCCCCTACATTTTTTATTAAAATTTACTATATAAAAACAAAAGTAGGAATCTCGAGGTCCAATCTTACAAAAATGTCGATGAAATTTTCAAGATTTACGAAAATTAATTATTATTTGAATTAGTTAACGAAACTATAATTGTGATTTAAGTTTGTTAAATAATTGACTATTTCTAAACCTCCTACATAAAAATAATAGTAATATTTTTACCAAACGTCAACATCCAAAAAAATTGGGACAAATATATAGATTTTGTTGAAAAATGTTAAACATTATAATAAGAATTTTATCATCACCTAATTCTGTGAGAATTGATTTTTTAATGGGTTATAGTGATATTTATTATTTGATTTTTTTCCCTAGTGACAAAAACAAATTAACACAGTTGGTCGATTTGGCCGTCCCAATTTGTGATAACCCAACCAATGCTCCCTCTCTTCTGAGATGTGTGGAACCAACTTGACTTCTCTCTACTTTTCAAAATATTATGTTGATTTATATATATATATATATATATATTTTCTTATTGTGACTAACTATGCAGGCAGCTAGTGAGGATATCTCGCCCTCCTCTCGCAATGAACCATCGCTCAAATCGGTGAGGGCACAATGGCAAAGGCAAGGGCGAGCACGGAATGATGACAGCAAGGGCAAGTGGCTGTGAGGAGGAATACGTAGTACGGGAGTGGGATAAGGTGAGAGGCAAAGGATAAGGAAAGAGAGTACACTGACCACAAAGTTGATTCTATTTGACCATCATGATGTGGTAGTTAAATTGTTAACTTTAACGGTTGATTCCATAAATTATATTAATTTAACATTTATACTTATATTGATCGGACTATCTTCTTCCTTCTCCAAACTTCACTGTCGGTTACCTCGCCCCAATTTTCTTCCACAATCAAGAAAAAAAAATATGAAATTTCTCATAGAGGAAAAAAAGAAAGGAAAAACAAAGTTCATAATGTATAGAACCTTTGTTGGTCATAGAGAGTTTTTTTTTTTTCTCTCTCTCTTTTGGGTTGGATGGGTAGGGAGATAAAATGAACATTCATGTGTCATAGAGAGAGAAAGGATCCTTTTTGGAGTTGAGCTAGGAAGGGAGATAAAAAGAGAGAGAAACTCAAGTTGAAAAAAAAAACTAGAGCTAAATACATAATTTCATTCAAAAGACATAAGCAAAAGGTTTCTAAAAAATGAGTAAAAATCAAATATATACCTTAGAAAAAAGACACTCAGCCCAAAAATCCAATTAGGAATACGTAGGTAGTTAAATTTAGCTACACCGGCCTCCACTAGCCAATGAAATAGAATATATCTTAAAAAATCTCAATCGAATCGACCACAAGTTCAACTTTTATAAGAGCGTAACCCCTCACTAAGTAAAGGTAAAGATTCTCTTTGGGCAACAATGTAAAGAAATGGAAAGAAATGCAAAAAAAAGGGGTCAAACTCGGTTACTAGCATCAAAGGGAGTCACACAGACAAGAAATGGAAATTCGAACTTAGCAAACTAGCTCTTGCCACAGGAAAGGAAAGCAGGTTCAACTCATTATAGACTTGACCAAACATCTCATGACACGAGCTGAAACTTCAAAGATCAAATAGAGCTAACAACCTTTTTTTTTTACTTCAAAGATCAAATAGACACCTATCACAAATCTGATATAGACACCTATCCCAAATCTGATGGACCAAAAGTGTTTTTTTTTTTTTTTTGATAAACAGCTGTCAACTACGCTGGCCGAAGTACTATCCATATTATGTAGCTACAACTGTCAACGTTACTTCACAAGGATCAATCTAACTAATTCCATTAAACCATAAATGGACACAGAAATTATGCATTTATTTATAAGACCTCAAAAGCAAGTGAACCATTTCACTTGCTCACATTGTCCATAACATAACATTCAAACATATGAACACATCATCTATTCTAGAAAGTAAAATAAGCCCATACGATCAAATCCCATAAGTAGACAAAATAGTAGTAATAAACTGTAATACAATTAGGCAAGACCATTTCTAGGTGCTTCATCAATACCTATGGATAACGCCCCCCCCCCCCCTCCCCCAAACAAAAAAAAAAAAAGAAAAAACCTGCTTCATTTTGTTGACTTTGTCCATACCTTTTCAAGCTGATCCACTGGCAGGAATTCCTTATGCTAGTTCCTTCCGCAGAAAACATGGCATGATCATGATGACAAAATTAACGAAGCCCTGATGCAGATCTAGTAAGGATACCGAAACTGGTCAAACGCCATATGTAGCTGAGACTAATTTTGTCTACTCTAAACAAAGGAACATTGTAATTTCTCCTTAGTGCCATTGATGACTTCTACTTGTCCGGCTTAAATGCTAGTGTCTCAAACTAGTCATCAAATGTACAACTTGAGAAATATACATGAACAAAGCCATTCATTCGAGAAAGTAACTTAAAATGGCAGCCCTCCATCTTGGACGATCTTCATAGACTATAGTAGGTTCAGTTTTTCTCCAATCGACTAAAAGGAAAGAAAAAAAGTAGCAAACCTTGAGGTTCTAAACAGCTGTAATCCCAGAAACTTCTGGTATTTCAAATACCGTATTTGTGGTAATGATAGTCCCCCTTCAATGTGATTAATATTTTGCCTTAACCAGCCGTCATAGCGGCAACTTTGATAGTAAATTTTGTTACTTAATTGGTACTCGTGTTGATAAAATCAAGTTCAGTTCTGGAACTTGCATCCATATTACCTTCTGTTAGTGCAATATTAATTGGCTGCCATCCTGAAGCATGATGAAAAATCCATTTCTTCACTGAGGTTATTATATTCAAAATCTGAAGCACATCGCCCAAGGCAAAATCTACTAAACATTCTTTCCTCAGAATCAATGCTGCCTCATATCTGCAAATCAATAGAAACAGAAGTTATTATTGAAACTAAAACCCAACAATCTAGAAAGCCAAATCGGCTTGAGATGACCAGAAATCACATCACCTGCAACGAGAAGCCAATATTGCACAACGACCAGCTGGAGAAGCCAAAAACTTTTGAATCCTATCCCATATAGCTTTTTGGTACTGATTAGGATGCCCACCTAGAGGGTTTACACACTTCCACAATTTTTCAGTCTTACCAACATACAATTGCACTGCTCCTAAATTCTGCTTCACTACCATATTATGCTCAATCCCACTATCTAGTGCCATTTTTACATCGGTATTGCAGTTTTTCAAATCTCCATATCGGATGCAGTCAACTATATTTGCCTCAGTTGGCATAATTTTTTCCATTTTCAGGGTGTTTAATGCAAGAAGAATAACTCCAATAAGGCCTTGAATGTACTCAGAAGGTGGTGGTGATTGCCCTTGAGATCCCCAGCCATCATTATAAGAAAAACTTTTAGGAACAGTTGTGGAAGATGAATGAGCCCCATACTCTACTACATTACGAGCAGATCTATTATCCAACCCGTCATGTTGAAATGACTGACCACCATGCTGACTACGGCCTCTGTCTGGTAAGTTAAAATTACCTGGATCTTGAGACTTGGTATGCGGTCTAAATTCACCTGCTTGGTGATGAAAATTTGGAGGATTCGTAGCATAATTGGGATAATCAGAGATATGTAGCTTATTAATATTTGGTGCAGAGAGATCAGGTTGACCAGGGACTGGAAAAGAATTATGATTATGGGAATTAGGAGGAAAAACATTATCTGGTCGAAAAGAAGGATGGAACTGCATGTTGTTTTGCCTCATGTGAGGAGGCTTGTAATTGGAGGAACTACCCATGAAATTATTGCCATCATTCCTAAATTGATTGGAACTTTCAATAAAAAGGTTTGGAGTAGACTGACAAGCTGAGGCGGCAGGATTGCTGCTACCAAAGAATTCATGGGGTGCTTTCTTAAACTGCTTTGCTTGCATATGATTCGGTTGGTTTAAAAAATTAAGGTTTTGCTCTTGCATAGAAACAGGCGAGCTTAAAGCTCTGAATAGGACTGGTTGGTTGGAGGTTTTCTGTATATTTTTGCCTTTTTGTTTGTTATCACCCATCCTCTCAGTAGAATAAGGTCTTTGGTTTCCCAAAGAGACATTTTCAGGTTTGCAAACCATAGCTTGAGCTGTCTGATTATGATCAAATCCAGAGTTATGTGATATTTGAGGGTCAGAAGTAGGGATACCATTCGCAAGTTGAGATGATTCAGCACTAGATATTGGGGGTCCTCCAGCTGATAGACTCATCCAAAGCCAAACACTCTTTGCTGCTGCGACTAGTGGTGCAGAAGCTTTTTGTGGCTGTGCTAGAAGAATATTATATCTTCTCATTCTTAATTGATGAAGTGCATTAGAAAAATCTCTATCACCGGATATTAGTAAATAATTTGCAGGAGCAGGGTTATCAACAGCCCAAAACAGCATATCAACTAGAATCTTCTTGTCACTTGCATCTTTAACACCTGTTAGAAAAATTAACAAATTAGAGTCGAATAATTCCCTTCAACTTTTCTGTAATGTTTTTTATACAAGTTGTTTTAAAGTCAATGAATTATGAATATATCAACAAGATCACATATCTACCAGCTCAAAAGAGTCAAAAACAACTTTAGACTAATAAAAAGGAGCAGTGCAGGAGAGTACAAGATAATTGGAAAAACACAAAGGAAAAATTATCATTTCAATAGACTTTAGAAAATCACACTCCAGAAGAGTACTTAATACTTTCATAAAGGAACCTGCCAAACTACTTTACGATGCATAAAAGAAAAATAAACTGAATTAAACTATGGCAGTTACAGAACGATAAAGAGGGAGAAAAGGGAATACAGACAACTTACATGGTTCAGCTCATATGAGCCTACATTCACGAGCGAAGACAACAGAAATGTATTTCATAATATCTAAGAGGGTATTACGAAAAAGCACACTGAAGCACTCACAAAACACGAAGCACACCCAAAATTAACTCACAGAATTAACTTCCAGATGAAATTGGAAATTGATTACAAAATTAAGCTTCAAATGCGGAATAAAACCCCCTCTTTTATTTATAAAAACAATTTATTAATTAATAATCCTAAATATGAGGATAAAACATTCTCTACAAGAACCAAAAGGAATTATAATTCCAATTTGTTGAATAGAAGAATAGTTACAAATTAAGTCGACAAGGATTAACCGTATCGGTTCACAAAACTCTAGTTCGTCTTTGAAGACTGTAACCTAAAAACATTAAACGTGAGCATTTAGCAGCTAGCACCCGCTAAGATCAAACAATCTATGAGGGATCTTTTCCTTTTTGGGTCTTGAGGAACTCATTGATGCCTGATGGCGAGTTTCTTGGAGACAATTTCAAAGCCTAGTTTGTGACTTTGCAATGACAAGATAAAACTCATGTTTTTGTTCCTTACATCGTATTCATTCAGTTGCCACTTGCAAGGCAGCTCACAAAGTTTAGCTAGGACGGGAATCAACATCATGTATCCAAACCACTCCAATAACCATACGGGAGGGAAAAAATGTGGGAATTGACGAAAAATCATGCCAGACTAGGGAAATCGACAATAAACCTTGCATAGATACCAAAAAATCACATTCGACCCACACATCAGTAAACAGTGAGCAAAGGGAAAGCACGAACCCTAGGGGGGAAAAGAGAATTACCGGCAGGGACGTGATTTAAGGCGATGCCAGTACTGGAGAGAGCTTGCTGAATAGAATTGGGAATTCGATTGGTATCTCCATAAGCGGAGATGGAAACGGGACCGCAATAGTTAATGTTAACGAGGGCGGAGCTGATGTTTTGGGCGATGGCGTGAGGATCGCAGCTCTTGGGGACCTGACAGTTCTCGATGTCCCACCATACAGAGGTCTTGGCCCTCACGTACTGGGCCTCGGCCGGAGCAGCCGCCCCTGCTGCTGCAGCTACATCTCCATTCATGGCGTGGCGCAAGCAAATCTCCACACAGAAAAAAGGAAAAAAGAAAAAACCCAGATGGAATTGGGAAGGAAACGAACCAGTGGTGGTATTTACAGTCGTGGTCTCTTGATCTGACCCCTTTTACACGATGGTCTGTTTTGATTTTTCTCGCGAGGTCTCAGTGGGCTCTTCAAGGTCAGTTCGTGAGAAAATAGACCTTTTTTCCTTAATCAACTATGACTCGCTCCACACGCCGCCATTAAATCCAAGTTCCACCCACAAGGAAAGTTATTAATATAATTTTTCTAATTGGAAATTCAAACTTATAATATTTTAATCCAAAGTAGCTACCTTAACTATCGATTGAAGTAAGTTATAAATATCTTAGTCGAGGTTAACAATATCATATTAAAATGTACTCAAAAAGAATAATAAACAAGTTAAACTTTAGATTTGGATAACTATTACGATTTTTACTATATAGTTGCTCTCCATGAATGTTTATTGTTGGCGATATATACTATTTTAGATTTTTAGGTTTAGATGGAATATTTTGTGTTACCAAACTAATCTTTTATGATTCTTCTGCTATGTTTGTTACAGTATTTTAATTTATATTTCCTAATAATTTAGTATTTCATTTGAGGTTGGTATATTTATTAATGATTAAATTTTTAATTTTTAATCTTTATTAATTGATGATGACAATTAATTTCTTCTCTTCCTCCCATATTCTTTTTTTTTTCTTGAAAAATCCTCCCATATTCTATTAACTATATTCTCTCCGTTTCTACCGTATTTATTATGGGATTTCAATTTTTACTTTCTTGATTTCGATTTTTATTTAGGGCAAATATATTTATTGAGGGTATTAATGGTTAAAATTTTAAATTTTGTATCTTTATTATGTTATTTTAATTTTCTATGCAAATAGTAACACTCATAAATGAATTTTTTTTTCAAATAATGAATCCATATTAATTAAACAATTAAATAATTTTTCATTCCATAATTGTATATTAACTTATTTTCTTTTCATTTCTTTTGCCGGCAAACATTATTTTATATACTTTTTTTTTGACAAAAATCATTAATGTTTGTTGGTTTTTTAGCAAAAATCATCCAAATTTAGTTTTTTTTTCAGCAAAAATCATCAATATTTATTTATAATTATTTTCTTTTCATTTTTTTTGCCGGCAAACATTATTTTATATACTTTTTTTTTGACAAAAATCATTAATGTTTGTTGGTTCTTTTTAGAAAAAATCATCCAAATTTATTTATAATTTTTTTCATTGTCGTCATTTTTCGGTTGAAATTTCTTAATGGGATTATATATATTATATTATTATAAAATAATTTGTATATAGCTTTGAGATCATTATGATGTACGTGTTATAATTTATATATACCTAAAAGATCAAGATGTACTAAGGGTGTTCACGGGTTGGGTTGAGTTAGGGGTATTTTTGAGACCAACCCGAATTTTCGGGTTGGCCATATGTAAGAATGGGTCTAAAATCGATGGCCAACCCAACCCAAAATTTTCAAGTTGGGTCGGGTTGGGTTGTTTTTTTTTCTCATATATTTTTCTAATCTCAAAGGTACAAAACGGCTCACGTAGAAGAATCAAAACCTCATTCACCGAGGCTCCTTTCGTGATAATATCGGATGGCAGAGAGGATAAGGCCGGCAACGATGACGACGGGCTGAAACGGCGACGTAAGCTCCAAAGGCGGGCGACGACGAGAGCTAGGACGATAGAAGCTTGAGTGAGGGAATAAAATGGAGGAGAGAAGGCTTGAGAGAGGGAAGAAAACGGAGGAGAGAAGGCTTGAGAGAAAGGAGGAGGGAAAGTGAGATTGAAAAGAAGAAAAAAACTCTACCTAAAATGAATGGCTAGGATTAAAAATAATGGAGGGGTGAGATTAAAGATAAAAAAAATATTATATATTTATAAAGATATTATTATATTATTTATAATTAAAAAACATATATAATATACATAAATTCGGGTTGGGTTGGGTTGACCCGAATTTTTAAAGGTTGAACCCGAGATCCAGCCCAACCCAAACCTTCATCTAACCCAACCCAACCCTTACGTTTGGGTTGGGTTCATCGGGTTCGTCGGATTGTCTGATTTTTTGAACACCCCTAAGATGTATCCTTACGAATAGTATGATGCACACATTTCTCATTTCTTATACAATTTTGAGAATGCTTTTTAAAAATGGAAAACAAAAAACATAAATAATGGTAAAGTACTAAAAATTTCTTAATAAAATAAAAAACGAGAAGCAAGAAACAATATAAAACATACCCAAAAATATTACGAAACATTACCACGCAGGCTTTAATTGATTCTGAGGATTCAAATTTAATGGTATACCATGCAGCTAACTCTATTTTGTAGTGATAATTTATACAAATTTTCAATGGCATTTGACGACACAGTACAAAAGAGGGCAATCGGAAAAAGCAGGTGTACATATTTGGCTGACATTATCAATACACAATATACTACACCTAAGAATTAAGAAATGCCAAGCTCCATTATTTTCGACTTGCTGTTAGA
The DNA here is from genome assembly GCF_013281855.1 of Momordica charantia. Classification (NCBI taxonomy): domain Eukaryota; kingdom Viridiplantae; phylum Streptophyta; class Magnoliopsida; order Cucurbitales; family Cucurbitaceae; genus Momordica; species Momordica charantia. The sequence goes on along the minus strand of NW_028275162.1, from coordinate 21,371,895 downwards.
GTTTGAATTCTGGTTCACTGTTGTCTCCTTACCTGTATCCTCCACAAGTTTTAGATTTGATAAGGCAATGCTCAACAAATCATCAGAAACTGAAGCCCCAGAATTGGGTGTTGGCACGTCGATGTTTTGGCCTGTAACTTCCAACTCAAACTTTCGAAACTCCTCCTCAATATCTTCGTCTTCCAGAATCGAGCCAGATGGAGCTGAATCTATGACACCCAGAGCCGCATTCACTTATAATGAAAGAAAAGTTCAAGGCAAGAAACTGGGAAAAAATCCATAATAGAAGTACCTATAGCACTTGCAACTTGCTTATGTAAATCAATGCTGTCTTCTAGTTCCTGCATACTATGCTGGAGTTCCTCCCAACTAACCTCGTGTTCTTTCATTACTCGAGCACCAATTTGAATAGCTTCAGAAACCTGCCAGCAGGGTGTGATACTAGTAAACATTAAGGCATCAAGTTCTAAGTCAATACCAAAACCAGAATAATTTGTTGGTCGCTCACGATCTGTATTTGTTTAAAAAATGATTTTATGCTAAAAGTTAGCCAACTCTGTCATTGTTAGCAAGACAAAGATACAGGCACCTTCCACTAATTACAGGAGAAAACTAATAGTAAACTACCGTTTTTGTTGACTCGGCATCTGCAATAGCATTTAGGACTTCCTCCACTCTGTTTAAGAGAGATGCAACTTTTTCTCGACTTTCTGTACTGATCTTTAACTCTCTTGCATGTTTCAATGCAGTTTTTTTGTTTCCAGACTTTAAAGAAGCTAATGCAGATTGCCTCGACCTGCAATGAAAAATTGGCAGACAGACTTCACAAGCATATTACAAGGAGAGCATTATATGAATAGTTGTTCCACCCGTCCTAGTCTAAAACATTAAAAACTTCAATTAAGCCTTCCATTTTAACAACCAGAAGTTGTTGTCCTGGCCATTCCAAACAAACATTATTGTAGTAGATGATGAAACTGAACCCCAAACACTATTGACACAGAATAGCTGGAGTGTTTTCACCCCCTATCTTATCATGAAGCTACTAGAGACTTCTTATCAAGTTGTTTGCAGCTATGCCTCGAACAAGTACAATTTATAAACTGTGTTAAGAGCCATAAATAATTACACATTATAGCGCTGGTCAATCACATCAAGTTGTTGCTGAAGCTTTTCTGTTGTCCAAATTAAGTGCAAAATGTCACAGTCGAGAGTAGTGATACTAGGAACTGTAGCTGCTGAGAGAGAAACCTTCACACCCTGATTATTATAAGGGGGAATGGAAAAATCAAAAGAGAGTTATGGAGGTGATAACTCACTGACAGACTAAAGACATTGATGGAATTTAAAAAACTTAGTAGGTAAGGATTCTATCATGTTACATTCTTTACTATATGATGGAGTTTAATTTACACTACTCATTTCTTACTTTCTAACCAATTCTCCGGTAAAGTTCAGCCTTCGGCAGGCTGCACTGCCTTTCTTAAGAATCAAAGCAGCTTCACTACCCCTTTCATATTTTTAAAAATAAAACAAGAATGTACTTATATGAAGAATGAAATGCGGAAAAAGGAAAGAATGGCATACCTCTAAAAATTCCTCTTTTTCCCTAGAGAGATACCTTGCTTTACCACATCCAAACAAGTAACTTAAGATGGCAGTCGCTTCATCAGGTCCTCCACAGATGTTCTGGAACTTCATCATTGTAATAATGCAGGAAGAGGTCCAGTTACTATGAGACAAACACTTGACAACCTCAGCTGCTCTATCCTTGGCAGGGAAACATCTCATATTAAAGTTATAGAAGCAAAAACCAAGAGTCGTGAAAAATTAAAATGAACGTGGAAGTAAATTCAAAAGGAGATCTCAAAAAGGCAAGTTTCTAAAGAGAAGGAAAAAGTATAGAACCTGAAGAGGATTCGAGCAAGAGTGAGAGGAGATTAAAAGCATATACCTTTAATACAGAGGCAAGAACTACATATTCATCACGAAGCAAATCGTTGGGGTTCTTTTTGGATGTACCCATCAAATTGCTTAGTTTTTTAAATAAGTGAGAAAGTTGGCCACTCCTCGGGTCTAGCATGTCACTTTGTATTATAATGTCACCATCGATATACATTTGATGCTGAATAGAATGGTGAATTATTATAGGAGAGAACAACAACACAGTTCAATAAATTATAAATAAAAGAATAATAATCTTATTTGGAAGCAATACCAGGACATGGTCAAGACACAGTGGAGCCAACCCTCCTTGAGAAAACCACTGATTCCTTATCTCAATAGGTTTGATGAATATGAAGTTGAATTTATGGGCAATTGTGAGGATCAAATCCCTCCAAAATAGGTATCTGGGTTCCCAATCAGATTTTTGCCCACTGAATGCCTTGAATCGAGCTGTAGTCACCACTTCATCATCCCAGTCAGTGACTTTGTCCTTGATGAACTCTCTTACGTGTGACCCCTTCAATTCCTTTTCCATTTTGTTTGCTTTTTACACCTATGTTTTGAGGTGCTCCTTACCTTCAGTCCAATCCAACTGTGTAAATCTTGAGTTAGCAAAAACATGTATTTTAATACTGGACACTTCCTTTCCATGTTTTCAAGTGATTTCAAGTTGTAGTTTCATGCTAGAAAAATCATAACCAAGCTATTAGTCCATAAAACATCCAGGGACCTTCTAACAAAAGATCTTAAATTATGAATTTCAGCAGAGAGAGTTTTAAGAGAGTCGTTGAGGACTGTACAGAGAACTCTCTGGAAAATCATAAAACCAGTAAACGAGAGAGAGAGCAAAAAGTCCTTAACATTAAGAAAATTTATCCTCCACTTAATGGTCTAAGTTTATTCCTAACAGAAAAGGCATATAGAAGATTCAAATCAACTTTAAAAAGCCTAGCTTTCCCCCACGGAAAAAAGAAACTACTAAGCCATGCCAATGGTTCATGGAACACAAAATGTACATTTTTTAACATAGATATTAGCACGCATCTGACATGAAGACCATTGCATAAAAACAGTAATGAAGTAAGGAAGTGACAATACAAGAATTCAATTCAAACTCATAATAAGTGAGCACAAATTTGATCTTCTATTAGTCTATTTTTAACCAGGGGCTGAGAGAAAACCACTAGAAAAACTGGCATGCTCGATCAAAGTTCAAATTTCATCAAGTAAAAATGTGATAGCACAATCAAAAAATAGATAAATTGAAGGAACGAACTATTATGCCGATATAAAGCAAAATTACCTAATCTTTTTCAATTGGAGGAACTATAGCCCTCTTCTTCTCGCTACAAACTGCTCGAAATCAAACACGCTGCACTTGTAAGACTGGAAAATGGAAATGAACTAAAAGCATGAACAGATATGTATTTTTAAAGGAATCGATGGGCCGATTACAGAAGGTAAGATGATAGCGTTGACGGAATGAAATAGCAATCAACCAAATGCCAAAAACTTCGTTCCTAAAACCTCGTCGAACACAAATGAAGCGAAATTGCAGTAATATTGAGGATTTAGTAGTAATCAATCAAAAGAGGGATTCCCCAAAGCTTGTTACATTCAATTTTTTTAAGAACCCAAACCAAAAGGGGGGATGCTCCTTCTCTTTCGTCTTTTACCCTCTTTTTTTCCCTTTTCCTTTTTCCACCTCTAAAATATAACATCGGAAATTGATGATCTAAAAATGTTTTCGCTTCTCAAATAACCTAAATTAGAAAAATTGAGTTTTCTAACCCAATTTTAACTTTTCTGACCTTTCAGGAGGGATGTAATGACGAATATAGCCCTGAATTAATTAAACTTCCATGGATCTTGCACGGAAATAGTTCAAATCACGTACCTTGGTATAATTAAAACCTTAGACGAGTTGGATTTGATTTACGGCCGTGAAGTTATTAAAGTACCACCAACTTATTAATTCCCCACCAAATTTTTGTACTATCATTTAATATATACCCACACATTCGTACTGATTGCAGAGAATAAAAGTTTGTTTCAGTCTTTATTGTCCTCATGCACATCTTTCACGTTTTTTTCAAAAACTCCCATATTTTTTCCAACATTTTCCACATCTTGAACCTTAAAGGAAGTCATTTGTTCATCTTTGACATCTTGAACAAAGTTAGTTTTTTATTTGTTCATAATATTGTTTTTGATTCATTCAGAATATGATGTATATAGTTGGAGTCCAAAGTGAATGTAATGTCTGAACTTTTGATGCATATTTTTGTCGGTCAAAAGTTCCCTAAATCAATGAAACTCGGTCGCGTTTCTTCGTCTCACAGTCGTGGTCTCTATTTGTTTGATTCCCGATCATGGTTGTAGGTTCCCTCGATCGTGGTTGTACACAGACACTCTTTCATTGTCTCACGGTCGTGGTTCGTTGTTGTTTAATTTTCGGTCATGGTTGTAGGTTCCCACGGTCGTGGTTGTATACTTATATATTCTCGAGCGTGTCTTAAACTATCACAGCCGTGGTGTGCAACTTTGATTACTAATTACTTGTGTGTTTTATTATTATCCATGCAGAATGCATCGACTATTTGTGATCTACGATGACAAGTGGAACGATGTTGGTAAGATGTACGAAGGTGGTGTTACGGGTAGGCTAGATGTTGATGTAACAATAACATATGTCAACCTAGTAAGTGCTTTGCACATGCTTACTAGAATTGATCCTGACCAATTTGATCTTGTTATACTGTGTGTATATAAATTTGATTTTCAGTACGAAGTCCCGAATTATCTGATATTTGATGATACCAGTTTGAGATTCTATTTGAATAATCCTCCCGATTCATCACAAGTACCCTTGTAATCATCGTACCTAAAGCATCATATGGTAACGAGAGCAACAGAGAAAATATTTTTTTGGAAACCCATATATCATCTTCATTCCCATACTACCCAGGACAGAATGATCAATGTTTCGGCCCTTCTATTTCTATTCACTCTCATTTAAAGGATGTCTGTCCCCCCTCATTTGTCACACAGATTACACCATTGACCAATAATGTTGTCCCATGTAACCTAGGCGACGACGAATCTCCATATTATGGTCAATTGTACGAGAATGAGGTTTAGTACGAGCTTCAGAACAATGATGAGTCTGATTATGATGAATATCATACTGAGTATGGGGTTGAGGACGAGGATAGTAAAGCAGAGATTGAGAACGATGGTGGGAATGGGTATGACAATGGGGACGAGGACGTATATGAAGACCATTATGAGAATGAAAGTCAACCTATTCATGAGTCGCATACAGTGAGTGGGAATGCACCTTGCCAAACAGTTGAAGGAGTAGTTTCACGTCCGATGCAGAATATCATAACTGGCAATGAGGTAGACTATGTAGGTAAACTTGCTGTTAAGGGTATTTTCCATTCAAATGAAGAACTACGCTTCAAGCTGTCTGTGTTAACTATGAAGCTTAATTTTGAATTTAAGGTTAAAAAATCAACGAAGACATTGTACACCGTTTGATGTACTGAATAAGGTTGCAAATGAGGTTTGCGTGTGAAGAGTATCCGAGGTGGTGATTCATTCATCATTTCGATGTTTACTGATGTTCACAAGTGCAAACGTGAGATACTGAATCATGACCACAGGCAAGCTCGAAGTTGGGTGGTTGGTCAGTTATTAAAGTTCAATCTCGATGATGTAAGCCGTCAGTACAAACCTAAGGACATTATTAACGACATGCGAAAAAACTATGGGGTGAACATTACGTTTGGAATTGTCGATCGGGAGAGTGATCAATCCTGGACTTGGTTTCTGAATATGGTCAGGCATTGTATTGGAGAGGTTCATAGGCTATTATTCGTATCTAATCGACATGTTTCCATTACAAAATCTGTTAGGCAGGTCTTTCCTCAAGCGGCTCACGGAATATGCATGCAGCACTTGTCCACGAACCTGAAGGACAAATTCAAGGACGATGTCATTCAAAAAATGTTCATATTAGCAGCAAAGGAATGCCAGAAGTCAGAGTTTAGGTACTATTTTTCCCAACTAGCAGGATTTCCAAAGGTCCAAAGGTACTTGAAGGAATCGGTTTTGAAAAATGGATTCGTGCATTTCAACCAGGTTTGAGATACGACCAAATGACATTTAATATTGCAGAGTCTATGAATGCAGTCATCATCCATGCATGTTCATTGATTATAAATCTAAAAGAAAAATAACATTAAATTCAAGTTTTATGCTATATAATTTTTTTTTTAGTACTATGTTGTATACATACTCTACACTACTTTTTAGTAAGGTATTGATTTTATTTTTTGTAATGATTGGTGGTCGGTTTTTTTACCAAACCAACTAAACATCAATTAAGTAAGTTTTAATGGATCATATCAGATTTTGGTAGTACTTTGCTCACCCATAACCTTAATCAATATTTTTAAGATCGGTTCTATTCTCTCACTACCTTCTCTCGCTATGCTCATTTTCTCACTCGTCTCTATTTTCTCTCACTAACTTCCCATCATACGCTTTCTTATACAAATCATTCCTTGTTCTCTAACATTTTTACATTTTTCTTACTAATTTCTTCCTTAAGTACACATTATATTATTTGTTAAAAGATTACTTCTAAAGCACTCCCAAAAAGCTACAACCAAACAAAAAAAAAGTATTAAATACGTTTCTTTTTTTTAATCAAAAGTATTGAGGTACTTTCCATGATAGCATTTTGTTTGAGAATGCTTTTAATAATTTTTTTTTCCCAAGAGCATGCTTGACACACTCTTAGGGTTTTTTTTTTCTTTTTTAATTGGAAATACCTCATCATAACCCATAATTTCATATTGGCAAATGAAAGAAAAATTCAACCACATATATATTTATTTGGTGACCTAAACAAGCATTACTTTTTATTGGATATTTGAGCCATTTGATCCAAAGTTTTCACAAAACTTCCACTCTTATACCATTGACAACCATTAATCTATGTGCAAATTATTTAACTCTAAAATAAGAGCAATCCCTACATGTTCTGGACCAAATTTGCTTTTGCATTAATTAAATAATTTTTTCAAAGAGTGCATCACTAAATATTTGAATTTTATATTTTGTTGGACACCATAAACTTCCACATTGCACCAACTAATTAAGTTCATTAGAGTAAAAGTTCTAATTGAATTTTCAGGAGAATTATTATACTGTGATTTTCAAAATATCTATTTTAGTCTCTAAAATTTTTACTTTATTTCATTTTAGTCATTTAATTTGCAAACGGTCTATTCTAGTCCTTTAACTTCAAAAGAACAATCATCCTTGAACTTTCAAAATGTCTATTTTAGTTCCTTAACTTCAAAAGAACAATGTTCGGGAGTAACTAATATTACACAATAGCAAACTTTCATTTAGTAAAGGGAGGCTTCATATAGAGCCAATTGTAAATCTAATTAATTTACAAACTTCTAAACTAGAGAGAAAGTCACATGTATTTGCCTCAAATGTGAGAAGCTAAAGTTATTTTTATTTATTTTTTTTACATAAAAATCACTTCAATTAAATAATAAAAGAAACATTGTCAAAATGGCTACATCGATGAGTCTTTCATCTACAAACATGACAGATAATCAAGAGGGAAAAGAGTCCAACCGTAGAAACGAAGACAAAATATTGGCAAACTTTTTTTGTGAGGAAATCGGTCACTCTATTATTTGCCTACTGATGGGCTCAAAAGAGATAAGATCGAAACGAGAAGCCAGATGATTGATATCTAACACCCAAATAATATCCTCCATAAGCAACTTCCACACATAAGATTAATCACATGAGAGTAATAAGAAAATTTGTATGGGATGCCAATTCGTTTGTTGTGCAAGTTTAACCCCACATGAATTGCAAGAAGCACAATCTACCAATGGTATTAGAGAAGCTAAGTTTGAATATGACTTTAATTTTTTTTAGTACAACAAGTGGGATGGGAAATTTAAATTTATGATCTTGGTCGAAGACATGCACTTATTATTATTGAGTTAAGTTCATATTGCTTAAAATATATGTATTAGTGTGCTAACATGGACATGTATTACAACCACATAAATTATTTGAGACCAGTATTAAGGAAGTGAATTTAGACTAAAAAGTAATTTTAATAATCAAAATGATTACTTTTAAAAAAATTTAAAAGTTTAAGATGAAAGTGATTATTTTTAAAATTCATAGACTAAAAGAATAGAGATTTTAGTCATTTAAAAATCAAATTATGAAAGTTTCAAATATGAAAATGAGATTCAAACTTCGTATTAAAAAAGAATTACTTTTAAGTATTTCCTAATTAAATAGTTTTCTACACCACCTTAATTTAATTAATTTCATATCGTGTCAATCAATTTAGAGTAGAGGGGAGGAATTCCGGGAAATTGGGGTTTTTGACCCCACCAATAGTTCAAATTGGATAAATGAACCCCTTTCAAAAAAACCTAATTTTTGACCCCACCTCTACTTAATTTTGAACCTCTCCCCAAGCCAATTTACCATAGTACCCTCATGTTTAAAAATGAAGGGAACTCCCTCCAAGTAAATAAGTAAAATCCTAAACCCCATCTCGGACGTTTCCTGGCCCAACGAAAATTATCACCCTTTCTCGAACGTTTCATTTGTCCTAAAATCCTAAAACTCATCTCGAACGTTATCTCGGACAAAGGACGTTGGACGATTCATCCATCCCGGACCTTACGAAGTTATCTCGGACGTTTCTCTTTCATTGTTTCGCCCTACGAAGTCATCGATCGCAAGGTTAGTGGTCGGGTAGATTATAACAAAATTTTTAGAAACGTTTGTTGTTCTGATTTCATTATCGGCTCTATCTGAAGCAGCCATGTAGATCTATGGTCATTTTCATGTTGTGCTTGCAGGACTGAGAAATTTGGGGAAAAAATCAATCTTTGATTCAATCCCGTATTCAATCCCGGATGATTTTGGTTCGGGATAGAATACGAGATTGAATCCGGGATCGAATTCGAACTGGCTGCATAAGCTTCCATCCCAGACCACCCGGACCATTTCGCCTCCGGGATGAAAGGCAGAAAATGGGGTTTCATTCTCTGCCTTTCATCCCGGAATGAAACGATCCGGGATAAGGTCCGGGATGGAAGTTGAATGCATTATGTTTGGAAAGTCTTCCATCCCGGACCTTATCCCGAACCATTTCACCTCCGGGATGAAAGGCAGAAAATGAAACCCCATTCATCCCGGAACGAAACGGTCCAGGATAAGATCCGGGATGGAAGACTTTCACAACATAATGCATTCTGCCTTCCATCCCGGACCTTATCCCGGATCATTTCATTCCGGGATGAAAGGCAGAGAATGAAACCCCATTTTCTGCCTTTCATCCCGGAGGCGAAATGGTCCGGGATACGGTCTGGGATGGAAGGCAGAATGCAGACACTTCGAATTTTTTTTTTAAGTTGGTCTGCACTGAACGTTTTTTTTAATTTCCTTGCTACTTTATGTAATTTTTTTTTACCTTTGTATAGGACATATAATGGATTTGAGAGTAATTCTAAACCGTGATGACTGGTTTCCGGCCATGTTGACTAACCTTGCCCATGTAGATAAAACCACTTCTAGGCTGAAGGGTAGGTTAACCCCAACCCAGTTAGACATGTTTAGGCAAACGTGTTTCGGTCCCATTTTGGACATGGACGTAGTTTTTAACGGTCCATTAATACATCATCTATTGTTGAGAGAGGTTGAAGAGCCTAGGCAGGACATCATTAGTTTCGACCTGTTTGGGAAAAGGGTCTCCTTTGGTAAGCGGGAGTTTGACCTAATCACCTGCCTCAGTCATAGGATGATTAGGGTAGATAACGATATTCCTGACCGACGACTTCGAGCACGTTACTTTAAGGATAGTGTCAGGGTTAAGTGTAGTGAGTTAGAGAAGATTTTTATGGAGGCAGTTTTTGACGATGATGAGGATGCTGTCAAGGTTGGCATAGTTTACTTCGTCGAGCTTGCCATAATGGGGAAGGAGAGGAAGCAGTTTATAGATACGACCTTTTTAGGGGTTGTGGATAGGTGAGAGCTGTTCTGCAATCACGACTGGAGTTCGTTAATTTTCGAAAGAACACTTTGGAGCCTGAAGAATTCCCTGAAGGATAAACTACCGGCGTACCAACAGAAGGCGAGAAATGACCCCACACACCAAGAGACTTATAGTCTCTACGGGTTTCCGTATGCATTTCAGGTTAGCAAGCTTTAAGTCAACTATATAATCGTATATATTATTTAAATGCATTATTTATTTGACTTCACTGGATTCTAGGTATCGGCTTACGAGACGATATCGACGTTGAGTCTGCGCATAGCCTGAGCGACGACGCCATTCCTCGACTCCTTAGGTGGTCGTGCACTTATTCTCGTGGGTTTCTTACTCTGCTAAGAGATGTGTTCGATAACACGATGGTAAGTAATTATCTTGACCTCGTGCGATTCAAATTTATTTTTTCATTTGGGTCTAATCATAAGTTTTTTGCTGTCCAAGGTTAAGGAATATTTGGTTTCGACTAATGCTGAGGCAGAACACATGGTCCGTATCATGCGTCCAACGGAAGCCCGCGCTATACCTGCCCCGCCGGCTGTACCTGACCCGCCTGCAGTACCTGACCCGACTGTTGTACCTGCCCCGGCTGCAGTACGTAACCCGCCTGCAGATTTGGAAAGGGGTGCTGAGGAAAGAAGGGTGAAGGACAAAGGAAAAAACATCATAGATGATCCGGTAGAAGAGGCCGAGACATTGGACGATGTTGCATTACAGGGTCCTGCATTAGACGATGCTGGACCCAGGGGAAATGACAGCGAAGCCCTACAGAAGAGGTCGAAACGGAAAAAATTCAAAAATAAGATCAGTAGAAGGTTGAAGAGGCTCGATGACCGAGTTGGTGCTATCGAGGCCACACTGACTGGCTTCGGGGTCGCCCTAAAAGGTATCCAGAGATACCTTAAGAAAATGTCGAAGGTACGCATTTTATATGTATATAACATTAGGTATGCTTAGTTATTAATTATGATTAGTTGGGTCCGAGATAACGCTCATTGGTCCGTACTTTTCGTGCAGGGTAAATTCCCTGATCCGACCAAATATTTTGGTCGTGGGGGTGGGCCCGATGATGATGATCCATCGGATCAAAGGCCTGATGAGGCCCCAACACGAGGTCCGAAGAGTATGGACGAGGACCGGAGGCCGGAAGCGGTCCCTAAGACTGACGAGTATCAGACCATGGACGATAATCTGAAGAGTATGGATGAGGATCCGATGTTTATGGTTGAAGACCAGGGTACGATAACGGAGCGGGACAATGCATCGGATGCTTACCCCGATCGTCCTGTCGGTTTGTTTCAGGTAAGTCCTATTTCTATAACGCTAGTATACGTTTGTGCTTCCATATACCAATATGATTAATATTGGTTGTATATTAGGATGCCACTGTTGGAATGCAAGAGCCGGACGTTGCATCAGATACGCGACCCGTCAGCCGACGCGTTAGGCGTCCCTATAAGGACTGGGCACCGGACGCAGTCATTAAGGTAAACTGTCATTACATATACATATTAGCTGTCAGCTGTCATTACACGAACTCACGTGTGTATTGTGTTTTAGGTTGAACCTTACCTTGACCAGGATGAATATGACCTTCAGCAGGCCCCAACTGGGCGTAGGCTACGCAAGAGGCATTACTCTTGGAAGCTGAAGGATATATACACACCAACCGGTTAGCGTGGGATCACCGTGGATAGATACGACCCAGTATGTCTCATTCCACCGCAGTTGGACGACAAGTTCCAGAGATGGATGGATGACCCGAAGACGGACGGGAGATTGCGGTCCACTGCAACTGGTTTCCAAAAGAAGGAATGGTATCGCGATCTATTGGACCCTAGTGTTGAATTGAAGGACGAAGTAAGTACATGTTACTATATTCGTAGTACTATATTCGTCAATATGTTTGATTACATCAATGTGGATTGGTTAAATGTAACAGGTACTTGATGGTCTCGTCCTGTTTACAGCGAAAAAGTTGGAGAAGTGTCTCCATCTATGTCGCAAGAAGTTTGCGATAGGCGACGTACTTCTTTCGGTAATTACTTTTTACTTCTTCCGGTTCGAACTAATAAATGCTGTTTTGAACAATTCTTTAACTAATGAATTACTTTTTAACTGCTATACAGACTCTGCTGAATCGGACAGACGGTCCATATGCGGCCATGAAGCCGGGTGTATTGTCCACTAGGATCAACTACCCCTGGCGCGAGGAGAATACAATCTGGCGATATGTCCACGGTAGGCAGTCGGACCACAACGTGCCCTGGAGTGATGCAGACATCGTGTACACCCCCATGAACGTAGGCGGGAACCACTGGGTGATGCTCGGGATCGACCTTGTACAGGGCGACATAACCGTATGGGATTCACTCCAAACGGCCACTCCACTGGATGAACTTGAGAAGGAGTTGAAGCCCATGTGTACAATCCTACCTACGCTGCTGCATCATGGCGGGATATTTTCAGTTCGACCCGACTTGCCAGTGGTGCCGTGGAGGGTACGTCGGGTTCGCGTACCACAGCAGAGTAGCGTGACTGATTGCGGGATTTTCTATGTCCGGTATTTCGAGTACGATGCCACTGGGTCAAATATGGACACTTTAACCCAAGATAATATTGTATATTTTAGGCGTCAGTACGCTGTACAGATGTGGGCGCGTCGTCCCATTTTTTTAATATTATGCATTTTCGATATTGTTTCTATGTCATGGTTCATTATTCTAGCATCATACATGAATGACACATTCAAATACAATCTCCCCATTAATAATGATAATAATAATATAACACGTAGGGTTACCAATGCATGCATGCATGGTTGGTTGCTTGGGGTACAAGTTACCATACAAATTTATGAAAAACCAACAAGTTACCAATACATCATACATTCACGCTGTGTTAAGGGGTTCATTACATGTTTTGCGAATGTGCCCCGATGTACCACACCGACCGCACTTACGTGTTTCGCGCACCTCGCCCGTGGAAGGAATCCCAACTGTCCGCCTCCTGCCAACTCTAGGAACCATATCTGGTGCTTCTACCGGTGTATCGACAAAATCTGGAGAACTGTTCCACGTTGAGACGTGGCCAATTGGAAATATTGGTTCTGCATAAGTCATTACCCAGGAGTTCGTCGTGTGTGCCTCGTCACACAAAGTGTACAGATTTATGTTTCGCATCATCGCCCCAGCAATAGCATGAGAGCATGGAATTTTAAAATAATCAAACTCCCGACAACTACATGTCCTAGAGTTGAAATCAACAATCCCGTCAAGGTTACCATCACGTACCTGGACATGAAACTGGTCGATGTTCACTACAACGTGTCTCCTGGCATTGTCCGAGTATTCAGCAAGCTTATTTTCTGCATAGTCGGACAATGTGGTTGATCGGGAAGAGGCAAGCGTTCGTCGATCGTAGAACCAAGTCTGTAACAGACCTCTGATATGGTCCAATAACGCAGTTACTGGCAACCTACGCGCGTGTCTAAAGAGGGCATTCACGGACTCTGCATTATTACTGGTCATCTGTGTGTACCTCAATTCTGTTTGGAAACAACGAGCCCAACGCTCCTTTCCAATGTCATCCAGATACTCCCTCGCACCAGGGTACACACCAAGTTGAGCCCAGATTGAGTTGAAATAAGACTCTCGATATGCTTTCGCAGCTTTTAGAAATAGTTCCTCGACTGCCTTTGCATCGACTTTAAATTTTGCTAACAAGTTCATCTTAATATGTTAGTATACAAAAGCAATGAAATGCAGTGGGAAATATCTTGTCAATTGCCTTACAAATTGTGTGATGTCTATCAGAAATGAAAACCAAATTGTTCACTACGCCGAGCGCACCTTTTAATTGAGTCATAAACCATACCCATGATGCTACAGTCTCACCGTCGACAATAGCAAATGCAACAGGGTAAATCTGGTTATTCGCATCCGCACCAGAAGCTGTTAACAATACCCCTCTGAACTTCCCTTTTAGATGGGCCCCGTCGACATCCAACACTGGTCGAATACAAGCCAGAAACCCTCTAATCGATTGACCCAAAGCCATAAAGACATATTTGAAATATTTTCCATCTTTCAGTTCCAATTCGAAAATAGTACCTGGGTTCATGATTTTTAATGCTTCACCATAAGCTGATAGTAGACCGTATGACGATGCTGGATCCCCTCTAATAAGTCGAAGTGCTTCTTCACTGGACCGCCAAGCTTTGTCATAACTTAAATTCACACCATACTCCTTCCTCATGTCTTGTATTATGTCTTTCGGTTTATACGTGCGGGAGACGTCTATAAACTTCGCTTGGACAAGATGTCCGACCACCCAACTTTAGGCTTGCCTATGATCCTGTTTCACAACTCCACCGTTGCATGTATTGATGCTATAGTACTTTTTTATCTTGAACAGATTGCAGTCCCTCAGCTTTGTAGCTCGAAGTCTCCAGGTGCAACTAGTATCAACGCAGCGTAGTATATATAGTTTCGGTGTCGACTTTTTTACTTTAAACTGAAAATTCAGCCGCATTGCAACTAAATGCATTCTCAAACTCAACTCCTTCTTCGTATCAAATACTTCGCCCTCCTTAACATCATTTGTTCCAGAAGACTGTACTATGAGTTGCATCTTCTCATCATTAGGTTGTCCAGTGAGACCATCACACCCCATTTGTTGGACCGCTGCTTCATCCCTACGAATCTCAGCATGTACCTATTCCACATCGGGCTCAGACTCTTCATCAAGTGCATCGTCATAGTCATCATTCACAAATTCTGCTTCATAGTATTTTTCTTCTGACTCTCCCAACGGGTCATATGATTCATCACTTTCATCTTGATTATCATTCAATAATCCCGGCACATTCCAATCACATACCCTGTCATCTCCTATGTTACATGGAACAACATCTGATTCCAATGGTGTCAAACCTGCTATATCATGACCTAAATGCCCGTAAAAGGGGTGTGGTTGTTGGGTAGAAGAGGGGATCGATGATGAGGAAGGAAATGAATGTACCGAATCTGTGGGTCTCTGGAATGGGGGAATACAAGCTGTGGGCATACAACTCGAGGACACGTTTTGGCCTATATGATATGGGAAAGAAGGCATGTACGTTTCATTCTCATGTACCTGCTTTGACGTAGTAGATATGTATATAGGCCATTCAGAAACATCTTCACCAGTTAAAAAAAAATTCAGGTCATCGTCATCAGTTATCTCCATTACACAAACTTTAGTTTTAAAATGATATACGCGTCTAATTATAATATCGAACTGAAGGGGGTTTATATTACTCAATCTATACACGTGACCTAGAAATTCTCTGTACGTGGTTGTACTATCCACTGTCAATCCTCTTGTGCGACCACCAACGTAATCTTTTTCACTATCGTTTCATTCTCCACCAAATGTTATGAAAACACGAGGCATCCTGCAAATAGATAAAATCAAGTGAGATAAGAATATCGTCCAAAAAAAAAGTGGTAAAAAAATAAAAAATACATGTCATCCCGGACCGTCCCGGACCAGTCTTGGTCCGAGACATATCCCGGACCACAGTGCTTCGATTGGTCTGGGATGTATCCCGGTTCACTCCCGAACCATCTTTCGATCCGGGATTGAACATTCAATCCCGGATCTCGAAGCTTCAATCTCGGAACAATACTTGGTCCGGGATACCGACTGCATTTTTTTTCTTTTTCCAAGAAGCCAAGTGAAAATGTATGAATGAAAAATATTTCAAATCATTTCAGAAATTTTTATGTTAACGTACCTCTAACTCTTCAAATGTGAAAATGTGGGGACAACGATTTTAGATAGTGTGGGGACAATGATCAAACACGTGGCAATGTTTCTTTCCCGGATTTAAAAAAAAAAAGTGATCTGTGAGGAGTTTGGATGGTGTGAAAATTTTGGATTGTTTCAAACTCAAAACATAAGTAAAATATGAGGTTAAAAGTTTGGTGAAATGGTTGGGTGGAAGTTAATGGGGAAATTAATGTATCATAAATAAGGGTATATTTGTCTTTTCACTAAAGGTGGGTTCAAAATTAAGTAGAGGTGGGGTCAAAAATTAGGTTTTTTTGAAAGAGGTTCATTTATCCAAGAACTATTGGTGGAGTCAAAAACCCCAATTTCTCAGGAATTCGGCTCCAATTGACTTTTCTTCACTTTTACAATAATGCATTTCATTCTCATTAGTTTATAAGAATACAATTTTAATTAGAAGATGAATTCTGAAATTTAACTTTTAAAAATTAATTAAATATCTTAAAGAGTTCTATAACAAATATTTTCTTAATCTTTTTAGACAATTGGAGAAGAATTGTTTGAATTTTGTTTAGTTTAAGAAATTTTAATGTTAGACTATCATGTTTTATTAATTATGTATTAAATTCTAGAACTTTTATAAATATCTCTCCATTTGGCCCACTAATGCACTCCTTTACAATACACCACACAACTCAATTCCAAAAGTTTCCTCCTACTTTTTCCTCTTATCTTAGAAAAAGTCTTTTAGTAAAAAATAAATTTAAAAAAAAAGTAGTTATCAATGCAAAAAAAAAAAAAAAAAAAGATGTAGTTATCTGGGGAAGAGTACAAGTGCTGTTAAATTATTGAATGAAAAAGGGTATGTTGCAATTTGCAAATAGCCTAAGGACAATTTGGCAAGACTTTAGAATGACGAAAATAATTTTAACTAATTAAAAATACATTTAAGATTTCTAAAATCATTTTAAAGTATTTTTTAGAAAACACATCATTGGCGTTTTTCTTATAAATACTCGTAGAAGAAGGAATTTTTTTTAATCTACAAGCATTACTCCCCAAAAGTCATATAAAATTATTCATTGGAACATAGTTTAATGAATAAAACATAAAAAAAAATAGAGATAAATTACATTTTAGCTTTGATCTTTTAAATTTCAATGGATAAAACATAAAAAAAATAGAGATAAATTACATTTTAGCTTTCATCTTTTAAATTTCAGGATTATTATATTTTGGTCTCTTTTGACTTCCAAAGTGTAAATTTTAATATTTAAGCTTTCATTTTTATTTTATTTTAGTTTTCATATTTTCAAAAGGTATATTTTAGTTCATTAAACTATAACGCAGTAATCTTTTGGTCCTTACCAATATTTTTATTTTAAATAAATAGATACAATAACTTTGAGGATATATATTAATGTGTTGATGTGAGCATATATTTGAGTCATATAAATTAGACGGATCGAGTATTGAGTGTTCCGATATCAGGTCGCTATGCAATAGAGTACCAAAATGGTTAATTTTGTTTTAAACTCGGACATTTTGAAAGGTCATATGAATCAAAATATTTATTTTTTAAAAATTCATAGACTTAAATAGAAAATTTAAAAGTTCAAACCTCAAAATGAAATAAATCTATAAGTTTAGCGACAATGTAAAGATTTTAACCAATTTTTTAAAATAAGGTAAATATACGTTTTGGTCTCTAATGCTAGGTGTTTTTTTTTCTCTATAATTTAAAAAGTTTCAAA
This sequence comes from Momordica charantia, assembly GCF_013281855.1. Taxonomy (NCBI): domain Eukaryota; kingdom Viridiplantae; phylum Streptophyta; class Magnoliopsida; order Cucurbitales; family Cucurbitaceae; genus Momordica; species Momordica charantia. The sequence continues at coordinate 21,354,303 of NW_028275162.1, read as the reverse complement.
ATTTTTCCTTATATTTTAACATTTTCAATTATATACTAAAATAGGTAGTTTAATTCTTTCTCTAAATTTCGACCAACTATATAAATTTATGAATCAACTCAATAAATAAGGCATCAATTGGCTATTGCGATCTAAAAAGTCTAGTTTTCAATTACTTAACTAAAAAAAATACCATAGGCCAATTTTAACACCCATTGATGGAAGAGCAAAATTCAACAATAAATTGAAAATCTTTTAAATAATAAGAATTAAATTGAAAGAAAAAACACCCAAAATATTAGATAAAAATATATTTTTAGCCCTCAAGATATAAACTATTTGAGCGATTTAGTTAGAATATTCCTAACATTCTTTATTCAATAAAAAGGTAAAAGATGAAAGAAAACAACCAAAAATTGATAAAGCCAAAGTTTTTCTTTCCTACTTTAGCATCTTGGCCAGCCTCATTAATTTGTTTGGTATCTCCAATTTAAAAGAGAATAAAAACCTTAAATCTGTGGTCACCAGGGAGGGAGAAAGAGGGGAGAAAAAAAAAATCTTAGAATCTGAATGGTGTTTAGTAGAAAAAAATATATACCATTAAAATTTTAACAATTATTTTTTTAATTATAAAACAGGAAATTCTCTCCTCTTTTGATATTTTTCTTACATTTCTATCTTATTCGTAAAACCACCGTAAAAAAATAATATAAATAAATAAATCTAAGTACGGTTTACACTATAATTTGTTGACCCTATAATTTTATCTTTGTAAATAATTAATTAATATTACTGAACATGATCAGATCGTTTTTAAATTGATTTAACAGGTAAGAATGATGATTCGAATCTCTACTTTTTTATTGGTAACATATATCTTAATACAACAAGTTGACTGGATAATTCAAACTTATGATCTCCTTGAAAGTCTTTAATCAACAACAGGTGACAGCTCAAGAGGCGCTGTCGTAGATGTCAACAACACTCATGAATCAACAAGAGGTGAAAGTGTCCTCCCTTTGACACAAATTAGAACTACAATCCTATTGAGTCCCCACTACTTCTTCATTTAGGTGAAGAAAGTCTTTCCCGATCTCTTAATCAGAGACAAGTGTTGGTAAATTGTATTGAAATGGACAGTAATATTGACGGTTGACATAATTAATAGAGTAGTATACTCCAATAGCCGACAAACGAGAGTAGGGGAAAAATGAGAGAAAAATCAAAGGAAAAAGTAGCGAGGCAGCCAACAAGGCGATGCGCACTATTTCTCTCTCTCTCTCTAAACCAAGAGAGAAGAAAATAAAGTAAAGTTGGAGCAGTCCCTTTTCCCACTCACTCAAATCCATATACACACACACTCATTCCAAACAGATCCATCCATGGCCATGGCCAAAGTTCACCCAATTTCGGCTCTGTTCATAATTTGCTTCTCTTTATCAGAACTGGCCAATTTTGGCGCAGCTTCTGGTTCTGAAGATGAGCTTATAAATCTCAAGAAACTGGCGATGTTCGTGGACGAGCTGCCGCACCTGCCCACACTCCTCGGCTTCCATGGCCGCAATCCTCAGCATCTCAAAATCGGCATGTTCCTCAAAACATGGGTCAGTTTATTTCCTCCCATTTACAATCTGGGTTTTCTTTTTCTTCTCTGATCTGGAATGGAATGACGCACAAGGAAGTTTTGGTAAATGGGGGTGTTGTTTTTCTTCAATTCAAACCCATAAATATTCTTTCGATTTCTTGCCTGTTTCAATTTGTGCCCCTAAGGGATTGTTTTTACCCTTTTCCCTTATTTGCTTGTCAAGCGTAGATTCTTCGCTGGATTATTGTGGAATAGAGGAATAGTAAACGATTCTTCAATACGTATATTCTTTTGAGGAATGAAACTGATTTTTGGAATCAATTGTTGTTCCAAAGACGTTAATTTTAGAACACTTGTGCCAAAATAACAATTGATTATTATTTGTTATTTGTTGCAGAAATTTCACCGAGATCTTCCCCCGACTCCTGTTTTTGCCTACGGTCTTTCCAAGGACTCAGCGACAGTTCCTGGCCCCACAATCGAGGCTCGCCACGGCATCTCCACGTATGTCACGTGGCAAAATCACCTCCCTTCAAAGCACATTCTTTCTTGGGATCCCACTATTCCGACCGCCGTGCCTGCCGCCAACCACGGCGTCCCGACGGTGGTTCACCTCCACGGCGCCATCGTTGAGCCGACCAGCGACGGCCATGCCACCTCATGGTTCACCAACGGCTTTAAAGACAAGGGACCCTCGTGGACCAACGAAACGTACCACTATAACAATCAGCAACACCCTGGCAACCTTTGGTACCATGATCATGCCATGGGGCTGACTAGAGTCAACCTTCTCGCTGGCCTGATCGGAGCCTACGTAATCCGCGACCCCCCTGTCGAGGACCCGCTCCGACTCCCCTGCGGTCGTGAATTCGACCGGTCGTTGCTCGTATTCGATCGAAGTTTTCTCTCTAATGGTTCAATCTTTATGAATTCTACTGGTAACAATCCTTCCATACACCCACAATGGCAACCTGAATACTTTGGTGATGTTGTTGTGGTCAACGGCAAAGCATGGCCACGTATGACGGTTCGACGTCGTAAGTACCGATTCCGCATCATCAATGCTAGCAATGCTAGATTCTTCAGATTCTTCTTCACCAACGGCCTAAGATTCGAACAAGTGGCATCTGACTCGGCCTACCTGGCGAAACCCGTAGCATCGAAGGCAATCCTACTGGCACCATCTGAGATTGCTGACGTGGTGATTGACTTTTCAGAGTCAAAGGAGAACTCTGTCATCCTAGCCAATGATGCAGCCTACCCTTATCCATCGGGAGACCCCGTCAATGAAGCCAACAGCAAAGTAATGAAATTTTATATTTTAGAAAACAAAGAAGTCGAAACGCAGCGAGTTCCTAAGAAACTAATAGAATACCCAAAACCAAAACTATCTAGTGCATCATACACTCGATACATCGCCATGTACGAATACACAAGCGACATCGACGAGCCAACCCATCTGTACATAAATGGAAAACCGTACGAGGCACCAGTGACAGAGAGGCCAAAGGTAGGCAGCACAGAGATATGGTATGTGATCAATCTAACAGAGGATAATCATCCGTTACACATTCATGTCGGGCTACTATCCGCACTGGATCAAACCGAGCTGGTTCAGCTGGAAGAGTTCAAGGATTGCATGATGAAGAAGAATGACGCAGTGAAGTGCAAAATCGAAGAACATGCACGTGGAAAAAGAATAAAGGTAGAGAACCATGAGAAAGGGTGGAAGAACGTGTACAAGATGATGCCTGGATATGTGACAAAGATTCTGGTGAGATTTTCCAACATACACTCGAACGCATCGTACCCATTCGACGCAACTGCAGAACCCGGCTACGTGTACCATTGCCATGTAAGTAGCGACTTAAACCTTGACTGAAGTTTTTAAAACAAGAAAAGGTATAACTAGTATGGTATTGTGATATGAATGCAGATACTGGATCATGAAGACAATGTGATGATGAGACCATTGAAGCTAGTTGAATGAGAAGAGTCTATGGCAGACGAGGTCGCTACCCGACCCAACTCGACTCAACACAAATGAACTATTTGAACCTTGGCTTATTAATTAACTTCTGTTTTTCTTTGTATACTGCCCCTCCAGTCTCCAATAAACATAATAGAAAGCCAAAGAAAATGGCGTCTGCAATTCACAGAAAGGCAAACTGATTCTAGTGTCTTATCAGCCTCTGACATAAAATGGCGTTTGCAGCCTCTGACATAAAGATTAAAGACCCAACTTAGAAAAAAGCTAAACCACACGTAATTAATTAACTACGAAAAGAATTTATCAGCCTCCTTTCGTGCACATAGAAAGAATACAGTTTGAGCAGAAACTACAGAAGTATTTACTAGTTTTGTATATCTACTGTGGGTTTCTGAAAAAAATACCCTCCGTCTGCAAAAGAAAGTATCCATGGATCTTGCAAATTTCTACAGCAAAACCGAATGAAATATCTAGATAAAGTCTGTCAAGGTGATAGAGAAACCGATTGATTTCCTCTATGCAAGAAACAGGGCCTCCAAATAATCATCAACGTAAGCCAAGCAGGGCCAGTGATCGGTTCGAATTCGAACTAAAGTTGAAAAATCTGAAACTTCCACCTGGAAAAGAAGGTGAAACCTTGGTGGAAGAAATATCAAAATATGGAAGTGACCCATGTTTCTCTTATGGCTACTGATTGGACTTCCCGTTTCGTCTTCGGTTGAAAAATATGTAAGACGTAGCGGGCCTCTATCAAGATCAGGTACTGCCGAGGTCATTGAATAAATCTGAATAAGAACTTGGGATTTCATCCGTTGAGATGTCTGATGGGATTACGGCTTTAAGAAACAAATCTTCGAGTCCTACTGAGATACTCTGAAGCTGACCACGAATCATCTGGCCACTTCCTGCTGTAGATTCAATTGAGACATCAACGAGCCCTGGTGTGGGCTCCCTTGGTTCCAATTCAACTGCTACCAGAACCAGACCACCCTTTGTACTTGTACCTGATCTTTGATAGTTCTAACGAAATTCCCCGAGGTTCTGAAGTGTAAGTTGAATGTGAGATGGCTGTATTGTGTCCACCTATAGATGGTGGATTTCCTTACAAAAAAAAAAATAGAACATGGAGGGCTCATTTGATAATGTATTTGTTTATTGTATTTCTGGTTTCTGTTTTCTTTTTTTTTTTTTTTTTTTGGTCATTTGGTTGGTAGTACTCGTAGAATAGTGAAAAAGTGTGAGTTTTAGTAACTCAATTAAAACACTTTTGAAAGCACTAATTAAAAAGGGTATTTTTTTTTTTTTTCACAGATTGGTTTGGTGGTGAAGGAAGAACCAGCTATGGTAGTTGGGATATCATGGCATGGAACCATCTCAAGGCTCTTAAAAACAGATATGTTTGCAGTGATACGGTGACGTGAAAATTAATGTTATCTCTACCTTCAAACATTTTTTACAGAAAGGTTATCCGTATCATCCAAATTCTAAGCACAAGTATCACTTCCCCAAATGTGCTTGTAATATATATCCAAAATCTTGGAAATCTTTGAGTCCATCACACGCAATGGCTCCGGAGCTCGATCAATTTTTTCAATGTTAGAGGAGAATTCGGATACCATTTCTTCAACCAAGGGTTCACTGTCCCTGATAATACCCTCTGGAAAACCAGTCTTGTCATTTTCAACTCCTAGAGTTGATAAAGTAAGGGGATTTTTCGTTTTAAATGTATATAGGATGAGATGTTCATGCATTTCTTGAGGTCATGAGAAAATCGTGGCGACTGGACATTGTATAATGCGCCAGAATGAAGATGGCGTTGATTCTTTTTGGGTTAACCCTTATTTCCCATCCTAACAAAAAAAGTTAATGAGAAACAGAAAATCCTTCGACTTGCTAGTTCAAGAAATAGGGGAACAAAAAAGAGCAATAGGAAAATATTGCAGAAAAGAACCTGCAACATAGGGAAGATGCTAGAATCCACAATAATTTTATCAGTGTTCGAGTCTTGAGACAGAATGAATTTATGGAAGGCACGGAAAGCTACAGCAGTTTCTGTGCTTCCCGAAGGTAACCATTTGGAAAGCTGATAACAGACCATCTTGAAGCAACTTCACCACTGACTTTCCAGATTCTGACACATTGTACTACGTATGGAGGTGAAGGCAAGCAGGTCGAGCTTCAACGCTTTAAGAGAAAGTGGATCGAACACTGTAGGATAGAAACTCAAACCCATTTCAGCAGCTGAAATCTAAAAAATGCATCTAAAAAATGCAAATACATCATCAAAACAACATGGCACGACATAGGATCAAAGGAATATATCATTCCAAAGAATTGCACCTTCAACATTGACGCCTGCAACTCCAAACCCGAAGCTACAAGCATTATCATTGTCATGAATTCCACCATAGCAGGCGGAGTGAGAACTTGTGGCGATTCGAGCAAGAATGCCATCGCCCTCCTCAATTCTTTAGAATTCAATCTAGGGGAGGCCTCTCTATTCGAGCTGGGATCTGGGGCAAGTACAGATTATCGGAAGAGCGAAGGCCTCACCGGAGAAGACATAAAAGAATCTCAACAGAGAGAAAAGGAGACGGTGCCATTGCTGAGAATTGAGATTTACAGGAGAATATGGGCAAATCTCAAATCGGATATGCCGCCGTAACAAATTGGGCGACCGCCACACTCGCGGCTACGGTTCGACGTAGGATGCTGATAGCCGATAGGGGAATCGCAGGCCTGCCTAAAGAGGATGGATTTTGGACACTACAGCCCCAAGCCCAAAAGAAGTTTTAAATTCAAACATTCATCTCAATTTTCACTGCCCCGCCTTTGTTTGGAAATATTTGTGTTAATATTTGGTAATGTTTAAATGAAAAGTTGATATGTATCGCCATCACAATTAACGTGAAAGCTTGTCGAAATAATTAACTGGCTAGTACTAAACGAACTTAACCTTTAATGATAGTAAAAATAATTTATGAGTAGAAACAACGAGGAACCCACAATCTACTGCAGTGAAATTTGTTCTAGTGTAAGCTAATTCTTTCAAGTAAACTTCCACTTTAATTGTCACATCGTTCTAGATTCTATTACGTCAATTTTTTATTCAAAATATTAATGAAGTCAAGAGAAGTTGGGATGGTAGGGAAACCATCCAACATAATTGATACTCTCAATCTTATCTATTTCATGTCTTCGTTCTCTTTTCTCAATTTTCTTTCGCTTCCCTCTCTTACGGTAGAAGAACCCATAAGAACTCTCTATGGTCGCTATAGATTTGTTGGATCCCTTCCACCGCGTGGATTTAGTTGCCTTTTGTATGCCCTCCGAGACTCCGATGTGCTTTTGGCATTGGTCAATCACTCTATTACTCATGGATTTTCTTGAGAGTACAACAAAAGTCTCACATCTACAAGACAACTGGTACATAAGTTAAGGACGGCTATCTCCATATTGTTATGATATATTTTCAAGTGAAATTAAAAGTAAATTATGATAAATTCAGTCAAAAGTAGACAATATCAATCGAGACCTGAAGTTGTTTGTCATCCCTACCATTCAAAATTCGAAGTTGTTTTTTATCCCTCGTCATCGATCACTTGATACAAAGGAGTTGGGGATTCAAATAAGAGCTTTATATTAGATAACTACAAAAGTAGATGTGAAATTACAAACATGGCATAAAAGGTTTTATTATTGTTAAAATTCAACATAATTTAATTACATAATAAGTGTTCAACAATCAAATGTCCAAACCGAACGTTCTCAAAAAAAGAAGAAGAGAAAGTTCTAAAGGGAGCTACAACGCATCCAACATGACCAAAAAAAAAAGTGAGTGGTTCCTAAAAACAATAGTATCCAACAAAATGCTTATAATATAACTCTCGGATTCATAAAAAGAGTGCAAATAAAGTCTCACATTGACTAAAAAAGAGAGAGTGTTTCATAGTATATAAGCTGAGAAGACTATTATCTGTATTGGTACGAGATTTTTTTGGATGAAACCTAAAGTAAATGTGTGAAAGTTATGTCCAAAACGAACAATATCATATATCATCGTAGACATTTTTTTTTTAATCGAAAATAAGGCATCATGTTATCTCTTCTATAAAGGAGGGTTTTAAACTTAGGTACTAGTTCGCAAAATAATAATAAGTAACAACAACAACAAGTGGCTTACTTTCTATGACTTGGGAAATGAAAACAAAACACCCTAATTTTGGGATGTTAAAAAATTCAATGACCTGAAAATTCCGACTAATTAAATTCAATCTATAAGTTTGAATTGAGTTGGTTTAAGAATTCACCACACATAAATTTAAGTTGAATCAAATCTATCTGAATTTATTATTATTTATAAAATCATTTCTTTAACATACCATAAAATTATATACGAATCTAATTGTTTGAGGATTATTTATTCTCCAACAATTTTTAAAAAAAAAAGAAAATTAAATTTTAGAAATATAATTTTTCATGGTATAAATAAGCATGGACTTATAAATCTTGATTCGAAATTAGAAAATATAAAAATAAATATTTAAGATATTAACAATTACCTTTTGTGTTGTACAATATTTTGAATTAACTCAACCTAAATATTTGATTATTGAGTTAGAATTAAATTCATTAAGTCATAATAGTTGTTTGTGTTGAATAAATATACAATTCAAATAATTATACTGCATCTAAAAGTAGTTCAATCCAACCCATGAACACTCGTGCTCGAATATAATTTATTTCCCCAATAAAAGAAAATTCCTTTTAAAAAAAGCCTATGGCTACTATTTATTTGGTTATGAGGCAAGTTCTGCTGTGTTTGTTTGTTTTTTTTTTTTTTTTTGGCCAATAAACGACGCCAATTACACGGCAATTTGCAATTAATAAAACATTACATGTGTATATATTTAAGTTAAAGACATACATTTTTTTATTTTTGTATGGTCCCTCAAACCACAAACAGCGGCAAATCAATTCACGCGAATCTTAAATTTCAATAATAATCCAAAAATTGCCAAATAACTTATTAGTTTTTCTATTAATTATACCAATCCCTTTTTTTAACTTTGTACTAAAAAAAAATCCCCTTTTTAAATTTGAAAAATGTCATTTTGTTTTTTACGACAAATATGGAGTATGAAATATGAAAATGTATATTTCAATTATCACTTTCAGATTTGTTCCATTTTTGTTATTGAGCTTTCAAAATGTCTATTGAAATTTAAAAAATAATTATTTAGTCTCTGCCATTATTTCATTCTTAACATGCTAACGTGAACATATATTGAAGCTATATAAATTTACTGAGATGGGAAAGTTTTCTAAAACTCCCATGGTACTCCTCCCGTTAGCACTATGGATATGTATCATTCTTAAATAATGTTGATGTAGCTGTCAATGAATAAAAATAGTAGTCACACTAGTGTAGAAGTAGTATTTTTCTACTAAGATGGGTATCAAATGGACTAGGTATTAGATGGTAAATAACATAAATAAGGATTGAGAATTGAGACAGACGTTTTAAAAGTTCATAGATTAAGTATTTATTTTCTTTAGTATGAACATTAATTTAAAATACCCAATACTAGCCAAAGCGAGCATAGTTCAACGGCATGTACCTCCAACCAATAGGTTGTGAGTTCGATCCTCTATCCCTACATGGTTTACTAAAAAAATCCAAGAATAAAATAAGAATTAAACCTTTTAAAATTAAAACCAAAGACAGAAAAAAAATATCTATTTTTTTGGTAACGTTTTCTTCTTCCTCTAAAATTTTAGATTTTTTTTATGAAATATAAATTTTTTTAAAAAAATCTAAAATTTTAGATTAAAAAATAAAATAAAAGTTGTATATGAAATTTAATTTTCATATTAAATATTCCAAATTTTGTATGTTATATTTATATATTTATTATGTAATTTGAAAATAATGTTTTTATCTATATTTTGAGAGGAAATTTTAGGAACAATAAACAATAAATTTAATTTTATTGGGTCTAAAATTTCTACATAAATTTTAAAATGTTTGTTGAAATAAAAAATGATAATCAAAATACTTATATTTCTAAAAAAATAATAGATAGGAACAGTTATGTGTGACGCTAATTTATTAGAAAAAGAAAAAGAAAAGAAAAACTAATTAATGAGATGCATGAAAAGCTAAAGTCATGTGTGGATGTGACATGTGCATGAACCAAATTGGTTGTTGTTAAATATTTATATATTCCAAAAAACCAAATAAACCAAAAAATAAGGAAGCTGCTAAATCAGCTTTGGTTGGTTTGGTTTTAAAATATATAAATAAATAAATAAATCAGCTCTGGTTGGGCCAATGGTTTTGACCCGACAATACAGGTTCGATTTCTTGCCATTATCTTGCTAATAATAGTACACCTATCTACTATTAAATTATTTTTTTAGAAATAGTAGAGAAAAGTGGACATAAAATAATATAATTTAAAAAAAATAAAGAATTGGGAATATTAAAGACAATATTTAGATGCTGACCGATGAGCATCTATTTTTTTTTTTAATTATGATACTATGTTAGTATGTGAAGGAGTTCATCTCCTTGGTCGGTTCATCATTTTGTAAAGCAGTCACTCAAAAGTTGGTCTCCTCCATGTTTTGGTTCTCTGATTTTTCCTTTTTGGCTTGTTGAAAAAGTGGAATCAAATTTTCCATCTTCTATAGCTCACGTGGCATTTTTTTTTTTGTTGAACTACAACAAGTGGGATGGGGATTAAACTCACAGCAGGTGTTTAGTTAATTAAATGAAGTTTTATTTTTTAAAAAAAGTATGTAAATTTTTATACTATAAATTTTCATACTACATCCCTTTATTGCTGGTTGTCGGTACTTACCTATCTTTTAGGAAAAATTATGAAACTAGTAGTATTTAAGAATAGTGTAGGTCAAATTTGAACTCATGACATTTTGGAAAGAGACAAGTATCAATTACCAAAATTTTGTCCTTACTTTTCTTTTAATAGAACGAATTGAGATATGAGGTTTGAACCTCCAACCTTTAAGAAAAGGAATAGAGCTAAATTATAGCTGGGTCTTTTCTCTCATTTTTACGTGGGCTGTTATTAAAAAACTGAGAGCTCATTATTATTATGATTATTATTTTTAAATTTCTCTCTCATTTATCAACAATTTAACTGTTTTCAGCACTTGATATAGCAGCTAAGTAATTTTTTTTTTTTTAAACATAGCTAATCGTGAGCAGTAAAAAATGTATAGTTGTTATTATGTCCCTCCTTGTCCTCTCCCTCTCTCTCATTCACCAAGATGCTCCAAGTTGAGATTAATTACTCTTAACTTCGAATCTTACTCTAAACTAAATCTTCCCTCCACTTGGTTTTCTTTTCCAATATCAAACTTTGGTCAAGATTTTCACTCCACTCCACATCTCAACTTTAGCAGCACCAGCACCTGGAATATTGTTAAGATAATGATTTCTCTTCCTATTCACACATTAATACTAATACTAAATTGTCCATTATAAGTCTACGCCCACACGAGATTGACTTAAAAAATGTATGGCTTCAACTGAGGAGTTGAAATTACAATCTTGTGGGGGATTGATGTACAATATACAATACATATTCATACACACAGAGAGATTCAACATAATCTTGGCAAAGCTCTGTGGTAAACAGGTGGTGAAGTGATCACACTTTGCCTAACCAAACTGGACATATTGCTTCTCATTTCCCTGCAAACTTTCTCCAACTCCACCACTCTCCATTGCATCTTCTGCAAATTCAGTTTCATGTCTTCCCGGCCTGTACCACTGCTGCACCCTTCCGACTCAATGCTACTGCTTGACAATACCCTCTGGCACTCGCTGTAATACCCACTGCTCCTATCATCCTCCTCCTCACTTGAACACCCGCCTCCCCTCGCCTGACATTTGAGAGCCTCCACCGCTATCCTCGGTGGCACTCTCGGGTTCTTTGCCAGAGCCCTGCACGTCTCCAAGCTTAGCTTCTCGTGGTTCAGACATCTGCATAGCGTCGACCTCTCTTCCATTGAAAGATTCAGATGAGACTGCAAAATGCAATCTTTCAGCTGAGGGTATTAAAAATGAATAAACCACCGCACAACTCAAAATGATAAACTAAGTGGAAATCATAATAAAGAGGTAGGAAATAACAATGCATGGATCCGACCTTCTGATAACATATCAAAGATGAATAAAACATCATTCAACCCAAAGACTTAAGACTGAGATTAGGTAAATTTAATTTATGAAAGGGCAAAAATTCTATTTTGGGTATGAAAGTTTATTGCGCAAATGTTAAAGAGAGGTTCATGGGCTTAATTCTTTGCTCACCTCTAGATAGATGTCAATTGCTCTGTATACTCCATCGAAGCAATCTCTGGCGCAGTCCGGCAAGCTCTCTGCAACGCCCAAGAATTTGGAGATTTTGAGGTTTTGGTCAGGAGAAATCTCCCCCAAATACTTGTCCACCAGTTTCCCCACCTTCTTCAGCTTGTGAACAGAGTAAACTCCGTCGCTATTCACAAATACTCTCACCAATCTGATCACCAGATTCACATCGTAAGTGCATCTGTGGTGGCCGGATATCAGCAAATCGTCCAGTTTTGCCTGATCCAGCATCCCGCCGATCATCTTCTCCAGCCCACTCCGGCAATCTCTGCTCAGACCAAAACCAGACACCACTCTCAACACCCAGAACAGCCCCCGGCAAGAAAACATACTCTTCCCGACCATCACGTTCACAACGCCGTGCACCGCCGTGTCCGCTAGCCCGCCGTATTCACTCCTCGGCCGACCACTCCCGTACCTGTTAAAAATATGAATAAATGATTAAATATACTTAATTAGAAGGCCAGGAGTTTGAATCCAGTAACAGGATTGGAAGAAGAAAGGAGATAACTCCTGCTACTTTTGTAAATTTCCTCTCGTTTGTATCCATCCTTTTTAGAATTAAAAGATTATACACACAAAATGTTGATAATCATTCATTTGTTCTTTGTAAGTTTTTCTGTCTAGTAGTAGTTTAATCGTACCCGACGGAGCTCTGGGCGGCAGTTTTCAGGTAATGGAGGAGAAATCTCGTGAGAATCAAACTTTTATTGTTGCTCCCGTAACTCCCCATCCCCTGTACAACTTTTTCAATGATCTGAGCGGACAATAGCGACATGTCGTCGAACCACCACGATTTAGCAGCGGTGGAGAATCTGGAATTACCGGAGGCATTATCGGGGGATGAGGAAGAAGACGAAGAAGGAGTGACGAGGCTCATATTCGAATTCTGCGCAATCTTGGCCAACACAGCGCAAACGAGCTTCTGCAGAAGCCCCGACGAATCAGCAAAAGAGAAAAACGACTCGCAGCTCTGGATACACAAAATCAAATCGCTCCAGGGCCAGTAGAAGATTCCGTCGAGGAAGTTCTCGGTCTGGCGGATGAGGTTGCCGGCGGCGACGTCCTCCGTCATTCCGAGAAACACGGCGCAGCAATGGAGGAGTGCGACGTTGGAGACGGTGATGTCGATTTGGGCGTGGTTGTAGCAGAATCTGGAGACGAGCTCGAATCCGTTCGCTCCTCCAGGGAAATCGTCGATTTCAATAGCGGAATTGGAGCAATCGGTGCCCGAACTAGAAGTAGCATTCGTCCGTCTTCTTGTCCGTCGGCGCTGCTTGATTATCCGGCGAAATCTTGCCGAGTAAGTGGAAATAACCTTCTGCAAACAGAATCAGAAACAGAATGAGATGAAATTGAAAAGACGAGGGAGGGAATTGAGAGAAGAAAAATCAAATAATTAAACACCTCGCTGAGGAAGAAAGTTTGGTGGGCGGCGATGTGGACTTGAAGATGGGGAGCCATGGCGGTGGAAGGTTTGTGAAGAGGGAAAATGGGAGCAGAGAGAAATGTGGGAGATGGAGCAATGGAGAAGAAGAAGCATATTTGTGGGGCAAAGAAACTGAAAAGAGGAAGGAGTTTGGAAGGATGGCGACTATGATTTATTTTATTAATTTTTCCACACTTCCCGTGACACATTATTATTCTTATTTAAAATTTTTATTATCGTTCATACATCATGCAGTTATGATTTTAAACCATTATGAAAGATCCCGTGAGTAAGATTCATCCAAATTTTTATTAACAATTTTATATTTTGCCACTCTCACTATTTTCCTTTTTTTTTCTCTCTTTTTGTTTTCGGCGTGGAATTAGCAATTTTTAGTCCTTTATCACTATTTTAAAATATATGACAAGTTCGAGATTCGAACTCACGACTTTTTAGTTAAATATAGATATCTTAACTTTGTTCAAGCTCGTTAATGCTAATTATAGAATTATGTGGTAATGTGTGATAATTGAAATTTTTTAGATGTACCTATGGGCGGGACACCAAAATCTTATTCTAACTAGGATTTTGCCATGTCTTCCTCGAATTAGTTCTATAAAAGTTTCGACCTGTTTTAGATTTTCCAAGGACTTCTCGAGGAGCCGTATAACCCCGTAATACACTGCCTCATAATTTCCTCCCCTTTTGATAGTAAAAATCATGCCATCAGCATATCGCACGTAACCTACATCCTCTTCGATTTGCATAAAAGAATTGATTTTCATATCAAATTGGTGCAAAAAGATCTCCATTAGCATGAGGGAGAGGGAGCAGCCTTCCGATATATGTGTTTCGTGTAGTTTGCAAAAAATTTAACGTCGATTAATATTATTCTTAAGAACATTAAAATAAGATCAAGAAAGTCACCATTCCCCTAACTTAAATAAGATAAAAGAATTAAGATGTTCAATATATGATCTATGTTATCACAATAATTTACAATAGTATCGGACACAAAATTGAAAAGTCGGAAAGATAGTTGAAGCTTTGTTAATTATTGTTGTGTAGTAAAGTAGTTTTGGGGGAAGATTTTGCCAAAATATATATTCGTTTGTTTGTTTGTTTTGAGGAAAAATGCAAAAGAGAAAGCATAATAAGAAGACAAAAGGGGAAGGATTGTGTGAGGTTGTGAAGGATTGAGTAAGAGTTTTTGTCATTTGGGAAAAACACATGGGAGTGAGGGGTTTAGGGGCACGTGAAGAACGGGCCCCACCCCTCCATTCATGGATAAGAATCCCGCGCCACGTCACCAACCACTGGCCAGGCCCCCCGCTTTCCCCCATCAGGCCCATCTCATATTTTGGGCCCTTCCAAAGCCCACATTGCATCTCCATTCTTTAAGCATAATGACTACCAAAAACATCTCGTATTTGCAAATATGACAACATTACTAAAATTAGGTTTTTTGTTTTCCTTTCCATTCTAATTTTATCTTTGTTACTAATATACTTTGTATTGGATGTATTAATGATATAATTGATATACCTAAATATATGAACGGTATACTTTATGTTAAATATGTAACGCTTTAAGTTCAGGTTGAAGGGAATGCAAGAGAATGTCGGGGCCACCAGGTGCCAAATTTAGATCCCAAATCTCGATCCGAATCTTGGACCTAGAGTGTTATAAATGATATCAATTGATAAACTTATTATGACATATATCACTGATATACTTGATATTAGGTATATCAACGCGAATAGTATAATCGACTTTTCTATTTTTTATCGACTTTTGATACACTTGCAAGTGACCGTCTTTTTGGGTACTTAAATTTAATTTGGTCTTTATTGTTTTAAAATGTTTGAATTCAGTTTCAAAGTGATGCTATGATTTTGAAAGTTTTAATCTAGTCTTTAAATCTCACGAATTTGGAGGAATTAGAAACTTTCCTATTCTAAATGATTTAATTTTTGCTCTAAATTTATATCGTTTTAATAAGGCTCGTACCATTAAGTTTATTATTAATTTATTAGTGAATTTTAATATTTTGACAACAAGAGAATGCAAGTAAAAAAGATAAGAGACTGGATTGAAGATTTCTAAACAACATAGAGTAAATTGAAAATATTCTCAAACATCTGGTCTCCACGGTGAACCTCACAAATAGGCCCTATGTGTCATATATTTAATACAATACTGATGGGGAGGATCCAACGATAATGAACCAATTAAATCTAAAATACAGGGATCAAATTCAAACCAAGTACTCAAAATTACTAATTTTACTTTTTGAAGTTGCTTTTTTTTTCTTTTTTTTTTTATTGAGTTCAACAACATGTGAGAGTGGCGGATGAAGATTCAAATTATCTTTATTAGCGGTCAAACGTGCACTACTATTAATCATTGTTGTTTAGTTTTAATAAAGTATATAGTGTGTTAGGGGGAGGGTCCAAAGAAGTAATGATGGTGTGTTAGTGAATCAAAATGGGGAAAGCAATATTTGACTTTGTGGTTCGATTTGGTGCGTGTAGGATTATTAGCACAAACACAATTCCACGACTTGCCTCAATTTCAATTTCCACCACCACTCACGCTCCCCCTCCATTCTCCAATCTATTTTCCAATTAACAAATCCTAATTCTCACTCAATTTCCACCAATCTCTCCTCTTTGTTTTTTTACTCAAAACTATACTTCTGTTTCTCTTTGTGGAAATTTATGATTTTTACGTCTAAGATTTCTACATTTATTTTATAAAAATGTAGGATATTTAGATGTTTTGGATGTCTTTTGAAGCATGAATTTTCAAGATTTTCACGTTAAAGACCTCGTTTCATTATATTTTTGTCCTATATTTTTTTTCATCAATTTTCTTTACTTTTTTAATTTTATAATTAAAATGAATTAACATATTCAATAAATAACTATATGTAATTAAGTATATTTATATATAAAGTAAACTTCGATTAAATTTTATTATAATTTTACTAAGAAGTAAATTATATAATATCTCCATTTATTTAGTTTGTAATTTCTCTTAAACTTCATATTAATTATACATATAAAAAAATGTAGAGAAATCAACATTATTCCCCAAGTATTTTTTTCTTCTAATTTGATATGTAAAAATATAAATCAATAAAAATGCGGTCAATTATATAATTTTCTTTTGAGAGTAAAGTTCAAAATTAAAATAGAAATTATTTATTAATATTATATTATAAAAATATCAAAATAATATGATTGAATGTGTTTTATAAAATAACATTTAAATTTAATATAAACTAAATTGATAAAAGAAAAAAAATTAATGAATGACATGTATAAATTACATGAATAGTTTTCTGAAATAAATATATAATTTTTTGCTATTCCTGATGTAAATCATGCAAAACAAACACGGATATTCAAACGTTTTAAGATGTCGTATTTTCCTACCAAACAAATATGACTATCTAAAGATTTCTGTATTTCCAAATATCTAGATGTTCAACATCATTTTCAAGCATCTCCAAGTTGATCCTCATTTCAAATTAAGATTTTAACAAGCTTTTTTATAAGTTAAATAAAACATAGTAATTTACTAATTTAATCCTCGTTTCGAACTATGTTGTCGTATGCATGAACATTTATCAAACTCAAACCACTTTTCATTTAATTTATAACTAATGACCTTTTCAGTACAAAACTATGAATGATTGACTTAGTAATTTACACAGATTGAAAATTTCAATGTGTGAGACCACAAACTTGGTAAAAACTTGTTATTACGTTTTGGTTTTAAAAAAGTTTATATTTAGATTTAGTCAACTAATCAATTGTTACATCTACATATTCAAATCCATGGAAAAATGTGAACATATTTATTGCACGTAAAATTTGGTTTTTTTTTTTTTTTTTTTTTTTTTTTTTTTTGCTTGAGTTCCAACTTCCAAGAAAGCTCACTAGATTCTCTTGAATGAAGTTTATTAATTAACTTCTATTTAAATCACATTTTTATCAATATTTTTATATGTGAATTTATATAAATAGTGAATCGAGATTTCTATAATATTATAAAAAAATCTATAAAATATCAATAAAAATATCAAACATAATATTAATAATAATAACTTTTTACTTAATAGAAATAAGTGAAAAATCTTTAGTCATTAATTTAAATATTTTTTTAATTTCTCATATTTACAACAATTTAGTGATATTTTTCGTAAAATTGATATCTTTACATTTTGATGGACATCAACAAATGCATTAAGAGAGAAGAAAAAAAAGGAAATTTTTAATTTTTACTTGAATATTTTTCTTATAGTTGGTCAATCTTAATGTCATCAAATTAAATCATAAATAATGCCATTAACATTTCTTCAAAATTAGATTACTCACAAGTCAAAAAAATCAATAAATCCAATGAAATTCAACAACCAAAACGTGCCAGATTTTGCAGGCACTAACATGAGCTTAGCTCAACAATAATGAGTATGTATCACTAATTAAGATGTCATGTCTTCAATCTCTCGGTAAAAAAAAAGAAATCAAAGAACTAGTTCTACACTTTAATAGTATTTAAAAAAAAAACATTTTACTATTTTGGATCCTGGGAAGACTTTGAACGTAGAAAGCAAGTTTTAATTGGAAAATGCCTTTGTGGAAAAAGAATTCAAAATGTCAAATCTAAGTATAACTAAGAACAACAAACATACATTATTAAACATATATATTTAGACATTTTGCTAACTACCATTAAAGTTTTTATATATAAGAGAGAAATTTAGGACGGAGATATATATTTTATAACTTTTTTTAATGAAGAGTTGTCAAAATTTAGTGGCAGTTCCCCTGCGAGAACCTAAATATTTTTCTTTCTTATCATCTCAAATATTTGATCGTTTGATCTTTGAATAAAAAAAATATAATAAAAATACAATAAATCAAAGGAAGAAAGCAAATTACAGCGAAAAGAGAATAGAGATGATGGAGAGATGATGATCAATAAGACAACCACATGACTTCCAATTCCTCTAATAATCACCATTATTATATTTTCAACGAGATCCTTAATCCTAAAACGTTTTATTATTATTATTATTATTATTATTATTATTTCATGTTCGCAAATTCCATCTAATATTTTGACTTTAATATTGACCATGATTTTATTTCCACTCTAAACTTTAAGAATATTATTGTAGATTAAGTTCTCAGTTTCTATGATTTTGGCCCCAACTTAAATTCTTATGTTATTGATATAATTCAATGTCTACTTCCATGTTATATATACTCCAACCCCAAAGTTTTTATTTTTTATTTTTGTAAGAAAAGTATAAATTACATTACAATTAATATAACTCTGAATTGATATTAGAAGCAAAATATACCAGAACAATATATTATTAATAATATTAATAATTAGAGTCATTGCCTAATAAATAGTTTTAAAGATTTATAATAGAGTCGAGGTATATGTATATAAAATATTGACTATAAAATTAAAGTTGAAATTGGAGTTGAGATCGAAGATAAGATTAAGACGCATTGAAACACGGTCCTCCATCTCTAATATTTAAAATTTTCAAATTTATTCAATTATATTATATGACTAAGTAGCCCAAATTACATGCACCAAGCCATCAACAACTTTATTAGCACAAATTTAAAAATAAAAAATAAAAAAAGGAATTTTAAAACGTGATTCCAAACAAGTGGAACGTGTTCAACAATATTAGACGTGGTTCAAGATATAATGGCACAAAATCAAGAAAAATTCAAAGGTTTAATTTCAAATTGGATAATTAACGATTGGGTCAAAAAAAAAAAAACAGATTTTTTGGTGTTTTTTGAAAATTGAGTGATGTAATACGATGGAACAAAAGCTTATCCATTAGATTGAATTGATGACTCTATTATCCTCATGGCAACAAAGCTCCTATTATTTGAACAAGTAAAACTTTATTTTTTTATTTTTTGCTTGAAAAAAAGTCTTCCAATTGTTCCATTTTTCTTATTTATTTAACTGTCCAAAAACACTAATCATGATAATATTAGAACCTAGCTACAATATTAAGAAGACAAAAAAAAACAAAAATCAAATTTAGCAATAAAATGCCAAGAAAAAACCGAAAGCATCCAACACAATGGGAAGAATTAATACATGCAAAAAAAAAACAAAAAAAAGAATAACCTCATCAAACAATAAACTACAAGTAATTATTAATATTTATAAAATTTCATCTCAAAACTAATTGACAATAAGAAAAGTAAAATATGTAAATTCTTAATATGCTCTTTCAAAATCGTATTTCTTTTGGTTCATCAATCTTGGCCAAATCTTATTTTTTGGATTGGATTTTCGTTCGAACTTTACCATATTAATATTTATGTAGTTTCATCTCAAAACTAATTGATAATAAAAAAGTGATCTTTAATCGTAATGACCTAGACCAAGCTAGTAATAAATCTTCATAAGAATTTGAAATCCTAACTAATTGTAATTAATTTCACAGCAATTATTCGAATGTAGGGTGTTTGTGGGTTGAAAATCGTATTGTCACGTGGAGGACAGAAAAATGTCCAATTTTGGAGGTCTTCCCTTTGTTGGGCGACCTGAAGTGGCCGACCTGAAGATCTTTCTTTTGGTGGTCGACCTGAAGTGGCCGACTTGAAGAGCTCCACTGAGGGCCGACCTGAAGAGCTCCCCTAAGGGCCGACCTGAAGGTCTTGCGTGATGGTCGACCTGAAGAGCTCCCTTAAGGGCTGACCTGAAGGTCTTGCCTAATGGCCGACCTGAGACCTTCCCTAAAGGCCGATTTGAAGGTCTTCCCTGAAGATCATTCAAGTAGGAACGACCTTCCATACTTAGTCAAATTCCAGATAACAAGAGTATGTACTGGAATAGCTACCCCTGACAGGCCGACCTTGATCCCGACATGCTCAACCGCCGGTCGGATTCTTTGTTGGGTACCTCAGCCTATAAATAGGGCACTTCACTCTTCAGTCAGGTATCATATTCTAGCTCGGCCTCCATACTAAGGTCGGACTCAAAACTAACTTGAGCGTCGGAGTGTTTGTTCCCTTGTGCAGGTATTTCCTCGCCAAGTGGCCTTTCAGCTCATTCCTGACACCAGCTTATCCCAGTCAGCCGACCTTGACCCTTTGAGCTGGTCATCCGTTTTCAAGGAAACCCAAGCCCTTCCTACGATCATACCTGAAAAGCAGGTCATGCTCTCCCGACGGTCATACCTGGAGTAGGTCGAGCTCTCCTTGTGGCTGACCTTGTCCAGGTCATATCCCGTTATATTTTTTGCATAAACATAGGGTTTAAATGGATTAGCTTAAGATTAACCGACTAACTCACATGGGTAAAAATCACACTTTTCTCTAAAATGTTCAAACCATAAAGATACGACAGAAGACACAATTTAATTAATTGAATCATATTATGATTTAAATATTATTTTAATCAATGTAACTTTAGTCATTTCTGATCTATTTTAAAATGTTTAGCGTACTTTCCTAACAACAATTAAGGCATTCCATTAATCAATATTTTTTAGATTTATCAACCGAGTTAAATTAGTATGCTATAACAGTTTTAGTTAAGTTAGTTTAGATGGCTTTTTTTGTCATTTAAATGTATGAAGCAGAAGTCATTTTTATTCCAATCCTTTGAAAAAATGAAGATCTTAGTCTTATTGATAAAATTTCAAATTTTATAAGCAACGAAAACTCTTAAATACAAATTTACAATTTAATGAAAATTAATCAAAATAAACGAGATAAAAAAAATGAAAAAAACTAAAATAATCACTTTTTTAATGTAAAAAATAAAAATAAAAATATATAGACAACTTTTAAAGATATAAAAACTAAAATCAACTGAAGTGGAAATTATGGATAGTTCATTTGTCCAAAGAGATTAGAGTTAATTAGGAGGAAATTAGTTCAAACCTCATAATGGCCACCTACTTTAGAAATTAGTAATTTTTAGTGTTTTGTGGCATCAAAAGTTGTTGTCTCATAAGATTAGTCGAGATGCGCGTAAGCTGACCCGAACACTATCGAATATAGAAAAAATCAAATATTAAAACTTTAACTTTGAGTGTCTTTTTTTGTTTTTTTTTATTTTTTTGGAAAATGCAATTCGGAGAAGTTAGAATTGCGTGGAGTGACAAAGGGGGAGCGGCATAACGATACGACAGGGGACCGTGCGCTTTGGTTTTGACGTCAAACCAAAAAGATTCATTCTCTTATAATGTAACTTGTAATGTAAAAATAAATAAATAAATAAAATTGGGTTGGCCTCGCCACTTGGCTGTTGGAAGGAACGGCGTTTTTTCCAAAATTCAAACTCCCCGTCCCCCTAGTCCGTCCCTCATGCCTCCGCTCCACACGTCACGTGACCTCTCCTCTGGGCCCCACCACACCCCCCCGCTTCTCTTCCCTGTCCCTCTCTAACCGTCTCT
The DNA here is from genome assembly GCF_013281855.1 of Momordica charantia. Taxonomy (NCBI): domain Eukaryota; kingdom Viridiplantae; phylum Streptophyta; class Magnoliopsida; order Cucurbitales; family Cucurbitaceae; genus Momordica; species Momordica charantia. Next base: position 21,332,458 of record NW_028275162.1, on the reverse strand, counting down.
AAATTATTTCAAAAACCTTGTAAAATTGGCGTCCTTTTGTGGGCCCCTTTGACCTCTTCTCCCACCCTCCCCTTCTCTTTCCTTATAACCTTAAACCCCCCTCCCCCCCTTCTCCTCCATTTCCATTTCTCCCCGCCATGGCCGTCGACGTTCATTCCTCTATTCCTCAACACCCCAATCTCCGCCCATCTTCAGACCTCGTCTCCGCCGATAAACTTATTTCAATTCCTCCTCCTCTAGATTCTCCTTCTTCTCCTTCTTCTTCTCCTTCTTCTTCTTCTTCTTCTTCCGAGGATGGCTTCCCAATTCAGCCTTCCAATAATGGCGACATACGCGTCACGGAGCCTCATTCTCAGCTCCCCAAGCCCGAGGCCCCCCCTGGGCTACGCTCCTACAGCTTGCCGGAGAATATCTCCGTCGACATGCCCTCCATTGGCAAGTTCATCCGGGAGAGGAGCAATAGCTTGTCGGCGGCGATCATCAAACGGATTTCGTCGCTTAAAGACGAGGCCGACCAGGAGGATGACGACGGGAAGTCGCTTACTGGCGTCACCGAAATCAATCTCTCCGGCCTCAAGGTCGTGGTGAAGCTGAAGAGCGACGAGGAGCGGGATAGAGAAATCAGGGGAAGAATCAGCTTCTTCTCGAGGTCCAATTGTAGGGATTGTAAGGCGGTTAGGGGTTTTTTCAACGAGAAGGGATTGAGGTTTGTGGAGATCAACGTGGACGTGTTTCCTCAGAGGGAGGCGGAGCTGATGAACAGGACGGGGAATTCGTCCGTGCCGCAGATTTTCTTCAACGAGAAGCTGTTTGGGGGTCTTGTGGCGCTGAATTCGCTCAGAAACAGTGGGGAATTTGACCGGAGAATTAAAGAGATGCTGAGCGATAAATGCCCCGACGACGCTCCCGCTCCGCCGGTGTACGGGTTCGACGATCCGGAGGAGGAATCGACGCCGGCGGACGAGATGGTGGAGATCGTGAAATTTCTGAGACAGAAGTTGCCGATTCAGGACCGTCTGATCAAGATGAAGATCGTGAAGAACTGCTTCTCCGGCAGCGAGATGGTGGAGGCGCTGATTCAGCGCCTTGACTGCGGGCGTAGAAAGGTATGATTAGTGATAATGAAATCCTGTGTTTTCTTTTCTCCTTATCGCATTTCAAAGTCCTGAACACTGTTTCCTGTCCGTTGGATGGATTACAGATCACGCCAAACTCCAATATATGTTTTTAAATCATACGGTCGTTGCCCTTGCCATCTCATCACTTCGTGTTCCGCGAAGCACCTGATTTCTTTTCCATTCTAAATTTCCAAACATAGGGGAACTCGGAGGATTATTCCGTATGGTTAGAATATCAATTTATTAGAATTTTCCAACATACAATAGTGTTATTCCCCTCAATTTTAGTGGATAAAACATCTCAGTTTAGATATTATTGAAGCCTATGTAGTTTTCATTTTAGTTTATTTAGATTAAAATATCTTTTTTAGTTTGCACGAGAGACTAAAATACTATTTAAATTAAACCTCTGTTATCATAATAATAAGGTTGATGGTTGGGTCTATACCATATAAATATTAAAAAAAAAAAAAAAAAAGAAGGAGCCTGAGGTAAGCTACTAAGTAGGACGAATGAAATGACGAAACTGCCCTTACATAGGGCAGGACCAGTGGGAAGCGTATGGAAAGTTACCCCGTGTGGCACGGGCGACATTAATGATGGGGAACAACAAACAACTAACAAGGCAAGGGGGTGAAATGATGAGATATAGAAACTACAAAATGGAGGGGCGTTGTAAATTTGTGAGATGTAATTAGGAGGTTGGCTCTGTTCCCAAAACTGGATCTTATGATTTTATGGGAATTATTAATCACATTTAGTTGCATCTTTAATTAATTACTAATATGTTGCTTGCCTAACCAAACTAAACCGTATCATAGAATTATAGATAGATGACCAATATGCTGCTTTATTTTACTTTCTTGAATTTGAAAAGGTCTTTGATTTGATTGTAAGCTTTGCCAATAATGTATGATTGTGGATTGAGTTATGTAATTATCGCAAGTGCTGTTGTTTGATATTCTACTATGCTACATCTGTCCAATTATTTTAGTATAAGCAATTAAATTTTAAAATTTGAATAGAACTTTTTATTTTTCATGGGCTTTAAAAAGATAATTTTTTACTAAGTTTTCTAAATGTTTGTTGTAGGCTGTTGAAATCGGAAAGCAAATGGCGCGGAAGCTCTTTATTCATCATGTCTTTGGGTAAATTCCCCCTCTCACACCATACATTGCAAGTGTTGGTAGTATTTTGTGTACTTTTTTTAAGTTTGAGTCTAAAATTTATTTATTTTTATGTTAACAAATGTTTAGAAGCTAATTTTAGATTAAATTAAATTACCAATTTAGTTCTGGGTTTGATTTGAATTTGGTCGGTAAGGTTTTGAATATTTTATTATGATTTTATAATTTGAGTTTATTTTCTATTTGATCAAGTCATTCTAAAAGTTTTAATGTGGTCCTATAATGGATGTTAAAAATTTATCATTTTTTTTTCCATTTTTTACTCGGCTTTATTTCCTAATATAACTAGTCAAATAGACGACACTTATGAAGTTTGACTCATCCATGAATCTCAATTATCAAAAAGGCTGAGTCTTATATTGTATATTATTATTATTTTTTTTATTTTGTGGTGAAATACAGGGAAAATGAATTTGAAGATGGGAACCATTTCTACCGGTTCCTGGAGCATGGGCCATTTATTCCTCGGTGCTTCAATTTCCTGGGATCCGTTAACGACAACCAGCCCAAGCCCGCTGCCATTGTTGCGCAAAGACTGGCCAAGATCATGTCCGCCATTTTAGAATCCTATGCCTCTGAAGACCTTCAACATGTCGATTATCTCTCCATTAGCAACAGTGAAGAATTTCGAAGGTACGTAATTAGCATTAATGAACAACGGTTCTTTTTTTTTTTCTTCTTTTTTAAACTCATTTCTATATTTAGCATAATTACTATCCAGCATTGATGTCTTATGTTGACCATGAATAGTTAATATAGTAACAAATTACTTAATTTGATGTATTCGTTTTTAATGATATGTAATTAGTTTTAAAATTAGTGTGAATTGATTCATTAGACAAATATGATAAATTTAATTCAACTCAGGACAGTTAATTAATATTAAATTCTCAATTTGGTATTTATGGTCTGGATTTGAAAATTCTTTCAATTTGGTATCTATGGTTTAAACTTAATTTCATTTAGTCTCTGACCTAAATTGTATTCTACCCAACTCCTCATTTTAACCCTAATATAACCGACTAACATAGTAGCAAATATAGTGTTTGTTGCCACGTCTATAGAAAACATCACATGTTCAATATGGTAACAATTTAGAAGGTTGACAAGAACAATTTGTAAGATTCGATCAAACTACTAGACCAAATTGAAACTTTTAAAACTATTTAGGATCGTATTATTGAAACTATGTATGAGGGGGACGAAATTTGGAAGATAACTATTAATTAGGCATAAGAATTCCTTTAAAAAGGTTCATTACGGTTAGATTTTAGATGATAAACAAATATTGATACCCATTACTCATTCCTACAAATTAGCCATATACAGCATATTTCTAGTATTTCCATCTTCAATCCTATTCTCAAGCTTTCATTCTGGGAAGGCTTTTTCTTTTTCCTTTTGCCTCTTCACCACTTCTAATTTGCTTCCTTCCCTCATGAAAACTTATGCAGGTATATAAATTTAGTACTTGAACTTCACCGCGTGAACCTCTTGGAACTGTCGCATGATGAAAAGTTGGCATTCTTCTTAAACCTGTACAATGCCATGGTCATACATGGCTTAATCAGATTTGGACGACCAGAGGGCGTAATAGACAGAAAATCCTTCTTCTCCGACTTCCAGTACTTGGTGGGTGGACAGCCTTATCCACTAATGGCCATAAAGAATGGGATTCTCAGAGGTAATAAGAGGCCACCATATTCCTTTGTCAAGCCCTTCAGCAACGGCGACAAGCGATTGGAGGTAAATTTATCTCATTTCCCTACTCCCCTTGTTCTTCCAATATTAAGGAATAAGATCTGTTTACCTTCGGTCGATACCATTCCTTCTGTGATACTTTTGTTCTGATTCTGTTTGATTTGTTCAGATCCTTGCTTTGTTCTGAAGCCCTTTATCACTTGTTTTCTGAAAAATTACGCCATGTCAAATCTAGTTGATTAGATATATAAACGAGACCGTTATTAGTTAAACTATTACTGAACTCAGAAGCTTAATCTGATAGGCTACAAACAGGTCATTAAAACTTTTATTCATATTCTTAGGCTTGAAAAGTTAACATAAGACCTAACAAGTGACTATCATGTTAGAGTAACGAACATAGGACCTCATGCTCTGACATCAGGTTAAATCACCACTAAACTAAAAAAATTAAGATGATAGATTCGATATACTTAATATTATATTCATATTATTAACCGATGATAGTTGAACTAGTTTAGATCCTTGCTTTATTATGAAGCCCTTCAGCATCATATCCTTGTTTTCTTCAAGTTATGCTCTGCCAAATCTAATAGCTCTTTCTGATTAGATATATAAAGAAGGTGGTGGGGTGGTAAGAAAGGAGGGAGGGGGGGTTGGGTAATTTCATGTTGTTCTTGGTTGAGTTTATGATATTTGTGCTTATTGAGGATGGATGGGATGGTGGGTGAGTGGGATGGCATCTTTTGAAACTCATTCTCTGAATATGATGAACACATGTCAGCTTGCGTTTGGAAAAGTGAATCCATTAATTCACTTTGGACTGTGCAATGGCACAAAGTCAAGCCCAAGAGTGAGATTCTATACTCCTCAAGGAGTCGAAGCAGAATTGAGATGCGCCGCAAGGGAATTCTTCCAAAGTGGGGGAGTGGAGGTTGACTTGGACAAAAGAACTGTGTACCTCACTGGCATTATCAAGTGGTTGGTTCATCAAACTCACTTCACTCCTCATTTTACTTTTCTCCCTTTGATCTCTTCTGCTAAACTACCCAAAATTGGGATAACATTGAAACTTTTGAAATCAACTATATATGTCGTCGGGGACCCCGACATATTGTATATAATTTAGTACTTTTGCAGATTTGAAATGGTTGTTGGGTTGCAGGTTCAGTGTGGACTTTGGACATGAGAAAGAGATTCTGAGGTGGATCATGAGCTTCTTGGATGCCAAGAAAGCAGGCCTTTTGACACACCTTTTGGGAGATGGAGGTCCAGTCAACATAGCCTACCAGAACTATAATTGGACCATGAACTCTTCTTGATGATCACTTTCCCATTACAAAGGACAAAAATCTTCAAGGATTTTGTTTTGTTTGTGTGCTTTGTCATGGCATGCCCTTGCCAACAATTATTGTAAATAATATATAGCTTTTCTTCTTTATCAGTTATCACCTCTATGCTAAGTTTTCCCAGAATGCCAATTTTTCTGGGGTGGGGGTGTCTCTGGGGTTTGGGAATAGGGAGGGGGTAGAATGGGGATTTGGACAGCCTGATTGTTGCAAACAATTATTATATATATTATTTATGAGAAACATTTTGTGCTCAACTTTTTATTTTAGTTCTTAAATTTTAGGTTTATTTTATTTTGGTATCTAAATTTTTAATAGGTGTATTTTAGTCTTTCAACATTTTTAAAAATAACCATCAATATTTTAGTATATAAATAAATAAGTGCATGCTGATACACATATATGTTCGAAATTATTGTTTTTCTTTTTAATTTGTGTAGGTAAACATTTAAAAAATTTAGGAGTGTAAAATATATATATTTTTTAAAGTTAAAGTTCGAAAACTAAAATTAAATAAAATGAAAGTATAATATTGACCAATACGAAGTTTAAACCTTTTCTTTTTACCTTTTTATAAATGTTTTAATACATTATGCATAACATAAATTATTAACCATAATAAATTTTGTTATTTAGGTGGTTAGTTAGTATTATTATTCCTATGCTAGAGGGATCAATCCTTAACTTGTGTTGTTATCAAACAAAAAAAAAAAAAAATCCTTAACTTGTGTTATTGCTAAATTTAATATTTAGTTTTTAAAGTTAAAAGATTTTGTGTAGTATTAATCACTTTATAGTGGTTACTAGCTCAACTGATTAAAACATAAATAACTTTCTACGAAGTAATAGTTTTAAATCTTCATTCTACTTATCGTTGATGATTGAAAAAAAAATCATTTTAAAACGTTTTTAAATGTAGTATTTTTAAGATCACCTTCTTAAAAAAAACAATAATTAAATATTTCATCTAGAGAACTTCTAAATAGTGATATATTTATTACGTGAAAAATGATAGATATAAACTTTCATTTATATTAATAATTTATAATTTATCAAGCTAAATAGGTTTCTTAATTTAACCAAAAATAGGAGCTAAAGAGAGATGAAATATTTTTTTTCTTATACTTAAAAATGCATATAATTTGTTAACATAAACTGCCAAATTAGAGGGTCGAATTTAAAAGAAATTGCATATAACCTACATTTACATAGAGGATATTTTGATTAATGTATTTTATAATCTTAGAGGTTTGTTTAGGCAACACATTGTTTATTGATTTTTTTCTTTCTTTCCTTTTTTTTTTCTTACTTTATCCAAATTGAAAGATCAGTGATTATGTTTTTCAAACAAATTCCTTTAATTATTAACATAAAAATGGTTAAAAGAAAGACAATTTTATTTTTCTAGAAACAGTAAATTTGAATTATCACCGTGTATTTGTGACCATGATATTTTCAAATGATATCTTCGGGAGCACTATTAACACATTTTTATCATGACTAAAAGTATTTCTCACCCTACAAACATTAACATAGCTTCTTACTAAACCTTATATTACTAAAATACTTACAACTAAAGTATTCTCGTTGAAATTAGATTCCCAAAGCATTTTCAAACATATCTTTACTTTCAAAAGCATACAATTTTCAAATGAGAGAAAAAAGAGACACAGAAATATTCTGAAACAGTGAGGATTCTGAACGAGGGGCAAAGGGAGAAATCAAAAATGGTGAAAAAAGAAGAAAAAGAAAAAAGGATTGGTTTATGGTAAATAAATTAATTGAAGAGCCCAAAATGTGGCGTGAGACAACAGCTACTGACATAGTTTATCACAAAATGCCTTCATTCACTATAATCCACTCCCACTCCACTCCACAAAAACAATATATCCCCACAAAAATTCATATTTATACCCCTTTTTGAGAGAAAATTTTATTTTAAAATTTAAAAGCCCAAAAAAAAAAAAAGCAAAGGTGGAGAGTCCACAATAATTGGCATCAAATGCTTATGGGGATTCGCACTGTTGCTGAATTCCAAGATCTGCAGCAACGTATCCATTATTTATTTGAAAAAATGAGGCACCCCCTTGTTCTCTCTCTCTAGCTTTTGCTTATTTCAAAACGAAAGTTGTGTTTTTTTTTACCAATCTTCCATGGTTTTTCATTGGCGGAGGTGAGAGAGGATTGGAATTGAATGACCCAAATGGAAAAAGGAGGAGGGCGTAGAGAATTTGGGTGCGGTGGTGGCTCGGAGAGCGAGGATACCAGTAGTTGAGTTTGTATTGTATCTGTAGCTGTAGAATTTTCAAGCCCTCTCTCTCTCTCTACATTTATAAATGGATTTCATAAAGGAATATTAAAGCTAGTACAGCCAACCCCAAGCCAATCAGGGCTCCGTCGGAAAGTTGCACCCAAAAAGGTAATCCCCTTCTTTCCTCTCTCTCTCCTCTTCTCTGCAACTCCCCCCTTTTCATTTGGGGCTCCTAGGGCTTCTATCCTCTGCCATTTCGATCGTTACCCAGATGAAATCAACGTGAGTAATACCTTAATTTCCCCCCTAATTCGTTTTCTTCATCCCTTTTCATTTGTGGGTTCTTAATATTCTGCTGTTCCATGGCTTTCAACTGTTGATTCATGGAGTTTCTAGAAATGCTTTGTGTTTAGATGGGTGTTTCCGCCATAACTTTGCTGCTCTCTAATTGTTGTATTTTGTGGTGTCTATTTGCATTTCCCTGATTATTTTGTCGGATTCTTTTGGAATTGTGGAGTTTTCTTGCATTTTCCCTTTTCCTGTCTTGTGCCTGAGATGTTTAGGAATTATGGACATATTGTGTTTAAGACTTCTCGTGTTATCCCCTTTTCTGGAATTCGGACTGCTTTGTGTATTATGATTCAATTTTCGTGTTGTTTCTCTTTGTTTTTTTGAATTTACAGGTTGGATATGGTTCTGCTGAGATTCCTGTGAGAGTTACTGTAAATAGGAGGATTAGTAATCATGGCAGCAGAATCCAACACCGGGTTTCACTGCAACGAAACGTTAAGCTCCGCTCTGAATCGGCACGCTATATCTTTTCAGTCTACTGCGACGACCAGCAGCTCGGAGATGATGACAATGGGGAATTATTTTGGTGTCAACAGTGCGTCGGCCATAATGTTTTCGGGGAATTCAAGTGTCGTCAACAACAACAACAACAACCACCACCCTGTTATCAGCCAAGCTGCTAATTCATCCGGTTCTCTGCTACTTGATACAGTGCCCGGGCTCAAGCATGATGCTGGGTTAGCGGTTGAATGGTCTGTGGAAGAGCAATTCAAATTAGAGGAAGGTCTTGTCAGGTAGGTTCTTCCTTTTCCATCTTCTAACTTACATTCCTGTTAGATTTATTGGCTTTTGAGTTGTTGAAATTTATGTTCAAGATTTGTGATGGAAGAGATTTTCAGTGTTATTTAATTTCTTTTTTTATAAGAAACCGAACTTTCATGGAGAGAAATGAAAAAATAGACAAGGTTATATAAAAAAACAGCCCAACAAAAGACACCCTTGGAGAAAGGGGTTCCAAACCAAATAATTACAGAAGAACTTAGAAACCGACCCCTACAGGAAATTATTAAATTTAATGAGCTCCCAAACATACTCTTTGGATCTATCATCCCTAAAGATTCTATTGTTTCTCTAAAGCAGAATTTCCCATAAAGTAGCAAAGAAACAGACTTGCCACAAAAACCTTTTCCTATCCCGAAAAGGGGGAAAACAACACCTCCTCCATTATGGATGCAGACAGCAAGGCACCTGGATTTTACATCAAAACTGGAATCCATTTGTTGTTATATAATATACCCCTTTCATGTGCTTTCTTTTCCCTTTGAAGTTCTTTTATGTTAAGCCAGTCATTCTTCCTTCTCATGTGTAGTATATCTTCCTTTCTTGTTGAATAAAGCCATTAGAGAATAGAGATATCCATGGTTATGCTTTCTTTCTTTCTTAGTTCCATATAACAATTATCTTTTTACAGTATATTCCATGTTGTTTACATGCCATATGATAGGTTTGCTGATGAACCAAGCATTTTGAGGTATATCAAGATTGCTGCCACGTTACGGGATAAAACTGTCCGGGATGTTGCTTTAAGGTGTAGGTGGATGACTGTAAGCACTTCCATCTTGTTAAATACTTCTGTGTATTATGTTATTGACTTGGGTATGAATCATATGTTAATGGAAATTATTTGGGATTCATCATTTTGTGGAGAATGTAGAGCAAATCTGCTTTTTAGCAGTGCCAAATTTTGTCCTTGACTTGTACTGAATGTAAAATAGTTTCTATATTTAGTTAAAAGCACTACTTCAACCACTGCTTGTGGATTTTCAGTTGAATGTTGCTTTCTCCAATACAATTTTGTAAAATACTGTTCTGTGTAAATTACCAATGATCTGCCTTCTTCAAGTTCATGTAGAAGACTAATAAACTTGTTTACAGAGAAAACGAAGGAAGCCTGAAGAACATATTGGAAAGAAAGTGAACAACCGAAAGGTACCTTTATGAAACTATGTGTATGCATAATGTTTTTTCTACTAGTACATTTATTTTGATGTGTGCGGGCTGTTGGCAAGGCATGTAGTATCTGAGTAACACCTATTCGGAGGTCACATGTTCGGACTTCAAGTGAGTTTAATAAGAAAAATCTTTGATGTCACCCAGGTTTGGGCCTTGGGGCGCCCCGGTACAGGGGAGAAAAGGTCTAACTCTGGGTTATAAAAAAGCATTTATTTTGACCTTTTTTTTTTCCATTACTGTCTTATTTTTATGGGTTCAAATTAAGAATTTTCTGAAGTTCTCTTATGGTAGTGCTAGTTTTTATATGAGTTCCCTCAAATATCTTGATGATCTGATAGATTTGAACAACCAGTTTCCTAAAGATTGTGAATGTTCAGGATAAGCTGGTGGAGTCATCTTTAAAGATAAACAGCACACCTTCGGCCCCCGGACCGAGCATGGGTGCATATTCCCATATGACGCCCCATATGAACAGGAAAGAACGTACGCCTTCTGAAGGTTAGCGTTGTTGAAATTCATCTTCCTCTATACTTGTTTACAGTAGCTCTTAGCAACCGCAAATTATTCACTTTTTTTAGTGAGACATTTCTTTTCATCAAAGCCTCAGAGATCAGCAGTGCAGCTGCACATCTTCTGGAACAGAATGCTCAAGCTTTTAATCAAATTACTGCCAACCTTTCCATGTACAAGGTGAATATCTAATAGTAATAGCTTCTAAATGCATCATAGAAGAAACATCTAAACTAATATCTCAATTCTGAAAGTTCATTTATCTTGGTTGTATCGGGTCATGTTGATGTTTTTCTTTTTGTTACCCAAGCTTTCATTGAGAATAAATGAAAGAATATACGAACAGACCCCAATCCTAAAGAATGGCACCAAAGGTGTTAAATCTAACTAACTACCAAATTTTCCTCCAAAACCTCTCTAACCCCTAAAAATTTTACCATTCTACTCGATCCAAACACTCCACTGAATAGCGGGGAGAAAAAAGAAAAAGTCTGCCAAAACATGATCACCCTGTGGATGTTAGTACGAGATCAATCTCATTATAATGCTTTATTGCAAATTGATGGGTTTGTCTTTGTTCTGTTCTTTGAAAAACAGAATGGCTAGCTTATATAAATGTGAAAATATTCTTGTGTCATTGAATAACAGCATATGTTTTAACCAGACTACTATTGGTCATTTTAATTACATTATGATATATTATCTTTTGAAGCAGTTGCAGGATAACATTGATCTTTTCTGTCGGACAAGGAATAATATTATTGCTATCCTAAATGAGTACGTGGATGTTCATTTCATTAACTTGTAAATACTTCCTTCAATACCCATTAATTTTGAATTCTAAACTTTTGCAGCATGAGGGACACTCCAGGCATAATGAGCAAAATGCTACCACTTCCTGTATCTATAAATGAGGATCTTGCAAATAGAATTTTACCTAGTACAACCTGGTAAGATCTCTAACAAGTATGTCGGCCAGATGGGTGCGAGAGACGTTCTGATTTTTGGACTGTATTCTCATCTACTGCTTTGAACAGATGGTTTAGGAACGTAGATGTCTCGCTAATACATTATTTAGCTGTGAGATAAAAAGATAACCCCAAGTCAAAGTTAATACATCGATTTGGCCATTTGGGTAATGTAAGTTAGGAGGATAGGATAAAGAGAAGCATGAAGTGATTTCTGATATGTTGTTCTGTTTTGAATTGGTTGGTCAGAATTGCAACGGCTCCATTCTTTTGGCTCTTGGTTGTGTTTTATGCCAACACCAGGGCCACTGCAAAGAAATATGAAGAAGATGACGATGACGAGGACGAGGATGATGTAGCGCTGATTGGTTGGTTACCGCCACCCCGGCTGCCCAATCAGGCAAAATGAAATTCATGGCTGAGAAAGAACTGCTTGATGTCATGTCTCTGAGCTCCCCAGCACACAAAATATTCACAGGGAAGTGTTGTCAGCTGCAGATATTGGTTGGGAGATTTGAGTCAAAGGGAGGAAAGGAGAGAGGGGAGGAAATATGGATCTGCTGCTTCCAATCTGTACTGTTAGGCGTTACATAAAAATAAAATTATTGTGCAAAAAATTATTTCATATGAAAAGTATAGTTGGAGCTGAAAATCACTTTCTTGCTTACCCTTGATTGCATTTCTGTAGTTACCTGTGTGTTGGAGGCTGATTTGGTCAATTGGGTGGAATGGAAAATAGACCTACTACACACCGTGTTGAATTATTTGATACTTCCCTTGTGGAGCCGCCATCCATCCCATACCTGTAATCATTCTCTCTCTATTTCCTGCAATTATTCACAAACATTTTATATTTCTTCATCTTAAGCTTCCATCTCTCAAAGAGATTCAACAGATTTTTTGGACTGATAATCGAGACAAAAATTCCCTCCAAAAATAGAGAATTCGAATCTTTGATCCATCTGTAGTTTTCTTTAAAAAAAATTGTTTGTCACTGTGTGGTCTGAAACAAACACCTGCATACATATATTTGATGTTACATTGTTCGACCTGTTACCTAACCAATAAAAAGCAACAATAAAGTGTATGACAGTTGGACCATATACTTATTTTTATAATAAAAGCAGAGATATACTAAATGAAATCGTCATTTCCTCTATTCTATCAACCCTCCTCATTTATGATGCATTTCCTTCGTCTGCTCATTGTCAGTATAGTTTGGTGGGGGAATTTTAGGTGTCTAAATTATTATTATCATTATAATTATTTTCTTGATATTTGTGATCGTCGAGATCAACATATGCTAACCATCGTATGAGGTTCGAACCAGTCCTTCTCACTTTATCCAATAAGCCACCATTGATAATTTTAGGTGTCTAAATTAATATAATAAAATCAAGCGCCCGAATGAATTAGCTCAGTCAATTTTGCTTTATGCAATTTCAAACCCAGAAAACATTTCGACCAAACAAGTTGAATTTTGGAGCTGGCTTATTCCAAGTTATTATGGATTTTGAGCTAATGTGACTTAGCAGCAGGTTTGGCAACCCACTATAATTTTTTTTTCTTGGTCCGGAAGGCAACAATAGCAGATAGATTAAGAAATTTGAAAATAAGAGCTGTCTATAATCTAATATTCTATATCCACAAATTCAAAAGGTGAATTCAAAGTCAAAACAACAACGACTCCTCCATTATAATAATAGACACGATACTTACTTGCCCTTGAAATGATATTTGAAAAGCTCTTCATTTCACACTTCGCTGCTGCTCTTCTCCCTTGACACGCCATGTTGTTGCCATTTTCACTCTGGAAGGGACCAGAAATATCCGCCACAGCACAGAAGCACTCTTATCCACCAGACTCAAGATTGCTTGCTTCCCTTTCAGCTTTACCATAAATGGGTATTTCACTTTTGTTAGTTTTTTACTCGCTATGGTGCTGCTTCTTTAATGCTCACCTTTCCACCTCCATGGATGCAAAATGCCACTCTGCTGATTTGAAAGCCTTGAAAAGCTTCGTCAATGGCCTTTACTCTCCAGTTCAAGGTTGGGACTTTGGCTCTTCTAATTGTTGCAAATGGAAAGGAGTAACCTGCGATCCACCAGCGTCCGGCTTCAACGATTCCAGTGTCTTCTCCAGAGTTGTGGCTTTGGAACTTCCCGGCGAGAGGTTGAGGGGAAATGTTTCAGAGTCTTTGGCATATTTGGTTCAGCTCAGAACTCTCAACTTGTCAGCCAACTTTCTCACTAGTTCTCTTCCGGCGAATCTCTTCCTGTTGCAGAATTTACAGGTCGTTGACTTGAGTTCCAACGATCTCTCTGGATATGCCCCATTAAATATCATTTCATCTTCCATTACGTTTATAGACATTTCTAGGAACAAACTTACTGGAGATGTTGATCCTGGGTTCTGCAAAACTGCAAAACGAATTCAAGTATTGAATCTATCTTCAAACAGATTTGATGGGAAAATTCTACCAGGTTTTGGGAATTGCTCTTCCTTGGAGCACCTCTCTCTGGCTTCCAACTTCTTCTCTGGGAATTTGCCTCCAGATCTGTTTGCATTGTGGAAGCTCAAAACTCTTGACCTTCGGGATAATGGGTTTTCTGGGGAGTTGAGTTTTCAACTTGGGAATCTCTCAAATCTCGTCTACTTGGATATTTCTTCAAACCAATTCTCGAGTTGGCTTCCCGATGACTTCTTCAACCTCCCAATGCTCGAGCAATTCGCTGCATCATCGAATAACTTCACAGGTGTTTTGCCAGTTTCTTTGTGCAATTCACCAACCATTTCATCGCTTAGCCTTGACAATAATTCCCTCAGTGGCTCAATCGATGTTATTAATTGTTCCGCCATGGTTCGTTTGACTTCTCTGAATCTTGGTTCTAATCATTTCGTAGGGCATATTGGAAGTCTCTCATCTTGCCACAAACTTCGAATTGCAAATCTTGGCAAAAACCGATTCGAAGGTGATTTCCCAGAAAGCTTCAAGAACCTCAAATCACTTTCCCATTTCTCGATCTCAAGAAATAGCTTCCGTAATCTATCGTCAGCATTGACAACACTACAACATTGTAGGAACTTGACTGTGTTGATTCTGACATTCAATTTTCATGGAGAGATAATGCCCGCCAATTCCAACTTCAGATTCGAGAACGTGAGGCTGTTTGTGATTGCTAACTGTGGGCTTACCGGTTCAATGCCGCCATGGCTGAGCAGCAGCTCGAAGCTGCAGATCCTGGACCTGTCATGGAACGCATTGAGTGGAGAAATTCCGTCTTCAATTGGTGAATTTCGATACCTCTTCTACTTGGATTTCTCAAACAACTCGTTATCCGGATCAATCCCTACCAGCATCACCCAATTCCAGAGCCTCGTCAATCTCAACAACTCGTTAAAGGGGGAAATATTCGAAGGGTTCTCGTTTTTCATCAAAAAGAGCCAATCCTCAGGGCGACAATACAAGCAGCTTTTAGGGTTTCCACCATTGCTGGACCTCAGCCACAACGAATTGAGCGGAATCATTTTGCCGGAGTTTGGGAATCTGAAAGACCTCCATGTATTAGACCTAAGCAACAACAAATTATCAGGAAAAATTCCAAGCACTCTATCCAAATTGACGGATTTGGAAAGCTTGGATCTATCCTACAACAATCTAACAGGAACGATTCCACCTTCACTGGTGAATCTCCACTTCCTCTCATCGTTTAACGTTGCTCACAATCACCTGCAGGGGCGCATCCCTTCCGAAGGGCAGTTCCATACGTTTCCGGATTCGAGTTTTGCGGGAAACGCTGAACTCTGTGGATTTCAAACATTTTCTTGTGAGGAAGAAACTGAATCCACGGACGAAGGGAACTCAGGGAGTGTAGATAGCGAGGAAAGCTTGGGGTCTCTTATAAGAGTGCCATTGGGCGTCGGAGGAGCCGTCGGATTCGTTTCGACGGTCGCCGTTTGCCTCTTCTCCGGAATGGTGTTTCCGAAGGAGAAGTGGAAACTCCGATGACATCCTCTAAAGCAGAGAAGATTCATGGCAATTTTGGAGTTGCTCGGCTCCTTAGATCGAGAGTTCATCACAATAGTGATGGTACTAATAATCTTGACCCTTTTTTCTATAACAAAAATTTAATTTACCTCGAGGATCTACGTCGAAAAGTGAATGCACTTCGTAATCATTTATAATAGACATGAGCTACTTCTCTTCTTGCCAATTGATTTTGAGATAGAACTCATGAATATTAATATGGTACAGAGTATTAAAACTCAAAGAGCCACGATTTTGAGGTGGTATTGGTTTATAATAGATGAATATTAATAGTTTAGATGTTTGACTTTTTTTTTTGTTTGGAGATTGATTTTTTAGTACAACACCTCGAATCAAACTCACAACTTTTTTTGTCGAACTAACGACGATTAAACAGTGTGCTTGTTTTTACCTTTTATTTTGAGATTTGTAAAATAATTTTAGAGGGTCTTGAATATGTGTACATGGTTGATTTGGTAAAACATATTAGTTTAATAATATATTGTCAATAGGTGAGTTCGAATCTCTACATTGACATATGAAGTTCATCGGAAAAAATAGAAGGAAAAGGAGTGAAAAAGGAAAAATGAGAATTAGATTGAAAGTCAATTTATGAAATTTCATTACAACACGTGTACTAATTCACCATTTTAAAATTATAGGAACTATTGAAATTAATTCAAAATTGTGAAGACAAAAATGCTTATATCTTCGACCATGAGGAGGAACCTTGTCATCCCCACCGAATTAATTCATTATTATAAATTTGGATAATGTGAGTTGAGTACTTCCCCATTTGTAATGTGTTAGAAAAGAAATATCTAGTATAGAACTTTAAATTTTCAATACTATTTTATGATTTATTAGATTTCTTTGTTTAATATATAATTTGAGTATGTAGGTGGATCAAGTAAAAATAGAAGTGGTTATTTTATTTTATCATCATACTTTTTTGAAAACAATTAAACTATAGTGTTCAATAAAAACCATATTCTAAGTTAAAAAGATTAGCAAATGCCAAGAAGTTTAAAATGAGATCATGCTTTGTTTGAACATTTAAACACTCTCCCTAAATGTACTTCCTAAAAGGTGAACAAATCCACATTACAATAATTAAAAAAGACACCATTTTATAGCTCATTCTTAAACCTTATTAGTTATTATATATAGGATAATTGCAGGAGCAAAAATATTTTATGTATTTTACAAAATGTCACTAATTTTTTACAGGTTTAAATATAGTAAAATATTTGAATTTTTATTATTCTAATTTTACCCTTATGATATCTTATTATGTATATCTGTATCTGATATACATATATGATCTGATACACATCCAATCTATATCTGATGTACATTCGATGTACCTCTGATATACTTCCGATATACATCTAATTTACCCTTGATATACATCTAATGTACACCTGAATCTGGTCAATACTAAGGTATTAATTAAAACAATTTAAACTTGTAATTAAGTCTCTCTCAATCCAAATCTTACAAAGTTCACATTTAGATTGAACATCAGTACATCTTCGTAGGCACTTTTCAGATATTTTGCGAATTAGATGCACTAATAACTGTAGTGGACATCTCATAATATTAAATGATAGAAAGTGTCCAAATGATCAATTTCTAAAGATTTCTATTTTGGTTGGTGCTAGTATCTTGAGAATGTTATCTATTAATTATAATTTTGAATGTATTTTTCACTTTTGTATTAAAATATCATATTTCATTCTTTTGTTAAAGTAAGAATGTATTTTTCACTTTTGTATTAAAATATCATATTTCATTCTTTTGTTAAAGTAAATCAACATTATATCATATGTAAATCAAACTATCACATCAATAGTATATCAGTAGTATATCAAACAATCATTTCAATAGTATATCAAACACTCATATCAGTAGTATATCAGACGCTCGTATAAATAGTATATCACATATATATCAGATATACATATCAATAGTATATCACACACTCATATCAATAATATATCGCATATATATCCGATAGAAATCAAAGAGAAATCGAAATGTAGAATTTTTTGGGCTTGAGTTTGGGCCTGCAAGGTAATATTGTCATTTAATATGTTGGCCTCCGTTTTTTTTTAAAAAAATACTATATTTGAAAAACCAAAACATCAACATGGTTGTTATTTTACCTATTTTGCTAATTTTTTTTTGTCATATTTCAAGTTGGCCCTTATATATATTCTTAAACCTTATTATATAATCTAAAAAGACATGCTTGGAAGTAGTTATGTTGGCGTAAAAAGCTTATCACTGTGAATCACCATGTCATTAACATTTTATAGCCCATTCTTAAACCTTATTATATATATTTGCCTTATGTCTTTATCCTTCTCTGTATTTTGGTTTAATTATAATTATAGTCTCAAACTTTTAGAAGGGTGTCAGATATGTTTTTAAAATTTAAAAACTATTTTATAAGTATCTATATTTTTTTTTCAATATTATGTCTAATAAATTTATGACATTTCAACTTCATATTTAATAAGTATATGATTTTTTTTTTAAAAGAAAAAGTTGAATAAGTTAAAGATCTATTAGAAAAGAAAAAAATTGAAAGTGAGAGAATTTTCTAAGACAATTTTTACAGTTAAAAAATATATTAGATATTATATAAAATTTAGAGACCTATTAAACACACCTGTCCAAAGACCCCACCTTGAAATTTGTAATTTAACCAATTTTTTTTATAATTTATATATGGATAAAATAAATTAAGGATTCAACCCCTTCTTTAAATATGCTTTCTTTATAAACGAGAGATAGCAAATAAAACTGAATTATCAAATATAATTTTTTTTTTACTTTGACGGGTGTAATATTTTGAAGAAAAAAACCATTTTTTTAATTTTATGTTTTCGAAAATTATGATTGTCACAATTTTTTTTAAGAATCTTTTTACCTTTTTTTTTTTAAAACACATTTAAATTTTGAGTCAAATTTCGAAAATAAACAGCGAAACCAAACAGGCCCCTTCATAGAGTTTCGAAGCCTGCCACTTGGATGCCATGGCCCAAGAAATCTGGGTTAGGTTTTATAAATCGATCGCGTCATTCCCCTAATTGGGTTTCCGTCTTCTAATTTCTGAGCTGCTTCACGTCGAGTCCAGGCTCGGTTTAGTCATTCTCAGATTCTCTTCGCTTTTGAATTTCGGTGTGCCGATTTCGGCATTTCCAACTCCGCAAGCAGCTCGATTCGCGGTGGCACGGTTGGCCTTTGCCCATAAACCCTAAAAACCCCACAACTTTGGATTTTACCACCCACCCATTTGATCTAACATGAGCATCCATTGCTTTAAAGAGGATGAAGCTTTGTGTTGAAGTTCTGGCCTTCGCTTCCTTCCTCTCAGCGATGCTACTCTTCTTTCGCAGTCTTTTCCACGTTAGCCGCAGAGCCTCTCACCGAGTAATAGCTCTATCTTCGATTTCCTCGCATCCGGGTTGCTTATCTTTCAATATATTTAATGCCCCATCATCAAAAAATGGCTATTGCATTTCTTTTCCGTCTTTCTGGTTCGCTAGCTTTCTTTGTATATTTCGGCTCCCTTTTGTTACTTACTCGAATACAAATAATTCATTTGAATTCTTAGACTTTGGTTCCCTTCGTAAAATAATACAACAAGACCTCTGGAACGATCCTATGATTGTTGTTTTGTTTGATTCAGCACTAGCGCCCATTTGGGTTTCTAAGATTTTAGTTGAATTTAAAGAAGATCCAAAACTAGCTTTCAAGTTCTTCAAATGGGCTGGAAGCCAGGTTGGTTTCCGCCATACCACCGAGGCTTACTGCATTGTAGTTCACATACTGTTTCGTGCGAGAATGTACGCAAATGCCCACGATATTATCAAGGAAGTGATTTTGAAGAGCCAGAACGACTTGGTTTTGCCAGTTTGTAAGATATTTGATATACTTTGGTCGACTAGGAATATTTTTGTGTTAGGAACAGGGGTCTTTGACGTTTTATTTAGTGTTTTGGTAGAGTTGGGGCTGCTTGAGGAAGCTAATGAATGTTTCTTGAGAATGAGGAAGTTTAGAACTCTTCCCAAAGCCCGTTCTTGCAATTTTCTTTTGCATAGGTTATCAAAGTCAGGGAAAGGACAGTTGGTGAGGAAGTTTTTCCATGACATGATTGGGGCTGGTATTGCACCTTCGGTTTTTACCTACAATGTAATGATAGATTACTTGTGCAAAGAAGGAGATTTGGAAAATGCTAGACGTTTGTTTGTGCAAATGAGGCAGATGGGCTTTTCTCCTGATGTTGTGACATATAATTCTTTGATTGATGGCTATGGCAAGGTTGGTTTATTGGAAGAATCTGTGTATTTATTTAATGAAATGAAAGGTGCAGGCTGTGTTCCTGATGTAATTACCTACAATGCTTTAATCAATTGTTTCTGCAAGTTTGAGAAGATGCCTCGAGCTTTTGAGTATCTCTCTGAGATGAAGAACAATGGGTTGAAACCAAATGTTGTAACCTATAGCACCTTGATTGATGCTTTTTGCAAGGAGGGAATAATGCAAGGTGCCATAAAACTTTTTGTTGATATGAGAAGAGTAGGCCTTGTACCTAATGAATTCACCTACACTTCTCTGATTGATGCCAATTGTAAGGCAGGTAATTTGACAGAAGCATGGAAGTTGTCTCACGATATGTTGCAAGCAGGAGTTAACTTAAACATAGTCACTTATACTGCCCTAATGGATGGCCTTTGTGAAGATGGAAGAATGACGGAGGCAGAAGAAGTGTACAGGGCAATGCTGAAAGATGGAATATCTCCCAACCAGCAAGTTTACACTGCTTTGGTTCATGGCTATATCAAGGCGGAGAGAATGGAGGATGCAATGGAAATATTGAAGCAAATGACAGAATGTAACATCAAACCAGATTTAATACTCTACGGAACCATTATTTGGGGTCTCTGTAGTCAAAATAAACTTGAAGAAACTAAGCTTATAATTAAAGAAATGAAGAGTCGGGGTATTAACGCAAATCCAGTTATATACACAACAATTATAGATGCTTATTTTAAGGCTGGAGAAAGCTCAGATGCAATAAATCTTCTTCAGGAGATGCAGGATGCAGGTATTGAGGCTACTGTTGTAACCTACTGTGTATTAATTGATGGTTTGTGCAAAACAGGTAAGGTCGAACTAGCAGTTGATTATTTTGGTAGAATGTCTGCTTTTGGTTTACAACCTAATGTTGCAGTTTATACAGCCCTCATTGATGGTCTTTGTAAAACAAATTGCGTTGAATCTGCCAAAAAGTTGTTTGATGAAATGCAATGTAGGGGTATGGCCCCGGATAAAACAGCTTTCACTGCTCTGATTGATGGCAACTTGAAGCTTGGAAATCTTCAGGAAGCTTTGAATTTGAGTAGTAGAATGACAGAATTAGCTATCGAGTTTGATTTGCATGCTTACACTTCCTTGGTTTCGGGATTTTCTCAATGCGGTGAGCTGCACCAAGCGAGGAAGTTTTTTGATGAGATGGTTGAGAAGGGCATACTTCCTGAGGAGATTTTATGTATATGTCTATTGAGAGAGTATTACAAGCTTGGACAGTTGGATGAAGCCATTGAATTGAAGAGTGAAATGCAAAGAAGGGGTTTGATTACTGAAAAGTGCAGCCATGCAGTTCCTAGTCTAACAAGAGGACTCCAATGACTAATCTGATCATCTTTGGCATCTGGAAGCTGAGGTTGTATCTTAATCGCAAGCACATGCGGCATTTATTTGGAATTCAGAAGTATGATGACCCAAGAAACCCACCATTCAAATGGGTTCTGTGTTTGATGGGAAGAACTTGCAAGCAATGCATGATGTATCTGATGTTGGTTTTGGAAGCTCTGATGCAAAATCTTCCATTTGATAAGATGTAGCTTTCCAGTTTTCAAATGACATTCTGCAGAAAAATCCCATAATGTCATGTGTTTCATTAATCATCAATCTTCTAAAAATGTGAGTGACAGTCTTGTTCCTCCTCTTCCTCCTTTTTCCGAAAAGAAGATTTTCTTTTTAGATATGAGATACAGGCGTGGAATTTTTGGCAGTAATAGCCATTTACGTGAGATTGAAAGTAATAACTTTTTCTACAACGATTATGCATGATGTATCCATCTTGCTTGTCTTCTGTCAACTAATTTGGCATGTTGGTTTACAGGTCCAAAGAGGATTCGTGTGGGCAGAGATATTGATTCCCATGGAGGCATTCTAGTGAAAATACCTATCTGTTATTGGTTCTGAGGGAAGCATATTCATTCAAGTTTGAAGCTCGGCACTGCTTATTATGAGCAAGGTGTTAACCCATTCTTCATGCTTCTTTATATTTCTGAAACTCTTGGAATCCAAGCCTTTGAATGGCCCTGAGAGACTCTGGATTGGAAGAGTGGTAGGTTCTTAGGGAGATTATTGGCAACATTCAACCTAATCCTAGAGAGAACTCTTTGAAATGGATCCTTGATCCTTTTCAGTAGTTTATGAGCGTCTCTCTATTTTCCTTTTTCATGAATGGTTATAGCCTTTTGCCAACAAACCTTGCTAGGAAGATTTGAATGGCAAAATTCCTATGGAAGTCAGAACATCCCTCTGTTCTCTCAATTTCTATTAAGAAGAATAGAAAAGCAAATTACACCAATTCTCTTCTTTAGAGATAGATTGAGCCAACGACCCAAAACCCATCTAAAATTGACAAAACTGACTGCAAAAATCAGTGAAACCAACCAGTTCGTTAAAAACCAAAGCTATTGAAATATTTGCGATTTTGAAACTATATAAAATTGAATAGACCGACACTTTTACCAAATTGACCCAACTAGCATGATAAGTGCCAAGGTTGCTCGGGTTTACAAAACTAGAGGTCCTTCTAAGATCCTTGCAAACATTCACAAAAACGACTAACTTACCAAATGATTCCAACCAAGAGTAAGGTTAGAAGATGATTCACTCTTAGATCGGACTTGGAATCTACGATGGTCACTCCTAGATCATAAGACGACTCACTCCAGAATTAGCTTGATCGAGACTGATCCAATGAATCGGTTTAATATCAAACCTAAGCAAGATTTGAAAGAAGCAACACCAAATGTGTTAAGGAACAGAAGTTCTTGAATTTCAATATGTTGAATCTGCCAAAACAAGGTGATTACAAGCCTTTAAATAGACTAAATGGTCGTTTAACATAGGAACACCAAAAGTCTTTCAAAATACTACTTAATGCAAATTGAAGAAAATAAGACATGCAAATTAAAACTTGATTGCACATCATTCTAGACACTTAAATGCGGATCAGAAAACGTAGTCACGCTTCAAATGGTCTTACCTATGTGCTGTAGGAGGTGCTTCACATTTTGATATGGTTTGACAACTTTTGATTTCACAAACTCCCAAGAGGTGCAATCTGCAAAGGCACCTGTTCACGAATCTGCACACTTTTTTTGTCCTCCGTGCCATCTCTCAAAATAGACAACTTTTCTTGTGCCATCTTTGGTCAATTCTCTTCTTGACTCATTGAAGTAACATTGTAAATAAATTTGGGATCAAAACTCTTCGTTGGTTCTTGTGTATTAATCATCCTTTGAAGATGTAGTGTGAAAGCCTTTTGAATCTTCTTTGCCTTTCTTGTAATAATTGTTCCTTTGATACATGTAATTGGTCACAAATGGATTCGATCATAGCACGACTTCATTGTTTTCATTGGTCCCATACCTAAGAATGTTTCAGCCTCTCTCCTAAGCCCTGAAAGCCTGGGTGGCCTCCCTTTGGGTGCTAAGGCTTGTTCTCCAGTGTGTGGGAAATGGGAATGTTGTTCTAGTTTTTTGTTGGAACATTTAGTCAGGGAAAGATACAAGGGTCTTTCAAGTTCTTCATATAGAGATTAGGGGATCCTTTTGGTTATAGTAATCTTCTTGTCTCCTGTTGATGGTTCTTTCAGGAGCTGCTACAGCTATTGTACTACTACTATAGTTGGCAGCTGGACAACTTTTTGTAGTTTTTAGTTGCTCTGGGGCTTGAGAGATGCCTTATATTTCTCCCTTATTTTTACAGGATTTTTCTTCCTCTGGAAAAAGCTCATCAACTTCCTTTTCCTCCAAATGGAAGGTCTTCACGGATGAGGAGCCACTTCTAAATCATCATGGGTTGACTTAGTGTTCGTAAATGTAAATAGTAAAGGGCTGAGAAAAAATAAGCTCAAAGTTTAAACCATAGTGGCCACCTACCTATGATTTAATATCTTACCAGTTAACTTGGCAATCCAATGTAGTAGGGTCATGTAGTTGTTTTGTGAGATTAATTGAGGTGCGCTCAAGCTGGTCTGGACACTCACGGATATCAAAAGATAAAAGTAAATAAATAAGTAGGCACTTCTCTGTTGTGTTTTTATTTTAAAATTTTTATGTACCTTAAAGCAGTGTATTTTTAGTTATTTATCATAACACTGTAGTTATCCTTATGTGGTTGTTCTCGTTTCTATTGTTAGATATTTAGTTCGTTACAACATGATGATGGTGATTAAGAAGGCTATAGCATTGGTTAAGCATTCCAAAGCTGCTTTCTTTTTTCAAGTTAATTTGTCAAGTGAAACTGATTATCAGTACAATTTTCACTTCTGATTAGTGATTTTTGGCACCTCCACTGATAGTGACTTGCAAAAGCTTCAGATGGTTCCCATTTCTGTTCATTACCATCTTCAGGAGTCCTACTGTAGGGAACAAAACTTAGTCAGATGCCCAAGAACAGAACTTAGTGACATAATGAATATTTTATGTCGGTGTTCCGATCATTTGAATATTTGTCAAATTTATTTATGGCATGCATATATTAGTTTTACTATTGAAGCCTGAGGGTGAATGATTTTTATAAGATAAGTTTCTTTGAATTTCTCAGGTTGTTGGTTTTGGAGAGTATATCTGGCAAATCATTGGCAGAATCAGAACCCATCCATATTTGTTGAGGGTGCTTTGAGAGGTTCAATTGTTGAATAATTGCGACTTGTTTGGCTCCTCCTAACACATTATATGCAAGTCCCAAATCTCAACAGTTCTGGAAGAGAGAACCTGCTTAATAATTTGTATTACCCTTGCGGAATACAAATGAGGTGATGTGATGTACAAAATTTTATTTGTTTTGAAAATCTGTACATGATTTTAAGAAATGAAGCAGGAGAAACATAGAGAACAGAGTGTTATTGTCTACAAACAACCATAAGCTATCTGTTTTTCGGTTGCGTGAAAAACAAGGAACCAAATCATTGCTATTTTTTATATGGAATCGTACGCTACATTTTCGGGCATATTTGATAGTAATGTCAAAATTATTGTTCTTTTAAAATTATATCATTGCATACAAATATCAATATTTAAAAATAAGGCTAGAGTAATTTATATATATATATATAGAGAGAGAGAGAGTTAACCATGGTATGGTTATCATTTTATGTGACTAGGTGAGTTACTCTGAACACTCGTAGATGATGATGAAAGTCTTGGAGGTAAATCTTAATTCATCTCTGAGTTAGAAGACCTAATTAATCTCAAGTCAGAATACCTAATTCGTTCCTAAAATATAAATTAAAAGATAATAATAGTAAAGTATATGTATACATATTTATTCACCGGTTTTGCCACTAACAAATGTTCAATAGATATTATTAAACTAATCTAAATTTTATGCTATATTTCTTGGTAACAAATATAATTAAGGGTGTGTTTGACAGTGGCCAAAATCACTAATATTTTCATTGATCATGTTTGGTAAATTAGTATCATTGGAGGATGATTTTGAAAAATTAATTATACTTATATCAATTTTTTCAAAATAACTTCTTCTATCCTAGCTCCTAAACATATGTTAAAGTGAGCATAGTTCAACGGTAGTTGACATATACCTTGTAAGTTTGAATCCTCTCCCCAACATGTTTTTATTTTTTTTATTTTTTTATTTTAAGATTGCAAGCTTGGGAAAGACCGAGTGTGAGGGAATTAATGGTAAAGTTCAAATCTTCTTGCATTTTCCCAATTTGTAATGTAACATTTGTTAAGAAAAAACAATCAGACTAAATAGATGTTTTAATTCTTAATGTTGGAGTATTTTTTAATTTATTTTTGATGTTTTAAAAGTTTTAATTTAGTCGTCCACCATCAATAAATATTAAAATTTTTTGATGATAAACTTTATAAATGTAATATTTAATGAATCGATAAAAATTTAAAAAAGAAAAAATGTTAATGTAAATTTCTAAGAAATTAGTGAAATAAAAAATTTGAGTTTGATAAATTTTTCCCCTCTAAATTTCACAGATTTATTATATATTATGTTGATGTAAAACACCAATAAGTAGAGACCAAATTTTAAAATGTTAAAATATAAAAATTAAATTAAAAAATGTTTAAATAATGGAGACAAACATTCATTAAAGACTAAAACGAAGAGTGCACGGATATAAAGGTGAGGTCGGCCGCACGGAATCTGTACCACTGTAGTGGACTTGTTTGGGTTTTTGCTTTGGGAGGTGGTGCGGATATCAGATTTAGGTTTCGAAACTGGCTTTGGTCGTCCCGGAAGCTCAGCTACGGTCTCAGCCTCGGGTATGGATTCCCCGCCCTCTCCCCCTCTTCCCATCTCTTCGCATAGCCGTTAAAAACTTTGCTTCTCATTTTCGAATTCACAATCGCAGCAGAAATTGACTTCAATCGTCCTCCATCAATGTCTTCTTCTCATTTTTCTCTGTTCCCTGTCACAGGCAATGAGCTTCTAGCGAACTGGTTCAGGTTTAGACGAAGAAGAAGACGGTATTTTTGTGTTGGGAGCTGTTCTCTGTGTTTGATGCTTGTACTTGTTTCACCGATATGACTACCAGAGTTCCAGTGCAGCGCTACGATCTCAGAACGGCGAATTCGTTCATCGGCAGCGCTTTGCATGATCTCAACACCGTGGATGGAAGCCCTTCTGATATTGCAGCCATCAGCGACGTTGATCGCGACGCCGTCACTGAAGATCGCTTGGACGATGACCATGATTCCAGTGCTGTTGTTAGTGTTCTTGTCTCCCTTTACTCTTCGTTCTCTGTCGTATGGCTATTTCTCGTTTACCTCTGAATTCTAGTAGTCACGAAGTTAATTATCACTTAATGATATGACGGAAAGTTGGGATGTTCATAAATTCAAGGTCAATGTTTTGTTTCCCTCCATTATTTGTTCTAACATAAAAGCCCTTATGCAGTTACATGCTTCCATCTTAATCAGCACGTCCTCTCATTGTCTTAGAGCTAAATTCCGCTTCATCAACTGTTAAATAACGAATTTTTTTGCTGAGTTGCGGCTGCTTTCTTGTAACTGTACAGTTGTTCATGCCTTTTGATTGCATTTTGTAGGATTGCATACACGAATCCTACAGAACTTCATTACCCCTTCACGATGTGGGAGTAGAAGAAGATCGCTCCAGTCTCGAGAATAGTGGGTCTTCCAGGTTGCCATATGACTCTTTAGTAATAGAGGGTATTGTCGACATATCTGAAACTTATCACTTATCTTAAAAGGAATTCTGGACTTCAACCTCTGCTAGGCCTTCACGGGCTTTTGTTTAGACCAAATATAAATTGATAAAAGCTTAGTTTTGGTCCAGATATTGCACCTATTGAAGCAGCACGAGCAAGATTTCTGCAGATCATTGTGGATCATTTTATTGATGATCATGTGACAGAAGTGGCTGAGACTGATAATGATTATCTCTCTCAGTCTGGACAGGATAAGTTGACAAAGAGGAAGACAAAGGAGGTCCAGTATGAGGGGGATCCAAAATATGTCTTACCCTTGATGTATGTGGCAAATATGTATGAAACGCTTGTTAGTGAAGCAAACCTGAGGCTTGCTTCCTTGAGTGGCATCCGTGATAAAACTATTGGGGTAGCCCTTGAAGCAGCTGGTGGTTTGTACAGAAAACTGGCTCAGAAATTCCCCAAAAAAGGTACAAACTATTACTCTATAGCAGTGTTTCAGACGAACAGCTTAGGATAGAGGGGGGGAGGGGCAGTGGGGGGAGTATTCTCCTTTCCTTAGGTTTACCTCTCTCCAGTGATTATTTTGTTGTGAAAAAATCCTGCAGGGGAGAACAATATGGTAGTGGTAGTATTTCTGGAAATTGAGGGTTTGTTTGGCAACTACTCTCATAATGGTTTTCTGTTTTTGAAGTTCAATGAAAATGTGTTTACATTGCTCTTTTTTTAACCTGTTTTTTGTTAAACAAATGAAGTTGTTATTTCCAAAATTGTAGAGTTGTAAATAGTGGTTTTAATGGGCATATTAACTTTTACAGATTATCCAATAGCAATTCTTAAAATAGTTTTGATAATAAAACAGAAAACTGTTTTCAAACAAGCCACAATGCAGTTATTTTTTGGATAGCACTATGCAGTTATTTTTTAAGAGTGTAATACTTGGAAATTGGCTTCTTTGATTGAGTGGCAGCCAGATGAAACTAGTTTCTATATATATATATTTTTTAAGGAATAGTAATAAATTTTCATTTTTAATGAAGTTACTTCTTGTATCTTAATGACATTGTATTGCGAACAGGCCCTTGCACATATAAGAGAAGAGAACTTGCCACTTCTCTTGAAACAAGGACTAGGTTTCCAGAGCTAGTAATTCAAGAAGAAAAGCGGGTTCGTTTTGTGGTAGTTAATGGTTTAGACATTGTTGAAAAACCAAATAGAATGCCTATGGAAGATGCTGAATGGTAAGTTAAATAGTATAATTTTACATAATTTTTTAAATTTTTTATTAGTGTAAAAGTTCCCAGTATCATTATTTACATCTCCATCGGTTAGCTTCCCAGAATCTGTTTAATTTACAAATTGTACAGAACTTTTTCTTTAGTTGTATTATACTAGCTCTTTTGCCTGGCAAAATATTTATTCCTGAGTTCTAATTGTGATTGAATAAGAATTAAGCAATGGGTTGCTGGAGAGTGAAGACCATGTCCTAAGAAAATCTTGTTTTTTCTAATCAAATAAAAAAAAAATTGTGATGGCATTGTGTTAAAAGACATAATATATCTATTATGTCAACAGTTCACAGTGAAAAGAAGTAAAATATTTGATATCAGAACTATTTTTTTAATAGAAAAGGTACAAGAAAACTTTTTTTGAAGAACAAACTAAACAATTTTTATTCAGTCAAACTGAAAAGATTCCACAGTCCTTACAATCAATTTACATGGCATCTACATTATCATCAAAAGGTTGAATTAAGATGACCGTGTAATATGAAGGTCCACCATTGTAAGGATGTTGGGGTTGTGGTATCTAACCACTTAACCATATTAGGAGCCCATCTGAAGGGCAGTGAAGTTGATATTATTAATGCAGATGGAGTCTACAAACCAATCTGCAGAGTCGCTTGCCTTGTTCCTCCATTTAGTTGAACATCCTGGACTACTTGAGAGAGTGAGCAATAAAATCCTTTCAATCCTTGGGAAAAATGTAACTCAAGATCTTCAGAATACCCTTTTCCTTTTATTTGGTCAAATTTTGTTTTGTTGATAATCAAGACTTGGCCATCCCTGCAAAGAAAAATCTAGATGCGAACAGAGTTTATTCACCTGTCTCCAAGAATCGGTAGCAAGTATTTTGATTTCTATTTCCAGTTTAGGTCAACATTTTGCTGATTAAATTGCTTCATTGTGTAGGTTTAGACGATTGACAGGTCGCAGTGAGGTAGCTGTGTCTACTCAGGACTACAAGTTCTATTCACCAAGACACAAATATAGGCGAGTTGTGGCAAACTCTGTGTCCAGCATTTCCAGTTTGAATGTAAGCATAGTAATTTTTCCAATATTTTTTATCCATTTTTATATCTCCCGGAAATATTTTGCATAAATGCATTTTGCAGGTGATTTTCCATAATGTATTCTCGCACTGTGAAAAAAAATTGGATCATAGCTATAGCTTTGGTATTATCTAAATGATGTCAAACAAGATATATCGTTTTTTCTTTATTTTGTTGATAAATTAAGAGATGTTAGACCTGTATGTATTTATTTCAAGGACAAATGTTTTTGTCATGCCTGACTGAATTATTCATGGAGAAAATAATGTCTGGTGTCTGGTGTATTTTTTTCAGACATTTTCCAGCAGTGACAATTCTTCCACTCTGGCTACTGGTCAAACATTCCGCTCTCTAAGTGAAGTAAGAATTTTGTTCTCACCAAATTTTTTATGACTGGTACCTTTTCTCTTTGGGGATTAATCTGGTTTAATTTTGATCATTATGCCCTCTTACAGAATTCATCCTATTCTTTACTTATTGAGATGCAAAGAAGAAAGTAAAAGATTTAAGAGTCTGGTTTTTGTTTAAAGAACATTTAGTTTAGGAAATGGTGGGGCTGTGTCCATATTCTTGTCGGAGAGAGTAATTTATATTGTGTGCATTTCTGTGATGTCCTAACAACCAAAAGCCTGACTCTTCCGCAATTTTAAATTCAGCAACAGACACCCTGCAAACATCATATCCAACAACTGCCGCATCAGCCTCAATTTCAGTCTATCCAGCAGAATCATCATCAGTCCATGCACCAAAGTCAACATACCGCCCACTTCGCTCACAATCATCAGTGTGGTCAACCTTCACAGTTACCGGATATTTCTCATACTCATCATTCTCCAACAATGTCACAGCACATTGCTTGCTTACAACCTCTTTCTGGTGTTGTTGGTGGGCGCTTGCATCATGGGCTGGTAATTTCAAATCCCCCTCCCCCCAAATTAAGATCATCCGCTTCCCTATTTTCGTCAGCTGAATGTTGGGCAGTTTTTCATTTTTCAATTTCTTATGAAATATTTTCAATTTCTTTTTTGAAAAATTTTATTTGGGGGTAAGATCTTCTAAGAATTGTTAGCTCTCACAGTAATTGTCTGGTCTTAATTAATATGATATTGGATTACCCCTTTTATGAGAACTTCTGGTCGTGGTCCCATAAATGTTATTAAGATACTATCACAACTAAGTTCTTGGATGACGCAACGGAAAGAAAAAACTCTCTTTATTTTGGACAATTTTAAACATAAAAATAAACTACTTTTGCAACTTCGTTTCCAGATTGTAAGCCGGACATACCAAAAATTTTTTTATGCGAAACTGTGCAGTTTTTATCTACATGCTGACTGATAAGACAGGTTAAACTTTAAGCTGCCCCATAATGCTTTATTGGTTCCTGCATAGCTGGGGCAGTCGACTGCCAGAAGAGTGATTTAGAGAATCATACAATGTTTCTCAAGATTTCAAATGTTCTAAAAAATAATTCTCAGCATTTCTCCGGGTGCCCCTGCTTATTTTAATGTAGTATCCTGACGTCTTAGTGCCATAAAATTCTTTACTTGATGTTGTGCTACTTATATTTTGATAATATGAACTCTGGATTTCTTCGAGTCCATTTTACGTTAATTATTGATTGATGTTGGCCACATAATTCAACTTCTCTGCTAAAATATCTAATAGAAGGGAAGCAGCTTAGGTTTCTATTATCCAGTAATATTTTCTGAAATACTCATATTTGCAGCCATCAAGCCCTGCCAAGTTCTGCGATGAATGTGGAGCTCCATATTTAAGAGAAACCTCTAAGTTCTGCTCAGAGTGCGGTGTTAAGAGGTTAGGAATTTGACGTGTGCTGTATAATGATCGTTGTTAGTTAGTTCCAAAAAGCTCATTGTTGTATCTAGTTTCTCGTCAAGTTAGTGGAAATTAAGTTTTCTGCAGTCCTCGTACATAAAATTTAGATCTCAAATATACAGATATACATAGCTATGATGTCAGCTTTTGAAAGGAATGAATATAGAAATTACTCTTACCCATAAACGTGCACTGTTATTGGAGCTGTATATTTCTTAAAGATTTCAGAAGAGAATTCGGATGCCAAGAAAGTATAGCGAAAGTTTCCTTCCTAAAAACACTACATACAGGCATCATCACCTTCTTGGCTTCTCTTGCAGCCCAAGGACTTCATGGAAGAACCTTTCTTAACGTAGCTTGCTGCAAGAGCATTCTTGAAAACATACTGAATGCCTTGATCTGATCGTTGAAAATCGAACCGAAAAAAATGTTGTCATATCATTGAAATGCCTCTAGATCTTATTTTGTGGATCTGCTAGTTCGTCCGATTTATTTGGAATCATTTCTTGGAGGTGTTTGGGGTTTCTTTAGCCTTTTTTTTTTTTTTTTTTAAATTGGGAGTGAAAGCTTTGCTTTCCTATACCAAAGGGCACCCACACTTTGCTTTCCTATACCAAAGGGCACCCACACTTTGCTTTAAGGCTTGGATCCAAGAGTTTTTTGTATTAAGTCCATCGGAAAGTTCGAACTTGAGACCTCTAGGCCAATGTGACCAAGAGATCTCAAGCTCTTGCCAATCAAGTTGACCCTTGAGGATGGACTTTCCTATACCAAATGGCACCCGCACTTGCTCTAGGGCTTGGATCCAAGAGTTTTTGGTATTAAGCCCATCGGAAAATTCGAATTTGAGACCTCTCAGCCAGTGTGACCAAGAGATCTCAAGCTCTTGCCAACCAGGTTGACCCTTGAGGGTCGGGTTTCTTTGGTTCTCAATAGAGAGTGTTGCACGATGATGGAGGAAATGTTGCTCTTTCCCCCTTTTCGGGATAGAAAAAGTTTTTTGTGGCAGGCTTATCCATTTTTATTTATTTATATATTTTTGGCTATTTTGTACAGCTTTTGGCTCATGAGGAGTAGCAGAATTTTTAGGGGTTGAGAGGCCTTGGGAGGAAGTTAGAAATATTATTATTCCTCGCTGTGAGTGTCGGTCTCGAAGGTTTTTTGTAATTATTAATTAGAGATTATTCTTTTGGACCGAGGCCTTTTATATAGGCCGGTCTCCTTTTGTCAGGCTTATTTTTTTTATGTCCTTTAGACCTTCTTTCATTTCTTTTCAATGAAAGCATTCTTTTCTTATTGAAAGAAAAAAGAAAAAACACAATGTTGTCAATATCATATCAGAGTTTTGACACTTGGCAATCATTTTGAAGAACAGGAACATGAAGGATATCTTCCTAGAGTTAGAGAGTTAATCTGAGGAGAGACTGTCATTATTTGAAATTCAAATGGTTTTGCCGTTTCTTGCCAAATAGTTTCTCATACTCATTAAAGAGAGTATAGAGTGAGTTGCTTAGAAAGTTGATGTCAGGAATTTAGGTGGCCTGGAATTGGATCCTCCACAGTCTGTTTTTCCAGCTTCAAAGTAAATACAGGGATAGAGGAGATATCTTATATCCCTATATAGGAGTTTAAAGTAGTTTTTTCAAAAATCACTCTAAAATTTTTTCTGCTTACTTTCATTGTTGTCTGTTCGAATGAGTATTGTTAAAGAATTTGGTTCTTGTTGCTGTATGCTCGGTGAACATTATGAATCTCCCAAGTCAACTCTTGAAGGGCACCTACTTTAAAATGAAAGCTATATCGGTATGCTTGCAAAACCTTCATTTGGGAAGTTTGGGTTGAAAAATAAATGGAAGAATTTTTCTGATAGTTGTCGATTTCTTGATCTGATAAATTTGATCGGTTTGTGGCTTTTTAAGGCACTCATTTGATAGAATCTTAGTCTAGAGACGGTTTTGGTTCCTCTACTTTTGGTTTTGATTCATTTTGATTATTGTATTTCTAACTTTTGTATACTTAGTCCTTATACTTTTAAAACATTTGTTTTAATCCCTATACTTTTAAAGGCGAGACTTCTTTTACTATTTTTTACTATTGTTTATTATTAAATTTATTCTAAAAATATATCATCCACTAAATTATTTCCAAGAATAATGCTCACAAAATAGGTGGTCGATAATATATGAGGTGGCAGCTACAAATCTCTTGATTTTTTTTTTAAATCCATAAGTTGTCATCTTCGATAAGTTGTGTATCTTTTTTTTTTTAATTCACAACATGTCGTCTCTTGGCCACTTATAGGTCATCTCTAACAGATGATTTTTTATTGTTTTTTTTAATCTCTGTACCGACATGGCAATTAAAAAGAAAAATCAAATTGAATTTAACTAAAAAAATATCTAACAAAATCTCAAAACAAACCAAAAAATGTATTTTAGAAAACAAACTTTAAATTAAATTTAACTATAAAAAACCTAACAAATTCTTAAAAAAAATATTATAAAAAAATCAATCTAAAAAACAAACTTTAATTATGTTTAGGTATGAAAAATCTAACAAATTCTTAACTAATTCTTATTAAAGATTAAAATTATAAACAAACTCTAATTTTTTAAAAATTTGATCGGATGATTGTACCTTAGATTTTAGAAAAAGGTCTGCAATCCAATAGTGTTTCGGCAATCACTCACAACTTATGAATAAAAATTTTAAAATTTATTTTCTGCTTGTGACATTTATACTTGAATTCTAAGTCTCCACATGACAATTTCTCATCATCGACTCATTGTTTTCTGATTTTTTATTAATATTTATGGGGAGGTATCATGATATTAAAATGTTTTAATGATAAATTTAATTTAAAATTTGAACGCTTAATTAATTAAATTAATTTATTTTAAGATTTTGTTTTTAAATAGATTGTTAGATTTTATTTTAAAATATATTTTTAAAGATTTTGTTAGTTAAATTTAATTTGAATTTTTAAAAAAATAAATATTAAGAAAATCTTGAGAGTACCCTATAGGTAAAGAGATTTTATAGGTGGTCAAAATACAGAGACACAACTTGTGTATTAAAAAAAAATCAATAACAAAAATAGTTTGGTAAGTGATATATTTTTGGAATAAATTTAATAATAAGTAATATTTAAAAAAAAATCCTTTGAAAGTGACTATTAGGATGTTTTCATTTTCATTTATATATCATTTCTTTTCACCATAATTTTTTTTTTGCAAAGGTTCTTACCATAATTTTAACTGGACATTTCACTCATAAAATTTCATAAAATTTCTTGAAGTGTAGCCATAAAATTGTATTAATTGAAGTGTAGTAATAAAATTGTATCAAACAATTTTTACTGTATATAAAATTTATGTTAAATTTTACCCATAAGAATTAAGATAGTCATTTTTTAAAAGTACATGAACTGAACTAAAGCAGATTTTTTGTAAGTATAAAGATTAAAATGAACAAAACTTGAAAGTATATAGACTAAAATTGATGTCTTGAAAAGTATATTGATTAAAATGAACAAAAATCAAAAGCACGGACGTTAAAATAGTATTTAAATTTATAATTTTTTTCTTATTATTTTGAGCCAATTATTGTAGTAGTAGTATTGGACCCTCCCATTCTTTTACATCCTTATCAGTCATACATCGTTTTCGTTTTTCTATCTAAAAGATAAGATAAAATTATAGAACATGCACGCTCCCCGATACCTGCAAATTTTTCCTAAATAATAATATATTTTTCCCTTTTAAAAAAAATAATGTGTGTATATATATTTCATTGGTAAAGACTAGAAATTAAATTGTGTATTCCAAATTATTGAACTTAAAAAATATGTATAGTTGTAGTAATTAAAATAATGTTATTTATGTTTCAATTTTAAATGGTATACTTAAAAAAAAATAACAACCTAAACTCATTTACGAAAAGACTAAAATAGTAAATTGGCGGCAATTTCTTCTGTCTCACAACGTGTCAACTCACATAGTCATAGACAATGATAAAATGTCTAAACAGGTGGGTGCTTTTTTTTTTGAAATTTCCATATTTACAAAATCATACTACAATTTTTTTTTCCTTTTTTCTTTTACAAAATCATAAAATACAATTGTCATCCACTAAAATTTCAAATTTGAATATCACCAAATATTCTAAACGAAATGTGTTTGTACTTTATTATACTCTTGTTAATCTAATTGGGTCAAAGTACATTTAAATATAACATAATCTTTCTTATCTTAGTTTGTGACCAAGGTAATAAATTATTTAAATAACGTAATTTGAAATATTTAAAATGACTCACGTGAAGAAAAATTTTTTCTTCACTTTGGAGTCATAAGAATTTATTTATAACCTAATCAAAGTTTTAACTGTCGACATTGATGAAAATGTCGAAATCTCAATTTCATGAAAACGTCGATAGAAATATCGATAAAATATCAACGTTAATGGTTATTTCTAGAAATGTTATAAAAATTTGTAAAAAATATTTAAATTAACAAATAAATATTTTAAATAATTTTTAAATAATTAATATTAATATCATGCCTATATAGTTTTTTTAATATTTTCTATATCTTATCGATTTTTTTTTAATAGTATATGATGGAAACAACCATGGAAATGATGGATATTTTATACCATGAACCCAACCATTTTAATTTGCAAAAAAAAAAATAAAGGAAAAAACCTTTAATTTTCGTCTGAATGTTAAAAAAAAAAATCTCATAGCAGGGGGGATCAAATGAAACGGATCAAAGAGAGATTCAATGGCAAAATTATGCGAGTAATAATATTTTTATTTTCAGAACCAAAAATGCCACACGCGAGAAAAACAGTGGAACCAACTAGCCCTAGCAGATAACAAAACGACATCGTTTTAATAGTCGGGATTCCAACGGCGGCGCCGCCGGAGGTAGGTTTCGATAACTTGCGATCGGGGTCCAAAAGGTTCCCTCTTGCTCCCTCCAAAGTGTACAGTTCACTTGTTCTTGAAAATATCGTCTACCAAACTCAACCACCAGAAATCCTCCGACCGGCCATAAACCCCTCTTTCTCTCGCTCTCTTCCTTCGTAGCCGCTCGCCGGAACCATGAGCTCCACATTCGCCGCCATGTCTTCACCCTCTTCCTCCTCACTTTCATCCATCTTCCATTTCAATGCGTCTAAACCTAAACCGGTCTCACCCCCAAATCTTCGTTTTGCTGCTCCCCTTTCTCGTAATTCTGTATATGTGCAACGTTTTAGGGTTAGGGCTTCCTCTGCTCCCCTTCCGGACGCTTCCCGGAACCACCCTGTTGTTCAATGCCTCCGGAACTATGCCAGAGCTGCGATTCTCATTGGTGCTGCGGCCACCATGGTGGGGAAGTTCTCGCATTTGCCTGCAAGAGCCGAGTCTCCGGCGGCGGTGGCGGAGGAAGCTTCCAGAATGGAGGAAGATCGGCAGGTGGTTGAGGACTCGGACCGGGACAGGCAGCAATCCTCGCCGTTGAACGATTTTCTCGAATCGAATTCTGAAGCTGTCGAGGCACTCAAGTCTCTCCTGCAGCAAAAGCTCGAAAATGGTGAGGATGAGGAGGCTCTGAAAATCTTGAAGCAGTTGGTATCTGCTCAGCCGTCGGTGACCGAGTGGAAATTTCTGATGGCCAGATTACTCGGCGAGATGGGCAAAACGGAAAATGCACGAGATGTGTTTGAAGAAATTTTGGCTGTGAATCCATTGTCTTTCGAAGCATTGTTTGAAAACGCATTGTTAATGGACCGTTGTGGGGAAGGAGAGGCAGTGCTTCGGCGGTTAGAAGAGGCTCTGAGAATTGCTGAGGATGAAAACAAAGCGAAGGAAGCTAGGGATGTGAAGTTGATAATGGCTCAAATACAGTTCTTGCAGAAGAATGTAGAGGAGGCCTTGAAGAGTTATAAAGAATTGGTGAAGGAGGATCCTAACGACTTTAGGCCTTACTTTTGTCAGGGAATGATCTATAGCTTGCTTGATAAGAATGTGGAGGCCAGAGAGCAATTCTCCAAGTACAGGGAGCTCTCTCCAAAGAAATTTGAGGTTGATGGCTACCTACGGACTCCATTGTCAAGGATGAAAATTTTTGGATCTGATGAGAAGTAAAGTCATTCCACGATGATCAGATAAGTGGGCTCTTTGGAAAATAGAAGATGAGTAAACGAATTTAAGGTGATACTTTTTTTTTTTTCCTTTTTTTTCTTTTGCTGATTATTGTCATTTAGCACTTCTTACTCTTAGTCTGATCTGCCGTAAGCATATGTAGTTCATTTGCGGGATTAAATAGGAGTAAATTGAATTTTATGAGGACAGGTGTTTTCCCTTTCATGAAGCATAAATTTTGCTAATTTATGCAGTTGTTTTGATGATACTGTATTAGACTACTCACATTAGTTGGAATAAATGCAGAAAGGTGCTCCGTTAGTAGTTTATCATGTTGTGTGTTGACTTCTGTTTCAAAATAATAATAGCTATAGTTCGTTTGTATTGTTACAATTGTTCTTGCACTTCGATGTATAGAAATGATTATTTCCTTCATGAAAATAAGATAGAATAAGAATGAAAAATCATCTCCTGAGAGAAGGGCAAATATTTCTTGAAAGAGAGAGAGAGAACATCCTACTTGCTCATCCTTATGGGAGAGTTCCACATGGACTTTTCTGCCTAATTTCAAATGGTAGTTTCAAAGGAAGGGTTGTGAGAAGAGTATGCTTATCTTTCCTTAAAAGCATAGCGATTTTCAAAGAAGCCATTAATATGTTTTACTATAAAAAGTGAAAATAAAATTGTTAGATCTGATTTTGTCTCTTTCTTTTAGATCTGTGTCAATATGTGAGATTGAGGAAATTAAAGTATTTTTTTACCTAGAGTACAAGTACGTGCTTGCATCTGTCTTGCACTAATAGTCTTTTTGGGATATATCTTGTGATCTTAGATTCTTAATTGATTATCCAAATCTTTAGACAATTCTGGATGCTTTAGAGTAGGCTTATGGTAAGGGGGTTCATTTTCTTTTTCAAATTTGATGAGGAAGAATCCATCGCTTTCACTTCCACTGCAAGTTTCCACGATGATTTGAGAAAGAAGGTTGGTTGGGGTAAGCAATTCAATCTTTATCACTATTTATCAGTTTGATAAGAGCAATTTTGCTTGAAATAAATGAGACTGATCATTAGTACAAGGATACAGTGTCTAAAATTATGTCTGTGCTTTGAAAATGATGATGATGGTTGGTGGCTGATTTTAACTTAGATATTTAACTGCTGCTAAATTATACGCCAACTGTAGTGACGTTGTATGATTTTCTTACTATGATTATGGTTATGATGATTTATTAATGTCTGTTGAAGGAACTTTTGTAACATCCTTGCTCTCTGTCCCCTTTTTGTGCTTTGTTATATTGAATTGATATAACATTTCTACGTTTCTGATTGTTAGAAAATTATATATTGTTGGGATCAACTTTCATGATTTTGCAAACTTTTCTACTTTGTATGCAACTGGAAGTCAACCCGAGCTTAGTGAATAGTACTTATGATATTCATGGGTTTCTATCTCAACACAATTGGTAATGAGATGAATAGTCCACTTATATTATAAATTCTTGGTAGGTTCCTTATCTTTTCAATGTGGGATCCTTAACATCCCTTCAAGATTTCTTTTGGCTCATTGATTTTGGTCAGATTCCAATTTTGGACCGCTTGCTCGTTTGAGCGTTTTGGGCTCTAATACCATATTTATATTCATGGGGTTCCATCTCAAAACCAATTGACGGTGAAAGGAGTAACTCACTATTTTTACTCTTTGCTAAAAGAAATTCGGGAAATAATTAAAACTTTTATACTCATGTCAGTTTTTTCTTTCGTTCAATTTTTGCTTCATTGTTAAATGGGTGAGGTTTGAGATCGAATTTTCATTCTTAAAGAAGATAATTGAGGCTATAAATTATACGAAATGATATAATTGGATTTAATTTTGTACTTGGCATATTAAAGCTTCGGTTTTATCCTTGACTTTCTAATTTTATTTTTGAAAAGATCTTACATTTGCAATTTTTGTTAAAATGTTTGGAGGAAATAAAAATTGGGATTAATGTTGAAAATTTTAGAGCTAGGGCGGAATTAAAATCAACTACGTATGTTAGGGACATTTTGTTATCATTTTATTGGTTTCAATTTGGTCCGTAACCTACTAACAATTTAAACTTTACCAAAGATCATAGTGAAACTTGTAATTTTTTGAATACTAAAGACAAATTTGAAAACAACTACATAATTTAAGGACATTTTATATAGTTTATCCCAGTAAAAATTAAGATGTTTTAAATCTAAAATTTAATGGTTATGTTGAGCAAAAGGCTTTATTGTCAACCCAAACATCGAATAATGGATAAAACTCTTGCTTAAAATTGATAATTTAATTCCTAACTCTTACGTTTCTTCAAGATGACACAATGACAAGGACTTGGGGCCTTGTGGTATAACCTACCGTAAGATCTCTTTTCCTTGCAGTATCACCTATCATGAGATCTTGTGTTTGAGTTATACGTTGGACACAGTGCTGTTGGCAATGAGTCTCGATTATAGAGATCTATAAGCGTAAGCCATATGACATCGATTTTGAGAAATAAAAAATCTCAACTTCTACCATTATTGAACTAAAAAAAATACATCATGCATACCTCGACATCATAAATTAAATCGTTATTTTAACTTAGAGTATAAAAAAGAGAAGATACTTTGTCAATTATGCTCAACAATTAATTATGCCTACCTCTTCATCATAGGTTAAATCGCTATTTTAACTTAGAGTATAAAAAACAAAAGTGTTGTTTAAGCTTATGGAAAAGAAAAAGAACTATTCAACCAAAAGATAATTTGTACCTAAACTATTTAAGACTAGGGAGTAGGATATTAAATTTCATAGGTCCTATATTTTACATCGACATCTTTATACTATCATAAAAATTTAGACAAAATATAAAAATATTAACGAATGTTATTAATATAGACATAATATTCATATTAATAAATTTTAACTCATTTAAAAAAATGAAATGCTTGATCCTTATGTTTTAATATTTGTATTGATTTTTTCTTAACATATATATTTTTAATGAAAAAAGTATTAAGTAATCCACGTCCCTTCTGAAAAATAAAAATAAAATTTACTGCTGTTGAACTTGGGAAATTGAGATTTCTAACCCCATTATATAACTCATCTGGATTTTTGACCCCTTTTAAAAAAAACTAATTTTGTGACCCTGTTTTAATTTGTCCCCTTTCTACTTTTTGTCTTTGTAAAATTACCAAAATATCCTTGTTTATTTTAAGTAAAATTATCCACCAATCTTTTCTCTCAACCATTGGCATTTTTTTTAATTTTGAATCTAATATAAATCTAATATAGATTAATTTATTACTTAACAAACGAATCAACACAAAAAAATCCGTAGATTAAATTCTCCAATAAGTAAATTAGGGTGAAAAAAAGATTTGCATAATCCAAGAATAAATGCATAAGATTTGTTCGGAATTAATTACAAAAAAAAAAAATTAAGGTTTCATAAATTTCGTGTCAAAATTGCATTAAATGCCCGAGATTTACTTGACAATAAAGGCTAAAAGAAACTGGAATTCAAAGGGAGATAATGCAAAAAAAAAAAAAAAAAATTCTGGAATTTGGGATCCGGGACCGGGATTGGAGGATCCCGGTCCGGGTTAGAAGGATCCCGGTCCGGGATTGCAGAATCTCGGACCGAATAGTAACCTTGTCCGGGTTTCTACAATCCCGGTCCGGGATGGTTCAATCCTGGACCGTGATCCTTCTAACCCGGACTGGGATCCCAAATTCCAGAATTTTTTTTTTTTTTTTGCATTTTCTCCCCCTGGGCCTATTGTTATCAATTAAATCTTTAGTATTTAATGCAATATTTTCCCGAGATTTTTGTAATTTTGACTTTTTTGTAATTAAATTCGCACAAATTATGTAATTATTACGTTTTTTTTTTTATTTTTTCCATATTAAACTTTTAATTTACTATTTGAGTTAGATATTTTTCTTAAAAGTTAGATTTTTTAAGGTTGGAATTAATTATTGTGAGAAATTTGTGGAGGGAATAAAGATTTGTAGAGAGATTTGTGGAGGAAGATGTTGATTTTGAAACGTGAGGGTACTACGATAATTTTACATTTAAAAATTATAAAATTATTAATAAATAAGGGAGAGTGGGGTCATAAATTAGTTTTTTTTTTTTAAATGAAGTTATAAATCCAAAGTGAATTATTGGAGGGGTTAAAATTTCAAATTTCCCGTTGAAGTTAATATATATATATTCATTCTATTTTTATTATTTGTGAGGCCACATGGCCCAGGAATGAGGCTCGCGCTTTTGATGGAGGAATTACAATGCTTACGTGGAACATCCACTCCTTGTGTCCAAAAACTTCCCACTTGGCAGAATTCCAGTGGCTGACAAGATGTTCCCGGAT
This sequence comes from Momordica charantia, assembly GCF_013281855.1. Classification (NCBI taxonomy): domain Eukaryota; kingdom Viridiplantae; phylum Streptophyta; class Magnoliopsida; order Cucurbitales; family Cucurbitaceae; genus Momordica; species Momordica charantia. The sequence goes on along the minus strand of NW_028275162.1, from coordinate 21,290,826 downwards.
AAGGTATATATATTATGTGGCACTCTGTTCTTTCTCCCCTGTCCTCCGTCGGAGCTTATCAGTCTCCCATGGCCGCCACTGCCTCTCCCGATTGCTCCCTTCCTCCCATTAACTCCTTCACAAAATCCCATCTCATCACTTTCCCCGCCTCCAACCTTCCCCTCCTCTTCTCTCTCCCCTCTTCAAATCTTCGATCCCTTCACCTCAATTCCTCCTCCTGCCCCTCCCCAATCCTTGACCAATCTCCCATCGCCCCTCCCGCCTCCAATCCCCAAGATTCGAACCATTTGTTATCTGGGTTTTCGTCCCAAGATCCTGGAACCGAGGATTCGATCTACGATTGCTACGTCAAGGCGAAGAAGAGGGCAGGGTTCAGACCCGAGAAGTCGACTTTGCGGCATCTGATCAGGTACTTGGTGCAATCCAAGAAGTGGGATATGATTTTTTCGGTTTCTAGAGATTTTAGGGATTATGGGGTTTGCCCTGATAGAGATACGTGTTGTAGATTGGTTAGTAGTTGCGTTAGAGGTAGGAAATTCAAAATTGTTAGGGCTCTGCTTGAGGTTTTTGAAACGGATGGTGATGTTGCTGCGGCTGCTTTTGAGGCCGCTATGAGAGGCTACAATAAGCTTCATATGTTCAAGAGCACTATCCTCGTTTTCCAGCGGTTGAAATCGGCGAAAATTGAAGCCGATTCTGGATGCTATTGTAGGGTCATGGAAGCTTACCTTAAACTTGGGGATTCTCAGAGAGTTAGGGAACTGTTTGATGAAGTTGAGAGTAGGATATCGGATTTAACGCCCTTTTCGAGTAAGATTTATGGGATTCTTTGCGAGTCGTTGGCGAAATCAGGGCGTGTTTTCGAGTCGCTTGAGTTCTTCAGAGATATGAGAAAGAAAGGGATTGCAGAAGACTACACCATTTACTCTTCTTTGATATGCACTTTTGCTAGCATTAGGGAAGTCAAATTGGCTGAAGACCTTTTCAAAGAGGCCAAAAGCAAGAATTTGTTGAGAGACCCTGCAGTTTTTCTAAAGCTAATATTGATGTATATTCAACAAGGGTCATTAGAGAAGGCACTTGAGGTTGTGGAAATGATGAAGGGCTCGAAAATCGGAGTGTCTGACTGTATTTTCTGCGCAATCGTCAATGGCTACGCTGCGAGAAGGGGCTATAACGCAGCGGTTACGGTTTACGAGAAGCTGATCGGCGACGGGTGTGAGCCAGGACAAGTGACGTACGCCTCAGCGATCAACGCCTACTGCCGCGTCGGGCTGTACTCGAACGCAGAGGACATATTTGGAGAAATGGAGGAAAAGGGGTTTGAGAAATGTGTAGTAGCTTACTCTAGTTTGATATCAATGTATGGGAAAACAGGGAGGTTGAAGGATGCAATGAGGGTGTTGGCAAAGATGAAAGAAAGAGGGTGTGAGCCAAATGTTTGGATTTACAACATTCTGATGGAGATGCATGGAAAAGCCAAAAATTTAAAGCAAGTTGAGAAGCTATGGAAGGAAATGAAGCGCAGAAAGATAGCACCTGATAAGGTTAGCTATACAAGTATCATAAGTGCTTATGTGAAGGCAAAAGAATTCGAGACATGCGAGAGATATTACGTCGAGTTTCGGATGAACGGGGGCGCCATCGATAAGGCGATGGCGGGAATCATGGTCAGCGTGTTCTCGAAGACGAGTCGGGTCGATGAGCTGGTGAAGCTTCTGAGGGAGATGAACTTAGAAGGAACAAGGTTGGATGGGAGGCTGTATAGGTCAGCCTTGAATGCTTTGATGGATGCTGGGTTGCAATTGCAGGCCAAATGGTTGCAAGATCATTATGCAGCAAAATCAGGCTTTGTTTAAACATGGCATAAGCATAAGAGTGAACAAAATTATCATAAACCCATGTGAATGTGATTGGTTATTGTAAGTAAGTTTTCTTTTTTGGGTTAAATTAACAATAATTTGATTCTTAATCTTTTAAAATCTTCAATATCATCCTTAAAAAATTCTCAATTAGGTCGTCCGAATGTTAATAAAAAGTTGCTGTGTCAAGCTATTACTTTACTAACATATTTGAATATTTAGTTATGTAACTTGAACATAAAATATGAAAGAAATGGATTTTGTTGACAAGAGGAACGTGTTATGAGTTTGACGTATCAAATAGTATTCAAGCGATATATCAATGTATCAAAATATATATAAAAAGTAACAATATAATGATGCATGAATTTTTTAGTGACAAATGTTGGACACTATTTTTTTGGAAGGACCTCGTGAATAATTTTTAATACATTAGATATTTAAAAAAGATTAGAAATCATTTTGTATATATAGCGGATTAAATTGAACAAGATGGAAAGCAATTCATTTAACCATAGTTGAATATGAACTTTTGTGAGCCTCATTATTGTTAAAAATAAAAATCATGACGAATAACATTACGAAAGTAGACAACAAAGTTACCATTACAAATAACATTGCATTAATTAATTCAAACCAAAACCTTACACAACATACGCATATAAAAAGCAACAAGTGGCGAAAGATGGCCACTTTTATTATTCTTAAACGCCACAAACCAAAAAGAAAAAAAAAGGATCTGTTTTGAGTGATAGACATAAGCGATTTGAGATAAAAGATGGTTTCATTCAAGACAGTGCTTTGTGCAGAAGCAGCGGCGGCGGAAGCCTCTGCAACGGCCGCCGTGGAAGCCCTCCGTTTTGCAGACATGGCCACAGTTGTTCTTACTAAAGCATAGCCCCTTGAAGTGCCGGCTCTGAGACTCGCATGTCCTTCCCTCTGCAACCATCGGCGCCATTCCTGCTCCCAACCAAATACTAACTTACCATTTATCTCATGACTACTATTAAATGTTAAAACAAAGAATTCTTTTTAAAAATAATAATGAGTGGTAAAACATCTAACGATCCAATCATTTAATTTCACTAAAAAAATTATCAAAATTCACGTGTATATCTCTTGACTTTTGAAATTTTGTCTATTAAATTCTTTAACTTTTAAAATTGTGTATAATTAGTCTTAGACAACTGTGTAATAGATCCATAAAACTTATTAAACAATACAACTCTAAACGTTTTGGCTTCTCATTTGTAATAGTTTAAGTTATTATGAATTCAAGTACAACCTAAAGGGTAGATATTCAAATATATCAAATAATATGTCTTAATTAACCCTATCGAGCTAAGCTCATCTCGGCCAAATGATTCCATTTAGTCATTGTATTATTCTTTTTTAAAAAGTCGTTAGATTACAAGTTCTGAAAAGAGAAAAAAAAAGTGTATGCAAATTCTCTCTTTTCCTCAATATACCTAAAATGGAATATAATGTTAACTAAATAATTTGAGAAAAGACGAAATAAGCTTAGAAAATTAGATGTTATGTGTACTTAAAATCGTAATTTAATATCTGTAAAAAAATCATAATTTAATATATTATAATTTTTTTTACTACAATAAAATTGGGTGAGGATTCAAATTCATGAATTTTAGTGATAGCTACCGAAATCAGTGTAACTATTCTCAGGTTGCAATAAGTTATGATTTTGAAACGAGCTAAACATGTTAAAAAATATATTAAAAAAGTATTATATATATAGTTATGGAATCAAATATAAAAAGGAAAAAAAAAACTTATGTTTTAAAAATAAATATCAAAATTCAAAACTCCATCTCCATAATATTAATACTAATTACATGTTTATGTTTAACTCGACAAAATATGTATTATTTTCTTGCTTTGGGTCGTCTTGGTTAAATCTCTCATCAAAAGAATCTTTAGGAAAATTAACAAATTCTTGAATGAATTTGCTACACTGATTAAACTAAGATTTTCTTTAACCAAAAAAAAAAAAAAAAAAGAAAAGGAAAAATAAACAAACCAGTGCCGAGAAGCAGCAGGGCGAGCAGGAAAATTGCAGCGGAGAAGAACTTCATATTGAGAGAGGGAGAGATGATGAGTTTTGTGTTCGGTGAGGAGAGAGAGTGAAGAGAAGAAAGGGGTTTATATATAAAAGGAATGACAGCAAGGCTTTAAATATTAATATAGAAATGTCGAGGCCTCAATCATGACACAAAAAAGATTGTAAAAATAAAAAATTCCTAAAACAATATTTAAAAACTAACGAATATATATTTCAACCTTTTTCAATAAGTTTAAAATAATTAATATTAATATGATCTCTATACTTTTATATTTCGTTGAATTTTTTTCATTACTATGAAAATGTCGATTTATCTCTCGTCTTTACGTCGAATCGATAAAAATATATAGGGGTGTTCACGGGTTGGATTGGGTCGGGTTAGAAGGGATTTTGGGACCAACCCAAATTTGCGAGTTTGAATTGGATGGTCAACCTTAAACCGACTCGAATTTTTTTAATTATGCATATATATAATTAAAAAATAGCATAAATTCGGATTTGTTTGGATTGACACGATTTTTTAAAAGTTAAATTCGAGAGCCAATCCAATCCGATCTGGTTGGAAAAATCACAACCCAATCCAATCCGAGACTTCATCTAATCCAACCCAACCTTTATAGTTTGAGTTGGATTTGTCAGGTTGTCGGATTTTTTTAACACTCCTAAAAATATAGATAGAAATATCGACATGTTCAGAGATGTTAATACGTTAGATTGAGAGAAAACACAACGTGTGATAAAAGAATGATCCAGAAAAGAAAGAATGATAAAAAGGTGAAGATTGGTAATAAAGATCAGTGAGTCATAAAACCACAAGGTTTTGTCGCAGCACGAGATCTGATCTGGTCCTTATGCTTAATTTGAGCTGTCCTTCAATCCTTTTGCCCCACCAAATTCGCCTCTTTTTCAGTTTTCACAAGCCATACAGAGTGTAAACACTGTTTATAAAAACAATAACCCAAACGAAAATCTTTAAGCTTTAAAAAGGTTAGCCAAAACTTTATAATGTGCTGATGATCATGTGCTTTAATCTAAAAGCACTTTTGAATCTCAAATCACATATCTATTGAGCTAACTTTGGATCCAAGACCATAAGGGTGTATTTGAGAGTGGGGTAGAATTGAAAAAACAGATTTTAATTGAATTGATTTTTCAGAATTACCATCCAAGTGATACCTTAAAAATTAATTTTAAGTGATTTTATGTTTTCCTAAAATCAAAATTTTAATTTGTCAAATATGATCGATGGATCTCTTTCTCATGAAAATAAGAAATTAAATATGTTTTGTTATAGGGAGAAAAAGAAGATCCAGTGAAGCGAGAGAAGACTGGGGAAGAGCCCAGACAAGGCATGAAGCAGAAAGGGGATCGGTGCTCGACGACCCAAGTCGGCCCCCTGACCGACTAGTGGTCGGCAGCGAGACCCTTCTCGATGTCGAGCAGTTCTCGACCCCCCGACCGAGAACTCCAGAAAACCCGTCTCGACCACGATGCATGCCGACTCGAACCCATCGCGTCCCAACTCTTAATTCGACGACAGGCCCATAACAATATACGTTGGCCCAGATAACCAGATTTTCTAGATGTATCACGATTCGAATTCCACAATCCCCAGAGGATCACGATTCAATTTTTATAAATATGGAAGTAAGCCAAACACTAAAGCTATACTCACAATATCCTACACTTTATACTCAACTACTCCAATCATAACTTAAGCATAAGAGTCCGTATGGTAGAAGCCACACCGGTCTCAGTGTTATTTTGTTTTGTAGGTCTCGTCGATTCCTTTATTCTAGAAGATTGGTGTAAATATTGACAGAATCTTAAGAAGCCAAATTTCTGCATCAACATGTTTAATAGGTAAGAGACTCTTTAACGATGGTATAAAGCTTCTTTGTCGGACGGGTTAAGCCTAACCAAAGTTAATAAATATTAATGAGAGTCATTGGTGAATTCAGTTAGCCATGGATCATTTTAATTGGGTCCTTATAGCTAGACTGGTACAGTAATTATATTTTAATATTTTAATAGGTAGGCCAAATTTTAGGTTAGAATTTCTAACTGTTGGGGAGTGGAGACAAAAAGGAAACAGGTTAGTCTTCAACCGAGAGATTAAAAATAGAAGCAAAAACAGGTTGCGGCAATATTTCGAAAAAGAAGAAGAAACTAGATCTTGGCTTGTGGAATGTTATTTGCAATCCGTTCTCGTGAGTATCGTCGTATCCAAGTTAGTTATTATTGTAAAGTTTAGAAGTTAGGTAACTATTGTTGTAGCCTCTAGAGAGAGTGTTTGTATAAAGCATTGTAAAGTTCATTGTAATCTTCTCAACATAGTAAGAACCATGCATATTGCAGAAGACTGAACATAGTTCTAAACTTGAGGTGAACCAATATAATTTCTGGGTTCGTTTTTCTTTCAAACCTTCATATCTCCTTTATTGTTTGTTTAAATTGTGACTTACTTTATTACGTGGAAATGAAAAAACTAATTAGATCCTAGCTCTTAGGTGTTTTATATGTTTTTTTCCAACACTAAAGTGAACGGACATGTGTGGAGTCTAGTACCTCGTGCATGAAAATCCAAGCTCACACAATAAAAAAAAACAAGTAGAAATTCGAATCTTCAACCTCTTAGCTTGGTCGGAGTTATATGCCTTAACTAACGAAGGTGTGCTTATAGGAGTAACGAAGGTTTGCTTAAACCTTTCTAATCGATCACTCGAGAAGCCCGATCAAAACATCGTATTTCTAAATTCTCATAGGGCTCCCTTGGAATCGTCGAGTGAAAGCCAATGCGTTTTCTGAAGGGGACAGATTTTGAAAAAAAGGTCTAGCGCCTATGGAAAGAGCATACCCAACCAATATGCGCCTGTTCGAGACTTGTCAATCCCAGTGGTCGAAGTGCTTCCTGAAACAAGCACGAAGAAAGGGTTAGGAGCAAAACTCTAATTCCAATATCGAGAATTGAATGGAGTTTTCCCGTATTTCATCTTCTTCGGTGGATCCCTCTTGTTCCTGTTTAGTCCCTTCGTCTCGGAAGTGTTTCAAAAGAAATTAGTTACTTCATTTAACTTTGAGAAATTATAGAACAAATTAAACTAGCTAACATCACTTAAGAAATAGTTACCAACTACATATTTAGTTTAATCTAAACTTATATTAATTAATTAATTTTTTTTTTAATAAATTTGTGTATATTATTTTTTTACAAGATTATATAATTTAAAATACATTATATTTTAGATGTTTTAATTTTAATAAACACAAAGTGAGTTTATAATATGAAATAATATATTTATCAACGTTTTTAAATCATTTTTAATGTAATTTCGCATCTTAAAAATTTCAAATTTTGTGTTTGAAAGCACTGAAAAACAATAAAAAAAAATCGTTTTCAGAATTTCTACAGTTTGGATCACATAATTCGAAAACAATTTTAAAAAACGAATCTGTCAAAACCTACCAAAAGCATATTCAATACAAATAAAAAACAGAATCCGAATTTCTAAAGAGACCGTAAAGTAAGAAAATACACAGGAATACATAATTTATTATTATTGCATAAAATCCAAGCTAACACAAACACAAACATTAAGGCAGAACTAAAAAGTAACAATGGGCCAAAGATGGCCACTTTATTCTGAAATGCTCCAAGTACTTTTCAAGTAGTGTTTTTACTTTTACAGATAGACAATCGGTGTTCATCAGGATGGATTGATGATTATTGAATTTCAAACGCAGTGCTTTGTGCAGAAGCACCGGCGGCGGAAGCCCCTGCAGTGGCCGCCGTGGAAGCTCTCTGTCTTGCACACATTGGCGCAGTTCGTCCCACTAAAGCACGGCCCCTTAAAGTTGTGGCTCGGAGTTTCACAAACCCTCGCCTCTGCAACCATCGGCGCCATCCCTGCACCAAACCAAGCTATTTTGTTAAATAATTCCCCTCTTTCAATTTCATCTAATTTCTTTTTCCTCATTTTGAAAAAAAAATAACACATAGTATATAGGATAAAATTGAAACGTAATTTAAATCGTAATGACTAAATTGGAATTTTTGAAACTCAAATTACCTGGACACTAAATTTGCAGTTTAACCAAAAATTGAGGTGTGCATGCAAATTATTTTATTTTTACCTTTAAATTTACAAACGATAGGATATAGGCATAACTAAATAATTTTAGCAAAGCATATTAGAGATAATGATCATATCTAGCTTAGAAGGAAAATCACAGTACTTACAAATTAACTCAATGTCAAAAAAATTTTTTTTGTTAGATTATCACTATGAAATAGCTTGTATTTTGTCAACAAGATAACAAATAAAATGATTATATAATTTTAGCATTCAAATTATTTATTTTTCTAACGTACTTTTGATTTTGAGGCAATTACATAAATATAACATACGATAAATATATAGATTCTTTTTCTATGAGTTCAACCACATGTACTTGAGACATGCACGAAAATTTAAACCTCCAATTTTTTTGGTCTAGAATATATGTTTTAACCAATTGAGGTAAGTAATTGACAAATAAATATATATATTTTCAAATATAGCAAAACACTCTAAATTATAGTTAAACAATCCAAAATAAATATATATTTTCAAATGTAACACAAAACATATGAAGAAAAAATCACTTCACCATAATTTTATTAGTTGAGACAAGACATGTATCCCTAACTAACAAGTAGTTCCAATCCTACCCCAAAGAAAAATTACATCACACTTATGCTATATATTTGAAAAAAAACAAATAAAAAATTGTAGCTTTTTTTAAACCCAACAAAGAAATTACCAGTGCCAACAATCAGTACAAGCAGAAAAATTGCAGTGGAAAACTTAATTTTGAGAGAGGATTTTTTCTTTTTCCTCTTTTTTTTTTTTTTTGGTGGGAAGAGAGTGAATATAAGAAGGGTTTATATAAGGGTTGTGAGAGCATATGAGAAATGATATATGGAGCAATCTGCGATCAGAATAATCCCATAGGTTTCTATCGCAGCCACAGATCTTTCAACCCCTTTGGCCTTTCTCAGCCGTTTGATTTAAATAATCCGATCACTTTGCCTCCACGAAAATTCTACTTTTTTTTTTCTTTTTTGATGCTCACAAAAATTATACTTTTCGATTATTTTATACATTAAATTAAACAGCCACTGGTTTTAGACTAAAATCATAATAATTAAGCCATAAGCATGGTAAAATTAAACCTAAATCTTAGCTAGGCTTAAAATTTAATAAACGAATGATTATTTTGACGATTCTGTTATCCCATGGCCGAGGTAATTACTTTATAAAATATAATATAATATTTATGGTGTATTGAGTGATTTTAGTATGGCCAAAATTACTCGGCAAATTAAAATTGTGATTTTCGAAAAATTTAAAATAACTTTAAGTCTATTTTTAAGATATATCACTTGGATGATAATTTTTTATAATTAGACTTGAATATTTTTTTCTTTTCAAAATCATTCATTCTCATACATCCCTTCAAATTGTGCGTATATGCCAATTACCGTTGAACTATGCTCGTTTAATTTTCACCAAAATATTAATTATTTGAGTTGAGGTCGCATATACCTTTCTCACTCACAGTGCACCATTACTTTATTTGCCTAAAGCAATTTTAGCCTCTGATAAATATTGCACTAATGTTACTTGAATCTCCTAAATTTAATAGTTTTATTGTTCTGCAAGCCATGAATATTTGCTATGCTTTTATTAACTTATTTACATCCGTCAGTTAAATGTAAGTTTGTCCAATTGAGCTATCGCTAAATTAATGGATTAAAAAAAAATTTAGACATTTTAAGGTGTATTGATCTATACCGATATAAATATAGTTTAACTCGTCAATACATTACTTACCTCTGTAAAGGTCGGAGGTTCAAATTTTCCTCACTTTCATGTTGTGTTATTGGAAAAAGAAAATAATGTTCTTGTCTATATTGATATATTGATCTGTGGTTCAATATTTAATAAAAAATCTTTCATGAAATCGTAAATAAGAAGTAGGGGTAAGGACTCGAACTAATCAAATTCATCATTAAGATTACACTCATACTTTGGGGATAAGATTAAAAGTTAGGCAAGGCAAAATGGAGAGACTTGAGCTTGACTTAATATGCAAATAGGATTTTGACAACCATCTACCAAAATAATTAAAATGGATTCTTATGTGAATTTCCAAAGACAAGTGGCCTACTTGTGGTCCTTGTTTGATTATATAAAGACAAGGCAATTCATTTTCAAACTGAATTTTCTCTCAAGGAATTGGAAAATCTACTTTAATCCAAGAAGGAGGACTACTTGTGACAATGGCCTGTTTTTTAATTAAAAAAAAAAAACTAGACTTTGAAAAGTAGGTAAATTAATTGCAGAGTGATGTGCATAATAATATATTCAGTGAATATGATATATTATTCCGTAAAAAAAAAGTGATATATTATTTTGTGATTTACCATATATATCCATCTCTCTTTTATGGTGGTAAGAATCAAAACATAAGCGAGCATAACTTAACAGTATTTAACATATATCTCCAATTAGGAGGTTGTGAGTTCAATCCTCCACCCCACATATTGTATTGAAAAAAAAATATAAAAACATGTACTGCGATGCCCGTGAAATTTATAATTTTAATTATTTTAAAGTATAAAGAAAATATTAGAAAATAATAAATTAGTAAAAAATATAATTTAATTAGTTTTTTAAAAGTAGAGAGACATTAATGTTAATATTTTATTTTTTATTTATTTTATCTTTTTAGAAATTAATTTTACATTACAGGAAGAAATTTTTTCATACAAAATTTAATTCAACGTTATATGAATGGCAAACTATACATTATATTTCTTTTATGATTCATGTTATGCCTAATTTCATATTTTTATTTATTACATTTTAAATATATATGAGAACTTTACCTTTTAAAAAGAATTACACTACATCCAAATTTTCAGTCAATTATAAATAAATAAATTATAAAATATATCATTGAAATAAAGTAATATAATACCATTCAAAAAAGATATAAAAAAGTAATTTTCACTTAAAGTTTTACCTCCTACGTCATATACCTACCTTATTTGATTATCTATAGACTATGGTTGGATTGAAAATTATATTCTTCATTTTAATAGAAAAAATAAAAATGAACAAATAAATAATAAAAAGAAAAACAATAGGAATGAGTTGTTACAAAGACCATTCATATCGTGGTCGTCTCAAGCAAGACACCGAATCAATTGAGATTCCAATTCCACGTAATCTTCACTAATATTTTATAGAATTTATCATATCAAGGATATTTTGTCCATTGATCATTTTGCGAAAGTAAACAATGGCACAATGTGAATGGAGAAATTGCAGCGCGTATATTCTTCACGAGATTATCGCATGATGGACCATCATCGAAATCAAGAGAACACTTTGAGAAGATCGTAGTAGAACATAGATTAGCAATTGAGACGACTCTTATTGAATTGACAGATGATGTACTTTCCATTGTATAAACTCTACAATCACTGGTTCATCTTAGACTTAGGAGCCTCAAGAATTATATAGAAAGAATAATGAGAGGTAGAGAAAAACTTTCAAGTTCAATAATTAATATTTAGATGATGACTTTTGGAGGGAGAGAAAGGAGGAAAAAAAAACTTTCAAATTTCATAAGTAAAGACTCAATTAAATAGATGATAAAACTTTTCATCTAAATGAAAAATTAAGTGAAATTGAATTTTAAAAGACAAAAAAGAAAAGAAGAGATAAATGTTACTTGGGTGGATTAATTTGAGTGGAAATTTGGATGGGTCGAAAAAAATTAATTAATAGTGAATGAGAAAGAAATATTAATAAGATTATTAAGAGAGAGGTTTTGACCGATAGAATGAGTTGAGAAAAATAGAATTTGTAAAAGAGAAGAGAGAAATTGGGGGAAGTCGCCGTGAGAATGAGAGGGAGAGAGTAGAAGAGATAAATTTATATTTGGAGGATAAAATTATTATCCCTAGAATAATAAATAGGGAGAGAGTTTCTTCCCTATAACCACTTTTATATATAGAGATAGATACATACCTATTGATCGACAACTTCACCTCAAATTTACAAAAGAAAATATAAAGATAGGGATATAAAGCTTATAACCCTATAGTTTATACTAGTCCACTCATAACTCATGAGTTATGAGTGGACTAGTATAAACTATAGGGTTATAACGCCAGTCCCTTATGCAACAACATATTCTACTATAATACGAAGGTTATATCGACGTCTTCTCTCTCTCACAAGATTTTATGTCTCAAGTAGCCCACGAGTGACTACCTGACTTTTTAAGTACAACATGACAAATATGACTACTTAACTAGAGCTTTACACAAAAATATCTTCGCTAAACTCATGAGAACACGATGCCAATAAAGCTCTACACTCCTACTTTGGGCAGCAGTATTTCAACCGAGAGATTAAAAATAGAAGCAAAAAGAAAGCGTGGGGGCAGTATTTCAGCAAAAAAGAGAAGAAGAAACGGGATCTTGGCTTGTGGTTGTTATCGACAATAATTCTTGTGGTTGTTATCGGCAATAATCCATTCTTGTGAGTATCTTGAGGTTTATTGTATCCATAAGTAACTATTGTTGAAGTGCTTTAGAAGCCAAGGTGGCTATTGTTGGAGCATGGGAACCACCGCCACGTCAAAGTGACACTCTACCACTAAGTTCTCAACATAGTCGAACCTACATAATATTGCAGAAGAGATTGTACATGACCCCAAGCTTGGGGTGCACCAGTATAATCTCTGGTATTTGTTTCTTTTTCATACTTCGTATCTCCTTTATTATATTGTTTGTTTAAACTGTGACTTGCTCCGTTTTGTGGGAGGAGAAAACTGGTTAGATCCTATTGGATAGCTCTTATTGAAAGACTAAGTGTTTTATATAATTTTTTCAACGCTAACATGAACTGCATGTGTGTGGAGTGTAATACCTTTTGAATAAAAATCCAAACACAAACACACAATAAACGATAAGTAGGGATTATTCGAATCTCCAACCCTCTTAACTTGTCGAGAATATATGCTTTAACTAATGAACATACTTAGGGCTTGCAATAACATTTTCGGGAGCAATAATTAACTATTTCACTCAAATTAAGGAAATTATGGACTGGCTAACATGACTTAATGGATTCGTTTCGAGAAATTAAAAAGTATCAAAATACACCATCTAGGAATTGCATAAAAATCGAAGCTCACAAAGCATTAAGGAAAAACTAAAAAGTAATTAATTAACAAGGGCCAAAGATGGCCACTTTATTCTTAAATGCTCCAAAAAAAGTACTTTTCCAAGTAAGTGTCTACTTTTACAGATAGACAATTGGTCCTCCATCAGGATCGCTTCATTATTGAATTTCAAACGCAGTGCTTTGTGCAGAAGCACCGGCGGCGGAAGCCCCTGCAGTGGCCGCCATGGAAGCCCTCTGTCTTGCAGACACTGGCGCAGTTGGTTCCACTAAAGCATAGCCCTTTGAAGTTGTGGCTCTGAGATTCACAGACCCTCGCCTCCGCAACCATCGGCGCCATCCCTGCTCCCCAAGCCATGCACCAAACCAAGCTATTTTGTTAAATAATTCCCCTCTTTCAATTTCATCTAATTTCTTTTTTCTCATTTTGAAAATATAACACGTATTATATAGTTCCTAAAACTCCTTGAGAAATAAATTTAAGTTGTTTGTTGTTTTTCTGTGCTTTCTTGCTCTAAAAACCGTTTCGATTGTCAAGGGGTTGAATATTGGGTTATATTATAAATTTGGATTTAATTTCAATTTAGTTTGATTTGAAAATCCTAATTTGGTAAAATTAATAAATATAACCTCGTTACTGTGTAATGAAACAACATGGATGAATGGTATTCAATATGATTATAACATGGATGATTCGTGAAATTTGACTAAATTATGGAGACGGATTGAAATTAAATTAAATCATAAAAATTAAATTGAAAATTTTAAGTCGAAATCCATGAGGACTAAATTTGCAATTTAGCTACAATATTAAAACAAATAACAAATAAATTTACAGTAGATTGAAAAAATTGAGTTGTGCATGCAAATTATTTTCTTTTTAGATTTCAATTTACAAACGATAGGATATAGGCATCACTAAATAAAACTTCAGCAAAGCGGATTATTAGATATAATCATCTAGCCAAGGGGAATCAAGCACAGTTACATAATTAACTCAATCTCAAAAAAAAAAGTTAGATTATCACTATGAAATAGCTTGTATTTATTTTGTCGAGAAAATAACAAATAAAATGACTATATAATTTGAAAGAATGGAGATCTGCGTGCAAATTATTTCTTATTCTAATATACTTTTGATTTTGAGACAATCACATGTAATAAATATATATTTTCAAATGTAATACAAAATATTGGAAGAAAAAATCATGTCAATCGTCCAAACACGGTTCAAACGAGTTAAAAATCATACATTCCCAACTAAAAAGTAGTTCGAGTATGCATTCCTACGTGTGGTACTAAAAAAATATAAAGAAAAATTATATCACAGTTATGCTATATATTTGAAAAAACAAGAAGAATGCATTTTTTAAACCCAACAAAGAAATTACCAGTGCCAAAAATCAGTAGAAGCAGAAAAATTGCAGCGGAAAACTTCATTTTGAGAGAGAGGATTTTTTTCTTTTTTCTTTTTTCTTTTTTCTTTTTTTGTGGGAAGGAGTGAATATAAGGAGGGTTTATATATGGGTTTTGAGAGCATATGAGAAATGATAGAGCAATCTGCGGATCAGAATGAACCCATAGGTTTCTATCGCAGCCACAGATCTCTCAACCCCTTTGGCCTTTCTCAGCCGTCCGATTTCAATAATCCAGTCACTTTTCCCCCTCGAAAATTCTACTCTTTTTTTCCCCCTTTTTTTATGCTCACAGAAATTATACTTTTCAATTATTATACACATTAAATTAAACAGCCACTGGTTTTAGACTAAAATCATAATAATTAAGCCATAAGCATGGTCAAATTAAACCTAAATCCTAGCTTAGTCTTAAGATTTCACAAACGAATGATTATTTTGATGATTCCGTTACCCTATGACGGAGGTAATTGCTTTGTAAAATATAATATAATATTTAGGATGGTGTCCTTTTCATTAGATTATGTTTGACAAATTAAAAAATTGATTTTGAGAAAAATTTAAAATCATTTTAAATTGATTTTTTTTTAGGCATATCACTTTGATTTTTTTAAAAATCAATTATACTAATTGAATTTTTTTTATAAAAAAACTACTCATTTTACCTATGCTCTCATACACACCTTTAGGCTATTATTCAAATACCGAGCCCTCCCTAGAAAAAATTTCATAACTTTTAAATTAAAGTCTCTATCTTTTCAAAATTTCCTTCTAAAATAAATTTCTTATCTTATGAAGAACTTTTGTTTCATGAAGAAATAGTGCATAGAGAATAGAAAATTGTGCTTTTTGTTTAAATTAATTCTCACCAATATTAATTACTTGAGTTGAGGTCACATACATTTTTCACAGTATACACTATTTACTTTATTTGCCTAAAGTAATTTTCGCTTTTGATAAATATTGCACTAATGTTACTTGAACCTCTAAAGTTAATAGTTTTACTGTTCTACAAGCTAGCTAGGAATATTTGCTATGCTTTTATTAACTTGTTTAATTACATGCCTCAGTTTAAATAGCAATTGAGCTTGCTCAATTGATTAATTAAGGGGTTAAAAGTAACAAATTTTTTAATGTTTACCCCCACTAATTATTTTATGCTAAAAAAAAAAGCTTAACTACAAGTTCTAAATCTTATATTCCAATAAATCATTATACATTTCATTAAATGTATAATATAGTTCAACTTGCCAATACATCACTTACTTGTTTAAAACTCAGAGGTCCAAATCTTCATCATTCATTATTGTACTACTGGAGAAAAGAAAATAGTGTTATTGTCTATATTGATCTTGTATTTAATAAAAACAATCTTTCATGAAATCATAAACCAGAAAATTAGTAGGGTAAATTCGAACTTTCATAAGTGAGATTATTAATACTTTATTTAATTCTAAATCCATGATGGTAAGACCAAAAGTTAGGCAACAAGGCCAAATGGAGAGACTTGAGCTTGACTTAAGATGCAAATTAAACGGGATTTTGACAACCATCTACCTAAATAATTAAAATGTCAATTATTAAGTGAATTTCAAAGACAAGTGGCCTACTTGGTCATGTTTGATTATATAAAGAAAAGGCAATTCATTTTCAGATTGAATTTTCTCTCAAGGAATTGCAAACTCTAGCTTTAATCCAAAATGGAGGACTGCTTGTGAAGATGGCCTGTCTTTTAAAAACAAAACTAGACTTTGAAAAGTAGGTACATTAATTGCAAAGTGACGTGCATAATAATATATTCTGTGAATATGATATATTATTTATACACGCATGCATTGGTTCACCCCAAACACGTGACTACATTTAGGTAGTCTCTTTTACAATAATAGATTCTACTATGAATATATATGAAAATTACAATGGGTCACACGAAATCATGAGAACATGGTGGCAACAAAGCTTACACTCTTTATCTCTTTGATCTCCACACACACTTCTTATGTTTCTATGGTTGAAAATAGCCAGTAGAAAGTGATGCTTTTATAAATTATCGTCATAGCACTAGCACTGCGATACTGTATCTCTAACGTTGTGAAGTCAGTGTTGCAGCCGTCGTGCTCACACGACCCAATAGCCTGCTTAGTTTCAACTACCTTTTTTATTTTCCTAACAAAATCATGTAGGTTCAAAGTTTTACTCTTGATTTAATGTTTGGTTACTTTAGTTTTTGGTTATATTGGAGTTCACTTCGCATTTGAGTAGGTAAAAATTTACATTTCATTTTAGATGATGAAAACGCAACAACCTAAAGCTTTTGACATCCTTTATTCTTTTGGCAAGAAGATGAGAAAAATTCATGAAGAAAGTGAAAATTACATGAATTTGGTTGACAAAACTAAAATCAATTACTCCAAAGCCACCCCTCCAAATTGGGAAATATTATGCTAGATTTGTCTATTGCAACTTGGGCTAGAAGGATCTTTTGAAAAAAATACTTTAATCAAAGGTATAATTATATATGTTTTCAAACATTTTCAACCATTGTCACTGTGGCATGTGATAGAATGAAAGCCAAATCTGATTTTTCTTTTTTCTTTTTTAATTTCTGGTCTTTAAAATATAGGTTTGTTTTCTCCTCCTTTCTTAGATATGTTTTTCACGTTTTCTAAAAACATATTCGAATTCTTAGTTAAACGAAAAAATAAATTTTTTCAAACTACTACTCCTTTAACTTTCAAAATTCGGCTTAAATTTTGAAAATATTTTTAAAATGTATCAGAAAAAAAACAAAATGAAGACATAAATTAGATAGAGCTATGCTTTCAAAGCAAACACAACCTTTTTTTCTCCTTTTGTCTATTAATTAATACATAAATTTTGAGTAATCTTTTATGGAACTACACATCTCAAGATAATATTGCATGTGAAGTGGAGGGGTAGATTTTTTTATAGTATGAGTTGGCATATGACATGTCAAATCTATTAAATTAAATATGAAGTATCTTTTTATAATCTAGTTAATAGTTACAAAAATATTTAGTAAAAGATAATTTAAATTTAATATTTAAGTGATGGAACCAAATATTTTAAAGATTTTAGAGATGAAATTGAAAAATGAGTACATGAATTAGTAATCAAAATCATGTATTTAATCTAAAATGACTAGTATTTGAATAAATTCTTCTTAGATCTATAAAAGAAAGAATTTATGTATATATTGATCATTAGCCAATGAACCTTTGAAATTTCTGCAAATATTTTCAAGCCGACATAAAATTGGTAGAGGTGGTGGGGTGCAGTATCTCCTAGCAGTAACACCATGTTTATTTTATCACGTAATATATATTTTTCCATAATTATATCAGACATCAATATTAACAATACGATGGCTGCAGCATGAATATCAACAATAAAATACATCAATTACTCGCGAAGATAGAGGTTCAAATCTTAACTCTCATATTTATTGTACTGAAAATAATAATATATTTTAAATCAAAAGAAAATAAAAGAAGAAAGAAAAAACGATATTAATAATGTAGTTCATTTGTGCTAGGAAGAGACTAAGAGTCATTCAAATCAAAAATTATTGAATGAAATTTTTAAATTAATACCATCATTCATCTATTTTTCACTGGTGTTAGTGTTGATTTTTGTATTTTGCAAAATATTTATTTTGATTTATTTATATTTTTAATTTTTGTCGACTTAACGTATATTTGATCCTTTTATATTTAAAAAGTGACTACTTTGTTTGAAAAATCCGTACACATTCTATATCGTATAAACAATAAAAATCTTTAATATAAAGTTATGACAATATGTTAAGATTTTTTTTAGTGCAGTGCTACGAGACCAAAAAAAAAAAAAAGAGATTGAAGCGTAAGTACGTGAATCAAATTAATACTAAAAAAAAGTTTCAAAAATTTAAGGTCAAAAAAAGTATTAACTTCTATTATGGAGAGATAAAGTCAGACACGAGGAAGCTAAATGAGAGATCCAAAACGGGCCCAGATGAGAGAGGCCCAAATCCAAAAGCCCAACCTGAGTGCAGAGACCTGATCCACGGAGGGTAGACCACTCGAATGATCGACGCCGACCAGTTCCTGACTGCCGGCCAAGTTCTGTGGCGATGGCCGTATGACGTTCTTCAGAAATGGGCCCCAACCTACCATGGCTTGATAAACTCCACAGCGGGGCCAATGACCCTTCAATGTGATACTCGACCCACGACAAGCTATTAAAGTCCAAAGGACTAGAGTTTCCCAGGAGTACAAGGATTCAACTAGAAATAGAGGTTGTATGCTAAAATAATCCTAATCTTTATTATCATCAACTTCCGAAAGTATCGGAGTCTGTGTGGTAACGCGCATGGATATCTGTTTTGCAGGTTGACGTTGAATCCACTTTTATTCTTGAAGATTAGTGTGAATTTGGTAAATAATCTCAAAGGCCAAATTTCTACCTCAACAACTTTCAAATATGTATATAGCGAAATGGATATTTGATGTATAATTTTTATTAATCTATTAATCATTTTTATTAAAGATACTTCTAATTCTATTTTTCAGTAAATAATGTGTGTTAGAATGATAAAATTTGGCCAATTGATTAAATGTCATGTCATTATTTTTAAACTATATTTAGGGTCAATCATAAAATTACACGTATCCTAAATTAATTTTAAAATTGACAAATCAAATTACAATACGTGTCTCTCTTATGGCATGAAATGAATTAATTGGATCAAACTCATAAAGAGATTGGGTCCAAGCTCATGGCCCACATAAGACTCTACAAATAGAGGGAGTCACCTCTCATTTGAGACATTCGGAGAGATCCAAAAGCATTGGAGACTTATGAGAGGATGAAGAAAAATTAAGAGGGAAGTAGACAACCGATTGAAGAACTTCACAAGCTACAAGTCGAAGACTTCATAAGCCGAAGACCTGCTGCAAATTTCATCAAGCAAGTCGAAAACTTCATCAAGCCACAAACTTCTCTAAGCATCAAGCTTCACAGTCGAAGACTTTAAAAATTCTTCAATACACCAGAAGCTGAAGACTCTATCTCATTGATTGGAGAACAAACTCACAAGCCCTCAAATTAAAGTTCACATCCGAGATAATTAATTAGAGGGCTTTATATTAGAAATTGTAACACTACATACATTCAATACAAATCAAGTTCATTAATTCGAGTTTTTCTTCGTTGAATTTCTCGTCGAACAAATTGTTCTAAATTAATTTTAAAACAATCACATGACATTTAATCATTGGCAAATTTCATTCAACAATGTGTCAAACGTCCATGGGTGCTATATGTCTTGGCAACAAGAAATTGCTACAAGGCATGAGAGAAGTAATACTCGGATCAAAAATTAAGACTAGAACCAAAATAATATTTAAATTAATATAACACACATGTAAAAGTTTTCATCAATTATTCCTCAGATTTGTGTTTATATTCATCACGTAGGACGAAGGATCGAATTCATAACCTTTTGATTCTTAGACTCGTTTTAGTTTCTTTTTTTTTCTCTTCTTCTAGTTTCTCTCTCTCATGTAGTTTTTCTTCATTCAACTCTCTCAAAAAACTGACCGATCGAATTTGGAACGATCAAACTGACGAATTATCGATCAGACATGGAGGCTATTCTAGCCATTCTCCTTGGCTCCCAAGTAAATGAAAACGAAAACGCATAAAATCTTGGATTATAATAGCAATGAGAAGTGAAGTTTGGGTATATTGGGCCTTCCAAACCCCGAAATGAACTCTCTTCTGGTCCCAACCTTTCTACAAAGTGGTAGACAGCTCTAGAAAGCTCATATCCTTCAAAAAAATATTTGGACAATCTCTAAGTCTAAATGTTAAAATTGCGTCGGATAGGTTATAAGATTTAAAGGTCTGGTACGCCCTCAAATTTTCAATACAGGACCTAAACATACAAATCAATTTTATGCTAATAGTTATTCGAATGTTAAAATTTAAGACAAAATACATTTGCTCCCGTTTCAAAATCAATTAGTTATGAAAGGAGTAGCCAACGTCTGTTATAAACCGCTATTAAGTCTCTTATCTTATCGATGTGGGATCCTTAACAATGTGTCAGATACACCGACAATCGCTCCACGCCAACGCTCTCTTTTCTTCTCTTTCCTCTCTTCTTCTTCCTCTCGGCATAAGCTTTCCACTGCGCTGAAAATCCACGCCTTGTTTACCCTTATTTTTACCATCACTCTTCACACCTACATAACGTTGTTCAGATCTGAAACGAAACTTTGTTTCATATCTAAAGCCAAAATTTATATTGGATCTGAAATGACCAGAGGGTTGTCGTGGTCGACGGTGGTTATGGGCGTGGAGCGGTCGCCAGTATATTCTGAAACGGCAGTGGCGCCGGACGCCGGTAGTCGATGTTGATAGGCGGTAGTTGACGCTGGCAAGCTATTGCCGGAGAAGAAGAGACGAAGTGGAAAGGAGAAGAGAAAGAGGGAAGAGAGAAAAGTGAAAAGATAAAAAAATAAGAAAAAGAAAAAAAAGCCACATATCCAATAAAAAGCCACATAAACTATAATAATTTAAAATTCATAAAAAAAGAAAAAAAAATGAAACTTCATTCAAAATAAGACATGTGTGTGATCCAAGCCACATAGTACATATTCGAATATAAGACTTCATGATAGATAATACCGTAAGACTTTATTTTCTTACCACTGAGTATATAATGTAAGTAGAGTTGTATAAAGTTTGAATTTATAAAAGGAGAACACATTTTGGAAAGGATAAAACTTGGTTCCACACTAGTAAGGAGCAACATTGTCCTTACCTATCATTGAATATTTGATAACTAAGAGAGAGAAATGCAAAAACAAAAATTTATTTTAAAATATAATGAGTTGTCAAATATTCAATATCGTATTGTTCCTTACCAATGAAGAACCAAGTTTTATCCTTTCGAAAATATGTATTTAGGAACCCAATGTCCGAGCTTTATATTTCATGAGTTTGAGTTTAAAAAACAATAATTTTCTAGGAATATATTCTAGAAGTTCGAACTAAAAGCTTACATTTGGAGTGTAAGTCTTTGAGAATGTGTGTTTGAGAGGGAAGTTTGAAAAGCTTCTCTACATGAAATATAATGTGATTTTTTTTAGATAAGAAATGTAGTGTGAGTTTTAGTTTGAGTATTAACTGTTTGAAAAAATATCAATTGGATTTCAAACCTTTTTAAAAATAAAATATTTAATTTAGTTTTTACCCTCAAATTGAGGGGAAAATTGACAAAATAAACTTCCTGTGAGACCCTCTTAAGTTTTTTAATAGCTCTTCTCAAAACACAAGTTTTCTAGTTATTGCTAACATTACCTACTTTGCCAAATGACTTCACATGCCCCTCCTTACCCTTTTAGTTTTCCTCCCTTATTTCTCTTTTTCTTTATTTCTTCTGTCTACCTCCATCTTCCTCCTTTTCCAGATTTTTTTCTTCTCTCTTACTCTTTTCCATGTCTTCCGCAAGCATGAGTTTTTTCTTGTTTACTCTACCATAAAAAAAACCTAAATCTCTTACCATTTTTTAAATAGCAGCCTCCATAATTCTCGTGACCTTCAACAATCACCAGCAACGGATGCATCAAAGCCGACGAGGGAGGTCGTTCATCAAAGAAAGAAGTTCAGGAGAGGAAGAAGGTTACGATGGGATGGGGAAGGAGATAGAGAGAAAGTTGAGAGAGAGCGAAAAACGATTTTAAAAATTGGAGTGGAGAGAAACGAAATCTCAAATTTAAAATACTAAGCATTGAAGACTTTTTTAACTAAAATTTTAGTATATTCAAATTTGAAATTTAATTTAG
The DNA here is from genome assembly GCF_013281855.1 of Momordica charantia. Lineage (NCBI taxonomy): Eukaryota > Viridiplantae > Streptophyta > Magnoliopsida > Cucurbitales > Cucurbitaceae > Momordica > Momordica charantia. The sequence goes on along the minus strand of NW_028275162.1, from coordinate 21,268,371 downwards.
ATTTGTTTTCTTAATTGTTTTTTTCCTCTTTAATTATTTGAACGAATCATTTGAAAAATTAACATAAATCTCTCCTTTAATATCTCCCCTAATTTTGATTAGATAGTCCTCCTTTAATTGTGGAAGTATAAAAAAAAATCATGTTTTTTCCTTCATCTCTTCCTCGTAAATCTGCTCCTTTAATCCTAAATTTAAAATTTAATTTAACTCAATTTGGTGGAGTAAAGAAAAAAAAAAACAATCCCTTTTTTTCTTAACCATCCCCCATTTTTTTCGTTATTATCACCACTTCTTTACCTCTCTCTCGATCTCGCTCTCTCGATCTCGTTCTCTCTGTCCTTCTCGATCTCGCTCTATCGATGACGCCGCTCTCGTTCTCTCGTTCTCGCTTTGTCCCTCTCTCTTCTCTCCCCTCCCTCCTCGACGCATTTGGTTTTGGTTTCATGGAGAAAAAGATAGTCACGGGACGTGCAAGAGATATAGAAGGAAAGTTTTTGAAATCTTGAAAATTTGATTTTAGAAGAGAGGGTGAAAGAGTTGGGAAAAATAATAAGGAAATTTTTATCTTATTTCATATGCAAATTAATCTCTTCCTCTTTCTCGCCGCCGACAATGTTGTCATCGTTCAACACTGTCGTCGGAGAGGCCACCAGGGAGGCGCAAGAGCTCGGGATGGAAGCAGCGGACGACAACCGAACGGGACCTCCACTCGTTGAATTCCTAGCGGAGACGCCAAAAACTGGTGTGTGTTGTGTAGAAATCACGGAGAAGATCAAGCAAATCTAAGAAATGGAGGAGAGAGAAGAGAGATGGAGTCTGGAAGAGAGAAAAAAGTAAGGAGGGGCATGAAATGTCATTTGACAAAGTATGTATGTCAGCAGTGACTAGAAAACTTGTGTTTTGGAGGGAGTGATTAGATTAGAAAATTTAACAGGCACCTCCAGAACGTTGTCAATTTTTCCCAAATTGAGGTAGAATTAAAATTTGTAATTAATTGTAATAAAATAATATTGGAATTTTAATTTGTTTAATTTTCTCCTTTTTAAACATTGTTTTATATGAATATATATACTTGATTACGTTTGTGAAAACTACTTTATTTCACACCTAAATCGTGTGCACAAAACTATTGAAAGTAGACATAATGTTTTTAACTACTATTTTACAGATATATGAATACACACTGAGACCAAGATATTAGTTTGTAAATTATTTTTTCCATATCAATTAAAATTGAGTCCAAATTCTTAGTCACGTGGTGGTATAAAGTACATTTTTAGATATTAGTTTCTAAATTAATTTTTTCATATCAATTAAAATTGAGTCCAAATTCTTACCTCAAGATGATGAATGTCACGTGGTGGTATAAAGTATGTTGGAGGTGGATTTTCAGCTCACTCATGGCGTGAGACGATTGAGTCATAGAAGACACATAGCTCACACTGTCGAAATGTGGTCACTAGATCGGTCAAGCCGATCTCTCAGGTAGTTGAGTCGACCAAGCTATGGAAAAACATGTTCCCAAATCATTGGTCGAGTCGATTGCTTCTCTTCAGTTCAGCCCCATCTCCGACAGACTCCATGACAACACTCTGCGTCTCACGACAATCTTTAAGAGTCGTTGAAGCCTTGTTGGGAACACGATCGGGATCTCGCCTATAAATAGAACTCATTTGCTCCGTTTAAAAGTTCACGAACATCCCTTTTCTATCTGAAAAACATCTCGGATTGTTCCTGACTTTGGCATCAAAGTGTTATTTGTTTTATAGGTCGCCTCTCTAGTCTCCTCCAGCTCGTCCACCAGGTAATCTTGGTTTTCGAGCCGAGGTTCACGGTGTTGGTCATTTTCTTGATCAAACAAAATACATTTTTAATATAGATTTTTCAAGAATAGGTTAAAAAATCAAAAACATTTTTATAAAAGGAATTTTGAGTTGTGGTACAAGTGTCACTTTGCATAATAAGACTCCCTCACGCCTTGTTCAACTTTTCCCTGAATATGTAGGAAAAATTATTTGTCAAAGTTTACACTTGATATGGATAATGTCTTAGTGCTAAAACAAGATAGGAATTATAATGTGAAATAACCAAAAAAGAGGTATGAGAATGAATAATAGTTATTTAAAAGATGTATTAGTAACAAAGTATTGTTATTTTCCAAAAGTCTTTTATCATATAACATAATGTTTTTTTTTTGTTGATAAATATCATATAATATAAGCGACTTCTACGTGACATATTGAAAGAGAAGTTATTGAACATCTCAAATATAACAAATCATATCTCAAAGTTGATGAATCATTCCAGAACCTCACTTAAACTTCGACTTTTAAAAGTTGAGTTAAGATATCAAATAGAACCTCTTTCAACCGCCCACCCACTATCGTAAATTTCGCACCCTAAAATCTCATAGCTGTGTGTAGCGATCATTGAGTGGTCGATCCCATACATCAACACTTATAAATATAGAACGAACTTCTGTATTGCGAATTTGATTGATCATCTCGAGAGCTTATTTAGAATTCCACTAACTTGAGCACCAACACTCTTTTCTTTATTTATGCAGGTTTTGTTGTACTTTGTGAATCCAACCCCTATTATTTTCGTCACCATAATTTATTATAAATAAAGATAATAACTCAATTAAAGAGGTCAATCATAATTTTAATTTTATTGATATAAACTTCACTAATATAATATTTCTCAAAAGAAAAAAAAAACTTCACTAATCGTTGAAGTAAATCCCGGATTAATTTTGGCCACAAATTTATGAATATAAAATTCAAATGTATCTCCATCTTTACCTTTGTAATGCACAAATTACGAAATTTCGTTTCTAGAAATGGAAGCCCAAAAAAATAATCTAAATTTATTATTGTTCAACAATTTATTATTATTAAATTTATATTTCAGGGATGGAATTGATTTGGGACTGGGATTCAGTGAGTCGTCTCTCCAAACTATAGCGACGCGAAACTTTGAAGCTCGCTCCATTTTTTCCGGTTCTCTGTCGCCATGGCGCTTCTGCGGCACTCCATTTTATGACTTGCAGTAGGCTCATACCCAGCCGGTGTAACGGTGCCACTTATAATGGAACTTCCCGTAATCAATGGCTTTCACCCATTGCTCCGTTCCTCCTTATGCCCATGCCCTTGTTCTTCAATCCGTAGCCTCTTCTTTCACCGCAGGAAGATGTTTCTCAGGTCAGCTGGATATCAAAATTCCTACCCATTGCTGCATATTACAGCGAATGGTTCGTTATCAAGTGCTGCCGTAAGGGCCACTAACGAGCAGGATTTCTGGAATGATTGTGAGTTTGTGGAGGTGATTGGCATTGGCAGTAGAAAGGAAGCCGTACTTGATTTTTGTCTCGAGTCGTCTCTCAGGATTTCATCTCTGCGATTTTGGTAATTTCAAGATGTCCATGTTCTCAATTCTGCACAATGATAGCAACTACTTTTTTGCTTTTAGAATTTTGGTTGTTAGTTGAGTTACCTTCATAATTTCGCTGAAGTTATCCGAGAAAAGTTTAGGCTCCTTTGATTAAGTATGGTTTTTGTTTTCATTTTTAATTTCAATTTAAGTGTTGTGAAAAACGAAAAACATGATCGAGTAGTATCATATAAAAATTAGTTGTCACAATATGTTACTGACAGAGTTATTATGGTAAAGTCCACTTACAACAATTTGGAAAGTTTGGGAAGTGATGATAAAATTGAACCCCCTATGGTTGATTTACTACTTGTTTTCCCTTATCTATGTTTTCATTTTCAAACATAAGGGGAGAAAAGCAAACGTAGTGGTACTAGAAAAAAAAAAGGTTAATTCCTGTTAGTTATCTATTGCTAGGGGTTGGTTAATGGTTTCACTATTTTAGTTACTTGTGAAACTCAACTGAAAAGTAAAGTTGTATGTTGTGAGGAGAATTTGATTACATATTGTATTTTTTTTACAAACTTTTTGCAGGCAAATTGTAACGAACGATTCACTAAAAGTGCAACTAATTCAGAGGTTCATTGATAAAGGTTCTTTCACTCTTTTCATGTTTGATTTTCCATTTTAAGCTGTTGCCATGCAAGATAGGCTGATCACCTAGAACATACAATTGAGTTAGGGTAACTTCAAATTAGCTTTTTTCTGTTATCTTTTGCTCGCAGGCCAATACAGTTAACAAATTAGTTCACCTTGAAATTACAAAATCTGGAACTTGCTTTAATCTAAATACACACCTTGAAGTCTAACATCATAAGGTTTCCAAATGCCAACAAATTAAGTGTAGTTAAGAGAAAAGAGAGAAAATAAAAGGAAGAAATATCGTTTGCATGAGAGAGCAAGTTTTTTTTTGTTGTATTTTTTTAATTCTGAATGAAAATTTAAATCAATTGACAAGGAGAACTGGAGAAGTAAAGAAAAAGTGAGCATCAATCATTTCTAAAGGTAAACTGGGGCTAGTTGATGGTGGTGGTTGGATGGTCTCTGGCTCTCCATTGTGGAGGATTACAAAGGGTAATGCCATGAAAGGAATAGCTGTTTTCTATGAAATCTCTCTCGTTAACAAATTGGTCCAAGTTCCTATTCTGCTGTCAACTTTTCGCAAAGAGAGGGAGATTAATAAATGTAAAGTTTTTCTTATAGACGTTATCCTTGGATACTCTAAACATCAATGATCAAGATCTAAATGGAAATCCTCAACCCAAATTTATGCTGCCTTCACAAAAAAGGTTTGGAAGATGCTAATCAGCTTTTCTTATCATGTTAGATGTTGTGGAACAGAACAGACTTCCATTTTAGGTTGCCTCCTAGATCCTCCAAAGATTTTGGGCGCATAGCTTTAAGGATAAGAAAGAGCTATTCTTGGTCAATAGTTTTTGTGTGCTGTTCTGAGAAATATGGGTTGAATTGAATTGAAGAATTTTTTATGAGGCAAAAAGCTTAGACTAAATCTGATGTTGCTGTATATATTTCTTCTTCTTGATGTCTTCGATCAAACACTTTTTGTAATTACTTTTATCTAATAAATAGACATTGGGGATTTTTTTCCCACTTCTCTAGTCCTCTTCCGTCCTTTGGAAATTCCATTATCTTAATGAAATGAATTCTTATAAAAAAATTCTGCAATTTACTATTCTTCAAGTCATCCTTCATTTGGTTCAAACTCAAACATACAGAGAGACATGCAGACATACTTATATATATGTGGATGTATGTGTACATCTACATATATGTATATATGTCATTGAGATGTATTATTTCACTCTTTTTTGTTTTATATAATTTCATATTGTCTAAGATTTTCTATGTTACAGACCTTGAGTCTCTTTAGTTTGATCTTATCCTAATGCGGGAACTGTGATATTTTCAATGTGAGCTAGAGTACAAAGAGAACCACGGAAATTTTATTTTTCAGATTCTCATTATGTGCTTGATCCTAGATTATGTAGATATTGTGCTAGACATATCAATGCATTTCATTTATTTCTTCATTTGCGATCTCTTGTTGTAGGAAGCTTAATTCTCTTCATTTATATTAATACTTGATACTCACATTAGTTACAACATTTAATTCTTACTTCTGAACAGTATATTTCCATATTCACACCCAGCACTTAGTGGGTGAAAAGAAATATAATAATCTATTACTCATTTTGATTATGCTTGCAGATAATACCCCAAGGATGGTTGACGTTCCACTGTCACTACAATCATGTTCGAAGGCTGTTATACTTGTTTGTACATTTCTTACCTAAAAGTCCTTATCTCAATAGAAATGATTATTTATGCCACTAAGACCTGAAAGTTCTGAATTTGATTGCTTGCCTTTCTTCTCTCTAGAGATATTATGTTTGTTATGCTTCCTAGTTCCTTCATGAATTATGATGTTCCTTGGGGATTAAAGAGGAGGAGACTTAATCAATTATTGCTATATATGGTTGACTCTATATTGCCTTCTTACGATGATATTTCATCTTGTTTTTTTTTGGCCTTTTTCTCGTAATAAGAAAAGTATTACGACAGAACAATATTACAAAGAATATCCTTAGAGATATCATATAGTTGCGTGCTGTAGATGAGGAGAATGATATCTTTGTCAAACAATTATTCCGAAGGAAATATGTAAAATTGTAGTTTGAGGATGTATATGATAAGAAACGGGAAATTTTGGGATATTTCCTAAGAGAAATTTTGGAAGCAAAGGTGCAGGTACAATTGGTTGAGCCTCATTTTTCTTCCTTAATTACAGTTATTGGTGTGCATTAAATTGGTTGAGCCTCTGTTACCATTTAGCTAGAAGAGCATTGTTTTTCTTCCTTAAATTACCAATTTTGAAACCACGATACTAACAGCTTGGAACAATATGCAACCTTTTCAAGCAATTTTTCTTCCCTTTACTTTCCCGAAAAGTCTCACATTTTTCTCTCGAACTCAAGGATAATTCTCTTGGGCTTGGGCATGAGAAATAAAGAAGTGTAATACGAGGAAAGGTAAGAAAGGACCAAATAACAAAGAGTTAATCTCTCCCTCTGGATAGTAAATATTTTTTCATTCGTCCAATTTTTTCTTTTTTTTTTTTAGATTTGAAAAATACCTGTATTGATCAAAAAAAGAGAAACAAACTAGAGGCTGGGGTAGAGGGAACCCCACCAAACGAACTAAACAACCGCTTCCCAATTGTTCATAAACATGGAAAGATTGTAGTTACAAAAGAATTTACTATAAGTGATGCACCACCGAGAGGCCGTGTGCTGTACATTCCTACAAAAAAAACCAAAAGTAGTCGACTTATCTTCAAACATGCGAGAATTCCTTTCCAGCCATAGACTCCATAGGAGAGCCCTTGAAGCACACTTCCAAATAAACTTAGCCTTTTTAGGAAGAGTCCACCCGTGAAGCACTTCAACCATCCAATCATCTATCATTTTTGGGAAGCAAATAGAAATTTCAAAGGTGTTTAAGAGGAGACACCAGTTCTTTTCCGCAAAAGAACAATGCAGAAAAATGTGATCTATGTTCTCACTGTGATTCAAACAAAAGGAGCAGACCGAAGGGGATAACACCCAATTCTTGCACTTTTTCTGTAGGTTCTCATGAGTATTAAGGCTTCTATGAGCAAGAGACCAAAGGAAGACTTTGATCTTTTTTGGGACCTTGAAGTTCCAAATTGCCGAGATGAGGGGTGATCTCATAGATGAGCTACGATCCAACAGCTTTAAACGGGCCGAGCGAGTAGAGAACTGACCATTTTTTCCAGGAGGCCATAAAACCCGATCCTCCCCCTCACCCCATCGCACCACATCGATAACTTGGAGAAGATTTATCCAGTTTTCAAGCTCCCAATCAAAAAGACCTCTACGCAGACCTAGATCCCAATCGTTCTTATTTGCATTCCAACACTCCATGACTGTGGCTTCCTTTTCTGTAGAGAGATTGAAAATGTCAGGGAACCTCTTTTGGAGAGAGTCATTCCCAATCCAACTGTCCGACCAGAATTTAATACGATTCCCTTTCCTCGTCTTGAACTTAAGGAATTTGGAAAAAAACGAGCCGTTCTTGAAAATATCGAACCACGGTCTTCCTTTGGCACAACCTTTAGGAGGAAGGGTATTCCACCCGTGAGGTTCTTTACCGTAGATGCTAGCTATCACCTTCCTCCAAAGCGCATTGTCTTCTTGGGTGAATCTCCAAAGCCATTTAAGTAGTACACTGTTGTTCTTTTGTTGTAAAGCCCCTATACCAAGACCTCCATATTGCAACGGAAGAGCGGTCTTTCCCCAATTCACCAGGTGAGTAATAGAGCCATTATTGCTATTTCCTTTCCAGAAGAAATCCCGAGACAGCTTCTCAATTTCCTTTATAACCTTCGTAGGAGCCTTTAAAACCGAGAAGTACTATAGGGGAAGACTTGTGATCACCGATTGCGCAAGAGTGAGTCTACCTCCTTTTGAAATGAAGAGGTTCTTCCATTTGTCTATCTTTTGCCTTCAGAGGATCCCAAAAAGTTTTTTTCTTATAATTGCCACCCAAAGGAATTCCCATAATTGCCACCCAAAGGAATTCCCAGATACGAAAAAGGAAGCCTTTCCACTTTACAGCCAAACATTCTAGCTTTGTCTTGAAGAACATTTTCTTCTACATGAATTCCTATAATAGTTGTTTTCGAAAGATTCAAAGACAGCCCCGAAGCCTGTAGGAAAATGTCTAAGATCATCCACCATTTTTCCAAAATGCCTATCTCATTTGGACAGAAAATCATCGTATCATCGGCGTATTGCAAGTGAGAGACTTCCACCTCCTCCTTACCAATGCCAAAGCCTTTGATCAGCCTTCTTTGACTACAAAAATGGACCATTCTACTGAAAGAATCACCAACTAAGGTGATAAGGAAGGGGAAGAGAGGGTCCCCTTGCCTCAACCCTCTTTTGGCAAGAATTTTACCCCGGGGCCGACCATTAATAAGAATAGAAAAATTAGTGGAAGTTAAAGAACCCATAATCCATTTTCTCCATCTGGACCCAAAGCCCTTCTGTTCCATGACTGCTTCCAAATAAAGCCAATCTACCTTGTTGTAAGCCTTCTCATAATCTAGCTTAAGAACAAAGCCTGACTTGTTTCTCACCTCCCAATCCCCAACTGCCTCTGAAGCAATAAGGATAACATCAATTATTTGACGGCCTTCGATGAAAGCAGACTGTGCATCGTGAATTATCATTGGTAAAACTTCTTAAGTCTTTCCGTAAGCACTTTTGAGATGATCTTATACAAAGATGTTACCAAACTAATCGGTCTGTACTCGCCAACCTTCATAGCCTTCTTCTTCTTAGGAATTAAACAAATATAAGTCTCATTTGTGCACCTGTTGATAACCCCATTTCTTAAAAAATCCTGGAACACCCCCGATAAATCTTGCTTCATAATGTTCCAGGACTTTTTGAAGAATTCATTTGAGAAGCCATCCGGCCCCGGGGACTTCAAATTTCCGAGGCTAAAAACAGCTTGCTGAATTTCCTCTATATCAAAGGGTCTCTCCAGCCAAGTTGTCCAACGATCTTCAAGGCCTTCCCATTGAACGTCTTCAATCAGAAAATGAGGTCCCGAGGAATCCCCATATAATCGCTCGTAGAACCCAACAATTTCCTGAACAATCTCGTTTTCAGAGGAAAGTACCTCTCCATTGTCTTTTTCTAAAATGGAAATGATGGTTTTAGATTTCCTAGCCGAAGACCATCTATGAAAAAAATTAGAATTTTCGTCCCCCTTCTTGAGCCAATTTAGCTTACATTTCTGGGCCCATTTCCTCTGCTCTCCGATGGACAAAATAAGGAAATTCTTTCTGTGCTCCTCTCTTTCAACCTTCTTTGTCTCAGAAAGAAGTCTAACTTCTTCAAGTTTGTCAAGCCCATCTATTCTTCGTTCGCAGTCTCTAAGGTCGTTTTCAACAACCCCAAAAGTCTCTTTGTTCCACTTTCTCAGCCGAATCTTGATTTCTTTCAGCTTATTCATAAAAACATAGCCGGGCCACCCGAAAGTGGGGAGAGAATTCCACCAAGACTCAATGTTATCCTTGAAAGAAGGATGATCCAACCACATATTTTCAAAGTGGAAAGGGGAGGGACCCCATTTCTGGTTGCCTAAACGCAATAAGAGAGGGAAATGGTCCGAGGTTGTACGAGGGAGTCTGAGCAGTTCGACTTTCTTAAAATCTTCCACCCACTCCTTAGAAAGGAAGAATTTGTCAATACGAGTAGCCACTGGGTTAATTCTGCCATCAGACCATGTGTACAAGCCATTCTTCATGGGGACGTCAACTAGATTCAAATTATCTATCAACAAGTTAAAATTCTGCATACTTCTCGTCACTCTGCCTCCACTAGATTTATCTTCCAGCCGTCTAACCACGTTAAAATCGCCCCCACACACCAGCGGTCCGCACAAAGACCATTTAGGTCCAAGATTTCTTGCCAAAAATCATCTCTGGCTTTGTAAGTTGAGGGCCTATAAGTTGAGGGCCCATAGACACCTGTAATCCAACCAACAAAGCTATTTTTGAAAATAACCCGAATAGAGATAGAGAACGTACCTAAAACCGTCTCTTCCACCTGAACTGAATTCTGGTTCCACATAATGATCACGCCCCCCGCCGATCCTTCTGCTTTCAGCTCGGACCAGCAAATGTGTCTCGAGCTCCAGATGGATTCCACTAAACTTCTGTCTATCGTGTTGAGCTTCGTTTCTTGAAGAATCACCACGTCGGGGCTATTTTTGACTAAAAAGGACTTCACCAGCACTCTTTTGGAGGGAGCGTCGAGGCCTCTAACGTTCCAGGAGATAACTTTCATTCAGAAACCATCAGTCCTCAGATTCATCTACTTCCTTTGCCTCTAATTCTCTCTCCATGGCCCTAAGAAGGTTCGTGATCTCTCTGGATTTTTTCTTGGTGGACACGCTACCTTTGGCAGAAATCGGTCTAATGCACATCTTACACTCCCATAGAGATCGAACCAACTTTCTAGAGAAAGGAAACTTGTCTGAAACTTCCTCATCATCCTCAGAAACTTCCTCCTCCGAGGCTTGAATAGACTGACCCGAACCATTCTGTTCAATAAATTTAAGTGCCAACGGAGAGCTGCCCTCCCCTTCCTTTTCCGTTGTCCTGTTCATTTCTACATCATCTACCCTTCCATTCTGATTTTCCTCCTTGAAAACAAACAAAGTAGCCCTCAGGGAAATTTTCTTGGGATTCAGCAAGAGGGGTTGCCTCCACAAAAGCTTCCTCTTCACTGCTTATGCTGAAAACAGACCTGTCCGACCCATCTTCTTTCCGTTCAGCCTCCTTCTTTTTGTCATTTCCTATGCTTTGTAAAAGGTTCGTAGAATGGATTTTGCCATTTTTGTGAAAGAGCCGGGTTTGATTTCTTTTAGAAAAGGACACTGCCTTATCTTTTCCTTTTGCTCCTTTCAAATCGCCTTGGGAAGCGGGAAAAGTCTGAGTGTTGGACTTTGTGTTATCCTTACACAGTACCACAATGTCCTTTTGTTTGTCTTCCTCCAAAGTGGGGCCCATTACCTCTTTATCCTTATTTTGAAAGGACATACTAGCTTCTGGATGCTGCAAAAAGGAACCTACTTCTAGGTGTTCCTCCGGCGGGAAAGGGTACCTTATAGTAACCACTGGGTAATGGCAACCATCTTCTATTCTCCAGCGGTCTGCGGCATTGAAATCTGGACTCTCAAAACCTTGGTAGAACGCCCTCGCTGCCTCCGGCAAAAAACCTCCATGAATGGCGACATCTTTTCCGGCGAGCCACTTACTTTCTTCATAAGGAACTACTTTGGCCTGAAAGCAATGAGGGCCGTTGACCAAGCAAATCTCAGCTGGAATAAAACCACAGTAGTTTCCTTTGACTTTGATTGCCACATCGAAACATTCAATAAAGCATGAGTTGTTGTCGTCGTAATCAAGGAAACCCCCCAGGGCGTTTCCTACTGCCTTGAAAGTGGCTAGGCTCCATAAGTGTAGAGGAATGTTTCTCACCTTCACCCAACTACCATACGAAGGAAACAAAAAATCTCTACCATGGATTGTGGGATTCCATTCTTCAACTTTGACTGTTAAGGGGCCGAAAGTGACCCACCCTTTATTCGACAGAAGAAGACAAGCCATCTCTGTAGAGGGGCATTTAAGGAGGGCCTTGTCAGCTTGGAAGAGATTGATAATAAAAGAACTCTCTGTTTGTTCTTTAATGACATTCACAATACGGCTCCAATCGTCATGGAAATTCCTACGAGTGAGGATAAGTGTCTCTTCCCAATTCAAAGGTCGGACTTCCATTCCTGCAGCCCCTTTTCTTTGTTGTTTCCTCCATTCAATTTCAGTTTTCAGCTTCAAAGATGCATCCCTCTCTTTCTGCTTCGTTTTCACTATGTCTGCAAAGGAAAGAGTTTCTCTACCAAAGAGCTTACTAGAAGAAGAAGAGGCAGACACTGGACTCACCTTAGCATAACTCACCTTAACTGTAGAAGAGGTGGCCATCTCATTTTTTCCATTCAAGAAATCGATGATCAAGGTACTGAAAAGCTTCCATCCTTTGCAATCTTCGTCCGAGGGGATGACTAAATTTCTTTTCCCTCCCGAGCTATGAACCTTTGTCACTTCTAAAAACCTCCCTCTTTTGTTTGTCGTTTTCTGTATCCAGAGAAAACCACCATTGCAATTTGTCTTTCTGAAGAACTTCTGTGTTTGTGGAGCAAGGAGTAAGTCTTCCACACTGTCGGCTATCCAGACCGCCGCTACCGCTTCCACTGTGATCTCAAAGAGTCTTCGACCATGTTTTTCAACAATTCTTACAAAGTTCCCATTCTTTTTCCTATCGTATTCACAAGAGAAAACCTTGTTCTCAATCCTTACCGAAGGCTTTCCCATCGAAAAGGCCATTAAAATGCAACATCTTCTGGCACGGCGGTGAGGGAGGAGAGAAGGGGGGGCTGGGGAAGAGGCATAGCAGAGAGAAAAAAATCGCAATCCTCAGATTCAATGAGGTGATTCTAATTAAAACTGAAGTGTAAGCTGTAAACATTCGTCCAATTTTTTCAGCATCTTCTATATATTGAGTTTCGAAATTCTAAAACTTTCTTGGAGCTCTTCCTTAAGGCAACCTAGACACGACATGGGAAGTTCTTCAAATTTACATCCCAAATAGCTTGGAATGCTCTCCAATCGAGGCTTACATCTCAAGGCTTACACTTGAGCTCTTTTAGAGGTACTTGGATCCTCCATCTCTCTCCCTCTATTTATAACAAAACCCCTAACAACTTTCCTTACTAATCACTAATATAGCCTACTATTCTATTAATCACCATAATTACCCCTAAAGACCATTCCTATCACATTGCTTGTAAACCTATGCTTCAGTCTCCCACTTTGTTAGATTTTTTAATGAGGTCTGCAAAAGAATTTAGAAGGTCATATACCTAGGGAAAATAAAGTAGGCCTTTGGTCTCTTTGAAGGTTAGCACAAATGGCAAAACTGCAAGCATGGTGTCTCAATCGCAGTTTAACAAGGCTCACAAAATGATTGTAGAGCACTCGCTCGCAAGCAAGTCTACCAACTCAAAGTGCCACAACCAATGACACAACGGGTCTACTTCGCAACCACCACCCACTTCTTGAGAAAAACGATTTTAGAAGACGTGGTTGGAGAAAACATTTGAAAAAGTGTTTGAAAGCATTTTAGAAAGCATGTTATAGGCTTCTAAGCAAAAGAGAAACAACGAACTCAAGGTAAGGAGGATGGTCACTAGTGGTACCCGGTACCCTTGTAGTATATTATTAGGCATTTTGCCTGACATCGGGAAAATGAAAAGTGGCGAGGGTCATTCACCACCAGAAGTAAAAGGAAAAGAAACTAACTTAAAAGTACAAGAAAAAGATACTAAGACGCAAAATTAAATATGTAAGATGAAAACATGCGGGAAGAGGTTGTTATGACGTGCAGCCACGGATAACAGGCCCTGGACAAGCATGTTCATGAGTCTCAGCATGGTCATGAGTCTCATGACACTAGGCAACCCTAGAGGATGCTTATTTTGAGCTAATATTTTTACGGAGAGGAAAGCTCCTCATCTATATATGCGTTGCTCCTGCATGAGTATTCTTTGGAGGAAGTTTATGGCTGTTTTATGTCCTCTACTCTCTTTTCCAGATGGTATTCAGGCAAGAAAAAGGAGAAGCTGGACTCAATACCATTGAATTTAAATCTAACACATTGGAATCAACACTTTCTTTAACTTCTGCAGCAATATTCTTGTTGTGTCTTCTGGAAAGGGAGTGGGAGTCTGTTTGGGAACTCATAAGGTTTAATGTTTCTTTACGGGGTCTGTTTCAAAGTTATTTTGTAATTATCAGTTAGGTCATATTCTTTTGGATTGGAAGCCCTTTCTCTAGTCTAGCTTCCTTCTTCATGGCTATGTTTTTGTATGCCCTTGTGTTTATGTTTTGTTTTCATTTTCTCAATGAAAAGTTCGGTTTCTTATAAAAAAAAAAGTTCTTGTTGTGTCTTTCTCAGTGAGGAAAAAAATATATTCTTGGCCTAATTCTGGAGGTTATCATTGTTGGAAGTTTGGCTGGAGCATGACAAAAATTCCCTTGATATGGAGAGAGCTGTGGAGGGAATCTGAAAAAATATAGTTTCTGTTGCCTCCTCTTTGAGTTCCTTTGCCTTAAGATTTTTGGAACTACCACATTTCTTAATTCCAAGAGGAGAACTTTTATGAAGCTTCTTGTATTTGGAATTTGACCCTTTTTTTGGATAACAAACCACAATTTGATCCTTTTTGCAAATTTCGTCTTTATCAATGTAATAGTTTCATATTAAAAAAAAACTGCTTTCTAAGAAAATTTGTTAAGAGGCAAACTACAAAACCTTAAAATGACTTTTCATTTGTTTATCACATGTCAAAATACTGTGCTTCTCTTGTAGCAGGTTATTATGGAATTCATATTTTTCCTTAATCTAATTATTCTATCCATTCTTACTTTTGTCTTCTTTAGGTTGTTAGTGCTGGATATGGTTTGGATTACTCTGCAGCTGTTGATATTCTTAGAACCATAAGATCTGCAAATGGATTTACTGTTACAATTGTCTTAAAACCTTTTAGCTTTGAAGGCCAAAGGCGCCAAGATGAGGTAGTGAATGGCATGCAGCTTGTACTTGAAACGCCTTGTGATAACGAAAGCTTGTTTTTTTCATTAAAAAAAAAAATAGCGCCTTGTGATATGTGATTTATAAAAGTCTTCTATTTTGCATATTTATTGAAGTTTCTGTATTTTATGAGCCATCAAAAGATATTATTTCTGAAGTTACTAACGATCAAATCAAATTCCAGGTTAAACATTTGGTAGGAAGTCTAAAGGAGCACACGAGCTTCTTAATTGGTGAGTTATGTCTAAATGAGATAACTTAAAAGACTTCAACTGTTTCAATATATTTATTTTTCTTCATGGAAATTGAAAAGGTGAGATGGTATTTTCTATCCTGCTTCAATCCACTGGGATCCTCCATTGTTTTCCAGGACCCCGGATTGAATTTCCTTCTGGAAAGAGTGAACTTAAAGAAATAATAATTTCAATCAAGGAAGATCTGTGACCACTTAATACTTTCTTTTCGTGCACAGATATTGACACCAAAAGACTACTTGAGAAGGACTTGGTGACTCTTGACGAGGCTGTGAGATCTGCAAACAATGCTGTCTTGTTGGCTATAAATTCAATATCCATTATCAAGTCTGTAAGTTCACCTTCTCTGCCATATATTTAGAAAATTACAATTGCTTGCTTTTGACAACTGATGTGTTATATCTGGAACATATCAGGAGACGTTAATAAAGTTCATAAATGAACCTCAGAATGATCTGAAAGAGCTTGGTGCAAGAGAAGTCATTGGAGTAAGTTTCCTCAATTTATTTAGAGTTGGAAATTGGTTGCTTCTTGTGTCTCATTTGTTTCTTGGTTAGGTTCATAGTATATTTCTTAATACAGACTGTTTATGAAAAAATGAAAAGATCCAGGGAGAATACTTATCTTGTTCCTTTGCTTATATTCATCTTATATTTATAAGAAAAAAGTTTCTGGTATATGGGCATAGAAGATGTATTCCAGGCACTCCTCTTTGTAGTTGCATGGTCGAAAGGAAGATCTTGTTTGTGGAACCCGGCGAGAGTCAATATGTCTAAAGAAAATAAGAGTTTTCTTAGTGAAAGAGGGAGGAGCTAATCTTCTCTCGATTGCATGGTCTAGCCTCTTTAGAATGGGTAGAAAAGTGTTCTAGAGATATTTTAGTTGTTCCAGTAATCAATAGATTCTTTAGACAGACTCATTACGGCGAGAGGTGCATGGATAACTATGTCTTTTGGATTGAGAAAATAAAAAATAAAAGACGCATTTTAGCTGAAAGTTTTTAAGATCTGATAGTGATGGACAGACATACGTTATGGTTCCGAAAGAAAGGAGTCAGAGGGATGGAGAGATTTCTTGCTAGAAGGCTTCTTAACTTACAAATGTATGATTGGTGTCCATCACCAACAAATTGTTTACATTGGACATAAGTGTGGGGATTTCATTGAATGTTTTTTTTTTTCCTAACAAGATACAAAATTTTCATTGATTAACGAAAATGAACAAAATTGTTCAGAAATTTCATTGAATGTTGTCAGAAAACTTCTACCATGCTCAATCTCATGGAAGGAACATGAACGATAATTATACAAGTTTGTTTAATGATAGACCCCCGGTTACTAGAGTATACCAGCATAGGCACGTGAAGGGGAGAGAGACTATGTAAGGGGGGCCATTACACACTAAGTAGGTGAGCCCTTTGTTAGTTAGGAGAGGGCCGTAGGGGTTTATGAAGGAGAAGAGTAGGGGTTTATGAAGGAGAAGAGTAGGGGTAGAGGGGGATTATCTTTTTGCTGAATATTGTGTCTGTATTCTCTATGATAATTGGGAGAGGTAGATAATATCATGTCTTCTCTTTATCTCTCCGTTCTCTCTCCTCCCTTTCATCCATCCCCAGAACGATGTCTACGGTGATCTTCCTTCCGATCACCATTAATCTCCGACATGGCTCCACGGAGATTAACCACTAGGATAGAAAACAAATCCTTCTCTTGCTCTTTTGATTAGAGATATAAAGGAAGAGTGGTCCAGATTGAAGAATTTCATCTACAAAGAAAATTTACAGTTTCCTTGGAAGAAGTGGTTATAGTTTGGTTAACAGATGCTATATCAGACCTTCTTCTCTCACCTCAAAACCAGAAGTTTTTCCGGAAGAATCACTGTGCAAATGGTTTTGTTTGGATCCTAAAAACCACAAACAAACGAGGAAGCTTCATTGAGATAACCAAGGTACAAAACTCAGGAGGAAAGACAAACCTAGTTGTCCCGGCAGGGGAAGCTTTCAAAGGCTGGATTTCCTTCAAACAACTTTTGCTAGATTTCCTGAATGGGTTCGAATCAACGAGCCCTGCAAAACTCCCTAATAGGCCTTCATCGGAAAAATCATATGCTTCAGTTCTCTTATGCCCTTCTCCGATTCCAAGGAAGAAAACAGAAGTGCAGCCATTGTCTAAAGAGGTTAGATTCGTTGACTGGGACCAAGTCCTAGTTATAACCAGAAGGGACTTCCACGACGATTGGGGGCTCATACTCTCTACACTCGAAAGTCAACTCCAGAGAAAGTTAATTCTTAATGCCTTTCAACGAGATAAGGCCATCCTTAAATGCCCGAATGAAGAGCTAGCTAGGCTCCTCTGTATGAATAGAGGATGGGTAACATTTGGGGCTCTAACTCTTAAAGTGGAGAGATGGAACAAAGATAGACACGGATGCAGTACGACGGTCCCTTTCTACGGGGGTTGGTTGAAACTAAGGAACATTCCTTTGCATCTCTGGAGTGAGGACCTCTCTCGTAAGATAGGAGATATTTTTGGAGGGTTCATTGATTATGCAGATGAAAACGCGGCGAGAATAGAATGTATGGACGTAGCAATCAGGGTCAAGGGTAATTATTGTGGATTTATCCCAGCCAGAATCAAGATTCAAGATGAAGATATCTCCTTTTTAGTGCATGTATCGACCTTCGAGGATGTGAAATTACTGATCGGAAAAGAAGCCAAGGTCCACGACAGTTTTTCGCCGGAAGCTGCAACACGATTCCATGGAGGTTCGGTGGGAAACACAGGTCTCAGTCCAATGGACCGGTGGAGGACAGAGGATGGCTTCTTTTACCCAGTGGTCATAGCAAATCTCCCCTTTAAGAAAGACCCAACTGCCTTGAGACGCTCAACGACAGAGACTAGTGAAAAGACAGAAGGAAAGGAGGGTAGCTGTCAAACGGGTCCCACAGCTGAGCACAGAATTTCAGATCCTATTTTAGGAATTGAAGAGACCCATACGCAAAAGAAAAAAGAGCCTTTCACTAAAGGAGGGGTACTAAAAAAGAACAAGGGCTCAACCACAGACTTCGGGCAACCTTCAAAAGAGGTTGCTTTTAGAAAAGAACAAAAAGACTCTTCGATTTTCAAAAAAGGGGTTGTTTTTACAACAGAAGAGGAAAGACAAAAAATCAGAAAGAAGGAAAGAGAAAAGGAAATTGCAGAGAATGCTAAGAAGAAGGAAATTCAATTAGAAGTCTCATCAGATTCTTCTTGGTCTAGCGAAGAACTCCCACGGACAGAAGGGTTTTGAATACAGGGGATCCTTCTACAGTTTTTCCAGAGGGTTATCATAGTTGCTTTGATGTAAGTGCTGAAGATGAGACACAGACGGCTTGGGAAAAACAGGGAACAGAGATAGTACTAGCAGAGTCAGTTCCTTTAGATTGCCAACTACCAGAGACTAGGGAAGAAGACAAAACAGAGGAGGAAAAACACACTCCACAGAAGGCTTTCTCTTTTACCAAAGACATGGTTATGGAATTGTGGGCAAATAATTTGTGCATCAGACCAATCTCAAAAAAAGGAAAGGCAGGTGGGAAGACAAACCCTTCAGAAAGCAGAGAAGTTAGAAATTTGCTTGCAACTTGGGAAAATGAAGCAAAATTAGTAAAGCAGACTATAGAAGCGGGACCAACCGTTTCTAGATGAAGTTGATATCCTGGAATGTTAGAGGATTGGGCGCAGCCTCTAAATGTGCCCTGGTGAAGGATGTTATTCAGAATTCAAATCCAGACTTGGTTTGCCTTCAGGAAACGAAGCAAAGTTCCTTAGACAGAAGCTTTGTTAGATCGCTTTGGAGCTCTAGACACGTCGGCTGGATTTCGTTAGATGCTCAAAACACAGCAGGGGGTATTCTAGTTTTATGGAATGAACAAAAGATCAATATCTCTAATTCTCTGTTGGGTACTTTCTCAATTACTTTACAATTTAGTCTTATTGATGGCAGGAACGGCTGGTTTACAGGGGTTTATGGTCCCTCTTCTTCTTCAAGAGATAGAGTCGATTTTTGGAGGGAATTAGAAGTCTTAGGTAACAAATGCCAGGGTGCTTGGTGTGTAGGAGGTGATTTCAACGTGGCAAGATGACTCTCAGATAAACAGAGCAAAAAACAAGGGCGAATCACTCGAAGTATGAAAGAGTTTAATGCTCTTATTGAAGCGATGAACTTATTAGATCCTCCTTTGGACAACGGCTCGTTCACTTGGTCAAATATGAGAGGCACCCCGACTCTATCAAGGTTAGATAGATTCCTTGTCTCTAAAGATTGGCTTGGGGTTTTTGCTAATCAAAGAGTTTCTAAACTGTCCCGCACAACTTCGGACCACTTCCCCATCCAGATGGCTTCTGAGGCTATTAAATGGGGTCCTACCCCCTTTCGTTTTGAGAATGTTTGGCTCGATTCTCCACAATTTCTTCCGATGGTAGATAAATGGTGGAAAGACAACACTCTCAGGGGATGGCCTGGTTACGGTTTTATGGAGAAACTTAAAGGTCCAAAGGGTGTTATCATTAAGTGGAACAAGGAGGTCTACGGCCTTATCCGTGTGCAGAAGGCGGATCTGATCAGAATTATCAGCGATATTGATAAGAAAGAAGAATTGCATGCCCTAACAGTAGAGGAGATTGATAGAAGGCAGCACCTGAAGGCACAGGTTACCGATTTGATCATCAATGAGCAGCGTTTGTGGTTGCAAAAAGGGAAAATTAGATGGCTTGAAAAAGGGGATGAAAATTCCCACTTCTTTCATCATTGGACTTCACATAAGAAGAATCGTACCTTTATTGGGGATCTAGTGTCTGTCCAAGGATACTTGCTCACATCAGAGAAAGATATTGAGGTAGAAATTTTGAGTTATTTTGAGACCCTTTATACCACAACCACAGATACTTGTTATATGATAGATGATTTGATGTGGTCTCCTTTACAAGAAATTCATAGACAACAGCTAGAGGCCCCTTTTACAGTAGAAGAAATCCGAAAAGCTGTGGCAGATTTGGGGACTCTCAAATCACCGGGTTCAGACGGAATGAGCAACGAGTTCATGAAAAAGGCTTGGAACACTTTCAAGGGAGATTTAGAGATTGTGTTCCAAGATTTTTTTTGAGAAGGGAATTATCAACAAAAGAACAAATGAGACCTACATCTGCCTTATTCCCAAAAAGACTCATCCAACTTCAGTTAAAGACTATAGACCCATTAGTTTGGTGACCTCCCTTTATAAAATCATAGCCAAAGTCCTTGCTAGTAGGCTTAAAAGCGTCCTTCCCCACATAATTCATGATTCACAGGCCACTTTCGTGGAAGGTCGTCAGATTCTAGATGCCATTTTGGTAGCTTCAGAAACTGTAAGCTATTGGAAGAAAGAAAAAAAGAAGGGCTTCCTTTTAAAGCTGGATTTTGAGAAGGCTTATGATAAAGATGATTGGTCCTTCTTAGATGCTGCCCTCGAAGCTAAAGGTTTTGGCCTTAAATGGCGGGGTTGGATTCAAGGATGCCTTTCTTCTGCCAACTTCTCTATCATGATCAATGGAAAACCAAAAGGGAAGATTTTGGCTAAGAGAGGGCTAAGACAAGGTGACCCCCTCTCTCCTTTCCTCTTTCCCATTGTGGGAGATGCTCTAAGTCGCCTAATTCACTTTTGCAATGAGAGGAAGATCTTAAGAGGTTTCCCTATAGGCACAAATACTATTGAAGTAACTCATCTTCAATATGCAGATGATGTCCTGATTTTCAGCCCCTTTTCTAGGAAGAATATGGAAAGATGGTGGGGCATCATTCAAATTTTCCTCCAGATGTCGGGCCTTTCTTTGAATATCGCTAAATCGGCTGTCATAGGGGTGAATTGCAGTGCTGCAGAAGTTAATTTCTGGGCAAACGCATGGGGTTGCAAGACAGAGACCTTCCCTTTCACTTATTTAAGGTTCCCTCTTGGAGGCAACCATCGGAAGTACAGTTTTTGGGAAAAAGTGGTGGAAAAAATGCACAAAAGGCTGGAGAAATGGAAGCCCATGCTGCTGTCCAAAGGGGGTCGGCTTACTTTGGCGCAGGCGGTTCTGAATAGTATTCCAACTTATTTCTTCTCCATCCTTAAAGCTCCAAGGCTGTGATAGATGCTATGGAAAAGCTTACGAGGGATTTTCTATGGAACGGAGGGAATTATAGGCCGATTGGGAATCTAGTCAAATGGTCTTGGACTGCGCTGCCTTTTTAACAGGGAGGAATGGGAGTTGGGTCGCTAGCACACAAAAACACTGCCCTCTTGATGAAATGGGTGTGGCGCTTTGCGAATGAAAAGAACAATCTTTGGAGGAAGGTCACTGCTGCCATTTATGAGGAAGAGCCTTTTGGATGGTGGTCCACGCCCTCCAAAAATTCTTCAATAGGCAGACCTTGGATTGATGTTCAAAGAACAACTCCAATTTTCAGCCGATTTATTATGTACAAAGTTTATTCGGGGATTTCAGTTAGATTTTGGGAAGATGATTGGACAGACTCTCTCCCTCTTTCGGTTACTTTCCCAGATTTCTATGCTATTTCAACTAAGAGGAATTTTTCTATAGCAAATTGTTGGAACACAGAGGCCTTGACATGGGACCTCGGCTTAAGGAGGAACCTATTTGACAGAGAACTTGATAGATGGGCAATGTTCATCGGGAAAATTGAAGGGCTGGTCTTAGGATCTGAGAACGATTCTTTGTGCTGGACTGCTGATAACAAAGGAGTCTTTACAGTGAAATCGGCCTTTATGGCTCTTACCTCCCCCTCTCCGAAGCTAAATGCAGCCACTGCATCTTTAATCTGGAATTTCAGGGTACCAAAAAAAGTTAAAGTTTTCCTCTGGACTCTCTTCTATAGGGGCACAAACACAACTGAAAAAGTTCAAAGGAAACTATCTCAGTGGACCCTCTCTCCCTCAGTGTGTGGAATGTGTCTCAAGAACACAGAAACGGTGGATCATCTCTTTTTACATTGTCCCTTTGCTGCAAAAGCTTGGAACTACCTGACATCTTATCTAGACCTGGCCCTCTGCTTACCAAGGAAAATAGATGATTTTATAGAAGAAGGCTTTGGAGGATCCTTGTTAAAAGGAAAATCTTTCATCCTGTGGAGTTGTGGCGCGAGAGCTCTTCTTTGGTTGCTTTGGAAGGAACGGAACAACAAAATTTTTGCAGAGAAACAGAGCTCTATTGAAGATTTTTGTGTGAATATTAGGCATACAGCTTCTTGGTGGGCTTCTATCCACAAGAAGGCTTTTTGTAACTACGGTTTTCTTTTGACTTTTCAGAGTTGGAATTCCTTGATTGTATAGTTTCTTAGCTTCTTGAGGGAGGGTCTTCTCGACCGTTTGACCCTAGGTTGTATGCCTCTTTTCGGTCTCCTTTTTTCTTTTGGAATGAATCTTTGTTTATTATAAAAAAAAAGATAATTGGGAGAGGCAGGGAGCTCTCTAATCTCCCTTGGTTGTGTTGATAAATAAAATTGAGGCTTAGCCTATCATTTAGCTTCCAATTTTGTTATTGAATGACTTCCTAGTCTACAATAGTTGCGTTGTCCAGATTGAATAGAAAATGTTCTTTATTGAAGTTGACAAAAACTTCTAGAGGTATAGATCTAGGATTTTTAAAATGGCAAAGGTAACTTCTTTTGTTTGCAGTGGTCTTTTGTGGTTTGGCTTTCTCTTTCTGAATCCTTTAAGGCCATCTTTACATCAAGGGAATGGGAATGAAGGAATAAGAATCAATTTTTTCATTCCCTTTAACGGTGTTTACCAAATTGTAGGGATGAGAATCAAATGGTGGGACCCACACAATTTTTTCATTATCATTCTCTAGGAAGGGGAAATCTCATTCCTCTCCTACACCCCATCAGTTCCATTCCCATTCCTTATTCCGTGGGCCCCACACATTTACTGCATTTACTTTTTTACTTTTACCCTTTCTCTTTCATATATTAATCAGACCTATATTTTTTTTAATTATTTGTTTTATATTTTTATTATTTCTATTTCATTTATATTACTAAAAATTTTTATTCAAATAAAAATTTATACCGATTTTATTAGTTGATATGATTTTATATAAAATATTATAAATTTACATATAATTTTTTAGTTTTACTCTGTTATTATTAATTAATATGAATAGATATTTTGAAAATATAATTCATTATTATTAAATATTATATTAATAAAATTTAATAAAATTTTATATTAAATGATGATGGTTCTAATAAAAAAGTATTTTAGTTGATGTCATTTTATTTTAATTATTCATTATTTATTAATATTAAATAAATTTTTATAATAAAAAATATTTACCATCGATAATATAGTAACAAAATAAATTAAAATTTATTATTATTATAACTAAAAAAAGGTTAAAAAACACTTTTAATTCCTGTACTTTCGTTAAAGTAACAATTTAGTCCCTAAATTTAGATTGTAACGATAACGATTTAGTCCATGTACTTTCAAATTGGTAACAATTTAGTCCTTGAACTTTTATATGTAACAATTTAGTCCTTGTAATTTAAAGTTGGAAACAATTTAGTCATTATCGTAAAATTTTTTTGTTAAGCTTCTTGTATGTATAGATTGATAAACTAAAGAGGTACCAAATATGTTTATGAATTAGAAAGATTAAGTTGTTATATGATAAAATTTGACACTTAATTTTAATAAAATTTTTTACGATAGGGACTAGATTGTTACAAATTTTAAACTACAGGGCTAAATTGTTAGAAGTTAAAGTTCAGAGACTAAATTGTTACTTTAGGGATAGTTTAGGGACTAAATCGTTACAAACTGAAATTCAGGTACTAAATTGTTACTTTAGTAAAAGTACAACGACCAAAATGTGTTTTTTAACCTTAGAAAAATATTAGCACAACAATATATTTGTAATTAGCTAGAAAGAAGAAAGGAGTATACTAGTAATTGTTATATATCTAATTCCGATTGACCTGATTCCGATTGATTTTCATTCCGATTCATGCCAATTCCAATTTCTGGTAAGTTAACAATGCCTAAGTTCCTTTTTGTTACTTCCTCATAATCACTTTTGAAACTTCCTCATAACCAGAGGTCTTTCAAGGATTCTTAGAATTCACAACTAGGTTTAATGCCTCTCTTTGAGTGGCTGATACAGTGTTGCTAAAAAGTTCTGTGACAACTCTTTACTTTTCTGTAAACTCTAGTTTCCGATTCTTTTGTAGATTCCTATAATGGGCTTTTCTTCTTTCATTATCTGTTTGTTTCCTTCACCTTAACAAAAGTTTGGTTTCCATTTAAAAAAAAGGTAATATTTCTTTTTGATGGATTGAATGTGGAAATACATAAGTAATTCTGGGAGCCTTTCGGGTCCCATATTTTTATTTTCCCAATAGGTCTTTTGCCTGTAGAATCCAATCCTCTAATTTTGATGAAATTAATTTTTACCGTGTTAAATAAGTTCTCTGCAAATTATTTTTGGTTGTATGTAAATTACCATGTCCAATTATTATTTCCTTTTGTTTTATAAGTTCAATAGCTGCACTCTTTTCCTTATTAAGGTTATTGCAGCAATATTCAGATTTTGGAAAACCTTAAAGAAGGAAAGATTGGATTTGGAGCTGGTCACAACTTTCGAACTTCAATCTTAAAGTCAATTTACGACTGCCCTTTCCTCAATGTGCATTTAAAGGTACTGGAAGCTTGCAAGCGGATATTACAAACTACACAAAAGGAAAATCACGGTCATCTGAATGTTACTCCTTTTTTCTTTCAATTATAAGTTTCAAATCTTTGTTATTTAGTAGATTGGATCTCCACGCTTATCTGTATAGTATCAAATCCATTAGGTGTATAGCTCAAATTACACTATTATGTATCTGTATACATTGACTTTCTAAAATTATAAAACTCAAAATATAGAATTTAATCAATTATAAACACAAAGGTTGCAGTGCGTTACATGTTTTCCTAGAACTATTTTTCCCCTCAATGTATGTACTACACTCTTATCAGTGTATGTATGCCGGTAGCTTATTGGATCCAAAATCCGTAGTTACCAAATATCATAGACTTTTGTGGTGTCTTCAGTTGAAACCCAATGAATATATGAGTAAGGTCAAGGAACTTTTAGGTACAAAAAAGTGAGAGAATATGCATACTTGTGTTTATATTCTTAATATGTTTAAAAGTCTCATATTTTCTGTTTTCCAAATCAACATTTCATAATAGAATTATTTTTTTCAAGTATTGCTTCATCGTCACTAGTATTCTTAAAAAAAAAAAATCATTACTAGTATTTTTAAACATTTCATGCTTCTGAAAGCATTTGTATGCCATAATAAATCCTTTTCTCCATGGGTGCTCTCTTACCATTGTTCATTCATATCGTTGTTCAATTTTGCTAGGAGTTGAAAGGTGTAGTTTTATGCATCGTGGCAAGCTCGGGTATTCTTGATGACAACGATAAAAGTACCTTGTTGAGAACTTTCCGTGAAGTCACTGCATATACTGGGAAAGTTATATTATATGTAATTCAAGACCTAAATCTGGAACCAAACTTTTTCATGACAACTGTTCTTATTGTTGGGTAATATTTTTTTTTTTCAAGTTGTTTTAAATCTCTAATCACTTGTCAGAAGTTGTCAAATCTTTGAATTGGTGATTTCATATATAATGATTGTACATTATTAAGACAGTTGAACTGTAATGTTCTGGTCAGCCCTCTATTACTTGTGAAAGAGCTTAAATCATCGTCTAGTGATAAAATTGCATGAAATTATTGATTAAACTCTTCGAAGAAGTTCTAAAAGATGGATAAATTGGTCGCGTATTGGACGTGAGTCTATTATCTTCTTAGAACAAGTGACCAGATCGCTAAAGTAAGAAGGAAGAGTTTACTACTCGTCTTTCTCTAAAGTTGAATTCTCTAGTTTTTCTCTAGAGGGTTATATTGTTGAGGGAAGTTAGGTTGATCAATCTTCGGATTTGGAGGTTGGAAGATGCCTTTCCTTCCTTTTCCCAGAAAACAGACATAAGGTCAGGAAGTTGTTAAGTTCAACTTTGGGAGTCCAATTCCTATAGCAAAGAAAAAAAGGAGAAGATTACAGTCTCACTCGGAAAAAAATAAGGGAGGCCAATCAAGGGAAAAGTTTACCTTTCAAGCGGGTATGGCATAATGTCTCAGGGAAAACGATTTCTACTTCACGCCAATAGGCAACAAGGTCTAAAGGAATCATAAATCAAGCCAAGAACACTGGAAGGGATTTAAATAACTCATAAACTTAAGTTTAATAATTAATTATGAAAATTGTTCTAGATAGTGTACTGAAGGTCTCATTTTACATGGAAGTCTTTATTTGATACGCATATGGTGAAGAGCCTCATTGCTAATAATAGCCTAGATGTGGTCATCCTCACGAAAATTAAGATCAAGTGGATTGATTGGTTATTGATCATGTTTGTTTGAAGTTCTAGAGATTTGCTTGGACATCCCTTAATACCTCGTGTTCTTCAGGTACCACTCTTGTTCTCTAAGATGATCTTTATATATGCTGTAGAGGTGGTAGAAGGTTGTTTCACCCTATTTATTAATACAGATGTAGTTGGGTTCTGGTGGCTATTGAAAAGGAGGTTATTGCCTCTTTCTCGCAATTGTATGCCAAGTTTGATTCAGTTAAGTGGCTCCCCCTGAACTTAAATTGAACTACCAGTTAGCTTGATTTTGAGTGCTTGGCTTGAGTGATCATTTTAGGAAAGTTAGATTAGATGATCCGACAAATGATTTGAGCTACTCTAGTTCATTCTTGAACTTTCTTTCATAGGTTCTGTCACCTTGCGCTTTGCTTGATAATATAGCCATAGTGATAGTACATCTTTACTAATCCGTTAGTACACAAGGATCTTATACATAATTAACTGACTCGACGAAATTTTGATCTAAAAATTTTAGTACATTCCAATTTTGTTTATAAACCTTTTTTTAGTGTTAAATTGATTGTCTGACGACAATTTTAAATTATTGTTAAACTACAATTTATTTGTAGTTGAATCATTTCTCGGTATTCTTGCTCCATTGTTGACATCACCCGTTTAAAGGCACCATATTGCATGTTGATTTATAATTTTTTTTTTCTTTTTGCAAAAATTACATAATTGCAACTACAATGGGAAGAAGACTGAATTAAAACCTAATCTATTGTTTATGGATCATAATTTAGTGTAACTGTCAAATGAATTTCAGTTCAACAGAGCAGCAATCTTCCAAAAGAAGTAGCATTTTGTCTAGATTGGCCCAGCGTTTTCCTTTGGTTTTTAAGCTTTTATGGAAACCTCAAGAGCCATTGGAGGAAGCTGAAGAAAGTGATATGCTTGAAAATGCAAATCCTTCCGATGTAAGAGAGTCATTAGGCCCTGATGCAGCCATAACTAAAATTGCTTCAGTGGGAGTGGATGAAGGTTTTTATTATGGCACAGAACCTGAAAATCTCCAGACAACATTCAACTGCAGTGATGAATTATACAGTTCAAGGTATGATTCAAATATTATCTGTCTCAGCTTCTAAGTCTCCTCTTCATTTGCTTGGTTGTATCTGACATTTATTACATTGTTGGGAACTAATGACAGTGATTTTGAGCAACCTGAGGCTGGACTGTTAGAAACTGATGTGAATTCTTTGCCTTTTAGCAATACAATTAGTAGAGGTTGGCATTACGAAATTTCTTGTTTATTTCTAGATTTAGCTTTCTAAAATCTCGCTTTATGCACTGATAGATTCTCATGGTAACTCCTAGTCCTAGGATAGGACACTGAACATTTGTCTAGAGCAATGCTTATATTACTCATAACTATCTGAATTTAAATGCATTTTCTAGGAAATTCTTTCCGCAGAGACCCACTAAACAGATGGAATTTGGGTCCGGGACATCAGATTGCACAGCAGTGGGCCAGAGAAAGAGCTGCTGATGCTGAATTGGCTTCTGCACTTGATAATATAAGCATATTTGACCTGCCAGTTGGGGTGAGACCTTCAGAAGAGCAAAAAGATAAAGCCACTCCAAATCCGGACATGAAATATGAGAAGAAATCTAAAGCTTCAATTGCTACTTCTAGATTTTCTTCTCGGAATTCATTGACTGATGCAAGTTTAGAAGTGATTAAGGAATTTTATGATACCTCATCTACATTTTTAAAAGGGAAATCTGCTGACGTTCCGAAGAAGCAAGGACTTTTATCTGTTCGTGCAGCATCGATGCTGGTGATGTGTTTCTTAAAAAAATTTCACTTGTCATTCATATTTTGAATTAATTGACATCTAAGGCATCCAAAACGATATATGCAACTATGCAAGTGTTGTTTTATGTGTACTCCTTTTGTTTTACTCTTTTAACAGCTATTAACTGATATTGAAGGCCAAATCATGCTTGATTCTGCAAATTCCTTCATATTTCCTCCCATAGATTTTTTGCTTCACACTGACCATGCTTTTATGGGTCAATATTGACCAACAAGAGGTAGGATGGAAGCTGAAAGACTTGCGTGCTTAGCTGGAATCTCACCTTTGAATTATCTAGGCTTATCCTTGGGAGGAAATCCCAGTAAGTTGGTTTTTTGGAGTCCGGTCATTAATAGAGTTAAAAGTTACTGTGATTAGACAAATAGAAAAATGTTGTTCTCTCTAGAGGAAGATTAATGTTGTTTTGTCTGCTCTCGCTACTTTTTTCCTATTACTTCTGCAAATCAAATAGAAGGTTGCTCATCTGTAGGAGAAAAAGATGAAAGTTGATTGCTAGAACTTTGAGTGTGGCCTAGCTTATAGCTTCTCAATTTTACTAGATCTGTGTCAGATAGAAAGATTGATGATTACGATAGGAAGACTGATGATGATTTTCAATCTTTACTAACAGGATGATGAACAGTACTTGGAGTCTACTGGCTTTTCTCCCTAGCTTTCTTAGGCTTCATCTCGCGAACAGGACTAATATGCTCAATACCTATTTGTCGAGAGCCATTTAGAGAAGAAAAAAATAATAATAATAAGGCCATACCGATAAGTTTAACTTTTTTCCTTCAGAATCTTTCTTTGGAGGGCATAAACGCAACGGGTATCCAGAAAAGAATTCCCCTCTGCTACAGTTCATTTAACTGCTGCTTATCTCTGTCTTAGAGGGTCAAAATCTCAAAGCCATCTATTCTTGCATGTTCTCGTACCAATATTTATAATGGTGTTTTTTAGATACTTACGGTGCCCAGTGGTGCACTCCCCACCACATCCTCGAAGGCTGGACTCAACTTCTGCTTGTTCTTAATTTCAAATAAAAAGGGAAGGTATTATGTATTTGTGTTATTAAAAGTTCTCATTGGAGAACTTGGATCAACAGAAACAATAGGATTGTTCAAATCTTTGTTGAGAAGTTATGCAGACGTGGAAAGTCTGTCGTTTAGGACTTCCTTTTGGAGTTTTACTTGATAAATTCTTTTGTAATTATAATTCTTTTTGTGTTTACGCCAATTAGAGGAATTTTTTATAACCTAATTGGTTTGGATGAGTTGAAATCATGTTTTACCCTTTTTATGCAATTGATTCGAGTACAATCAATTGACACAGTTACTTGCAACTTGCATGCAATTGATCCGCACGTAGTCCATACAAATTCAAGAATTTATTCCAACTTCCTTCCTATAATAAATTAGCAGATCTATATGATTTTAAAAGTTCTTAGCTAATAGAAGTTTGTTATTACCAAAGCTTGCCCATTCTTATATTTTCTGAATCTAAAGATTTGAATAATTGTGGTCACATTTCATTCAGGAAGCCGAGCGAGATTCCCCAAAAAAGTGGAATCCTGTTATGGAGTTGCAGTACAGAGGCGGTGTTTACAGGGGACGTTGCCAAGGAGGTCTTCCAGAAGGGAAGGTATTGTCCCTAACATAGAAGACAAGGGCAAAATCAATTTTTTGTACCCATCTTTATGGAAAGTACTGAATGCTACTTTTGACACTACCTACAGGGCCGTCTAGTTCTTCAAGATGGGAGCATATATGATGGTATGTGGCGCTATGGTATGAGATCAGGTCAAGGTACAGTCTACTTCAACAATGGAGATATGTTTCAGGGATCATGGAGGGATGATGTTATGAATGGAAAGGTTTGTGCTTTTCTTTTTGCTTGTTTCAATCCAAGTGACCATCTCTATCATGAAAAAGCTTTCTTGTGCAAAATATAGAAATATGCATTAAGCTCTTAGAAAGTAGTTTTTTGGTCAGACTGGTTGGTGAAAGTAATTTCTTCTTTAATGGTATAATAATTATATGGAGAAGTTACACCTTAAAAATGATTCACTTTAGCTCCTGAACTTAACTACAAAAATTTAAGAAACTATTCTAAGCTGGCTCGTTTGAAATATTGTTCCATTAGCGACACACTAACGAAATTCTAACCAAAACATTTCAAGTGATGATGTGATAGATGAGAGAGATAAGCTAATTATTTTTGTGATATATTTTTTAATCCACTGTGGAAATTTCCTCTTACTATTTTGCTTAATAGTAGAAGTTAAACAAATAAAATTAATGTAAATAACGGTTAGAAAATCCACATAAAGCAAAATGACATCATCATGTAACATGTTCAACCCCTATTGACCGACATAAATATAACAATAATTCCATTCCACGAACCAATTTGAATCTTTTTCTTTAATAGAGACGAAAATGTATTTCCCTAATCTTTTACCCAAAATGTTTATTTTCCTTAATTATTGCAGTATTTGAATTATTCTTTCAGAGAAAAAGTTCTAGGACTCGCATCATACTTTTTTTTTATGAGGTGAACTCTCTATTATTCTCAAATGTTGTTGACGTGACTAATAATGAATGAGAGTAGTATCTGTATTGTATCGAAAATTTTACTGTCTCCAAGCAGTGATTGAACTGACAAAATTCCCATGGTTGTCAGGGCTGGTTTTATTTTCATACAGGGGACCGTTGGTTTGCAAACTTCTGGAAGGGAAAGGCTTATGGAGAAGGTCGCTTCTACTCAAAGTCAGGTGACGTCATATTCGGACATTTCCAAGATGGATGGCGTCATGGTGACTTTCTTTGCATAAACGTTGACGGTTCAAGGTTGGTGCTTGCTATTCACTATTCGGTGCCTATACAATATATTTACTGACTGCTATTTTTTTCTTTTTAATCCTTTTTCACATTTTCAATGTTTCCAGATATATAGAAGTTTGGAATGAAGGGTATCTTCTGGGGCGTGAGAAGTTGGACTCAGGTCCTGATTCTGCGTAAAGAATAAGATCTCGTCTCAGTTTTGTGATCGTTGTGAGGTGTTTCACAAATTGTGATTGTATATTCTGTAGATTCTGTATTAATTAAACCTTAATAGAGTTGTATGTAGGATTTCTTTGGCACAATCGTACACATGATGAATTATGTGTACACTGTTGCAATTTAACTTGATAAATTTAAGCAGTTTTTTCAGGCTTCTGAGAATGAGATTTGAGGAGAATCTTGTAGCTTGTTTCATTTCCAATTTATATGAGTGTTGGTTATCTGTGGTTATAAGCTTCAATTGGAAGGTAAACAAACACTTATGATCATCAACGTAATGGAGGATCATGTTTTAGTTGTAACAGATTTGTACATAGAAATTTACTTATCCAATTACAGTTGAATGTAAATTTACCTTATATTTTGAATTTTTGAAACGCTCAACAGTTTTGCCTAAGCCTCTTGGACCAAATTTTCTAGCCAGCAAGCTACCTAATGTTGGTTAGGCTGTATTCTTCAGGCTTCCATGATTTGGCAATGTACAGTCACTTGAACCATGGCATCGAAATTTATCGGGTATAAATTTACATGAACTGGCAGATAAAGAGAATACAGGCACAACACTGGGATATGCTTTCTTTAACATTCACCTTGGTGTAAGTTGCAATGTAGAGATGTCTTTAGAGGCCCACAGCACTCGACTTGGTTGCAATGCAAACATGATGGCTCAAAATGCATCACTCTGCGTTTGGTATGAATAGTCGATTATTTGCTTGGAGATTGTCATCACGGATATCAGATGCTGGAACAATAAGAGGAATAAAAAAAATCAAATATAGAAATTGAAGGTTGAAATACATATTTACTCTTTATAATTTGAGCTTGATTTCAATTTGGAACCTAAGATTTGAGGTTTCTATCATTTTAAGTTTTAAAAGTTTCAATTTGGTCCCTATAATTTAGTCAATTTTCACAAATCATCCCTACCCTTGGCACGTTTTCTATTTACATGGTAATAATATACATAATATACACTAGAATTTAAGGTGGGCAAAAATAAGGAAAAATAAATGAGTTTTTGAGGGGTAAAAACAATTTAAGGACAATTTGTGAAGTTTGACTAGATTGTATGAACCAAATTAAATCTTTTAAAACTAAAAAATTCAAATCATAGTACCCAAATGAGACTTTTAAATGCATAAGCACCATATTGAAACCAAACCCAGGACCTAGGAGTACTGAAGCATATCAAATTAAGAGATAGCAATGGTGCCTTACCTGCAGTTCTGTGGAACTCTCCAGGACAAAATTGATGAACTCTTCACATATGGCGGCAGCGACATGAATTGTTTCCAATCCTCAATCATAATTCTAAGATCATGAAGCTTACTGTTCATTCCAATACAGCAGTTTGCGTGCATGGTTATTACAAGATTCAAATCTTTGCTGGGTTCACAGAACCCACCAAAATAAGCAGTATCCAAGAATCTGAACTTTAGTCCGATGTCATCGATGAGAGGATCATATTTGATCTTATTAAGAACATCCTGATCGTGGTATCCCGGATAAGTTTCCCTAGATGAGTACCAGTACTTGTAAAACTCAATTGACCGATTATTGGACTTCACAAAGGCAAACCCTCCATTCGGTCTGTTATCTAAATCTTCAGGGATGCCCAGGTAATGATCACAAGCAATCTGGAAATCTGCATCCATATCAAAGATTGGGAATGGATCCCTGAACCACATAACATCAGCATCCTGGAGGAAGAAATAAGAGTGAGGGAATTAAAGAATTACAGAAAGAATAAATCGTAAAATTATTATCTTGATCTAGACGAGCATGCGAATTGCCATTATCCAACATGCATGGAAGTAAAAATTGATATATCCTGAAGAAAGTAAGTGGTAAACAGCCAACTAGCTGATTTTGAACAACTAAAGTTTGTCCATTGCTTTTGACCACTCGGCCACTCTCC
This sequence comes from Momordica charantia, assembly GCF_013281855.1. Taxonomy (NCBI): domain Eukaryota; kingdom Viridiplantae; phylum Streptophyta; class Magnoliopsida; order Cucurbitales; family Cucurbitaceae; genus Momordica; species Momordica charantia. Next base: position 21,235,139 of record NW_028275162.1, on the reverse strand, counting down.
CCTTCCCGGGCCTGAGGCCTTTCTCTCACTCAATAGATGTATCTAGTCTGATACAGCTTAGTAAAGCAATACGAGACGATGAAATGCAATGGGATGGATGGTAGGCATGAGAAAGCAAGAAGTTATGTTTCTTTCTCCGATCTTCTAGTTCCCAAACTCTGCCTTCCATAAAGTTGCATAAGGCATGTCCTGCTACTGTAGTTTGATGTTTGACCCTTGGGATGGAAGGTAAGTGAAAAAAATGGTGGGGCCCCTGTGGTTTTCAAATATGGGAGTTACTGCTGATAGTGGAGGAGAAAGCAATCCAAGTGGGCAATCAATTGGCCATGACCTTAATTCCTAATTCTCAAATTAATCTACGGAGCATAGGTGACATTTGATTGATAAAGGAATCTTTCCTTCTCCAAAAAAACTTCCTCTGAACCACCCAAGCAAGTTCCAAGACAAAGACAACCAAGTGGCCACTGGAGTGACGAAAAGACTTAAGATGCCCTGATACATGTAGGATTACTCAAATTTATATCAACTGGAAAGACACCTTTATTTATACATGTCTGCAACACATGTTATAGAAATACAGTATTGACATCTTCAACTTCCTAACAGGTAATCTTAGTCTTGTCACTTCCTTCATTTCCGATATCATAGATTGCCCCAGAAACTCTCGAGCACAAGAAGATTTAATGTGTTCTACTGTACAACTATATTTCAAAAGTGGTGACTCTACCACATTCTAGTCATGTCATATCATATCTGTTAATAGTAATAAAATTCCAGAAAAATCCCTACACAAGGAAAACTCTAAAAACTCATTGAACATACCAATGGTTGTACCACTACCACCCATTATCTACTTTACTATATCCATGCCCTCCCCCATAAAAAGACAACAGAAATTCCGTGGGTGGGTGTTTAAAGATCAGGGAAACTATTTTATCAAAAGATTTAAGAAAAAAAAAAGAAAAAGATGAGAGAAGCTTAAGATCAGCACGCTGTTTACTTATTCTTTCTGAGCATTAAATTAGTACTCTCAAACCTTTCTAATGTCTCTGCAATCTAAATCTTTTATCAACAAATGCAATAGTATCTACGAAAATGAATGTTTTCATGTCATCTCAATCAGGGAAGTAATTAAGTCAATGTGCATTTTCCTGGTAGCAAATGAATTACTTAGGAATGTTATAACTTATCTCAACCTTAAACAGTAATTAAAAAAAAAAAAAAAATTATTGATGCCAATTAAAACTGAGGAAGCAACTATCTCAAGGTGAAAGGAGAGAGTGAGATACCGTGAAAACAAAATTGTACCCCATCTCAAGAACAGTTCGCAGAAAATCAATCCTTCTCCACATCATCTTCAAGTAGTCAGGTGTCATAAAATATGCCTCTAAATGAAAATCAACTCCTTCGGTAACAAGAGCAAAGCAATGAATATGAACAGCCAAGCAGCGAATAAATGCCTTTTTGTCCAATGCAATAATAACCAAATGGTTTAATAGTTGCCGAGTATGATTTCCAATTCTGAAGCTTTCAAGAAAGAGATCAATGACTGAACTTGGAGATGCCCATGCTTCATTTAAAGTAGTTAAAATAATAGTTCTGTCTTCTGTTGCAGCATCTTTTAAGACCCTTTCCAGTCCATACTCATCAGCTTCCTACAACCAGCCGAAAGAGGCAAAAACAAAGAGAAGTAACAGTCTAAATTAGATCATAAAAGAAGAAGTTCAAACCTCAAGAATGAGAGTTTAAAATCAAGCTGTAATTAAATAAGACAAGTTAAACGTAAAAGCAAATCTTGCTACATTCCAATACGTTGTGCATATCAGCCACACCATGCTCTATATGTTTGTTATGCTGGCAGGTAAAACTCATCTTTGAAAACACCAGTAAGCGTAATAAATAAATAAATAAGATAATTTAAATGTCAAAATGACACTCATGACGAGGTATGGAAAGTTTCCTTATTCGCGTTTATTACATCCCTCATCATCAAGACCTATTAATTGAAGTCCAGTTTCACTCACCATCAACGAAATTCAAACGAACGAGAAGCGAAAACTTGCATATGGAAACAAGAACTAAAGAACAGAAACTAATGCTAAAACGACCAATTAGATAATTACTAAAACATGGCGGGAAGGTAAAAAAAGGTAACCGCATAAACTCACCGAAGAAGGCTCGTCGACGTCGCCGAGGGAGGATGCGAAGTAGGGTGAAGAAAGAGGTGGAGTATCGGAGAAAGTAGAGAAGGAGAAGAGATGGAGGTAGGGGAGAGAGTGGGATTCTCTGAGAAGAACAAGGCAAGAGAGGGAAATGGCAGCGGAGAGGAGAAGAATCTGCAGAGTACGGCGGAAGGGGAGGGAGGAGGAGTAGGCGAACATGGCGGAAACATAAGAATTAGAGGCGGCGATGGTGGTGAAAGTAGAGCATCTCCGTCGAAAAGCGAAGCGACGTTGAAGCATCTAGGGCTGGAGATCGGACCATATTCAAAGTTTAGAAGCAGCAGCAGAAGAAGAAGGAATCAGAGTGGGAACGCACCGCCACGCCTGGACTGGACTGGACTGGAAGAGTGAGAGAGAGAGAGAGAGAGAGAGAGAGAGAGAGACGCCGAATAAAGAGATTTGTCAATTGTGATGCGTTGTGGGAGCCACAGCCATTGCCATTAATGGGAGAAGCTTCTGAACTGACCCATTAAATAAAAGCAATCGATCTCTCTAATTATATTTCTCCATTTCTTGACTTTCTCTGTAGATCATAAAGTTAATGAGTTGCAGTTGCTCTCTTTAGTGCACATTCACATTTCACGTTGTATTTTTCTTTTTTTTTTGGTAGTACAAATCAATTTGGAGTACGAGACCTCCGACCTTAAAAAAAAAAAAGAGTAGATGTGAATTATAGTTTGAATTGAATTTTTATTTTCAATACAACAACACGTGAGTAGATAAGGATTTGAGCCACCTGGTCAAGATATATGCCTAAATCACAATGCTCCTATTTTGTTTATTGAAGGGTGATGTATTTGTTAATATATTTAGATAATCCAACTATGTTAACAAAACTACTTTTATTGTCGATAAGGTCTAAATTTGTACTCTCACACTCAATCTTGCAGAGGCTATTTTATACTTCATAGAATTTTTGAAATTACATAATTATATCTCTATCCTACATATTTTGTTCTCTATATTTGTTTTTTTTTTAATAATTCGATTCATGTATTAAAAAAAGATGTAATCATGTAGATACCGTGACCTTCTTGAACATAATAATAAATTTCTCGATATTGAAAGAAGCAAATAAGAATCTATTATTTTCAAATAAAGAACTAAAAACAAATTACAATACAAACACTATTAAACCACTAAAGATGGTTGATAATCCATACTTTTTCTTAAGCACATAACATCATTTTTTCATGAAATTGCAGTGAAAAAATGAACTTAAATTAAACGAAAGAAGAAAAAAAGGGGAAGTGGGCCGCTTATAATTTTATATACAGTAGACCAGAATAATGGCCAAAATATGCTTTCTGGAAAAGGCTTCTTCTTCTGGCTTTACAGCATCTTCTCCTTCCCCTTTAAGAGGCCTTCTTTGGGCGGTAGCGTTTGGCGCACACAATGTACACCAGCAAATTCAAGAAGCTGAGTCCAGCCAACAGCCAGAAGAAGAAATCCAAATGGCCCTCATTCAAGTTATCTGGAATCCATCCAACCTCCCCATTTCTTGTTGTCAAGTAAGTTACAATGGTTAGAATGAAGGAGCTGAGGTAATTCCCCAAGGCAGTGGTCAACAGAGACAGTGCACTGCACAAACTTCTCATCGCATCTGGAGATTGGTCGTAGAAAAACTCCAGCTGCCCAATGAAAGTGAATACTTCTGCTGCACCCAGCAAGAAATATTGTGGTATTTGCCATAGTATGCTCAGTGGTACAGCCTCTGCTTTATCTACCAAATCGAGTTCTTTTGCAAGATCCAGTCGTCTGATCTCTACAAAGGCTGCAGCTGACATGCAAAGAATCGATACGAACAGACCGATCCCCATCCGCTGCACTTCTGAGAATCCCCTCTCCTTTCCTGTAAGTGTCCTTGCAATTGGGACTATGAATCTATCATACACGGGAACCCAGAAAATAACGCTTACTACATCGAAGGTGGAGAGAGAGGCTGGAGGAATGCGGAAAGAACCGATGGTCTTGTCCATCATCGTCCCCTGCTCCACGAATAATGTGGACATTTGGGCGTATACTGCAGAAAAGACGATTCCAGTTGCCCATATTGGGAACATGCGGATAAGAATCTTAAATTCCTCGACCTGTGTTACGGTGCAAAGCTTCCATGGATCGGAGAAGTCGCCACTTTTCAATTCAGCATCTGAGATGACAGCAGCTTTATCAAGGCATCTGCAGCACAAATAAAGGTTGGGCCAAATTTCTTCAGTGAATAGCTAATATAGCAGTCAGTGAAGTTAAGAAGAATGATAGAAATAACTTAATGAGTTTTTATGCACGTATAACCACTAATTAAAACTTCATTTAATTGCGGACTAACAAAATGATGCTATTTCTTACAAATAAAGGTATAAACAGACCGTAACTAATTAAATTTCAGTGACCATGGTGCAATAGTAAGGTTGTTAACTACCCAACCAGATTTCCACATGATTAGAATAGAACAGGTTCAAATGTGCATATAATCTTACATGATTCTATCATAGGTACATGCCTCTGCATGTAACAACTATACACCAAACTGATTCAAGCTGAAAATCTACTAAAGAACTAATTACTGCTATCACAATTATCATTTGAGAGATCCCACTAACATAATATCAGAACTTTCTTGAGAACTGGGGAGGAGGAAAATTTGGTCCTCCGCTATGCATGCTAATACATAAATGTTGATAGAAAACCAACGCTTTACTGCATCAGTTAATCCATCATAAGGAATCTTGACGTGAATAAAAGCCTTCCCCACCAGAATAAGATGCTAATCTAATAGAGGAATAAGACTAATATTTTGTTAAGCGGCTAATGATTATATCTCTAGTAAGGAAGAAAGTTACTTCAGTTCATCACTGTGTTCCAGCTTACGGCTTCCTTCAATGGCAGAACTTTTGTCTTGCACCTCATACAGAAGATTACTATCGCTGGGAACCTTTATGTTTCTTTTATGGAACGATGCAACCAAAACCTGGCACATTCTTGTAATTGGGCTGCCTCCCGGTCTCTGAAATCTGTAGAGCCTTGTGCCGGAAAAGAAACTTACAATAGCAAGGCCCATAAATAATGCAGGGATGCCAAACCCTAGACCCCACCCAGCATTGTCTTGTATCCAAACCAGGAAACTACTTGATATAAGAGCACCAATATTGATAGAGAAGTAAAACCAGTTGAAAAACGAGCCCTTTTTAACCCTTTCAGTAGGATCAGTATCATCAAACTGATCTGCTCCAAAGGATGAAACACATGGTTTGATTCCACCTGTCCCAAGGGCAATCAAATACAGACCCGAAAAAAATACAATATACTGAGCAGAAGAAGCTGGGGGGCACATCAACCCAACACATTCGGCAGGCTTTAGAGCAGGAACCGATGCAGAGAGAGTCAATGTACACATTCCCTGTAAAGAAAAAAATGCATTTTAAGTTGCACTCTTCAAACAAAATATTTAGATTAGCATGCAGGTAGAAAAAACTGGTGCATGCTATGCAACAAAATAGAGTAAATTTGGTCCACAACTGACCTCCCTAAGTTTAATACATGTAGGATTTGGAAAGAAAAAGAAACATGAGAATACGATCATAATTCAAAAGAACTTTTTGAGAAAATGTATAAGGAAAGAACATCATGACACTAATCACTAAAGAACATAATGACACTAATCACTACAATCTGCGAAAGCAAACAAATATACAGAAATACTAACAATCTTATCTATGCTGGGGAAGGGAGGAGGGGGTATCCACTTCAGATTAAACATACAATGAAGTACACTGTTGAAAAAGCAGCAATTGTCCAATATCTTCCCCAGTAAGCATCTGCCGAGATAGCTCCAATAAGAGGTGCAAGATAACAAGTTCCTTGCCAAGTAGTGACATTTCTAGCAGCTGATACATTTCCTTGATGTAGTTTCTTTGTAAGATAAGTGACAAGATTAGTTGAAATCCCATAGTAGGCCAACCGTTCACAGCATTCATTCCCTGTATATTCCAAATAAGGGGCTTGAAATGTCAAGTAAAGAATAAAATAAATAAATAAATAAAAACTCAATATTTGAACTTCACATGAATTGAAAACAAGAAAGGAGGGGAAAAAACGTTTAGAAAAATGTACTGCACTTGCATCTCCAAAGGGGAAGAAACACAAAATCTTTAGAGGAAGAATGATGCTAGATTACTATATCTTGAATGTTGAAGTTTAAATAGATAAGTCCAAGTTGATTCACTAATTTATGCTAATTTTACCAAAGCACAAAAAGTCACCTAGAATGAAGGGGCATGCTTTCCAGTTTCCAGTATTTTGCTTGAGAACAGGTTTCCCATGGAAGTCAACTGAGCCATCACCCGTGTAGAGTCCATTGCTTTCATTCTACAGAGTGAAACCAAAATTTAAGTATCCATAGGAGTTGAACCCGCAGCATAGGATAGATAACATGTCCACCCTTACATGTTCCATGAGTACGAAAATTTTAACATGTTACGTGTAATATGACGTCTTAAGAGCAAAGTGTAACTAAAATACCTTTATAATACATATGAAATAATATCTATACTTTATGCATGTTGATCATAAAGTTGACAAGATATTGGCTAAGAGTTACTATGAATCCAACTGCTATGTATACTTGAACAATTCGCATCCCATGGGTTCATTAGGATCTCACCAATGAGAGCAACCGAGATTATCTGTTGCAAATCGATCTCAGGGAAAGATAAATCCTCCCATAATCATGCTAATTTAAGGAAGCCTTCATCCAAGAGGGAAGAAGGAGGAGCAGGGGGAAAACACATGGTCATCAGAATTCACACACCCCAATTCCAGATCAATTAAACACTTCAACATTATCAAGACTCGGCTGTATATAACCAAATAAAAGGCTTCAACTTCAACAATACACATCATATAAGAAGAAGACTGATCCCAAAATTATACGAACATGAATTTCAGACTCAATAATCCAATCGGAATTGACAATGAAATTTTCCCTTAATAAGCGTCGGTAAGATCATAAAGTGCTTATATTAACACAAACAATTAAATCGCACCATGTTTTTTCCCCGAATATATTCAAAATATTCGTCTAAAAACTCTCACGAAAACAGGGAAAAATATCATATCACGGATTCAAAGTATATTTGTTCCGCATTCAAGAAATTTACACCCTTTGACCATTCCACCCGCTTAAACAGTCCTGTTCCGGAAAGTTCGAGGACCCAACAGAGAGAGGGAGAGAGATTAAACCTGCAGAAGACCCTCCTCCAAGATTGCTCGGTCGCCTTCCTGAGAACCCATTCCTTTAATTCTACGATCTGAAAGATTACGATAAGGCGAATAATTTGGGAGAACTCGGAGAAGCCAATTGATTCGTATAAATATCTTCCCAAGGCTACGGGTCAAGGGATCACATCAGAAATGGAAAACAATAGATCGTGCCAGTCAAAAAATGAAAATGAATATTAAATTAAAAATTAAAAATTAATACTCCCAATAATTAAAATTATATTTTCATATCATTTTTTATAATTTAAAAATTAAAAGTAGATTTAAATCTTCCATTTATTCTATTATTCAAATTCGTTGATTTAATACCCACTTCAGCTAACCTATATAATTATCTATACATATCCATAATTACTATAAAAATATATATGATATTTTAAATCACGCCATCCATTGATACTATAATAACTAGAATAATTAATTTTTAAAAAGTTGAATGATTAAAAAATATTTTAAAAATTTAGAGATTAAAATAAAATAAATCTAAAAAAATTAGAAACTTAAATATAAAATTTTAAAATTCTAGAACTATCATTCAAACAAAATAATTAACAATCTATTTTTAAAATTAATCAGGTTCAACAATCAAAGAAAAGAAAAAGAGATATAGTGATTGAGTCATGAGACGCTTTAATTTTTAGTAAATTATATGATATAAGCTTATCTTATAACTATATGTAATAAACAATAGTAATAACAATTATGGTGCTTGATGTATATCTTGTTGTTTATATTAATTTAAGATGTTGACTATAGGATCACTTATGGACAAATTTGATCTAAAATAAAATAGTTTAGGCCTAATTTTATTTATTATTATTTTTTTGTATTCAATGTTACATGTGATTTATAGTTTTCATAAAAATTTATTTATTTACTCTCAAATTTTTAGTTTCATAATCAACTTTTAAAATCTACGGTTAGCTCAGTGGTAATGATACGAAACATCAAGAAGTCACGAGTTCAAATTTCCCCATCTATAATTGTTGTACTCGAAAAAAAAAACCTTTTGAAGTCTACATGAACTTAATTCGACGGTTAAGATATATTTCTCATTTCTTAGAACTCGGAGGTTCAATTCACATCTAATTGTCAATTCTAGAAATAGAAAAATCAAGTTTCTTATTTTGTTTTTCCTACTTCCATTTTTTTTAAAATTATAAATAGGAATACTATTTCATCATTTTTATATATTTATAATAAAGATAAAGATATATATAAAATATAAAATTTTGATTTTTTCAATTTAAAATTTTAGAGGATAAAAAATAAAAATTGTTATCTTTATTTGTTTATTAATTATCAAACATATTTTTTATTTATTCAAAAAGATGAAACAAGAAATAAAAAAATAAAAAAAACAAAACAAAAAAGATAATTAACATTTTTAAATAGCCCTTATTAGCGACTCGATTATTTTCTATTAACAATTTTATTTTAAAAATAGTCTTGAAAATTATATATCTATGTGTTTTTTTTAATAATCTTTGAAAATCACTATGTTCCATTTTAAAAATTTTTTAACAGGATTTCAAAAACATTTTTAATTTACAAGAAAAAGTTACTATTAACAGAAAACAAAAGAAAATATATCAAGTAGGCCCTTCCTTCTTTACATTTCGAAAACATAGTTGATATCTTTATTTAACTTTAAAATATTAGTTAGTATTTAAAAATATCTTTAAACACAAATTTTAGAAATAAATCATATTATCCTCTTAAATTTTTTAATAGTCTTTTTAGCGGGCAATTAGAGAAAAAAAACAATAATAAAGAATTAGAAGATTGAGAGAGACCACAGCCCAAAATGATATGGCTCACATATCTAGACTGCATCCTCGGTAAGTGGGCAATCAGCTTATGTATATCTATAGTCCACAAACTTATAATATATAAAATAATTACAAAAGTAATTTGATGTAAAAATATTTAACTAAATGTAATTAGCACGTATCTTTAATAAAAAAAATCTGGGTTCGACCCCAGTTTTACATTGTGTACTAAAAAAATAATTAGGTAAATATTTTGTCATAAAATTAAAATTTAAATTTGATCGGTGGAGTTTTTATTTTTGTTTTGTTTTTTTTTATATGGTAGGTAGAGAAATTAGTAAACCCTCCTAGCTAAATAAAAAGCATTCAAAATTAAAGCTAGGAAAATGTTTATACTCAATTTAAAAATTATGTAATCTGACCGCATCTATATCTATAGTATATATAAAAAGGGTTATAGTGAAAATTTTTTTTTCCCTATTTTACCATTTTAATTTCAACATTCCCATAGATATTTTAAAGGCAATTTTGTCCTTCAAATATAAATTTTTCTCTCTCCCTCTCACGGCACTCTCTTTTTTTTTCATTTCTTTTAAAATATTTAGTCTCTATCCTTACAAATTTTACTTTTCTCAAATTAATTTTCTCTTTCTAATAATCTCTCCTTTAAAGGTTAGAATATAAAGAGTTAGAATAGTTAGGATTCCATGTTAAAAGATTGTAACTTATTTTGAATTATAATTAATAAGGAATTTCAAAAGTTTTGTAACTTTTTATTTTCTACAATTATATAAAGAGTTTTTTCTTACTCTTTCTTCCAACTTTTTCTTCATCAAAACTTGAGTTTCTTTTCTGTTTCGGTAGGTTAGTTTTCTCCTTTAGTTAATGCCTTGTGTTTTCTTATATTTAGTTAGATTGTTTGATCGAATATTCAACTTTTTTAGTTTTTCTTTTTCCAAACAACTCAATCAACTGGAAAAAGGAAAGGGAAAATGAGTGATAAGATTGAATCACCTTAGACGGATCCACTTTGGGATGACACTTGATAATCACGAGGACTCTCTCAATGACCTCTTCTTTCGTAAAGTGATCATCATGTGATGAAAATAGCCGAAACAATCCATCGGAACATGGTGGCGGTTGGCATTCCCGACGAGCTAGGGCAAGGAATTGGATCGGAACTCGAACATGGCAAAGAATGGCAAAGAACGGCTGTCCTGAACGCATCTCTATCACTCACTATTTTTTTGTCATTTTATTTTTGAATGACTCAAATAAGAAATTGAAATAAAGTTTTATTTACTTTTATGTATTGTTATGTTTAGGAAAAAGATGAAAAATGCATGAATATGTGTTTTTTTAGAAATTTTTTTTAAGTAATTGAAGATTAATACTTTTAGTCACACTAACACATCAGTGGGAGATGAGAATTATTGAGACGTTGTTTTATGAGATAAAAATTGAAAATACGAAAAGACTTGGTGAGGTAAACATTTAGAGATAAAAAAAACCAAATTAGATTATAAATTTTAACTATTTAATTAAATTTTATATTTTTAAACATTGAAATAAAAACTATGAAATTTCACGTGCACCGCGTGTTTTTTACTAGTTAAACAAAAATGCGCCTAAACTCAAGTAATAAAGTGTTAAAAAAAGTATAGTTAAGAAGTATCAATTAAACCTAATTGAGAAGAACTAATACTAAAATAGTCCTACGTAGCCGCATAATACTTATAACTAACTATATTTTAGCTGAAATCTGACCGCACGAAAGATCATCTCTTGTTTTTATATGATTTGGAAAGAGCTACGCTGACACGTGTCAAACTTAGAATTCATCCTTCATCAAACTACAAACCTTACAAGGAAAAGGAAAAAAAAAATAATAACTAACTTAGACTATTAATTTCACTAAAGTATTATCATAATGAATCTAAAAGTTTCAAGTGAAATTGACTTAGCCAATTACAAGAAACTAAATATTTTTCTGCCTTGCTCATGTTTTATATTACTCAAATTACTTTGATAACCCCTGTGGCTTAAATCTCAATGAATGCAAATAGGAAAAAAGAAAAAAAAAAAAAAAGGCTCAATGAATTCATTATTTGCTACGAGGTTATAGATTTTTTAGTGTCTTCAAATCCATTAAATATAATTTAGCTAGTATTGACGATATAAATATAGTCTCATATTATATTAATTATATACAAGTTAGAATATATCCCCATGACATTAGAAGAATAACATCTTTTTCATTCATTAAGCTGCACAAATTTAGAAGATAAAACTTACCACCATTTTCTTTTACAAAATTTTGATGGGGCCCAACGGATGAGGGTCGTAAAATTCACTGGAAGAGCTAGGAGAAGATGTGTATGCCGAAAGATAGTGGAGGATTTAATTTTTGAGATCTTCAGACCTTCAACCAAACTCTCTTGACAAAATAGGTGTGACGAATTCTAAAACATCATAATCCCATGGTTTCAAGGTTACTAAAGGATTGCTATTTCCCCGAGGATTCAATTCTCACCCCTACAACTAGTTCTTCAAATTCCTATCTTTGGAAAAGTATTGTTTGGGGTCGTGATTTGCTCGCCAAAGGCCTTTGGATAAGAATTGACAAGGGTCTTTCAACAAATTTCTTTAAGGATAGGTGGGTACCTCGTGAAAGCACTTTCAAACTGCCTTATTCGCACTTACCCGATGCAGATTTTATGGTTTCTGACTTCATTACCCTCATTTAAGTAGTGGGATGCTAGAAAACTGAGGAGTCTGGTTAATGAGGACGATTTACAGGCTATTCTTTATGTTCCTATTAGCTGCACTGAAGTGCTAGATTCTTGGATTTGGCATTATGACAGAAAATGAGCACTCACTAAGAGTGGTTATAAACTAGGTATGAACATTAGATTCTCCAACCCCTCAGTAATCTAAAATAGAACTGGGAGGTGGTGGAATTTTGTTTGGAAGCTTAAAGTGCCTCCAAAAGTTAAAAGATGTTTTTGTGGAGAGTGTTCAATGATTGTGTGCCTTCTATGGGAAACCTAATTAAGAAAGGGATTCCTGCAAACCCGAATTGTCTAGTCTGGAGGAAGCATATTGAAACAACTTACCGTACTTTATTCGAATGCAAAAGAGCAGATGATGTATGTAATAATCTGTTACCTCAAGATGTCTTGCAGTGTGATTTCAATAATTCCATCCAAGAGAGAATGTTGTATTTGGTGGAGACCTCTTTGATTCGGATTTCGATTTGGTTGAAATTAGTGTTTAGGCAATCTGGAACAACCAAAATGCAATTAGAATGCAAAGACAAATTCAAGACGTTAGGATTAAAAGCGATTGGATCCTTACCTATGTGAGGGATTTTCAGGCTCGTTATGTTTCAGGCGGGTATCAGTACTTTTGGTCGGATTATTGAGAGTCACTGGTCACCTCCCCCGATAGGTTGGATAAAATTTAACGTGGATGCAGCTTGTAAGAAGCCTCAATTTAGAACAGGAATAGGTATTGTCGGCAGAAATGACAAGGGACAAATTTTGGCATCGACTTACCATGATCCATTGAATGCAGAATCTCTTGCCCTCCTTGAAGACCTCTATTTGGCTGACCGTTTGAATATCCGAAAAGTACAGTTTGAATTTGATTCTTTGCAATTGATCAATCTACTCACCGAGGAACCCGATTCCTGTTGCGGTTCTGACGTTTAGTTGGAGGATATTCGTACGTTGGCAAGAAATTTTACCCATATCAATCTTTTTCATGTGCGTCGATCCTCAAACAAGGCAATCCACAAGGTTGCTTCTTTTGCTTTTGGCTCTATTAATCCTTCTTTTTTGGGCTCTCGTTCTCATGACTGGTTGGTAGATGTAACTACTCAAGACTTGTTGTGTTTGAATAGTAATAATGGCTTTGGTTGATTTTCAATAATATTCTTTTATTCTAAATAAAAAAAATGTTGGAATTTTTTGAATAAAATTATTTTTGTTAAAATTGAAGAATCGCAACTTTTGATGAACTGGTGCGTCTTTTGTAATTTGTAAAAGTTATATCCTTTTATCAAAAGACATAACTTTAGATGAAAAAATATGACTATTTGAATGACTATAAATAGTCTATAAATACGTGGTTCTTCTCAGTTTTGTAACATCGGAAAACTGATCCATCAAAATTCTCTCTTTTCTTCTGTACGAGTACTTAAATAATGTGAGTTCGTTGAGTCCTGTGAAGTGTTGCATTCACTTGATATATCTGTCCTATCCTGGGAGACAATTGTTCATGAAACCTTGAGTACCGTAGAGGGAACAAAATTGTTTTAAGAAAACAACCCTACGTTGGATTCGGATTTTTAATTTTGTGTTTCCTGAAGTTTTCTATGCATATTTCTTCAATAAAAAAAAAGAAAAATAAAAAAAGGAACAAAAACTTGCGACCATTTTAAATGTTGATGATTAGATTTCTCGCTAGCCTTCATTTGAAAGAAAAAGACACGATGATATTCCAATTTTGGACTGGATTATTCTCCCAGAGTTTAAAACTTGGAATCTGCCGCAAGACTAACATCTTTACACGCCAAAACGAATCTACACTCTACAACTGGATTGCTTACCCATGAAGGCCTAGGTCTATTGGCGCTCCTACCCATAGTATTATAACAGAGTTAAAGGAAGTAAAAAAAAAAAAAAAGTAAATTCTACCTAATACATGCAATTTCACTCTTAAACTTTAAATTAAATCCTCGTAAATAAAAAAATTAGAACCCTAAACTTTCAATAGTATTAATTAAAATTTTAAACTCTTATAAGTGAAATTTTAATATAATATTTTTTCAATAAGACAATTAAATAATTGGTGTTATCTTGGAAGCAATTTATTTATCTTATTATCACATTATATTTTAAAAAAAATATTATAGATATGTCGGTTGTTAAAAAAATGTTGCTTTAAAATTATATATTTATGATAATAAATATTATTGATAATATAATTCCTTCAAAATATTAAAAATAAATAGTGATATTATATATGTAAATATAATGTGTACGAATATACTTAATTGCATAAAGTTGTTTATTAGACGGTGAATAAATTATAAATTTAAAAATAAAAACAATGAATTTCAGGATAAAATAAAGAAAATTGGTGAAAGAAAATATATTAAAAAAAATGAAGGACAAAAATATAAAAATTTGATGCCCTCAACACATGAATCTTGAGAACTCATATTTTAAAAAGGCATCCAAAATTTGTTACATGTCTCCCATTTATACGGACATCCTAAGATACCGAGACATCTCATAAGCTCAGATATCCTATATTCTAGCAAAACAAACATGGAACCAGATGCTGGTCTAGGAATCTTAAATTCACAAATAACAAATGGTCCCTTAAACCTTCGATTGTAAAAATTAAACTCTTACATCGATAGAGAAATAGAGTAAAATAAATAGATTTTTTTTTTAATTTGAGAGTTTAATTTTTATTATTGACAGATTAGGGGTGCAAAAGTTTAAGGGTCTAATTTTTTCATTTACACTTTCTCAATCTTGGAAAGGTGACCTGTCGAAGATGGGACCCTTTAACATGTTTAGGAGGACCTTAGACTTATTCGAGAAAGGGGGTTCAATTAGTAGAGGAGAAAAGTTTGAGGGTTTAATTTTTACCTTTAAAAGTATAGGAACATAAATGTAACTGGTAATATGGATCTCACCAAATTCGCATAAATCTTCAATAATTAAAAATGGATCTGATGTCAACTTGCAAAATGAATAAACCTAAACACTGGTGTGGTGCTAGCCACATACATTTGATGTTTAAGTTAGAATCAGAAGTCAATGATGGTCAAAGAGTTCGATTTTGTAAGGTTGAATCTAAGATACCTAGCATTTTGGGCTTGAGTACCTTGTTGTGGGTCGGATGTTGAATTGAAGGGTCGTTGTAGAGTTTTACCAAGACATAACAGGTTTGAGCCATCTTCACAAATCGTCAAAGGATCCTCGTCGGAGTTGAGAACTGGTCAGCGCCGATCGCGGATCGGCTTCTGTCGATCCAAGCCGCTTGTCTTCCGTGTATCGATCTATGCTCCTCTATTGGGATTCTGTATCCGAGCCTTTCCACCTTGAGACCATTTGGAGTCTCTTGTTGTTTTGTTGGATTTGACTTGATCTTTCCATAATACTAACAATTATTATACTTTAGGGTGGTTACCCAAAACAGAGGGAGAGAGAGGGAGAGAGAAAACAATGTGATGCCAATTGTAGGCTAGGCTGAAGCAATGATCGAATTCTATTTCTAAAATGAAGTTATTTTATTAATTCAATTTCAAAATTCGTTACACATTTATATAGTCAAAGGTAGCAAAAATGAAACATTACATTAGCTATAACATCAATCAAAAATTTAAAAGTTCAAAAAAGATAATAATAAAAATAATGAAAGAAATTTATTTTCTTATGAACTGCTGCCATGAAACTCGACTTCTTATTTGGCAATGACGGTAACGGAAGGACCAGCTTGATTAGCAGCAAGCTTGATTTTCCTGGCCTTAGTTATATTCTTCCAATATGTCGCAATTTCCCTCTCTGCCTCCTCTGTCGTCTTCTTCATCATCGGCTCACCATTTTCCAAGCTCGTAATTTTCACACTATTCTTCGGTGGAAGAGTATCAAGCTCTGCCAGAACCTTAACGATATCAAGCACAAGCCGCTCCGCAAGGGTCCGAGAGAAGTCTTCTCTAATCACAACACGAAGAACTGACACGTGCTTGGCACCCTCCGGCATTGGGTACGCTGGCACGATCCACCCGAAGCGACGCAGCATCTCCGACACCTCAAACTCATCGTGGCGGCTTCGGTCTTTCAGAGAGAACGCCACCACCGGAACTCCCACGTCCTTTGACGCAATACTGAACCGCCCTGTGTTCTCAAGTCCTTCCTTCAGAACCATTGCATTGTCGTGACAATTCTGCATCACATTTCTGTACCCCTCGAACCCCAGACGGATTAGTTGGTAGTATTGGGCAATGATCTGGCTAGACCCTGAAAAAAATTGATCAAACAAATTATGTCATCGTTATCTCACATGGGTGGAATCCAATTCCATTCAATTCAACTTAATTGGAAGAAGTGGTGTTACCCTTGGAGAAATTGAGGGTGAATGTGGGCTGATCGGCTCCAAGGTAATTGATGTGGAAAATGAGCTCTTCCGGCAGATCCTCCTTGGTCCTCCAAATGACCCAACCAATTCCGGCGTAGACAAGCCCGTACTTGTGGCCACTTACGTTGATGCTCTTCACCAGAGGAAGCCTGAAGTCCCATTCCAGCTCTGGGTACAGGAACGGCGCTATGAACCCACCGCTGGCCGCGTCCACGTGGATGGGAGTGTCCCACCCAGTTTCCTTGTTCTTCTCCACCAGCAGATCGTTGAGCAGCTTCACATCCTCGAATTCCCCATTGTAAGTGGAGCCCAAGATGGCGGCAACGCAGATGGTGTTCTCGTCGACCATGTCTACGGCCTTGAGAGGGTCCATGACGTAGTACCCTTCACTCACATTAACTTCCTTGAGCTCCACCTCGAAGTACCTCGCGAACTTCTCCCAGCAGACTTGGACGTTGGAGCCAGTGACGATGTTGGGCCTGTCGATGGGCTTCCCCTGGGCCCTGCGCTTGTTCTGCCACTTCCTCTTGAAGGCCAGCCCCGCCAGCATGATGGCCTCCGATGACCCCACAGTGCCCACTCCCACGGCGGCGTCGGAGTCTCCGAGGGGGGCGTTGAAGAGATGGGCGATCATGTTGACGCAACGGTTCTGGAGCTCGGTGGTGACGGGGTACTCGTCCATGTCCACGTAGTTCTTGTTGACAGAGTCCATGATGAGCTTGTCGCACTCGGGCTCCATCCAAGTGGTGACGAAGGAAGCCAGATTCAGCCTGGGATTGCCGTCGAGCATGAGCTCATCGTTGATGATCTGGAAGGCGGCCTCCTTGGGCATGGAGTTTTCAGGCATGCTGAACCTCGGGGCAGAGTCGCGGACATAGCGAGAGGCAAATGTTGAATGTATAGACACATCCGATTCAGAAAAAGTTTTAGAGAGCACCATTTTGGATATCAATTCGAAATGGAAATGGAGAAATAGAGAGATTGAGAATTGAGAAGATGGTGTTTGAAGTTGGGTGGATTGGTGAGGAGGATGGAAAACAGAGGATGGTATTTATAGTACAAAAAAGAAGTGGAGAATGGAAATTTCTGGAACTGTTGGAATGGGAAATGTCAAAAGTTGAAGAAGGAAGGAAGGGAGGAAGGGAGTGGTGAAGAAGTCAGAGATTGAGAATGGATTTGAAAATTAGAAAATTGTGAAGTAGCATGTTGTTTTGGTTTTGGATGACTGATTTCAAACAGAGACAACTTGGAGGTTTTGTTTCAAAAAGGAGAATATGACACCGAGGATTGATTAACGCGCAATCTGATGTGAACGTACGTTACAAATGGTTAAAACTTAAAGTATGCTTCAGTAATGTTCATATTTTCGTACGTTGAATTTTAAGTTGGGTGGGAACCTACCTGGACTTTTTTTTTTTAAAATTTATAAACTATAATCTATTTGGGTTATTTAGACATTTAATACAACAGTGCAACATAAAGATATATACCAATTAGCTATGTTGATACGTTGATTGAGCTCAAGATAAATTTTGAAGGCTAAATTAAATATATGTTTTAGTACCAATATTTCAATATCTTTTAATTTAATCATCAATTCATTTAGTTCTTAATATTTTAATATTTTTCAATTTATTTTCCTTTTTCGAGTGATCCTTGCTCGCTTTGGATTTTCAATTTATTTTCTCACCCTTCGTAACTGTTAAAATTGGTTGCAAAAAAATTTATTTAGTGAATTGGGTAGAAATTTGAAGGAGGAAAAATATTATCCTAAGAGATTTTTTTTAAACTAAATTGATGTCATTTTTTTCCTTTAAATATTTCAGCAATTCAGTATAAAGTAGATTTA
Organism: Momordica charantia; assembly: GCF_013281855.1. NCBI lineage: Eukaryota > Viridiplantae > Streptophyta > Magnoliopsida > Cucurbitales > Cucurbitaceae > Momordica > Momordica charantia. The sequence goes on along the minus strand of NW_028275162.1, from coordinate 21,216,861 downwards.
TCAGATGTCTCCGAAGAGACGTATCAAGTAGATTTATAAGAAGCCAATTCTGGTATTTATCAACAATGCATAAGTAAATTAAAAAAATGTTAAAATATTAAAGACAAACTTTTCAGATAATATAGTTCAAATTAAAAAACTCCCCAAACATTAAAGATTAAAACATATACCTAATATAAAATCTATCATTAATATAATTGATATACATGTGAGTTATATTACTCACACTAAATATATAAATGATATATAATGTATCACTAATAAATTTTCTTGAAGTTTAAGATTTTGATTTGAGTTTAAAATATGTCCATAGCAATCTTTCGTGTAATTTTTATATTTAAAATGAAAATATGGAACGATGTCTTAGATTTGGACGTTGAACCCTCTAACTTAAATATGAACACATTTACGATACAAACCAATGGAATCTTTCGGTTTTTTTTTTCTTTTAATCTGGGTTTGATTTGTTCGAAAACGAAGAAAAATATGGACCAATCATCAATTGACAGCTTAAGCTCTTGCTGTTTTTATTTTTATTTTTTTTATTTTTTTGAAAAAGAACAATGCTTGTGCGTTTGAGTTTTGACTCTCGAACTAAATAAAATTATATATGTTAAAATATAACTTCAATTCTCTAAAATTTTGACAAATTTTCATTTTGTAGACCCTAAAATTTTTAGTTAATGTTTGTGAAGACTTGATGTCGTTTGCCTTCTTTCTCGTTATACTTTTCAATTGAGAAAGTCTTCTAATAATGAGGGATGATTTTTTCCAAACAATTAATAAATTGAATAATAGCACCATACATTTACGTGATTAACATGATTAAGTAGTGCATTTTAGATTTTTATTAGATTGAAATTTATTAAAACAATCAGTCACTTTGATTTAATCTTAATTTCAATTTAATTTCTACAATTTTTCATTATAGATAACGTTGGAAGGCATTCTTGCCTTTACACGTGGCCTACGCTGATTGGATCCCGAACATTCCACATGGCATACGTCGTTTATTTCCAAGTTTCATCACTTCTGTCACATGATTGTGGCCGAGCCAACGTCTTGAAGTGGCTGAGCCGATCTAATTAAGCTCCATTAGGTTTACTCTCATCAATCATGATGAAATACCTAGTTTTAACTCGATTCAGTCCCAAACTCCGACAAATTCTACGACAACACGTCGTGATTCACAACAATCTTAAAGAGTTGTTGAGGTACTGTCGGGACGATTGTCGAGGAAGTTGACTAATAGAAGTGTAAAATTAAATAAAAAGGGTTGAAACCAAAAGGTCAAGAATGAAAGAAAGTCAACAAAAGGGGACTATTGTAATTGGACGTCCACCGTTCCTTTGCTTTGGTCTTAAGTCGACGCGGCGAACCAAAAACTACTTTTTAGGACTAAAAAAATGTTTTAACATTATTTATTGATTTATTCATTTTCTAGATAGGATAGTTTTGTTTTCACAAGAAAAAGAGATATTTTTAATGAGCAAACCTTTAGATGAACATGAGGGTTTACCATCTAAGTATTGTCCAACGGGTTAAAACACTTATGTCAAATCGGAAGATCATTAATTAATTTGAATTCCTTCACCCCACACTTTGAGGTATGAGGGATCGAACCTCTAATCTTAAGTGAAAGAGTATATGTCAATTACCATTGAGTTACGTTCGCGTTGGCCATTACAAAGCATCTGAGTTGCATTATTACATGAAAAATATTTAGGTCCTTACTCGTAAGAGCTTATCTTATGTGGACCAATATTTAATAGTTTGATAATTAAGAGAGATAATTACAAAAGATAAATATTTTTTTTAATAGTTGTCACGTGGTCAACATAGAAATAGATTCTTCTTCCTCAAGATTTTCTGTTGGGAATTTTTTTTTTGGTTTCATGATTAAATATTAATAAATATTTTAAACATACATTTTAAGGTAGACTTAGAAGAAAAAAAAAATTCAAAAGTACTCATTATTTTTATCATCAATTTCACAAATAATTATTTAATTATAATAATTAATGTATGAGTAGAAAAGCTAACAAGTACATTTAACAAATAATTGAATAGTTGAAGGTGAGGGTGGAGAATTCATTGGCCTTTTCATACTCAAAATTAGATCGAGAAAAAAGTTTCTCCATTCTCAACTTTGTTCACAATTAATTAGGAAATCACCACCTCGTGTAGGGCAAGTTGGGTGGGAAAATTGCCGCATCCCTAAGTGTGAGCTTCTTAGTTTGGATGGTTAGACATAAGGGTGCACAATAAAATTTCAAACCAATCAATCGAGCTAAGTTGAATTGATTTTTATGATTTAGTCAGAGTTGTGATTCGGTTCACCAAATTTTTCATACCACTCACAACACTATATACGCATCGCTTGACTTCATTGCGCACCCCTAACATGAATACATGGTTTCAATATGCATTTTTGGTTCACTTACTTTCTCACTTATTAACTTATTCGGTTTATTCTTTCCAATTCTTTGTAGTTCCATTCTCCCACCCACATTCACATTCCATTACTTGCAGACTCCAACACTATTTATCGTCTGGTAAACCATTGAAACCCTAAGAGAAAGTGTTATGGATTGTAACCAAATATAGTTAGAAAGCCGAAATGGTGGTTAAGGCCCAATTGTCGATATAAACATTTCTCAAAGATGTATTTGGCAGTGGATTGAATTACAGAAATACAACTGCTCCCTCATCTCTCTCCACTCGTTTTATGGTATCAGAGCCTACGGAAGTCTAAACAACAATACAAAAGAATGATTCTACAGAAGTCAACTCGGAAGTCACCATGAATGCAGCCGCGCAAACAACAAACCCAGGTAACAAAATAACGACTCTGAAACTCAGTGACGAACATTTACTCATTTGGAAATTTCAGGTTCTTGCTGCGTTAGAAGGCCATGGATTGGAAGAATTCATTGATGAAGAGTCTGAAGCTCTACAAAGATACCTGATAATAACAGAAAATTCAGAATCAACACAAAGACTGAACGCAGCTTATACAAAATGGAAGAAGCAAGATAGACTCATTATGTCGTGGTTACTTGGTTCAATGGGAGAAGAAATTCTTGTTGATCTTCTCCATTGCAGGACATAAAAAGAAATATGGAGCAGTCTTGAACAGATGTTTACCAACAGAAATCTTGCCAAGGTGATGGAACTCAAAACCAAATTACAGAACATTAGAAAAGGAAATCTTGCACTTAAATATTACATGCGCCAAATCAAGAATCTAATTGATTATTTGAAAGCCACAGGTAAGACTATAACTACAGAAGACCACATACTACATATCCTATCAGGGTTAGGCTTAGAATACGAGTATACTATATCTGTAATCACTGCCAAAACTGGATCAGTAACAATGCAAGAAGTCACTTCTTTATTACCATCCCATGAAAGCCGAATGGAAAAAGAATTGACAGCAACAAATGCAAAAGACTATATTTTACCATCTGTCAATTTAGCACAACAGCAAAATACAGGTTCTCATTAGAATGAAAATCATAGAAATTATCATACACACCAATATGAAAGTCGAGGAAATTAAGAGAGGAGGAGGCAGACACTGGTATTCAAGGCCTAGAATACAATGTCAGATATGCCACAAGTTTGGTCACACAACCGATGAATGCTATTTTCGTGTACCCACTGATTCTAATTCTGGAATGAATTACAATGGCAGACTTCATCCATCTCAATCAGTAGCATCCTTTTTACAACAAAATAATATGTCAGCAACGGTAATGGCTTCTGATTTTAACAAGGATACAAACTGGTATCCTGACTCCAGTGCAACCAACCACATTACAAATGACCTGAATAATCTTACTGTGAAAAATGAAGTTCTGGATGGACAACAAATTCATACTATCAATGGGACAAGTATGTCTATTACTCACTTTGACCATTCCTCTATTCTCACTTATACTAATCATACATTTCATTTACAAAATCTACTCTATGTCTCATCAGTCACTAAAAACCTACTCAGTGTTAGTCAATTTGCTAGGAAAAATCAGGTCTGTCTTGAATTTCATCCTAACTTTTGTTTTGTCAAGGAACGCAACACTGGTAAAGTCCTACTTCAAAGTTCTCTCCACAATGAGCTCTACTCATTCAAGCTAAAGGCATCTCCCAAGGACTCTATACTCAATTCTAATTCCAGTCATGTTTTTCACACTACTTTAAAATATCCACCCATATCTTCTCTCCCAGAATGTAATTCTCCAATGGATGTATCGCACATACGATCAGTGCATCCCTCTAATCTTGTTGTAAACAAAGTTCTCAATGAATGTAATCTAAATTTTGCTCTTAATAAAAAACATTCTTTTTGTACTGCTTGTGCATTAGGCAGGAGTGATTCTTTACCATTTACACCTTCTCAAACCATATACACTGCCCATCTTCAACTGATTGTATCTGACCTATGGGGATCAGCCTCTAAAACATCTCGAAACAGTTTCAAATACTATATTACTTTCATAGATGTCTATTCCAAATATACTTGGATCTATTTCCTAGAAACAAAGTCTTAAGCTCTATCTGCATTTATTCAATTCAAGTCGTTCATTGAAAAACGATTAAATTTGTTTATACTCACTTTTCAATTTGATGAAGGGTGGTGAGTTCAAAGCCTTCACCCCCTATCTCAAATCTCATGGAATAGAACATCGTTTCTCTTGTCCTTACACATCCCAACAGAATGACATTGCAGAAAGAAAGCATCGTCACATAGTTGAGGTTGGTCTAACCCTATTATCTCACTCTTTTATGCCTCGGGAATTCAGGGATGAGGCCTTCTCATCTGTCACTTTCCTTATTAATAGACTACCTACGCCTATTCTTGAATGGGTAAGCCCTATGGAGAAAGTTTTTCATCAAAAACCCAACTACACATTCCTTAAAACTTTTGGCTGTTTATGCTTTCCCTGCCTTCGACCATATAACTCTCATAAATTTCAACCCCGCTCCATTCAATGCATTTTTCTTGGCTATAGTAACATTCACAAGGGATATAAATGTTTATCATCCACTGGACGCTCATACATCTCTCGAAATGTTACATTTAATGAAACATATTTTCCGTTCAAAATAAATACACCCTCTCCTATACCTTATTTCCCTAGTTCACCTACTGTCACCATGAGTCTACCTACACTTTCCACTATACCTACCATTGTTTCTCATTCTTCCCCTATTTCTCAACATAATTCAAATCCTACCTCTCCCAATAATTCAAATCCTACATCTTTTATCACCTCTTCCTATCACTAACCCTATCATTGAGTTTACTAATGAGCTTATTCCCGATTTAAACATTCTTCTAGAACCTATACCAACTACTCCACCCATCGACACTCCACAAATCACCACATATCCTACTCTATCTTCTATACAAAATACTCACAGTATGGTTGCTAGGGCAAAGAATGACATATTCAAACATAAAGCCTATCTTGCTAATCACAAAGAAATTGAGCCTACATCAGCTAATGAAGCATTGAAGCATGATCACCGAAAAAGGTAATGGAAGAAGAATACTCAGCCCTTATGAAAAATGGGACATGGGAATTGGTTACTCCCCTCCCAAATCAAAAGAGAGTGGGTTGTAAGTGGATTTTTAAAATAAAACATAATACGGATGGGTCTATTTCTTGTTACAAAGCAAGACTAGTGGCAAAAGGGTTCCATCAAACTGCAGACATCGACTATTCAGAGACATTTAGCCCGGTAGTTAAGCCTATTACTATTCGGGTTCTGTTCACACTAGCTCTAGCAAAAGGATGGTCTCTAAGACAAATCAATATTAACAATGTGTTCCTACATGGTCTTCTAAATGAGGCAGTTCTGATGGATCAACCTAGAGGTTTTATATCCTCTCATTCAACATCTTGTTTGCAAATTAAAGAAAGCACTTTATGGTCTTAAGCAGGCCCCTAGAGCCTGGTTTAAGCGGCTGAGTTCCTATCTTATTACTCTTGGGTTTATTGGTTCAAAGGTTGATCCGTCTCTATTTTACTAAATATATGGTATACACAACTGTTATATTCTGATTTACGTGGATAACATTGTCATAATAGGGAGTTCTGAGGTGGACATACAAAATCTGATCTCCATACTCCATAGAAAATTCTCCCTAAAAGATTTGGGAAAACTAAGTTACTTCCTCGACATCGAAGTTTCTTACCCCAATAATTATAGCATTTTTCTCTCACAATCCAAATATGTCACTGATCTCCTACAAAAGGCTAACATGATGGAAGCTAATGCTATTTCTACACCTATGGTGACTGGTTCTCTCTTATCTGCTCAACAAGGGGATCCGCTTCCTAATCCTTTTCAATACAGAAGCCTTGTGGGAGTGCTTCAATATGTCACACTCACCAGACTTGAGTTGTCCTTCTCAGTTAACAAAGCATGTCAATTCATGCATGCCCCTACCACTACTCACTGACAACTAGTTAAACACATACTTAGATACCTAAAAGGGACGTTTGACAATGGTCCTTTACTTCAAAAACGCTCTAGCATGACTCTTACGGCTTATTCTGATGCCGACTGGGCATCAGATCCAGACGACAGAAAGTCCACCTTTGGATTTTGTGTCTATCTTGGTGGTAATCCTATTTCGTGGGGATAAAAAAAAGCAAACAATAATTTCGAGGTCAAGTATAGAAGCTGAGTACCGTGCATTAGCCTTAGCTACGTCTAAACTAATTTGGCTGAAGACCCTATTTCACGAGCTTCGAATTGCGGTTTCTCAAATGCCAATCCTCTGGTGCGATAACCTAAGCTCTGTACATCTCAGCTCGAATCTCATCCTACACTCAAGAACGAAGCATGTGGAAATAGATATCTATTTTCTCAGAGATCTTGTTATAGCTAAGAACATCAAAGTATAGAACCTACCTTCGATTGCTTAGATAGCTGATCTACTCACGAAACCTCTGTCACCGCTGCGATTTCACGAGATTTCTACCAAACTCAATGTTCGAGCACCGCTCTTCATCGGCTTGAGGTGGGGGGGGGGGGGGGGTGTTAAGGTAAACCATTGAAACTCTAAGAGAAAGTGTTATGGATTGTAACCAAATATAGTTAGAAAGCCCAAATGGTGGTTAAGGTCCAATTGTCTATATAAACATTTCTCAAATATGTATTTGGTAGTGGATTGAATTACATAAATACAACTGCTCCCTCATCTCTCTTCATTCCTTTTATGTTCCACTCGCATGACATGCACAGTGCTGTCGTCGGATCATAGAGTTCTATGTTTGTAGTCGCTCCCTTTGTTGTTATGTCACCCTCGTTTGAAACTTTCCAGCTCGCCGTCAGCGTACCCTCATGCTAAAAAGACCGCCAAATCGGCAGTTGATTTATGATTAGGTACCATATAGTTTGCACTCCTTTAATTAACAGTTTGATCGGTTTTTGATTTCCATTTTCATATTAAAAATATATGACCTAACTAAATTGAACTGTAAACACCCTTAGTCATGATATGCTAGCTCCAGCGTAACTTTTATTATATATACAATACAAGTGACTCATAACAGTCCAAACCTCTTCAACTAGATTGCAAGGAACTATGTTGGATAAAAGGAACTTATGACCTTTATGAACTCGATTACGATAATAGTCTGAAACTTCTCTCCCGTTTTTATTGAGAGTAAACAAGATGAAAGTATTCTCAAATATTTGAAATTATCCTCAAAAAGCCCGTCTCCAAGTCAAAATCTAGGTAACCCATCCTTTTGGGACTAGGAGCCCAATAGCAATCATTGAATTAATGCAAATGATCGTAGATCTACAATCGTTGAGTATTACTAATGAAAATGATTAGAGATCACAACTCAACGCTTGGAGAAGGACTTCTAGCTGATGGTGATCAGTCAGAAGCGGGTAGCCTAGCTAAGGTTCGAATATTGGATGTTTTTTAATTAGCAAGCTTGCTATTATTATTGAATTAAAAAATAGTTTCAAGCGTTGATTTCAATGGCTCAGATGTTGCGTAAAAGGTCCTAGAATAGGAATTAGAAAAATCTAGGTATATAATATCAAAAAATGTGAATATTTTTTTTGTTTTAGCGACTTGAAGTATTTATATTATTTGAATTAGTTTTAGAATACCGTGACTACTTGTTCGTTTTTCCAGTAACTATTGATTATAGTAAATAATATTTTGCTTGTGTTGGATATAGTTTAAAAATTATAAATTTTAACTAGAAAAAGTAATTTAATTTTTCTAAAAAAATTAATATTAATTTCAAATACTATTATTCTACTTGATTTTTTTTGGAGGGTTTACAAACATCAATAAAGAACTTTCTTTTTTAAGGTTTTAAAATTGTTGAAAATAGGATTATGATGTTGAAAAATAGTAAAAACTGTCAAAAAGAAGTAATTGAGACAAACTAGTTATTGATAACTAATTTAACCATTATCAAAAACTTATAACTTTTAAAAAATATGAGTTTTTAAGGTTAACGAAACCTTTGAAAACGGACCTATTTCGACACTCTGTGAAAGTTGAATAAACCTCTAAAACAAGATATATTGAAAGTTTATTTTATATTTTTTTAAAGCTCACACATAGAAGGTAATAAGTATATAACAACGCACATAAATATTATGTGTAAATATGAAAACAATTCAAACATTATAACACACATTCAACTTTCAATTATTTAAGTGAAATTATTTCATAGCATAATTATAACATAAAGATCATCATTTTTTTTAGTACAACATGTTGGAGAGAAATTCGAACTCTCAATCTCTTGATGCTATTATATATATTGATAATATTTTTACTTCCAATCCCTTAATAAGCTATTGAATAACAAGAGGTAAAGATAGTATATCAAATATATTAGTTTAGATAATGAAGTGTAGAACTTACCTAAATGAATAAACATGATTGCTCGTTTTTTTTTTTTTTTTTTTGAAAAAAAGCGCACACACGAATATTCATTTTAATTAATTATATGTTTTAATAATTATTGAATAACATTTTTAATTTATTTTAATGATTACTACAAACTCTATATTTACAATCAATTATTAACAATGATACATCAAACTTGATTCTTGAATCAGAAACTGACCGTATTTCTTTTTCTATTGCCAATCGTTTTGATTCATATTCTAATATTATCTTAAACTTTATTTCAATTATAGTAAATAATCAATTCACATTTATATTATTATTATTATTATTTTGAAATGGTGAATTCACACCCCATTATCAATGAGTGTTTACGAACTAAATCAGTATTAAAATGATCAAATCATAGGAAATGATCTGCAATGCATGTCAATACGTGAAAAATGTTTTTATGAACAAATTTAAAACAATGATATAAAAATAAAGAATATAAAGACTAAAATATAGTTTTGAAATGTTTAACGTTGTGAGTGTGTGGATTGAATAATGAGCTTACTTCCACATTTCTTGCCGGCGGGACGGTTTTTGATGTTGCAGCGTTTGGGGATAGTAAGGCCAATTGCTGGGTTAACTCCTTGTTTTCTAGTCTTGGGAAAAAGGAGAATGGCACAAAAGCATTTTGGAGTAGCTTTAAGCATGGCCGCCACCCTGCTGCAGCACTCCGGCGAGACCTTAGCTTTCACATCCGCCACCGCCCCCGTGCACGATATCGGGCTATACGCCGCTGTCCCGATTGTCATCTTCCCGCACTCTCCGGCTGCCGTGGCTGGGTGAATGAAAGCCACCAGAATCAGAAAGCCGGCCGCCACAACCAAAGCCTTGCAAGTACTTCTGGAGGAGGCCATGGTGTTTAACTCTCAACTCTTAGCTTTGAGTTTTAGGAGAGTTTGGTTTTTGGATGAGGCTAAATGGGGAGCAAAACCACATATTTATGGTAGGAAAATACTTGGGTTAAGGACCGATTTGATCACCATACTATTAAATGTTTGATAATTAAAAAAGATCTATGTAGAAACTAAAAATATATTATAATGACGGTGAGTAATCCAAATTAAATTAAATTTTTTTTTTATGGTATATGCAACAAAAAAAAAACGGTGAAGTGTGTGGGATTATTATTAGGATTTTGAGGCGTCAATTAGATATGACCGAGTTAATATTTTCGAGGGACTATTTTAAAAACTTATTTTCACACATGTTTAAAGTTTTCTAACTTTACACTTTTAAATTTCTGTATATAACATTTTTTTAGAATACCGATTAATTAGTCTCTCCTTGTCTATATAAAATATATCCGGATATATTATCAATCCCATATAAACTTGGATATCTTACCATTATTTCCTCCTTTAATTAATACTCTAATTTTTTTCGACTCTGATTTTTTATTTCTCTATTTTAAAATTTTCCTAGGTTTGATTCCTTATTTTTCTCTTTCAAAATTTTTCTTAAATTCTTTATTTTGTTTTTCAAATTTTTTTATTCCTTAATTTTCTCGATAGAAAAAAAAAAGGAACAGATTGATAGGAAAAAAAAGGTATATTGATAGGAAAAAAAAGAGCCGATCGATAGGAAAGAAAAGAGAGCATATTGATAGAAAAAAAAAAACAGGTTGATAGAAAAAAAAAAGAGCAAATCGATAGAAAAAAACGAGTAGGTCGATAGCATAGAGAAAAAAAAAGCAGGTTGATAGAAAAAATCGAGCAGCGATAGAAGAAAAAAAAGATGCAGATCGAATCGATAGCAAAAAAGAATGAGCAGATCGATTGCAAAAAAAGAGAGTAGAAGGAACAGACCAATAGAAAAAAAAAAATTAGCGATTGATAGGAAAAAAAGGTAGCAAGGATCAATAGAAAAAAGGGAAGCTATGATTGTTGATCAATAGAAAAAAAAGGTATAACATAAAAAAAATGAGCCATAGAAAAAAAGATGTGCAAGTGAAAAGAGAATTCGAGATTGAAAACTAGAGAGGATAGAACAATATTTTTAGCGATAATAATAGGAAGGGAAAAAGAGATCATTAGCGAGAGGAGAGAGCAAATGATGAGATAAGGGAAGGGAGAGACAGAGGGAGAGATTGAGGGAAAATAAAAGATTTTGATTTTATTCCCGTGGTAAAAACTAAAAATTGAGGAATAAAAAGTAAATAAAATAAAATAATACAAAAATAAAATTCAAACCAAAAATAGTAAAAAAGAGAGTTGGAGATTGAAATATCTGAGTGATACTTATTCTAAATCCCACGTACTTAAATTTGAAATATTTTGATTTTAAATTTAGAGAAAAATGAGGAAAACGAAAAATACCAATTGAAAATTTTGTGTAAAGAAAAAAAAAAGAGAAAAATAGTGAAGGTAGAAGATGAAACGTAAATAATAAAGATGAGAAGACGAAGAAGAAAAGTTTAAAAAAAAAAATTATATTGTGTACTGTGCTGCAAGAAATAAATGAGGGACGAAAAAGTAATTTCGATGATGGTGACGCAACAAAAAATAACAGTAATAAGCTTTTTCACGTGGGTCATATCTCATTGTAAGCTTCAAATTAAAGTAATTTCCTCATTGTTTCGTTCGAGTTTTCTAAAGGTGCAATCATTTTGGAAGCCATTTATAGTGATAATATATATTTCAATTCTCAACCATCTATTTTTAGGTGATGTTTGCCTCTTGCTAGCTATCTTAATAAAACTATGTCCATGAAGTTAATTTAGTGGTGAGTAAGTATGTATTTATACAGGTTGATAAAGTGATATTCAACATTCTATTATGAAGTTGGCTATGTTAGGTCACGGTGTTAGTTGAGTTGGTTAAAAGAATTAGTTTTTCTCTTTATTTACCGTGTATTATTTAAGTGATTTGTGATGTGAAGTTAATCTCTCTTATACTTTACGTTCATCTAGAATAATAAAATCTCTCTCCCTCGTTGGAAGCTGTAGAGAGGCAAAACCATATTATTTTAATTCCTATAAAATAGTTCTTCTTCCCATTTCTCAACTTTAGTATTTAAAATACAAAATTCATAAGAGTGACTGTGCTTTGTTGAGTTTTCTCCCACAATAACAATATGACTCTCCTTAGTTATCCTTTTAGAAATCACAATTTAAAATTTTGTTTAAGTCAAAATTTCGATTCACGTCATTTAATTTAATTTAGTTGCGTTTGGAATCAATATACCAGCTACACTTTAAAATATTTATTGTCTAATATTAATAGCTATACCCATGGCAATTTTTTTCTTTTTTTTTTTTTTGTGTGTCATTCTTATATTTATAATAAAAATATGGAATTATCAATGTCTCATATTCCACGTTTAACCTTCTAATTTAAGAATGTCAATGAAAGTAAGTTGGGGTCATGGAGTATGAACACAATTAGAATACAAATCAGAATTTATTTTTTATTTGGGTTTGATTTGTTCACAATTAGAATACAACAAATGAAATATTTTCAAAATTAATTTTTATTTGGATTTGATTTGTTCTTGCAGAATAAAACGAAGAAATATATGGACCAATCATCAATAGTACACAGCTTAAGCTTTTGCTATTTTTTCGAAAGAGAACAAAAATGTGCATTTGAGTTCTGACCCTTTGGTTCGACGTCGTTTCAAACTAACTAAAATTATATATGTTAAAATATAACTTTAATTCCCTAAAATTTTAACAAACATTAATTGTTAATTCTAATTCATGTTTGTGAAGAGTTGGATGTAATTTGCCTTCCTTGTCACTATACTTTTCAATTGAGAAAGTCTTCTAATAACGAGGGATGATATTTTTTCCAAACAATTAATAAATTTAATAGCAACATTATAAACTTACGTGAATGAGTAGTGCATTTTAATTTTTTATTAGGTTGAAATTTATTAAAATAATTAGTCTCTCTAATTTTAATCTTAATTTTAATTGGACTTCTATAATTTTTCATTATAGTCTTTATAGTTTAATTAAATCTTTAGAACATTTAATAAAATGTGTGAGTTGTATGTGGAGTAACAAAAATTCTGAGCGTAACAAAGTTGTATTTCCATTCCAAACATGAAACCTAAATGAATAATAAATTTTATAGAATTATTATTTTACAATATATTATATTTTACATATTTTAATTTTAACAAAACTGAAATAAATTATATTTACCAAAGTTTTGATTTTTTTAATCTAATTATGAATTTTAATGTTTTAAAATTTGAATATAAAAATACTCCGAACATAACCAATGTTATTTTTAGAATTTCATTATTTAAAGTACATAATCTAAAAATAATTTTAAAATCTGTCCAAAAAAAAATTTACTGAATTTATTTGATTTAATAAATTTAAAAACAATAAGCAGCGTACGAAACAAACAATATTTGATTTAATAAAAGTGTGAAATTAAATGAGAAGAGTTGAAACCAAAATAAAATGAAAGAAAGTCAACAAAAGGGAACTATTGTGATTGGACGCCCAGCGTTCCTTTCTGTTCCTCTTCTTGCTTTGGTCCTTTGTCGACGTGGCAAACCAAAAACCACTTTTTATAATTTAAAAAAAAATGGTTAACATTATTTATTCATTTATTAATTTTCTAGATGTGATACTTTTCTTTTCAAAATAAAAAAAAAATTATTGAGTCAATTTTTGACGAGCTCAATTTATTAAGGTATCTAAATTCAATCAAAAGATCGCTAGTTCAAATCCCACCTCTACATGTTACTAAAAAAATATGTGACTGTTTACGGCCAAGTTAAGAACATCACATAAATATATGGAAAATACTTTGGTCCTTATCGGTATGGACTTATTTTAGGCTGACCAATGTTTGACCACTATGAAGGATAAATGTAAAAATAAAAAATTTTAAAAAATAATAAATTGTCAAATGTGCAATAGCAGTAAAAAAAATTACTAATAAATATCAATATTCGTAGGGTTCATCTTAAAATTAATTGAAAATGAACCAACTTATTTTATAAATTCTTGTTAGAGAATTTCGGATAGGAAATGAGGATTTTTTGTTGGGAAAATTTCTTACTTTTTCTTTTATTTGGTAACTAAATATTAGTAAATATTTTAAACATACATTTTAAGTTAGCTCAGAAGAAAGAAATAAATTAAAAAATACTTATTATTTTTATCATCAATTTCACAAATAATTTAATTATCATAATTAATGCATGAGTAGAAAAGCTAACATGTACATTTAACAAATAATTGAAGAGTTCAAGGTAAGGTGTGGAGAATTCATTGGCCTTTTCATACCAAAAATTAGATAGGGAAAAAAAATTCTCCATTATGGATTTTGATGACAAGTAAATTAGGAAATCACCTATTCATTTACCGAAGAATTCACGTTTTGTTAATATAAAAAGAAATTCATTCCAAATAAGTTGGATTCAGAAAGATTTGGAATTAAAAGGTAATTCAAAATTTACCTATTTTATAGTTCTTTCCTTTTTTTTAAAAATTTATCTCGCATCACTTCACCTTTGTTTTTTGTAAGTAAATTACATACTACGGACTATGGTTTTCTCTTTTGCATCCGTCCTACAGACATCTTTTTTTATCATCATTTAATCAAAATAGTAGTTGATTTTCTATTTTGATTGTCTTCGATTAGTTTTGTTTTCTTTTTATTTCAAATTTTATAACACTAATTTGGGTAAAAAAAAATTTCTATTCCAAATGGATTTGCATTCTTTGGTTTTTCTAACTATATGTGACTTTTTTTTAAACATTTTTATTAGTTGAATTATTGCTTTGAAAAGAAAATAAGGAAGAAGGGCCACCACATTAAAAAAAAAAAGAAAATAAATAGAAAAATATGAAGGAAAGTTGGACACTTTGTTCGGTTATAATAAATCGTATTGATTATTTTAGTTTAGATTTAAAATAAATTTGTGCCATGTGAGGGTGCACAACAAAACTGATTAAAAAAACCAATCGAATTGAGTTGAATTGATTTTTGTAATTTAGTCGAGTTGTGATACGGTTTGGTATGATGTATTTCTAAAACCGGGAGGTTCTATTTAGTTTCAATTTGGAGTTCAAAAATCGAACACTAACTCGAATCAAACTGAAATTTATATATTTATTTCGTATTTTTCTTTAAACTTCTTCCTTTCATTTCTCCAATATCGTTGTTACGTCATCCTCGTTCGAAACTTAATTCCTAGCTCGAGCCAGCGTATCCCCATGCTAAAAGAAGGCCAAATCAAGTAGTTGATTTATGATTAGGTTCGACATAAGATGCACTCCTTTAACCGTTTGATCTTGATTTCCATTTTCATATTAAAAAAATATGACCTAATTTAATCCAACCATAAACAACCCTAATCATGATATACTATTTCTAGTCTAAATTTACTACATATACAACACTAGTGACACATAATAATCCAAACATCTTCAACTCGAATGCAAAGAACTATGTTGGATTGCATTTCTTACTAGACATATATACTCCCATCAACTCATATTCATGAGTTTCTACTTAAATCTTTCACCTACTTTCAAAATAATTTCATGTGTATCATGTTTTTTTATAGGGGCACTTAGAAAAATAGCAAAAAAAATAATAAAGTAATAAATAATAACTATTTAGCAACCATATTTCAATTTTAGAAAGATAGCAAAATTTAGAGTCTCAATCATGTCTCTTGATTACTTTTATTTCTTAATAGTGTTGGTAAGAGATACCTACTTCCATAAGTACATAAGTTTTATCTACCTAATAATATGGTCCGCATTTGACTCGTTTGCAAGAGATTTAGTGGCCATGATCAAAATAATTGTTTTAAAAAAAATATATTATTATTACGCATACATAACTAACAATAGGAACAGAATCAAACCTGGAAAAGAACGTATTGGAAAGAAGAAAAATTGGAGAAAACTTGAGAGGATTGCTTGAAGAAATAGGTGGAGTTAAAGTGCTAATTTGCTTGAACAGGAAAATTCATTCATGTTTCACGTTTATACCCTAAGAGCATAAAGCAAAACCCACACTACACACCAAATTTTTAGAACTGCAATCTCATTCACATGTAATATATAATATAAATAAGATGAAAAAAAGTACATTCTTATAACTTTTTCTGTTGACATTCCTCAGGTTAACGCTCGGAATCTATTATAAATTATTTTTGGATTTTAAAGGATAGAAATAATTTCAAATTCTTAATTACTTTTGGAATCAAATTCATTTTGAATCATTGAATTTTATTTTATTTTTTATATTCACCAGAAATGAAAAGAAAAGTGTAATATTTTACTGTTATGCTTTTACCATTTTAAAATATATAATAATAATAATATATTTTAATATCAATTATATATAATCACGAAAGAATGCAAACATCTTTAATAAAATCAAAGTAATAAATTAAAATCTGACCATTTCGTATTTCTTGTAAAAGAACCTTGTAGATATCTTCACTCAAATAAGAAATACTAAAGTCGAATGACAAGCGAGACAATAATTTTATGAATGATGATACATTTCAAATATTTGAAGTTTGAAGTTGGTTGAGCAATGATACTCTTCTTGAAGGACCAGGGTACCCCGTATCTCTCCAATGGAGTGATATTGTTCGCTTTAGACTTTGGACATAACCCTCACCGCTTTGCTTTTGGTTTTATCCAAAAAGCCTCGTACCAATGGGGATAATTGTCATTTCTTATATAGTCATGATTATTTCCTTCTCTAGCCAATATTAGACTTTGTTTGCAATCACCTTACAAACTCAACATAGTCCAATATTGGTAACAAATTCTAATAATTCAAAAGTTACTCACACATGTTCCTATTAAAAAAAAAAGTTACTTATACGAACATAGCTCAATTAACTAAGGTTTGTATCTTTTAAAAGATCGTGAATTCAAATTCTTACTCCTAAAATAGTTGCTTATATATTGTTAAAGTTTGAAAAGTAAAAAAAAAAAAAAAAAATATAAACAAAAAGTTTGATTACAATAGAAACTTCATAAGTATTGAAGAACTAGATGGAGATGAAATCAAATCACGTGCCATGCAAATGGCAAATCTTCCTTGAGATATATGGATTGGCCATATAGGTTTGCATAAGTTATGGTATGCGTTAACTAAATAAGTTCAAAAATTTTTAGCATGAGTACTATTTTTTTAGTTAACCCATCATTTAGTCGGATTATAGTCTTAATCAATTGCACTAAGTTCTAGTCGTAAGCAAATTGGACAAATTAACATAAAAGTCACTCCTATCATTAGTATTCCATTATATAACGAATAAACATATTATTTTATTAGATGAGATCCACCACCCATTTATTTATTTGAATTTTTTAAAAAAGTAACATTTATAGTAATACTAGAATTTTAAACGTGGGGGTGGGAAACTCTCAACGTATATTGTTATTTGTCTCATGAATCTCCTCTCTTTCATATCAGTGGAAAGTTTTCTTTCTGATGGTGTGATTCTTCCTCCATTGTTTCCTCTATTGTTCTATTCGTTTTAGTCTATAAATTTAGGCAATTTCTTGAATGGAATAACAAGGGAAATGAGATATTAATTATTGTTGGCTTAATTTGTGTGGTAAATAATATGGAAGCAAAATGATTGACATTAAAATTTCGAAGGTACAATTATAAAAAGATTTTTTTGATCTCAAGTAGTCCTTCCCAAAAATAGCTGAAGACATTAGTAACCTCTCAACTTAAATCTACGCCCGAGCACTTGTGATGTTACATTCTGAAAAACAACCAAACTCCCCCAATTCATTTCTATAATTGGGTCCTTTTTTTTAGTTAGATTTTAATTATTTGATAATAAAAATTGTAAACTATCAAAATTAAAAAAAATATGCATATAATTGTAAGCGTGTCCCTCTTTTTATTTAATTCGCAACGACCGTAACTGAAGGACTAGCCTGATTAGCAGCATCCATCTCCATTTTTCTGGCCTTTGTCACGTTTCTCCAATGACTCACAATTTCCCTCTCTCTCTCCTCTGCAGTCTTCTTCTTCATCGCCTTCTCATTTTTACCGTTTTCTTCCTCTTCTAAGCTTCCGATTTTTCCACCATTTTTCGACGGAAGAGTATCAAGCTCTGCCAGAACCTTTATGACGTCAAGCACAAGCCGCTCCGCAAGGGTGCGAGAGAAGTCTTCTCTAATCACAACACGAAGAACTGACACGTGCTTGGCACCCTCCGGCATTGGGTACGCTGGCACGATCCACCCGAAGCGACGCAGCATCTCCGACACCTCAAACTCATCGTGGCGGCTTCGGTCTTTCAGAGAGAACGCCACCACTGGAACTCCCACGTCCTTTGACGCGATAGTGAACCGCCCTGTGTTCTCAAGTCCTTCCTTCAGAACCATTGCATTGTCGTGACAGTTTTGCATCACATTTCTGTATCCCTCGAAACCCAGACGGATCAGTTGGTAGTATTGGGCAATGATCTGGCTAGACCCTGAAAAAAATTGATTAAACAAATTATGTCATCATTATCTCACATGTGGAATCCAATTCAATTTACAATTCAATTGGAGAAAGTGGTGTTACCCTTGGAGAAATTGAGGGTGAATGTGGGCTGATCGGCTCCAAGGTAATTGATGTGGAAAATGAGCTCTTCGTGCAGATCCTCCTTGGTCCTCCAAATGACCCAACCAATTCCGGCGTAGACAAGCCCGTACTTGTGGCCACTCACGTTGATGCTCTTCACCAGAGGAAGCCTGAAGTCCCATTCCAGCTCTGGGTACAGGAACGGCGCTATGAACCCACCGCTGGCCGCGTCCACGTGGATGGGAGTGTCCCACCCAGTTTCCTTGTTCTTCTCCACCAGCAGATCGTTGAGCAGCTTCACATCCTCGAATTCCCCATTGTAAGTGGAGCCCAAGATGGCGGCAACGCAGATGGTGTTCTCGTCCACCATGTCGACGGCCTTGAGAGGGTCCATGACGTAGTACCCTTCACTCACATTAACTTCCTTGAGCTCCACCTCGAAGTACCTTGCGAACTTCTCCCAGCAGACCTGGACGTTGGAGCCAGTGACGATGTTGGGCCTGTCGATGGGCTTCCCCTGGGCCCTGCCTTTGTTCTGCCACTTCCTCTTGAAGGCCAGCCCCGCCAGCATGATGGCCTCCGATGACCCCACAGTGCCCACTCCCACGGCGGCGTCGGAGTCTCCGAGGGGGGCGTTGAAGAGATGGGCGATCATGTTGACGCAGCGGTTCTGGAGCTCGGTGGTGACGGGGTACTCGTCCATGTCCACGTAGTTCTTGTTGACAGAGTCCATGATGAGCTTGTCGCACTCGGGCTCCATCCAAGTGGTGACGAAGGAAGCCAGATTCAGCCTCGGATTGCAGTCAAGCATGAGCTCGTCGTTAATGATCTGGAAGGCGGCCTCCTTGGGCATGGAGTTTTCGGGCATGAGATACTTGGGGGCAGAGTCGCGGACATAGCGAGAGGCAAAGGTGGAATGTAGAGAGACATCGGACTGAGAAAAATTTCTGGGTAAGGCCATGGATTGAGAATTAGATTGAGATTGAGAGAGAGAAGATACGGAAGGGTTGAAATTGGTTAATATGGTGAGAAGAGTGAAGAGAAGGGAAGATGAAATTTATAGTGGGAATTGGGGAGAAGGTTAACGGTAGTGAAATGTGGAGAATGGAATCGAATGCCGGTTGGTTTGGTTGTGTGGATTGGAATGTTAAAATTGAAGGAGGTAATTAGAAGAATGTGGGTGTGGGTGTGGGTGTGGGAACTGTACTTTTTTGTCAGTGTGGATGAAACGGAGGGCTCATACCCAAACTACCTTGGAAACAGCATTTTACTTTACACCACATAAATTCAATAACGAATATTTTTGCTTTCAACCCGAAATTGTGATAAGGGTAATGTATTGATTTTTATTTTTGAAAGAGTGAGTGTTCTATGAACTAATAAAAAATAACTCAATGAATAATATATCTTATCTATTAAACTTTTTGTCGCTCAATTCCATGTCTCGAATTTATTATACTAGAAAATACAAAAACTAACAAAATTATACCACAATTATATAATTTAGAGAAGATATAACCGTTGAGACTTGAAAGGGACACTATTTCATTGTTTGATTGCAATAATTTTATATGCGAATAATGAAGTATTAAGTCATTAATAACGGTTAATGGTCTTATTATTTGAAAGCAACCCTCTACAGATTTGTTTGCTGATTCAATCAAAGAAATCGCACCAAATAAGGGCCATTTACTTGGCCTATGAAGCGGCTAAGCCAGCGGTAGAAGAAATCAAAGGAATCTGGTTAGAGGAAATCCTTGAGCCATTGTGCGCTTAAAGGTGGTTCCTACGAGTGCATCTAAGATTTCTACGTCTGTTTCCACAACTTTTATTTTTCCAGTTATGTATTGGAGAAAAGAGAAGGAAAAAAAGTCACTGGTAAGAGTGGGCCCAGCCAAACCCAGGAATCTCGGGTGGAGCTTTTATAAATAGAAAAAAGGGAAAAAAAAGAAATGTGTTTTGTTGTAAGAAAAATGGACAAAAGCCATGGTTGACCAAAATATATATATTATATTATATATTGTGTGAAACAATTCAAGTTTTTGCAGCATGTTGTTTTGTTTAATGTTTTGAAAGGAGAGAGAGAGAATGTCTGGTTTGGAATTGAAAAATCCAATGCCACCGACTCTTTCGAAATGAAGGAATTAATTAGGAGCTTTCCGGGGGAGGTTTGTTTTGGGAAAATCCCACCATTATCATAATTTTCTTTTCTTTTTTGGAGGGTAACATAACACCAAAATCGTAACCAAATCTGAACGTTAGAAATTTTTTGACAAAATTCCTTTATCTTAACTCTCCATATTCGTTTTTCAAACCTCATGGTAGGCATTGAATTAACAATGTTGGTATATTATATTGATATCATGAGTGGGAAACCAATGAATGGAATTAGTTTAAAGATCCATTATTTTCAATTAAGCGAACCCCATTGAGAATTTTTTGTTGGATTTGTGAGGTGATCGCAAACAAAGTCTCACGTTGACAAAGGAATGGAATGATCATGGATATATAAGAGAGGACAATTATTTCAATTGGTATGAGGCCTTTTGGATGAAACCAAAAGTAAAGCCGCAAGAGTTATGCTAAAAGCAATGGTACTCGAGGTACCACCGAGAAGAAATTACAAAACAACTCTTTAGTTTTTGCATTAAAAAATTTATTCGTGTAATTTCTGCAGCACCCATTACAGTTTGAGAGGGAATATTGTGCAATTTATTCAAATAAATTTACTAATGGTCTGTCAACATTCGACGTGTCCTTATATTAGTGGTAAAAAGGAAAACCTGGTTTGGATTAAAGCCACTTAAAAAATAGCAAAAAAATAACAAATAATTAATTGAAAAATATAGCAATCACTTTTGATTATAAAAAATTAGAGACCTTACCCAAATGAAAAAAGACCTTACCCACTTAAAAAATAGCAAAAAAGGAACCAATAATTAATTGGTAATTTTTTGGAAATAAAAAAACTCTAATATCAAGTTTTTCAGTAGTATCCTTCATCTAAATTAGTTCTAAGTGATGTATTTAGTATGATTGATATACTTGACATACTTGATATTGGGTATATCAACGATATAGGTACGGGTTGTTAGGTCAATAAAATAAATCTGCAATATTATACTTAAGCCACAATTTTCAATGTAACCTGAAGATGAGTATATCATTCATATAATTTGCATGATTAATATACTTCCTATTTTGTATATTAGTGATATACTTAATATTCCACATATCATTTATAAATGATATACCGAATATCAAGTAATTAATATATTTCATATATCAATCAGAAATCTACAAAATTACTAATGTCAAAATCTTGAGCCTGAAGAAGATTTACAACAATATACTTAAAATAAAGTATATCATTTCATTATGTTTTTCTGCCCTAAAACTCGTGGCTTATACTGTGAACAAATTATTTATTCAACAAAATAATGGTTATTTTATTTACATAACTCAAAATTCAATAAACGAACCTCCAAGGTTATTTGATGTAACTTGAACCGTATGTGGTCGACATACGGGTGGATCATGTTCTAGTAATAATCTAGTATATAGATGAGGTTGGGTACCTTATCTTAGTGACACTATGGATACGATCAACTTTGTAATAGTTACAAACGATTCGATCTAAATCATTTATGTAGAGGCATGCCAGTGGGAGCATTCAATACAATTAGTTTGTATAAGACTGGACTACAAAATAATTAATCTCACTTTATAACACCGTTGATTGAAGAGATTAATATTTCATAGGGTGATCATATGTAACTTGATCTTAACCCAAAGCGAGTTATGGACTCTTGCCTATGAGAGATTATCTTTTGATTTGTATGGGTGTGAGTGGCACGATTTGCCGACTCAATAAGCCTGCCATTTTGAAGACGAGATCGAGTGGGGAGTTGGGAACATAGCTACGCAAGATGGAATTCACTCCTTGTCCTATTTAGGGTAAGTAGATGAGTTGTTTCCTTAAGTGCTGATTCCGGGTCGTGAATAATGAGGCCTCATCCCCTCACTGGCTTGAGAGGGATTTAGTTTATAGTTGAATCATAAACAGACTGTTCATTATATGATTAATGGTACTTGAAGAATGAGAAGTAATTATAGGAATAAAACAGTAATTTGACCCAGTTGTAATTACGGACGACCGTGAAGGATTGACTTACTTGTAATGGTTATATTCATAGACACAACACGTTCTACAGTGCAGAAGAGTGCAACTATGAATCTTTAGTGTAATGCCCCATAGTTAATGAATGTTGATTAATTTAATGAGTTTAATTAATTAATCTCGAATCATTGGAGCTTATCTGTAGGTCCATTAGGTCTCCTTGCTAGCTCACAATGGACAAATTAAAACAAGGATCAAGAGTTTTGAAAGAATTTGAAATGTTCAAATTATAGAAGGAAATGTAGGTTAATCGTATAAGATACAATTAATACAATGTGTATATAGATACATTATCATTTTGTGATAAAAATTCAAAATTAAACCATATAATATGAGAGAGATATTTGAATAAGATTCAAATAATAATTAATATCCCATTCATATTAAAATTATAGGTTAAAATTATTTTGAAGGGGATGTTCATTTGAATTTGATTGAAATATATGATATTTAATTAAAATTAATTAATTAGTGAGTATTTAAATAATCACTTACATTTGAAAAAAAAAAGGTTTTTTTGTCCCCTCTCACTCTCAAATCTTTGCAAAAAAAAATTCCCACCCTTTTGGAAAGGTTCCCACGCAACTTGTCCTCACTAGAGAATAGCGAGGAAGGCCATTTGATGGCATTGGATTACTGAGATTTTGAATTACGGTCTTCAAGATATGTCTTCTCATTCCGTTAATGTTTATCACTTTTCTATATTTTTTTAAAGAAAAATTGAAGCAGTGCGTTCACACGCTTCCATTGTGGGATTTGATCCCTTCAATAATTAGTATTAAATATATTAGTTATATCAATGATTTATTTTATATAGTTGGTATATTAGGATACCCTATCAAGTATATTTCAGTGATATACTTTATTTATATTACTTGATATAATAATAAGAAATTTACCATATTTTTTTTTAGTACATATGTTACTCAAACTAAAATCTATGTATGTATGACATACATCAACCCAAAGACTAAAAGAAGTTAATTTTATGAAGTTAAAAAAAAAAAATTAATTTTATGAAGCCATTTTGGGTTAAAATAATCCAAATGTCATGAGTTCAAATCCTCGTCTCCTTATGTTGTACTAAAATGAAACTCTGATATTTTAATTAATGGATATGATAAACTAGAATTTTCATACCCTTTCTTTTATAAAATTTAGGATAAATAACTTAAATATTTCTTTTATAAAATTGAGGGACAAATATTTCAACTAACAAAACATACCTATTTTATAATATATTATTTAAGGTGGACAGATTTAGAGCTTGAACAAATTGCTTTTCATAAAAAATTCATCGGTTTAATCTACCAAACCGTAGGATTTTAAAAAACTAATTAAACAAAGGATTGAAATATTTTGATTCATTTTTCTTTTCAATCCCAAAAATGAAAATTCAACTATTTTGAATGTCGAATGAATTCGAAAATTTATGGAGTTGAAGCGAATGGTCAAAAAGGGCACAAAAGTCAACAAAAAGGTACGGGCAGCCGAGCAGGGCATCGAAGGCTAGGGCTGGGTCCCATTCCTAATTTCAATTTTGGACGCGGCGAATCTAATTCGCTTAATTATTTTACTTTTTAGGACCAAAAATATACTTTTCTTCATTTTACTTTTAAATTATTTTATTCATATCTTTAGTCTTTACTTGACCACATTCTTACCATGGTTCTTAAAATATGTCCACTATGAAATATTTTATTCCACGTTATTTGTGCTCTCGAATATTTTAGTTCATGTTTAATTCACCTTTTTTAATAAGAGAAATGCCATGTATATTTTCCATGGCTACATATTTAAATAAATATAAGGTAAAATTACAAAAAAACTATTTATGAACTTTATTATTCGTTTCGAAAAAATACTTCTATTCTTTGAAAAATTTCTATACTATCATTGACATTTTAGAACCATTTTAAAAATATTATTTGAACAAACATTCGTTAATATTTTAAACAGAAAATTGATACACTAGAATATAGAACGATGAGAAAATTAATGTGGAAGTTGAAGTGGAATATAGGTTTCAATTTGTCTTAAAAGTCTTCTTTCATTATTATTATTATTTTTTTTTTGTCGTCCAACCAATTTTGCCATAATTTATTTTTTTTCCTAATTTAATCCAAACAAGCCTCCATTTTAATTGTCACGTTGTTTAAATTATGTTATGTCAATTTTTTTGTTCAAAATATTAGTAGATCTTTGCAAATATTTTTTGAATGGTGATAAAGGAAGTTAAACATGTCTTCGGTTTACGATTTCGAAAGTCAACCCTAATGTCATGAGATAATTAGAATTTCTAACTTTTGAAAAATATCAAAGATAGAGGTAAATAGAAACATCACTTTGAGGATGGTACGGTAATTAAAATGTTATTAAAAATTTTAAACATAGTTTTGAGGGAGGAAAATACTTAAAATCCTCAATAGTAAGGGTCTATTTTAAATTATATTTTAATATTTATGTATTTTAATTATTAAATTTGTAGTAACGGCTAAAACAGGTATAGATTTTTAACATGTTAGAATTTAAACATTTTCGTAGTGAGAATGAGAAATATGGAAAATGAGAATTTGGTCGGGTCCTGGCCTCACTTTTCCCTTTGTTCCAAAAAAAACCTTCACCGGAAAGAAATTGTCTTTTTGAAATCAGACATCCGAAACCAAATGCTGCAAAACTAGAAAATTTCAAATGTATGGTCAACGACGACTGGTTGACCGTTTTGCTCTGGCACCCTTCTGGGGAAAAACCCCAAAGGAAACGATATTTATAAAATCCACCCCAGATTCGTGGGCTTTCTGGGCCCGCCAATGCGATTAAATTTTTTACTCAACTCATTTTTACTAATTAACCTAATAATTAAAAAAATTAATGAAAAAAAGACTCATAAATTTAATGAAATCAAACCTGCTTTTGTCTTAATCTATTAATTTCGTACTAAATATATATTTTATAATTCATTTGATACATAAGAATGTTTTTCTCAACAATTTTTCAAACAAAATATAATTTCATACTAAAAAATTATCATATTTTCCAAAGTTTAAGTGAAGATTGAATAATTGTTGAGGGTGAGGATTGTATCATTTATCCGAATGCAATTTTAAATTTTAAATTTATGGTGAAATTAATATACTTAAATCGATGTTTTTTAAAAAATATTTAATTTAGAACCAAAATGTGGGGACTCTCTATTAACCTATTGGTATATGCAAGTTCACGACTTTACAGTTCTTTATTAAAGCTTTAAAATCTCTCTATATCTAACTTTATAATTATATCTGATTGTTTTTTTTTTTAATTTTTAAATAATTATTCGATTTAGGTTTAATTTAACTCCTCAAATAAATTTCTCTTCAATATGGGAGACTGCTAGAAGTCAGAGTTTCCCTTTGATTCTACTATTCTCCTATAATTAAATTTGACCCGAATTGGTATTAATGCTCACCTTCTTCTTTCCTTCCTTCGATTCTGTTCTGACATTTCCCATTGAGGAACCACAACACGATTTTCCACATCTTTTTTGTACTATAAATACCATCCTCTGTTTTCCATTCTCCTCACCAATCAACCCAACTTCAAACACCATCTTCTCAATTCTCAATCTCTCTATTTCTCTCTTTCCATTCCGATTTCGAATTGATTTCCAAAATGGTGCTCTCTAAAACCTTTTCTGAATCGGATGTTTCTATACATTCAACATTTGCCTCTCGCTATGTCCGCGACTCTGCCCCGAGGTTCAGCATGCCCGAAAACTCCATGCCCAAGGAGGCCGCCTTCCAGATCATCAACGACGAGCTCATGCTCGACGGAAATCCCAGGCTGAATCTGGCTTCCTTCGTCACCACTTGGATGGAGCCCGAGTGCGACAAGCTCATCATGGACTCTGTCAACAAGAACTACGTGGACATGGACGAGTACCCCGTCACCACCGAGCTCCAGAACCGCTGCGTCAACATGATCGCCCATCTCTTCAATGCCCCCCTCGGAGACTCCGACGCCGCCGTGGGAGTGGGCACTGTGGGGTCATCGGAGGCCATCATGCTGGCGGGGCTGGCCTTCAAGAGGAAGTGGCAGAACAAGCGCAGGGCCCAGGGGAAGCCCATCGACAGGCCCAACATCGTCACTGGCTCCAACGTCCAGGTCTGCTGGGAGAAGTTCGCGAGGTACTTCGAGGTGGAGCTCAAGGAAGTTAATGTGAGTGAAGGGTACTACGTCATGGACCCTCTCAAGGCCGTCGACATGGTGGACGAGAACACCATCTGCGTTGCCGCCATCTTGGGCTCCACTTACAATGGGGAATTCGAGGATGTGAAGCTGCTCAACGATCTGCTGGTGGAGAAGAACAAGGAAACTGGGTGGGACACCCCCATCCACGTGGACGCGGCCAGCGGTGGGTTCATAGCGCCGTTCCTGTACCCAGAGCTGGAATGGGACTTCAGGCTTCCTCTGGTGAAGAGCATCAACGTGAGTGGCCACAAGTACGGGCTTGTCTACGCCGGAATTGGTTGGGTCATTTGGAGGACCAAGGAGGATCTGCCGGAAGAGCTCATTTTCCACATCAATTATCTTGGAGCCGATCAGCCCACATTCACCCTCAATTTCTCCAAGGGTAAGAGCACTTCTTCCAATTAAGTTGAATTGAATGGAATTGGATTCCACCCATGTGAGATAACGATGACATAATTTGTTTAATCAATTTTTTTCAGGGTCTAGCCAGATCATTGCCCAATACTACCAACTGATCCGTCTGGGTTTCGAGGGATACAGAAATGTGATGCAAAACTGTCACGACAATGCAATGGTTCTGAAGGAAGGACTTGAGAACACAGGGCGGTTCACTATCGCGTCAAAGGACGTGGGAGTTCCAGTGGTGGCGTTCTCTCTGAAAGACCGAAGCCGCCACGATGAGTTTGAGGTGTCGGAGATGCTGCGTCGCTTCGGGTGGATCGTGCCAGCGTACCCAATGCCGGAGGGTGCCAAGCACGTGTCAGTTCTTCGTGTTGTGATTAGAGAAGACTTCTCTCGGACCCTTGCGGAGCGGCTTGTGCTTGATATCGTTAAGGTTCTGGCAGAGCTTGATACTCTTCCACCGAAGAATAGTTCAGAAAATGGTGAGAAGGGGAAAATTGAGAGTGGAGTGAAGAAGACGGCAGAGGAAACAGAGAGGGAAATTGCGACTTATTGGAGGAATATAACGAAGGCCAGGAAAATAAAGCTTGCTGCTAATCAGACTGGTCCTTCAGTTACCGTCGTTGCCAAATAAATAAGAAGAGGACACCCACACGTTGGATGGATAGTACTAAATTTTGATGCAACAAGTATAAGAAAATAAATTTCTTTCGTTATTATTATTATTTTTTAATTTCTAAAAGTTTTGGTCCTAAGTTATAGCTAATGTTAGTTTACCTACCTTGACTTGACAATATTTGTGTAATGAGTTGTGAAATTGAGAAATAAAATAGTTTAATTTTGGCATGTATATGTAAACTGTAAAGACGTGGTTTCTATTCTATTTCTGCACCATTTTTAGAAAGAAAGAAAAACAGGTTTCTTGGGCACTAGAACAGCAACCTGTGGTTAATGGTTGAAAGGAGGACTGGGTAGCAGCAACTTTTTAACTCCTATATTCATTTGATTTGGTTTAATTGAATAAAAAGTTGGTAGGATTGAACAGTAAAACTCAATCATTTTGAGGACCTCTAAATATGGCTATAACCTATAACTATAACTACAAAATATATATTATATTAATGAAATGGTCAGTCTGAATATTCAAGTAAAAAAATGTCAATCAAAACATACAACTGTGAAAATAATGGAAAGTTTGATCCTCATTCCATATATAGGCTATGGGTTGCCAAAGCCTTCTTCTGTCTTGGAAGCACAACCCATGCCAACCATGTTGAATTAGGAATTAGGAAGTAAAATTACCCTTGGTCTCTTACATTCAAGAGATTATATAAAAATGTTATATTTTAAAGTTTTTCTTCTAATTTATCCTTTACACATCTAAAATACAAAACTAAATCCCTCGTAAAAATTTACAGTTGCACCATTTGTTTAAAATATATAGTTAAATGGGTAATACACGAAAAAATGACATGACATAGTTGATGTGGTAATTTTTAAATTTATGTGGCATATTTATTTATTCTTTTTTATTTAATTTATTTTCTCTGGCTGGCCGCCCCACCACACTAGAATAGGTATGGAACATATATGGTAGTTAAGTTCACATTCCATCCTTTTTTCATAAAGACCAGAATATATATATATATATATATATATATATATATATATATGTGTGGGGTAGAGTATTGCATTCTTTTAATATATTCCCTATACTAAAAAGAGGTAACTATTACTTTTCATAGCACTTGTTAAAAGTTAATAATATTTAATATAGATTAAAAATAATACAGACATATGTGTTAAAAGGATCTCGTATTAAAAATATAAAAAATTTATTAATAGAGGTAGATTATTTTTCTGATCCAATCGATTTTGAAATGTAATATTATGAATATTTATATATAAAACTAAGTATCAACATATAAAATTATATTAATTAATTCAAATGAGTTGATTTGCTGAGAAATCTTGCTGTTGATTATTATAACAATTAACAACCGACCTTAGATTTAATTTAAAGCCTATTAAATACTAAAAGAAAAAAAAAATTAAAGGCTATAAAATATAAATACAAATATAGGATTTTCACTTTACTGCCCGCCACGGCGTGATCAACTACACAATAACAAGTGTTCATAATTCTGCCTTAACGCGTGTAACGCTCATGATCCACCTGTATCTTAGTGGAAACATATCTATTCATCACTCCACTCCAATAAAATTTCCCACTATGCAATTTGCACCACATAATGTTATTTTTAAATCTTGAAAAAATTATTTCACAAAAAAGATCGCTTATCTTGATTTTAAATGAATAGCAATTGCTATTTTTGAAAAGTTTCTATAAAAAATAACAAAAATCTATTTATATTAGGATGTTCTAT
The DNA here is from genome assembly GCF_013281855.1 of Momordica charantia. NCBI lineage: Eukaryota > Viridiplantae > Streptophyta > Magnoliopsida > Cucurbitales > Cucurbitaceae > Momordica > Momordica charantia. The sequence goes on along the minus strand of NW_028275162.1, from coordinate 21,187,176 downwards.
TTATTTATTATATATTCTTTTTTTTTGTTGAGGAAACCAACGTTACTATATAGTGTGTTTAAAAACATGTTCTATTTATGCTAAGTTACAAAAATTTGAGGTTGGTGTGTGAGTTTACTTATTTTCAAATTTGTTATAATCTCACCGGTCATATATAAATTCAAACTTGTAAGAATGTTTGTATTTGGTATTTTTTTTTATAATAACCTAAATTACTTAGGCTCCATTTCATAACAATTTTCCTTTTTATTTATTATTTTTCATATTTTAATTAAAAAATTAAAATATTCTAAAAAAAGATGAATTAACTTCTAAAAGCATGACACTAAAATAATGAAATCCTTATCAAGCATAATCTTATTCCAATGTGCACTTCCAAACACAAAGAATACAAATCCAAAACTTCATAAACTTGAACTTACATTAAAACCGTGATTTGAAAGACGTCCTATAAATACACATTCTACAACCATGATATTGTGCGTTTTGGTATCATACTTAAAAATTCTTCTGGAGATAATTATCCTCTCTTATATATCATAATCCTAACTTCGGAGTTAGTTTTGTACTCTAGGTAAACTCAAACACCTCACCTAAAATATGGATGAGAAAGGAAATATTTTCAATATAAATGGCTTCCAAATGATTGTACCATAAGAAAAACTGAAGCAAAGAATTCCCACGCACTTGTTCGAGATTTTTCTCCCCACAACCACCCCACTACTCGCAAATAAACACCCACTTTTGCCCATGTTTTCACATAGTGATTAGTGTAGTATAAATACGTGATTATTATGCAAAGCTATAGCTAGGACCATGGCTTCCTTCAGCACTACTTCTAAGGCTTTGATCGTGGCTGCCGGCCTTCTGATTCTGGTGGCTTCGGAGGGTTTCATTCACCGAGCCGGGGCGGCCGGAGAGTGCGGGAAGATGACGGTCGGGTTGGCCGCGGTGAGCCTGACGCCGTGCTTGGGGGCAGTCAAGGATGTGAGAGCTAAGGTTACGGCGGCGTGCTGCAGCAAGGTGGCGGGGATGTTTAATACTACTCCCAAATGCCTGTGCGCCATTCTTCTTTCGCCTATGGCTAAGCAAGCCGGAATCAACCCGGCCGTTGCCATTACCATCCCCAAACGTTGCAATATCAAAAACCGTCCCGCCGGCAAGAAGTGTGGAAGTAAGCTCATTACCAATCCCCTCATTCTTCATCCACACATCCATTATACTTAAAAGAGTACTATAATCTTTTTGTTCTTTATATCATTATTATTTTATGTTAATCATTTAACAAATATATACTATTATATTACTTTTTTAAATACGTGAAAATACTTGACTCCTAACGTGTTAAGGCCAATTCTATTTGATCTTGACAGGTGTGAAACTAAGTATTTTCCATATGTTTAATGTTTATTAGTATTTTGATATTGACGTGCATTGTAGCCTAGACACGTATTGGAGCCTCTAGATGCTATAATAATATTGACAAAAACTAAAATAGTTGTGTTTTTAAAGTTCATGTAAAGGATAAGAAAATAGTTTCTTTTATTAGAAAAAGAAATTAGAATAGATATATTAAAAATTTAGAGACCAAAATAAAAATATCTGACCAAATAAGGATTAAACTAAAACAAGGGAATTAATAAATTGAATATTTCCTAAGATTCGGTAATTTTAACAGTGACTCGGTTGGTAAATCTATCACTCATTGATAATGGGGTGAAATTGACCTTTTCAAAAAAAAAAAAAATTAATGGGTGAATTGAAATAAAGTTGACATAATTATTAAAAATAATATGATTGGCAATTGACCTTTGTTCATTTAGTAAATGCTATACTTCGGTATGTAAACAATATATTTGATACAATATCTTATTTTCTTGTTATTCAATAGCTTATTAAGGGAAATTAAAGTATCCTTCCGAAAAAATAAAGTAAATATATTATCAATATAATAGCATTAAATGTGTGAATATGGTTTTGATTTTGCAGAGTACACCCTCCCATGAGGATCAAAGGCAAGCAGCCCATAGCTACATGAGAAAATGATATTTATGTTATAATTATGCTATGAAATTTTACTCAAATAAAAAGATAAGATCGAGTGTGTGTTAAAATTTTTTAGTTGTTCCCATATCTACACGCATATTAGCTTGATCGTTGGGTTCGTAGGATGCCGCTGTTTGTGGACTTGAAGGACTTGACGCCATTATCAGAGCATGTATGGTATTGCGTCCTTTTTCTAATATTTAAGATATTGAATAAATTAAAGTTGCCTTTTCAAACTTCATTCATAATCACATTTTAAGTTACACTTTCAAATTTCGTTCATAATAATCATGTTTCTTTAAAATGACTTTCTATCAATGAGAAACAATGTCACAATTGAAGTGTTTGGAGCATACTATTATTGGACCTATTGTTTTTATCTCAACTTACAAGGGAAAGATAATAAGCATAAAGTAATTTGAAAAAAATATGAAGTTTGTGAAAATAGCTTCAAATCTCTGTGGCAACCTTACTTTTGACATTAATCGATTTCCACATTTTTTTTTCATAATGTGTAATTGTTATTAATCTCGTGTCAATATGAGTATAACTCAACCATAATAGATACTTTTTCCTTTGATGTCGGAAGTTTGAACTCTTGTACACCTAATTTGTTGAATTAAAAAAAATTATTATCATCTCGTCCACATAAACTGTGTAGGTGTGTTTATTGTATTCAATGACCACTTCTTTCCACCATTTGTCTATTATATTGGGTCAAATCAATCAAAATTTGTTTAATTAAAGATGTCATGTTACCATTTAATTAGAAGTATTAACCATTGTAATCTAAGTTCGAAAAGATACTTAAATTTTATTAAACTTCAAGGGACCATTTGTTTCGTGAGAATCCGACATTCCCGTTGGACAGACATCTGGATTCTCACGTTTGTTTTGCGGGGATGTAAGCTACACGTGAAAATCTTGAGATACTCGAGTATGCTAGGATGCTCATACGGTAGACATCTTACCGAGTTTTGGATGTCGTTTTGAAACATGGGTTTTCAAGATTCTTGTGTTGAGGGTATCCATTTTTACATTTTTGCCCTTCATTTTTTGTCCATATATTTTCTTTCATCAATTTTTTTTTAATTTTTCCTCAAAAAATTCTTTATTTTAATTTTTTAAATTTATAATTAAAATAAATTAATGTACTCTTATGTTATTGAGTATATTTTTACATTAGATTTATATGTAAAATAAATTGTAATTAAATTATATAATATCTCCATTTATTTTGAAGGAATTACATTATTAATAATATTTATTATCATAAATATATTTTACAACCAATATATCAGTGATATTTTTCTTCCTAAAAAATATAATGTGGTGATAGGATAAATAAATTTCACCCAAGATAGTATAAATTATATGATTGTTTTTTTGGAAAATTATTAAAGTTGAAAATGAAATATATATTAAGTAAAATATGAATTAATTTGTTCTACAAAATAACATAAAAAAATTAATTAATTCAAATAGATTTATTATATTAAATGAATTTATAAATTATATAAATATTCGTAAGGGTATTTTTTGAACATTCTATAAATTTAACACATTCCGAGAATAAATCCTACAAAACCAACGTTACTATTCAAATATTCTCAAATATCCTTATAAATATTTCTACGAGATTATCTGAAGATGTCGGACAATCTAAAATTTGAGACATCTATATTTCCAAAAAACAAACAGCCCTTAAGGACTAAATAAATATATCTATCAAAATGGAAGGAATATTCACTTTGAAATTAAACCTTTTATTATAATTGTTCATCCATAATTTTTTTGTTTGTAGGAGGGTAGAGATATGTACCAATTACTGCTGAGCTATGCTCGCTTTAACGTTTCCTTCAATTTTTAGACACTTTTAAATCATTAACAACACTCAAAATAAAAAAAATGGATTTTTCAATTTTTTTTTAGAGAAACTTAACTAGGATTTGAATTTTATTTCCAAAAAGCTGATAAGCTTATTAAATTATCAATTACGTTCTTAAAATGTCGCTTTCCCAAAATAATAATAATATATATATTTATATTTATATATTTTTTTTAAAAGCCATTTTCAAGAGCATAAGCGACACTTTTATATAATTACTTTATGAGCTTATAATCTCAACAAGTTATCTCATAATTTTAATTTCGAATCATGGATGTTAACAAATAAATAAATACGAGAGGGAACCACTTTACTTTGTTGTTATCAAAATAGAAAAAAACTCCACCTTTGAATGGGGCATTTTTTAATATTATTTTAAAAATGATTGTAGCTTTAATTAGTCGGGATATCGTCTCTTGAAGAATTAATTAATTATTTATTTGATTATTTAGAAAAAAATCAACTACATGCCCTTGGTGCCATCTCGATCACAACGGCCACACAGGGAGGCCACACTCTCGACCACCTCGATCATACAATGGAACAACCACGTCTTTGGACACCACAACCGCGCAAGGGGCGATGCCTTCAGTTCCACCTCGCCACCACGGTCGCACCAGACCATCACGCCCTCGTCGCCACCTCAAACATCTCGCCCTCGCAAACTATCTCGGCCTCAAGGGTCATCTCAGCCTCGAGCACTATCTTGACCTCGAGAAACCTCTCCGCCTTGAGTGTTACCTACGCCCCAATCATTATCTCGACTTCGAGAACCATCTCAGCCTCGAAAATTATCTCGACCTCAAGCATTATCTAGACCTCAAAAACTATCTCCACCTCGAGACCTATCTTAATCTTGAAAACTATCTCAACTTCAAGTGCTATCTCAGCATCGCCTTGCTTTAATCAAGCATAAAGCAACGATTGTAAGCTCAATGTTCAAAGACAAAGTTTAACGGTGATTAGAAACTTATCGGATCGAGCTAAAGATACTACTTCCGAAGTTTCGCTGCCCAAAAATACTACTTCCGAAGTTTGGCTACCCCTCGACTCATGTAAATGGCGATCTAATTCACCCAACTCGGAAGTGGGGGCACCATTGGGGTCATTAAAAACTGGGCAATAAATGCCCAAAAGATTGGAGGGCCATTGGAGGAAAGTTGGGCCCAAAATGGCCCAACTTGTTACCCAAAGACCGGCGCACAAACCATGTGCGCTGGCAGCACAATGCGCGGCTACAGAATCAACCCTCCAGCCGCACAATAAGGGCTGGGGGGCTCTTCTGCGGCCCACCATCTCAAGGATGGTGGGCCTTGAGTCTTGTGCGGCCCATTGGGTCGCCAACCCACCTTTGTGCACGTTTTGGGCCACCACCAACATGGTATCATTTAGGCTGCAGATTTCAGACATGGATCCACCTACTCCGTTTTGTCTCTATTGGTCTCATTATAGAGCCGAATATAGTGCGGGAGTTTACTTTAACAGCCTCATTAACTTTTCAAGGGTTCGTTTACACTGCCACCAAAAGTTATAAATAGAAAGGAGGTATGTCATTCTCCCTCAAACAATTCAACCCAAAACTTGCTCATTTCTTTCTCTTCTTCTCTTAAACTCATATAATGACGCTTTCACCTGTACTCCCAAACGACAAGATCTCATCATTCTCTTGCTCACAACCTACTGGGTTTCTGTTTCTTCTAGCTAGATCCAACCTCTCTTTGATCACTCGACAGTTGATCCGATTCACCGACTTCCGACCAACTTACCAAAAATTGGATCTAATAGTATGAAGTATTTCACTTAATTTTCCAATAAAAATTAAGTCTTTAGTGATATTTCTCATGTTATAGTGAACCTGAAACTATTTAAGAATAAAGCAAATTAAATTTGTGAAAAATGACAGATAATGAGATTTTGCCGACGCCCAATATACGAATATCTTAGTGGAAACATTATTCATCTCTCCAATATATCCAATTTCCCACCATGCACCTGCAATGTTATTTTCAAAATATTGAAAAAAGGATTTTGCACAAAAGAAATAAAAGGTTTATCTTTGATATTAAATGAATTGCAACCACACTATCCTTTAACAATTTCTTAAAAAAAAATTACAAAATTCTATTTATATTAGGATAGTGAAGTTTGTTGAAAGTACAGTTCTAAAAGTCATAGCAAATATCGACATTTTGGTTGACATGTCGCTATCCAACAAGGGAAAAAGCTTTTACCCCTATATCGTCCACTTCGACAAAATATCGTAAAATATCGATCTTTTCACATATTTTAGTGAAATACTGCCGACATTTTAAAAATATATATATATATATTTATTTAACTAATCTATATTATATATAAATGAAGCTGTTGAGGAGAATTTTTTTCTACCAGTTTTGCCCTCAATTTTTTAATATATATCAATTTTGCCCTTCAAACTTCGAGGGGATGCGATTGGTTGAGGTATCTATTGATCCAATAAACATGTCTTACACATGTCTATTTTGCCTTTCAGATTTCTATTAGATTCGATTATTTGGATATTTTTTAATATACATATTTTGCCCTTTAAACTTCGAGGTGATGTGATTGGTCGAGATGTTTATTGATCCAATAGGCATGTCTTACACATGTCTATTTTGTCTTTCAGATTTCTATGAGATTTGATTATTTGGATCAAGGTATCTATTGAGAGAATCGATGTGATCAAGACCGAAGAGTTTTCCTATTCGCATATTGGTGTGAAGGAGATTAGAAAATTGTGTCACACATCCTTTCACACATTAAAATGAGAAGTTAATATAATAGAAGTTCAACTCTTCAACGTAATGCGTCTATTCACATACAGATGCAATTGCAAACTATCTATAAAGTGAAAAAAAACTAAAATGGTCATACATAAAAATTATGTCTGTTCTTTTTTCTTTCCTCAAGAATGTATATGAAAGTTTTTTACTTTGATCAAATAATTCATTGATATTTAATTTGAATGTTCGTATCTATTATAAATGTGACTTTCTTAATTGATGTTGGTTTTAACTACTCTTAGAATTTGTTTATGTATGGTTTACATCTCTTTCGTTATTTTTTAGAATTTTTTTTATTAATTAACTTGGGTTTCTAAGCTGATGTGATAGCTTTGATTAATAATTTGTATACTGTGATCACATTTAGGTTTAATTGGTCATAAAACCAACAAAACAAGAGAACATCAAATCATCTTCTAGAAGAAAAAACACTCAAAGTCCGAGATCTTATCAAATTCTTGAAGGAAAATCAACAAAAATTGGAGGTCCTACAAATTTCGTGAAAAAAAAATCAACAAGAACTCCAGATTATATGAAAAGTAAGTCATCAATCTATTCTTTTTATGAAATTTTATAATTATCTTTTTAATTCATTTATTTTCCTTCTATTATCTTCAACAACCTCCTCATTTTTTCATACCAACAAGTTTCGATTTTTTTAATTTCAAACTAACTTATTATTTGATCTATATTGAACTTTTTTTTTTCATTTTAAATCATATGTATATTTCTAGATTTTAAAAAAATATTAATTCTACAACAATGTCATTGTGTCAAACATTTTTCAGAAAATTTTCGTGCATATGATTTATTTTTCCTAAAATTTGTAATGATAAAATTTTATAGTATCATTATTTTTTTTTTCTAATTTGTTTAATATCTTATTTTCTTTGACTAGATAAAATATTACTAACAATTTTAAAATATAATAGACAATAATTTATGAAAACAAGCCGTCATAAAAAGATTTAAAAAATAAGAGGTAGATTTTTTTTTCAAAAACTACAAATTTAACAGAGATTTAAAAATTAGGTTTAAAGTAATTATTTTCTTGCCTCTAAAAGTGTTATAAGTGAAATATATTTCATAATTTTAGAATGTAACCCAATATCTCTTTCATGAAAATACAATTTTTTTTAAAAATAATAATCATAAAGATTTAAAAGAAAAAACTAAAGAATTTACATTTCTTTTAATAAAGATCTCCCACAAAAAATATCTTGAATAAATAAAAGAAATTACTTACTCCACTTTTTGAATACAATAATTACCTATTTATCCTTACATGGCTATTCCACGATTCACATAATTCACATTTTTTTTAATTTTTAACTTTTTTTATGTCAATCATGTAGTATATTATTATTTTAAAAGAAGATTAATTCGAATTTTAGTATCAACTATTAACATGAAAAAATTTCTTCTAAAAAAGGTATGACGTTATACATATATATGAACTTACACTTTAATTATCTATGATATTTTTTTATTATTTTCTCGCTTTCATTATTTTAAAAATTTATGTAAAATATTTAATAGTTAAGCATTAATAAAATGTATATTCATTCAAATATAAAATCACCGTAAAAAATTATATTCTAAAAATGTTAACCCACGTGAATCTAACTAGTACAAGTAAAAAGCTCACAACGCTAAAGTTTGAAATATCGATGTCGATTAAAATGTCGAGCTCCTGATTTTACGGAAATGTTGATGAAAATATCCACGTCAACAAATATTTTAGAAATCATGGAATTTTATAGAAATTATTGGGAATCTGCCGGTGGAACTTAAATTGTGATTTAATTTGATTATAATTGACTATTTTTAATCCTCCTAAGTAAAAATAATAGTAATATTTTTATAGAAATTTTGAACATCGACAAAAAGTTTGGACAAAATAATGGCAAATATATTAAATTTCAATGAAAATTGTTTAAATGAGTTCATATGAATTGTGTGGTAGTTTTATGTTATAATTTATTCTATTAATTTAAATAGATATGTATTATACTATAATGTTATTAAGAATATAAAATATAGGTATAAAAAAATCATTATCTTTTAAATTAATATACATAAAATAAAATAAGATAGACCACTAAAAAGTCATAAAAATCAAACGTATGGATGAAAAGGGAGGAGAAAAAGAGGCGTGATGGGAGTGAAATGAGTTTTTTTTAAGTATGTGAGAGGTGGAAAATCGATCCTACAACCTCATGGTTGGAGGTATATGTCAATTACCGCAACTTGTTACTTAAATAATTACGTTATTTAAGGAAAAAAAAATTGTCCTACTCCCACTATTCCACATCCATCGAGTCATGGGAGGAGGAGTGGGGAGGAGTCTATAAAAACTCATTTTCCCCATAAATTAACTTTCATTGGTAAAATCTGTATTTTATTCTAACATAATATCTTTTGTAATTAATTTTCTGTATAACTTACTAAAAAAGTAAGATTTATGCACGATAACCTAAATTACTTATACTTAATTTGATAACAATTTTGTAAGTTATTTATACTCAATTTGATAACTATTTTGTTTTTAATTTTCTATTTCTATCTTAGAGACGTTGCCTTAACTTGTACGTTAACAACCTAAGTTTTCTACATTGCTTCTTTTATCTTACATTCAAGAGATTATTCTAAAAAAGAAAATGAAGTTATATTTAAAAGAATTTCTTCTAATTTATTCACTACGTAGATAAAAATATAAATTTTTAGTTACGTCATTTTTTGAAATAATTGAGGGTGAATCCAAATGAATGAATTAAATTTTTTTCTTCGAATAATTAGGTTCGTCTTTAATGGTATTTATGACGTCCGCCGTGAGATATTATTTGAATAATTATGAGTAAAGGAAATTAAATTTTTGAAAAATGAGAGATGATGAGAGATCGACCATGTCCAATACACAAACATCCTAGTGGACACATTATTCATCACGCCAATGCAATTTCCCATCATGGCCCCTGTAAAATATTCAAAATCTTGAAAAATGATTTTACAAAAAAAAAATTTAATTGATTAATTAATTGATTTAAGGTATATCTGGATATTAAATGAATTATTGCAACCACACTATATCTTTTAGTAGTTTCTTTTAAAATATAATTACAAAATTCTATTTATATTAGGATTTTCAAGTTGAAAGGTCACTGTGTTGTATATTATTTTATTTAGTACCGCATTAGGTTAACTCTACCTTATTTTTTTTTATGAAAAATACTTAGCTCCTCACTGGTAAGGAGGAATCTTGTCCACACCAACATTTAATATTTGACAATTCATCATTTTTTAAAAACATTTTTTTTGTTTTTGTATTTATCTTTTTTAATTGTCAAATATTAAATGATGGTATGAACAAGATTCCTCCTTACTAGTGAGTAGCCTAATGTTTTCCTTCTTTTATAACATTCCAAACATAACTAAATCACGTGAATCCTAACTTCTATAGACTTAAACGTTAATTGAATCCTATAATCTCAAGGTAAGTGATACTCTAAAGCTCCAAGTCTTTACTACACGCTATCTTAGAAGACAAAAAGTAGTTTAAGGTGAAAAAAAAAAGTAGAAACTCAACAAAGCATAATCAGTACTTTTATGCATTTTGTATTTGAAATAATAGTAAAGTTAAGAAATGGGAAGAAGAATCATTTTACAGTGGTTCAACTAATACCGTTTAGCTTCACAGTAGAATATTGAATATCAATTTAATCAACATGTATAAATACACACTTATATCAACCACTGAATTAACTTCATGGACATAGTTTTATTGAGATAGAAACGTCACCTAAAAATAAATTGGTTGAGAATGAAAATAATATATTTTCACTATAAATGGCTTCCAAAATGATTGCGAAAGAATAGTCCCACGCACTTCACCCCCACTACTCGCGAATAATAGACACCCAATTTTTCCCATTTTTGCAAATGCCATAATAAATATGTGGTTTTGCTCCCCAGTTAGCCTCATCCGAAAACCAAACTCTCCTAAAACTTAAAGCTAAGAGTTAAGAGTTAACACCATGGCCTCCTCCAACAGTACTTGCAAGGCTTTGGTTGTGGCGGCCGGCTTTCTGATTCTGGTGGCTTCTGAGGCTTTCATTCACCCAGCCGCGGCGGCCGGAGTGTGCGGGAAGATGACGATAGGATCGGCAGCGTATAGCCTGATATCGTGCACGGGGGCGGTGGCGGATGTGAAGGCTAAGGTCTCGCCGGAATGCTGCAGCAGGGTGGCGGCCATGCTTAAAACTACTCCAAAATGCTTTTGTGCCATTCTCCTTTTTCCCAAGACTAGAAAACAAGGAGTCAACCCAGCCATTGGGCTTACCATCCCAAAACGCTGTAACATCAAAAACCGTCCCGCCGGCAAGAAGTGTGGAAGTAAGCTCATTATTCAATCCACATATTCATGACGTTTAACATTTCAAAACTGTATTTTAGTCTTTATATCCTTTATTTTTATATCATTGTTTTAAATTTGTGTTTTAACATTTTGATGTATTGACATCCATTGCAGTCAAGCTGAGGTACGGATAATTAAAGTATATGGGTGGATATTGGATGATAAAATTCTATTAACCAGAACTAAAATAGTTGCACTTTTTTAAGTAAAAAACTAGAAGTGTAAAATAGGCCTTGTGAAAATTTGATGATTAAAATTGTTTTTTTTTCCTTTCAAAAAATTAAAGACTATAATAGATATATTGAAAATTGAGAGACACCAAAAAGAAAAAGAAAAAAAAAGATTGTTGCAGATCATTTCCTATGATTTGATAATTTTAATAGATTTGGTTTGTAAATACTCATTGATAATGGGGCACGGGTGTTCATGGGATAGGTTGGGTTAGAGGAGTTTTTTGGACCAATCCGAATTTTCGGGTTAGGTAGAGCAGAGAACCAATGGAACTGAATAAGAAAATCAACCCAACCCAACCCGTGAACACCCGTACCCATTATAATTGAAATCAAGTTTAAGACAATATTATAATTAACTAAAAACAATATAGAACAATATGATTCGCCATGGAAAAAGGAATAGTTAGTCAATGGTTTATGATTCAAGAATCAAGTCTGTAATGTATCATCGTTAATAATTGATTTACCTAATCTAAAGCGTCATAAATATAGAGGTTGTAATAATCATTAAAATAAATTAAACATGTTATCCAATAATTATTAAAACATATAATTAATTAAAATGATTATTTGTGTGTGTGCTTTTTTTCAGAAAAAAAAACAATTAATCATGTTTATTCATTTAGGTAAGTTCTATACTTCATTAATCTCAACAATATATTTGATATAATATCTTTATCTCTTGTTATTCAATAGTTTATTAAGGGATTCAATAAACTAAAGTAAATATATTATCAATATAATAGCATTAAAATATGTGTATATGGTTTTAATTTAATTTGCAGAGTACACTTACCCTTGAGGATCAAAGGCAAGCAGCCCGCAGGCACATCATTTATCTTTATGTTATAATTATGCTATGAATTATTTTCACTCAAATAATTGAAAATCGAATGTGTGTTATAATGTTTGAATTGTTTCCATATTTATGCATATTAACTGATGTGTGTTAGTGTTATATTTATTATCTTGTATGTGTACTGTACTACAAAAAAAATTTGAGTATTTTCAAAGATAACAATCTTTAAAAAGTATAAAATAAACCCTTCGATAAATCAAGTAACCATTGGAGATAAATCACAAACCCTGAATCTTTCATGATTCATGCTGCGTAAAGAATAATTTGAGGACTAGAAATCTTCTCTATGTTTTAGATGGTAGAAGTTGGAGAAGGGCAGTTACCTCAATTCAAAATTAAAATCTAAATAAATTAGAATTTTTATTTACATCAAATTTAAATAATTTATAAATTTTATATCTCCCACTTCCACATAATATACTTTCATTATAGGCGGACCACAAAAAAATCAATACGTCTCATCATCCTCTTATGAGGCTCTTTCATGTCTCAAAAAATAGGAAATATATATATTCCAGTTCACCAGCATAAAAATTTCATACAAGAAAATAGGTTGTGTGACCAATCATACTTTAATTTCGAGAACGAGTCACTTTACAACTGTTAAGTGTGTAAAGTAACTTGGATAATTGAGTAAAGTCACTATGAAGTGTCCTAGAGTCATCTAGTCACATTTATCACAACTCATGGTCTCTTTTAAAATATTAATTTTATATATGTGTGTTCACAATTATATTACAAAAATATAATTGGACGACCTGTGTGAATACACTATAATATAACACCCAAAAATGATCTTCCCTTTTCTAGAAGATTTTCATCCCAAAACAACTATTGGTAGATCCCATTAGATTGAATCCTTCATGACCATTGTATTAAAACTTCTAAATTTTAGTAAAAAATGTTGTAATGGTACTTATGGAGATTTCTTAATCTTCATGGGTCTCACACAATGAAGAAGTAGAAATCAATTAACTTTTGCTACCTTTGGTGGTCAAATTGTGCACATGTGGTATGAAACATGTTAGAGTATTTTACTATTTCTCATTAAAGCGTATATATGTCTCAATTAAATATTGTATAGATGATAGTTTAGATATACTGAATATCTAACTTGAGTCCACAACTCTACCTTAATATTATATCAACTAATGATAACAGGACTTCCACCTGGCATTCAACCACAATTTATGGGATATGTCACCTTCGATCATAATATGATCTTATCTTGATCACATATCAAGGCAATATCTCATTTCAAGCTAGCATATACTTTCATATTGATGGTGTTGTTACAACAATACAATCGTCTCATTTCTAACTGGCACACAATCAAAGAAGCGATTACTCGTGTGAGAGAATCAATCTACTGTCCAACATACTTCTCATAAAATTTATACATTTTGTGTATGTATGCATAATAAAGTACCAAATTTTATTTCATAATTCAAATAAGCAATACAATTTGTTCAGAACCACATAGTTAAAGCTTTCGCAATTCTAAAGATTTAATATGATTATTAAAAACATCTCTAGGAATAGGCTTCGTAAAGGTGTACGCAACCATGTTGCTTGCTGATATATATTGCACATTCTCTTCTTTTTGTTCAACCATATCTCTAACAAAATTGTATTTAATATCTATGTGCTTTATCTTAAAGTGATATTTGGGATCTTCGTGAAAGCTTTGACAGCCTGACTATCACAATTTACAAATACTGAGTCTGGCGTACTTTCTTTAAATCCCAAATGACTTCTTAAGTCATACTGCTGTCTTGTACCGCTGTTGAAAGTGTCACAAATTCAGCTTTCATTGTAGACAAGGCTATGCAGGTTTGTTTCTTACTACTCCAAATGACTTAAGAATCTGTTAAGTCATACTGCAAGTTTGTTTCCCTGCCACACCACTTCCTCCAATTTATCTTTTTTTTTTAAGAGTTAGAATATGTATAGTTTTTTCTCTTTTATTTCTATGAATTTATTATAACTTATGTTTAACTATTTATTATAACTTATGTTTAACTATAATTAATAAGGTAACTTTTTATTTTCTACGACTATATAAAGAGTTTTTTTTTCCTTACTCTTTCTCCCTACTTTTTTTTCTCACCAAAACTTAAGAATTCTTTATCCTTTGGTATGTTTTTGTCCTTTAATCAATCTCCTGTGTTATCTTATATTATAGTTAGATTGTTAGTCTAACGTTTAACTTTTAGTTTTTCTTTCAATGCAATGTTAATAACAGTAATTTCAAAAAATATTTGACTACCTACTATATATAAGTAATTTATTCAAAAAACTTACCAGACGACATGCTTTTTTTCCTGTATCATTCTTTTTTTCAATGATTTAAATAAGAAATTAAAACAAAGTTTTATTTACTTTTATGTATCGTTATATTTCGGAACAAACAAAATAATGAAAAATCCATGAATATGTGTTTTTTCTATGTAATTAATTTTTTGTTTTTATACTTTAAAAAATATAGAATTTCAAGTGCATCACATGTGTTTCAACTGTGATAATTAACTTTCACCAATTAAATTAATATTACCCACATAATATAGTTAGGTTATAATTTATCTCCATCTTTTTCTTGATTGATACAATGTGTTTAATTATTTGATTTCATATATAGGCTATGGGTTTGCCAAATGTCTGACCTCCTTCCATCTTTGAAACCAGAACCCATGCCAGCCTTGTTGAGCAAGAACAATTACCCTTTTCTTACATTCAAGATCAGATTAATTACTATATAAGAAGGAAAAATGTTATATTTTAAAACTTGTCTTCTAATTTATCCTCCACATATATAAAATATAAAACTAAACTCCTCGGAAAACATTCTAGCTACACCATTTGTTTGCGTAGGATAAATCCAAATGAATCAGTTAAGTTCATCTAAAAAAAAGGAAAGAAATCTACGAAGGATTATCAAAAAAAATTTCTCCTATCTACAGTGGCAACTGAGAGGGGGCTTAGACCCATTTTCCACTAAGCCAATCTAGAATTTTTATGTCTAGTTGAAACATTAGTTTGTAATAATCCTAACGTTTCAAAGTTGAGGGGACTCGAGCACCCTTCGACCTACAGTAGATCCGCCCCTGCCTACCTACCCATTCTATATTTATGATAGGTTATAGTCCAAATGTTTATATATTTGATCCAAATGTTTATATATTTGATCCATAATTTCTGTTTGAAGTATTTCATTTAATTCTTTAATGGTATTTTATCATGTCGTTGTGGATTTGAGATGAATAAAACAAATTAAATTTTGTGAAAAATGAGATATTGACCAGGTCCAAAATACACAAAACATCTCAGTGGAAACATTATTCATCATTCCAATATGTTCAATTTCCCACCATGCACCATGAAATGTTATTTTCCAACTCTTGAAAAATATGGTTTATCTCGATATTATTAAATGAATTGCAACCACACTATGTTTTAAAAGTTTCTTTAGAAAAAAAATTAAAACATCTATTTACATTACGTCATTGTATTGTACTGTGTATTTTATTTTAACACAGGGCATTATGGTAATTAAATTCTAAACACGTTTTTTCAGTACAAGTGGGGATGGAGGATCGAACTCACAACCTCTTAATTTGATACATATGTCAATTATCGCTGAATTATGCTAAAATCTTATCACGCTTTACATAAATACGAAGTTAAGGATAGTTGCAAATATGACAAAAATATTTAGTAAAATAAGCAAAATAGCAACCACATTTAGTTTTTTCAAATATAGCATTTTTTTCAACAAAAAACGGAGGTCCAATTTTAAAGTTACAACTTTACCCTGCAATATATCTGATATACATCTGTAATATATCTGCAATCTAATATATGCTTATGATCTGCCACTGACATAATAATGATATACAATCGATTTACTTCTTATATAATTATGATATCTAACTTCTAATACGATTATCACTGATATACTTATGATAACCAGTCGATACAACATTTATCTATCTGTGATATATACATTGATATGTCTCTAATTTACCATTGATATACAAATGATATACCACTTATATAACTTCTTATATATGATTATATGATTTACTACTAATATAACATTGATATATATTTAATATGCTTCTAATTTACCTCTGATATAACCATGATATCTACTAATATAATTATGATACATGTGTGTTGATATAATACTATTATATCCAATATTTTTTTCATATGAAAACAATGGTGCAAAAAAAAATTTAATATAAAGTTATTATATGAAAGGTTCATGTGGATCATGCACGTAAAAAAAAGTTTTAAAATTTTGATATACTTTATAAATTTAAACAATTGATATCTCTTATATTTAGTATCTAATTAATATTAATATAGAATAAATATTAGTGATATAGCAATCAACGTTATTGATAATTTTAGAATATCAATCAACAAATTGCAATGGTAAACTAGAATTTAAACAGCTGATATACCACTAAAAATTAAACATTTTATATACGTTATATTTAGTATATCAGTTGCAAATATATTTAGTATATCGTAAATTAGAGGTACATTAGATATATATATTAGAGGTATAATACATACATCTGATAATGTATATCATGAGTACATCTGATAATGTATATCAGGAGTACATCGGAGGTATGTCGGAAGTATATTAAAGGTATATCGGATGTATATCATATGTAGATTAGATGTATATCACATACATATATACATTGAATATATATAAGATATTACAAGGGTAAAATCGGAATAATAAAAATTTCGAAAATAAAAATTCAAATATTTTGTTATGTTTGAAATTTTGAAAAGCTGTAGACATTTTTTGAAATATATGAATTATTTTTGCTACCCACTATCATCATCCTTAAATCTATTTTTTCAAAATAATTAATTCTATCTGTCACCCCAAACACACCTTGAATCCAAATCAATCAATTAAAATTGTTTCTCCTATCTATATGGTAAAAAATTAAAGTTATATATATTTTTCATATTTTCTGTTTGAAGTATTTAGTGTAATTTTTCCTGTGAAAATTAGGTTCGTCATTAATGGTATTTATGACGTCGTTATGGACCTGAGATATTCTTTTGAATAATTATGAATAGCAAATTAAATTTGTAAGAAATGAGAGAGATAATGAGACATCGACGTTGTCCCCAATACACAAAGTGGATACATTATTCATCAAGCCAATCCAATTTCCCATCATGGACACTGTAATGTTATTTTAAAAATCTTGAACAACGATTTTATTAAAAAACTATATATATATCTTGATATTAAATGAATTGCAACCACACTATATTTTAGTAGTTTCTTTTAAAATATAATTACAAAAAATCTATTTATATTAGGATTTTCAAGTTGAAAAGTCATTGTGTTGTGTATTATTTTATTTATTTGGACATTATTAAGTACTTATTTCTTTGTATCATTCCAAACACAACTAAATTAATTACGTGGATCGAAACTTTGACTTAAAAGAGAATTTTAAACTAGGATTTATAAAAAGATAGCTAAGGAGGAGAGTGATATTGTTTTTAATTATGGTAGAAAACTCAACAAATATAATCACTCTTATAAATTTTGTATTTAAAATACTAGTAAAATTAAGAAAGGAGAAGAAGAATTATTTTACCCTGGTTCAAATAATATGGTTTACCTCCACAACTTTGTAGGAGGGAGAATGATTTTATTATTCGGACGTAAAGTATATGAGAGATTCATCATAAGTCACTTACCATGTAAATAAAGGGAAATTAAATATCGTGACCTGACAATAATGTGGTCAATTTGATAATAGAATATTGAATATCACTCTATCAACATAGATAAATATACGTCAAATGAACATAGTTCAAGGATAATAACACATATGTCCCACCAAAAGATTGTGAGAGTTGAATCTCCCACCCAGATGAATACTAAAGAAAGTGAAAAAAGAACTATGTATAAATACACAGTTATCAACCATTAAACATCACCTAAAAATAAATTGGTTGAGAATGAAAATAATATATTTTCACTATAAATGGCTTCCAAAATGATTGCGAAAGAATAATCCCTCGCACTTCACTCCCACTACTCCCGAATAGACCCCCCAATTTTTCCCATTTTTGCAAATGCCATAATAAATATGTGGTTTTGCTCCCCATTTAGCCTCATCCGAAAACCAAACTCTCCTAAAACTCAAAGCTAAGAGTCAAGAGTTAACACCATGGCCTCCTCCAGCAGTACTTGCAAGGCTTTGGTTGTGACGGCCGGCTTTCTAATTCTGGTGGCTTCTGAGGCTTTCATTCACCCACCTGGGGTGGCCGGGGTGTGTGGGAAGATGACGATCGGGTCGGCGGCGTATAGCCTGATATCGTGCACGGGGCGGTGGCAGATGTGAAGGCTAAGGTCTCGCCGGAGTGCTGCAGCAGGGTGGCGGCCATGCTTAAAACTACTCCCAAATGCTTCTGCACCATTCTTCTTTCAGCTGAGAATAGTAAATATAGAGTCAAACCAGCCATTGGGCTTACCATCCCGAAACGCTGCAACATCAAAAACCGTCCCGCCGGCAAGAAGTGTGGAAGTAAGCTCATTATTTAATCCACAAACTCATAACGTTAAACATTTCAAAACTATATTTTAGTCTTTATATCCTTTATTTTGATATCATTGTTTCAAATTTGCTTATTAACATTTTGACGTATTGACATGCATTGCAGTCATGCTGAGGCACGGATAATTAAAGTCTATGAGTGGATATTGGATGATAAAATTATATTAACCAGAATTAATTCAAAATTCCAAAAATTAAAGACCAAAATAAATGTATTGAAAATTTAGAGGGACCAAAATGAAATGTATTTATAAGTTATGTATTAAAATAAGATTTAAATAAAAAAAAAGGAAGATGTTGTATATTTCCTTTGATTTGATAATTTTGATAGTGATTTATTGTTTGTAAACACTCATTCGATAATGGGGTGTGAACTCACCTTTTCAAAAAATAATAATAATAATAATAATATTGGGTAATTGAAATAAAGTTTGAGATAATATTATAATTAATTAAAAATAATATGAAACAGTATGATTCGCAATGGAAAAATTAATTATAGTTAGTTAATGGTTTTCGGATTCAACAATCAAGTTTGATGTATCATTGTTAATAATTGATTTACTTGACCAAGCAAATATAACTCAACTGATATATCTCCCCAAGAGGTTATGAGTTCAATTTTCAATCCCCAAGAGGTTGTCAGTTCAATTTTCAATCCCACATGTTCTAACACAAAATGCTTTGTAAATAATATAGAGTTTGTAGTAATCACTAAAATAAATAAATTAAACATGTTATTCAATAATTATTAAAAACATATAATTAATTAAAATGACTATTTCTGTGTGTGTGTTTTTTCAAACAAAAAAAATCATGTTTATTGATTTTTTAGGTAAATCCTATATACTTCATTATCTAAACAATATATTTGATATAATATCATATTTTCTTGTGAAATATATTCTCAATATAAAATCATTAAATATGTGTACATGGTTTTAATTTAATTTGCAGAGTACACTTACCCTTGAGGATCAAAGGCAAGCAGCAGCCCATAACCAGATGGGAAAATGATCTCTATGTTATAATTATGCTTTGAAATTTCACTAAAATAATTGAAAATCGAATGTGTGTTATAATGTTTGAATTGTTTTTATAATTACACATATTGACTTTTATGTGTCAGTGTTACATTTATTACCTTGTATGTGTACTATTAAAAGTACATGTCCTTTCTTTAGTAATGAAAGATACTATGAATAAATAAAAATTTCATTTTCAAACTTCACTCATAATTCACATCTTTTTAAAACCACATTTTATTAAGAAACAAGATCAAGTTCAAAGGCTTAAATATTATTGGACCTATGTGGTCTCAACTTACAAAGACAAAGTAATAAGAGCATAAATTAATTCGTCAAAATGAATATAATTCAGTGGTAATTGACATATATCTCCAATTATGAAGTCAGTGAGTTCGACTCACACATGTTTGTACTACAAAAAATATAAAGTAATTCAACAAAAATATGAAGTTGGTGAAAGTAGCTTCAAAGTCTCGCAGGCAACATTCCTTCACATTAATGATTTTCATATTCTGTTCTTCATAGTGTGCAATTATATTATCAGCTTAGTTTATTTCCTCGTCTACCCACAACGTTTCTTTAATATATTTAACCATTAATCTCTACCCTTTATCTATTGCATTATATTAAATCAATTAAAGTTCGTTCAATTGATATATATATATATATATATATATATATATATATATATATATATATAATGTTATCATTTAATTAATGCTATTAACGCAACATTAAGAATTAAATAAATTTATTCTTTAACTCAATAATAATTGGTATGTATTTTTTCTTTCGAATTCAGGAGTTCGATCTCTCATATCTCCAAATTTTTGTACTAAAAAAATTATATTTATATAGATTTATTTTTCAAAATTGATGGGAGTTGAATTAAACCTAAATAATCATAAAATTAAATAGGAAATAATCGACTCTAAACTTGTAGGTAGAGCGTTCTTGTTGATGGTCGCCGCGCTTTCTCAAGTCTGGATGCAGCTGTTCGTTCAAGACCACGACTTCATGGGTCGTGATTCGTCGTCATCTTCGTCACAGGTGGGGATGGTCGCCGTTGCAGGGATGGTCGCAATCACCGCACTTTTCTCAGAGAGAGAGGGGGTGGGTTGCAACTTGCGGGAGTTGAGGGATTGATTGAGCCAACACTTATTTTTTCTAAGTTAGAAACAAAACCGAACGAACCGAACGGTTCGGTTCGGTTCGATTGAAACTTTATCTTAACCGATCTGAACCGAACCGGCTCAATTCGATTCGATAATCGAGTCGACCTGTATGGACACTTTTAAATCATTAACAACATTTTTAAAAAAAAAAATACAGTAGTTTTCATTTTTTTTAAAGAAATTTAGATTTGATTTCCAAAAAGTTGTTAAGCTTATGAAATTATCAATTGCACGTTCTTAAAAAGTCGCTTTTCAAAATATTAATATTTTAAAATTGTTAGATTGGCTATAATTTCAAAACCATAAACGACATTTATATATATATGATTACTTAGCTAATCATCTCATCAAGCTATCTCATGATTTAAAAAGAAAAAAAAAAGATATCTCATAATTCTGATTTCAAATCATGGTTGTCGACAAATAAATAAATACGAGAGGGAACAACTTTATGTTTTCGAAATATGAAAAGAAAAAAAAAACACCACCGTTGAAGAGGATCTCTTTAATATTATTTTTAAAGTATTGTAATTTCAATTAGCTGGTTCAAAATCATCTCTTGAATATATAATAAATTACTTTTTTGATTAATTAAAAACTCAAACTACTAATTTGATCTTTGGATTTAATTTTAATTTGTTTTTTAAAGTTGAAATTGGATTCCTATAATTTGAATTTAATTTTATTTTTCTCCCTATAATTTGAAAAGTTTCAATTCTATCTTTGTGATTTGGTCAAATCTTTGTTGGAATTGGTGGACTCAAAACGACGTCGGATCGAGCTACGAATGAGTCACGATCGAGTCTGGACACGGGTCGAAGTGGGGATGAAAAACAGGGAAGCTGGACGCTGCAGGCCACTTGGACCGAGAAGACAGTGCCGCGACACTAGGGGATAGCGCCGCAGCAATGTCTCTGTCACTGTGTCAACTTTATAAATACTATTGTTTCGGATTTTTAGGTTTACAAACCGAACAAGGGGTTATTTGCAGCCGTTTTTCAAAGGGTTTTGGCAGCAAATCAGTGGCAGCGACTCGGGTATTGATAGAAGGTTTGGGGTTAACCAAGATCGATATCGGGTAATTGTATCTTGATTCTGTGAATTTTTCATTCCTCTTCTAAGTATTAATTGTGTAAAATACTTAGAAGTTAATGGCCTTTTGTTGAGACCTAGGGATATTTTGGGGAGTGTTATTGTATCCAATCTTTAATAATATTGGTCAATTTCTGGAATATCGGACGTAGCCGTGAACCAATATAATTTGCTACTTCTATTTACTATTTTTCTTTCTATTTGCATATTCTTGATTGTGTTTGATATTTTCTGAGAAATGGAAAATTATTCAGGTTGGTTAATTTCTCAATAATCTCGTGACTTATTCATATTAAATACATATCATATATCTATTTAGCTGTAGATTAGTTAATATTTCCATTCAATTTCAGCTCATTCTATTAAGTTTAGAACTGCCAACAAAAATATAAGAAAATAGTTGAGTTTTTAAGGTGAATAATAAACAATCTAATTATATAACGAACCTATGGTAATCAAATTAAAAAAATATATATTCAAAACATGAAAATCAAATTGAAATTAAGCTCAAATCATAAGGATTAATTATGACTTCTTAAAAATGTCGTATTAAAACTAAGCGAAAGGATTAAAACCAAATCATTAATTTAACTTTTCGAAGAATCACGAAAGAAAGATTTTTTTTTCTTTTGCTTTTAGTGATATGAATTCAAATTTAAATGATCTATCTTACTTTTATCCCACTTATCAACGTAAATCATGCACCTAAACCACCTTCTTCTTTTTTTTTTCCTTTTTTTTCAAATAGTTGCGTTGAGAAATGATTATTCAATAGGAAAAATTTTTAACAATAAATAAAAAAAGAAAAGAGTTAGTCCAGCTGTGCATGGGCCTGGATCTCCATTACCTTGTGATTGGACTCCTTGTCTCGAGCTTTTTTTCAAAAAAAAAAAAGGAAATTACATTTTTCAATTTCCACGTTCTTGGCCGGCCCGGCCCGGCCCACCAAGCCCGTCTCCACGGTGGCACTCTCCGCACCGTCCGATTGTCCATTGGGAACAAAACACCAGAATTCCCATGCCCCCTCTCCCGTCCGATTCCGGGTCAATCAATCTCCTCACGAAATACAATGCGGCGATGTCCTCAAATCAAGACAAATTCTGGACCATTCAAACTCGCATCATCACCGAAAAATAAAAAATACAAAAAAAAAAGGATTGGTCCCACACAACCACCATGGAAAATCTTCCTCCTTCCCACCCACCATCATGGGCCCCACAAGCATGCCACACCCTAGGTCCCACCAAAAACACAAAACACATATATACACACATATTATAAGTTACAACAATACCCATTTTAATGAAAAACAAAAATATATATATAGCTAGACTAGGACTTCTAGATGTGTCTCATTAATTTTTGAACCAGACCCAATCTACATAATTATTCAACCCTAATTCTACTTACTTGCTATAATAAAGTTATTGTTGCCTATTTTACTCAAATAGCATTGTAACTATATGTTTATTGATTTACCATGTAATAAGTTAAAGAAAATAACCATATGAAAAAGTAATCGGATAAACTTTAATTTTTGTGGTTTAAATGTTTTGATAGCATATTTTGGTTTGATTAAACTTTATAAACCCAGTTAAAACCTCAAGAGGCTAAATTAAAAATAATTTGGTAATTTAACAAAGTGAAATGGTAGGAAGTTATGTTGAATGTGCAGTGAAGTTATATATATATATATATATTTTTTTTTTTTTTTTTGTAAAGTTGGAAAAAGGGGAAAGGGGGGTGTTTGAGCAACAGTTGGGGGTAGGAAAAACAAAAAGGAAAAGCTGAAATTTGAATTGTGTGTGTGTTGGGGAGGCCAAGTCAGTGTCCTTTCCATACACAAATCAAACATTGCTTTACATGCAGCAAACATTAAATCATAACATTTGCAATTATTTAGTCTCCCACATTTTTTTTAAATAAAAAGAACATCTAAATTCAAATATTCAAAAAGAAAAGAGAAAAAAAAAAAGTCACAATCCCATTTTCCGAATCCCGAGACTCTCTCTTCTCCACCCCCACACTTTTTTCTTCTTTCTTGCCGTTGACTGACCGCTTCTGTAATCATCAAAATCTCTCTCTTTCTCTCTCTGTCTGCTCTTTTTTCTCTTTTCAAAAATTTATATACACCCATTTTTGAAAAACCCAAGTGGTGGCCAGTTTCAGTTTCGGTTCACACAAATGAGTAGTGACCTCCACTCTCTGTCTTCGCCACTGGCTTTTGCAGTTATGGACGCCGCCACTGCCGCCGTCGCCGTCGCCGTCGACCCATGTTTCTCGCCGGAGCTTTCCACCGGTTATTTGGAAGACGCCTTGGTTGAGTTCACTTCAAAACGACGACGCTTGCTCCTCAACGATCACATTCACAATAATAATCTTGTTGATCAATTTCAATTTCCTCAGAGCTACTGGAGTTCGTATTGCACGTGGGGGGCGGACGCCGATAATGCCTCCGACACTTTCGATTGGACCAACCAAATTTACGATTTCAATAATTATGATGCAGTTTCAGCAGGTGGGGTTCTTTTTTTTCCCTTAAATTTTAATTTATGACGTACGATTCATAAGTTCATAATTAATTAATGACTATTTTGTGGAATTATGGTCATTATTATTGTGGGAGAAGCTTGTAATTTGAGTTAACTTTTTTGGCAAAAAGAAAACAAACGTACGGTTGGATGGGTTGGAAAAGTTTTGTTGGGATTTAATTGAATGAAGAAACTGAAATTGGTTTCGGTTTTGGTTGGGTTTAATTACTAATTGTTATTTATTATGTGCAGATGAGCTGATAAGCACTTCGCCGAAAAGCAGAATCAGTGAGGAAACCAATTATACGGATGTGTCAGCGATGAAAACGCCGGAAGTAGAAGCGTTTTCGACTCCTAATTATAATAATTACTGCTATGAACATCCAAATTCTTCTTCGTCTTCCTCTAAACACCAATTCCACGCTGAGTTTTTGGCTGATAAACAAACAATTTTATCCCTCTCCCGCAAGCTGCCTTTATCTTCAGGTGATCCACTTTTTTCTTTCTCTCTCTCTCTCAATTTTATATTTCGTTTTGATCGAAAAAAAGATATGGGTATTGAGCACTAGAATTGTAAACAAAAAGACGATCTTGGTGGGGTATTATATATTATATATAGAATATATAATGGCGTAATAGAATTATTTCTTAATAACTTTCATGGTTTTTTTTTTCTTCTTCAAATTTAGTTAATTAGAAAAGCTAAAAAAGATTAAATTTAAAATATTTTCATAATTTCTCTTAAGTTTTTTGTCTGCTGCATGTTGGAGCTTATATATTGGTATAATTTTGAAATATTAATTTGGGCTTTTTTTTTTGAATTAATTAATCAGGTGGTGGAAGTGAAACAAAAAACTTGAAGAAGAGGAAGGTGGTGTATCCATTTGCATTGGTAAAGCCAGGAGGCGTAGAAGGGGACATAACCTTAAATGACATAAACCAAAAAATCTTAATGCCTCCGACCCGGCCGGTCCGTCACCCGGTCGGAGATTTCGCATGTCGGCCGTGCGTGTCGGCGGACGGACCGGGTCTCTCCGGCAAAGCCGTGGTGGCGCTCACAAGAATCCACACTCAGGGAAGGAGAGGCAGCATCACCATTATTAGAACCAAAGGTTAATTAATCAAATATTAACCCAAATATTGCGCTAGAGTTGTGTATAGAGGAGAGAGAGAGAAAAATGTGTATGTAATATAATGATTGAGAGAGAGAGAGAGAGAGGGAAAAGTTAATGAATTTGTACTTAGTATATAGTTTAAGGCTGCACTGTAATTGATTAATGAATATTTGGGTCACATTATTCCTCTCAAAGCTCAAATCGCCATCAGAAGAGAAACAGTCTTTTTGGGTCTGAACCCAACAAGGCGTGCAACAGAAAAAAGGAGAAAGAAGTCCAAAATAAGAAAATTTGGAGTACAAAAAAACTGAAGGGAGGAGAGAAGAGAAATACACAAGAGAAAAGTAAAAAAAAAAATGCCCACTCTCTCCATAATTAAGAAGGATATAATGGACCACTATATGAACAATTAAAAAGTATCTTTTTAAAATATTCGGTCACGAGAACAATAATTTTTAGAGTGGACGATTACATTCACGAGAAATGTATATGTCATTCTCTCTAGCTAATAATACAATTAGTCACGCATTATCATCCCATAATAAATGATAGGTTCATAATATTTTTTTATTGAATTTTTTTCATTATTGCACACTATGGATATCACGCATGAATTGTCTACAAAATTGGCCGTGGCATTGGCTTTGGGCAATAACTTCATTAGCTATGATATTTACTTTGGAAATTAGCTTGTAGGTCTAAGAAACTAAATTTTTACCTATTCATTAGAACTCGTCATAGCTAACAAATGTCATAGCGAATGACGTCATATATTCAGCAATAGATTCTACATTAATTTTTACAATATTTGTTAAAAATTAAAATTTAAAAACAAAACATAATTATAATTTTCTTTTCATATGTTACGTTGAAGTGGGGTTGGATGGTGTCTGATTAAGATCAACTGCCAAAACTCAATATGAATATAGTTGAAAACGATCCGAATTTAAATTTCTATACATTATACATTGAAAACAAAAAAAAAAAAGAAATTTATTATATAATAATAAAACCTTAATAAAAGCAGCCATTTCGTATATGGTCGCAGTGACAGCCGCTGACACCAGAAAAAGGAATAAATACGAAACTCAGAATCCACTGCTGAATATATAATTGCACAATAAAAACACTATTATTAAATTACGAGTTTTGTTTATTTTTTCCAACGAAAGGAGAATTGGTATTGAAATTTGATAAATTTATAAAATATGGTTCATTCCAATGATTAGTGGAGGTGGAGTATATAATATTATTTATATATTTGAAAGTTTGGCCCTTGTCTGTTAAGCTGGGCACTGGCAGAGAAATTTGTTCTCTCCAATTGCATGTCGTCTTCTTCAAAGGTCAAAACTCGTTTATTTCAAAATTTCCAGACAGTATCCAACACGTGGGCCACCCCCTCTACTTCTTCCACTCTATAATTTTGCTACACCCACCCAACATCACAGCCGTCCAATCCCTTGACCTTCACCCCTCATCAGACGGTTGGGATGCAAATACACTCTAATCAGTCAGCCGACAAACAATGCAACATATCTATGCTTCCAAATAACGTCTGAGCTAAATTATAAATCTAGTCCCTACAATCCATTTTAATTTGATGACTTTAGAAGTTTTAATTTAATCCTCTATAATTTTTTAATTTATTCAGGTAGATTTAAAAGTTCCGTTTTAGTTTAGTTAATCTTAAAAAATTGTCCTTGCGGTTATTATATTAAGACATCATAATAAGCTAATATTTTTTATTTGAATAACAAATTGCTTCATTGGTAATATTTTCATTTCTTGTTTTAATGATTGTAGAAAGAATTTCTTCTCACTAACGAAGGATCACAATAAAGTAATAATAGTCCGGTGGTCTATAAAGCCAACTACTGAATATATATTGAAAAATGACTTACAAAGTTACAAAGTTTTATTCGTGTGGATAAAATATTGAAAAATGACTTACAAAGTTTAATAAAAAAATATCAAATTAAAAATTTTAAAATCATAGAAATCAAATTAAAATTAAATCTAAATGATGAGGACGATTGAAAATTTTAAAACTACCCGACTAAAAACTATACAAGTCCTAAAGATTATGAATTTAAATTGAAAGAGAGGATATCATATTATTAAAAAGAAAATCATTACCGTAAAGTCTGTTACATCCAATGGCTGTCATTCAATTAAAGTCAAAAAAGAAAAAATATGGAAGTGGAGAAGATTATAAAGTGAGGAAATGATATAAAAGCTGTATCGCATAATTGTGGAATGCAATACCTACTTGTTTGAACATTTTCAGCGATGACTGATTTGGATTCGGTTTTGTCCATTTTTCAAAATATAACATCTACTCTTATTTATTTATTTATGACATGGAAGTGCGGAATGCTCTCTCTCTATCTTCTTTTTTTTTTCTCTTTCTTTTTCTTTCTTTATAGTTTTGACTTTTATCTGACTTTTGGTAGGATGTGTTCGGTTAATTGAATGACAAATTTCATAATCAATTAATAATTAATCTTATTATTTGACACACATATTTTCAATTTATGTAGTTTGGAATTTGAAAACATCAAGTTCTAGATTTGATATATGATTTGAGTTTGTAATATCCATAATCTTGATTTTTTGTAATTCATCCCTATTTTACATTTTAACGTTTAGAAGATTTATGTCTCTAAAACTTTCAAAACTCATGGATTACTTTTCACAAAAAATAATAACAAATAAATAAAAGAATAAACATTATGGATTAAATGTTTGGTGTATGAAATTGTGAAGTGACATTATTCCTTTTCTAATTTTTATTATTTTTTACATATATAATTTTTTTAGAACAAGTATATAATTATTGAAATAGGATCATGTCAACATTTAAAGGGTGTAAATATCAATTTTTTTTTTAGAACAAGTATATAGTTATTGAAATAGGATCACGTCAGCCTTTAAAGGATGTAAATGTCAATTTTCATTGACAATATTATATAAATAATACATCAGTTAACCTAATCAACTAATTAAGTATTCATCAAATCTTAATTGACATCAAAAGATTAATTTATTTAATCTTTTAATATATAAAAAATATGTATTATGCACACACTTTAGGAATTTTTTTTCTCTAATATTAATATTTTAAAAACTATTTTCAACTAGACGAACATTTAATTAATAGTCATTTCTGGAAGAGACGACATCATTGCTTCAATGAAAACAAACAAACAAAATATTACAATATTATATAAATTGAAAATAGCACAACAATCATAGAATTAGGATTAGTATTCAAGACTTACATTGAATGTAGGCCCTAATTTTTTATTTTATATAATATTGTAATAGTTTTTTTTTAAAAAAAGATGACTTATTATTGCTGACTATAGAGAGATGACCAACTATTTTATGAACATTATTCTTAAAAATAGTTTCGTTTGATAACATATTTTTGAAAATAATGGTAAAAATAGTAATATTAAAAAAATAATAATAAAGTCCCACACTTTGGCCATTCAAATAAATAGATGGATTCTTTTATGGAAGAGGGTTCTTTTCCAGCTGGCGGTGAATATGAACCTTCTTGAACCTAAAAATGAAAAGGTAATAAATTTGTCTTTTTGTTGCTTTAATTTCTTTGGGATAACTTGGGGTTGAAGGAAACTCAAATTCTTCACCTCCATTTGGAAGCATAAATTTAGAAAGTAAGAAAAAAAAACAGTATTAATTTAAACTAGAAAATGAAAAAAAAAAAAGTGAAATTATACAAAAACCTATTAACAATATTTTAACTTAGAAATGAAAAACAAAAATAAAATAGGAGGGTCTGTTTCGTAGTTACCTAGGTGCCGGTATATATCTCTCATTTACCACAACTAAAATATTGACAGTTATTTATTATTTTCTTTTGTTTCTTTTTTAGGTATAAGTCTCTCAATTTCAAGAGATATTTACTTACTTACTTGGGAGCACTTCAATATTTTGTAATATTATGAATCGAAATTATAAAGTTGTCCCATTTGGATCTCAACCAATGATTGCTTTGTATTTAAAAAGTGGATTCTATTGTGTCACATGCCAACCATTAATTTTCAATATTAACTTTCTTCATTATTATAATCTAGTAGGGGAAGAAAAAAAAGAAAAGAAAAGAAAAGAAAAGAGAACCTATTTTTATTTTAGAAAAAGAAATGAAAGAAAATACTAGATATGCGTGAGAATGTCTGCTGCTTTTGCTTTAAATTTCTGTCTTTAATTTTTTTCCCCTTCTTCAAATCTCTAAAGATGAGAAAATTTGAATATATTTTTCTTTAATATCTCTTGGGATTTCAACTGTGAGTTTTTTTTTTCAAAAGTTATTTATGACGTCAACAGTATAGTTCATGATGTCGGATCCCACTATGGAAAACGACATTGGCGGATCATGATTGTGAGATATGGTGGGCCAAGCCCTTGCTACCTTGGGCCCAATAATGGCTCAGAAAATGGGCTTTGACGAATAAATCTTTTTATAGTAGGCCCAAGCACATACGTACCTTTGACCCATATTTAGTTGGATAAATTTGGAAGGGGAAACAAAAATATTACAAAGATTAACAAATATAATATATTTGAATAAACAATTGTAAACAGTACTAAAAAAAATGTTAAACATAGGGATTTCCTTTTAAAATTTATTAAATATTGATTAACTTCAATAATGGTAAATTAATTTTTTTAATAAGATAGCAATGGATAACTGAATTACTATTGATAATCTATAAGTATAACGGTAGGTTCTACCTAGCATGTAATTGTAATCCATATTTTGTCTACTTATAAATTAATTGTTTTTTAGTACAAAAAAATGTGGGGATTGAAGACTGAACCTTCCGCCTCTAAGAAATGAGCAATATATTTTAACTAGTGAACTATATTTATATTGGCTACCTATAAATTAATTGTATCACTAATTAACCTACGTATTTAATAGTTGTTTCGATAATTAACTAATATATTAAATATATATTATTGATTAGTCTATTTAGTTCAATCTTTTTATTTCATTAATACAAATTAATTAGAGATAAGTAATGTTTGACGAGCAAACATGAGTTTAGCTCGGTAATAATTGACATATAACTATGACCAAGAAGTTATGAGTTCAAATCTCCCCCTCAACTTGTTGTAAGGGGAAAAAAAGTAATATTTGATGGGTTGAAGTATATATATTATTTTTTTTAATACAACATGTAGGGGTGAGGATTGACAAAGTATATATATTATTGATTAGCAATTTAGCAGGTAGGTATTGGAATTTGTAATAGGTTTTAAATGTTGATGTCGATGAAAATGCACAGTCTCAATTTCATGAAAATATCGTTGCCGATAGATTTTTTTATTATAAAAATAAAAATTTCGTAAAAAATATTTAA
Organism: Momordica charantia; assembly: GCF_013281855.1. NCBI lineage: Eukaryota > Viridiplantae > Streptophyta > Magnoliopsida > Cucurbitales > Cucurbitaceae > Momordica > Momordica charantia. The sequence continues at coordinate 21,155,987 of NW_028275162.1, read as the reverse complement.
ATTAATAAATAAGCATTTCACCCATTCAAAATACATTTAAAATGATTAATATTATTATTAAGTCTGAGTGATATTTTGTTGATTTTTTTTTTTTTTTGTAATACTATGGAAATGTCAATTTATCTTTCATGTTGATGTCGAGCCCATAGATATATGAAAATATCGACATACCGACAGAAATTTAATATCATATTTTCAACTAATTATGTATTTTCATATTTAAAACAATATCATATTTATCGACACTGCAAAATAGAATTACTCTAACGTGACTTACCTTACTCCTTAATATTGAACAAACTCAACGAGCCTAAACTTGTTTAGGCTCCGCTTGGATCAAGCTAACCTAGCCGTGATTTAGCTTATTGGATCAAAATTCAGATTGGGCTAAAATTGAATTGTTGGATTGGGCCATGTTGAGCTTGGGCTATCTTTTGGGCCATTGCCCAATCTTCATGCATCTAAATAAAATATCACATTTTAAAGCTTTTATTTACCACCTTTCGCAAATCAAGTTGAATTTATATTACCATTCACTAACCCTAAAGATGTTTGGTAAATTGTAATCTGGAGATAAAAGATGAAGAAAGATTTTAATGGGTCACCATTCACATTTACATATTTGTAAATATAAAAAGAATAAAAATTATGCACCTATATTGTGTTTCTCTTTTGATCCTTATAAATTACTCATTTAGGTCTATTAGTCTATTAGTGATAGAATATAATATCACTCATAGACAGTCTATCATTGATATAGTCTATTACTCATATACGTCTTCACTAATAGTTGTCTGTTTTAGTACTTTCTATGAGTTTTATTTTTTTTTTAATTTAGAATTTTCTATATTTACAATTACTTTAAACTTATTTTGCCATATAAAGATTACTTTTAAAAGTATATGGATTAATTCTCATTATAGTTAAAGCAAAAGTATAATGTAATCTAATAAAAATTAGTTCGAGGGTGATTATATAATCTGATTGTTGGTATAATCTGATTGTTGGGAAATTGAAGACCGTGAATAATTTCTTCTTCCACAGAAATATCCAAACACACCAAAATATATGAAAATAGGAAGAAACTGTAAAAGCACAAGAATAACGACACAGCAAATTATACTGGTTCAGCCCTAAGGACTACGTCCAGTCTTCCACTTAAATGTGGGTAATTCACTAATAATTGTTCAACAATTATAATACAAAACTCTCCCCAAAAAATATCTCCTAGAGGTCCCAACAAAAGCCCTCTAGCTTCTAAGTATTATAACACACTATACTTAGATACATGAATGAAAAACACTCACTAAACCCACAGGATACAGAATCATTTTCGACACTGCCCACAACTACCTTTTATTTGGATTATGTACAAATGAAACCTTAACATAAGGCTCTATTTATAAGATGCCAAATATCCTAATTCTTATAGGAAAACAATATTGTAATCCTTATAAGACAACCCGGTAAGAATTGGTAATAGTGTTAAAAAATCCATTTTTTAATAGGACATGTGTTTTCTGTTTTGGCTCATCATCCCAAGGAGAGAAATTTGCAATAGATAATCTCAATAACTGTGTACATTTGTTAGAATTCAATTACATATTTTTCAGATTCCAGGATTAAGAAAAAAAACAATAACGAAATGGATCTTAACCTTGATGACCCAAATAATGAAGGAAGTTTGAACCTAAATGGAAATAATAAAATACAGAAAAATAGATTGAATGGAAACACTTTAAAATTATTTGGTCTATCCAACTTTGATGTCTTGATCTGCATTGAATGTGTGCAGCATTTGAATATGAGTCAGCTAAGTTGACCATTTTATTTTATAAAAAAAAAAAAAAAAAGCTCTTCATAATTAATAAATAATAAACTTTCAATTGTTATTGGGAAATATGAAGACCACAGAGGCTAGTGTGAGCCCTCAGTCAACATAGCCAACCAAGTTGCCAATTCTGTTACGTTTACTTCCCTCGGATTTTCTCGGGAATTCTCCTAATTTTCCGGGAAAATTTTGTACTCTCAGGCCCTTTTTTTTTCCTTCTTCGAAGATCAAAAAATTGGAATTTGCTTGATCGATCAGACACCATTTTTGGATCTCCACCCAACATTTTTGTACTATAAAAATCAAATTAAAACTTCTACATTACATCACATTTAAAGAAAGAAGGAACGAAAGAAGAAGTTAATCAATATCGTAATACAACGAAAGAATAAATCATAAAGAGAATTAAAAATTTTAAATTGGGGATTAATTTATGAAACAGAGCAGGAGGGTGGTCGCATCTCATTCTCCTCCGTCCGATTCAGAATCTGATGGTCGGTGGCGATGGAAGCACGGGCCGAGTGGAAGATTTAAATTTAATAATTTAATTTTGGGGGTTTCTAAGGAAAAACGCGAGAGGAGGAGGTTCGCGGAGGAGATCGCCGGGCGGCGGAAGAGTGACAGAAGAAGAAAAGCTTTTTAAGAACGCGGCGGAGGACTTGGCCGCGTTTTGGAATCCAGCGAGGAGCTGAGGTGGCAGCGGCGGTGGCGGCGGCGGTTGCCATTTGGCGAGGTGAGACGGTGGGTTTTGTTAGTAATAAAGTAACGGTTTTTTTGACAGTGGAGAGGGAAAGAGGAGGAAGCCAAGAGGAAAGTGCGTTGTGTGGTGAGGAAACTTAACCACCAAGATATAGGGGAGAACGTAAAGCTCGAAACGACGTCGTTGGAATGAAACGCGGCACTTGCACGCGTTTTGGGGTGTTTTGCTTTTGCTTAGACTTGTTCTACAATCCCAATACCGCCACCACACCATTTCTCTCGACCCAGTCTTTTTTTCCCCTACAATCTTTTTCCTTTTCTACCCCCTACACGCTTAGCTTAAATTTAGAGACCCGTAGCGCAATTAATTATTTGGTTTCTATATTTTCAACCAAAAAAAAGAATAAGGAAAAGAAGAAAAGAAATTATCTTGTTTTTATACTTTCTTACTTTTTTAAGTCTTTTGTATTTCCAAATTGTCATTTGATTTCTGTATTTTTTTTTTAAAAATGGTCATTTTCCTTGTGAGAATTTTAATTTAGCAACAATCTGAAGTTTAAGTATAAAATAATATGACAGGTAATTAGAGCATAGTTTAGCGGGTTAAGACATCTGTATCCAACCATGAAGTTGAGAGTTCGAATTTTCAATCTTACAGTAATGAAACTGTAAAGTAGTGTCCCAGAGTTGAGAGCATTGCGGTGCCATGCTCGCGGCCAAAAGACCCATCCATTATTGTCTATATTTTTCATCCATCCTCGTCCTGACATATCCCGACTCGACCCTAACTTGTTTCAACGTCGATTTAGCTCCACCAATTCCAACAAATATGTTTTAACCGGTTGAATTATATTCAAGCTAATTGGACTAATATATAGGTAAAAATATAAATATTCTGAAACTGAATAACATCACCACTGACACTTATATAAATTAATAAATAAGAAAGGAAAACACGTTTCTCCTTGTGTCTGTAGTGAGCGAAGAATATAATTAAATTTATTAAACAGTTTGTTTTAACTTTTAAGATAGATTAATAAATGAAGTGAACTATCCGAAGGAGATTTGTGAAAAATTAGATTCTGAGTTGTGAGTGAGGTGAGCTGTATAACGCGTGGGTTGTTTTAATTTTTATTTGTTCAAAACTCCAAATTAGTCTAAGCCTTGTGGGTTGCGTTCCCATTGAAATTTCAACCACTTCCTTTGGTCAAACTTTTTTTTTTTTTTTCCTTTTTCTTTCTTTCTTTTCTTTTTGTTGGATATTTAATGCACAAAAACTTGGGTTCATCACTTGCTTTTGTTCTCAAAAATTTAAAAGAGCAGAAGTGTTAGTGGCCTTCCTTTTGTGCATTTAATTACATAATCATGACTTACAAGCACTGTAAAAAGAGCCAGGAATCTTGTATTTTTATTTTATTAATTTGATTTTGTGTCTAGGTTCTAAGCATTTTAGTGATTGGGTTTGAGCATTTTATTTTTGTGACATGATTTTGAATGCTTTTATCAGTAGATTTTGGTACCATTTATTGATTGGCTCATAAGTAATTTGGTTTAAGAGTGTTGTTCACTGTAATATATATATTCAAGTTCAAGGTTTAATGCGATATAATCAAAAGATTATTATTGACTTGATGAGTTAAATATAATCCCCTCTATTTGAGCTATTTAATTGATATATTGGGTGATCGTGACTATGAACACATGACTTATATTTAGTGGTATGACTTGATTGGGTAGAAATCATTTTTTTTTATAAAGAGAAATCGGCTCCTTAATTTTAAGGGTTATAGAAAATCTATTATTGGTATATAAATATACATGGTTATAGTCTCAACACACCATGTCACTTGAGCCTCCTGTTCTCCCTGAGACGGAAATAATTATTCATATTTGGTTGGTTGAGAAAGACTACAAAAATCACAACTTTTTGCCGGTTAGGATCAATTAGTCTAATGTTTTCAAATAATTCTAATCTTCTAATAGATTTCTTCTACACTTAGATGGTTTGAATTATTCTTAAATTGTATGACCTTCTTTGAGAATAATTTAAATTAGAATTTCTTATTTTTTTGACATGCAAATCTCTCTTGAGTCAAAGGTCTTCAATGCTGCTGGATTACAGAGTGAACAAATTTGTTTATATTATGAATTTTTAAGTTAAATAGATGCCCACTAATTCTTGCAGTGTCCAAATTTTGAGGTGTCTCATAATCCATGCTCCATATGTCCTCTATGTATTTTTTATTCATAATCTCATATGTTCCATTATCCATGCACCATGTCTGGAAACCCTAATGCCGCATATGTCTCAATTTTAGACATTATTAGTGTCATGTAAATCACACCACATGCTTAAGTGTGGTGCTCATTGTTAGGGAGAATTGGTGAAAAATTAGTTGTGAGAAATTAGTGAGAAATTTGGTGGGAAATCAAGTTTGAAAATTGGTGGGAAATGCCATTTTGAATTTTGAATTTTCTTTTATTATTTGAATTGTTTTGTTTATTTTATTTCCCCGACGTTGCCTCGTTTCGTTCCTCAATTTTACAACACGTTATCAGCACGAGCCTCTGTCATTTCCCCTGTTGAAGGTAGGTTCCGAAGTGTCACCTGACAAATTTGACCAAATTAGAATTTGCCGCTCTTGATATCAATGGCAATAATTATTTGTCATGGGTACTAGATGCTGAAATCCATCTTGATGCCATAAACCTGGAAGAAACCGTCAAAGAAAGAAATACAACCACAAGTCAGGAAAAGGCAAAAGCCATGATTTTCCTTCGTCACCATCTTCACGATGGGTTGAAAATGAAGTATCTGACAATAAAAGACCCCCTTGCCTTGTGGCAAAATTTGAAAGAAAGATATGATCATCAAAAAATAGTTATTCTTCCTAAAGCTCGTTATGAATGGATGTATTTGAGGCTCCAAGACTTCAAATCAGTAAGTGATTATAATTCTGCACTGTTCAAAATCAGTTCAAAATTGAAGTTATGTGGAGAAAAAATTACTGATAGTGATATGCTAGAAAAGACATACTCAACCTTTCATGTCTCGAATATACTCTTGCAACAACAATATCGAGAGAAAGGTTTTAAGAAATATTATGAGCTCATATCATGCCTTCTGGTTGCTGAGCAAAATAATGAGCTATTAATGAAAAATCATGAATCTCGACCAATGGGAGCAACGCCATTCCCAGAGGCGAATGCTGTAAATTTCAATAATCGTGGTCGAGGTCGAGGTCGTGGTCGAGGGCGTGACCGTGGCAGAGGAAGAAATAACTTTTCATTTCGTGGTGGGCGTTAAATCGTCCAAATTTTAAAAGAACCACACGAAATGTTGATCATAAAGGAAAAGCTCCACAAGATCAAAATTCCAGAAGTGTTGAAAATAAGTGCTTCCGATGTGGTATGACTGGGCATTCGGCACATATTTGTCGTACGTCGAAACACTTAGTGGATCTTTATCAAGCTTCCTTGAAAGAAAAAGGAAAAAATGTGGAAGCAAATCTTGCCTACCAGGATGGTGATATCTTTGACGCTGCCAATATTACAAGTTTGAATGTGGCTGACTTTCTTGAATCTCCTGGAGAACAAATTGACACATTGAGCACAATGGATGGAATAACAAGTGCTTCTTTTGATTTTGAGAATATTCAGAACTAATGTTTTTTTTATATATTTTATGTATGTTTTGTATTTCAAGTTTTTTTCTTCTTCTTCTTCCTTTTTCTTATTGTAATTATTTTGTTTAATGAAGAAGCATGGACAATTTTCATATATTAGATGACTCGAAAATGAGCAATGGTGATCTATGTCTGGCAGACAGTGCAACTACGCACACAATACTTAAAAGTAGACAATATTTTTCTAAATTGACAATGCTGAAAGCAAAAGTCAATACTATATCAGGTTTTGCAAACTTGATTGAAGGTTTTGGAAAAGCAGACATAATTTTGCCTAGAGAACAAAATTTACAATTGACAATGCATTATTCTCTAGTCAATCAAAGAGAAATCTACTGAGTTTTAAAGATATACGTTACAATGGTTATCATATTGAGACTGATAACAAGAATAATATAGAATATCTCTATATTATATCTATTGTCTCACATAACAAACGTATATTTGAAAAGTTGCCTGCTTTATCTTCTGGATTATATTATACTCATATACGAGTAATGAAAACATATGCAACTACGAACTTGAAGTTCATAAATCCAGATATATTTACCAGTTGGCATGACCGATTAGGTCATCCTGGGTCCATAATGATGAGAAGAATCGTTGAAAATTCACATGGACATCCATTAAAGAACCAAAATATTCTCCAATCTAATGATTATCATGTGATGCTTGCTCTCAAGGCAAATTGATCATTAGACCATCACCATTTAAAGTAGGGACTGAATCACCTACATTTTTAGAACGAATTCATGGTGATATATGTGGACCTATTAATCCACCAAGCGGTCCTTTCAGATATTTTATGGTGTTAATAGACGCATCAAATAAATGGTCACATGTATGCTTATTATCAAGTCGAAACCTTGAATTTGCAAGACTACTTGCTCAAATAATAAAGTTACGAGCACAATTTCCTGATTATACAATTAAAAGTATTCGTCTTGATAATGCCAGTGAATTTACATCCCAATCATTTAATAATTACTGTATGGCAATTGGGATAAATGTTGAACATCCTGTAGCTCATGTTCATACACAAAATGGTTTAGCAGAATCATTTATAAAACGATTGCAGTTAATTGTTAGACCATTACTTATGAGAGCTAAGCTTCCTACATCTGTATGGGGACGTGCTATTTTACATGCAGTGTCGCTCATACGCTTTAGACCAACATCTTATCATAAATATTCCCCGTTACAATTAGTTTATGGCCAAGAGCCAAATATTTCCCATCTGAGAACTTTTGGATGTGCAGTATATGTTCCAATTGCTCCACCACAACGTCCTAAGATGGGTCCTCAAAGGAGGCTAGGAATATATGTTGGATTTGATTCCCCATCAATTATTAAATATCTTGAACCCTAGACGGGTGATGTATTTACTGCACGATTTGCTAATTGTCATTTTAATGAGACAAATTTTCCAACATTAGGGGGAGGAATAATGAAGTTGGAAAAAGAAATTACATGGAATGCATCGTTATTGTCTCATTTCGATCCCCGTACAGATCAATGTGAACTTGAAGTTCAGAAAATAATTTATTTGCAAAATATAGCAAATCAATTACCAGATGCATTTATTGATGCCAAAAAAGTGACTAAGTCACATATAACAGCTGCGAATGTTCCATCGAAAATTGATATCCCAATGCAGAAAGTTGTCATTAATGAATCTGCAACATGCCATAAGCGTGGTAGACCAATGAGTTCCAAAGATAAAAATCCTCGGAAAAGAAAAATAGTCAATAATCAAAATGACACAATTGAGAATGAGGATATTCCAGAAGAAATCCTAAACATGACTACTCATAAAGATATTGAGGAAAGTCAAGTATCTGAAGATAATAATGAGATTTCAATGAATTACGTTATGACTAGAAAAAGATGGAACCGAACTAATGTAGTTATTGATAACATTTTTGCTTATAATGTTGCTATTGACATTTTATCTAAAAGTGACGATTGTGAACCAAAATCTATGAAAGAATGTCAACATAGAAAAGATTGGCTTAAATGGAAAGAAGAAATTCAGGCAGAATTTAACTCACTTTCAAAACGTCAAGTTTTTGGACCAGTAGTCCGAACACCAGAAAATGTTAAGCCTGTGGGATACAAATGGGTATTCGTAAGAAAAAGAAATGAAAACAATGAGATTACAAGATATAAGGCAAGATTGGTTGCACAAGGTTTTTCACAAAGACCCGGTATTGATTATGAGGAGACATATTCTCCTGTGGTGGATGCAATTACACTGAGATATTTAATTGGCATGACTGTGTTTGAAAGTCTTGACATGCATCTTATAAATGTAGTCACTGCATATTTATATGGATCTCTTGATAATGATATTTATATGAAAATTTCTGAAGGATTTAAAGTACCCAATTCTAATGCTCGGGAATTGTATTCCATAAAGTTACAGAGATCATTATATGGATTAAAACAATCAGGACGAATGTGGTACAATAGTCTAAGTGGATATTTGTTGAAAGAAGGATATAAGAATAATCCAATATGTCCTTGTGTTTTTATAAAGAAATCACAGTCGGGATTTGCCATTATAACTGTATATGTTGATGATTTGAATCTAATTGGAATTCCTCAAGAACTTTCAAAGACAATAGAGTATCTTAAGAAAGAATTTGAGATGAAAGATCTCGGGAAAACAAAATTTTGTCTTGGCCTACAAATTGAGCATTTAGCATATGAGATATTTGTACATCAGTCAACTTATACAGAGAAAATTTTGAAAAGATTTTATATGGATAAAGCGCACCCATTAAATCTTCCAATGGAAGTTCGCTCACTTAATGTGAAAAAAGATATATTTAGACCTCGAGAAGGTAATGAAGAGCTTCTTGGTCCTGAAATACCATATCTTAGTGCAATTTGTGCACTTATGTATCTGGCTAATAACACAAGACCAGATATAGCATTTTCAGTTAATTTATTAGCTAGATATAGTACTTATCCTACAAAAAGACGTTGGAATGGGATTAAGCATATATTTCGCTATCTTTGAGGAACGACTGATATGGGTTGTTTTATTCAAACAAATCAAATTTCGATCTAGTTGGATACGCAGATTCTGGATATTTATCTGATCCACACAAAGCTAGATCTCAAACTGGTTATTTGTTCACATGTGGAGGAACTGCTATATCATGGCAATCAGTAAAACAAACCATAACAGCCATCTCCTCAAATCATGCTGAAATTCTTGCAATTCATGAAGCTAGTCGAGAATGTGTATGGTTAAGATCAATGACTCAACACATTCGTGAAACATGTGGTCTATCATCTAGTAAAAATCTTCCAACGATACTTTACGAACATAACACAGCATGTATAGCTCAAATCAAAGGATGGTATATTAAAGGAGATAGAACAAAACATATTTCACCAAAAATTTTCTATACTCATGATCTTGAAAAGAATGATACTATCACTGTTCAACAAATTTGTTCGAAAGAATACTTGGCAGATATATTCACAAAGGCATTACCTACAACAACCTTTGAAACATTGGTGGGCGACGTTGGAATACGATGACTCAGAGATCTCAAGTGATGTTTCGATGAGGGGGAGTTAAATATATTGTATTATTTTGGGTTTATTAGATTATATGAAATATGTACTCTTTTTCCTTCACTAGGTTTTTTCCCACTGGGTTTTTCCCTAGTAAGGTTTTAACGAGGCATATCTCATATATACAATGGGCATCTAAGGGGGAGTATTATGAATTTTTAAATTAAATAGATGCCCACTAACCCTTACTTAGTGTCCAAATCTTGAGGTGTCTCATAATCCATGCTCCATATGTCCTCTATGTGTTTTTTATTCATAACCTCATATGTTCCATCATCCATGCACCATGTGTGGAAACCCTAATGCTCCATATGTCTCAATTTTAAACATTATTAGTGTCATGTAAATCACACCACATGCTTATCCATGGCCTATAAATAAGGTCAATGTGGTGCTCATTGTTAGGGAGAATTAGTGAGAAATTAGTGGTGAAGAATTAGTGAGAAATTTGGTGGGAAATCAAGTTTGAAAATTGGTGGGAAATGCCATTTTGAATTTTGAATTTTCTTTTATTATTTGAATTGTTTTATTTAGTTTTATTTCCCTAACGTTGCCTCGTTTCGTTCCTCAATTTTACAACAGTTTACTTTTTCAACTTTTATTTTTGTTTTTTGTTTTTTTTTCCAGAGTGTGAAAACCTCCCTGATATAGTAATTATTTTAAATGGTGAACTTATTAGAACAACTTTTAACTTGAGAAATTTCCAACTTATTTTTAAACAACTTAAAAGTACGAACCATAAATAACAAGAATAGATATACAATAAATAAGAGAAAAGTAAGAATCACTTTTGAACATCTATATAAAAGGTGGGATGAGGAGAAACTTCTATATACTATTTTTGCCCTCTCATTATAACTCTTTTCATTTTTCTTTTGATGACAATTGTGTCATTTAAATACAATCTTTCTCTCTCAATTTATCTCTTCTCTCCGTCACGATCCCATCCCTCTAAATTCCCCTATTTTCTCTTACTAATCTTCTCTCTCTTAATTATTCTTTCATTAACTTCATCTTTCTCATTGATTTTTTTTTAACTCCTTTCATCTACCACATACCCTCCTCCAATCCTTTCATCTTCCTAACCCCCTTCCAATTATCACATACCCTCTCTCAATCCTTTCATCTTCCTAATCCCCTTCCAATCATATATAAATATGTGTCTTTTCTTTCTCATGCCAACCAAAAATCAAGAGGTGGTGGATGGAACAAAGTGGAAAATTTTCCAAGTGGTGTGAAGGTATGAAAATTACTCTCTTGCTTTAGCAACGACAACAACAATGCACATATGGGTGATCGAGAGGAGAATTGATAGTGAAGAGAAACCAAATTAAAGCTGAGTTGATGGCATCGGTTCACTTTCCCCAAATTTATCATTGTTCAGATTGAAAGAAATTCTAGAGTACGATGTGTCGAGATGGTGATTGATGGAATCGAGATAAAGCAAAATTCGATTATTCTCATAATTTGGATAATAAGAATGCTTATGAGTTTGATTTTTATTTATTTATTTTTTAAACTGATGCTTTTGATTTATATATGTGAAATGTTGTAATTATTTTTACAAAGTTAGGGCAAACAAACAATTTTTATCCCTCTCAATATCATCAGGTTGAACCTTTTAGGGTTACTCTTTCTCTCACTGTTACCTTTCTTTTTCATTCTAGAATGAACAAACTCAATGATTTAATGTCACACAATTTAACAAAGATAAAATGTAATATAATAATTTATAATCAAGAAAATTAGAGGTAAATTAAGAACGTTCATTCATTAAAAAAAAAAAACTTGCACGTTGGTGCTTTTTCATCTTTCTTACACTTCAAATTTGTACTTACTTTCCATGCTAATATTTCATCATATTCTTTTATTACAACAATATCATACCTTGAATTTATATTTATATAGAATCACTTTCTTTCTTTAAAATGATAATATTATAAACTTAAAAAATGCTATTTGTTTTACTTTAATTTAGAACTACAAGATTCTAAGTACAACGCACGTGTTTCTTACTAGTTTATAATAAAAAGTAAAAACTTTGGAGTTTTCTGGTTGGTAACAGACAAGGGAAAGTAAAACTTTGTTGGTTAAAAATATTTGAAAACTTTGTGCGACTCTTATCTCTCTTTTTTCAATAAATTATTTTTTAATGTAATTATTTATTGGAATTAATTAGTTAAAATATTTAAATTAAATTTATAATTAATAAAACAATATTGAAATTTTACCAATAATGTACTAAGTTCATTATTCTATTGTAATAAATTAATTTATTAAAATGTATACTTAATTTTTTATATAAAAAAATAATTAATTGATGCAATTAATAAGATGAAAATGACTAATTTTGTTAAATACATAAAACGATAATTATTAAGATGGATTGCTAAATAAAATCAACTACCTTAGATGTATTATTTTTTAATATATTTAAACATAATTGCTTAAAATAATTCTAATATTTTAACTTAATAAATATAAATTAATGTAAATTAATTATTGGAAGTTAATTTTGATTGATTTTAAAGCTTTATACAAATATGTCGTTCTGCTAAATATTTATATATTGAATTTTAATTAAATAACATTTACTATTAATTATTCAATTGATCATTGTGCTAAATTGTCAATTTAAAGTTTAGAATGCTAATATAAAATAATTTAATTTACATTATTTATTTTTTTGAATTAAATTTGATTTGTTATTAATCACTATTTATAATGCCATAAAATGTATCTTTTTAGAGTAATCACACAAAATAAACATATATATAATTTATTTTCAGATTACTTAATCTCAGACATATATATCATTGGATTTAAATATGTGAAAGAAAGTGAAATTTAAAAGAAATTATTCACATATACGTTGTGAATATTATTCTTTAATTTTTTTTCATTTGTAAGTTTTTTTTGTTTCTTTTTGTGTTAAAGTTACAAAGTTACACATTTGTAACTGTATATGTGTTAAAGCACCATTGTCATGCCTCAAGACCCATAACGAGATCAAGAGCCAAGAAGCTACAACAAGCTTTACTTTCTCATGCTCAATACTTGGTGAGCTCAGCTATGGATGATCAAGAGAGAGATGAAATTTTCCAAGTCAATATCTTCCAAGTAGAGCTTAAGGGAGACATTGCATTAAATGAACTCTAAGTTCATTTAAAGGAGCTGAAGTTGAAGTGGAGTTTAACTCAAGTTGCATTCAATAAAGCCAAGTTCAATTCAAGGAACTCAAGTTGCATTAAATGAACTTAAGTGCATCTCAAGCTTCATTTATTGCAAGTCATCCATCAATTAATGAAACTACACTTCAAACTACTTCAAGTGAAGCTTCATTTACAATTGGGAGGTTACACAGACTTTGAAGGGTGACCAAGACTTCAATTCTCGGATTTAAACCTCTTTTTATTATATTTTCAGTTTTAAACATTTCATTTATGTGTTTTAAGTTACATTTTAGCTAGTGGATGTTATGGCCATCATGTAATTGGGAGTTACAACCTTTCAAATGCCTTTAGGTTACTTTTAGGGTTGTTTTGGAGGTTATAAATAGCATAGTTTGTTTTCTTTGAAATACAGATTTTATGATTGAATGAAAGTTGCTATTTTGCTTCAAAGCCTAGAGCTTGTTTTTCTTTGCAATTCTTGAGTGTTAGATTTGCATGCTAGAGTCATTCAAGTAGCCTTGATCAAGCTATCTTGTGGAGTGATTCGAATCTTGAGTTTAGAAATAAGTTTTCTCTACTCTTGATCTTAATCATCAAGGTAAATTCGTTCTAACTTCTTCCTTGGGTTGAAATCATCTTGATTTTGGGGTTTAGCATTTGTGATCTAGGGGTTTGCATAACCATAAGAGTTCTTAGATCTAATTGGCTATTGTTTTCTTATCAGTTAAGCTTATTTCTTAAATAAGGAGTTGTTTTTATATTTACGGGTTAAAGTTACATATTTAAAAATGTTACATATGTGTTTAATTTTGTGTGAGAGGTTACATGTTTGGACAACTATATATAGTTGTGGTTTTTATCATTTGAGATATCAAGTTTTCTCATTTGAGTTCCTCCTCCCACAAGAATTCTCTCTTCTTTTTGGGGTCTTGTTCTTGTTTGTGTTGAAAGCAAGTGTCTAAGAATTCTTGCATATCCGAGTAGTTCAAAGTTGTTCTACTGGAGTTAGTCATTGTATCATGTTGAGACGATTGCTGCAGTCTACTACTATGTAGAGCGGATAATTGTCTTCAGCTTAGCTCATGCCCCTACTATATTTATCAAGTTTTGGTGTTGATCAAGTTGTCATAATCTGTATTGTTTGTAGCTAGTTACGTTGTAATATATTTGCTAGTGTTATTCAGTTTATATATACAACGTATATTTACCCAATATATACAACCAAATACAGTTATTTTTTTTTTAGACATCTTATTTCCAGGCATCTTTAATCGTTCCTAACAAGTAACTACAGTAAGGTAGGAAGAGGGATTTTTTTAAAAAAATAAAACTATTATTATTTTAAAAACTTATTTTAACAATAAATTATTTTCTGAACTATTTTGACAAATACAAAAGTTTTTAAAATATTCTTACTCAAATGTTGATGGCAAACAACATTTTAAATTTTGTTTGAAAAAAATATATTTTTTTAAATTCTTAAAATAACAGTATTTTAGAACTTACCCGTAGAAGGGAGGACTGTTGGGATTGTACTTGGACTCATAATGTATGGTGCTATAAAATTCTCTTTTTCTGTGTTTTCTTTTCTGTGTTTTCTTTTTTACATTCGTGAGTATTTAGACCAACTTTTTGTGGGATGGATTTGAATTCATTCTCTAAATTCTTTTGATTTATTTCTGCTCTCGCTCCGTATCTCGCAGAAAAGAGATAGCACCGATGGCAGACGGGTAGTCTATTGCCAAGGAGATCAAGTCGACAGCGACAGTAAAACTGGGTAATGAGGTGGAAGCGTACTGCTTTCAGGGGGAATGAAAAAAATGTCAGACATTTTTTTAGAGATTTTAGAGAGGAAAAAAATGTGAGGGGTGTGTGGAGGAGAGAGAAACCTATTTTTAGAGAGAGAAAGAAGGTGTGAGGAAGAGAGAATTAAAGTTTTGAAAATCTGTAAAAAGAGAGAATAAGAGAGAGAAAGAGAGTTAAAATTTAATAATTGAGTATAGAGAAGAGAAGGGAAAGAAGAAGATGGGGAAGAGAGAGAAAGAAACGGGAAAAGAGAGAGGGAGAGAGTTGGTGGATGAAAATAGGGAGAGAGAAGAGGGAAGAAGATGACAAATAGGAAGAAAAAGGAAAAGAAGAGAGATAAAATAAGATGGGATAATTTATAATTTCATAACGTAATCAAATTCTTATAAAACAAAAAATTTGGAGGTGGGAATATATTTCATAGTTGGCCTTTTTTAAAAAAGGCTACTCAGCTCAATTTCAGAAATAATTTTCAGTTAAAAGTGGGGGCTTCTAACCAATATAGTTTGGTGCGGCTGGCCAGGACTGGAGCCAGAAATCAAATATAAACTGGCTATACTAAATCCTGCTATTTTTTTTCTTTTTTTTAAGCGCAACAAGTAAGGATCGAAGATTCGAACTCACGACCTCTTAATCAAATATTTATGTCAATTACTGCTAAACTAAACTCAAGTTAACTAAATACTTCTAGTCAAACGTGCAAAAATTTGAAGTGGTTGATATTTCTCTATTTATATTACACATATGAGCCAATTTTAGAATCTCATCTTTCCAACATAATTCCTATTAATGCTTGAAATCGATATTCAAACCTTCGATCAAGATTTAAACTTCAACCAAGAGACATTGCAATTGAGATTTATTCAATGTGATGGCATGGTTATAAAATTTTAACTTTAACTTATATGGGAGCAAAAGCACTCTAAGTTATAATCTTAATCATTGAGTTTAGAAGTACCATAGAAGAAGTACCGAAAAATAATTTTGAAAAAAAAGAAGTCAATTTCTTTGTTATCATAACATTTTCCTTAAACATGAAGCTCGAAGCTCTAACTGCTAGAGTGAAAAGCATTTTAATAGCTAAAAAGTATGACCAAATATAAGTGGTTCATTATTTAAAATATTTTAAATTAAAATGGCTATAATTAAAGTAGTTTTTGTTAAATGCAGAATGCACATACATGTCTAGGATGCATCTACAAATATGTAAAAATCTGGGATAGAAAATAAACGCCTCATTTAACCTGTTGCCAGCAGTTAAAAGAGAATAGAAGTGTTCCACAACAAAAATGAAAACCAAAAAAGACACATAATTTCATGAGTGCCCACTGTAAACAAAGAATCAAAACACCAATTCAAGAAACTTCTTTCAATTGGCTTGATCATGCAATGTGAGGACTTCTGAACATGAATTTTTAATTATCTTACACCTCCTACATCATTCTGTAGTGACATACCCACTATTATTTGTCTCACAGGCACCAAAGACCAAACATGCTATAATTTCAACTTCTTTCATATATTCCATGATTTAAGATTTGGTTCAATCCACAACACAGTTGCATCTTGTCAAAATCACAAGAACAAGAGATTGTGGCATTCAAGTCACTCTAAAAGTCAGGCTAGGAGGAAAAGAAGGGATACCTCTGAGAAGTCCAGATTGTTTAAAAAATTCTCGAGAAGATGCCATGGTAACCATTGATCTTCTACAGCAGAATGTACAATCTCGATTCCAACTGTTGGCTTCATTCACAAAGAAAAAAGTGAGACAATGGTTTATTATTATTTGCACAAAGGTCAAACTACATCAGGCAACGACTTCATGATGGAATTATTTCCTGCAGGTCCAGTAGTAATATGAGAACTGCTCACTAAATAAATAACTTCAAACAAGCCTTCAACTTCAGTGCTAAACTAATGTTGCGAGCTAACAAGCCACCATGCCTAACCTTTGCCAGCCCTGCTATCAAATACACGCTTCCATTCATATGTTATGTATCCTTTACCACATGTAGACGACAAACAGACTAATTTACAAAGAAAAGGAAAGGGAACCACACCTAGTATAACTAATTTCTGAATTCAAGGAACCTGGTGAAATGAAAGCACACTTGGTGAATCAATTCTCACTATGACGTCATCCTCAGCACCTGATTCCTCACTTGAATCATCTCTTGTGTTGCTCGCATTAGGAACTCGGTTTTCTTGTGGAGGTCCAACGGGGTTTATTGGTAACTTTCTTGCATCAAGCCTCTTTTTCATTGTGGCAGATCCTTCTGATTTGACAGATGGAAGGGGAACACCTTTATATGAAGGAATTGCAGGATTTGACTGGCTAAGAGATGGTCCGGCAACATTGCTTGGAACACTCTTAGTCCGCTGACGAACATCGACCTTGCAGAAAGACATGAGGAAATCAAAACCAAATTGTAATGAAAGAAATATTATGAAAAACTAAAAACTACCAGTCCATTATCTGTGGTAGCCAAAGAATACCTTTTACTAGGTAGAGTAACAAAGAGTACTGAAGAATAATTAAGAAAAACACGTAGAATCCCTAAGAAGAAATCTTGTTCTTATCAAATACCCAAATGGAAAATAATGCCAAACGGAACTTAATAACTATGTTGAGATTAAGAGGATGTACTTATAAAGTGAAGTCTGACATATTACAATTGAACATACCATGCTACCGTATATGCTTAGCTGCATTGCCTTTGCAGACAAGCTATCGGCTGGACGCTCAGTTCTTTCAAAGTTCTGCTTCTGCGGTGGTCTTGGCTTGAAGAACTGTTCGGGCCAACTCATGAGACCAGAATGATCTCTGCTCAGAGATCTTTGAGGGTGATCGACAGAATGTATAAATGATGACGACCGATTCAGATTATTATCAGATTGAAGGGCAGAAATGTCAAAAACGATTACTCTTGATCTTGTTTCAACTTCATACCAGGAGCCTTGATGAGAAAAACTAGAACCACTCATCCCTGTTAGAATCAATTCAATAGCAAATATTAACAATTGTTTTCTTCTATGCACATGAAAAATTCAGGATAAGCATCCACTGTAAGTAACATAAAGAGTTATTCCAGGATCTAAGTCTTATCAAATAATTTGTTCAAGTTCTTCGCTAGTTATCATCACTAAATAAAGAAATTCAATGAGAACTAGTTAAGAAGAGTATTAATTACAAGTAAAAATACTACAGGTGCTAGTCAATTTGTAGGTGAAAATACACATAGGTAGCCACATTCAACCAACATTGTAACAGCAGTTTTAGCAAAGCGATTCCACATGGGCAGAAACAACTATCAATTCCAGCACTCCATTTCACTAACCTGACAACTACAATATTTCCATTGAGGTCCCATGCGTTTATTTGCTTCATTTGTACAAGTTTAAAAACACTTTCGATGTTCATGCGGGAACTGTAGATAAAGATAATGACAATTGTTGCAGGCAAATATTCGCAGTTCTTACTAACTTATTTTTAGAGTCGTTAATTTTGTTATATTTTATCTTGTTTGGATGCAATTTATCTCTATATTAAACAAATCTAGAAGTAGAAAGTTTAAATTGGAGATTATTTTTTTATAGTCTGTTAGTTTAAACTCTTGAGCCTTCAAGTTTAATTTAAATTCATAAATAATGTCTGTAGTCTAGTTCCCATGTAATATAAAATCAGCCCTTCCTCTCCATGGGGCTATGGCTGAAACGTTATAGAGTTCTGATAGGAACCAGAAGCAAATCCCCTTTTATTCATTTTTTAACGTCTTATAATATCTCCTCAGATACACCTTCAAATTTCAATAAGGCTGCTAGCAGCAACTTCAACCACTGTTAGTATTTCCCTAACTGGATGTCTCTGATTTGAGGGCAAGAAAATTTTCAGAGTGGGAGCCCTCTTTCAAGGATCAACAGTTGCCTCTCAACTCCATCCAACTCTGCAATGGTTAACATCAGTCCTATTCAAGCCAAGCAAGATCATCTCCTTCCACAGAAAAGAGTTATCACTTCAAATCGATTCCATCTCCCAGCTTATTCACGTGGAAGTATTGCTCCACCCTGTACATCTAGCTGTTCAAATCTATCCAATCAGATATGGGCGTCTCCAATTTTCTACTCTTCCTTCCTACTTTTGTTACTCCTATTACTAAGTCAAGCACTTCACTTGTTCGAGAAGATCCAACTCCAACAGTCAATTCTCTTATCATTTGGATCCATTCTGGTCTGAAGAGTTTCCTCTTTAATCATTACTTCCACTAATTTTAGGTAAAAGTTCAAATTTTACCCTTTACTTAGGTCCAAGTTAATTTTACCCTTAATTTTTAATTTCATCCTACACATGATTAAGTGATGCAATTTAAACCCTATACTTGGATAACTAGTGTAATTAATACCCTCAATTAATCAACTTTCCATTTTTATAAGATTTGTGACTAGCTATGGGTATTCTTAAGGTTGGACAAGAATATTTTTGTGGGTATAGATCCTTCCAATTGTGTTGGGTGCTTTTAGCTAGTTGAATTTGAACATTTTATTGCTAAGTTTGAGTGCTTTCTATTTACTTGATTTTGTTTCTGGTTTAGAGTATTTTGATGATTGGGTTTGGACATTTAAATGACATGATTTTGGGTATTTTGTTAGTTGACTTTTGTATGATTTTATTTCATTTTATTATTATTTTTTTAGTACAACATGTAGGGGTGGAGATTCGAATTCACGATTTTTTGGTCGGAAATAGGTACCTTAACCAGTTGAGTTATGCTCAGGTTAGCGACTTTTGTATGATTTATTGTTAGTTCATGGAAAATTTTATAATTAAGTTTTGAGGAGGTATTAATTGCGAACAATCATTCAAGCTTAGATTTTAATTAATCTTGTAAGTTGAAGCTTCAAATTTGCCAAACTGAGCTAATTACAGGGGTAGAAAATTAAATTCTCCCATGGTTCTTCTCGCACTTCTGACAACTCATTCAACACCATTTGATCCCCAATAACTTTACTACTACAGCTTCCAATCTTTGATTCGTTCTTTTTGCTAGGGAACACTCCTTGTTCACAAACTGCTACGAAACATGTTCATAAGAATTAGAAGCAAGTTCATAGTATCAAAAGGAAAATTATAATGCCAACTACAGAGTAAATATTCAAAAGTTTCCCCTCTCTCTTCTTGAGCCCAATCTATTTCGTATTCACCACCTAATAATTAAGTTATCCTTACTACTCCTGTAGTTTATTATCCAAACAAGAAATTAGTCCATATAGTTTACTGTCATTCAAAATAGCAGACAATAATAGTTTGATTACCTGAGTTTTCCATATTATGGAAGCTCTGATTCCCATGCGAAGAGAACAACACAGCAGGTGATGTTATCAGTTCCTCTTGGATGCCATGACTTCTGATAAATCCTTCTAATAAAAAGCCAATAGAATGGCGTGCAATTTCTATTCTTTCTCCTGCTATATATGTGGTCATTGTTGACCTTTCAACAACAAGAACTCTTAGATCTCTCATTTCCATTTTCTCGAATACTTGTGGAAGCAAAAGTTTGGCAAGAACAATGGAACTTTCCTGGAAGAAAACTCAACCAAAATAAGCATTGACAATTCTACTGATACATAATAACTTAATAAGTACGACAAATCTATGCGCCTTAAACACAATGGCTTCAAGTCTCCTGTTAGATCTAAATAACGGGATATCATAATGGATGAAACTCCATTATTTACTATTCAACGCTTGATAGGAAGTCAGGATCCGTAACAACAGTACTAGCAATGACAAAGTTCTGTGCTCAATGGAAATACCTGCCATAAGAAGTCTTCAACTGAAGGATCCGATCTAAGTACTGAGAGAATCTTGTCATGTTCAATAAAAAAACAGAGAACCACAGAACCTGTAATCATGTCACATATGCATGGCTTCCCAGTAAGCAATTCATACAGGCCTAAAGTACTTCCATGAGTAAATGTGGGATGCAAGGAGAACTTGTTTCTTGTGCTCTTACTTGCCCACTGGAATGAAAAAATTAAAATAAAACAAAGGGATAGGAAAGTAAAACTTACAATCAGCAAATCAGAAATGAAATAAACATGACATGATAAAATAAAAATCCTCCTACCTTCACCACTCCATTGGATATAAGCCAAACACCACTAAGCTTTGAACCTTCCTTGTAAAGCGTCACGCCACGTAGTTTCATTACTTCTTTCGTTGAAACTTCAAGTGGTTCACGCACTAAAGGAGGAAGTGCCCCAAGAAATGGATGTGCACTAATTAAGTTGCGCATTTTTGGAACCTTTACCAGAGGAGGATTTCTTAGAAGCCTTTTCAAGTCAGTCTGCAATGAATTAAGCGGCACTTTTTAAACAATATAATACCGAGCGGTAACACGATTTCAACCAAAAATAATTGATAGAAAGATCAGGAGAACCTGCACAGCATCATGAAGATGCAACATCTCTTTCTCTTCTAGTAGGCCAACCTTCTCTAGATTTTGTACATACTCAATTAAATGGTTGAGCACTGAATATGTTACTTGTCTAGTTTTAACAACACGCAGAACCTGAAAAGAAGTTTCCAAATAAGCATGTAATAGCAACTTGATAAGAGTTATAAATCGTGGGTAACTAACCAAAAAATGAGCAAAATGAAATGAACACATTATTACTTCTATCTATATACGAGCCAGCTCTCCTTTGGACTCTTTTCTATAGGGGAACAAATACCGCCGATAAAATCCAAAGGAAGCTTCCTCATTGGACCCTTTCCCCTTCAGTTTGTACCATGTGCATTAACAGCACGGAAACAGTGGATCATCTCTTCCTTCATTCTGCGTTCACTACTAGGGCTTGGAACTACGTAGCTTCTCTTTTTGATCTTGCAATCTGTGTTCCTAGGAGGATTGATGATTTTGTAGCGGAAGGTTTTGGTGGCTTCAGACTCAAAGGAAAAGCGTATGTTCTTTGGAATTGTGCAGCTAAAGCTCTTTTGTGGTTGCTATGGAAGGAACAAAACAATAGACTTTTTGAAGAGAAAGAGGCCTCTTTTTGACTCTTTTAGTGTGAATATTAAGCTTATAGCTTCTTGGTGGGCTTCGACTCACAAGAAGGTTTTTTGTAACTATGGTTTCTTTTTGATTTATCAAAGTTGGAACTCCTTGATTGTATAGTTTCCTCGGGGAGGGTCCCCTCGACCCTCTGCCACTAGGCTGTTCTGTTTGTCTCCGGGCTTCTTTTGATTCTGAATACAATCCCATTGTTTCTTATCAAAAAAAATATATACGATCCAGCTCTCTAAAACTTTTTCTTTTTTTTAATTTTCCGGAATCGATGCCGTGTGGCTTACACTTGTGGATCCCTATAACCGAGGCTCGTTGCCTGGCCGTGACCAGAGTTCATTCCGAATAAATTATAACATGGAAATCGTTCCGGAAGGTGTCTAACTGTTTGCTATAAAATGAATTTGAATAACTGGTGGCTGTTAGTATCACTAAGTCAAGTGGACAGTGAGAAGGGAGGTTTTTTAGAGCATAAACCAAATGGGTTTTGAATAAAGGGAGACACCTACCAGCAAGTAGCTTTTATCTCATTCATTAGAGTCATAAGTTATGCACATATATGAGAGCCTAAAGTAGTATGTTGTAAAACTACAATCAAAGTATTTTTTAATACAAAAAAGGTGGAAGATCTGCCAAAGCTAACGGATTACGGAAAGAACCTACCTATTTTCAAAAAAAAAAGAACCTTCCAATTAGCCAAAAGGCAAAAGATAAGTTAATCCATCGTTTGAAAAGGACGATAAGCACTTACCCCAAGCTAAAGCGAGGGTAAGAACTTGAATTCCAAAAATAATCAAAGGAGACGACTTTCTTGTCAAAGATGCGGTCATCCCTTTCTGACCATAACATCCAAAAAATGACCTAGATACATAAAGCCATAGAGGCACTTTTTCTTTTTTTGGAAGGATGGCACACCAAAACAGAACAAAGGAGGATATATGCGTTGCACTTCTCAACCAAAGATAGCCAAAATGAAGAACCATAATTTCTATAACTAAGATATTCACATCAATATAGAATAACATACATGTCTAACACTCCCCTTCAACTTGGAGAAAATATTATAATCATATCATATCCAAGTTGGTACAAGAATAGTTTATTGAAGCTCCATTGATAAATTTGTGTAGTATCTCTATAGTCTGCAACTCTGCATGTATCTTATACAGACTAAGCCTTGTTATATTCACACGGAGAGAATTATAATCAACTTCAATATTTTTTACTCATGAAATATAGGATAAAAGTAATATGAAAGGTGGCTTGATGTTACATCAAAGTGGGCAACCAAAATCACATATTCAAAGCATGTTCAAGTGGTCTGACGGTGCCGAACACTGAGTGCTCAAAATAGAATATCTGTGCCTTGTACAAAACCAGCTTGGGCTGTACTCTAAGCCCTAGGAGTATACCCATACAGTGGGCAGTCTAATGAACTAATTATCTGTTGATCCTTCACCAACCCAGGTATTTGATTCTTTCTTTTACGTCTTATAGAGAGAGAACAAAAGTTGGCTAAGGCTATGAGGGGAATAAAATGATATTAAAGCCAACGGCAAATATGAAAAGGGATAGCTCTTTTTTGAAATTGATCTAATACCACATAATCATAAATAATAAAGCTTAGTATCTTTCAAAGTTAGCTAAAGAATGTATGAAACACATGCAGAAAATATAGATTGAAAAATAAGCATGGATAAAAGAATGTGGCAAAGCAGTCTCTAGTTAATGTATGCTCTTTGTTAGATATCCCGTGATAAATGATCCTAACTCATTAACTTAAGCTTTTGGGTTCATCGGTCATTTATTCATATTTAATATGGTATCAGAGTAGGAGGTTCTGTGTTCGAACTTGTTTCCTCCCTATGTAATATTCATTTCTACTTGCTGGGCCTTGTGCATTTTTCCAAGTCCACAAGTGAAGGAGAGTATTAGATATCCAATATAAATGATTAAAATTATCCTAACCCATTAGATTAAGTTTTTGGGTTCATTGGTCGTTTATTCATGTTTAATACTCTTAACAAACAAAACAAAGAGAAATTTGTCCATGACAATGAACACGTACTATAACTGACCAAAACTTGCCCATGAAACATCCATACCAAACTTACAAACCTGAGGAAATGTCTCACGAACATCTTCCAAAAACTTTCGTGCTTCTTCACCTTCAACCTCACTTTCATTAACAACGGTAGAAGCAATAGCACTATCACCTGAAATATCATACAAGTACATGTTTATACATCATGTAGAATTTAAACTAACAAAATGATCATAAAAATAGAGCATTTCTAATGTCAAGAAAATTTGAACAAGGATCTAGATTCAGAGCTCTTCAAGTGGCTCACAGTAAGAAACCAAACTCAAAGTACAGAAGATTGAGATTTTCATGATAAGGTAGAGGCAGAAGAATGCTTCCAAATAGCTCCACCTTTGTTGAACTAGATTCATGACAACTTCATCAAAATTGACGAAAGTGAATGAGTTTTGACTAGGAAAGATATTTAGTAGCATGAAAAAGTTGATTCAATTGTCCAATGCAATGATGTAAAATATTTTCAATTAGGAAAAGTAAAAAGTACTTGGGGAATGTTTGGCAATCAATTTATATCATTACCGAGAAAAAAAAAATAGAAAATCATGTTCCTTTCCTGAACTCATCATATAGTGAACCATGTGATAATGCCAACTTTGCAACATGAGATAACCAACTGGAAAACAGATTTTTGAGGAAATAAAAAATGCACAAAATAAAGTAGAAAAAGTGTGCACACGACGCTAAATAATTGATTACAGAACTGATCAACGGCTTATTTTAATAATTACCACTAGATGACCATACATACGACATTACAGGGATTCCTTGTGCCAGGTTTCTATACTTGAGATATGAGACATTTCTTTTACTTTAATGAGAAAAGGTTTAAGTGGAACATAATTGACTAGGTGTAGAACTTGGAAGCAATTTGTTTTTCACTCCATATTTTGTAAACCTCATCCTCCGGAGGCAAGATACAGCAAGTAGATTGACTAAGTTCCTCATAAAAAGAGGGGAAAAAAAAGATCTACTGGCCACATATAAGGTCCATGAATTAAATTCCTTAGCAACTACTTGAATAATGCTATCATTCTTAAAGACATTCTGGTCCACAGGAAATGTATCCTTTAGTTTAGCATACAAGTTAGCCAAGGGAAAGTAGGGAGAAAAACCTACAAAAAATTCCTAGCCATCACAATGGAAGGTAGTTAGTTACCTATAAACTCATGAAGCTGTCGTCTTGCAATTCTATGTGCACGGAGAAATGCTGCACAAATATAACATGCTGATTCCAATCTTTCCACGGTGAAATACGTGACCAACTTCGGAGGGAAAATGCTTGTCTGAAGGAACTTATAATAATTTGGAAAGTGGACATTAGCTCTTAAACCTTTCCAATCACATAAGGGCTCATTTGCAACCAAATCAAGGGCTTCATCCACAGATTGCATCAAGATATTTGCAGTAGTTTGCGTTATTCTTCCCTCGTCAAGCATCCCCCAGTAAGCAGCTTGAACACCTAAAGATAAAGAACTTTTTTAGTTAATTGAGAGACACACTCGCATAGAATTAAGTGTAAAAGCAGAGAGCCAGATTCAAGAAAATATGGCACATATAAGTAACTAAACTTCTGTTTGACTTTGATATAGGTGAGCCGTTTACTAGTTTGGTTCAATAAATTTCAACAAAAAGTAAAAACTACTAACTAGAAAAAGTTTGGAAAGAAACACATCAATATTAAATAAACGTAGAGGAAACAACTAATCAAAATCACCTTGACAAATTTAATAAAATGAAGAGCTCGTCATTTAAAAAAAATTTGATATCTAAGTCCTTGAGTAAAGTACGCCAACTTGTGATCCTTTTAGCTGATAGCCTTGACAATTTGCAGAAAATATTATATTCATTTATACCCCATAAAGTACAATTACAATCAAGACGCAAGGAGGATGTTTCTACACACAAGGGAGACCAATGGGTAAACTTTTACAAGGAAAAGGAGCCAATCAAGGGAGAGAGATGGAGAAAGATATAAGGAAAAAATGAACAAAACTTGATAGACTGAGAATGTGCTTTCTCTTTTTCTCTGAGGGAAACAAAATTTTTTCATTGATGAAATAAAAATTACAAAAGCGTAGCAACAACTTACATGGAAAAAACCAACGAAAGGGCTGAGAATGTGCACTCAACAGTCAGGGTTCAGTCATTTAGCCCCATCAGGCTTATGTCCTTGGATTGTACATGTTAAGTTTCTAATACTTCGGCAGCTGTTAGTATTTAGCCCATTGGGCTCCAACCTTAGACTTCACACATAAGGCTGGTAGTCAAGCCTATCTTATCTGACACTTGACGAGTTCTATCATGTATAGATTCTTATTTTATTTTGACACATTTATCTTCCATTTACTGTTGTATTTTCTCTCATCTTCTGTAAATTAAAAATATGTTCGACAGCTCTGTATTTAGGGTAAATTTAGTCTTTTACTTCTGCCATTTCTCTATTTCATAAGCTGTTCAATCTGTATCTTTTGAAGTAATGAATTTGATCCAAGAACTGCGTACTTTATCTTTTATCAAAGCAGAAGTCCAAAAGTATTACTATGAAATGAATCTGGTACCTACCTTACCAATTATAAAAAAAAAATGACATTTTCAAGGTTAACATGGTTAAATCAAGAAAATGCCAGAATATTTTAATTTTGCACATAGCAAAATTAATAAATAAATAGACAAGCAGTGCCAAGTGCAACAAACATAAGCTAACTTTACCATTCAAAAGTCGCATACGAATGTCTCTCACATTCATAGAGTGAACATTTTGGTCGCTTTCAAATGCATTGTGCGGGTGCAGTGGTTCCCCCTCCACATGACTGAGACTTGTTATATATCTTTTCACCGTAGGCCAGTCAGCAGGTCCCAATTCCTCATCATCTCCAAGATCTCCAAAGGCCTCCAATGCTTTGTTCAACATTTCATATTTTGTATAGTCCAATATGCGTTTCTATAATGATAAGACAAATATAAAGAACAAGAGAAAAATACCAGTTGTCTTGATCTTTCTATTTATTGAAAAATTCATTAAGAAATGTTGGTCAAAAAGCTTTGTTATAAACTCACTTTAACAAACAAGCTAAATCTACCTACAGAGATCTACTGAATAATTAAGAGATTATGGATAATTTCATTAGCATTTAAGATTTAACTGAAGATTCCTTCATTATCCAAGGAGAATGGAGATTAGGTTGCATTTGTTTGATGGACATGAGAATGAAAGGGATCGGAGACCCCTTAGTTCCAATTTACTAGGTTTCTCTATGTCAAGTTTAAAAATAACCCCTTTTTTTCTTCCAGCACATCCAATAGCGAACAACTTCCTTGGCAATTAAAATGGGCATTTAGGATATACCTTCCCGCAAAAGCTGATTGGTAGATAGAAATGGTGTTGGGCAGCACATGGTAGATAGAAATGGTGCGGAAGCACATGTTAAGCCTCTCAACTATAACTTTGACAAGACTTGGTTGCATTGTACCTATCTGTCTGAAAAAACTATTTTATTTCTTCTTGGAAAGAATTATGACAAGATGCCAATTTGTCCACCATCAATATTTGCAGACTGCTTACAACTAAAGTGGACGATTGAAACTGAACAAACCATATGTAGGAATTTCCAAATTTGAAGGAGGAGGGGCGGGGGGAAATTTTGAGAATTGAAAGTTTGAAACCGCCCTTGGAAATTGCCAAAATGAATGGTTGAAGAATTATACGGGCAATCTATATGGCTATAATGAAAGCTGTCAAATCATCCCTGCAAGGCATCTACCTTGTAGGTGAGCTTTAAATGAAGACCTTTGATAATGTATTCATTTTTTGTAAGATTAAATAATCTACATGTTTACGAATAAATAACTGAAATGCAAAAAAATTAATAGAAAATAGAATTTTAAAACAAGTAGACCGAGAGACAGAAGATAAAAGCCAAAGGACATAAACGAGGAAAAAGAAGATACAAAAGTTGCACTCAAAAGATCAAATAGAGTTTCACCTTAGCCACAGAGAGCTTGTCCATATTCAGAAGATGTAAAATGAATTGTGTGGTTGAACCATTTACAATAAGTGTCAAGAATA
The DNA here is from genome assembly GCF_013281855.1 of Momordica charantia. Lineage (NCBI taxonomy): Eukaryota > Viridiplantae > Streptophyta > Magnoliopsida > Cucurbitales > Cucurbitaceae > Momordica > Momordica charantia. Next base: position 21,127,970 of record NW_028275162.1, on the reverse strand, counting down.
CAATTCCACCCGTGAAAAAAACGAACTGCAAAGAAGAAAAGTGCCACCAAATGTAAGCTTGTCATTTAGTAATCCCCTATTCTGATTCCAAGATTAATATAAATTCTGGAAGGTGTTACATATTAAAAGCTCCAACTACTAACCAGAGTTCCAGTTTCTGAACTGATGTACAACGACTGGTCACTTGATCGCTGAAACGAAAAAGTTTACAAATTAGACCAAAATGCATTTAAAGAATTATAATGCTACAATGGTGCGGGAACTAAAACTCGATAATATCATAAAAATCATTGAGGAATGAAGTAAATTTGCTTAAAATATTGATGAGCTATACAAGAATAATGTCATTGGACATGAGACTATGGAACAGGAATCCAGGTCATAAACAAAAGGTCTTCAATTACAGCCCAGATTTCTGAATTGTCACACAACTACATAGAACAAACATCTGCAAGACTAGAAGGTTCGTAGGCTAAGGGAGCATTAGATGAATGTTCAATTACCACTTACCCCCAAAGCTTAAAATCTTAAATTAGAGTGAACTTGATGTTTATTTTATCCTCAACACAACCTTTTGTTTGCAAGCTCAAATCTTAAGTTAATTAATAAAGTCGAATATGTACCTTTTTTTTTTATATCTATGAGTATCTGGGCCAGCTTGCATGTGCAATGATGATATTTGAATAAGTAACATAATAAAAATTTAAACTTATTGAGAATTACTACAAGTTCAAAAGCTAAAACTATTAGATATGATTAGGTTTGGTCATTTTACGTCAACGAGATATCAACTTCACATGCAAAGGTTGAAATGTAAGTTCATGCCATATCCTTTATACTTCTTATCTTGAATAATACGAATTTCCACTCAAATTTTGCTCATACTTCAACTAGATGGAAATAGTTTGTGACGAGATTCATTTTCTCCATTATACTTCCCACATTTGTGTTAGACCTCCTATCAATCAAGTGTACGTGAGAAAGAGGGACAGTAAAAATGGGAACTAAGTTAGTTCCTATTTTTATGGTTAATCATGTTTTAGTTTCTATTTTTATGGTTCAATCATGTTTTAAATTTTTTTTTTTTAGTTCTAACAATTTGCTTTTGTTTCCTATTGAGTTAAAAAAACCTCAAGAAAAATGATGTATCTTATACCATATTGAAATTTTAGTTCTTTTATCCTAGCGATTTGTGAAGTATTTTAATTGTCACCAAGAAAATCAAAATGCTAGTAAATGGAAACACGTGTTAATGTGCTTACTTAGGTGAGAAGACGATCAGTTTATGAATATAGATTGAAGATGCAGTATTGGCATTGATTTCAAAAGCTTGCCTTAACTGACAGTGAAAGTGACAGAGCAACAGCTCCACGCAGACCTGACCATATCAGTATTGTAGCTTCTCTCAAATCCAAGCCATATCCAAAATACCGAAGAAATGGATACAGTACTCCAACAACTATAACTCGAGAAGCTTGCACATAGACATAAAGCAGAATGAGGAAGCCCCATGAAGTTCCTGTAAAATAAAAATAGTGCTTGAGCCTTGGAAAAGCAAATGATTAGATCCACGCAGTAGATATATCTAAAATAGAACATGTAAGCACAAATATTGAAGAGCCATCTTCTCCTATATTATCAATTGAACAAAAGTATTAACGCAACAAAACCACATGATAGTAACACTAGCCCTCGTTAAACATTCGCAACTAAATCTTACCCTTACTCTCTCCCTCAACTTCCTTTCTTTTCTTTCTACTTCCTTTCTATTCTCGAGGCATTTCTAATTGATGCAGTGTGATTAGGAGTAATATTGTAATTTTGTTTGAGTTTGTTTTTTGTTGTTCGTTTCTAGTTGTTAATTGTTTTTAGATAGTTTCTTAATCTATGGGATGATATCCTGTACTCTTCAGTATCTTACTAGATTTTGAATGTTACTAAATACTTTCGAGTATTCTTGAAGATTATTCTCTTAATTGCTAGATTGCATCATTTTGGTATGAAAGCAAGACCAAATAGCCTGATTTAAGAACAAGACAGTAAGCAAGAATCAGGCAACGGAAAATGAAGGTTTCTGGATGGTATAATATTGTCCACTTTGTGCATAAGTCCTCGTAGCTTTGATTTTAATTTCACCCAGAAGTCCTCGTACCAATGGAGATCTTATCCCTCACTTATATGTCTATGATCTTCCTCTTTCCTATCTAATATGGGACTTTAGTCACATTCCCAACAATGACAAACAAGGCAAAAAACAGACTTTTTGGCACACTAGACAGTCACCTTTCCCTCTTTCTTCCAAAGATATTACCACTCACTTCATTGGAAAAATGCCACCAAATAGGCATACAACTGTATGATAACAGGACTTTATCCCCCCGGACCAATAATTCCGTAAATAGCAAATAAATGACTCCATTGAAAATCAGCAAAAGATAAATGTAACTATAAGTGATCCACAAATTCCCCATCCAAGACACACAAACAGCATATCTGCAGAACCAAACCAAAAAATGTGAACAATTTTTGGAAGTATATCATTTGTCATGGTTCCTACAAAAGCCAATGATATTAAGATGAGTTATATCATCTCCATCACTTTCAATTCCCAAGTTTCACGGTGCTTATATCTGTACTTGTCGAGAAAAGGAAAAAGCTTTTATGGAGTGAGCTTACCATCATCAAGAATTCCTTTGCTTCCAAGAACTCCTTCAGCTATAACAACTCCACTGCAAAAGCACATTATTGCTTAATTTATTAATAACAACTGTGGTACTTTTAGCAGGAAGTAACTACTTTTGTCGAACACAGCGAAGAAAATTTAAATAAAAGACTGGAATTAGAGGACATGTAATGGAAACTCTTATACTCTATAACTGCTTTCAAGGCAAGAAGTTAGATGGACTAACTAGCTCGTGGGTTTTATTTTATTAGAACTTACTGGCTTATGAATTAGACTGAGAAGAGTATGCAGATTGACTATTCGAAATGCAATTAAAAGTGACTAACTCATGCAATAATGTAGAAAAATAGGATCGCTCCTAAAAAAGAACAATGATAATGTAAGACTACTTGCAACAAGAAACCAATCCTGCAAAAGGGCCTTTGTGATTCTCTTAGCCATATTTTCTCAAACCTCAAAATGTCCCTTCCTGAGAGGAAATTGTCACTTGTTTCGTGCCTCTTGAGGAACTTTCCAATTTCCATCATCTCATACTTAAATTAGATATATGGATAATTAACTATAGGATATGAAATTAGCATTTTCAGAATAAATATATTACCACTTTTTAGTAAAGAAAAACGTTTGATAAAATGACCAAGAACCTAATCCACGCTACAAGCTTCATTCTGTGATTATAGTGTTCGAACGTATTTTAAGGCATTTCTTTTCTCATCCCAAAGGAATTAAAGGGAGGAAAAGCCATACTGAGAGTGGGATGGTACAGTTAATGTCGCATTCTGGAAAAATAAAGCTCAGGAGGAAATTCCCAAGAGTCTTTGAGATTTTACAAAATAAAGATATGTCAGAGTTTGAAGCTAGGATAATTCAAGATCGTGGAAAGATTTTGTGAAAAGAAACCTAAAGGATTAGTGCTGGGTGATATTTTGTTGCTTTAATACTGGTTAAGCGTTTCAGTTGTTGAAAGAGAAGATAAAAAGAAGTTGGCACTTGGATGCAGGTAATTTTTCAGTTAGGCCTTCCTTTACTCCCCACACCCAACTCAAATTTGAAAATCAATCTCATCTCATTCCTCCACTGCAACCTCATCAATCTCATTAATTATTTTACAATTTTATTTTTTCTTTGTTTATTAGTACTACTAATAATTTTACTTCTAATAAAAATTTATAAACTTTTATTGTGATTTTATTATAAAATATTAAAGATTTCTATTTAATTCCACTCTGTTATTATTCATTAATATTAATAAAATTGCTAAATAGAATTCATTATTATTATTCTTTTAGTAAAGAATTCATTATTATTAAATCTTAGAACAATAAAATTTAATGATTTTTTATATTAATTAGGGTTGTTCTAATAAAAATTGTATTAATCTTTTTTTATTGATGTAATTTTATTTTAATTATTTATTATTTGTTAATATTAAATACCGTGTTATAATTAAAATATTTATTATCAATAAAATAGTCATAAAATAAAATAAATTTTATTATTGTTTAATTAAAAATAATATTAGCACACCTTTTATTTGTAATTAGCAAGAAATAAGAAAAGGCATTCTAATAATTGTTATATATTTAATTTCTATTCTTATTTCAGATAGTTTTTATCAGTGAATTTTTTATTCAAATTCAACAAATTTCTAGTAAATATTAAACAACATCAAATAAATAACATTCTCATTTTAATTGATTTCCATTCCAATTCCCATCAAGTGAAGATCTCACTTCATTGTTTAAAGCATTGGCAGGCGGCCTTTCTATACCAAAGAGCATTGTTTATGCTTTGTGGAAAGTTAAATGCCCCATAAAAATTGTGGTATCTACTCCTTTCATTAAAGTCGGAGGTTCAAACTCTCATACCCGTACTGAAAAAAATGCCCCATAAAAGTTATTCCATTCTTTACTTGCACAAATTTCTAACTATCCCTTATAACCATCCATATGCACTAACTCACTTACAGCCTAATTAAGCTCCAATGCCTATCATTCATAGGTATTAGATCATATCACATTCACAAGCTCAGTGACTGGAGCATCATTGGCATCAAGGGCATGCCAGCGAAAAAAAGTGGTGGAGCATTCACAAACCAACCAAATAAGCTTGCAAAAATAGGAGAAAACATCTACTCACTCCAACCTTTATGTCATTCACCAAATAGAAGAGAAACAAGCATGCTCAAGTCAAGCTCTCACCTCAATATGAAAATTAATGTATTCGCTATGTAAGCAACCATTTCCCTGGGAAAAAAATAATTGAAATAAAAAATTAATCCATGTTTTTTGACAAGTAAAATTAATTGGATGTGATCTTGTCAACCTACATAAAATATGCATATATGTGTCAAATGACAGTGGAAATTTTTTACCAATATAAATATAAAAATAATGCAAATGTTCTTTTCTTTCCATCACAAAGATAACACAGAGTCGGATACTCAAGTTCATTCCTTCAAGGGCTTCAGGGAGGGATGATAATGATTAATGAGGTCAAACATTTTCATATCCAGTCTACAATCATTATTTGATCCACATTCAAATAACCATTATTAAACTACTACAAGCAATTACTGTAATTATGGCCTTAGAAAGACTTACCAGGCGAGCAAGCATGATTAAAACCTGGGTTACATGGATGACTCCCCACCATAAAACCTGACACACAAGCAGTCTTGATAGAGAAGGTTTTAAAAATAACCGGTACTTGTAACCTCCCCCACCCCACTTTTAAACAATTTCTGCTATTTGTATTACTCGCTCATCTAGGTCTGATACCAATGATTGGGATTTGGGAATTTAAAAACTTCGCATTGTGCGCAAATAATTAAAAAAAAAAAAGACTTCTTTTTTCCTCTCGCTTAAGCCCGAGGACTGGACATAATATGTGAGTGTGCTAAATTCATGAACTGTGAAATGGATAAGCTTTTTAACAATGACGAACAAATTAGATCAGAAGATAAAGAGGAGACAATAATCACGATGGAACAGTATACCAAAAATGATGTAAGCTTTGTTGACCATCGCCCTTAAAAGCTGTTCTTGCTACTGCAGCATAAAACCTGGTAAAATACTGTAACATCAGGAATCATATCATCGAAATTCAGATGGCATAGCATATAATCAGGCAAATAAACTTACATTCCTAAAGTCATCACCGCCAAAACACCTGAAACATCAGCTCCCTCTTGAGCCTATCATAAATATGACAAGAATCCCATACAAGATAAGAGGAAAGCCCAAAATAATTAAATAAAATAAATGATCGAAGAAACCAATTTGAAATCTTATTTATAAAATTATTTGACTACAGTTTGCTAGTAAAAATTATTTATTGAAAAAAAGAGATATAAGCCTATATCAATAGAATCACAAAGCAACTCCTTCAATAGAATGATATGTCGATTGTCTTAAAGAATATCAAAAATTATAATTAATTAATCAATCTCGGCAAAATGAAGTATTCAAGAAACCAAAGGAACAAATAATACAAATGGGGAGGGGAAGATGAGGAACAACCCAACCGAAAGGAGCTCAGAAAAAGCTACTCCTGTTAGCTTCAATAAAAAATTTTGAATGTCATTAAACTAGAAACAGTACAACAAGAGGAACCCAAAAGGATAACAAGAACCCAATTTTCGAAAAAAAAAAATTACGATTATCATGTAAGACTCTAAAATTCTCACTCCAAAGTACTTAATAAATAGCTCTAATTTATCCAAATCACTTTAGCTCTTCTCTTAAAAGGATGACCAAATAATGGTGGGCATATGTTGTCATTGGGACTCGGAGAAAAGCACCAGCTCAAACCAAACACCTTTAGTAGCCTTGTCCAGCATTCACAGGCCCTCCTATAATATGAAGCCTGCAATTAGCTTTGTGTAAATTTTTGTCCTTGGTGGTAAGGGATTAGCTTGGTGACCACTCATGGCAAACTTGTCTAACTTCTTCCAGCATGGAGCTTGGATGGGCTTCCCATTTGGTATTAAGACTTGGAGCCCAATCTAGTGACTGAAGGAGACTAATAAGACTGGATGGACTGGCCGATCCTAACATCATTTATGAGGAGCCGGATGACGAAGTCTCCTTCCTTACGTAAAGATGTCTCCAATGCGACTCTCCTGCAAGAACCATTTTTTCTATTGCAATATTTTTTGCAGCTTTCTTCAAGGAGAACACACAAAAGCACCCTAACATCCACTGCCAATTATCTTTTTACTTGTTAGGATAAAACATTTTTCGGTAAAGCTAAAAGTTTATCTCATTCCACAATTTCTACTTTTGAAAGTTGTCTTTTCAAGTGCAAGTCCCACCCCCCAGACACATTTATTTTATCTCCTTGTACAACAGTTATGCCCAACAAAAAAGCTTAAGAAACTTAGTGCTAAGCGGCTAGTACCCAAATCAAAAGTCCCCCAAGTCAAAAGAAACTTAGTACTCACAAGTCAGTCTGAAAATTTATACGTTCTCCTTTACCCAAATCAAAGCAGACAAGTGATTAATTAGATTCCAGAAGCTGAAATGAACATCCAAATGCATCTACTCATTCTAATACTTCGTTTCAGAGTAAACCAGCCAGAAGGAACATTGCCATTCTTCTTATCAGTTACCTTGGGCCATAAGGAGTCTACCTCCATTAGAGAATTCCAAAAACCATTCAGCAACCAGCACTACATTCTAAGTTTCTTAAACCCAATGCATTGAAAGTAATTCAATTCCAAATTACAATATCCATTACAAGACTAATGAGAGAGAGAGAGAGAGAGAGAGAGAGAGGGTCACATACAGTGAAGTAAGAGATATAGCTCACAGCAACGGTTAGTGCAATCTCTATCACTGTGTCGTTGAAGATGAACCCGAGCCATAAGACAGATGCAATCCCAAAAGCAAGACCAATTCCCACACTGGTTTTTAAAACATCAGCAAGACATGATTACAAGGACCATCCGATAATAAAGTTGAAAATCTACAATTTCTGGCTCAAATGATCAAATAGAACAAAAAGGGAAATGGTAATAAGAAGCTGGCCTAATGCACAAATATAATAAGGAAGAAAATGGTACATACGCCCCCAGCGAGACTTGCGTGAGATATTTGATTATAGCTCCCCAGTTAAAGCTCTTTCCAAGGACCATTTGGTAAAAGAGTTGATAAACCACAATTGCTGTTCTGGATGTTGAAATTAAACATTTTAAAAGAGGACCAGAATAATGAATAGATGAAATATTTAGTCTTTTCAAACCTATTAGTGTAACGACTTATTTGAAAAATAGTTTATTTAAAGGATCAAAATTAAAAAATAATTCAAAATTATACCCATCATTCATCAAGGATTCTCCTTCTATTATCGTATTCAGTTTTTTACTTGCACCTAGCTCTTTCAATAGGGCTACAACAGCCACAGGATCTGTGGCACTCAGAAGTCCCCCAAGCAACAATGATGTTTTCCAATTCCAATTATATGGAAAAGTGAGCTGTGGTAGGGCATCAAAAATTAATTACATATACATAGAGTAATTCTTACTATCTGAACTGATAGTCTGGTGATACCTTGAAAGCAGATCCAAGCAAGAAGGTTGAAATTAAAACACCTGGACCAGCTAATAAGATCATTTGCGCCATACACCTCTGCACCAAAGTTGCAAGAAATTAAGTGGGGCAGCATAAAGCATAGGCATGTGAAACTAGCTTTGTGCACTCACCTTGATTCTCTTATAAGCCAAAGTTTCACATTCAAGAGGGTTCAAGGGTTCGTAGTTGCTTGCATATAGAAGTGAAGCTATGAGTGGATGGGTTAGGACTAGACTAGGTTCCATCCTCCTCCGAGATAAGTTCAGATTGTCACATTCAAGGTGGAGAATGGCATGGATGACAATTCACACAAGCTAGCAGAGATTAAGGCCTTACCGAGCCATGCTGGCAAGCCCTTTATTTGTTTATAGTATTATGTCCATAGTGAGATTAATTTATCAAGATAACTTAAGGCGAGTTCCTTTTTTTTTTCTTGTGTGTGTGTTTATATGTGTGTCTGTGAGTGGTGAAACTGACGTAGGGATATCCATGTAATTGTGTAAGCTGTTATTCTGTTAATAGAAGCCATTAGTTGTAATGTTAAATGAGTTATCTACCACTGAACTAATGTAGCTTTTGAACTGCCATTAGCCCATTTGGATGGCAGATCAATTTGTATACAAATTTTCAGATACATCGAGGCAGATTAATATTGGTGCTACTGGAACAACTCTAGAGAGTCCGAAGTTCTTAGAAGACAAGTCCATTCAGAACGTATTCTTCAAAAATAATTAGATAAAGTGATTTGTCCAAAGAAGTATATAAGTTCTCTTGACAACAAGTTAAGTTAAAAGCAGGATGATAGTTTAAGAAAGCATAAACTGGCACCTTTATTTGGTGCACTTCCATTGAAAATGAACTCTCGAACAGCAGAGCAGGAAGGAAAACAGCCAACAACAGATCAGGATCAATTCTTGCCCCTGCAGTTTAGAAGCATTGAACCTGTTTTAACAGCTACGACTGATATTTTTAGACAGCACTAATCGATGATGAGGATGAGAAGTAAAAGGACAAACTTACAGAGACGAATGCCATCCCCTATCTTTCCCAATCGATGATGTGTGCCATATTCTGCGCATTATTACAGTTTGAGGAAAGAAAAGCATTGAGCGAGTCGTAGAAGTGTGGGCGAATGACAAATTAAAAGCATATACATAAATATAAATACAGAGCGAGAGAGAGCTAGCAATTTAATCATTCAGAAATGCAGTAATGGACCAACAGCAGATAATTTCATCGTGCCTACCATATTTAAATCAAACTCATATTTTAGGCATCTATCATAACCTTGAAATAAAAAAAACGGATACTGGATTTCATTGCAAGAGAACGAGAAACCACAGAGCAACCAGAAGGTGGACAACAAGTGGAGAATTTCAGTCAACTCCCGATATAAAAATACTGTTGAGGCTGCATACTTGATTTTATACTTCTCCTGTTAATCCACTCACTTGATTCAATTTTCCTACGATCTACTCTCTTCCCAACCAATCGAACTTATTCCATTCTTTTCCGGAAAATATTCCTTAGCGTTTAATTTTCACAACAGCTAGTTCAGAACTCAGGTATGATCTAAAATCCATGAAAACTAAAATTACACAATTAAAGAACAGTAAACAAGTAAATGAATACTGACTATGAACGATTAAATTTCCAAAATCTATGGCAACTGAAAGTATTAAGTCGCAACAATGAGCGAGCAAAGACCAGCAGAATACGAGGAATAACAAAAACAATCAAAATGAATGAAGGGAAGAGGCGCGAACCAATGGATCCAAGAACTATGCCAAGAACTAGCAAGGCAACGGTATAAGGAACTCTGGTGCCTCGCAATAGATGTCTGCAAGCAATCCCAAGCACCAAACTAAGTCCTACAAACAGCACGGCATCGGTTGGATTCCAATCGGATGAACCAGCAGCTCCCTCTTCCAGGTCCCGGTGTGGAAACAGGTCCAGCAATTCTACTCCCGCCATTAAAAGATTTTGCAGTCTACTCTTCTTCTTTCTCCTTCACTAAATTTAACGACCAGGATTTTGGTTACAGATTTTATGTACTCTGGAGCTCAGCTCTTTTTCTCTTTTCTAGTCGGCTCTCTCTCTCTCCCTCTCCCTCCGGATGCGCAGCTCAAGCATGCACGAAACTCAAAAGTAGCCGAAACCAGACAATTTTAGTAATGCGAATTAACAACGGAAAATAAGAAAATATATATAGTAAGTAAATAAATAACAAGAAGTATCTTTAATCTAGCATCTAATAATTACGAGATAAGTTACAAACATGAGCATATTTCTAGTTGAATCATACCTGTTGGAGCAAAACGTCGAAGGTTCTAATGTTTTTTTAGTTCAACAGGCGAAAGTAAAGGATTTGAATTCACGAATACCAAGATAAATTCGAACTCACCTCATCGGAGATAGGTTTGAACTCACACAACATAGGTTACATATGACAATTAATTATATTAATTTTTTTAAGAATTACGGTGGCTATTTATAAAATTAACCTGAGATATGCTCAAAGGTAATTGACACTTCTCTATGATCAACAGGTCTTGAGTTTAAATTTCCAACTCATGATACTTTAATCATCAATTTCGATTTTAATTTTTTTAGTTCAACAAATATGGTTTAGAGGATTAAATATTGAATTTTATGGAAGATAATTCTTTGATCTTAAGGAAACGAGTAGATGTTATTTGGCTGTGATTTAATACTTTTTCAATCAACAATATGTGGAAATGAGAATTCGAATGACTTTTCAAATTTTATCAGATATATATTTTTCAACCGATTAAGATATGTAAGGTTGCATGATGTGTTTATAAAATTATAATATTCACATAATGACATTATGTTTTTTGAAGCATGTGGTTGATATTCTTGATGGTAAATATTGTATAAAAGGAGAATAAATTAAAGGCGCACACTATATTCACTTTCGCCACAAACCTTTCTTTCTTTCCTAAAGCTGATTTGCTTACTTTAGAGTCAGACAAGACTCTCACCGAACCAAATTCTTTTATTTTAGTATAAAAATGTAGCATATAGATTTACGTATTTTATACCTTAAACAAGGAGATATTTTACTATTCAGCTATGTTCATATTAACATTCAATACAAAATTTATAATTTCAATATTTACCAATTTTTGAGTATAATATAAGAAGGTGAAATTTGAAAATAAAAGAAGACATTTGTTTTTATAAATATCATAACTTAAAGTTGAACTATTTAAAGTTAAAATTGGTTGAGTAGTTCTCAAGCTAAATTTAAAGAATTTAGAGATAACAAAAACAAATTGTGGCGGTGGTCAAAATTTATGAGTAGGTCTATCATTGTAGTCTAAACAAGTCTAAACATTATTCGTATTAAAAATGAAAAAAAAAAAAAAAAAGCCTAGTGCATACCACATTCACATGACTACATGAGATGTGGATCTATACATATAATATAGTTTGGCTATTTGTTTTGTAGTTTAAATATTATATATCAATAAAAATAAAGTCCGTTCGGTTTTTAGTGAATAGAAAATAGTAATTATTTACAAATAGAAAAAATAATAATAAAGGTAAAATTACAAATTTACAAATTTGACACTAGTTCATATGGTTTGACTTAATTTCAAATTAGTCTCAATTTAGTTCCAAATTATTTTCAATGATTTCAAAAATTTCAATTTGATCTCCATAAATCAATCCACAAATCGTTATTATTTTTTTTTTCAAACATACAAAAATCGTTCTTATTAATCGTTACAATATTGATAATTTTTTTCGTTGACGTAGTAATTTTTTTTTGTGGATAACTATGTTTTTTTAGTATTGGGTAACTATTTCAATAGAATGTATAAAGGTCTATGATCGACAGAAGATTGTGGATTTTTCAAGTGGATAAAACAAAATTTATGGGTGACTAGTAAAATTTAGCCAAACTATAGAGATTAATTTGAAACCTTCAAAACCAATAAGAACCAAATTGAGGATAAAACCAACCCATGAGGAATGAACTAAAACTTTTAAAATAACGGGACTGAATTCAAATTTTGTCTAAATAATATGGTAATTTAATCAATAATAGAAATAAAATAGTAATTTGTTAATCTTTTAATCTGTAAATTAAATTCCAAATAAAGCAAGTAAAAACCACCATTTTTTTTTTAGTACAAACCACTTTCATTCATTAGTATGACCACTTTCATTGATCATTAGTAATAATTCTTACAGAATTCATTTAATGTGAAAAGTTATAACGTTTGACTCTAACATAAATTCTGTTTAGGACAAACTACAGTTTTCAAATACACATAATTTAGTGTATCAAAAAAAAAATACACTTAATTTAGAACCAGAATGATTAACTTTTATCCTGTAAAAAATAATAATAATAATTAACTTTTATTTTTCACCAAGTATTATATTATTTTAACACTATAACCAATTTGAACCTAATTTAATGGATAAAATGTTCATTACATTTTTTAAGTTGAAAGTTCAATTTTCACCCACACTTATTAAACTTAAAAAATATATATATAGTTAAACTTTAAAGTTTGTTTTCATTCTTTCAAAATTGTGTCTAATTTATTCAATTTTGTGATAAATCCATCAGAACTTAAATATTTTTTACCGTTCATAAAATATTAGGGGATGTTTGGTTTCCCATTTTCAAAACGGGGAGTAGGGTACATGTTTGTCTCACAGTTTTATAAACCCATATTTATTTCAGTAAATACTATTTCAGTCCAGGTTTGTTAGAGTAAATACTATTTCACTCCACATGTTGCTATATTACTTTATCTCAACTTCTCAAGTTACTACAATGTATATTTTATTTTTATTCTCTCTTGTAAAATGCATTAATTTTTTAATTAATATATTAAATAAATGAAGAAATTAATTAATTATAATTAAATATAGTTATGGAAGTATCTACTCAAATTTTAATTTTATTTCATAATTTCATAATAATATTCTAAAATATAAGTACAATCTATTATATTTTTTTTTTTTGGGAAGGAATATAAGTACAATTTTTGGAGTACAATTTTGGGAGTATTATATCATCCACCACACACAAAAAAACAAAACAGAACAAAACATTGTATTGTGATAATTGAAATCTAATTTTGTTATGTAGCTGTTAAAAAAGGACAGGGAAGGTATAAGACGACGGAAAAAAGGCAAAATGGTCCTTTCATTTCAAAAAAAAAAAAAAAAGACAAAGAAAAAACGCAAAGTGATAATTTTCTTAAAGACAATTTAAAAAGCATCATCATTATCATCAATAAAATTCTCCAAATTGGACCTTTAATTTTCTACGTTGCAACAAATTTCCACTATTTTACACCTAATTTTATGTGTAGCTATTCTAGATTATCTTAAAAGACTACGATTTATTACTTTACAATAGTATCATTCCGAGTATTTACATTAAAAAAATTTCTTCTTTTGATCATATGTATCACTTCGAATATAGTTTCTAGTCGATAAAGACATTTTAAATTGAAGGTTGATGGTTCGATCCTCCACCATATAATTATTGAACTAAAAAAAGTAAAAATTAAAGAGGATAACATTTATTGGTCAAATATATTATCAACTAGTCTTACTTTCAAATTTTCCAACAACTTTTATTTTTTTAAAGGCCGACATGTTGTCATTTATATTACAAATTTTTCAAAAAAAATTATTTATAGCATTGACTTTGTGTTCTAAAATAATCAATCACATCATATATGATGCAATATGTTTTAGTGATTAAAGAGATAATCACATTTAAAAGTTTATTATATTCGACTAAAGATATATACGGCAATGCGTCTATTTCATCCATTAAAGTTTATCTTTATTTTATAAATATAGCTTTGGTTGTATTTGAATTATTTAATCTCTTATTTCATCATTTTATATAATTAAAAATATTATCAAATGAGACTTTATTAAAAGGTAAATTAAATTAAAAAAAAGGCAAAAAGCAAATTTGAGCTTTAGATAAAAAGTTCAAGTGAAATGCTGCAACTAATAAACAAATTATATGTTTTAACCAATAGAATTAAACTAAATTAGGAAAAAATAACAAGATTATTGGACTGGGATCTTATTTATTTAAAAATTGAGCATTATAGAAATATTTTACAATTTTTTTTTAAAAAGTAGGTTTTTAAAATTATGATTAGTTGAGTTTTTTTTTTCATTACAACAAGTAGGATGGACATTCAAACCTTAATTTTTTAGTCGATAACATATTCCTTAATAGGTAGGGTATATGCATTATTGAGTTATAAACATAAAAATAAGTTCAAATCTCATTTGGTTCGTAAAAGGTTTTTATTTCATTCTTATCCTTGGACCTTTAAAACATTTAGTTTAGTCACTAAATTATGTTGGAAATGCCAAAATGAAAAGAAAAAAAAATTTACAAAACTTTCTGTCTTTGTTGGTTTTAGAAGTTTGAAAGGTGTTTATATAGAGAGTTATTTTATTGGGTTTGTAAAAGTGTTTTAGGTAAGCCTAAGACCTCTCCCCACATGTGTGCTGTCAGTTGAATGGGTAGCTTCGGTTCGATTCGGTTCGGTTCGGTTCGGTTAACTCGTACTTGGGAACGTTTTGAACTCTTGCATGTATAAAGCAGTGGTTTTGGCAAATGGAAGATATAATTTCTCCATTTCGTTCTTCCCTCTCCAGCAATGTGTTTCTATTTTTTCTCTTCTTTGTTCGTCTTTTTCTTGCTCAACAAATTATTTTAAAATAACTATTTTTGTAATTACAATCATTATTTTTTCAATTGTTTAACAAATGAATGACATGCCTTTAGATGCGTGTATTCGAGTACTAAAAACAGACGTGTATCTGTAGAAATGTGCTTAATGAGTCTGTCATGTTAACAAAATTGGTTATTAAGTGACACCAACTAAACTTTTTTTCTTTATTTTAATGTTCGATGATTAAAATTGAAATTTTAGAAACTAAAATAAAATAAATTAAAAAAATTTAGGAGCTTAAATCTTGAAAATTATTTTATGTTCAAAATCATCATTTAAGATAAAAAAAAAAAACTCAAACCAGCTGCAAAAGCAAATTTTTAATGGGTTGTTTGATAACAATTTTATTTTTTATTTTGTGTTTTTAAGAATTATGTTTATTTTCTTACCATTTTTTCTCATGTTTTCCATTTTTATTAAAAATACATTTAAATTCTTAAATCTAATTTGAAAAAATAAAAAATATTTTTTGAAAACTATTTTTATTTTAAAATTTTAGTTTAGATTAAAAAAATACTTTTTAAAAAGCATATAATAAAATAAAAAAACAAAGCTTAGCTTTAGAAAAACTGGAAATTATTTTTTAACTTTTATTATAACAGCATAAGATTGATTCTAAACAGTCTTCCACTCAGTTCATTGTCTTTTACACGGTGAGTTCTCAGTTTTGGTTATGGATCAAACTAATAGATTACCATTATTATTAATATATTTGTGGGGAAAACAAATTTATTACCGTATCAATTTTTACTTTAAAATTTCAATTTCATCCTTTTTTTTTCCTTGTAATCTTTACCTTAAAGTTATCTATATATAGCAATATTCCTTTTTTACCTTCTAATAGATTTTCATTTGAAAATTGTTAAAAAAAAAAGTATTATCACACACTTAAATAAATTATAAAATAAAACATGTGTCTAGTACGAAATTGAGATTCTTTTTTTAATAATATTTTCTTTAAAACCTATTCCAAATATATATCATTGACCAAACTATTTTCAAGAATAATGTTAAGAAAATTGTAGGTGTCTCTAAGCCACTTCACGCTTTCCCAATTGCATGGTGCCTTAGCGCCATTTGTTTTTTTTCTTTTTAAAATTATGGCATGCGTCTTTTCAAGAAATGACCTATACCAAAATTATGCATATTTAATATTTTGCTGTCAACCTTTTAATCTAGAGGTCTTGGATCCAGTCTCCGCTACATCACTTTTTTTTTCATTTTTATTCAATACAATTTTATATTGCAAATTGTTTTCTCTTTTAAATAAATGTTACCTATTAAAATTTATCTTCTCTACTAAACAAAAATAATTATTAATTTTAAAAAAATATATATTATTTTAATATAAAAAATAGAATTTATTTTTGCCAACATAAGCATACTCAACATAATTAACACTTACTCATACTAAAAAATAAATAAAATATATTATATTACAACTATTTCTCCTTTAAACAAATTTAAATAAAGGTTAATTATTGAAATTTTATTTTCTAGAATAAAACAACTACTCATTCTTTAAAAAAATGATTACTATTAAAAATATATATTATTAAAACAACTGTTAATCCTAAAAAAAATGAAATATTTTATTTTATCAATTGAATAAATGAAATAAATTATATTAATGTTGTAATTATAGTTTGAAAATAAAAACATCTAATTACATTTTCTTAATAATATGTGTTTTAATAGTTATTATTTTATTTCTTTAGAATGAGTTGTTATTTTATTTTAGAAGAGAAGATAAATTTTAATAGGTAACATTTATTTAAATTGGTTTAAAAGAGAAAATAATTTGCAATATAACGATCTATTGAATAAAACGATTAAAAAGTAGATATACAACCACCGTAGAAAAATATTAAATATGTACAAATTTGACATACGTCGTCTCTCGAAAAGAAACATGCTAGAATTAAAAAACAAAAGAGAGAAAAACACATAGTGTCGGTAAGGCGCCAAGTAACTGGGAAAGCGTGAATTGACATAAAGACAACTTACAATTTACCAGCATTATTATTGGAAATAGTTGGGTGATAATATATATTTGGAATAAATTTAAAATAAAATATTATTACAAAATAATCTCTACAAAATCGACAGGATTTCGAACAAAAATGACAATAGAATTTATTTTCCTGAAATTTATGAATTTTACACGATTACTCAGTAATTTATTTTGTGCCACTTTTGATTTTTATTTAAATTAGCAAGTTCTTGGAGTCTGGTTTAATGAATTAGAAAATTTAAGTTGGAAATTGATACACAGTTTATGGGTAATAAATAACAATTGACTTTTTTTCCTCAAATATTTACAACAAAGAGCATAGTTGGTAGCAACAGTAGGCTGTTTGACCATCACATTTACTTTATTTTAACAATTATATTTTGAAATATTTCATTTTTCACAAAAAAATATTTTAATAATATTCTTATTGTGTTAAGTTAGTCATATTTTATATTAATAAATATTCATATTTTGTATAATGTTATAAATTTTTTTTAGTACGGGTGGTGTGAGATCGAAATCACAAAATATTGGTTGGAAATATATGCCAATTACCGTTAAATTATACTCGTTTTGGCTTATTATGTTGTAAAGTTAGTCGTGCACTTAATCCATTTCCCAAAAAATAAAACTAAAATTTGAGTTTTTCGGACGAAATACTTAACATAGCTAATTATATATATATAATAAAGAGAAAAAAAGGTAATGCCTCAAATATTTCATAGGACAAAAAGGTAATGATATTCGATTTTTTTCCTTTTTTTTTATAAAAATATTTCATAGTCCAAATCTATTAAATAGTCCGTCAACGTAATGATAGATCAACAATTAAGACAGTTTAAAAACAAGTACTTTAACTAATTGAGTAATGTTAATATTAGTAGAATAATTTATTTTTTAATTTTACAAATATGACAAAGATTTTAAAATTAGATTTTCATTATTTTAATTTTGCATTCGTATTTTTTTGCAATTAACTATTAATTTTTTGCTATATTTACAGGCAACCCAACCTGTTTAAAATATTTGTTCAATGCCTTCAAATTTCTTTACTATATTTAAAATTATCGGATGCCACTAAATGGAATTGAAAATTTTACTATATTTAAAATTATCGGATGCCACTAAATGGAATTGAAAATAGTAATTTTGAATAGGACAGAGTGATAAATTAATAATTATTTTATTTCTCCATTTCAACGATATATAGAAGATAGAGATGAGATACAAACCTCTAACTTTTTCTTGTTGATAAAATATGTATAGTTGATGTGAAAAAAAATCCACTAATTCTATCGTAGGAATAAGTAGAAAATAACTGAGAAATTTAAAGAAAGCAATAAAATAAAAAAAGCACAAGAATTAATGTAGAAAAAATCCAAACCGGAGAAAAAACCACGGCCCCAATTACACAAAACACTCTCTCAAATCAAATACATCTTAGTTAACTAGAGCTGATATACCAGACTTAAACTATTTCAATTGAGAGGATTAAAATCCAAGCCAATGAGTTCATTTTATAGTAGTTGGAACACACCCCCTCATTCTATTCTATTTTTCGATGTGGGACAACTTTTAGCATTTTGGAGACCATCAATATTGTACTCTTCCAATGTGAGACAACTTCCATTCCAGTATTTTGCCAAAACCTAACAAATTCCACGTTGGCAAGATATTGAAAAAATCCACAGCTTCTATTGCACGTATTGTTTTCACCGACAATCATAATTCTCAATTCAGAGAACTATAACCTACTCCATCATAAAGGTAGATCACTTGAAATGTCGCCTTCCAAGATTTTTCTTCCTCGTCACATGTTGATAAATCTTGCTGCGATTTATGGTGCAATTTCCACTTACTTGCCTCACTTGGAAATTTTTCAGTCATCGACATATCTTGTATCACACACATCTTGCATAACCGTCAAGCCAATGTCCATGTGTAAATCTGTGGAATCGCTAACATCATATCCTCTATCATGGTAAAGTCGGCATACCATGAGGATGAATTCTTTCTCTCTTCAGAGGAACTGATCATCGTCTCCCCTGAAGAGAGAAACACTGTCAACATCCGACTAGAGCCCTTTGACGAACCGGCTTTATTAGGACATTTTTTCTCTATGTGCCCAGATTGTTCGCATCCCCAACAACAAGCTTTCTTTTGCACGAAGTATTTCTTCTTCTTCCAATTGCTAGCCACCAGTGCTGATTCTTCATGTGAAGATATGACCCTTCACTCTTTAGCTTTCTTTCTTCTAACAACAGTTTACTAGTAGCCTCGACAAAGTTCAAAGTATCCTTCACATATATTAAGATCGACTTCATGTGTTCCTAAGAAGGTGGAAGCGACAAGATAAGCATGAGTGTCATATCTTCGTCATCTATCTTCACTTCAATCGCCTCCAGCTTAAAGGTGATGCTATTGAGATTACTAAAATGATGTGAAATTTTCGTACATTTCTCAATCCACAGCGTGTGAAACTGCTCCTTCAGGTACAACTGATTTGAGATGTCATTTGCTTAATACAACACTTCGAGCTTATCTCAAAGTTTTTTGGTTGTTGAAATTTCATGCACATTCACAAGAATATTCTTAGCCAAACTTGTTCGTATCGCGCTTGCAGCCCTCAAATCCATTTCCTCCCAATCTTCATCACTCATTGAACTTCTTAGAACCTCTATTGGAACCTCCACTGGACCACCATTACCCCTTAAATTTTCAGAAGCATCTTCACTCGGTCTTCCCTTTAATGCCTTGTGTAACCTAGATTGTATCATCATATCCTTGACTTGCATTTGCCACAAGCTGAAGTTGATCATTTTGTCAAATTTCTCCATGTCAATGTTTACTGGACTCATAAAGAATGACATATCTACTTCACACTCCTAGCGAATCTGTAAATAGTGAACAACCTACACTATTCACAGAACCGTAGCTCATTTCAAGAAATCTTTTCTAATGTGAAAGTTCAGATAATGCTGCATCCACAAAGCATACTCATAAATTTTAGAAACTACAAACCTAAAGCTTTGATACCACTTGATGGGAAAAAAATCTCCTACTTCTACTGCAGGAATAAGCAGAAAATAACTGAGAAATTTAAAGAAAGCAATAAAATAAAGAAACACAAGAATTAACGTGGAAAAACTTTAAATCGGAGAAAAACCACGGCCCACAAGGGAAAATCCACTATGTGAAAAATTTACAATCACACAAATTCTTCTCCCCGACCTCGATTACACAGAACACTCTTTTAAAGCAAATACCGTTCAGTTAACGAGAGATGATATACCATGCTTAAAGTATTTCAATTGGGAGGATTAAACCCAAGCCGTTTGCTCCTTTTAGAGTAGTTGGAACACACATCCTCCTTGTACTTTTCTAATGTGAGATAATTTCTAGCACTTGGAGATCATCATTGTACTCTTCCACGACAACTTCTATTCCAATATGTTGCCAAAATCCAACAATAATAACAAATTGGGTTATGCTCATCTTAAAATTGATAATTATTTGGTAACTTTTTTATTAATTCTCTTTTAAATAAAAAAATTAAAATTTTTACATGAACTTAAAAAAAGATCAAAATTATTTTTATTATATATATATATATATATATATATATTTGTTTATGTTTTAAAAAACTAACAACAACATTTTGAATTTTAAAAAAATTAGGGAGAATGAATTTAGACATGGTAGCCATCTACCTAAGATTTAATATTTTATGAATTTTCTTAAAAATCAAATGTAATATATGATAAAACGGTTATTCAATTAGATTAATTGCGGTGCGTGTAACCTAATACGACAAGTCAACGAATAAAAAAAAATAATAATAATAAATAATCATCTTACTTGATAGAAATACCTGACCAAGGTTTCTATTATTTAATCCTATAATCCGAGAGGCAGTTCAGTCTAAATCAGAAACTCACAATTTTGTCTGCATCAATTTAAAAAATAAATCACAGTTTGGGGTTTGATGAACTAAAAAAAAATTAATTTCAAGATTTCATTCTTTTTTTGTCCTCGCCCTTAATGGAAACACAAAAAAAAAAAAAAAATCCAAATTGGAACCTGACCGACAAAAGTGATTCAAACTAGACATAAAAAAGTGCCACATGGGCGTCCTACGTGGCTGGATACCGTTGAGATTTGGTCGCACACGACCCCTATGGTGGGTCCCCATCACACAGAATCTCTCTCACTCTCTCCAAACAGACGGTGGTGAACATAACATACCCATTCCATTCTATTCCTTTTTATCTTATTTATTTATTATAATTCACTCTCGGCTTCTCTTTCCCACTCCCATTTCTCCCTCTTTCTCGCCGGAGTATGAAGAACTCTCTGATCTTCTTCGTTTTCTGGATCGCTATCTGTGCCACTCCGGTGACACCAGATGCCTCCAATCACCGCTACAGCGAAGGTGATTTCGTCCCTCTTTACGCCAATAAGGTCGGCCCATTTCACAATCCCAGGTAATTCTGGATCCATAATTCTATCTACGGAAATCTAATTGTTGAATTCTCCAACATTTGTTGTTCCTCTGTCCCTGCATTCGCGTGCTTTTCTTAGATTTACAATCACCTGTATGTGTGCCTTCCTCTGTTTCGTTTTATTGAATTGACATGATTTGGAGGAAATTATTGCCACCTGAAACTTGAGGATGCGATATTCAATTGGAATAATAGAGGTTATTTGTGTGTGATTTCGGATTTGGGAAATGAAATGTGGCCAATGGCGGTTAAGGATTCGGTTTGAGTGTTACGAGTCGCAGGAGGATACATCGTGTGGTATGGTGGTTGATGTAATAAATGCGGAGGTGTAGATATGGTTATTTTATTCTGTTGAATCTTTGGATGAAAATTTTGGCGCGTAATTTGTGTTTGAGATGTTAATTTGCTGATGATCTTCTTGTTTTTTCTGTCTCGTTCCAGCGAAACCTACCGGTACTTTGATCTGCCTTTCTGCTCACCAGGTTTTTTCCTTTCCTTGTGTGTTTAGATGCTGGAATCTTGATCCAATGCGAACACATGGACATGCCTTTATGTACTTGAATGGCACCTGTGTGCGTGGAGATGACTTGGTTCTAGATACATTTAATTTCGGCTGTTTCTTGTTTTACCTCTAAAGTTGCTATGGTGGGGAGATGCGTAAAAACTGTGCAAATTCCACCATCTGCCTAATGATTGACCAATCAGATGATTTTCTCTTCGCTTTCTATTATTTTATTTTTTGCTTCCCCTCTATCATATCATTTTCAAGGTGAAGAACGAAGAAACCTTGCTTCATAGAGATGATTTTAAGTATTTGGTTTGCCCATTGTCTTTGTTCCCAATTTAGAAATCATTATATTAATTTACAAAGATTAATCAGATAACTTGGATTGAAAAAGGTTGTCATTAGAAGTGAATTGCTTCTTTTATCTCTCAGCTCAAATAGTATATGTATCCTATACATATTGTAATTGTGGACGAAAGAAATAATTACTGTATGCTTGAATGATGTCCTTTTGAAAATTTGTATAGTTTCAGTTCATAACTGTCATGTGACTACGGCAGGTGATGTAAAAGAGAAAAAGGAAGCTCTTGGTGAGGTGTTGAATGGAGACCGTCTTGTCAGTGCTCCTTACAAGCTTGATTTTAGAAGGGAGAAAGACACAGAAGTTGCTTGTAAAAGCAAGTTATCCAAGGAAGCAGTTGCTCAGTTTCGAGCTGCAGTGAAGAAAGATTATTACTTTCAGATGTATTATGATGACTTGCCTATATGGGGTTTTATTGGAAAGGTTGATAGAGAAGGCAGAGATGATCCGAGTGAATACAAATACTTTCTGTTCAAGCACATCCAATTTGATATTTCCTACAATAATGATCGTGTGATTGAAATTAGTGCTAGAATGGATCCTCATTCTGTGGTGGATCTGACAGAGGACAAGGATGTTGATGTTGAGTTCATGTATACTGTAAAGTGGAGGGAAACGGACACTCCCTTTGAGAAAAGGATGGATAAGTACTCGCAGTCCTCTTCGTTACCACATCACTTGGAAATTCATTGGTTTTCAATTATTAACTCATGTGTAACAGTTCTTCTTTTGACTGGTTTTCTTGCCACTATTCTGATGCGCGTCTTGAAGAATGATTTTATGAAGTAAGATTCAGAAGTTTATCTATTGAATAAATATCTCCCAAATTTTTTTGGAACTTTTATGAACGCAGTGCTAAACTATTCTCCAGGTATGCACAAGATGAGGAAGCGGCTGATGATCAAGAAGAGACTGGTTGGAAATACATCCATGGCGATGTCTTTCGATTTCCAAAATACAAATCATTGTTTGCTGCAGCCCTTGGTTCTGGCACCCAGTTGTTTACCCTGTAAGCAGTTTATCCTAATTTGTCTAAACTTCCTGTTACTTTTTGAGTCTCAGCTCATATCTTCTACTATTATTTTCATTTTTCAGCACAGTTTTTATATTTATGTTGGCTCTGGTTGGTGTGTTTTATCCATACAACCGAGGAGCTCTGTTTACCGCTCTGGTGGTCATATACGCACTCACGTCTGGGATTGCAGGATATACAGCATCCTCATTCTATTGCCAACTTGAAGGAAGCAACTGGGTATCTGGAGAATGATTATATTTTTATATTATGTAGCTTAACTTCTTAAAACTAAAATGTGATTGAATGATCTGATACCCTTTGTTTCCCCCTCTGTTTAAAAGGTGAGGAATCTGTTGCTGACGGGTTGCCTTTTCTGTGGGCCTCTGTTTTTCACATTCTGCTTTCTGAACACTGTGGCTATTGTTTACAAAGCAACCGCTGCACTTCCCTTCGGCACAATTGTGGTGATAGTTCTCATATGGACATTGGTAACATCACCATTGCTTGTTTTGGGTGGTATAGCAGGAAAAAATAGTAGGATCGAATTCCAAGCTCCATGCCGCACAACAAAGTATCCTCGAGAGATTCCACAGTTACCTTGGTATAGGAGTACTGTTCCTCAGATGGCAATGGCAGGGTTCCTTCCCTTCAGTGCTATATATATTGAGCTTTACTACATATTTGCTAGTGTCTGGGGTCACAAGATATACACAATTTACAGCATTCTTTTCATTGTCTTCATCATCCTTCTCATAGTGACTGCTTTCATTACCGTGGCTTTGACCTACTTTCAACTAACCGCTGAAGATCATGAATGGTGGTGGAGGTACAAAAATTTTCTTATTTCTCAATTGCACATTTTATTGGAATGCATCACTTGGACACTTGTTGTCTTGTAAGAATGATTCATACATTGTTTCCTTTTTGGAATTTCCATCTTTGATCATTTTCTTCCCTCATATTATATACTTGGACAGATTAATTCTTTTGCCTGAATTGTATTCTTGATATGGTTTCAGGTCTTTTCTATGTGGTGGGTCGACTGGCCTGTTCATCTACGGTTACTGCCTGTACTATTACTATGCTCGCTCGGATATGTCTGGTTTCATGCAAACCTCTTTCTTTTTTGGGTACATGGCTTGCATCTGCTATGGATTTTTTCTGATGCTCGGAACCGTAGGCTTTCGTGCAGCCCTGTTCTTTGTTCGCCACATCTACCGGTCGATCAAGTGCGAGTAGCAGATTTGGTCCCTTGTTTTTGCTTGGGAGGGAGGAAGGAAACACGTTGGTTCACTTTCATCCCTCTGTTTTAGTAAGAGGCTCCGCTCTTGTGTTGGCTTGTAGTTAGGTACAACTTACTGAACGTTTAGCATCTTCATTCTGGGATCTTTTCAGATTCCAAAGCTTTTTGACAGATTTTGGTCGTCTTTGTTCCTCGTTTTCAATTTTGTGGACGGAAGGATATCAGCTCTGTTAATCTCGATATTATTTATTCATGTAGAGAAGCAGCTTATGCCCCAAATATACAAAAATTTTCCTCAGAAACAAAATCTATTTGTTATTCTTTATTGTAATAAAGAAGTTCCATAGCTCCATCAAAGTTATATCCTATGTAGTCTACATAAGTCGACTAATACTCATGTTTCATTTTGTTATTGGATTTAGAAGAATTGAACGACAATGCCATACACCTTATTTTATCAAAAACATATTATAGGTACAGATAGAAGTGTTTATTTTTAGTAATTTGATGGTGGCAGAATCAGAGTTGTGAATCAAGTTGAAGAACCAGATGACGAGGACCAAAAATGGTAGGGAAAAATCCCAATGTTTTCTTCCATCCTCTCCCTGTTTGAACTCTTCACCAGCTCACTCACCTTCTGCTCGTAAACCCATCTCACTGCAATCTGTGCAGTTTAGCAAGTCAGTAAAAGACATAAATTGTAAAAATAATATTTGATTTTTATTTGTAGATCCTGAAAATTAGTTCCCAATTTAGATAAGAGATAATATCGGTTGACTATTTTAAGTATTTAGGACCATGACTCCTTACCTATGTCCAGGTATGGAAATAATAATAATAATAAAAAAAAAAGAATAAGACTTAACTTTTGTAAACAAGTTTTCTTGATGTCACGCAACTGTAAAGCCTCTATTTGCCATCCTCCTAAATGAAAACAAACGTAAATAAAGGAATCCAAAAGGATAAGCCATTTTCATTTTCACTTCTCTCGCTCTTCACATACAAACTAGGATTATTATTATTTTTTTAATTTTTTTTTTTTGCGAATAATAAAAGAATGAATTTATTTGGAGATAGTGTGTAATTTGAAGGAGTGGGATATGGGTGGTGGAGAAAGTCATGATGAAAAAGCATGCAATTTTCTTTTCGCCTTTTTAATTATATGAATCCAGATGTAGGAGGATGAGGATTCACTCTAAATATATATAATATTTGGTAGAGTTACATTATTATTATTATTATTATTATTTTGAACATACCAGAGTTAGATTATCTGTGGCCTTCAAATTCGTCAACTTTTAATTTGGAGCTCTTCACCAACTAATTGATTTAATAATAATAATAATTATTATTATTATACCCAATAATAATCAAAATTGAAGCAAAAGCTATAATCAAATTATTCTTGTAACTACAAATTTGCCTTAAAATGAGTCCATCCAATTTCTACCTTCGGCATTTAATTCATAACCACCTTCAAAAGTGTTCAATGAGAAATGAGATCTATAAAAAAAATAAGAGAATAAAATTTTTAATCTTAATTTTATATAATCATTCGAAATCTAAAATAGTTAGGGAAAAAGAATTGCCTCCCTCCTTTTTTTTTTCTTCTCTTAGTTCATGTTGGATATATGAATTAAGTTAGGCTCAGAGCACTCTTAGTTCATGTTTTCAATGTCTTTTTCCTTATTTTTGATTGTATTTGTTGAATTAGTTATAAGTTAGATGGGTACGTAGAATTATTATTTAATTGGTTAACATTATTATTTGCAATTTGCTGTAAGTCAGAAAGAGTATTTTGAGAAAATACTATTGTAAAGCTGTAGAAGAATCATTATCTTGAAAGCATTTTCGACACAACCTCGTGATAAATCGTATATCGAAAGAAAATCTGTGTCCCACCAAGAAAATTAATTTAGAAATGTTTTAACATAATTAATTTTAATAATTAAAAGACTTATTTGTCCAAAAAAATATAAACAACAAATAATAAAAATGTATTTCTTATTTCTGCGCAAGTGCGAGTTATCCAAGCCCGCCCATCCAAGTAGCGACAGCGTGACATGCATGTGGAGAGATGTCTTGGTTAACTCTAAACATATTTTACAAATCCCTGAAAAGGTATGCCTTATAAACCATTCTCCATCTTTACATGTAGTACATTTTTATCATTCTTGACATTAAATAAATATAACATAAAAACTTGAATATTTAAGTAAAAAAATTAAATTTCTTATAAAAAATTGAATTTCATTAATATAGAAATGATTTCTTGTTTCTCCTTCTCTAGAATTTTTATGTAGTCGGTCGGGGGCTGGCTTGGGTCATCGAGCACCGACTCCCTTTCTGGTTCGTGCCTTCCCTATCGCCTATAATGAATTTATGGACATATGTGGATGAGCTATGATACTATAATACAATTAAAGTACAAAGAAGTAGATAGAGTCATTTGATTTTGAAGTGAATACAAAAAAACCTTTTTATAGAACTTAAAGTACAACTAATTTACCCAAAATATTGAATAAAATCTTTTAATACTTTAACCAGCATTATTCCATATATTTTTGATAAAGAAAATAATGTGAGAAGCTTGAATGAAATTCAAATTACCTAATCATTAAACGAACCACTAACTTTAAGAGTAAAATTTATAGACGTGCACTCCAAAGGAATCACTTTCATCATTTGAAAACTCCCCCTTCGTTCTTTAATTTCTCATTTTTTTGTATTTTAATTTTAGAGAAAGAGGAAAAAAAAAAATGGTGAGTGTTTGGATTTAGGGATCGTCACCAATCATTTGGATTGTGTGTAAAAATCACATCACTGATAAGACCTCAAATTGGTCATTGGCGTGCAATCCACGACAATATTTCCCTTCTCAGTTATCTTCTTTTTCCTCCTCCACTCCCTTTTTTTCCCTTTGTTTTGGCATTAAAAGACTCGAAAAAACTCCCAAAGAATTTGCCAGAAACTGCTGCTGCTGCTGCAACGTGTTGAAAATCTAATGGACTGTGATGGTTTTGTTTGTTTGTTTGTTGCAAAACCTTGTAGTCCCCAAAAATTTTATACTAATGTCTTTTCCATATTCATTATGTTTTCTTTTTCTTGGGTTGTATAAGATATTTTTCGGGTTTTATGGACCATGATAGTTTTATTTATGATTTATTGTTTCTCGTTTTGTTTTTCTTGAAAATACAAAGTAATTAGTAATTATTCTATTTCTCATTTTTGCATAATTTTTAAAGGTCTCTAATTTACCTGCAACATCAAACGCACCCATCTTCATGTTGAATCTAACAACCTCAATGCCATCCAACTCATTAGAGGTAAAATTACAACTTTTGGAGATGAAACAAATTGATAGATTGATATCACTCGTCTACCCATAACACATTCGTGATAAGGTTGCTCATGTTTTGGTGAAATTTGATGTTCAACATTCTATCATGTTTTGCGAGTCTTAGCCCGTGCACCTCTTATTTAACCCTAGTGACAATTTCTTAATCAAGAGTCTTTCAACTTTAATTCATTTTAGTCCTCATAATTTCAAAAAGTGAATATTTTGATTGCTTAATTTTATTTTTAATCTCATTTTTCGATCACAATTTCAATACACTACTACATTCAATATGTTTATTGAAGTATAACAATAATTTTATATTAAAGGGTTTCTATAATGCATAAAATTTTGTATTAAAATTTTGAAAATATGGACTATTTAGTCCCTTTTTAAAAGCATAACAACCAAAACAAACAACAACTAGTATGAGCCAATTTAGAAAGTACCAAGATTAAAATGAATATTTTGAGAGTATATGATATGAACCAAATGAACCAAAGCTAAAAATACATAAATCAAAATAGTATTCATTTATTAAAAAAGAAAAAACAAAAAAAAAACAAGAGAGAGAAACGTTGCCAAATGAGCTATCCATTTATTCTCTCCTCTCAAAAACGGTGGCTTTTATAGTATCAAAAGAATCGCTTTCTCTTGTGACATTTTTAATAGTGACTAATCAATATTAGCTTTTCTTTCCTTTTTTCCTTTTTAGCAAATATGGTATGACAATTGACATCAAATTCAAAACTCTCTTTTCAACTTATTATAATTAATTGCATGATGTTTCCTTCACATACATGGAATTTCTACATAAAAAATCTCAAGTTGGTTTTATGACAACTTTAGTTTGTTCCAATCATTGTTTATTTTTTCTTGAAAAAAAATACAGTTTTTACCTTTAATTCTTAGTCAGTGGGTTAATTTTAACTTTAAAGTTCTCATTTTATCAAATTAAATTATAAACTTTATAATAAGTAAAATTAATATATCTCTCCTAATCCTCCTAATCCAGCTAGAGAATTGTTAAAAAGCATATAATAAGTGGACTAAAATCAAGCCACGTAAAACATAATCAAAATCTAATACCAAAATGTCCTTACATAGGATATCAATTCCATTAGCTATTTAGGTTTGATTTTTTTCCTTCTAATTTCTATGATATCTAAGTGAAATTATACGTATATATATATATAGTCAAATTATAAAGAAATCATTAATTAATTTGATGAGCTGAGTATTTGAAGGGGCCAAAAAATGAGATCCCCTTTCACTGACTATATGGTGTGGACATATATATATGTAATGGCATCCAGATTGTATCCCCAAAAAAAGGGAAATAAAAAGTCTTAATTATGGACCCAAAGCCAAAATGATTATTAAAAGAGCCACCAAAAGTAACACCATCTTCATCTTTGGATACTGAGATCTTAAATCTAATAATTACTCATTTCTACCACTCTGTTTCATGGTCAAAATCCCAATCACCATTATCACCATCTCTCCTCAACCACAACTCAAGATTTACACAAACTTATCATTTATCCAATGCCCATTTTCAACAACCACATCTCAAATATAATTCCTAAAGGAAAAGCACTGGTCCCAAAATCAGATGCAAAATGGAATGCTCCTCATTTTCACCTGCTCAATCAAATCTCAAGTATATATCAGTCTCTTTTATAAGAACTAAGAAGTACAGAATTCAAAACGCTAGCAAATGGACCCAAATTAATGCATTATGAGAAGATGGTGAATTTTTTTTTCCAGAGCTTGAAGTGAATTGCTTGAAGGAAAAGGAATGGAGAATAAAAACCATGCCAATGGACCAATTGAAACTTGAAAGCATCATTACCTCCCCATACCATTACCACTGACTGCATTCATGTTGTTCCTTGGTGGGCCTTTCATTTGTTTACTCTCTGATCCTTTTCTTTCTTCCTTTTTTCCTTTTAAAAAAATGTCATTTCCCTACTTTTTTATTTTTCTTTTAGGGGGAAAATTTTCACCAGTTGAACTGTATCATTGATTCTCCCAAAATTTCAGCATTTGGGCCCACACTGCACCACCACCTTCTTCTTTAAACCCCATAGCTTCTTTTTTCTCATCTTTTGTCAAAATTAAACATAAAAAAGAAAAGAAAGAAAAGGGGTGACTGAGCCTAATGTGATGATATGAAGTAGGCTTAGGGGGATAGGCTTTTGTGGGCTCAATATGAATATCAGGTGACTATAAGGGCATACCCACAAATACATCATTTTTAAATCTTTGATACTGTTTTAAAATATACAGAGTAAATTGACTTGCCATGATATGCTCTATATGCATATGCATATACATCCTCCTCTTTCCTAGAGATCCTATTTCTATTCACTTTCTTTAAGGATTCTTCAGACATTCTCTCTCACGCCTCACTGACACAAATTGACCTCTTGGATCATCCACTCGTCTAATTTTGTTTCTTTTATTACAAAAGACTCTGTCTTTTAAAGCAGCGCCGATCCTAAGATAGAGACCCTTTGTCTGTGGGGATGGGTGGGTCCTATTCCTTTTGACCAAAAGTAAACTCAACCCATTCTTCCCTCTCTCTCTCTCTCTCTGTACATAGTTCTTCATATAGATACGGTTTCATTTGTACAACAGAAGCCGTATCAGGACAATTTAGCACACCAACTTCCTTCTTCCCTTCTTTTTTTATATTCCATTTCCACTTTCCCTCCTTTACATTTTGCAAAAAAGACACATTGAAATAACAAAAGCAAATGTCTTGCTTCTTTTTTCTAAAGCTCCCCTCCTCCTTCTCATCATAGTCACCACACACAAACGCATTTTTCTAAATCTTCACTTCTACCCTTAAACTTTCCTTTCTTCCATCTTCTTCCTTTCTGTAACAGTGTCTCTTCTCAGCATTTGCTTCATCCAATGGAAAGCAACCTCTCTCAGCT
The DNA here is from genome assembly GCF_013281855.1 of Momordica charantia. NCBI lineage: Eukaryota > Viridiplantae > Streptophyta > Magnoliopsida > Cucurbitales > Cucurbitaceae > Momordica > Momordica charantia. Next base: position 21,097,031 of record NW_028275162.1, on the reverse strand, counting down.
TTCTCTTCCTCCTCTTACTTTGGCTGTGGTCTTTATCTTATTTGCTTTGGCTTCTTCAGCAGAACAAGAGGCTGCTACTTCAATAAAAACTGATGCAGCTGCTCTTCTTAAGTTCAGGGGTATGATTGACAAGGACCCAAAAGGAGTTTTGTCCAGTTGGAAGCTTGAAAACAATCTGTGTTCTTGGTACGGAGTTTCATGCCAATCTGGAAGAGCGATTTCTCTTGATCTCAGCGGCTGTAATCTTGGTGGGACTGTTTATTTTGATCCTCTGTCTTCTCTGGATATGTTGTTGGCTTTGAATTTGTCTACAAATTCTCTCACTATAAACTCTACTACTTTACTTCAGCTTCCTTATAATTTGCAGCAACTTGAGCTCTCTCTTGCCAAAGTTGTAGGTAGTGTGCCTGAGAATCTTTTCTCAAGGTGTCCAAATCTTGTGTTTGTGGATCTTACATTCAATAATCTGACAGGCTCTCTGCCTGAAAATCTCCTGTTGAATGCTGATAAGCTTCAAGATCTCGATCTCTCTTACAACAACCTAACTGGGCCAATCTCAGGGTTGAGAATGGATGAGAATTCTTGCAACTCCCTGTCGCGAGTTGATCTTTCCGGAAACCGAATTGCAGGTTCGATTCCAAATGCCATTTCGAACTGCACGAATCTGCAGACACTTATTTTGTCGTATAATTTTCTGACTGGGGAAATCCCAAGATCTTTAGGGGAGCTCAGCAGTTTGCAGAGAGTGGATCTGTCTCACAATCAGCTTACTGGTTGGCTCCCTTCTGATTGGAGAAATGCTTGCAATTCACTTCAAGAATTAAAACTTTGCTACAACAACATTTCTGGTGTAATCCCACCGTCCTTCTCTGCATGCTCTTGGTTGCAAAGTCTGGATATTTCAAATAACAACATATCAGGTCCTCTACCAGATTCCATCTTCAAGAACCTTGTCTCTTTACAGAGCTTGGTTTTGAGCAATAACATTATCTCTGGACCATTGCCTTCATCCATATCCCACTGCAAGAAACTTCAGCTTATAGATTTGAGTTCCAATAGGATTTCTGGTTTGATCCCACCAGAAATATGCCCAGGTGCTGAGTCACTCCAAGAACTGAAAATGCCAGACAATCTCATAACAGGAGGAATCCCATCTGAACTCTCACTGTGTCCACAGCTAAAGACAATTGATTTTAGTTTGAATTATCTGAATGGATCAATACCTGCAGAGCTTGGAAGGCTTCAGAATCTTGAACAGTTGATAGCATGGTTCAATAGCTTGGAAGGGAAGGTCCCTCCAGAATTGGGGAAGTGCAGGAGCTTGAAGGATCTTATACTTAATAACAATCGTATAAGCGGCGAAATTCCGACGGAATTGTTCAATTGCAGCAATCTTGAATGGGTTTCTCTCACGAGTAATGAACTTACGGGTGAGATCCCAAAGGAGTTTGGTCTTTTGTCAAGGTTGGCTGTTTTGCAACTGGGGAATAATAGCTTAAGTGGTCAGATACCAGCGGAGTTGGCAAACTGCAGCACTTTGGTTTGGTTGGACTTGAACAGCAATAAGCTTACTGGTGAAATCCCTCCTAGACTTGGTAGGCAGCTTGGAGCGAAATCATTGAATGGGATTCTTTTTGGAAACACTCTAGTGTTTGTCCGAAATGTCGGGAATTCGTGCAAAGGAGTTGGTGGTTTGTTAGAATTTGCTGGAATCAGACCTGAAAGACTGCAGCAAGAACCAACATTAAAGACCTGTGATTTCACTAGATTGTACTCCGGTCCAGTCCTCAGTCTGTTTACAAAGTACCAAACTTTGGAGTACTTGGATCTTTCTTACAATCAGCTTCGTGGGAGAATCCCAGAAGAGTTTGGAGATATGGTTGCCTTGCAGGTTCTAGAATTATCTCACAACCAACTCTCCGGCGAGATTCCAGATTCTTTCGGCCGCCTAAAGAACTTAGGTGTGTTTGATGCATCGCATAACAGACTGCAGGGTCATATTCCTGATTCATTCTCAAACTTATCATTCTTAGTCCAAATTGATCTATCTTATAATGAACTAACCGGGCGAATTCCATCGAGGGGACAGCTCAGCACACTCCCTGCAAGTCAGTATGCAAACAATCCAGGACTTTGTGGAGTTCCCTTACCTGAATGCCAGAGTGAAGACCAGCCCACGACAAGTCCTAATGTTGATGCCGGAAAGGGAAGAACAAAGCAAGAAGCTGGGTCCTGGGTTAATAGTATTGTTTTAGGTGTTCTTATTTCCATTGCCTGTGTCTGCATTTTGATTGTTTGGGCCATTGCTATGCGGGCAAGAAGAAAGGAAGCAGAGGAAGTGAAGATGCTTAATAGTTTACAAGCAATACATGCCCCTACTACATGGAAAATTGACAAAGAGAAAGAGCCACTGAGTATCAACGTGGCAACTTTCCAAAGACAACTAAGGAAGCTCAAGTTCTCCCAACTCATTGAAGCTACTAATGGCTTCTCAGCAGAAAGTCTCATTGGGAGTGGCGGGTTTGGTGAAGTGTTTAAAGCAACACTGAAGGATGGATCAAGTGTTGCAATCAAGAAGCTGATACGTCTTAGTTGCCAAGGAGACCGTGAATTCATGGCGGAGATGGAAACTCTGGGAAAGATCAAACATGGAAATTTAGTACCTCTTTTGGGGTATTGTAAAATAGGTGAGGAGAGGCTTCTAGTGTATGAGTTTATGGAGTTTGGTAGCCTAGAAGAGATGCTCCACGGACGGGCAAAGACGCAAGATCAACGAATACTAACGTGGGACGAAAGGAAAAAGATTGCCAGAGGTGCTGCTAAAGGACTCTGTTTCCTGCACCACAACTGCATTCCACACATAATACACAGAGACATGAAGTCAAGCAATGTACTTTTGGACCATGATTTAGAAGCAAGAGTTTCGGATTTCGGAATGGCGAGGCTAATAAGTGCTCTCGACACACATCTGAGCGTAAGCACACTTGCAGGCACACCTGGTTATGTCCCTCCTGAGTACTACCAAAGCTTCAGGTGCACAGCAAAAGGCGACGTCTATTCATTCGGTGTCGTCCTCCTAGAACTCTTGACAGGGAAACGACCAACCGATAAGGAGGATTTTGGGGATACCAACTTGGTGGGTTGGGTCAAAATGAAAGTGAAGGATGGAAAACAAATGGAAGTGATAGACCCAGAGTTGCTTTCAGTAACCAAAGCAAGCGACGAATCAGAAGCTGAAGAAGTCAAAGAAATGGTAAGATATTTGGAGATAACCCTTCAGTGTGTGGAAGAGTTTCCTTCCAAGAGGCCTAATATGTTGCAGGTGGTCGCCATGCTGAGAGAGTTGATGCCTGGATCAACCAATGGAAGCAGCAACAGTACTTGAATCAGGTTTTTTGTTTACTAAAATCTGATTTAGCTTTACCAAAACAAGCTTTGTAACATTTGTTTTTCAGCTGTGAAGAGTAATTACTTGTATTCTATTCTTCTTTTTGCTACCATTACAATCTCCACTCTTGATAGGAAACAAAAGAAATTATGATATAATTTCATAACAACATAAGATAAAAACATTCAGACATGACAAAGATGAGTGACATTCAGCTAGGCATTTCATCAAACAGAAGCCAATCAGTGACATTGTAGCAGCATTGGGATGAAGTTTGAACCAATAAATCTTACTTCATATAAAACCAAATCAACGGAGCAATATGTTAAGAAGATCACCAAACAGAAAATACAGTAATCTTCTTGGGAAAAAGAGTAACATTAAAGACATACATCGGAACATGAGGCAAATAACGTAGGACCTTGTTCCAGATGAAGCAACCTGGTTGTACTACTGGGCCAAACCTCAAAATGTAAACACATGAAGTAAACTAACAATAGTTTTTTTTTTTTTTTCTTTTTCTCTCTCTCATTTATTCATCCTTAAATTTCCTGTTACAAAAGTTATCTTCAACATTTTATCAATATCTTCAAATAAAAATTTGGTCTATGATCAGTTCTCTGACATTAAATTTAAGGCTCATGAAAAAGAACTATATATATGTTCTATATTGGATATTTGTGTCACGAGACAGTATATTAAACTGCTAATTAAGTTTTGCTATTTTAATCTTTTTAGTTGATGGCTTGGGCTCTCAAATTGTATTGGACCACATCTTGGGCTTCATACAAAGCCCATCTGCCTTTTTTGAAGGACAAATCGCTTTAAAAAAGAAGTAATATATCAATGTAGAATCCACAATTGTGAATGTTTTATATGTAATATTTTGGTTGAATGATCAATCTGGACCATATAGCTTGGATTTACTCTCAACTTAGTTCCTATGTTATAAAAGTTTCGGTTTAATTTTATGGATTGAGATTAGTTCTAGCATGTCTCATAATTTGATTAAACTTTTCACAAATTGTTTTTAAACAGCCCGAATTCTAATGTAGTCATCTAACATAGTCAGCCATATAGAAAATATATCATGCCAAACCATTGAAGACCAGTCTGCAACCTGAACCGTAATGTATCAATGTAACGATCTGTAACAACATGAATGATTGATAAAGTTTAACCAAACCATAGATTCAAATTGAAAATTTTAAATTGCAGGGACCAAATTGAAAATTAAACATAAACTATTGGGACTAAATTGAGCCTTCCAAAATTACAAGGATGAACTTGAAAATAATTCAAATTATAAGGATGAAATGGCTAATTTAACCTTTTGAAAAAAGAATCCATGGAAAGGCAATGGGGTAGGCACCTTGATTGAATGCCCTGACCACTAAGGACTCTCGAAGTGGCCTTCCAAGGACACTGCGTGCGTAGGCACTGTGCCAACATCCTTCCTCTTTTCAAGGCAATATCGTTTAGCTCCAACTTGCATCCTTATTTTCAAATTCTCCACTTTTCGATTGGTTTCATTTTAGTTTATGTATTTCAAATGTTTATTTTGATTCCTACCCCTTAAATTTTATTCATTTTAATTCACGTGCTTTTAAAAGGTTCGTCTTAATCTATTTTGAAGATTCTTCTTCCACTCATCGAGCAGCATGTCAGACGACTAAAAGTTTTAAGACTTTGTCTTCAAACACTAAACCAACAATTCAGAATCAGTCTCCACAAAAAGACATGAAGTCCTTGAAAAGGGGCAATTGCCTCTACAGCAAACACATTCTACGTAGGAAATTACAAATCGTGAAAACAAAACTTTAATGAGATTAGAACAATATTGTGTTACTATCTCTCTTATTAAAGGCTCGTTTCTTAATGTTCTCGTTTATTGTTTGTTTCTTAATTTTTAATAAAGAAAAATAGAATTGCATGTCCCCAACACCCATAGATTCAAAGATGATCAAATACAATTTATATGTATGTTTTGTAACAAATTGAAAACGGAAACTAAGAAACTTTTTTTTATTGTTTAAAAAATTTCTATACAATTTTGAGAATGTTTCCAAAAAAATGAAAAACAATAAACATAATTAGTTGCAAAATGCTTAACTTTCATAATAAAATTTTGAAATGAGAAACAAAAAATTGAGAATGTTACGGGTCCTAAATGAAATTACTTTGTTTGCTGGGATGCTAATGTCAAACAAGGATGTTTAGATTCAAAGATCGAGAGAACTTTTTTTTTTCCGGGGTGTTTTCCTTAATTCTTTCGAGGGGTCTAATATTCTTTGGAAAAGTATGTTTGTTGTAAATATTTGAGATTTATTCTTTTTGTCCATCCGTTTAATATTTTTTCAGAAAGACTATTTACAATTATAATGGAATTAACCAAACCCAAAGGGTTTCAAGACTATATTAAAAAAAGTTACACGTGTAAAGTTACATTTTTATAAGAGGTTTTAAAAACGAGAAAAATCGTGTCTTTACTTTTTTGTTAGAATTTACGACATGTTTGGTAACATTTATTTTCTTGTTTCATGTTTTTATAATTATTTCTACTTTTTTTTCTTATTTAATAAATTTTTTTCAAAATTATATAGAAATTTTAAAAATAACAAAATCAAAATTTTTTTCTTGTTTTTCGTTTTTTTTAAACATAAATAAAAACATAATATATAATAAGTATTAAAACATAAGTAACGTAAACAATTGAATATTTAATATAATTTTTTTTTAATTTACAATTTTAGAAAACGAGAAGTAAGAAACAATTACAAAACATATTTCTGTTTTTTTTAAATAAAGAACAAAAAAATAAGCGGATACAATTACCAAATACAATTTTACTTTTATTTATTACAAAAAAAAACAGCATTACAAAATGGGTCCTTAATAGCTCTAGTTTTGATCTCTCTTAGCGTGTTGGATGCGAATCCCGACCTGCCACGTGTCATGATCGAAAAGGTGAGATTGATTGAACACGCGGAGGGAGTGTAGAAATTGACTCCAAAATATTCAGGTCGGCAGTCAGGGTAGGACCTGCATTGCCGACCCGACTTAGTACAAAGTCCGTAACAATGTTTCTTCCGTACCCGACAACACGCCGCGATTTTAGGGTGTGTCAGAATCCCTGTCGGGCCCAGTTTCTATAAATAGAAATCCTAGCCTTAAATGCAAGGTACGCAATCCTGAGTAGACTCGACAAGTTAGCTCGGACCAGAACTAACTTGCTCATCGGAGTGCTAACTTTGTTTTGCAGGTCTCAAGAGTGTTCAGGGAAGGTGCGGGACCATTGGAGGTAGTTCGTCCTGAACGTACCGATCTAAGTCGCATCCGAGCTCATCAATTTCCGGCTCAAACATAGCGTAAACATTTCTTTGCTATTCATCAAAGTAAATTGGGTATAAATAAATTTCTAACAAAATTTTCGATGATAAGTTAAGTCTACCAAAAGCATAAATGAAATTGTATATTCACCCCCATATAAATAGATTTATTCCTTATGCTTTTTTTTTTTTTAAGAAGTATTCCTTATACATTTAAGCTACATACATGATGACATTCTTAAAATCACTCTTTTTTTTTTAATTTCTCTTAAGAATGGAATTTAGTGTGCACTTTTTTTTTTTTCCAAACATGGTCATACTCTTATGTCCATGTGCTGGTAAAAACGTAGACCATTAATCAAACATATAGAAACTTCTTTATTATAACATGCTTTTTAAATTCTATCAATATGTTTGAAGAAAGTAGGCTAACTTCTTAACTTTATTAAACCAAAGAAATTAGCCAATCGAAGTTCTAAGATTATAATTGTAATTATCATCTAAATGATTTCTATAATAGTTAAAGGTTGTACTTGAAAGAGCTTTTGAATAAGAATTTCTATCAAAGTTACAAATACTTTATTAAAAAAAAATTGCTTCATAATAAATCACTCACACTTTCTCATAATTAGTGCTTTTAAACAAGTAATGTTAATGCTTACTTCAACAAAATATCTCTACCATTTACAAACTACTAAATATGAGAACATTTATTATTTAGAAAAAATGAAATAAATTAAAGGGTAGTTCGTGTAGGGAGAAATGTTAAGGATCTCACGTTGAAAAAAAAGGGACCTAACAATGGTTTATAATAGACATGTATCATCACATTGTCAATTGGTTTTGAGATGGAACCCATGAATATTAATATGGTATTAAAAAAAAAATTGCGTTACACCTAATAATTTTTTATGAAATTTAATTTAAGGGTGAAAAGGAGTGTGAATTTAATTTTTTTGAGTTTGGGCAGAGGAAAAAATTTAATGTATTGCTTTAGCCATCATTGGTTTTGCCTCAAAAGAAGGATGGAAAATTGATGAGGTTGTAGATTTTAATTTCCTCCTATCCAATCAAACTTCCTTAAAATAATTGATTTCTAAAATACCATAATTACAAACATCAAGTATAAAGAAATCCTTTTCTTGATTAATATGAAACATCAAAGAATATTAATGAAGGATAATTTATAATATGGTTTTATTTTGAAAATGTTTTAGAAACCCTAAACAAATTTCATAAACTAAAACAACAATAGTTTTTAAAAAAATTAATCTATTTCTAGTATTTAGAAATTGGCCAAGATTTCAAAATGGTTTTTGAAAAGGTAAACCCTTAAAATGAAATTATTAGTAAATAAATATATTGCCTTAAAAAAATTAATATTATGTAAAATTATGAAAACTCTCATTTTTACTATGTAAATTATATATTTAAAACAACACCATTCTCTATTTTCACTCTATATACCCAATTTCTCTCTTTATATACCCTTCTATTTCATGCCTTGAAAAGGGCAAAAATGTCCATTTAAATTAGAAAAGTTCTAGCCCTAGAGTTGGAAATTTCAACCCTAGCTACTGTGCCCAACAATGAATGCCTTCATGATTAAAGGTAGAAGGGCCATATATATACTTTTCAAGAGTTTAGGGCCTTTTTTTCTTCAATTTTCTTATTAATCACTGCTCAAAAGAAGATTGATAAAAGAAAAAGAAAATATTAAAAATCCTGCTTCCAAAAAGAGTTCAACCCTTCAAAATTAAGAATGAAAGAAAATTAGTAAAATTCATAGTTTTTTTTTTCAGAATCGATATCGTGTGACTTATGAACTAAGCAACACTGCGCAAGACTTCGAGCTTGAGACCACAAGGTAGGTGATACCTTGAGCCCCAAACAAGAGAAAAAAATTTGTAGTAATTTTTAAAAAAATTATCTTCTGGTCTTGAAGTGAAAACTATATTCAATATTTATAGTAAAGATAATACTAAGTATTTCTACTAATAATTATAAAATTATCTAACCATTATTTAAAAAAGTAATTTTATTGTCGATCGGAGCATAGCTTTGGACACCTACCTAAATCAAAAGGTCATGAGTTCGAATTCTCTCTCCCACATGTTGTTAAAAAAAACCAATTTTACGTTTTTAATTATGTTTTATGCAAAAAAAGGTTAACGTAAAAGTTTGAAGTAGTTCAATTTCAAGATTTTCTAGCATATTTTGATTAACCTATGCTTCATAATAATAACATGGTTCTTTCTTAGCTTAATTATTTTGTGTTTACTAAACCACGCAAGAGAAAGTAAAAGCATACTTTTAGTCAGTAGAATTATAGTAGCCAGCCAAACAACTTTATTAATATAGATATAATATAACTAATTTTAACTCATCCATAACAAAAGTGCTCTTGTTACCTTCTTTATCTAGTTCATTTCCTATTAACTTATTTGTATCATATCCTTATAATATGAGCATTAGCTCATCGGGTCGATAGGGCCTATTTAGTAACATTCTTTGTTTCTTATTTTTTGTTTCCTCCTTTTCAATAAGGGAAAAAAAATTGTGTGTAGTAACTGTTTCTTATTTTTTGTTCTTTATTTTTTTAATTGAAAATAGAAACAAAAATATGTCTGTCTTGTTCTCTAAAATTTTAAATTAAAAATAAAAATTTTATATCAAAATTAACCTTTCAAATTAAATATTCAAAATTTGTATGTTATATTTATTATGCATTTTATTAGTAAAACAATGATAAAATAATATTTTTCATCTATATTTTGGAAACAAGAACAAGAAATAGAACAAGAAACAAGAAATCCAATTTTGTTATTTTCAAAGTATTCTACACAATTTTAGAAATGTTTTCTTATAAATGAGAGAAGAGAAATAAGAACAATTATCAAATGAAACTGAAATGGTAATATTATCAAACGGAGTCTTACTTTGCATTACTTACCTCCCTAAATAAGTTAAGGATGAAATTACCCCATCTAGATTAAACTGCAAAACATATATATTTTATATATATCATATATGGAAAAAAAGAAAAAAAGGAAAAAAAAAAACAAGTACAAAGTCTCCTAGTTAGTGGGTGAAGTCAAACTTTCTTGTTCCAAAGGAATATGATGTAAAGGAAAAGTTTGTGGTAAAAAAACAAAAAAAAAAGTAGAGAAAAAGAGGTAAAAAACACATGGTCCCAACAAAGTAAATTCAAAAGAGAGAGAGAAAAACCAAAACCCTTTCTTTTCTTTTCTTTCTTTCTTCTCTTTAATTTATTCCTTTAACTTGTGGTCGGAGTTAAAAATGATGAAGAAGAAGAAGAAAAAAAAAACCATAATTACACAGAAATTTTCATTCCCATACTCCTTTAAGACCCAAGCTTATATAATTATTACACAAGAGAAAAGAAAAGAAAAAATAATAAATAGGCCTCTCAATTTCTCAAATTAATTAGGATATTTTGTTTGAATGAGTGAGAGGGACGAGTGCCTGAGCATGAGGAAAAGCAACTGTGGCACTGAAAAACATGGTGGGTTTTAAATAAGCATTTACGTTTTACAAAGGAACACAAATGCAATGAAAACGACCTCACACATTTCTCTTTCCTTTCTCTTTTCCTTTTTTTTTTTTGAAATTACCTCTGCCTGGTAGATAGATCTTAAAATCAAAAATCAAAAACCCAAAGAAAAAAAAAAAAAAACACAAACACAAACACATACAGTAGTCAGTATATTCAGGAAGCTTTTTCTTTAATTTTCTTTGTTTGAAAGCTTCTTTCCTTTTAATACACTAGAATGGTCCCCAAACAAGAAATTCTTTATCTCTCCCTCAACCCCATATATGTATGTGTATTTAGATATATCCTTTTCCTTTCACTCCCTCATTCATTTCCTCCATTTATGATATGGGTCCATGTTTCCTTATGGAAACCACACTCCCCTCCTTTTTACCATCCCCATTTCAACCATCATCTCAAATATCACTCTTTTCTATTTCCCGCTCTTCTTGTTTAGTGTTTAATTGTCAACCGAGCACGGTATATAGACATGTATCATCGACTAAAAGATCAAAGGTTTAACTAAAAAAGCTTAGTGCTAACTGGTAGTTAGAATAAAAACGGTCTCAGAAATGTCACCAAATCAACCGCCATTCGGGATGCCCTTAGCATCGAGAATATAGATATAGATATAAATGTAACATCAAACATTTTCTTCGAAGTGTTATAACTTAAAAGATTTTAGTTCAAATTCTTGTAATGTATTTTTTTTAGGTTTAAATCTCGTTCTAATACTTTGACTTTCAAATACGTTCTTTTTTGTTCATTTTTAATCGAATGTGATCCATCATGTGTACGAATGCTTAAAAAGCACTTGCGGTAGGTCAAGTATCAGATTTTTAAATAAGAATGTGTTAAATGGTTTGTGATTATGATTAAAATAGTTTTATAAGTATAGTTTAAGGATTAAAATTGAAAATTTAAAGTTGAGGATCCAAAAACGTTGCTTATTTTTTAAGTTCAACAACAATTTTGAAAGTGGAGGAAAACTATATTCAACTTTTGAGATAGTACTAAGACAAACTGAAACAAAACTTCATAATTTAAAAAAGTTGTAGGGACTAAAATAGAAATAAGTACAAAAATTGGAATAGTACAAAATCAGGGAGTTTAAACCTTTTTTTTTCCTCCTTCATTCAACATATTAACTGTCTTATTGCAGATCATAGGGAGGATCTATCCCTCACAAATCACACAGCGGTAAAAATAGGAGAAAGGATGAAAATTCTTACCACGTTGGATACATTAAGAAAAAGAAAGAAAAAGTACTGAAAAAATGTTTCTTCTTCCCACACAATAATGAGTGATTCTTTTTTATTATTGTACTTTTTGAAGAATTCAAATAATAATAGATTTCTTCACTGCTAAAAACCAACATAAATTATTAAAACCTAACACCTCAAGTTTTTCGTCCCTCGAGACACTGCCAATAATCATCACATATACAATAATTCAATGAAAATCATGAGTCAAAAGAAAAAATAAACAACAAAACCCAACCCAAGTTTTGATCCAACCCACGACGTACATCTTAATTCAATTGTTCAACTTGGTCATATTCTTCGAGATCATCCTCTTCCACGTCGCTAGAAATCCTAAAACTTATTCAGCTTTAGTCCCCACACAATGTGATAATTAACGTACTTAATTATCAATACTGACTTAATACAACGTTTTTAGATAAGTGGATCCCACTAAAACTTGTTAGCCACTAAAAATACACAACACCACACGGTAAAAAATTCCTAATCTCCCACTAAATTTTTGACCGACAAGACAAGATATATGGAAACACAAGAATTTTCTGCTATCTCAAACTAGTTAGCAGCGAAGTATTGTTGTTCGGTATAATATCTCTCAGACTTCTCTCTGGTCACTCTCCATCTCCCTCGGTCGTGGCAGACGACATGTAGCTGATGGCGAGGGAGGTCTCCTCGGGAGCGGCACCGGAGCCCATGTGGAAGTGGTGGCGGCAAGTTTGGCACGTGATTTCCATAAGGGTGGAGGTCATTTTCCGGCTGGCTTCCTCCTTCAAGATCTTGGCCTTCTCCAACTCCGCCTGGGCCTGCTGCCGGATCATCTTAGCATTGGCGAACTCCACCTCGGCAATCTCGATCTGTCGTTTGGCCTCTCGTCGCGCTTCGTCGGCGTAGGCCTTCTCGGCCATGGCCAGCTCGAGCTGCTGATCGTCGTCGTTCGCCTCGACATTATTATTATTGGAGGTGGAGCCAATTGAGAGCTTGAGAAAGGCGGAGCTGGGAGAGGAGAGGTGGAGCTCGAGATCATGGTGGTCGGGTAAATTAATGTTGATGTTCCGATCTGGGTTTGACAAAATTGGGAACCCTCGAAGTGGAGTAGTACTGTTCATGTTGAATCTATTATAATGATGATCATTACTACTAGTGGAAGCGCCGCCGCAAGATATTGATCGTGAGTAGTAGTTTGGCGGCGGCAGCGGCGGCGCCTGCAACTGGCCGTCGGACCTCACTTGCCGGAGATTGCAAGCGTCTTGGTGCTCTATGAAGCTCTCCACTCTGAATTATGACCAAACAACACGCGAAAAAAATTCTTAAAAACTATATGTAAATGGGAAAATATTACTGTGTAATATTATATATATATAACTACAGTATTGAACAGAAACTATTTATACATACGAATATAACACAAACTTACACATTATTAGCCTATTTTTCTTTTCTTCCTGCCAAATTATACATGTTGAACTTCCCAAGAAAACAAAAGGTGGGTTTTGTTCAAAAAGCCAAATTTCATAAAATTTTGGAGGAAGAATTGGAAAATTTTCATTCCCAAACAACTACTTAATTAAACTCTCCTCATGATCATTCATATCACGATATTCGAATATAAACAATCGATAGAATTAAAATTAATATTAGATATATTTTATATATGAATTAAATTTATCGAATTCTTCGATCTAAAATTATCATTCTAAACCAAAAACTAAAACGGTTAAGTTAATAAATGGGATAAATTTAATTTATACATCAGATGTTTAACGAAGGTGAGATTACGGGGTGCGTAGAGGAGGGAGGAGAGAGAGGGGACCTGGAAAAGACACGACCGCAGTCACAAGAGTGGCCACGGGTGCCACAAGTTTTGAGGTGAGCTTTGAAGTCAGAGTGGACGGCGTAGGCTTTGGAGCACTTGTGGCAGACCCACTGCTTCTGGTTGCTGTGCTTTCTCCGGAAGTGCTTCTTGATCCCGACGAGGTCCCCGAGGGCGTGGCAAGGGTCGTGGTGGAGGCAGCTCGGCTCCGGGCACACGAACACCTTCTTCCTCGCCGCCTCCGCTGCCTCCGCCGCCGGCCTCTTCAGCAGCTTCCACGGCACCTTGTGGCGCCGCCGGTGCATCTGCAGATTCTGCTCCCTCTGGAACCCCTGGTTGCATATCTCGCACACGTACCGATCCGACTCCAGCAGCGTCTTCGGCGATAGCGACACCACTTCCGCATCCGGATCTGCCCAAATTCCCATTATTATTTCCAATTCTTATTCTCATTATTATTGTTTTGTATTAATTCTGAATATGTTTAGTTTACCTGGAGTCCCCGCGGGTCTTCTTTTTCTTTTGCTGGTGACCCCATTATTCTCAGAATTGGAGCCCAAAAACGCAGCTTCTTGATCGCCACCGCCGCTGCCACAACACCCTTTCAGCATCTTCTTCTTCTTCTAACTTCTGGGTTTTGGGGGAGTTCTTGGATTCATATATTGGGGATGAGGAGAAGAGGGTTTTAGTAGTAGGGCAAAAATTTGTGTTTTTTTTTGTTTTTTTGGTGTCTCTCTCTCTTTCCCTCTTTGTATTTGTGTGTGGTAATGTGTTGTGTGTACTGAAAAAAGATGATAAAAGGAGATAATTGGGAGGATGGGGCTGGCTGACCACCGAGATGACATTAGCTTGAAATGTTTCGGGGCCCCCCTTTTCTCTCTCTCTCTCTCCTCTGTGAATTTGGGAACAATAACAACAAAAAAAAACATATATCCTCCTCCTATTCCTACTCTTTCTGTAAAAATTATAAAAAAAAAAAAGAAAAGAAAGAAAAGTCATTCATTGATTATATGTATGTATCTATATATCTCTCGGCCGTGGTGTAACTTTTGCTCTCGGATAAAATACCTTAATTAAATGTATGTATTTTATATATCAATTGTGACTTTGCTTTGGTTCCTTTGCACGTGATCTTCCTTTTTCTCATCACGTGACCATGCTTAGAATATTTTGTTAATTTGTGTTTAGTTTATTATGATGTCTAGAGTTTTAAATTTTCTATTTTGGTATATCAACTTTTGTTTTAAATAGTTATTTTTATGTAATGTGGCTTTTGTAACATGGTATTGTGGAAATGGTGTTAGAGCTATAGTGAGACCGGTGTTGGGGGTGGGAGAGTGGTTGGTGACTGAGGATGAGAAAGGTTGAAATGGTTATTTAAAAGAAAGAGAGGTTATGGCATAGCTCGGGCGGTAGAGGTTGTGAGTTCGATCCCGACCCCACCTCTACATGTTGTACTAAGAAAAAGAAATAAAAGTTTAAGGATTGAAATTGTTACTTTTGAAATGAAATTTAAAAGTTTGAGTTGTATCTTTTTTTTAAGCCTAGAATCTTAATTTCTTTTAAAAAGTAAATTTATTAAAATGTTTTTTTTATGCTGTGAACATGGATCGAACATGTGACCTTCAAATCTTCAGTCTAACGCTCTCCAAACTAAGCTATCCCACTGTTGTTCTCCTCTTAGTCCATTAAATTGAGTTTTTTTTGTAATTACTACATTCTCAACCCTCTTTTTAAACTATGAGTACTTTTATTTAGAGTCTCCATTTGTTGTATGTTACCCACGTCCTTTTTAAATGAAATGTCTTGTCTCTCAAAAAAAAAATCTATTTAATATATATTTTTTATTTTTATATTTGGGGATAAGAAATGACTTCATTCATAGGTGCATATACATTAAAAGGAGGCTAATGTTTTTTTAGTTACTTGAGCTTTCTAAGTAAGTAATATATGTCTTTTGATCATAATTGAGTTCAGTTATGTCGATCCGTAATTTGTGATTTTATTGTTAAGCTTTTGTATTCTATTTAATATAGAAATCTTACTTCACATTATTGAAGGTTAAAATTTTAATGCTCAATCTCTACGGAAAGGTATAGATTAAATGCCTTAATTTATACTATCTGTTCTTTTTAGTACACACAACAAAATATGGGGTGGTGAGATTTTTTGAACCTTTCGAGCATTAGGAATGAGTAAGATGTTTCAATGGTGAATGAAAGTTCATGAATTAAATGTAAATTTAAATATTATTATTAAAAGCATTATTGTACAAATTTATTCTATGTTTTATTTTTCTACAAAGTTGAAACACAAAATATATACTTATATTGGAAATGTTTGTTTACTCACCTTCTAGATGGATAGTTTAAAATGAATTTTGTCCTTCTCTAACTCAAATATTTAACATCACAATGATAAATCTCTCAAAAACATGGTCAATCAATTTTAACATTTCAAGAATTTTCTAAACACGTGATCAATTAGCCCTTACATTGAACACCACAAGATCATATAATAATTAATGAACTAACTTGGCATTTTCTCGCATATATGTTCATTATTTGTAACTTAAATATATATATATATATTAATTAAAGTTTAGCAACCAAACAAACACAAATTAAGTACTATAAGATAACATCATATACAATTCTCTAAAATGATAAAAAAAAAGAGTTTATATATATGATTGTGTAGAACATAAAGTCAAAAGAAAATAAAACACCTCTCTTTTCTTTCTCTCTTTTCTTTTTTGCAATTACTCTTACAAAAAGTACAAATATGAAAATTAAAAAAATATATATTCTAAATAAAGCCAATACCCAATGAAAGTTTCTCCAATCTTTTTTCCTTCAACAACTAGTAAAAAGATTTCAACTTTAGATCATGTTCTTTTTCAATTGAGCTGTCATAGAGAGAGATAAATCAAAACACACACTTTTCACCAAAAAGAGAAAGGGAAGGGGGAGAAAAATAATCTTATAATATGATAAAAGTGAACATCCATTTTTAAAATACAATAAATGAGTTTGACTTGAAGGGTAGATATTAAAAAAAGGCACTTGTTTTCTATATATATACACATAAAAATTTAAACTTTGTTGAGTTGGAAAGAAGGGGAATAGAGGTGGGGGGGGGGGGGGGGGGGGGGGGGGGGGGGGGGCACACAAGCTGTCTTGTGAGGGGAAAAAAAAGCATAGGAGGACATAATTATGGCTCCCAAGTGTCTTGGATTCCAAATCTAATTAAACCTCCTTTTAGACTAATTTTAAACAACTTTAATTATAACAAAAACACACATACACTTTTTCACTTTTGTCTTAATCAAAACTTCACTAATTAACCCCCAAATTAATTCTTTAATTGACACCCTATAGCAAGCTAACTAATAATATATATAAACACAAATTTATTTTCTTCTATTCTAAAAGCTGCCAAAAAAGGAAAAGGTCCTTTTTCGCCAATTATATAAACATCAATTTTATTTAATACAGGAGAATTCTCCTTTTGATAGTACATTACGACAAACACGAAAAGATATGATAAATTGTAGGGGTGAAAGAAAATAAAAGAGTCTTTCTAGATCGATAACTAAGTAGTGGCATCTTTTTTGGTGCAATGCAATTGGATCTCTCCTTTGGAATCTCTATCTAGAAAGAAATAATCGTAGATTCGTTGATAAATCCAAATCTTACATTAATCTTTGGGAGGAAATCAAAGATTATGGCTTCATCGGTCTTATAAATCCCTCTATTTTTTTGTAATTATGATATTGTAACTATTTCTTTAAATTGTCGATATGAACTTAGCTAAGCTGAAATTGACACTTGTATCCGATCAAGAAGTCATGAATTTAATTTCTCCACCCCACTTGTTGTACTAAAAGACACTATTTCTTTAAATTTGAGTGTCTTTCTTTAAGGCCTCCCTTTTTGTATGTTTCTCATGTACCCATCAATAAAATGGTACCTCTTTTCCAAAAGAAACATATTTGGTCTCTAACTAACGTTTGTCACATTTTTCATTTTCTCCCTTTTTGAAATTTTAGCTTCATCTTTTATATACTGATTCTTTGCTTAAATGTAAAATTCAAGTAATTATACCGTCTTTAAAAAAATATGATGTGCAAAAGAAAAGAGAGTACTTTTCGTGAGCCTGTATATTGTTATTATGTTAGCATCTTTGTTGGGTCTCTTTTTTAATTCTAATAAATAAGTCATTTTGAGTTGCATAAGTTAATGCGAGGTAGGTTTTTGATTGGATAGATGGAGATATATGTCCATTTGTCAAATTAAAAATAGGATAATTTTATTTATTTATTTTTTTAGTATAATTTATGAGGCATGAGATCGAACTCACAACCTCTCTCTTAGTTGAAAATATATGTCGACTACATATTCTATAAAAATAGGATAATTTTAACTTATTGAATAAAATGTATTTTGACTTAAATACTAAAAATTTTAAAGTTTTGTGACGGTAAGGGACTTCCTGAATTAAAATTTTTTTAAAAGATTAAAATGAAGAAAAATGACAACTAAATTACATATCTAGAGAATTTTCTCCCTCACGCCTGTGGAAAGAGAAATAAACTAGACTAATTTACTTGAAGGTTTTAGGTTTGAATTCTTCGACCATGTCAAAGATGATAACTAAATCCCTTCATTGAGTGTTCGTGAACTATTTGTATTGGGATCAATCACAATAAATTTAGGTGGCCACACTGGCCCGATTGTACTCACTGGAATGAAATGGAACTCTCTAAAATATAGTCTTATGCAAAGCCAGTTTAAGGTCTAAACAAGTCTATTGCCTAAAGGGTTTAAGGTCTAATTCTAAGAACCCTCATATTTTAATATGATATATGTTGATGGAGAAATTTGGCCTTCTAGGATTCCGTCAAATTCGCATCAATCTTTTAGAATAAAGGGATCGACGAGACCTGCAAAACAGAATAGCATTAAAGACCGGTGTGGCTCTTGCCGCACAGACTCTGATGCTTAAGTCGGAATCGGAGTAGTCGAATATAAAGTATAGGGTGTTGTGAGCATACCTTTAGGGTTTGACTTACTCCAGTATTTATAGGAGTTGAATCCTAATCCTTTTAGGAACTGTGGAATTCGTACTAATATTAAATCTGGTTATCTGAATCTGGGGAGAATCTTGAGGCAATCAAGATATTTTCTTCTTTTGAATATAGGATATCTTCTCCTGAATCATAAGACCATCAATATATCTTTTCTTTTGAATTCCTTAAATTAAGGGAATCTGAATTGTAGAAAATTAGGATTTTCTCATCCATAACAATAACCTCCACTCTCAAAGTTGGAGATTGTCCGACTTCTACTTTGAGAGTATTTTGTCATTGTTGGTTTTCATCAAGTCTCTTAATACTGAGAGCACTTGTCGTTTTCCATTGTCGTTTTTTATGGGCTGACTGTCATAGCCCCATTTTCTTTTGTTGTAGTTGGCTGCAACCAAGTCCCTTAGTGTTGAGAGTATTTGTCGTTATCAGTTGTCGTTTTTATGAGTTGACCTATTATAGCCCTCATTTCCTTTTGTCGTAGTTGGCTGTAATCAAGTCTCTTGGTTTACTCTTGGATTTCCAACCTACTTGGCTTTTGCTAATGGTTTTATACCCTGAGTCCAGTCGATACCCTTTTGTCGGTCGTCCTTTTATGGGCTGGCTGTCATAGCCCCCATTCTGTTTTGCTGTAGTTGGTACGGTTAGTTTTAACCGTTAGATTTTGGCCTTGGGATATAACTTTCAACAGGGCTAGTGGTACTTCGTCCTTTGAGTTTCTAACATCTTTGGCTTTTGCAAATGACTTTTATACCCTGAGTTTAGTCGGCACCCTTAGGTTTCTAACATATTTGACTTCTACCGATTTTTTACCCCAAGTTAAATCAACACCCTCGGGTTTCTAACCAATTTTGGCTTTTGCCACATGGGTTTTTACTCGTGGGTTTCATTGATTGGTTAGACTTGCTTGCTTTCTGCTTGAATTGCTAGGCCTGTACGCATGCCTTTTTCAGCACTTCGGATTCTTTTCCCTAGTTTCACTGATTGGCTTTTAGTTTATCGGCCTACTTCTAGGTCTGTCCTTGTTCGAGTTCCTTGACCAGATGTTGATTTACTTACCCATGCCTCCACTTTAAGGATTTTCATTTAAAGTAAAAGATAAACGCTCAAAGTAATTAATTAAATTTCAGATGTTAGGAACTTTTTTAAATCATGAACAAGTAAGTATCTTTTGGCAACATAGTATTAACATGTAGTTACCAAAAAATCAGTCCTAAATTATACGATCTACTAAATATGCGGTTACCATAAAATTAAATCTAAACTCTTGTAATCATAAACAACTAGAATTACACAGCAAACACCATTGTTTAAAGTAGAAACTTCGTATGTTAATCAGTTGCTTTTTCTTTTTTGGGATTTGTTGACTCATTTATCCCAGAGTCTGTTTTCGAATCCATCGATTTATCTCATCCAGGATCTGTCCTGGAATTTGTTGATTCGTTCGTTCTGGGTCATATCTCAGAACTTATTGATTTGTTTTTTTCTCGGCTACCTCAGGTAGGGGAAGGCCCCAAGTCGTATGGCATTCATCGTTAGAAAGTTGTGGTCTGCCTCCAGAATACATGTCGATTCGTTTCTCCCGAGATCTCCTTGGATCTAAGTAGTTCTCATTCAATTCGTTGTCAATCGTCTTGACTTTTAGATCTTAGTCGTCATTGATTCAGAAATTTGGCCTTCTAGGATTCCTCCAAATTCGCACCAATCTTCTAGAATAAAGGGATCGACGAGACCTGCAAAACAGAATAGCATTAAAGACCTGTGTGGCTCCGATGCTTAAGTCAGAATCGGAGTAGTCGAGTATAAAATGTAGGGTGTTGTGAGCATACCAGGTTTGGCTTACTCCCCTATTTATAAGAGTCGAATCCTGATCCTTCTAGGAATTGTGGAATTCGAATACTGATACCAAATCTGGTTATCTGAATCTGAGGAGAATCTTGAGGCAATCAGAATATTTTCTCCTTTTGAATATAGGATATCTTCTCCTGAATCATAAGGTCATCAACATATATTTTTTTTTTTAATTCCAGGAAATCTGAACTGTAGAAAATATTTTCGCATCCATAACAATATATAATGTATATACTATTGTTATCTATTTATTTTAATTTTTAATTATAAATATAATTTAGAATATAAAATAATATATGTTTATAATTTTTTTTACTTATAATACAAATTAAGAATATATATAATTCTCTTAGTAAAAAAAAATTGTGGAAAAAGATTGGAAACCTCTCTAAAAAAAACTTATAATCAATGAGTAAATTATATTTCTCTCAATTTGAATTCTACCTTTCAAATTTGTTGAATTTTATTTTTTCTTCACAATGAAAATCTTTCAAATTTCTTTAAAAAAAACTCAACAATTAATATTAATCCCCTTAAAATTGTCTAAGTTGCATGGGGAGACCTTCCATATTCTTTCTTCTTTTATTATTTTTCTTCACTTAAAAACCTTTCAATTTCTCCTAAAAAAAACTCTATCATAAATATATATCAAGTGTGTCTTACTAATTTTAACTCAACTCTCTCTCCACCTCTCTCAACTCTTCATCTTCTTTATGGCTTTCCAACTCTTCAGGTGTGATTATCGATCACTAGAACATAAATCAAAGCTTCAAGTTTGTTATTTGCTCAAATTAATGTAGTGATTTCGAAGTTCTAAATTTTTTTTCGTACTTTTTAAAAATTTTATTTTATATTGTTTAATTTTGAGACTTGTTTGGATTTTCTTACTTTATCACTATAGAATATTAACATATGTCTACAAGAAAATATATGAATTAGCTGGATATGAAAAACAAGAAAATAAAATAGAAAAGGTGATTGAATCTAAAAGAGGTGATGTTAATAAACTTGTTATTGGAAAGTAAAAATAATAACAATATGAAATAATAGAATAAATGATAGGTATAGATAAACAAAATGTAAAATAAAAGTAGTAAATAATAATAGGGTTAAAATAAATTTTAGATGATATATTATATATTAAAGCTCCATATTAATCAAAAACCCAAATGAAAAGAAAAAAAAAGTGTAGAAATCAGGTGAAAAATGATATGACATGAAATGAAATGATATTACAAGAAAAGATTAGTTTTGAAGGAAAGAATTTGGAGAAAAATGACAGAGAGGGGACTCTTTTTTTCATTTGAAAAAGATGGATAAAGTCTGAAAATATTTTGCAGTGAGAAAACAAGAGAGTTTTGTCTTAATTCTCTTGTTGGTATCCAAAGAAGTGAACCAAACTTGGCATCTCTTCCCCTTCTCCTTCAACACTCCCACTGAAACTCAATCATAAACTCTCTCAATTAATGATCATACACACATAAAAAAAAAACCAAAGAAAAAAGAGCAAACATCCATCTCTCTCTTGTAATTTGTCTGTTTGTTTGTTTCAGATTGTTTGTTTTCTCTGGGTGTAAGGAATTTTCATTCTTGTTTTCCTTGAAATTTTGTGTCTCTCTGCTGTACTGTCACAAAAAACAATGAATTATGAGAGAGAGAGAGGCTGACAAAAGTTTTTTTGTTAGGTAAAGTCAGGTCTGATAACCCAACATGCTCAGATCTGCTGCCTCTAGTAATTAAAGTTCACACCAAAGACATAAAAACATCCATCTAATTCTTCCTTGATTGTTAAATAATTCTATTAATTTTCTGTTTCATCTTTGGTAATTTTATGCATGTATAGTATATACACCAACACACAACAAAACTATGTAGTATGCACTTCTAGCAAACCTTTTTTTTAGGTTAAAATAGTATTTCAGAGTTTTTTCAAAAATTTCATATTTTAGTTTATATACTTCCAACTTTGGTTTATTTTATTTTATTTATTATTTTTTTTAGTACAACATGTTGGGGAGTGGATTCGAACTCACAACCTAATAGTTGGAGGTATATGTCAATTATGCTGAACTATACTAGTTTTGGCGGTTCATTTTAGTTTTTATACTTTCAAAATATTTATTTTGGTTCCTATACATTTAAAAGTAACTATTTTGGTCTGATAAAAAAAAAGTAACTATTTTGGTCGTTATTTTCAAAATTTTAACATAAATTCTACACATAATATGAACTCTTTAATATAAAGTCATTAGATTTCAAGAAATATATTGAGTGTGTAGTGTGGTTTTGAAGTTGTGGTAGAAAAAATAAGATTAATTTTAAAAAATAGAGGAACTAACGTGAACATTTTGAGACTATAAAGACTAAGATAAACCAAAATTGAAACTCTAAAGATTAAAATGACCACTTGAAAAGTAGAGAGATCCGAATGAACATAAATCAAAATTGTAAGACCAAAATAATATTTTTAACAAAAAAAAAATTAAAATATACATAGAAATACCCGACTAGCCCCGTCGTATTCCGGGGTCGATTTTGGTCGATTTTATTCATCAAGAAACAGATCTTGTCCTCTGGCAAATTTGGAAACAAAACAAGTTTTTCCTTTGTTATCTATTTTTGTGTTGAATTATGGTGTGTCCAGGCATGAAAATCTCAGCAATGGGTGCATAGATACAATGGTAAAAATAAAAAATAATGATAATGGCAAAAGAAATCATGTCAAAACACAGCGCAGCAGACTGAGGTGGAAGTGAGGACTGAAGAGAAGATAGCCAACACAGAGAGTCAGAGAGACAAATATACCTCATTCATTTCCGGGCCATTTTTGTGTGGACCTCTCAATATAGCCTTTGATTTAAAATAATTCACTGCATGCCCCCCATTAATTTACTGCACCCCACTTTTTACCTTCATTATTTACCTTTCCTTTTCACAACTCACAGCCTCAACATGTGATCCACAGTGATCTCTCTATGGTATATAAATTAGGATTCGAAACTATCTGGATTCGACTATAGCTTAGTATATAAGTATTTATTACCGTCTTAGAAATAAGACATTGAAGTTGTATTTGATGGTATATTCCACGATGATAAAACAGTTGTGTTGTTTTCAGATATATATATATATATATATATATATTTTATTTCATAATCTGAAAAACTGTTTTAAAAACATCCCACAAAAACATATATCACGATCAAGTGACTTTGAATATGAATTATGTATTAAACAAGTCTTAATTAGTACTCATATTTTTTGCATGGTTGTTGCTCATTTTTTACATACGTTGAGATGTTTGCATCTCAATTTTAATAAGTTTGATATTATGTAGCTTATGTATTCTTTCCTTTTTTTTTAATCCATGTATGATACACCAAGTATACCCATAAACATAGACTTGGTATTGTAACTTGTGAGTCAAATGCCCTAGGTTTTTATTATATTTATCTCTCTAGTAATTGTTTATTAATCTGACCAAAAGATCGTGAGTCGAATTCACTCCTCCATATGTTATATTTAAAAAAGTAAATAGTTTATTAATTAATTTTTTTAAAAAAATATATAAATAAATGACCCAGGTAGCTGATACTAATAAAAAATTAAACGACACTATAAACAAAAATATATATATATATATATATATATATATATGAAGTTTATATGAAAGCACTTTTAACAACAAATTTTGTGGTTAATAATGAGAAAAGTTTTATATTGAAGTAGATTTAAGCTATTTATACAAAAACAACTCGGAAACTATAAACTATGTGTTCCCTTTATTCCTTACCTATTCTTGATTCATTTCTTTATAAACATGATTAACTGGTGATATATCATCAAGGGGATTTTCTTTTAGTACAACTAAAATTTGAAGTATGGAGATTTGAACCACCGATTTTAAGAAAATAAGTAGATGTCATTTGCTGTTAAGTTCACGATTACATCATCAAAAGGTTTATTACGAGAAGATCAGACAACTAGATTTGAGAGATGACTCACGAGTTTCTAAAAAGAAAATAATATAATATTACAAACGTGAAGATAAAGATTCCAAGTTTCAACCTTTAAGAAAAGCGATATTTTACCTGTCTTAATTAATCGAACCATGTTGATCTTAGGAAGAGGGGCTCAATTTTCCAACAACTATTCAAACCCACTTCCAAATTTTGCAGGCTTAAAATGGGTTGAAAGAATGAATTAAATAAATGGGCTATAATTTGAAACTTCAAAAATGGACTTGGGTTGAATGGCCCAAAACAGATGATGTGGACCACTCAGCCCAAATGAAAGCAATTCATGACTTGTGTAAGCAGGGGTAGAAATGTAAAAGCGTTCAATAGTTGCCGAGCCACTAAATAGTAAAATAAATGACAAAATATAACCCTCAAAATAATTAGTAAATTATTTCCAATTAATTGGCAACCATAAAATTATTAAGTTCCAACTTCAGTTTTTTTAATTTCAATTTCATCAAACTGTATTTCTTAAATTACACCTTAACTTGAATAAATGTTACCATCTTAACATTAACCTTTAAAAAGGTATTACAATTTTTACTTTCTAATAGATTTCTATTCGAAGAATTGTTATGTGTGTGATGAACTATAAAATATATATTTAGCATGAAATTGATAGATTTTTTTTTTCTTTTCAGTTTTGGTAGACTTATTTAAGGTCGATTTTGTGCATTAACCAAACTTTATTTTATACAAAATCTTACAGCTTTTACGTGATTCTCTCTCTTTTTTGGTTATAATTAGCGGATAAGTTAGCAGAATTTAAACATTAATGTAACATTTTCTAAGTTGAGGGTTTAATTTGACTAAATTGAAAGTCTAGGATGACGATTTATACAAACTCCCAAGTTGAAGGATAAAAGTGGATGCTTTCCTACTAAATAAAAGGAAACATTAATTCTTATTATGGATGTTTGAAATGTACAACAGTAGACACAATAATTTGGTAACCAAAATAAATGTAACTAAAAAAAAGTCAACCAATGGTGTTAGTAGATTAAACAATTATAGTACAATAAATTATAATAATCTTCTAATATATTAACAATTGCCCTAATCAATATTCAATCCCATGTATTTTGATGCCTATATTCGGTCAATAATCTATAATTATTACTCATTACAGTGGACCCAATAATCAATTTTAAGTTCATCACATATGAATAAGTCAAAATGGTCTATCATAGGCCATTTTAATTACTTTATAAAATTAAATTATATTTTTGACTCAATTTCTAATAAAATCTCGATTGGGTCAATATAATTTATTTATGTGAAAACTAGAAAGATTGTTTTTCTCTCTAACGCATTTGTCTTTTTGAGATTTCAAGAAAATCCACTAGCAATGTCTAATCAACAAATCGAAGTCTCTTTGTTTTGGTTTCACTCAAAAGACTTCATACCAATGAAGATAATTGTCATTCCGATGGATCACACATTTTCCTAACCAATGTGGGACTATGTTTGCACTCCTTACAAACCCAACTGTTCGAAAATTTGTAGAAGTCAAATTTAATGATCATCTTTCTAAATTCCATTCACTTTTTATTAAATTTTTATAGAAAATTTAGTTATATTTCTATAAAACAAACTTGTTAAATTATGAGTTTTATCATAAAACTAATAGATCTTCAAATTTTCAATTGTAAATCTAATAGATGTCTGTCAGTTTTTTTTGTCTTATATATATCTAATGTATTAGATTATTTTTAAAGTTTAAGAACCTAATAGATACAAAATTTATAGTTTAGAAACTTAGGTCTCGTTTGGTAATGTTCCTGTTTTTTGTTTTTGTTTCTTCATTTTTAATAAAGAAAAATGAATTGTATGGATCCAACATCCATGAATTTAAGTACGAATAAAATAATCTTTTTATTTATGTTTGGGACAAATTGGAAATGAGAACAAAAAAAGAAAAACTTGTTTGGATTGTTTCCAAAATTTCTATACTAGAATGTTCCCCCGAAAAAAAAAGACAAGAAACAAAATTAGTTACAAAATGTTAAGATTTTTTAAGAAAATTAGAAATGAGAAACGGAAACATAATCAATCGACCCTTATTTTACACTAAGAATCCGTCGGAAGCAAGTTTAAAGACAAATTTATAACTTATTAACTTCTTTGAACACTTTCTTCTACAAAAAAAAAGTGAAAAAAAACTTATGCACAAAACAATCTTCAAAAGCTACAAGCTCCATGTCAAAGAAGCAGAGATAAGACTTTTTTATCTAATAAAGCTCCAATTTACTTCGACGTGTCGCACACATTATTTCATGGAAGAACTTAATTGAGAAAAATCTATTGTCAATTCATAAAGGGTAAAATGGTCCAATTAAAAAGGTTAAAGCACTTTATTGAGAAAAATTCAAAACAGAATAGAAGAACATTTGATCTACTGAAGAAAGAAAAAACAAAAATTACAAAGAAGATATTAGAATGATAAGATTGAAAGGGTGGAAAGTGATGAGGTGTTCCAAAATTTTGAACATGTTTTTGTTTTGCTCTTTGCAGGGCATTAGATTTTCTTGGCCTTTGCCGTTTGCCTTCATTATATAACGCTCAGTTTTTCCACTTTCACTTTTCTAATCTTTTCTTTCATCTCTCTCTTCCTCTTCCTTCACTTTCTCTCTCCTCCAGGCAAAACCCTAAAGTGCCGTTTACTCCCACCCAAGTAAGTTTTCTCTCTCCTCTCTCTCTCTGTCTCTGTCTCCCCCCCCCTCTCTCTGAATATATATGGGGTCCTTTGTGTGCTCTTTGACCATCACTGACATTCATATATAAATATAGCTATACCCATTTTGTTCTTTAAACTTCTACTACATCCACACCAGATATATACATCTTACTTTTGTTTTTTTTGCTTTTGATGTGTCGAGATTTCGGATGGTTCGTGTAATCGAGTGATGAGACGTGAAATCTTTAATTTGGGTTCATTTTAGGGTTTTTGCTGGATGTTTATGTTGATGGATTAGAGGGACTTTAATAAGAACGATTAAAGAAAGCCCTTTTCTTTTAATTGATTGTGATTCTGGGATTTCCAATTTTGGACCTCTGAAGCATGAGGCGTTTAATAATCACCCGTTTTGGTTATCTGGATCTCGCAAGAACTAATTTTTAGTCCTCACTCCTCACTTTTGGTTTTAGAAAGATGGTTAATTTTTAAGTATTTGATCTCTTTCATTTTTCTCGGGAGTTCAATTGCAGCTCTATCTTTTAATTTTCAGGATTATCTAATTGGGTCCTAATTTTGTGGCATTCGCTTTCCATAATTCTTTGATATCTTGTGTAGTTGGAGCCCCTGTTCTTTTCCTTCTTAATCTTAGCTTCCGTATTTTGAATGTTTGTTTTTGCTCTCATATTTCCAGTACGGTTTGAGTATTTCTAACTCTCACTCAAAATGCTACAATTGGTGTGTTTACTACATGGGAGTTTTTGGAGCTTTGTAGTGAATTGTACTCACTGCTTATTTTGTTTACTCTGTAGTTATAATGGATGGTGATGCATTGAACATGCGTAATTGGGGTTACTATGAACCGTCCCTCAAAGCGCATCTTGGTCTGCATCTCATGTCTACAATTGCTGAGCGAGATGTGAAACATTTTTTGCCTGGTCGTGACCAGTCTGCTATTATTAACATGAATGGAGCATTTCATTCACGCGATTCTGCTGTTTCTGAAGCCCCGGTAACAGCAAACTGGGCAAGGGATGGTTGGATGAGTCAAAGAGACAAGTTTCTCAACATGTTACCCCCCAATCCAACTTACTCTGTTCTTACAGAAACTTCGGCTGCTCAACCTCTAGAAATGTTACAGCCTCCTGACACATCAAGAGATGAAATGGTCTGTAGGGTGGAAGAACCACCTGTGAAGAAGGAAGCTAAACAATCAAAGAAACGACAGAACGGAGGTGCTCCCAGAACCCCAAAACCAAGAAAGCCCCGTAAGCCCAAAAATGTTGATCCTTCAGTTCAGCAGGTGAAGGCACCAAAAAAGAAGATGGATCTTGTTATAAATGGGCTAGATATGGACATTTCTGGTATCCCAATTCCTGTATGCTCTTGCACTGGATCTCCTCATCAGTGTTATAGATGGGGTTATGGCGGCTGGCAATCAGCTTGTTGTACCACAACTTTGTCTATACATCCTTTGCCCATGAGCGAGAAGCGGCGTGGTGCAAGAATTGCTGGGCGAAAAATGAGTCAAGGTGCTTTTAAGAAGGTTTTGGAGAAACTAGCAGCTCAAGGTTATAACTTCTCTAACCCAATTGATTTAAGAAGCCATTGGGCAAGACATGGGACCAACAAGTTTGTCACTATCAGGTAGATTAACATGGTATGATGAGGATAGAGGGCCGAGTCTGTTTCACATGTACATATCTGTGGCCTTTTGCAGCAATCCTGGGGTAGCTTTAGCTGCTAACTTTGCTCTTTATAGTTTATCGGTTCGTGAAATTAGGAATTTCCATTCTCTTCGATCTTCATTTGTTTTGTAGGAGTTCATGATTTATTGGATTGTTCTTAATACTATTTCCTTTGGATCTTTTGTCTAAGATCAGTGATCTAATTATTATGTTAACTTTTTTCATTCCCGAGTGACAACAAAGTAAATTACATGGCAGCATAATTTTGTTGAAGTTCAACTGATTCAATGTAATGTACTCTCTTTTATCATTGTTGATCCATTTGGATGACCTCGGAGAGGCAGAACGCACAGCTGACTGTATGAACTTATTCAATATGTCTTCTCTGTCAACTTTTTCCCTTTAACAGAATCACAAAACACTTAAATATCATGGCATTTTAGATGGCCACGCATACCAAAATTTCTCTATCAACTGAGGGAGAAAGCGAAAAATACGAAAGCTTATTCAATTAGATTACTTGGGAAGATTATTTAGATTTTGACATGTTTATGTTGTAATTCTTATGAGTGGTCAGATACATGAACGTTGGATCTGATCTCTTGTTGTGACGTCTAATACATACTATCATCAGGCTGGCTTAATCTCAAACTCCCCCTGGTTTTAGGTATGAGTCTCATTTTTGTTCATGCATTTGATTCACATCTATGTCACTAGGAATCTTTGTCTCTGAAGTTTAGGACATTAGTGGAAATTCCTCAAGTTTTTGGTTCTACTAAGCTGTTGTCCATATATTCTGTTATTTTGCAGAGAGTCATCTGTAAAATAGCCAACTGATTCTATTCTGTTGATTATAGAAGTGAGATTTTCTTGAATCTACCTGAGCAAGAATGAATGTAGAGTTGAGTGATGAGATACTGAATATGTTTACAAAAGAAAGGATAGAAACTTGAGAAGGTTTGGGGCTTGAGATTACTGGAGGCTGAGAGATTTCATAAAGTAGTGATTACTGCACATGGTTTCTGTTAGTGTTATAAATATCTCTGAAATTAACTGAGGGTGGATTTGCAAAGGAGCAGGTTATAAACTGAGTTATCTTTTAGGTCCATAGACTTGAACTATAGTGTTGATCTATTTATGCTGTGCATAAGGTAAAGTTTTTTAACCTTGTATGTTGTAGAGTCAAGTTAGATAGCTCGAGTTGAAGTGCATGGGCTAGTTCAGACACTCGTCGTTAGTGAAAACAAAACAAATTCAAACTCGTCTCGATTGTTAGTTTCAAATGACTGTTAGAACGACTTGTAAATGTTGAAGTCATCTGGGAAGTTTGACATATTGGTGAGGACGGAAATTAAGAAAAAAACAAAAGAGAGCAGTTAACTAAGCATGTGTTCTACTGAATTCCCTAATTCTTATTTTGAAAGACTGCAAAACAGTTTGTAAAAGCAATTTTCAAAGATGCTGTTATGTTCAGTCAATTTTGAAACCCATAACATGAACAGAAAGATACCCATTTGAAAAGAGAGCAAATCTGAACTAATGTTTCATGTAGTGTTAGAGAGAAATTGCTGTATCTGAATACTCTGGTCTTGTACATGTCACTGCAGAACTTTGAATCTGATTGTGTTGTATGGTTAAGAAATCATTTTAATCTGATAATTAGTGTATAAAACTCCAATCTATAAGAAAAAGATGTCATTTATCGTGACACTGATTCTTTAACATGGAACTCTCAGTACAACTATTCTTTAAATTCAGCTACTTTCTAGAAGCCACCAAACAAGAATTTTCCTTCCTTTACCTTTTGAAATTAAAGTTAAGCCGTATTAGATATAGAAAATCTAAATACAACTCAGCAATAAAAGCGTGTGATCTAAATATCTCTCACAAACTCCATGGATGAATAAGATGGAGGGTGGAGCCCCAAAAAGAGAATGGAAGAAAAATAAGAAGTGAAGGGAATAATGATGGGGGAGAAGTAGTTTAGGGTTTATAATTAGAAGAGTAGAATTAAGAAGGCAAATGTTTGATTTGATTAGATAATACAGAAAAGGAAACAGGAGAAAAATGGAAGGTGGAGCCCTCAAAAATGAAGAGGGGAATGAGGGATAAGAATAAGAATAAGAAAAAAAAAAAAGAATAATAATAATAAGAAGAAGAATAATAATGGGTTGTCTCATGTGCAAAATTGCCCCTACTCCCAAACATGAAAACATGGTAGATATCGCTTTGCTCTCATTTGCTCATTTGCTCATTTGCTCATTTATATATATATATTTTTTAATTTAATATTTTGTTATTAAAAATTTTTAATTATTTTTAATTTGTTGCCCTTTCCCTCTCTCCTTATTTTAAAGCGACAACTACTTCTTTGATAGATACCCATTTTTAGCTCTCTCTCTCTCTGGTTTCTCTTTCCTCTCTCTCTCTCTCTCTCTCTCTCTGAGGTTTCTCTCTCCTCTCTCCTCTCTCCTCTCTCCTCTCTGTCTCTGTCTCTCTCTCTCCAGAAGGGCAAAACCCTAAAGAGCCGTTTACACCCACCCAAGTAAGTTCTCTCTCTCTCTCTCCACCCTTCTTTCTCTTTCTTCTCTCCCTTTCTCTCTCTCTAGTTTGAATATATGGGTCCTTCTTGTACTATTAGACCTGTTATCTGCAACCCCATATAAATATATGCATTTGCTTCTTCTATTGTTTATGTGAATTCCGGGATTTTGTTTTGCTGGGATCTGTGGGTTTTTTTTAGATTCCCAAGTTTTGAAACCCTAATCTGATTTTGCATGACGGAAGTCTGAGATCTGGAGTTTTCTTCTGGGGGTGACTTTTGGGGATCGGCTCCAGTTTATCTCTTGTTTTTTTGCTTCCGATGTTGTCAATGAGAATAAGTTTTTTTTTTTTTTAATTGATTGAAATGTTTGAATGTTCGATTTGTGGACCGCGGAGATGAGATCGTTACTCCAGTTTTCTTGATGGAAATTTTTCTCTGTTGTCCCTTTTATTGAATTGAATGTTGGATCTGGAATTCTATTTTGCCACGAAATATCTAGATTTTTCCTTCGTTTTCTCAGCTGCTCATTGAAGGTGGATCTTGATAGTAATTTTCGTCGTTTCCAATTTCTTGTACGATTTGAGCTGCTCGTTAATTGTTCTTCTTAATTGTCTTATCCCTTTTTCTATACCCCTTCCCCATTTGGATCTTTTGTTCTTTTGTCTGTTTTCATTTACGAACCATTATGATGTGGGTGAACAATCGCCATCCGAGTACTGCTAGTGGGAAGGTTCAAAACCTAAGAACTTTTCTCTTATTGTTGTTATGTTTGATATGTAGTTCTCATGGATGACGATGCGTTAAACATGCGCAATTGGGGCTACTATGAGCCGTCCTTTAAAGGCAATCTTGGCCTGCAGCTCATGTCCACCATTACCGAGCGGGACATGAAGCATTTCTTACCAGGCCGTGATCCCTCTGTTATGGTTAATGCTAATGGATTGTTTCATCCTCGGGATTGCGTTGTTTCGGAAGCACCAGTGCCAATGAACTATGTGAGGGACAATTGGGGGAACCCTAGAGATAGGTTTCTTAATATGTTACCTGCCAATCACAATTATCCTGTTCTTCCAGAAACTTCAGGTGCTCACTCCTTGCAGATCTTGCAAGCGCCCTCTTCATCTCGGGATGAGATAGCAGCAAGTAGAGTTGAAGAGCCTCCAGTGAAGAAGGAAGGTGGGAAAGCAAAGAAAAGACAGAGTGAGGCTGGTCCCAAAACCCCCAAAGCCAAAAAACCGAGGAAGCCAAAAGATAATAACGCTGCTGTGCAGCGTGTGAAACCACCAAAGAAGAATATCGATCTTGTTATAAATGGGATTGATATGGACATTTCCGGTATTCCAATCCCGGTCTGCTCTTGCACTGGAGCTCCTCATCAATGTTATAGGTGGGGATGTGGTGGTTGGCAGTCTGCTTGTTGTACTACGAACATATCAACTTATCCTTTGCCCATGAGCGACAAAAGACGAGGTGCGAGGATAGCTGGGCGAAAAATGAGTCAGGGTGCATTTAAGAAGGTACTCGAGAAACTAGCAGCTGATGGCTATAATTTTGCTAACCCAATCGATTTGAGGACTCATTGGGCGAGACATGGTACTAATAAGTTCGTCACAATCAGGTAGACTAATTCTGTTGGTACTTTCATGGATTTCCGGTTATGTCACGTCACGTCTGCTTGAATTGTGTATATATCTGCACCCTTCTGCAGAGTTCTGCTGGTAGTTTGTAGTTCATGAGTTTTATTAACATTTGATAATTGTTTTACGACATTTGGGACACTTTCGTTCTTTTATTTATTTTCCCCTTCAGCTTATGTGATACGTGCAAGCAAAAGAATTTATCTGGATGAACTTTCATTTATTGGAGATTCCTTTTGAAAGTATTTCATATTCTTTGATCCTTGTTGAAGATTAGTAACAGTTTCTCCTAACCATATTGTTGGAGCTTGTGATCTTCCCCTCCATGTAGCAAAGAGGAGGGGGAGGAAGAACACAGGCAATCTGAAACAAGTAAGTCTTCTGTTTCGCTTCAGGTAAGGCATATATGGATGATTTACTGGGTTGGTTCATGAATTAAAGTCCTGAAATAGTGTGTAACTAACATCTGTAAGATTTTGAAGTTCTTAAATTCACAAACACAACTACTGGGTAAGGTTGTGTTGTGTTTTGAACAGGTTCACTCATTCATGTGAGATCCTTTCTTGGGAAGGTGATTTCATTTTAGATCCTTTGAAATTGCTTCTGCTTTTATCTCAACTCTTGAAATTATTGAACAAGTTTTAAGTTATTTAGAATGGAAGTTGTTGGTTTGCTTTTATTCTGGATTTGTTTATTTTGGCTACCACATATCCTCCAGTTGAAGCAAAGTTGCAATCCTGCTTGACCTCTGTCTTTCTCCCAGACCAAGCAATCTCACTTTATCATGATGAAGTTTGCTGTGGTCGTGAGATATATAGAACTCTATTCTATGGACTTTTCTCGATCTTGTGTTCTGCAAGATTAAATGGAGATCTCTTGATATCAAATTCTTGTCAGATCTGCCCAATTTTTCTTAACATCGGATATAATAATGTATATGCTTCAGGAAACCTTAAAAAACAGGGGATCTGCTCATGTTGTCTTTTTCTGATTCTCATACTAACATTCAACTTGGCTGTTTTTTCCCTTCAAAATGAGGTGGAAATGAAGCAAAACCAAATCTTATATCAAATCAGAATGAAACCAATTGATTTCTTTGCCTGTTGTGACTTGGAAAACACATTTTATGCTGCTTGCCAGGGGTTGGGGCTTGCCTCTTGTCGATTTTACAACTGCTGAGGGAGTTGTTGGGGTGTCCACAAGATAGTTAAAAGAACGGCACAGCAGCACATCAAGATGAAAAGGATTACACTCAATATTCACAGAAAAACATCTGAAATATGCTTCTCCAAAAGATCAAGAATCTAAAATCAAATGGTTGCTTTTGTTTGAGAAAGATAAATATATACAACACATGAAAAACACTAACAAAATCCACATAACATCGTGGTCGGCACTCCCTACTATTATCAATCTTCCTATTTCAACATACAAGACTTTAGGTGCAATGGTTTCAAGCTACTTTATCTGTTATCGTTACTATCTATCTTATAACGTACATGGGGCTAAAAACACCGTCTTTATGCCTTTACGCCTTCTCGACCTCGTTAGTTGCAATCCTTCCTCCAAGCCGTCCTATCGAATCACAGTTGTAAAACTAGTTTACATTTTGTTTCCTATTCACAAGGTTGCTGCTGCTGCATTAGTTCAAAAGTATACAGATATCCAGTTTGTGACTGTTGAGTCTCTATCCTGCAGACATAACACGACCAAAAGCTAAAATCAAATCACAAATAGAGCAAAGTCAAAGAAAATAAAAGAGCTAAGTTTTAAAACTGAAGAAACCGAACGACCAACCAACCAACCAAACATTTGTGGGTATCTTTGGTTTTTATACAATTTTAAAGCTGAAAACATGTTAGTTCGTTTTGGTTTGCTTGATTACTAGTGGAGTTTTTTCGTTCAGATTTCGATTAGTCAGAAAAGAATATGTAGAGCATGATAACAAAAGAAATGGAATTGAGACTTGAGGATATTAGAATTGGGCAAACATACCATATGATGAGAGCCTTCGGATTTAACTTGGGGGAGGAGAACCTGGCTCAGATCCATAAATGGAAGCATATGACATTGTATCATCCTTGGATATGGCCACAAAATTCAACGGTGTAGTAGACAACCTCCTCATTTCTTTAAAGTATCCATTTTGGCGCCCAGAATAGGATCTAGGAGTCAGGAGCTCCGGAGTCGCACCACCCACAGAGTTTCGGCGAGGCGTGGGTGGCATCGATCCATTCCCATTTGCACGATATCCATTAGGCTTCCTAAAGCTGTTACTCTTCCGAGGGCTGGGTTTCGATCCGTACATAGCTTCCTTCTCTGTAAGGAGCAGATCTTGGAGCTTCTTTTGGTCCTGAGAATGGAAGATTCATCTTCTTTAAGCTAATTACAGTAAAGCAAATGAATTAACTTGGTAATTCAAAATGTGGGGAAGGGGTCGTAAACCCGTCTTCTATCGGTATAGAATGTTCAAATGGAAAAAGATATGGCATAAGGTAAAGTACCCTGTATCTCTTCTTCTCCTCTTCTCTGTGTTGTCTACTTAATTTGTAATCTTCAAGTATAGTCACCAATCTTGCCTGAATGAGGATGAACTGATGAACTTTCCAATACAACTAATGCAGATGACTAAAGAGAAAGGAGGGGAGCGCAAAACTTACCCCATCATAAAGAAACATAGTCTTCTTTTCGTCTTCCCAGGCCAGAGTTCTGTTTATCAGATTATCAACAATAGCTGAAAAGAAACAAAACACCATTAGTTACAGCATTCTCTTGTAGTTGTAGTTTTGGTTTTGGTTTTGGTTTTGGTTTTGGTTATGGTGGCTGTACTGCAGATTGGTTTTGAGTGGGTTATAAGTATTTTGAATATTTCTTTGCTATTTGATTCTGTGGCTGGATTTAAGACTTTTTCTGGTTGAGTGGGTGGATTTTGTATGTTTTGTTGGTTAGATTTTAAATGATTTAGTGATTAGTTTTTGGGACATCTTTTAGCTTCATTTTGTGGGAGGTATCAATTTCACCAGACGAGAAGTTGCTTCCTGAGAAAAATACCAGGGATTTTGCTAACAGTCACTCTAGCCCGCTCCGCACGCTTCAGATTAACATGTGAACCTCTCCCTGCATTGTAACGATTCTCGTCCTGCAATTCGAGTGACAAGATGTTAATGCAATAGAGCGAGCAAAAATAATCCCTTCGACTCTATATGCTAAACTAGTAGTACGGTTTGAGTAACTTTTATACATGCACGCGGTATAAAAAGTAATTGACATCTCTCAGATGTTGCAGACACAACCAAAATAATCAGCTTACTTGATTATACTCTTCAAGCCAATTTTCTTCTTCACATGCCAAGAGCCAGCGGTCTACTCTGTCCATTATTTCTTTTCGACTCGTCGCTTCTTCTTTTACTTTGACGATTTGCACTTCAATGTTTTCGAGAAGTTCAGAAGGATCTACTAGACCTATAAATCAGCAAAGCATGTAAAAGAATCAAGTTTCTTGTTTTTTGACCGGGATGAGACCAAGCAGTTGATTGTCATAATTGAGGAAGAGTAACTCTGTAGGAGATTTTAGCAACCTAGAACTTGAATACCTGAATCTATCAAAGCATTTGATTTCTCAGGAGCTGTGCTAGGATCGGCTTCGATATGAGTCATTCTACAAATCTCCTCCAACTCCGACCTCCTTTTCATTACGAGTTGTTTCATTCGACCCGCTTTAAATTTAGTTAACCTCTCCACTTCTGCTGATGCCTGGGGACGGCAAAATGGAACTTGAGCATATCGACATTTCGAAGGTTAGCATGAAAACCATAGTGAGAATGCTCCAAACCTGTTCGATAGTCTCTGCGGAGAGAAGACCCGGTTCCGTGACTTCGACTTCAGGTGCATGCATGATTGAAGTTATCCGAGAAAACTTTCTCTTTTCATCATGTGAAGAGTCCATCAAATTCCAAAGTTCAAATAACGATGTTACAATGTCCTTCAACTGCAGATGGAAGCAGATTCTATGCTTAATAGAAAAGACAAATGAAATCGAAATCTCGAGCGAGAATCTGCATGAGATTGATTACCTTCTGGATTCGAGCTTTCCTCTCTGCTTTCAGTGTCACAATGGTCTGCTCTAGGCCCTTCAATGTGCTGTTGCTGATATTTGTTGCTTGTTCCACACTAGTCGTGATTTCTAAGCTTGGATGAACATCACTTACAGTCTGGCCGAAATCCAAACCAAGAACACCACAGAGAGAATGAACCTCACTAACATGTTCCAAAACCATGTGAAGTCGATCGGACTGCAATGGACAGGAAAAAACACACAAATTTCTTGTCAATTGTCATTCAACCATAAGATATCGTATCGTTTAGTTAGTATTTTCAAACCTTCTCTTTTTGCAGGGCACGAAGATGACTTTGATATTCATTAAGCTTTCTCAGAGATAGGTCTGTTTCTTCCATGGTTAAAGAATTGATGATCATGTGATCATTAAGATGGCTGTATCCCGATATCTCGACACTAATCTTCTCGATTTGGGCTTTTATATCTCCGAATTGCTTCAAACGCTCTTCTTTCTTTGTCTTCAACTCTTCTACTAGGGGACTAATAGAAGCAAGCTTTTCTTTCAATGTCTTCGACCTCTTCTCAATCTGACTCTGTAACCAGCACAGGAAACAGATTAGAAACACAAGAGCCACCAAAATGGTCATTGAACATAATTCAAATCTTGCCAATCAAAATATGAACAATCACAATGACCCATAAGCCTGTCCTCGAATTCTATGAACTTAGACGTTCAACGGGAGAAACCTTTACCGGAGAATTTAATTCACCGAGAGCAGCCATCAAGGTTGCAACCTCGGCTTCCTTCGACGCAACGGATTGATGGAGTCGTGCCTTGGCATTCACAGCTTCCTCAACCTTTCTCCGATACACTTCCAAGCATTCCCGCTCCAATTCTAGTAGCATACGGTCTTTATCAGCTTCGCTCTCGCCAATGTCGCTCCATATTTGCTGATATCATAAGAATTGATAGATAGTCAGTAAGCTTCTATCAAATGAGGAACCGCAGATGAACAAGTACAGCAAAGAAAAGTTGAGAGAACAGTATCATTCAGACGAATTATGAAGATAAAAATGCATCAAATTCCCCCATATTATGCTTCTTACCAAGCATCACAAGAAAATGGAATTAAACCACCTCCCAACCAGATACAGTGAAATTTTAGGACAAAGCTAAAGAAAGAGAGGGAAAGGGAAGCAAAATTGGGAGGAATAGAGAAGGGGAAGGCAATCAATTTAGAGAACACCCACAAAAAGCATTCAGAAGAGAATCCTGAGTCCTTAAATGGATGAACAGTAAAAAATTAGTCTCCCCTGTCTTCAAAAGAATAATTAGCAGCTAACATATAGCCCCCAAACAACTCATCATGAGCCTCAATGGGAAGAAGCATAATAAAGGATAATTCTCACAACCCATCATTGTGAAGCAGATTGCAAAAGGAAACAAGAAAGAAGAGAGCAAAAGAAAAGAGAAAAAAAGAGAGATAGACCTGAAGTTCTCTGAGTAAAGCATTGCAACTAGAGCTCGTGCGCACACTGGTAAAAGGACTACCAATACCAACAGCCAGCATTTTTTTTTTCTTCCTTTCAACAGATCTCGATTTCACCAATCAATAAATCCCCAATTTGCCCAAGACCCAAAAGGGGGTGCTGAATTTTGACCAAACTGAAATTTCTCAACAGCTCTCAACAAACAGAGCTTCAAAACCTACAAAGAAAAAGCTACCAAGAAACTAGCATGGCAAGTGAGTGTTGATACTTGAAGGAACTCGAGAACAGACCAAGAAAACAAGACCCATTTCTAGTGTCTATGCCGCTTCAGAAATCCTCTGCTTCCTCAGATCTGAGAACCCAAAAGCCATTTCCCCACCACCAAGAAACCCATCTTCGTTCCTCTTCCAAATTCCTTCTCTTTTCACAAACCCCTTCCTTTCCAGCTCGAAAACCGAACAAAGAATGCTAAAGAAAATCTCAAAGAAGACACCCAAATGGGAGAGCTCAGAGAAACTGAGAGAAACAACAGAAAGAGAAATGGGTAAAGAAGAATCCGGGGAAGGAAATCATTGCCATCATTA
Organism: Momordica charantia; assembly: GCF_013281855.1. Taxonomy (NCBI): domain Eukaryota; kingdom Viridiplantae; phylum Streptophyta; class Magnoliopsida; order Cucurbitales; family Cucurbitaceae; genus Momordica; species Momordica charantia. The sequence goes on along the minus strand of NW_028275162.1, from coordinate 21,058,057 downwards.
TTAGAAAAAAGAAATATATGCAAAGGGAAATGCAGCAGAAATTTTTTTTAAAAAAAAAAAAAGAAGAAGAGAGAGCTTTTTAATATAAAAAGAAGAAGAAGAAGAAGTGGAAACGGTGAAAAAATTGGAAAAGGATTTAAAAGAAAAGGAGAGAAGAAGAAAACATCACTTTTTGGAATTTGGAGGGCGTGCTAAAATGCGCCAACGTGGCAGGTAACGGTAACAGATACGCGGCGCACGTTAGCCAAATTGAAAATAAAAAAAATAAGAAAATAAAAAATAAAAATCAAGAAAATAAAAAATAGAAGCTTAAATTTTTTTAGTAATGAAGAAGGAAGGAAGCAGCTTGTTTTTATTACATTAAACAACGGAAATTCAATCCCCACTTTTCAACCCCGCACGTGTGGTGTACTTTCTACTAACACAAAGTGAGTGCGTTTCACATATTAAACCAGCGCGTGGATTTGATAAGTAGAACAGTCAATAGTCAGTCATGTTGCTGTTTTATTTTGGATTTTTTTAACTAATATTTTTGCCTATGTTTTAAAGAATATTTAAATATATATAGGTTAGAGTTAATAATAATAATAATAATAATAATAATAATAATAGTAACAATAATAATTAAGAGAGTTGTTTCGAGTCCATTTATAATCAAATGGATATTCACGCTTCGTATTAATTGGAATAAAAATAGGTAGACTGTAAATTGTTTTACAAATTTTTATATTCAATCAATTTCACCAATCTTTTTTCTTTCCCAATTTATGGCTTGCTTTACTAAAGTTTCAAAAAGAATTTCATAAAATTTATGAAATCCAAATTCAAAATTTGATAACATAATTCTTTTAGAGACGATGATTAAATTCGCGGTGCCTAAAGCATGGAGAAAACTAATAATTAATTAATTAATTAAAGGAGTGTGTCATTATCTAAATTATAGTGAAAGCTTAACCTATGCTAATAATACAATTAAATCCCAAATGAAACCTTCCTAATAACATCACATCAAACATGCTTTCATATTTGTGATTTGAGTTTTCTATTAATATAATTAAGTTAATTACATTGTATTTGTCCTAAAAAAATAAAAAAAATAAATTTACATGATACCTAGATTTCAAATTAAAAATTAAAGAAAAAACACGTGAAAACTAGGAGAGAGATATAATTGGAAGGTGTAGGACAATTATAATGATACATTATTATGACTAATCTTGAAAGTCAATATATGAAATTGTTAATTTTATTTTAAAAAAATCTTGAGGAATTTAAATTAATTTAATCATTCGTTACTTTTCAAGTGTGTGATGGGTTTTCTTCAAAAAAAAAAAAAAAAGTGTGTGATGGGTGCTGACAAAACTGCAAGGAGCATATTTTGGAATTTTTGCAATTTTTGACCTGAGTTTGAAAATGATTTACTAATTGTAAATGATTTCCAAGGTGACCTTTTATATAATCTTATCATATCATGGGGTAATAATATTATGATTTCAGAAAAAAAAAAAACACAGAATTCTATATTTATTTATATAAAAAAGTATCATATAAAAGCAACACTTTTGTGCGTACGTTTCTGATTGTGTTTGATGTTTTTTAGTTGGTTTGAGTCATTTTGGACAATATTGAGTTAAGTGGGGTTTGATTTGGAATTTGGTTTATTAATTGGTTCACTGAAATTTTAAAATTTTAAATTTAAGTTTTGAAGATATATATTAAAACACTATTTATTCAAATTTAGGATAATATAATTCGAAGAAATAGAAGTTTAAGCAAAAATTGAGTACTCAGTGAACTAAGTATAAGAGTAAAATAATGGTTTAAGAAAAGAAAAAAATCACTACTAAGATCCTATTTGTTCCCATGTTTTTTTTTTGGGTTAGAAATGGTAACATCATGGAGATAAAATTAGAAAAATTCCACAACATTCCCTAAATTTAAATACGTATTTTAAAAATGTTGGAATTCTTCGTCTTTGTCAAATATAGCGTAAGTGTAACTTTAACTTTGATTTAAATTATGCTATTTTTTTTTAATAAAATTTCAAACTTCCTAGGAAAATACATATTTATAAATATTTTATAATATTCATCTAAATACCTCTCCCATTTTAAAATTGGCAAACAACAAATATAAGAAACAAGAAATCTTTATATATTCTATTATAATTTCTAAAAGGAATAGAGAAACAAAAAAACATCACCAAACACAATTACTATTTCTCAAAATGTGAAGATAAGAAATAGGGAAACATGAAGCAAACATCATCAAATGAGCCATAGAAAATGACACATGAGAGAGAGAGAGAGAGAATGGCCAACATAGTTGAGTTCAATACAACTCTTTGTGAGTTGGCATTCAAAAACCCTAAAAAAAGTTCTTTTAACCCTTCAAACTTCAAAGATATAAATATGATCACTACATCTCTAAAAGTTGCATTAAAAAGAAACAATAATCACTCTCAACCTTTACAAAAAAGATCTTTAAAGAAAAAAAAAACACTTTAATGGTTAATTAATTAAACTCTCTCTCTCTCCTCTCTCCCCAAATCCAATGCCATTTCTCAACTTCCTAAGTTTGTTGATGAGTTAAATGAGAGACAAAGTTATAATGTTGCACATGGGATTGGTATAAAAATTTGGACAAAAAAAAATCCCCTTTTTCCTTTCCCTAAAAGAAAGTTTATTTAACTATATGCGATGCACATAAATTAAGCAAACACATGAATAGGAGAATCAGAAGTAGCAATGGCACATCCAAATATATATATATATATATCTATATATATATATATATATAAGTTTTCATATCATACAAAAAACCAAACCATTAAAGTAAATTCTTCAAACCCAACTTCAAAAAGGGAAAAAGGAGAAGTCTTTGACCAATTACATGAGAGGTTTTTTGGATTTTTTTTTGTTTTTTAATTATTATATATACATTTTTTTTATAAAGGAACCCATTATTATGTCTTTACTTTTGTGATATTTAACCTACAACTAATTGTGTAGGAATTAAAAAAGAAAGTAATAAACAATAAAAAAAACTAATTTATTTACATATATTATCTTATTAATTTACATATTTAAATTGAGTAACTAATAAGGTATTGGATTTATCTTTGGCACCCTCAAAATGAAAGTTACCAATTTTCTTATATTCTTTTCTAATAATATTTCTTTTTCCTAACATTTTTTTTAGTACAATAGCATATGTGAGAGTGTGTGGTTCAAACATTCGACCTCTTGACTGAGAATATATATATTGACCCGTTGGTTTAGAATATGACATTTTGATTGATTAAAAAATGGATAATATACAAAATATAAGGATGAACTAAATCAATGTTGAAAAGAAACATAGAGTAAGACCTAAAAACATGCAATGATTTAGGAAATGTTACAATTAATTAATTGGTTGGAGAATTGGGATGGGTAAAATTAATAATTTTACTGAGGAGGGTTTAAGTGGAAAAAACCAGCTTGAATTTGATGGACTGATAAGCCCTTTCATTTCTTGTTGCTGTGTTGGCCCCCCTTTGCCTACCATCTCCTTTCACAACTTGCCTCCTCATTATCCTCATACAGATGTGACATTTCATCTCTCCAAACACATAAAATTCCATTCTATGCCACATGGGTAAAAGAAAAAGTAGTTACAAAAAAGTAAATACATGATAGTAAAAAAATACATTATTTGAGTATGTCTTGTAGTTACAAAATTGATCTATGGATTGTTTAATTATACGAAGTTGTATCTAAGAGAATCCTGTTCGGAAATTATAATTTCCTCTCCCATAGAAAATATTCATGTACAATCACAATATTCAAATAGGAAGATAAACTGTAAAAACAAGAAAACGATACAATAAATTATAGTGGTTCACCACTAAGGACTACGTCTAGTCTTCCACTCAGATGTGGGTAATTCACTAGTAATTGTTTAAGGATTGGATACAAAACTCTCCCAAAAATATCTCCTAGAGGTCCTAACAAAAGTCCCCTAGCTTTTAAGTATTTTGTACAATTAATACTTAGGTACATGAATGAAAAACTCATAAGAATCAAGATACAATTACCCCGATAATGACGATCTTGATCAACCCCAAAGCCTTTGTCAATGCTCGAGCCACTGCCACCGATTTGCTGCCAAAACCTGTTTAAAATCGGCTGTAAATAACCCTCTTTTCGGCTGGTAAACCCTAAAACCTGTAAAGGAGTATTTGTAAACATCGAAACAGCGTCTTGGCACTACAGACGCAAAGACGAGCCCACATTCTGCAGCGGTGCCATGGTGCTGTCTTCTTGGCCCGAGTGGCCTGTAGCGTCCCGCTTTCTTGTTTTTCATCCCCACTTCGATCCCAACGCGTCCCAACTCCTAACTCATTTCTAACTCGTTACAACGTCGTTTTGACTCCACCAATCTCAACAAATTCTTTCTCATATACATTATTTACTATTTATGACTCTGTGTTCTTTTTGTCGTTCAAAAAGAATATTTGGAATTCATGACTTTATGTCGACTGTTTTGGAATATGTTCAAACCACGTAATAAAGATGTAGAGTGGTTTTCCTTTTTCTTTTCCTAATTATAAAAGTGTGTATAATATTTGTTTTAAAGATTCAAGAATTAAATGATTTGAATAGATGACTATTGGCTACTAAAAGAGATATATAGATATACGTTTATTAAAATAATCACGATTTGACAATATTGTTAACTAAAAGTATCCTATCTCTCTCCATTTTTTTTTCACCACTTGATAAGACAAATAAAAAAGTAAAGGGACATTGGGTGAAATTTTCCATTGACAATTAATGAAGAGGCCTTTTTTTTTCTATGATTGTTGCTATAGCTATTCAAAAAAAAAAAAAAAAAAATGAAAGTAGGGTCCTGCCTTTGTATATATTTCTCTAAGGCCAGCTATAGTTCCTTTGTCTCTATATATTTCTATAAATTTTTTTTATATTAAACTATTAAGTGTATACACTTTATTTTTCTCTCTATTTTTTTTTTCTAATTTGAAACTACTATGGTAAATATTAAAAAATATATATATATATTCCCACTCAAACAAAATATTATCCATTTATAAATAGGATTCTTTTAAATGAAATAGTATGTTGCAAAAATAAGAGATATTACAAAAAAAAAAAAAAAACTTTTCTCGACATTTTTGTTTTTGACGCAAAAATTCTAGAGAACTTTCAAGATATAAACATCTAATCATTTGAATTATTTTAGATTTGCACTAATTATGAACAAGGTTTGATATATATCATCTTCAAACAGAAAAAAAAAAATCTTAAAGATATTAGAAATAAAAGGTTTGTTATATTGTTGTTGGGAGAATTGGGTATGAACCAAATCCACAACCCCAACTAAATAATAATTGATGATTAAAAAAGCTTGATTATGAAGATGGAAGGAAAATTAAGTTTGGTAGATGAGATGTCAATCATATTTAATTAAGGTTTGATAGAGAGAGATGCATGGCTTAATTAATCAATTGGCATGAACTTGATTAATCCATTATTTCTTACCACACGTATGTAATACACGTGTTTGGTTGCTCGAAACTTAAAGAAAATTCCAAACATATACTTGATTTAATTTCTTTGAGAATAATGGTCTCCACATCACTTAATAGTATTATTATTGAGTTCAGAAGAATTTTTGAAGTTTTTCTTATGATTTTCGTGGAAATTCTTTGCCTACAAAGTCTATCCCTCAACTAAATAATGTTCTACCAAAACAAGCCGCCCCCATGCAAGGATGTGCAAGCATTAACTATGGGTTTGGCCAAAATTGATACTATTATAAGTTTAATCTTTAAATTTTGAGCCCTCGTTTTACTTGATCTTGAACTTTAAAAAAATTTCAAATAGGTATCAAATGATAAATCTTTGTGTCAATTCCATTAATTTAACAATTACATCACCAAATATCCGAACCTAACCCAAATTAATGAATCATGCCATGTGATTCTTAAAGTTCAGGACAAAGATTTGTTGAGCATAAAATTGAAAGTTCATGGATCTATTAGATACTTTTTCAAGTATAAGAAAATAAATATGACATTAAAAGTTTAGAGACCTATTAGAAAGTTTTTAAAGGAAAAATACTAAATAAACACAATCAAAAAGATCAAAAGTTAAACAATCTTTTTTAACTCAACAATTATGATGGTGAAGAACCTATGATGGTGGAGAATCGAATCATTGATCTTTGAAATCGTGATAAACCTCTTTTTTCTCTTGATTGACATTCAAAACTAATTGAGTTTGTCAAAATTCAACCAATTAACTTTTTTTCTTTATTTTATCAAATTATTTAGAGGGAGAGAGCATGTTAATAATTATATAATCTTATATATATTTGAAGGTAAATATAGAGAATGATTTAAGGTCGTGTGTCATGAGGACAAATCCTACTGTTAACTCTTCAAGTGGATACATATATATGAATTGAAAGGGTTTTGGATTATTGGTTATGAAATATATATATATATATATATATATATATATATATATATCATTAATTTGGCCGACATATTTGAAAGATTATACAAAAACTGGCTTGGATTAGACATAATAATGCTTGCATTCAAAAGCATCGCATTAATTCCTCTAAAGTTTGGTCACATACAGTAGTTTCATAAACCTTATCCATATTATTATATACTCCCACCAACTCAATCACTCACCATGTCAAACAAAAATAACATACCCTAAAAAACATGAAAGAAAATAAATCAAGCTAGCTAGCCAACTAAATATTATTGGAAGCAGAGAAATTTAAATATTTAAATATTTAATGATATTGTTCTTTAATTAAGTACATATTTTAATGATTTAAAATATGGATTGAATTTTAATCCACTTCCCTACATATGTATACAACTAATAAAAGAAAAAACTAATAGTAGAGTTTCTCTTTCTTGAGTGGAACTCCTAGGTTGAGGCGTTTGCTAAAATCTCTCATTTGAGTTCGAACTTCTTTAAAGAATGTTTTATCTTACTAAAGTTGTATTAAGGTGGTATTTTGTTAAGTGCACACAAACTTGAAATTGAATTTTTTTAATTAGAATGAGAATTCCTTACATTTACTTCACATTAAAGATATGTTCATATGATCTGGTCGAGATTAAGAAAAAACTTTTAGTTTAAATTGGGTTTGTAGAGGGTAGAGGGTAGAGAATGAAATCAAGTGAAGAGTTACTAAATTGAATATATCTATGGTTGGAGGACAAAATAGTACATGCCACATAGAAAGCAATGAAATTAGGTCGATCTACCAGATCTTTCCCATCGTCTCGAAAATACTTAGTGCTGACCTAATTAGCTCGACTAGAGTTTTGCGAAATAGCTCGATTTAGCCACACTGTTGGTCTTGAAAAGGCCATGTGCGTCAAGGTAAGGTGCCCAATTTTTTGTAATTGTGCAACAAACTCCGAAAATGGTTCAAAAGAACCGTTATGTGGAATAGGAGCATTAGTACTCAGGTATGAAATATGATTCATCATCTTGAGAGTTTAGATTGGACTCTTACTAACTTGAATGTAGGAGTACTTTTGCCTTTGTGTAGGTCCTTCCCATCATAATTTGACCTCGAATAACTTGACCATAGTCAATTCACATGAGTTCTTAGAATAGTTCAAAATTTCAGTACAAATATACATGTTTAACCATCGAACTATACTGATGTTAGTCATATTTCATCTTCTTATATTTATTAGTCGGCCCATAATTGCTTTAGGAAGTTTTGACCCACAAACCCTAATAAAAGGGACTCTTTGTTGAGAACAAGAGAGCTAATTTTGACAAAATTAAAGATTCGCGCTAAGAGTTGAACAAGTCAACTTTTGACACATAAAAGTCAACCATGCAATTTATTGATGCTAACTTGACATTCACACATTATCTCTCAGAAAAGGCCAACAGCTATGGCCTTGTTTGATCATTTATTTTTAAACTTCTTTATTGATTTAAAACAGTTAAACTAGTCAAACAAAATATCGGCAGAAACGATCAAATAACTCATAAATACCCTAAACAACTAGATCTATTGGAGGCGAATTTTCAATTAACATGTGGCAGGTCTTGATTTGGAGAGAATTATATGTGATCTTGAGTCCGTAAGGCCAAGATTCTTCACATCGGTCTTAACGATTATTAGCGAGTTGACGCTCTAGGTGGCCAAGCCGATCATGTCTTCCTTTGGTCTTGTTCCCGTTCTTCGGTCTAACCGAATTGAAGCTACTCTTCTTAGCCTCACTTTCCGACATATTCCATGACACAACGCTTCGACTCATGGTTACCTTAAAAGAGCCGTTAAAGTCCTATCAGAGGTCTTGTAAGAGAGAGTTCACTTATGAATAGAGACCACTCGGCTTTATCCCTGCAAGTACACAAAGACTGTACTCTCTCTCGAATATAGTTTGGCTACTCCCTGACTTGGATGTCGGCGTGTCTTCTATTTTGCAGGTTTCCTGTTCAACAAGCTTTCAGTTCATCTTCTAGGTCATCCTTCATCTGAGTCGAGGTTCATAAACTTGGTCATTTTTGTGATCAAACAAGATCCAAAACTGACATATCAAATTTTTTAAAATTATAATATTTAAATTGAAACTAAATTTAAATTATAGAGATAAGCTTGATAATTAGTCTATTAATTAACAAATAAGGTGTTACCAAAATAAACAATAAAGTTTAAAGCCTGAGATAGAATTATAAAACTTCGAATACAAATCATGGGAAGGGATCTTTTGAGAGAGAGTAGTCAAAGAACTAGCAAATTTAAGTTTGTGGTCAAAGAATTCGGAAATTGTGGCTATCAAACCTGCCCAATTCGCAAAGCAATGAAACAGATTTAGTAACTAAAGAAAAAAGAAAAGAAGGGAAAAAAAAAAGGAATTTATTTGTCGGCGATATTTTGAATGTGATCCACATTTTCCATGGCATTTTTCAGACAATCGGACTTTATTCATATATGGAAAATGGTCTTCGTATTTATTTATTTATTTTCTTCTTCGTATATTTGATATTTAAGTTTTCAAAAAACTTTCTAATAATTTTTAGAACCCGAAATATATTTATTTCTTTCGAAATCATTTTTAAATCATGGAAATGTTTACGAAGGGATCACCTAACCTAAAATTTTTCCCCTTTGATTTTAGAGTTTTTACCATTGAGTCATAAAAAAGAAAAAGTAGTGCTAAGTCATTCAATTTCATTATATATATTATTAGTATTTTATTATTAAAATGATATTTTAAAAATTTGAATTGGCCTCTTGTTATGAGTTAGCTGCCAACTACCTTGAAATATCTCCCTCAAATTATGGGTCGTTAGGTGGTTACATTTTTTTAAATAATTTTATTTCATCTTAATTCTTCTCGATGGAAGAAGAATTTAGGGAGAGAACTTTTTACAAAACCTGTGTTTTACATCAAGACACGGATTAAACCATTGGATAAGCTAGTAATGGTGTGATCTTTTTATGATTTTCAAATTTTATTGCTATGGTTGGAGGTACGTAATATTTAAATTTTATCTAATAGTAGTTACAATCAATTCAATCAAGTGATTTCAATATCTTTTTCATTTGGATGTGATATTGGTTATGTTATGGGAAGACAAAACTAGACTTGATAGACGAGCTACCTCACAGATCCATGACCCAAAACATGATTAGGTACAGGGCATGGCCAGATCCAAGGCATAGCCAGATCCTAGGCATGACCAGGTCCATAACATGACTAGATCATTTAGTGCGTAACCAGATCCAGGGCCCCACAAGATCCGACCGACCAGGTTCCGATTGTCCAAGTCTAGTTGTCCAACCATGTCTCGATCGACCTGATCCGACTACTGAAAAGTCAACTGCAGGTTACGATACCTCAGTTAAACATTTGGCGCACAAGATGCCCACAGCAGTAGGGTATGTTTCCTAAGAGTAAGCTAAAGGTACATCGAAATACCATACTCTTCATACTCGACTACTCAGATTTTAACTTAAGCATCAAAGCCTATGTGGCAATTCGAAGCTATTTGGTTTTGTAGGTATCGTCGATCTCTTTTATTCTAGAAGATCGGTGTGAATTTAGTAGAATCCCAAAAGGCCATATTTCTGAATGAACACATTTATTTATATACTTATTCTCTACCCATGATGTCACTGTCAAATTAGAGAATTAAAAAAAAAAAATTAAAACACCTATTATTATTCTAGATATTTTTGTAAGATTTCAAAAGAGATTATAAAAAGTAAAGGTTAATTTTTAAAAAGAGAAGTAAAAATGAAAATTATTTCCAAACCTAGTCTTACTTTTCTAAATTTTTAAGTGTTGAGTTTCTAATTACTCTAATCGACTTGGATTGGGAAGACTATCGTTGTACCTAAAAAATGACAAACACATAGCTTATTCTAATTTATTCGCCACCTATGTTGCATTTGAAATAATAAAAGAATTTATTAGGTAACATTCAATATAGTGATTGACTAGAGAATGTCCAAAAAGTAAGATGAGCAATTATGGTATAATGTGTAAAATGATTTTAGTTAAAAAAAAAAACATTGAATAAGCTTTATGAGATGACTAAAATTATTGAAGCATTCACAGATTTGACACTGTTTTGATAAAAAAATAAAACAATGAGCAGAAAAGAACAAGAAAAGACTCAAAATTCTCACTCCAATTTAATAGAGTACCAAACCAAATTACTTTTTTGCAGTAACTTGGGATTCTATAATTGCAACAACGATAATTTTTTGTTACATTAATTTTCTTGGATTCTATATATCCACTTCAAACCAATTATGTCAAATATTCATCATTGCCCCTATAATTTAATCTGTGTGTGACAGAGAGAATATAGTCATCATCTTTGATTATTCAATTTAATTTGTGTGGAATGACATGCATGCATGCATGTGCATAGTTGACATCAAATGCTTGCAAAGTGTGATATCATCATACATTGCATACTAAGGAATTCGACACCAAACTACCAATTTAAGCATAGTTTAGTGGTTAGAGATTTTCACTCAAAATGTAGTAGAAATAATTTACAAGTTAGCAAATAATAAGTATAATTTTTTTATTTATAAGAATGATAGTTTTTTATGCAATTAATTAAAATATAATTAATTAAAAATGTAAAATTATTTTTACTAATTTCTATTTATTCTTTTATATAAAAAAAGACTAAAATGCAAATTGTAATATTATATATTAATTATTAGATAAGTAATCCTCAAATTGTCACTCCTTTAGACTACAAAATTAAAAACATAATAATTTTGTTGAGATGAGACGACACTTAACCACTAAAATTGTGGGTTGTATATATTAGATATCCAATATATGAATTAAATTTACCCAACCCATCAGCTCAAGTTTTTGGGTTGATTGGTGGTTTATTCATCCTTAGCATGGTATCAGAACGGGAGGTCTTGTGTTTGAACCTTTTATCCAACCCATCAATTTAAGCTTTTGGGTTGAATGATTTTATTCATCCTTAATCGTTTAATGCAAAATTCTAATTAAAAAGTATAAGAACAATTGAATAGATATCGGTAAAATAGTTTATAGCAAAAATATTACTTATATGTAAGCGCAACATATGAATTGAAAATAAAAATAAGTATTAAAATTGAAAACAATAATTAAACAACAAATAGTATATTCATAAATGAAAAAAAAGAAAAAAATAGGTTATAAAACGGTAGGGTAGAGGCAGCACCATTTAAAAGCGTTTAAGGAAAAAAAAAATTCCTTTTAGAAAATTAGAATTTATCCCACCAACATATACCTTTTCTCTTTTTTTTTTTCTTTTTTAAAAGTAGACATATTTATATAAATAAAATTTTCATTTTTCCTATAAGAAATAAAAGAAACACGAATTTTATGATTTTTTTTCCTTTTTAAAAACTGATAAATTAGGCAAGTTTCATTCCACTTGTTGTGAGTGTTTTTTAAAAAATTACAAAATATATTAAACAAAATAACTTGAGAGTGTTTAGAAATCTGACAAAATAAATTGAAAATTGAGGTTGAAGGGACTGGAACCTAGGCGGTCAGGCTGTGGGTGTGTTTAAAAAATTGACAAAATATATTAAACAAATAGTTAGATAGTATTTAAAAGACTAACATAGAAAATTGAGATTTGAAGCAACTCGAATTAACAAGCGCATGACACTCTGCTAAAGGAGAATACTTTATAATTTATTACCAATAATATATATGTTATAAAGTTAAGTGGACTAGAACACGTAAGACTCTATGTAAATCTGTCCCGGTCGTAAGTTCAAATCCTCGTCTTATATTGACTTAAATATCGTAGTGTTATCTCTTTGGTATTGACACACTTTTCTTTTGTGTAGGTCATTGGGTTCAGTTGTTCGAGGTAAGAATCCACAATTCTCCTATTCACAACCCATCGAGTCAAATTCGACTCCCTTGATGCAACCCGACTCTCCAAATTACGTTACAATAACGCGAACCTAAAAATACAAATTTTAAAGATTTGTTACAAATTTCTAATAAGCAAATAGACAGGACCTTAAAAATTCAGAAGTCCACTTTTTGTAATTTGCAAAGCTGAGTGCTGGAATTGGATTCAATCACTAGAAAACTTTGGTTGGGGCCCGCCAGAGTTTAGAAGCTTTCGGAGACAGCTGGCAGTCCGCCGACGAAGAGAAATGAAAGAAATCCTGATTCCACGGTGTCAGTAGCAGTGATTGTGTACATCAGATGTACAGTTTGTACAATGGAACTGAGGCCACATTATGATTTGAGTTGGGCCACCTGATCCTCATCAGATGGTGGGGGCCCACTCTTCCCTTTCATCTAATAACTGAAAACCTTACACCCTGCCACACGGAATTACCTCCCTCTTTGTCAACCTTTGCGGGGCCCACATATTTTATCTCAAAAAACTTTTTGCTTCCCCATGCTCCCTTCCAAAGCTTTTTCTTGGACATTGTTTGGCCCAATAAATAAATAATGGGCCTTACCACTTATCCGAGGCCCACTCCTCCTGTTCACAATTTTAGATAATTACAAACAAATTATTGTGTACTATATATTACTGTTTTATCCCTTGTGTTCAATTTCTATTTTCCAATTCCGTTAAGTTTCTATATAGCAAATGAGGCTGTGAAGATTCAAACCTATACATTATTAATAGCTCAACCAAGTTAGTTATATAAATTTTATAATAATCATTTTTTTTACTTCAAAATTAGTGATTTATAAATAATCAAATGTCACGTGGACTACATTTGAAGATTTGATGCCAGTCAAAGAATTAAGAAGCCACAAAAGAAAAAGGCTATTCGAAGGAGCGGGAAGATAATGCTTATTTTGCTATTCGATCTACAATTGAGTATAAATCACAGTTTACATGAAAAACTTTGAGATCCAGAAAGTCTTTCCCCAACTCAATGACGTTTGAAGCATGCATAGCAGCTTTGCTTCTATTTATCTCCTCTCCATTTAATAACCGAGTTGCTTCTAAATAGTTGGGTTGAATAATAATCTTTAGAATTTTCAATCTCAATGCCAGCAGAAGTTGGTCCCAAATTGCTAGAATCTCTACATGTAGCAAAGTGTAACCAACCTCGAAGGATAGAGATATAGCGAAAGTAATGGAATATTAGTCTGTCCGAATCATAAAGGCAATTCTAGTAGGTTAAAATAGACTGTGAGAAGCGGCAATCACGGTTGATTATAGCATGCTAATAGTTGAGTGTGGCACACTCACATTTGATTCGTATACTATTTGTAAGACAACCATTTTGAAAGTTAATTACACACTTATCTTCGATTTCTTAATAAATTTTTGTTTGTTCTTACAATTGATTAGTTTGGGAGAGTCCTTTGATTTACAAGTCCTGTTAACGGAGAGAGCTTAGAAAAGCAATAAAATTGGAGAGAACAACAAAAGAATACAGAGCATAAATTCAATTTCTAGATCTAACCCTCTTGTTCTTATATATGTTACAATATGATATGAATAGATTAATACTTTTTTTTTTCTTATTTTTTTGGAGTGAATGTCATTTGAGATAGTTTGGAAACGTCGATTTATTATCGTATACGAAATCGACGGTCGAAAACATCTCATTATTGTCATCGTCGCTATCGTCCTCATGAACAAGTGAGCTACCAGAATGATTGACATGATCAAACCTGTTTGACAAAAAGAAGCTCTGCAAGGTTTTCAAATTTGTTAAGGTTTCAACTTGTGTTGTGAAAATTGCCATTACAGGCCTATGATCTGATAGCTTTGATTCCCCTCGGTTGTATGATACTTGTTTTAGCCCATTTCCATTCCATATAATTCGATCACACCTGAATTTACAAACCAAATTTGTCTTTAGCTCTTGTCAATGATATAGAGAGAAAAAAAAACAAAAAAACAAAAACAAAAAGTTGTGTCATTTTCTTTTATTTTTAGAGAATATTTCAATTTTTAGCCCGAATGTTATCAAATTTACCTAGTATAGAAAAGAGAAAAAACTTAAATCTCATTTTTGGTCTTGAACTTACAAAATATCTCATTTTTTCCATCAAAGTTTTTTTTTTCCTATCAAAATGTTTATTTTAGGCATTCAACTTAAAAATATAACTTATCTTCATGTGTACTAACATGTTAACATGAGCGTGTATTAATTAAACCATATAGATTGAGATGAGTATTTGATAAGCTCACTTTTGGGTAGAAAAATAATATAACAAAGATCAAAATTATTATATTTTGGGGACTAAAATAGATTATAAAATTTATGGACTAAAATGATTAATTCGTTTTGAAACTTCAAGAACAAAATTGGAACAATCCTAAAGGTTCAGGGAGCAAAATAGGATTCGAACCAAATATTAGTATGGTAATAATTTTGTTGTCTTATTTACTGATTTACCTCTTATACTTATGTTTTCTTCCTTTACTCTTGGTTACTTTTAAAAATTTAATAAGATTTTAAAAACTTAAAATAGATATTTTGAAATTTGGCTAGGGTTTCAAAAAGTAAGTAGATTAAGAACAAAGAAAATAGGTTCATAAATTAGCATGAATATTAGGAAATAAAAACGGCATTTTTTGAAGGTAAGGCAGAGAAAAAGAAGAAAATAAGAGCAAAGAAAAAAACTAGCTAATACAAACAAGATTTGAAGAGATAAAAAAAAGAATGGTTATCAAAGAGAGTTTAATAAATGAATTATGTTTTATTTTTAGTTCTTAAATTCGTGGATCATCAAATTATCATATAAAGGAACACTACTGGAAAAAAAGAAAAAAAATTAGAATGAAATAAAGAAAGTACCATGCAGGAGCTCTCCTTTTCTCAGCTTTTAGACCATTTAAAGTTCCATAATAAACCTCTGAATTTGGACAATATTTGTAAGTTGGTCCAAATTTTATGTTCCCTTCTTGCCATCCTTCCAATACTTGACCATTCATCATCTCCATCCTTAGCTTCATTTCCAACAAAATAATAAATAATCAAATAATAATATTTTGATAACGTGAGCATATGAGATTTATATACTCCATATTAGAAAACCTATGATTCGAAAAAAAAAATCATATACTATAACATAGGTTTGGCTTCCCAATTCTAATTAAGCTATATAATCCATAATGCTTCAAATATGTTATTTTAGAAAATGTTTGAGAATCTAACTTTGAATGGTAGTATTTAGATTGTTTTAAAAAATGAGTTCTATAAATATTTTTGGTTAATTTATCAACATAATTATAATTAATTACCTGGTCATTTTGTAGTAAAGTGTCCCAATCCTTTATTTCAACTAAAAATCTTGTAGTTGCTTCTGGTAAAGAAACTCTGTAATTCAAGTCCCCAAGCAATATTACTCGGCTGCATTCAGAAAAAGATCATAAGTAATAATTAATTAAAGCTTAGTTGCTTTTAATTTAATCTTTAATTCTTCCAATCAAGTCAACTCGAATAATTGTACAAATATGATCATTTGATTGACTTTTAATTACCAGATATTAAGTTACTGATTTTCAAGTGGTTTAATCTTCCCAAATTTAACAAAGAATAAATATTCCCCACTATACGTTATAAAATAATTAAAATTATGTTAAATTATAAGCTTTATAAACTTTCAAATTATACCGTCTAATAGATTCTTAAACTTTTAATTTTGTATTTAATAGGTAAACTTGGTGGATAGAATTTTGACCAATTGGATATTATTTTTTAGTCCTATAATAGATAAAATTTAATTTTGTATATAACATTCGGTGAAGATTGATTCCCACCCACATTTATTGTATACAAAGAAGAAAAAAGAAAACAATTCAAACAGTTGATGAACCAAAATTGTTGTTTAACTTTGTATATATTTTTTTAGAATAAAATATCGTTGTTTAACCTTAAAAAGGCAAATCAGTATTAAGTTTTAATTAGGATTAAAAAAAGATTTATTTATATATAGAAAAGTACAAAGGTATGAAGACAATTTCAACTTAGCAATAATGGAGCTGACCATTTATTTATTTCTCCACATTTAATTAATTTAGACTAATTAGCTTCCAGTTATTCAATTTGTCTCTGCAACTAAGTGAATATTCTAGAAACGAAATTTCTAATCAATGATTGCTAAATTTTAAAGCAATTAAATGCTCGATTGGTCAACCATGAATTAATAAATATAATTTACGTACTAATATAATGTATAAAATCATCATAATTTTTTTTAGTACAAAAAAGCAATCATGATTGAAACAAATCTACATATGGTTTCATGTCACTTGATTTGTTTATAATGCAATCAAACTGTTTACATTATTTCAGTTATTGATAAAAATTGATATTAAACGTCTATAGAAAACTAATCTTCAAAATACAGAAAACTAAAAATAAAAATCATCAAATCTAACTTTATTTTAATTTGTACTAAAAAAAAACTTTATTTTAATTTATATATTTTCAAGATTGGGTCTTAAAAATAATGAGCAAACCATAACTAAACATCGAATCATCGAGTTTTAGAATAGTAATAGGTATGTTAATCCGAAAATTGATTTAATTTATTTAGATTTAGAAAGGAAGGGTAAATAGAGCTTACTCATGATGGAGAATTTTTTTGGGCAAATCAAGGGAAGGGCCCTTTGGAAACTTGGTACGACATAAAATGTCACAAACATTTTCATTTCTGTTCTTCTCATCTCCTTCTTTTCCTCCTGAAGCCAAATGAGTGCAAACAAAGCAAAAGCTTGTTTCATGTAATCGAAATCTAACAGAAACTGATCCCTGAAATGTCAAAGTTATTAACCAATTTAATTATATTATTAGGCTTTCAATTATATAACAACAACACAACTTAAGTAAAGAGTTACATTCTTTGGGTTTGTGAAAAAACTATAAATAGGGGAGATAAAATTTCATTTGGTACGAGAGAGAAATTAAAACAAAACCCTAATTTCAATAATCTATGTTTTAAAACGTAGACGTTCCAAAGTGAAAATAATTGAACAGTAATTGACATATATCTCAAACTAAGAGGTTAAAAAAAACGTGACCTAAGAATAGAAAAATAGAATTGCATTTGGTAAGAGTTGTTTGTTGTTTATAATTCTAATTCTTTCTTTTTTTTATTGGAAAGGGAAATAGAAACATGAGTGGTAAGTCTTTCTTGTTTTTTATTCTCTAATGAAAACAAATGTAGAAGCTTTACTTTATATGAAGATTAATTTTTCAAATTAAGATTTTGTAAGTCAAAAATGATAAAATAATCCTTCCATCTATATTTTTTTAGAAAAATTTGGAAACATGAATGGGAAACTGAGACCCTTTTTTCCCTTCCCTTAATATATATGGCATCCTTGACTAATAGTTTGGACCCTACTACCTGTATAAAGCTTGCATCTTTGCTCAAGGAAAATGTCAAAGCTAGGGCTCATTTGGTAAAGTTATGTTCCTTGTTTTCAATTTTCTTTTTTTTAAATTGCATATCCCTCCACACCCATGGATTCAACAGTGATAAAACAAGATCTTATTTATGTCAGAACAAATTGGAAACATGAACAACTTTCTAGTTGTTGGAAACAACAAAAACAAGTTTTTTTTTTGGTTTCTTGTTTCCCTTTGAAATGTGTTCCAAAACATAAATAAAATGTTATTTTATCATTTTTGAATTCATGTGTATCAGAGTCATGCAATTTTATTTTTCCTTACTAAAAAGGAAGAAACAAAAACAATAAACGGAAACAACGGGCCCTTATTTTGTTGTTTTTAAAACATGTAATAATTTTGTAAACATGTTTTAAAAACGAAAAACCAAAACTAGGAGCAGTTACCAAATGTTCATTTTTCTCAAAAATTACAAATGAAAAATAAAACGAAAACGATAAGATTTCGAAATGATAGGATTGAAAAGAAGATGAATGTTTCAAATATAAATGAAATATACCTTGTTGCCAAGGCAGCCCATGATGCCACAACCGATGCAACAAACACTTGGATTCCTTATGAATGGATGAAGCTCACTTCGAACCCAAATTGAGATCATAATCCCAACCATTTGTTTGCTTATAATACACTTGAAATTTTGTCTCACTTTCTTCTTCAACGCCTCTCTTATCATCGAATTCCATTTTGTACAGATCTTTCTGTTCTCTGATCCAAACACATTCGAGGCTTTCAGAGGCACAATTTCTTGGAAACTGCACATGTGCACACAACTCGTGCATATAATTAAATTGAAATCACTAATTAACCCTAATTACTTAACTATAATCCCTTTATTCTGCATCTCTACTTTGAAAGAGTATCCTAACCATGACTGTCTAAATTTAATTTTCTAGGCTTCAGACATATAAATTAAAGAAATAAACATACCATACGAACAAATTTTTGAAAATATATAAGACCTATAGCAATTATTAGTTTTGTCTTTGCATTAGGGACCGAGTCATGGTCTTCAATCTTTATTTGAATAATATTTGTGTTTCTTTTTCATTTGAATGATATTCTTTAGGCACATGTTTTTACCGGAGTGTCTATTTCATTCCTATACCACCTAAAATGATACCCAAATTCAAAAAATCATGAAATGGTTGTCAAAGGAAATATTAAAGTAGAAATAACAAAAATGACCCCAATAGGGGAGAAAAAGAAAAATGAAAATTACCCAAAAACATAGATGTCACAAGAAATGTCCAACCAATCCTCCATGTCCAAATCTTGGCTTGGTGCAACACCTCCAACATTCCATGTACTAACAAAAACCCTGCCAAAAAAACAAGACATATAGCTTAAAGTTAGGGGAAGCATTTACAAAGA
This sequence comes from Momordica charantia, assembly GCF_013281855.1. Classification (NCBI taxonomy): domain Eukaryota; kingdom Viridiplantae; phylum Streptophyta; class Magnoliopsida; order Cucurbitales; family Cucurbitaceae; genus Momordica; species Momordica charantia. Next base: position 21,038,737 of record NW_028275162.1, on the reverse strand, counting down.
TTAATGAAAAAACATATAATGGGAGAGATTACTTGTAAGTATGGATTGGAGGTTTATAGAAGGCATTTGGAACTGAAGAAGATTGAGCAAAGATTGGAATCTCAAGCAAATTGGCTTCTGAGTTGTTGTTGCTTGGAATGTCTGCCACAAAGTTATTGCTTCCCAATCTCTTCTTCAAGATCTTGTTGGCAACCAATCTTGGCCACATCACCTGAAAATTTGATTGAAAATTAGTTCACAATGCAAAAATGAGAGAGAGAAAGAGAGAGAAAGCTTAGTACTTCTCCATGCTTCCCAGCCATGGGGTTTGGAGAGAGAAAGAGGAGCTGCTGAGAGAATGAATGTTTAGTAGAAGAGAAAAAAAGAGATAAAAATAAGAATTTGCTGAGGAAGAGAAGGAGCTGTGCAAGTTGGGAGGCCGAGAAGGGCAACCCAATGACGTGGGTGATGATGTGGCTTCTCACTCAGGGCAAGAAAATGAGTCTTTTTTTATATTCACGAGTGTCTACGTCAGCTAACACGCACTTTAACTAATCTCACGAAGCAATCGTCTCATCCTACAACATTTGGTGTCTGAAAACACATGAGAATTGATTTCCTAAGTAGGTAGTTATCATGTGGTTTGAATTCATTTCCTCTCGTTTTACTCTAGTTCTTTTAGACCAATAAGTTATCCATAATAATTAAGGAAACATGGTCGGGACAGGCTTGATTTCAAATTTTTATTCTTTAATTGCTTTTTTGGTTCATTTGGTTGGGTTGTGATTTCGAAAGGGAAAGTTTTGGAAATTTGGATTTAAATAAGTGCGAGTGGGGGATGGATGGATCATGGATGGTCCAATCCAAACATATTCAATTTTGAAAATCCAGACTTCAGAGAAAATTTTATTGCCTCAATTACAGGGAACAACTCTTTATCTTTGCATATACATTTCAAGTTTTTTTCAACCCTTTGTTACTAGACCACATGTTTGGCAATTCTAATTTGCTTAATCAACTATTTTGATTTGTGTTCTTTTTTTTTTTTCTTCCTTCAGAAGTGGAGATTAGACTACATAACCTAAGGCATAAGATCATCCATGGAATTTATTCTATGTCCCAAAATAAGATTTTAATCACTCATCCTATATGAAACAATAACTTTAAGGTTAATGCATATATTTGTCTAATCTATGCAATTAATTGGCTTTTATAATGTTTTCATCTTCATAATTTTTGTTATCATATATACATTCAATAATTAGGTTGTTCATTCTATTAAAAAATTGGGAGATCGGCCTTTGGGACATGCTAGTTATATTGATTACCTCAATGTATAAGAAAACAAGATTAAAAAAAAGGATTAAATATATGTTTTAGTTGGTTGTGTATTTGAGTGTTTTTTTTTTCTCTTTTAATTTAGTCATTATATTTTAGTATTTTTCAATTTAGTATCTCATATTTTGTAAATGTTAAAATTGGTTATTAATATACTTACTTGATTTTTTCCTTAGTAGTAGTTAATATTTTTTTAATTAACAACCGATGGAAATTTAATTATTACATTTTTTTTACAAAATATAGAGACTAAATTATTATACATGGACCAAGCATAAAACGCACGAACGCATGTGTTTTGACATACTTTTATAAATGTTATATTTAATCAAAGTTTTCAACAGAGATGAAATCGATATTTTATCTCCTTTTGTACACTATTTAGAGTAAAACTTTATGGAACATATATAATGTCAACCATTTAGAGGAGAGAGGTATGATCATTGGTTACTATTCAATAATTAATTATATCTTTAAAGTACATAAAGTAGCTAGGACTCATTGTAGATAGTAGATCATAAAAGTTATACTCATTCCTCACAACAAGTCATGCATTAAGCATTATGTTATGCACTAAGCATTCAATTTAACAATTCCAAAGTTGATTTGGATGCTTTTGAATGTGGTTTCTAGAAAGGGTCGTTTTTATAATATGTTTAATCAACCAGTTGGTGGTGTAGTCGGTTTGTGACCAAATAGGTATATCCCCTTCCTGATTCGAATCTCATAGGGTACGTAGCTGGGGCTCCCCCACCTCAGAATAATGAGTGCCGCAACGCCGATTACAATATTGGATGCTCCTCAATTATAGAGATCTAATAGGCAAAGTCACATGACATCGATTCTCGAATTTATATATATATATATATAATCAATTATATTATAAAAATAATTCCCTTCCACTACTTACCAATTACCCATTACCAATTACCCATTACTACTCATGTATATGGACTTAAATTTAATCATTTGTGGTCCCTTTTTATTATCATTAAGAATATCTTAAGGCTCTTCTTCTAAAAAATAAATTGAACAAGTAAAAACAACTTTTAAAAACCTCACCGACCAAATTATTTTTCTATATTGAAAAGTAAATTTAACATTGTTTTAACATCATTCCTAAACAATTTCACTACAAAAATTATTAATATACTACAATCATAGTTATATGTTTATTCAAAGTAACTAATTAATTTTAAATATATTAATGAACAAACCAAGTTGGTTGGCAAAATAAAAGTAAAAAAAAAAAAAGAAAAAAGAAATTTTATTTTTTAAATTTTATTTATTTTGTTGTCATGTAATGGAACATAAAGTATGGTGACATAGGAACAGTATCCAACCTAACATTTGTAGTCTCAAATCTTAATATAAAAAAGAAATGTCTTTTTTACAATATACTTAAAATAATTCCAATAAACTAAATGACATATAAAAATAATAATAATAAACCACTTGGGCATTTTTAATAAAATTTGATTGCCAATTTGTTCGATGTGATAAGAGACAAAAAACCCCCAAATCACCAATGGGATGTAGTGTTTGGATTTTCTTAATCATAAGTGCAAATGGGGGAATGTGACATATCTTTATCTCCACTCTCATATTTTTTTAATAAAAAAATTGTTTTCAAATAAAAATAAATTAATTCATTGGTTGATTGATTGCATTTAGATTTAGATTTTTTAAAAATATTCTGTGCACCTTGGAAAATATGCTCATAAAAGTATTCTCCTTAGTCCAACCGTAATCAATATAAATAAATATTCCCAATTATCCAAATGTATAGTTGCATTAATTTTCTAATTGTTTCGGTAGTTATAAACTTATAAATATGGTATGTCAAATATCATATTACATAGTCTTATTGATACAACTATATTTTATTAATGGTGAAATATTGTCTTGAATTTTTAAGAAGTAGCGAGTAGTTTGTTTTATTCTTAGTCGTGGATTTGAAAATGAAAAGCTAAAATAAAACTAAAATTTTTTAAGCTCATTGAATACACATTTCATTTATTTATTTATTTTATTCTTTAAAAAATGAAAATTTTAGCTAGATTGAATAGGAAGAAAAAATTCTAAGAATTCTATTTCTTTTTTCTTTTATTTTTATCTTTGAAGTTTTAAAATCATGTTAAAAAAAATAAAGTGTTATAAATATTAAGGAATCCCACGTTGAAAAAGATAAAAATATTATAATATAAATGGACTAGCTCCTCTAATTGTTAATTGATTTTAAGATAGAACTACGCATAAATATTGATAATAAATTCAACTTTATTTTAATTAAAAATAAAATAATTATGAAATAAGTCTAATAAATATAATTTTATTTTGGGTTTTTAAAAAATCTACAGATGTCTTAGCCAATTTAATATATCTATGCTTTTCAACTTGACAATTTTGTTTTGGTTTTAAAGTTACAAAATAGATAAATAAGAAAGAGAGAAAGTTAATACTATTAAATTTATATTTTCTCAATTATGCCTATTGGAAGAAATGAAGATAAGTTATAATAATAATACCTATTATTATTTTTGCGTATGAAAAAAAAAAAAGACAGAAGACAAAATGATGCCAATGGTAGAATCTAGAATGAGGAAGTCCACTTGCAATCATTTTAAAATTCTTTTCTATTTTCTTAGTGGAACCGTGGAAAAAAAAGGACAGAATAGAGAGTTGCTTGAAAGTTCGTTTTTAAAGGTTAATTTATATATATTTTTAAAAAAATTAGTTTTGGGTTTTAAGTACAATATAGGAAGGTGTGGTTTGACGTGATGACAGGTACTTAACCAATTAAGCTATTCATGATGCTAAAATTTTTAGTATTAACTAGTTTATAACACGTGCACTGCATGCCTTATCAATTTTTTTTAAGAATTTCTTAACCATGCTTCCATGATCTCAGGATGTCTCCCATTCGAAAGTGATACCAGTATATCTATGTACCTCTACTCTATCCGGATCTGGTACCGATTGATCCATATATCCCTACTCTCTACCTGAGCGTCACATAAACATATTTTTTAATCATAAAATAACTTCAAATGTATCTAAATGAGGGATAGGTATCCCTGAGATTATTTTCTTGAACCACCACAGTCTTCCATGTTAATATAAGAGTGTTATAATAGGTCTTAGATATATATCACTATATTCCGATTTCTACAAAAATATTAGTGTGTTAGGTTATTATGTATGCTCTACACACATTAAATCTAGAATTTAGGAAAAAGGATTGATGGAGGAAGAAAAAAACACTTGAGAGGAGAAGAAATAAATTTTTTTGTAGAAAAAAATTGACGAAAAGGTATTTATATAGTTATAGAAGTTGGAGAGAGTTGCAATAATTACTAAAATTTTAAAACTTTTGAAATGTTATTAATAATTAGAATTAAAAATAAAGTCGTCAATTTTATAATTAACTTTATAAATAAATTAAAAATTTTTTATATTGAATATTTTCATTTTTAAAATTTTTACATTTGTGAATATATGAATTCATTTAAATTTTAAATGTTAATATATTTTTATACTTTTATTTTCAGAAATTATTTAACTATTAAAATCTCGGTGACATTTATAGGAGTATGTGAAAGAGTTTAATTTTAAAATTAAAAAAAAAAACAAAAAATATGTGAATTGACTTTATTTAGGAGAGAAGGTATATTTATATGTAGAAATTAAAAAATGAGAGAGGAAAATAGAGCACATCTCTCTCCAAAGTCCAATTCACATGAAGAGAGGGAAAAATAATCCAATCCATTAGAAACTCATAAATTTAGGTTTATTTTATTGCGGCACACAACTTTACCCAAATAATCTTCTCATTTTAGTTGCTATATTGAAAAATTAGATATATATATATATATATATATATATATATATATATATATATATATATATATTAATTAGGCTGAGTATAAATGAACTGCAACACAATATTAAAGTAAAAATACAAAAACTTAGTGAGTTCCCAAGATTTCAAAACTTTGATTGTAGAGGTGGAGAGTTTCATCATCTCTCAGATCTTCTTTGTCTCTCGACGTTTTTTGTTGTGAACATGTCATTGGAGAATGAATATTTAATTTCCTTTCTAAATCAATCAAATTATTCCATATTTATTTTAATTAAAATCAAACGGCCTAAAAAATTAAAATTGAAGCTAACTTGAATGTAGTTCAACTAGTTAACCTATATATCTCAATTAAAAGGTGATCACGGGTTCGAATCTTCATTGTTAAAAAAAATTATTTCATCTTCGTAGCATGTGATAAAATCCAAAGGTGCTTTCGGAAATTAAGTATTAATTATACTAATTAAGTGGGATTTGGAGGCATAATTTAACAAAGTAAATATAAAAAAGTGCATAATTGTTGTTAATTAAGCAAATTCTTTAATAGCTTATTTTGATAAAATTAATGCATTTTCTTGAAGTTGGTTGGTTGGTCACCTCAAAAGAAAGAGGCAATAAATTATTGTGCGACTTTTTTCTTCACCCAATCATATAAAAAGAGAAAAATATTACATCATCTATAATTATACATTAATTAATTAAAAATCATATTTTTATTTTAAAAAATATAAAATAAAATGGGAAAAGTTATCACTAGACGAGGATAAGTTTCTTTAATAGTTATTTTTTGTTTATGGAAGTGTGGGGTATGGAGATTTAAATTTGGGGTTTGGAAAGGAGAAATTATGACTCATTATTGTTTTTACATTTTTAATTTTTTTAAGAATTATATATATTTTGCAATTAATTATGTTTATTGTCTTTGATTTTTTTTTTTGGAACATTCTCAAAATTGTATAGAAATTTTAGAAACAATGGAATGGAAACAAGTTTATTCTTTTTTATTTTTTTTCAATTTATTTCAAAACATAAATAAAAAATTATTTTATCATACTTAAATTCATGGATGTTGGGGTCTGTGCAATTTCAAACGGGTCTTATATATCCTTTTTTTTTTTTTAATAAGGTCCTATATGTCTTTACAACTTAGTTATATTCGTTTAACAAAATGTAGGTTTTATTTTACTAATATACATATTTTATTAATATACAATTAGAGGAGGTTGGATTCAATGTGCAATAATATACTTTATACTTTTTTCGTGAAAAAAAAACTTATATTTTTCCTCTCATTGTGTTTTTTTATATATAATTATAATATTCCATAATTCTTAACCAGCCCCATTTAAAGAGGAGAATGTGTATCACACACTTAAATCTTATAAAATGAATAAAACAAAAATTGAGCGGGTAGCTTCATTTTTTTAAAACATATCAATAAATAATTTTTATAAATCTAATTATAAATATAACTTTTCTAAAAACCACATTTATAAAATGTTAAAAAGACTAATTTTGTTTATCTACTTCCAATTTTGGTTTTTTTAAGTCCTTTTAAAATATTTATTTTGATCAGTTCATTTTGATCCATGTATTTTTAAAATGTTCGTTTTAGTCTTCTACTTTTAAAAAATAACCACTTTGGTCTTTTAATTTTATTTTTAAACTCATTTTTTCTATCATAATTTCAATATCGCGTTACACTCGATATATTTCTTGAAATGTAATCATGATTTTATATTGAAAGATTTCCGTTATGTGGAGAATGTGTGTCAAAATTTTAAACATAAGGACTAGAATAGTCATTTTTTAAAATTACACTGATTAAACGAACATTTTGAAAATACACGAACTAAAATGACCAAAGTTAAAAATACATGAACCAAAAGGAATATTTTGAAAGTATAGATATCAAAATGAACTAAAGCTGAAAGATTGTCTTGAGAAAACTAAAGTCGTTTAGGGGCCGTTTGTTTTTTGGGAATGCAGGACATCTTCAGATGTCTGAAATTTCAAATGTCCGGATTTTAGATGTCTGGCATCTTCACATGGCCACATTTGTTTCGTATAAAAATATATAAGGATGTCCGAGAATATCTGAATAGTCACCTCTGTTTTGCATGATTTATTCATGAGAATGTTCTAAATTTGTAGAATGTTCCAAAAATGTCCTTACGAGTATTCATATAATTTGTACATTAATCTAACATAATTTTCATTTATATAATAGATTTTCTTAAAATTAATTTAATATTTTAGGTTTTTTTTACATCAATTGCACATATATATTAATTTTTGTACGTTATTAGGTAGAATTCATATTAATATAAGATTTTTTTTAAAAGTAATTAATATTGAATATAAATTTCATTTTTAACTTTAATATTTTTAAAAATATACAATTATATAATTAATGTTAGGTGGGGTAAAATTCATTTATTATATTATCATATTATATTCTTTTTAAGAAGAAAAATATCAAAGGTAAGCTTTAAAAAAATGTTGATTTCAAATTATATATTTAAGATGATAAGATATTCTTCATAAGAATTCACTCCAAATATTAAAATAAAATAGAAATATTATATAATTTAATTCAAGTTTATTTTTAAATATATTAGTTAATTGTTTATTAGTGAATGAGTATATTAATTTATTTAAACTATATTACAAATAAAAACCAAAGAAATTTTATAAAAGAAAATATATGAGAAAATAACGAAAGATAAAAAAATCAACATAGGATATCATCGACATGGAAGCATGGAAACCCATGTTCGGCATCTTAAGATATTTAGATATCTCGAGATACCTGGATATTTTACATTTACCACAAAACAAATATGGGAATCCAGATACTCGTCTCACAAGAATCTTTGATTCCCACGAAACAACTGGCCTCTTTAAGGTTAATTAAGTTTCAAGAAATGAGAGGAAGACGTTGTTCAAGGTTAAGTTTCTTTGTTGTTTAAGGTTAAGTTTCTTTTCTCTGTGTCTCACGAGGCTGTTTTTCGTCTCTATCTCGTTGGAAGCTTGATTTTAGCCAAAATCGATCGACCACTCAGTCGATGTTGCAAGCCTTTTAAAATTATCGAACTTCAACAAACGAAACATGACTGGTCGAATATTTATTACTATAATCTTTTTAGTACATCAAATTTGGAGTAGGGTGGGGTTGAATCAGAAATCAAATTGCAAACGTAACCCACCATGGTGTTTGTTTTTAACAAGGTCTTGTTTCCCTAAAAAAAAATAATTCCTAAGATTGGTTAGATACCAGAATCTCCCGACTGTTGTTAATTTAATAAAAGTAAAAAATTAAGTCCAGAACCACTTATTAAGTCCACATCTTGATAATTTTTCTTTCTTTTATTAAATTTAGGTGGGTGAAATCTTAAACTTTTAGTATGACAAATTAATACCTTTTCAAAATTAAAATTAAAATTAAATTTTTTTTTTCTGATGGTTTGGAGACAGTGTGACTGGTGAATGGGGAGATTTACAAAATCTGATGTTGCGAGTTGGGGGAAGAGATCGTCAATTTGGAGATGTTCTCCAGTGATTTAAAATTTTGTCAATATTTACTGTTCATTGAATGTGCAAGTTAACTTGTTGGCTAAACGTGTCATTTTTTAACCTCTTTCTGTTTTTTGACCTACGTTTTCCTCAATAGATTTTGAATGTGGTGAATGATAACCTCTCGTCCATTCTAATCTATAATGGTTTTATTTTGAATAAAATACCTTTTTCTTCAAAAAAAAAAAAAAAAAAATCTCATCAACCAACCAATAAATCATGTAAAATTTAACTAAAAAAGTACTTAAAGTCCTATTAAATAAATGCTACAACTCAACTATTAAAAATAAATTTAAGCGATCTAAAAAAATGGGAACTTTAACTCTCGAGGTATTAATTACACTATTTATTTATTATTATTATTATTCTTTTTCTTTCGAGACACAGGAGGGTTCGAATCTAGATCTTGGGGTGCTATTTATTATTATTTTTAGTACATTAATAAAGCGAAAAACAAAAAAACAAAAAATATTATTTTTGCAAAGGCAAATAAAATAAATAAAACTAAAAAATATTAAGGTAAGTTCCCTGAATCCCTTGTTTATATTAATGTCCACTTGTTGGCCGTGAGATATCCAATAAGTAAATATTAAATTTACCTAATCCATACGCTTAAACCTTTGGATTAATTGGTGGTATTAATCATCTTTAATAGTCATGCACCACAATAGTTTGGGATGAAAGAAAATCCGCGGGACCCAATCCCGGTGGGTACCTGACCCGATCGGGTCGGGGAATCCCCAATTTGACTAGGAATGGGGTCAAACCGGAAATCCTAATCGAAGATAGGGAGTTCTCCCCGCCTCGTCCCCGTCCTTATTTAATATTTTATTAATCATTATATATAATAATAAATACTATTTTAATTTTCTTTCTTTGAATTAAATTTTACTGTATTCCATAAAATTTTTTTATATTTTTTAAAGAATTAAAATACTTGGTCTCTGTCCCCAAATTATATATATATATATTAGGACGGATTCTTTGTCTCTGTCCCCAAAATTTCGGGAACTCATGATCTTTTAATAAAGACATGTGTCAATTACCACTAAATTTAGCTCAGGTTGTCAGAAAAAAAAATTAATAGCAAGAAAAAATAATTTTCTTTTTATCTTAGATTTTGACTAACAAAAGAATATAATTAAAATATATAAATTAAAAATTAAAAGTTAGAAAAGATATCAACTTGCTTATCATCGGATTTTATTATAAAAGAAAATTCGATTCTATTTTATTTTTCTTTTAAAAATTGGTATCAATTGTTCTATCTTGTATTATACGCTTATTTATTTGTTTGAGAGTATTAGACATTTACTTAGAGATTGTTTGGGAGTCCTTTTTCAATATCAACCCAATAATTTTTTGACTAATAAAAGTATATATAAGTCTTCCTAAATTTTTCATAGTATTAATTTGCGAGTCAGAATGTAGGTTTCAAAAAATAAAAAAATCTTAAGGTTATGTTTTGATTGATTTATGGGTTTTTAGTGTTTTGGTAAAACTTTAATTTACCAAAATCGGATAGCTTTTGACTTCCGTATTTACTAATAAACTCTTAAAATTTTATTTTATCTCTATCTCATCAATTTTTTAAAATTGTTTTGTATACTTCTAAATTTTTAATTCTTATTTAATACAATTTTTTTTTTACTTCGTTAATTTATTTTAATAACATTTTATTTGGCACGATTTATTTATAACAATTGTTTTTACAAATATTTATCAAATAACTTAAAATAAATAAAATGTAATCCGTTAGAATTCTATATAATTATCTTATAACAATTTTTAAATTAAATATCAATATAACATTAAAGATAGTTTGAAAACAAAACATAGGAACAAATACAAATACTATATCGTTGTTTCTACGTGTTTTCTAATTTTACTGTTAATTAGTTTATAAATTGATACTTTTTAAGTAAAACTAGATTTAAATGCATTATGATCTCAACTAAAAATATTAAAGAAATAAATTAAAGAAAAAAAGATTGAAACAACTATCATACACTATTTTTAAAATTAAAAACAAAGAAAACAATTAAAAAAGAACAGTTTATAAGCAGCAAATAGAAGCAAGGCCATTGTATGACAGGAAACTTCTGAGTATCTGAATTTGGGCTTTTAGGCCATATGGAAAGGTTTAGAAAATTGGGCTTTTATGCGAGCCATTGTTTTCAGGAAAATTTTGGACATTTGGGCCTTACAACGGAGACAAACAATGAAACCAACCAAAAAGCAAGCCCATAACTAAGTCAAATTCATCTTTGTTTCCTGAGTTAATGTCTTCTCATTAGCTTATTTTCACAAATGTCTAAAGTCTTCCAATTTTACACTTTTAGATTTTTGAACGTAGAATTTTTTTATAATACTAATTTTACCTTTATTTATTGCATTTATATTTATTATTGTTATTTTTCTTTTTTAAATCCCTAAATTGTAGACATAATCTTTTAATTATTGTGGCCCCTTACCAATTTTTTGCTTAATCACTTAATTCACTCGTTCATGTATTAATGAGATTAGTACATAGATAGCGTATATTAATTACAAAAAGATTCAATTTCTAAATTAATTAATGTGTAGATTTATACATGATTTCAAATTCAAAATAGTTGAAAAATATACCAACGATTTAATGATATTAGAAAGTATAACATCAAAAGTTTTCAGTAGCACAAAAAGCAACAGAACTGGATTGTATCTTGCAATTGGGTATTTAATAATAGATACAAAATATATCCGAATATAATCTTTTAACTATTGAAGTCTCAATCTCATATAAATTTATATAGTGTAGATACATATTATATCCGCATATAACATTAACCTATTCTATAAATTCAGAAACCCTAACACATGCTTCATTATTATGAGTGGCTCATATTAACATTAAGCTAACAAATGCAATCCAATACCATTACAAGATAAATCTAATATCATTACAAGATAAACCTATATGATAAATATAAAATATATTCGACTATTGAGTTCCTGTAACTACTAAAATGGCATTTAGTTGTACTATATATTATATCTGCATATATAGAAAAATTCACATCTAAATTTCGCACCACTCAAATCATATTTAAATTTTTCACAATATGGACTAAGAAAAAGCATAACTAAGTGTATTTCTTCATCGAACTTACAGTATGATAATAATGCCCTTGCAGATGACAATGTTATCTACAAAGATTCATTGACCACCCGCGACAAACGAACAGATTCGATGACACACTGATTTACGATGGATTTGCTATGACCTTCCGATCGGCGACTAAACAAGCCTTGGGATAAACGGAGTGCTTGAACAGTCGACGGGCGACCGACGACGAAGAAGAAGCTATAACGGTCTGCTCCAACGACAAAGAAGAAGCTCGAACGGACGGAAACAATGGTGTTTGTGGAAGGAGAGCAAACAAGATAGGAAGAAGAAATGGTGGAAGGAGGATGGTTTTTTCCAAAATTTGCAATAATGGAGGATTTTGGGGATTTTGGCAGTATTTCAGGGATTTGGTCATTTTTATTTTTGTAAAGTATAATTAGACATAAAATAAGAGACTTAAAATATATCCTTCCAAATAACCAATTTTGAATTTAAAAAATAATTAATATTTAGGTGTAAACATAAAATGATATAATGATAAATTAGTAATTGGTACCATCTTAAATTGGGTTATTTCATGACAAAAGTGTAAATTTTGCACATTGATTCATTTCATGTAATTATAGTCTCTCTAAATAACTATCAATGTACTCATGCCTCTTGGCCTTCTATTGCATCTTCTTCTTAAGCAAGGAACTTGGAACTTATGCCTTTGTTCGGATCATACTTTGTTTGGTAGCCAAATTTTGTTGGTCTCTTTAGCAACTTGATGTAAAGAAGGTCTTCTTACACGGTGAACGTCATGAGGAAGTATATATGGAGCAACCACAAGAGTTTGTTGGTCCTAAAGCTATAACCCATGTTCGTTAACTTCTTAAAGCTCTTTATGGTTCAAAGCAAGCAGTTCAGGCTTGGTTCGAAGGTTTTACTTCTCATCTTTTAATTTTGGTATTGAATTAAGCTGGAGCATTTTATTATTTTTCTTTTTTTAAATATATTTTTATATTTGAGTCTCACAGCCTAATTTGATTTGTTTGATATACATTTATTGTCTTGTAATCGAATCTCAACGTCAGCCTATTTTTATTTTTAAATATTGTTTTTTTAGAAAAATGAATTTTTAACTTTTATGTCTAATTAAGTTTTTTTTTTTTTAACAAAATATGTCTAATTAAGTTTATATCATGGAAAATATTTTTTAAAATAAATTTAAATTCATAACCCTAAAGTTAGATAAATGTCATAATTTTTATCCCTCTATTCAATAAAATGAAAATCTACAAAAAAAAAAAACTTACTAATTTGATAAAACTCAAGTTTCTCTAATTTTGTTTGATTAAAGGGTAAAATTTGCCACACATGTGAAAATTGAAACACTTGTAAGTTATAAGTGTAAGGTGCAAACCAATACATATCAAGTTCAAGTTTAAAATTAATATTTCATTACGTATATATGTATTTTTGTCGCCGACGTAAAATTATGGATCAACCACTACTGGCATCCTAAAGTTCTATTGAAGTTGATATCATGCCTTAGCCACTACTGTTAGCAAAGTTATTTTGGTTAAGGCAGCTCCTAATAAAATCTCCATGTGTTGGGTGCTATTCCTTTCGTGCTTTGGTGTACTGACTACACGTTAACTATTTAATTAGTTTGAAATCCTATCTTTTACGATCGAACAAAAACGTAATGAGATTGATGTTCATTTTAACAGAGAGTGTGTTACTCATCAGGATATTTCACTTCGTTTTATTTCAACTTCATCCCAACTTGTTGATATTTTTACGAAGCCCACCTTACCGGTGATCGATTGCTTTTCCTCAAGTCGAAACTCATCCCTTCATAGGACATTCGTTTGCAGGTGAATATTATGTATATGATGCTGAGCAATATAACTCTTTCACAAAACTGTGAAAGATTACAAGAAGAGACCACCAAGAAACTAGAAAATAAACCAAATGGTTGAAATATTGGAGATGTTGGAAATAGTGGAGGCAAAATGAGAAGCACACAAACTTAATTCTCTTTCATAATTCAATATTTCTTGGAGATACGAGAGGAGGCATCCAACAGTAACACTAGTTAACACCAATCTTTGCCAAATCATGAACTACATTTTTGAAAAGACTTTTGAAGCTACTTTTTCCCCTTCAAATAAACTCAAACAATTATCCAATCCACGAGAATCGGATCATAACAACTGTTTATTATTATTTTTCTTTATTGGAAAAAAAAACACAAAAAATGTGCATGTTATATATCTCCAAATAATCGGAAGAGAAATTTTAGAGGGTGAAAAAGAATAATTTTGGAGACAAAAATAAAATGAAGATTAAAAATTTAGAAAGAGATCAAAAAATTTTGGAGATAAAAAATTAGACAGAACAAACAAAATTAAGATAAACAAAGATAGGGAGACACAAAAATTTTAGAAAAAGAAAATTAAATTTTCTCAATTTTTTAAGGTGAAAATAAAGTGGAATATATATAAATACAAATTTTGAAATTTAAAACAATAACTATTTTAAACTATTTTTTTTTGTTACTAAAATTCAGATGGAGAATCACCCCACAAATCATTGACAGAAATCCTATAAATTGGTTTTAGATTTGTCCAAAATCACTCTTGAAACATTATATTTCAAAATGCAAGTCAAAATCACTTGAAAAAGGTCTAAAGTGGATATCGAGACACGTGTTTCCTAGCAAATGGTCCACGTGGCAGCTCCGAAAGCAACCTATAACCGATCATATTCTTTAAACTTCAATAAATAAAAGATCAGATTTTCTTTTGCATTTTCTCATAAGAATAATAAACCAATGGGGCAACTGGCTAGTGGCTGTATATATGGATTTGATTTTTTTTTTCTTTTTTATTTTTGGAAACATAAAGTATATGGATTTGATTTGGTTGTGCCACACATATTTTATATCCTTAAAATACTAGCAATAATTCTCATATATGTCCAAATATTATCAATATAATTATGTAATTTTATTGGAAAAAAAAACTTATTCCGATACTTAATCTTTTAATACTTATTTTATTTTTTATCATTAAATTTTTTGTAGACACCGTAATTGATCCGACTTATTTTACATTTTAAATTATATTATTGTATTTTTCTTTATTAAGTTTTATTTGAATTAAAAAATAACAAAAGTTTACCTCATTATTAGTTTTAATATAAAGTTTAAATTAAATTAAATTAAAAAATGTTAGATTTATTTAAATGTTTTTATTTATTAATAAGAAATTAAAAAAATGATCTTGTTTTATTTTAAGAAATTTGTTATAAATAAAGGATTTTTTTTTAACTAAAAATGATTTTGTTTTAAACAAACTTGATCTTTTCTCCGTCGAAGCTTTAACCACGTGTTGTTCCCTGCTTTCCGGTGCAGTGCAGAGCAGAGTTTTTTTTTTTTCCCTTTTCTCCACTCCATCTCATTTTCTCTCTAGAAATCAACCACCACCACCACCCTCATTCGTCTTCCTCCATTTCACTTAAAATCTCCCTCCACCTTGGCGATTAAATCTACGTTTTCCATTATATTGGTAAGTAAGGTGAGTTAAATGGGGTTTGTGTGTTTATATTTAATTGTGATTTCTGTGGTATTTTTTTTCGATTTTTTTCCCATTATATGAGATCATTTTTCATGTTTTTCATTGCTGAAAGTTGAAGGTTTTTGGAAGGTTTTGGGTTGTTTTATTACTGATTTTGAAGTGTTTATGAGTTGTATTTTTTTAAATATTAAAGATTTTGAAGTCGATTTATGGACGGTTTTCTTTTGGAATTTAGTAGATCTTTGAAGAATTCAGAAGCTTTTGCTTGATTTTGAGATTTTTTTTTATTTGAAAAGTGGTTATTCTTTTTTAATTAAAAATTTGTAGATTTGAAACTTTTTTTATTGTTTATTTTTTGGACTTTCAAATTTGTAATAAAAATAAAAAGGTTTTTTTTATTACACATTAAAGTTTTAAAAAGAAAATAAGTCTTTTAAATTGAGTTTTTAAAATAAGTTTTAGATTTTTTTTTTTACAATAAAATTAGTTTAAGTTTTTATTTTAAGTAAATAAAAAAGGTTGAATTTTAAAATAAAGGCATTTGTTTGTTTTTAAATAAGTTTCTTAAAAAAAAGAATAAAAGATTTGTCAAATCAGTTTTAAAAAAAATGAGCAAGATTTTTTAAATAAGTTTGGTTATAGAGATAAGATTTTTTTTAAATAAAAAAATTAAAAACGAATTTTAAACTCAAAATAAATTAAAGGTTTAATTTTTTTTCCTTTTTAATAAAGGATCCCGTTTATCTTTTTTTTTATTAAACAAAGTTTACGTATAAAGTTTTGTTGTTTAAAAAGAAATTTAAGTACGTATCCTATTGTATGACATAATGTTAAAAGCAAGAATTTGCAAGAGCCTAGGGTATTAACGACTACAATAAAAGTTTGAGTTTTTATGTGTGCCATGATTTCGTTTTATTTCTTTTTTTTATTTATCATTATTTTCTTACTAAATAATTATTTTGAAAACTCCAATGACAGAAATTGGGACCTTCTAATATTCTCGATGTGTCAAAATTTTTCTAACGGCCTTCGTGCCACTCATACCTATTAATTCAAATCTTATAACAAGGTGTGAATTAATATAACATGAGACATTTCAATTAAAACACAAAAATATTTTTTTCCTTGGACCAAATAAAATAATAGGATAATTTATGATAAAATGTTGTACCGTTTTCGAACGGGTGTCGTAGGGTGCTAACACCTCCCCTACGCTCAGTCGACCCCCGAACCAAAAATCTGTTTTCGTAGACCAAGTTTTTAAATAGGTGACCAATCATACATCGTAGATGATTGGTGACGACTCAAAACCCTTATCTCGAAAGAGACCCTTTAGGGGATGACATTGGCCGCTTCGCGTCACGATGACGTTGCAACATCTTGGCTACTTTGCTGGGGATATTTGAGAGTCAAGCCATCTATTTTGTCATTTATTATCCTATTGTAACATGTTTTTTGGTCCATTTTTTTGTTTGTTTTTTTTCCTTCATTTAATTGTATTATTATTTTATTTTGCATCATCATGCATTTGACACACATTCACAAGCCTCCTACCCGGACTTTACCTTTTAGAATTAGATCGGAGATTGAATAGTGTGACATTCGTGGAATTTCGGTTCCCATGCAGGCGCATGAAATTCTCCACTCAAGTCGACCATACAGCCAAAGCATATGGAAAATTTGGGGGCGATTATCCTTTTGGATGTATTAGTACATAATTTCACACCATATTCATATTACATTTATGTCGGTTGTTATGTTGTTCATGGCATATTGTTTGTTTTAATAAAAAAGTTTAGGATTGATTTAGAGTTTTAACCATAAGGTTTTAAATGAACCACTTTTTTTAAAAAATAAAGGAAAATAATAAAAAATCATTTACCTTACCATGTAGGCCCACAAAAAACTTTCGAATTTATTTACTTCTATCGAGAACTTAGGAATTCAGCTTTATAACCCTAGAGTTTAATTCTATGTACATATTCATGTTTCTCTCTCTTAGGGTGAATTAGAGTCTACCATTACATTTGCATGCAGTTAGAATGTACTAATTTATCTTGGGGCAATTTGTAGCATATTTAGATAACAATCTTTTTCCTCCTCAAAGAAAATAAATTAAAAAAAAACATAGTCTTCACATGCATCATTCTGCATGTTCATAGTATAAATTAAAAAAGTATATCTGTCTTTTGTTTGCATCCTTTTACATGTCTATATCATAAATTAAAAAATTTATTATTCTCTTGCATCATTCGCATGCATTGTTTCACATAAAGTTCCCCTAATTTGTGATCCAACATTTGCAGCACATCGTCTCATGCATATCAATTTCTATCTTAAAAAAATCAAAATCTATGCATTCTCCATTACATCATAATTAACACACTCTTAGAAAAAATAGCTCAATAACCACATATTTACTATTTGTTATATACAATGTACATAAAGCAGCATAACATGGAAGAATTTAATGCTGAGCTAAAGAAAATTAGAATCAAAATCCATAAACGGGTTATGGAAGAATTGAATAATGAGCTAAAGAAAATGAGAGAAGATATTCAAGAACAGGTTATGGAGGTGCAAAATGTTGAGCTAAAGAAGATGTGACAAGATATCGATAAGATTCAAGGGTAGGTCACAGAAATTTTCAATGTCTTAAAGTATATTGTTACAGCTGGGGACATTTCTCAACCTAATAATTTATTCGAACCTCATAATAATTCATCACCTAGGATGGACCCACCTCTTTGTCAGCCAACAGAGACTTTCTCCCAGCATTATCTGTCACATGAAACTCAGCTTTCCAAGAAAAGCTAACAAGCTCCTACAATATGTCAGGTTGAATTTACATTCCAAGATGAAGGTCATTCACTCAAATATTTTAAAAGGTAAAGAAAAAGAAAATGTTACCAATGGAAATGTTGAAGAAACTGCAGGGAAAGAATATGCTCAAAGATGGGGAAAAGCAACAGAGCAACTGCCCTGCCTTTAATTAATAAAAAGCCACATTCTGAAACGAATAGAAACTCTGTTAAAAGGAAAAATAAAGTCGAGACAGTAATCTCGAAGCGCAAGTGGATGCACCAGCAAGGACTTGTGGTATACAATCCTTCTACAGTACCCATAAACTCATTGGCTCAGCAGTATGACACACAACTAAGATTGCCAACATTACCTGACAATCATAGTAGTCGGAGACAACTAAAGCGAGAGAGCTTTTATCCGATCCCAATATCCTATACCGAGTTGTTATCCCAATTATTTCAAGGTAATCTATTAGCTCCAGTACCTGTAAAGCCATTACGACCACCTTATCCAAAGTTGTACGACCCGCAAGTCCACTGTGATTACCATGCAGGAGTTGTAGGTCATTCAACTGAGAACTGTACTTCACTAAATTTTTCAAAAGAAGATGGTCAACACATGAAGTACTAGAATCATGAGTGTACAAGATTATCAAAATCAACGTTGACCTATTGCTTTGCATTATCAATAAACCATATTTCTTCTTTGAAGTCCTCTTTGAGATTGCTAAGAATGAAAGATAGTGAACGACTCATGACTTGCTAATGTTAAAATGACAATGAAGTTTTATTCATCCATGATGTAGCTAAGTACTTGTAAAAAGAATGTGAGTATGTGGAAATTGAACTCTAACAAGTCAAAGTCATACATTCATCCATCCATACATCACTGCATATCATATCATTTGTTAAAAAAAAAAATGTTTTCTTTGAAAAGACTCTCGAAATAAACGAATGATCTTTGAAAAAACAAATTGATTATTTTTAACAAAATTAAAAAATAAAAAATTTGTTTTATAAAAAAGAATTTTAAATTGCATCACAAGGTCCTGGCACAGTGGCAAGAATTCAGGGTATTGACATATTTATTTTATTTATTCCACTTTCGTAGTTCTGTCCTGTAATATGTTACAAAATCTATATTTTTTCCTTTGTCATTAATTAGTTTTTTATTAATCATTTAAGAAAAAGACGAAACCTATTTTAAAATCCTACATTTGTCATGTTATATATACCTTCAAATATTTATCCACATAAATAATTGTTCATCAAATAAATGAATAAATAGTTTATCCCTTCATATTTTATTAAATAATTTATATTAAAAAAGAAAAAATTAATAGCATGGACTACAAAACTAATGACACGAACTAAAATAAATTTTGATGCACTGCTTTGAAAGTAAACATCATATCAAAAGTTTAAAAACTAAATTATAATAATCCATCTTTCTATACTTCTTTAATATGGAATCCATATCCGCCAACCAAACAAAAAAATATATATTTTAAATTTATGTATTTTAATTAATTCAACAAATATGATAATACAATCTCACACATGTTATACCACGTGATTAAAACTTATTCTATCATGTATTGATTTTAGTTTTACATAGTTAGTTCATGATAAAACTTTGATTCGATATTTTAGAACGAAAACATGTTTGATAATTGTTTGTCATTTGCTTTTCATTAAAATATAAGCATAAATATGTATTTAATTAGTTAATTATTTCTTTTTTCTTATTTCTTCAAATTTTAAATCAAACAAATTAAACTTCTATTCTATAAAAAATATATCTATTTTAAAAAACAAAACACATTCAAAACTATCATTTGTATCTAATATTTTTGGGTTAAATCCTACGTTAGCGCGTTAAAACATAAATTCGAAACAGAGATTATTAATCATTCGTCAACCATTAACAACAAAATAATAGTCATAATTAAAAAAAAACCAAAGACTAAAATAAACGTTTTAAAAGATAAAAGACCCACCTGACATAAACCTAAAAATTTATAAAACTAAAATAGACATTTTGAAAGTTATTTATAAGAAAAGAAGAATCTTAGTTTTTTCTTCTTTTATTTTACAATTTTGAAAACATTAATGCATGGTTATTCAAACGCATGAATCTCTTAATTAGTTTGATAGTATGTTAACTTAAAAACTAGATTAAGTTGCGAGCAAAGAACATCAACAAAATTTTACAATCAAATAGATAAATTGGAGATAATTTTTCGCGAAAAGTTTGTACGTATATAACAATGAATTATGGCACGGCGGTGTGGGAGATTGAATCATCCATTTTCAAAGGCTTTTAGGAAAGTTAATGTGATGGTGATAGGACAACAATAATGAAGGGCCAATCAGGTTTGAGATAAGTTTTCTGATTGGTCCATTTTGTCCATCTTCTTCTTATTCTCCATTCTCCATACTCTCCTCACAGCACACAGCTGCATCAATAATTTTCGCCTTCCACGTCCACAATTTTCACTCATTATTCTTCTTCTTTTTTCTTCTTTTCAATAAAAATTTTCTTTTCAATAATTGAACTATAACAAAGTAATCCAATAAAGTATTAGTATTGATATATATGGGGCTTGGGAGTAATGTATATATATATATATATATATACTCATGAAATAGGTGTATATATCCTAGTGTTTAAGCGTGAAATTAGACTATTTGAAGAACTAATTAAGAGAATTGGATCCAAGAAATACAAAGAAGACCTACAAAGAAAGAAAAGAGTTGTGATGCTCAAGTCAGTGGAATCCAAGATAAGTTTTCAAGACAATCAATTGAATTCGCATACTTGTGTGCGAATTCTATTCACCTATTTATATAGGAGTCGATGTGTGGGACCCACTCAAGTATTACTAAGCACGATCCGCTCAACGAAGTTTGTCCACTGTGGGATGATATATTTGAAGTCACAAATTCATACGAGTAAGAGAATATATATATATATATATATATATATATATATATATATATATAATTGTCTAATTTTTTTAAAAATATAAATAAAATATTATTAATATAAACATAATATTAATAAGAGTTTTCACTTTGTTTAAAAAAAGAAAGATAAAATATCTATTTATTAAATTAAATAATGTTTTATGATTTTTCATTTTTATGATTTTTTTAGAAATAACTATTCACATTGACATTTTATCGTATTTTCCAACAACAATTTCATAAATTGAGATGTCAATATTTTGATTGATATCAATATTTCTAATTCGGTTGTATATGGCTACCGTGAGATAATATATATATTTTTTATAGTTTGATAAGGGATTAATTAGAAATATGAAAACTTTACAAATAATTGATTAGCGGTTATATGGTCTTTATCCTTGGAACGATTGCACCTCATATCATTTTTCTCATGTCACTAGAGAAAAGTCGGCCCTTCAATAGAGAAGAAATTCAACAAAAACATGATTTATCTAGTAGTAAAAGATGAACATGTGATTTTACTTTTCCACAATGGATTCACTTTGCGTCTTTTTTTGGCTTATTTTCTTGATTCAATGATTTCCGATCTGTGATACACATAAGGAACATGTTTTTAGTTAAAGTTGTAGAATTCTTGGATACATAAACTTTATTATGCTTTTGTGACGGGTAAAAGACTCCCTTCAATTTTCTTTTCCATCGTTATAAACTGAACATTCGACTTTAAAATAGGTAATCGATGTCTTATCTACTCAAGTATACTCAATTGAAAAATATATATAGAGTAATGATTTAGGTTTTTGTCTTATAAAAAATTATCAATATGAATCATTTTAGGGAGTCGTTCCTAATTTTAGGAACAAAGTTCAATATTATTAGTTAAGATCTTATTTGATTATTATTTATGGGTTTAGTTTTTGGTTTCTTTTTTATGTTCTATTTTTTAAAAACAAAAATCATATTTGTTTGATGACTTTTTTTTGTTTTTATAAATAAAACAATAAACATGTTTTGATGGCTATTTTGATTTTCTATATATCTTAGAAAATTTTAAGTTAATAGATAGGCGAGAAAGAAAAAAATCTAAGTAAATTAAAGTTGGATAAGGGACAGGGTGGGGATGCCCTCCCCCATCCTCGGACCAATGGGGATCCCACCCCATTTTCCGATTTGGAGAATTAGGATTGAGGTCGAGGAATCACCATTTGAGATGGAATCTTACGGGAAAAATTACTCGTTTAGGTAATTAATTTTAATTAATTTTTAAATAAAAATGTTTAACAAATTTATATCAACTATTAAAAAAATGGTTTTATATTATTTACCAATATAAATTATTTATTTTAAAAATATTAAACTTTTTATTCATAATTTTGAAAAAAATTAGTATAAAAATATTTAACAAGTGAGAGATATATGAGAGAGAATATTAGTTAGAGAAATAGAAAGAAACATTAGAGATTTAAAAATTAGAGAAGAATGTGAGAACCATGATCTTTCCTAGGCACTGCTTCTACAACCATAGATAGAGGTCAGGTTTGTTTGTCATCTATGCCACTGCTCTCCAAAAGAGTATGAGAGCCTTTCAGCTCATACTGCTCACACTCCTAGATCTTCACGACATCTCCTCTGTCATAGTGTGAGTTGGGAATTGCTTTGAAAAGTGAGGTCTTTTTTTAAATTTGCTTTCAACAACACCACGAAAAAAGTTAACTATAGTAGCCCACGGATTTGATTATATATGAAATCTAATCCCTTGGCCTAAAAATTTTAGAGAGAAAAAGTCGGAGACAAAAAGATAAATTGAGAGACACAACTTTGAGAGCAAACAAACATGGTAGAGAAATAAATAATGAGAAATTAAAAAGAGAGAAAAAAAATGATAGTGAGAGATAAAATTGTCACAGTGGGCGAAATTTTATAGGACGAAAATGTTGATAAAATATAAAATTTTTCGAGAGAAATTGAGAAAGATGGGTTAAAACGGGAGAGAGAGAAAAATAAAAATATGTTGAAGATTAAAAAAATTTAGAGAGATAAAAGTAAAAGTAAATATTCAATAGATAAAAGTGGTGGAGAGATAAATTCTCTATCAAGACAAATTCAAAGAGTAAACAATTTTAAAGATAGAAAAATCTGTTAGAAAGAGATATATAGGGAAAAAATTAACATTAGAATAAAATAAATTAACTTTTTTTAAACATAAATATGTTTTCAGAAACTCTTTTTTATTATTATTATTGTTGAAATTTACTTAGAATTTTTTAAATCATTTTCGAAAAATAGAAAGCAAAAACTGAAATGCAAACAAGTCTATTATTCAAAAACTAAAAATAAAAAACAAATAAAAAATGAAAAGATTACTAAATACAATTGTTTTGTTTAGTACAACAAATTGGGACATGCGGTTTAAACCTTGGACCTCAAGAGAATGAGTGAATGCATGTCAATTACCACTAAGCTATGTTTGTATTACCTTAAACCCGAGTATCTACTTAGACTAATCAACGAGCCAAAAATAAGTTTTATTTTCTTAAGGAATTAAGACTTGATTGATGATGATCTATCTCGTACTGGTCATCATTAAATATTTGATAACTAAGACAAAGAAATGTAGAATCATATAATTTTTCTTAAATAATTAACTGTGAATTTATCGATCATGGTCAACAAAAGAGATAAAGTACTCAGTAATCAAAATCTAAACAATGGACAAATAAACGAGTTAGGAGATGTGAGATTTATGTTCTCTTATTTGTATGTACTATGTGCAACTTTTAGCTTAGATTAACCAAATATTTAACACACATATTAACCATTTTTTACATGGATTTTTGCAGTATTATTTTTATAAGTGTGTAACATTGTATTTTATCTAAAATTGTTTTTAGTCTAAAACAATTAAAATTAAATATGAAAAACTAAAATTTGAGAGAACATCTCAACTCAAGCATAATTCAAGTGGTTAACTAGACATCAACATCGACGCTTAAATTAAAAATAAAAGTTCAAATTTTATCGATGTACTTAAGTTACTTAGTCAATTTTAACTTTTAAATTTAATCCATTTAAACCTTACACTTGAACCAGTGGTACATTATTTTATACTCTACACTTGAATTAGCGATTCAATTAATTAACACCTTAAATTAGGACTCATCTTTTTATACTCTAGCTATGAGTTTTCTTATGATACACTCTTTTTTTACAGGTATTGATTCATAATTTATTTGTTGGTTGATGGACAATTTTCTAATTCACGTTTTATAAGGTATTTAAAAAATGTTTAAATACTATTTTGGTCCATTATACTTTCGACTTTGATTTATTTTAGTCATCGTATCTTCAAAATTTTCATTTTAATACTTTCAAATTCTATTCATCTTAGTTATTGTACTTTCAAAATATCTATTTCTTTGTACTTTCAAAAAGTTATGATTTTGGTTGCTTCATTTTTATTTTTATCTTATTTCTTTCGATTATAATTTAAGCATGATATTTTACTCACTAAATTTCTTTAAATATAGTCTCATAAATATTTATATTAAAGGGTTTTCATTGTGTATAAGTTTTGTGTTAAAATTTTACAAATAAGAATCAAATTGGTCATTTTTTAAAAGTAGAGAGACTTAAATAAACATTTTGAAAGTACAGTAACTAAAATGAAAAAAAAAAAAAAAAAAGTTGAGAAGACAAAGACAAAAATGAACTAATTCCATAAGTACAAAAGATCAAAATTATATTTAATTAATGCCAAAAGTAGAAGGATCAATTTTTAATTATCTTTAAATTTGGTATGGTAGGTCTATTTCTATCCTAATTTACAACTTCATCCAATCAGACTAGTGTTTTTTTCTTATATCAGTGAGTTGTCCGGGCCAGCTTATGCGCACCTCGATTAATTTCATGAGACAATCGTCTGATCCTACAATATTTGATGTCGGGAAACAAATAGAAATTACTAATTCATAAAGTAGGTGGTCATCATGAAATTTGAACTCATTCCCTCCCCATCCTTATTTTCGATTGGGATAAATTGTATATAGATATTTTCATTGTGGAAACTTATGTTCTGAAACTTCGTATATAAATATTTTATTATTATTCCTTTTTTTCCCAAAAAACTTTCACCGACCTTGTGAATTTCACGTAGAGATTCTTTCTGTTGTGGAAATTATAACTTTTTCATGAAATCATGTTGATCCAATATTTTATTCACAAAAATTATTTAGAAATAAAAAAAAATTTACTGAAAATGTAAGAGAGTTAGAAGATTAAAGTTAGAGTTATAACTTAGGTAAAGATTTAATATGAATTTGTTACATTGGATCCCATAAAAGAAAAAGAAATGTTGTGGGACCCAAAAGATAGGCATTCCAATCCAATCCCAATGAACCGATTGTACTGAATTTGTAATAAAGAAAGAGATTGAAAGTGGGAGCTGCCTCACATGGCACAGTTATTTAGCATAAAATAAAGAGAATAAATATGATTTGTTGTTGTGCCCTATGAGTTCATTTGTCTGTGTCATCCTCCTCTTGCTCTCACATCGCAAAGACAATTTAAAATATAGCAAAAAATAAAAGCTTGCATCTGCCTGCACTGCATAGTTCCAAATTTATGGATATGTACCGAATGGACACAATGATTCCAATTATAATATGATATTCCTTTTCTAAAAGAATAAGATATATAGAAATTACATCCGTCACTTATTTTGGACTTTCAATTTAGGGAATTCTTAGACTTTAAAGAACCCATCAAAGTCTTAAATACGAACTTAAGCACAAAACACAGAGTAAAATAAAAAATATGTTGTACTAAAAAAGAAAGATTTACGAGACATCTTAAGCATAAAAATACAAACAACAAAATTAAAAATTTGTTGTCCAAAAAAGGAAAGATTTATGAGACATCTTACGCATAAAAAAACACAGAGACCAAAATAAAAAATTAGGATCCAAGTAAATCTTTGGCTTGGCGTTTCAAGTTGAGATCAAAAGACGAGACTTGGAACTTCCCGCTGAATAATGCAGGCAATTTCCCTCTCCATCCTCTAATGATTTTTTTTTCTTTTTTTCTTTTTTTCTTTTTTCTTTTGCTCTAAAGATTTTTTTTTTAATAATGTATTTTTCCAAAAATTACATAATAGTAGTAAATTTAATTTGTGTTGGTATGGCTTTCAATTTTTTAGGGTTATTTTCTTTTTTATCGTTGTGACAAGTTTAAGTATTTTTTTTTCAATTTTTATGTTCTATTACATATGTTGGTTTTTTTTCGTCCCCGCGAAAATAGTTCCGCGATAATTAGTATTATGTTCACCGATAATTAACATATATCTCCAACCAAGAGTTGTGAATTCGATTTCTCACCCTGTATATTGTACTAAAAAAATTGTTTGTATATTTTTTTTACAAATTGAACCGATATGTTTTTTCTAATTTTTTTTATAAAACATTTTTTTTGTTACCGATGTAGATGGATGTGGATCTATATTTTTACTTATATATTCAAAATAGTCAAAATACTAATAAAATAAATAATATTTTGGTTGTAAAATAATAAAAAAAAAACAACCTAGTTATAAATATATTAAAACATATTTTCTCATCTTCATTGCTTTTGATTTCACCCAAAAATCTCAGACCAAAGAAGATAATATGTTAAAATTGATATGATAAAAATAGGTGAGATAAAAATAAAAATAATCCTCTTTTAAAGGTACAAAAACTAAAATAAATTGAAATTAAAAATATATATATCTAAATATACCTTTCAGTGAAACCTAAAATTACATAAACTAAAATAATATTTCGACCCTTCCGTAAATTATTTGTCATGCTTAGAAGAAAAAGAAAAACTTCAAATTTTTGTGTGAATTAATAATTCTAACAACTAGCAGCAAAAGAAGTGACGTGTCCATTAATTGTAAGGTGGCTACCTAGGAAGAAACTTCCAACCAATTTCGGTGGGGGATTAATTGACTCATTCAGTTTTTATAGAAATTATAATAATGATGATGATAAAGAAAGACGCATTTAAAAATTGTTTTTCCAAGTTTTCTTGATTTGTCAGCGATTTCGAAAACATGTTTACAAAATATATTATAAAATAAGTAAACTTTTGGCCAAAAAACTTATTTTTATTACATTAAAACCATAATCAATATCATCTAAGATAATATTACTTATAATTTTATAATGGGGTTGGCATATTTCTTCACCAATGAAATTGAACTCTTGACGAAATAAGAAATAACTTGCTCCATGATGATTATTGTAGAATGTTTCAATTTCACAAGAAAATAAATTTCAAAAAGAAGAAAATTCCATTGCCGTTTTCAATTTGAACATTGCCCTTTCTTTTAATTTAATTTAATTTAATTTTGTGTACATTGAACATTGCTTTTTTTTCGCTTAGCTAGGTTGAAATCCATCTAAATACTTTTCTCTCTCCCCAAGTATATTTTATTATATCCAATTTTTTAAGAACCATATAATAAAGGTATGTTTAAGAATAGGTTTCAACCCAAGTATACCAATGTGTTTAATATTATAATATTATTGTTTTTGTTCGATTTAGACTTGAAATTTGAATAGTATTTTATTTTGATGCATGTATTTTCTGCTTTGGTTTATTTTAAATTTTGTATTTTTGAAACGTTGATCCTTATATTTAAGAGGTTACTATTTTGGTCTCTTTATTTTCATTTTCGTTTCATTTATTTATTACATTTTGTAAATAGGAACCAAATTGATTAATTTTTAAAGGTAGATGGACCAAAGTTTTCAAAGTACAATGATTAAAATGAACAAAAGTTGAAATTACAGGAACAATATGAATATTTTGAATCTAAAAATTAAAATAAATAAAAGTCAAAATACAAGAACTAAAATAATTTTTAAACAAGGTTGGATTAGGCTAAGTTGCAAATAATGTAGAAATGTGAAGAAAATATATCATCTTTGAATTTGGTAACATAGTTCCATTTCTATCTTAATTTTCCAACTCCATTAAATTAGGCTAGGATAAATTTTATAATTTGTATATTTCACTAGGATTTTATTTAAATAATTATATACAGATGTTTTCGATATTGAAACCTCATAATTATTTTATGGTTTTTTTTTCTCATTTTAGTGCAATATATGGACATGAGGATGAACTCAGGCATCTACTCACTTTGGTAATTATTTTATTGTTATGGTTATCATATATGTGATATTATAATGATACAATTTGAAAATTGATGGTTTAGGCATTTTTATAAAAACTGAAGCTTTCGGAAAGCGCGGGATCACGTGTGGTTACATACCACCAGCCGAAGCCATCGAGCATGACACCTGTCCGCTCAGGTAGAAGGATATGACCACAAACGATTACATACCGTACGTAAGAATAGCATGGAACGCACGTTACTGGTACGAAGGGCACACCCCGTAGCCACAGGCGACAGACCTCAAGGTTGAGGGTGGTGGTGCCACCCCAACTTCCACAATATTGCCCACCGGAATCCCTACCACCTCCAACCGTCGTCCTTCGTCAAAGTATTTTAGGCAGTAAAGCAACTAGGAGGTCACCAGTCGAAGATTGCTCCAGGTCAAACACGCTTAACTTTGGAGTTCTTACGATTGAGTTATCGAAAAGGAAGGTACGTCTTGTTAATATAGGTAATAACTATTATTTCTTTTAAGCTTTCTTAACCATACTTTCTAGGGTCTCAGAAACCCTCTCATTCATATGTGGTATCGATTCATTCTAATCGGGCGTTACAATTACTATGTAGGCTTTCATAGTTATTCTAAAACAATAATTGATGCAATTTTTTGTACAGGATTGATGCATGATGCAATGATGGTGGAAACATATTTTGTAACCTTGGTTCGAATGGAGATGGAGAATGTTATTTGTAAATTTAGGTAGACATTTAGTTGTTTTTATTTCAGAAATTTCATTCTATATTTTTATACTCTAATTAAGTTGTTTTTATTTCTAGAAACTTGTAAATGTTTTGATTGATATATATTGTTAAATAATGAAATTTATATTATTAACTTTAGCAATTTGAAATTTTTAAATCTCGCGACGAATCTTGAGGTTGTTTAGACATTGTGTTGATTGATATGAAAATTCAGGTTTGCAAATAAGGAAAATTAATGTAAATAAAATAAAATTTAAAAAGTCACGAAAATGTGAATATGTCGAAACAAGGTGTAGGTGCGACAAAAGCAAAAGACCTCGATGTCAACTTGCGACGAAAAGCATTTTCGTCGCAAAAGTACATGTGCGACGAAAATAAATTTTCGTCGCAGAAATTCATGTGCAACGAAATAAATCACATTTTCGTCGTATATGCGACGAAAGCGTGTTTTCGTCGCAAATTTGCAACGAAGGCTCATTTTTGTCGCTTAAAGTCTTCAATGACTCTCTTTCAGCGACAGAGATTGCGACAAAAATATTTGCGTCGCTAATAACCTTCAGCGACAAAATATGCCTTTTAGCGACGAAATTTCGTAGTTGAAAGCCTTGATTTTTGTAGTGCTGGAAGTCCAAAAATAATATACTACCTCCCGATCTTTAGTTGAGGCAGAGTATTGAATTCGAGCACATGACCTCCCTCTCTAGAACCATGTTACTCAACCCAAAAGTTTAAGCTGATGGGTTGGGTAAATTTAATATTTCATATATTGTATATCTAACAAGTATATCTATAAACACCTGATCAATTAATGGAGAATATTGAAGGCCCGTTTGATAATGTTCTTGTTTCCTATTTTTCATTGGTGGGAAAAAATATAGATCAATTGATTCTCCTGTAAGTTTTTCAAATAGAAATTATTTGATTTTCTCATTCCAAAAGTTAAACCGGATAGGTAAGTAACAATAACAAATGAATAAAAGATATGAAGAGAAAAGCTTAACACCATGAGAATTATACCAATCTTGGAACTACGTCCAACCGGTTTTAGTATAGTTGGAATACTACAACAGACATCTCACTCAAGATATTACTCTACAATGACTATCTTTTCTTCTAAGTACCCTAACAATGGCTACCTCACGGGATACATTCTCTTTTTTAGTTTCTTTATTACAACTCGTGGAGTGAGATTCGAACCCCAACGGCCTCCTAACCAAGGATAAAGGTCTTAACTCTGGTTTTTTTTTATTTATTTGAGTACATCAAGTGAGGGTGAGAGATTCGAACTCATGACCTCGTAGTCAAAGACAGATGTCAATTACCGTTAGGCTATGTCTTAACTTATATTGAATTATTTTTATTTTTCATTAAAATAAAATTGAGTAGACATAATAGAAGAAGATATGATATATATGTTCTAAGAATATAATTCATTAAAGAAAATATAATTTATAATATAACTATATTTGCTATAAAATATAGGTTAGTACTAAAAAGAATAAATTTTCAAAATATTTTAATTTAATAAATAAAAAATATTTAAAAAATTAATGTTATTTTAAGATTTGAACTGGGCCGTCAAAGAGAATTCTGGATTGCAGGACGAGGTTGCATGAGCCAACAAACTAAATACCTATTACGAAAATTAATGTTGTTTATATAACTATTTAAAAAACAAAAACTATTTTTGTAGTTTTCAAGATGAGATTATCAAATAAGTTTGTTTCTCAAAAAAAATAAGAAGAATCACTACAAGAATTTCAATTTTCGGCCACGAAATGTTTGACGACGACATTTATTTCGTTGCCAAAAGTGACCTTCAGCGACTAAACTACATTTCGTCGCTGAAACTTGAACTTTCGGAGACGAAATCAGTTTTCGTCGCCTAATGTCACTTTCGACGACGAAATGTAGTTTCGTCTCCGAAAGTGTTCACTTTCGGAGACGAAATAAGTCTTTCGTCGCTGAAAGTGAACACTTTCAACGACGAAATTTAATTTCGTCCCCGAAAGTGACTCTTTCAGCAACGAAATCTAATTTCGTCACCGAAAGTGGACACTTTCGGAGACGAAATCAGTTTTCGTCTCCGAAAGTCCAATCTTGGCTGACTTTCGGCGACGACTTTTACAAATCGTCGTTGAAAGTTGTACCTTTCAGCGACGACTTTTATACATCGTCGCCGAAAGGGGAGCATCAGCGACGAATTTTAAATTCGTCGCCAAAGGTTAGGCGGCAAAAAAGCTGCCATTTTTTCGCTAAAGTTTCGGCGACGACATTTTCGACCTTCGACGACCAAATTAATTTCATCGCTGAAAGTCACCCAAAATCCCCAAATCCCTATCTCTTCTTTCATTTCGCGATTTCAGAACAAAACAGCCCCCCCCCCCCTCGCATCGTCTGCTCCGCCGCCGAGAAGTCACCAGCTTCCGTCTGCCGCCAACGTCGGACGACGCGTCCGGTCTGCCGCCTTCGCCCGCCGACACGTCCGGTCTGCCGCCTTCAGCCGACGACGCGTCCCGTCAGTGCCTCCGCCCAAAAAGAGACCTCGCATCGCCCCCCTTGCATTGTCCGCCCCTTCCCCTTGCGCTGTCCGCCCCTCGTACCGTCCAACATCGACGACGCCTTCCGTCTGCAACGGCCAACACGTTCCGTCCGCCACCGCCGCCACCTGACGCCGTCCATCCGCCACCGTCGCTGCCTCCCTCTCATTCTTTGGTATATTTTCTTTCTCCTTTTGTTTTTTTTTTTAATAAATTCTGGTTTATAGTTGTTAATTTCTTTTTTGTTTTAGTTTTATTGTATGTAGATGATATTGAATTAGTTAGGATTTGTTCTTTGAGGTTGTGAAATTAGTTGATAGTTGGTTTTGAGTTTGTGGAATTATAATTAGTTTGAATTTATTTTTTTAGGAGTTTGTGGAATTATAATTAGTTTGAATTTGTTTTTTGAAGAGTTTGTGGAATTATAATTAATTTGAATTCGTTGTTTGATGAGTTTGTGAAATGAGTTTTGAGTTGGTTTTGAGTTTGTGAAATTATAATGAGTTAGAAGTTGTTTGAGTTTGTTGAATTAGTTGGGAGTGTTTTTGAGTTTGTGGAATTAGTTTGGAGTTGTTTTTTTAGTTTGTGGAATTATAATTTGGAGGTTAATGTTTGAGTTTTTGGATTAGTTGAGAGTTTTTTTTTTTTAGTCTGTGAAATTATAATTAGTTGGGAGTTGTTGTTTGAGTTTGTGGAACCTAGTTGGAAGTTGTTTTTTAATTTTGGGATTTATAATTACTTGGAAGTTTTAGTTTTAATTTGTAGAATTAGTTGTGAGTTTTTTTTTTTTTTAAGTTTGTGGAATTATAATTAGTTGAAAGTTAATGTTTGAGTTTGTGGAATTAGGTGGAAGTTTTTTTTTTTTAATGTGAACGTTATAATGTTGCTTGTTTAATTTACTTTATCGGTTTGATAATGAAGTATTAACTATTTTAGTTTCGAGCATGTTGGTGTCATTGTGAACTCGTTAATTAAGTTGTCAGCGTTATTTTGGTTGTGAGCGTACTGATTTTATTCTGAATTCGTTATTTGATTGTGATCATGTTGATAATGGTTTATATTTCAAAAATCTTGAAAAAAAATATATGCAAAACATAGAAGTATCTAGGTGAGCCCTATAATTATATCGTAGTTCTTTACTTAGTGACTATATCTTAGGGATATATCTAAGCTTTCAATAATACTTTAAAAATATCCTTAGGTTGATGACAAGGAATTGACATTATTGCCCTATCTGGTTATTTTAGGAATCGACATTGCCTATTTATACTGAATTGGAGGTTCTTTAAAGAGTATTATCATTAAGAATGAATAAGGATTGGATTAAGGTTACAGATAGATTCTCGCCCGAGTATGTAGAATGAGTAAAACAGTTCATAGAATTGGCAAAACTTCACGTCAACAATATGGGAAAAACAAGATGTCCATGTAGATATTGTATGAATGTGAAGTGACATTCAGTTGATGGAATAGAAAGACTCTTGTTTATAAATGGAATATCACATTCCTATACTCAGTGGATATATCATGGAGAACAACTAGCCCCTTCAAGTAGTCATACAAGACACGAAACTCCTTTGCATAATGATTTAAGTAGGGAATCTAATGTTACGAATAATGAGGATGGTGAAATGTATGGTATGCTCAATGATATACAAGCCTCCATTGTAGAAGAAAATGTAGAAGGGGAACAATTTTGTTTTGATACGCCTCTAAACGAACGTGGAAGAGACACGTCTAACACTTTCGAGCAGTTGTTCAACAAAGCACGTGGTCAGTTGTACTCAGGTTGTACAAAATTTTCATCATTGAATTTTTTAGTAAAGTTGATGCATCTCAAGGTCATTAACAATTGGAGTAATAAATCGTTCGATATGTTACTCGAATTGTTAAAAGAAGCATTTCCGACCGGTGCATCCATACCTAGTACATCTTACGAGGCTAAAAGGAGACTGCGTGATTTAGGACTTTCATATGAGTCCATTCATGCCTGCAAGTACGACTGCATATTATTCAGGAAAGAATATTCTGAATGTCAAAGTTGTCCAGTATGTGGTGAGTCTCGTTATAAAAAAATAAATGGAAAAGACTCACAAGTCCCACAAAAAGTTTTACGACATTTTCTGTTGATACCAAAATTGAAACGGTTCTTTTCTTCCACTCATTTTGCTTCTGAAATGAGGTGGCATAGAGAAAAACGAGTTGAGACCGAGGGTGTGTTACGACATCCAGCTGACGCATTGGGGTGGAAACATCTAGATAGCACATTTCCTCAATTTGCTTCAGACCCACGAAATGTTCGCTTGGGACTAGCTTCAGATGGATTTAATCCATTTGGGAATATGAACAATTTGTACAGCATGTGGCCGGTAGTACTTAATATGTTTTATTATTTTTTATGATGTAGCAACAATAACAATCAACTTCGTTCGGTGTTTTTTTTCGTAGGGTCATTTCGATTTCGACGAGTCAGACCCAATTATGATGTCTTTCATCGAGCATGAAATGAAACAGACACATAAGGCGTATAGGTCAAAATTGCACAAATACTACCTAAATCAGCCCACGCTTGAGATTGCTCGCAACACTCCGCACGAGCGGTTGTTGGCAAGACCAGATGATTGGAATATGTTATGCGATAGATGAGAGTCAGATGAGTGGAAGGTAGTTTACAAATATAACTTATACTTGTTTCATATAATTTATATTCTAAATTTTGATGTAAATTTGTTTTGTTAGCAAAAATCTGAGACCAACAAACGCAACAGGGCGAAAATGCCATTCAACCATCGTGCAGGGCCGAAGGCGTTTGCTATAATTGCCAAGGAGAAGGTATAATTTAATAATATTTTTATTTCATATACTTATATTACTAATGATTGGTTATCAATAAGTATGTGTTATCAAGTACAGAAAGAGGAAGATGGAGGTGATAACTTCAGTGAAATCGATCTGTTCAGAGAGACGAGATACTCCGAATCTAAAGGTTGGGTTGAAGGCGCGGAGACAACTTATGTAAGTTTACTGCTTTTATAACAATTAACTTCAAATTACGCTTAAATTTGTGTGTGTCAACACTTTGATGTTGTTTAAATATGTATATGCAGCTAGATATGATGCGCATTAGAGAAGAATCTATGCAGGACGGCGGCGAACCCATGTCAGACTCAGAAGTACTGGAAACAGTTCTCGGTTATCGATTAGGATATATTAAAAATGCTGGTTGGGGCCCGAAACCTAAATCTCGCAGAGGTTCTGCTTCAAGTGTACATTCTTCACAGCGGGAACAAGAGTTGTCTCAAGAAATAAGTACACTAAGAGAAGAATTTGAGGACAGTCTCACACGAAAGAACAACGAGTTTGAGGAACGCCTTACACAGAAAGACAAAGAGTTTGCGGAGTTAAAGGAGTCTCTCGCAGACAAAGAGTCTGAGATTACGGGTCTACGTGGTGAAATAGGTACGTTCACCATGATGCTAGAATTTATGGGTCGTTCTAGTGGAGCCAGCTCATCAAAATAGGTACGTCTACTACTTGTTAGAATTGAATAGTTGTAAATGTGGCTATCCTGCAGTTATGGTAGCCATTTAAAACGTATATCACGAATGGATTAGTTATAGTTATGTTTAAGTGTTGTTTGATAATTCTGTTAAATTTGTAAAGTTTATTGGTGAGTATGCGTGTTTTACGTTGTAAGAGGAGGGGGGTGTGTTATACATACTTGGGGAGGGGTGCTCTAATATTTTTTTTCTTTTAGTTTATTGACTTTGTAAGATAATGTTTGGTGTTGGGGATGCTCTTATACTTTTCTTTTAGTTTGTGAAATTCTTACTTTGCGTTCATGACATAATAAGGATGTTTAAATGCTTCGTCGTTTGAGTTCATATGACATGTAAAGTGCGTTAGAATAAAAGTTTGTTAACTTTTAATAGATGTGGTGAGTTAACTTTTAATCTCTAGTTTGAGTTAAAACATGCTTGTGGAGTGAGATAGATCTTTTTATGACTTTTAAATTAGTTTTAAGAAAAAGATAAATTATTTTGCTAATATAAGTTTATTTTTCATTTAAATTTTCAGGTTTGTTCGATCCCTTTATGGAAAGATTTTGGAAACTTGATCAAATTTTATGAACAAACTTTGTAAGATGTAATCGTTTAGTATATGTTTAAATTGTTTAAGTTTGAGACATTTTAGAGTATGTTGGTAAATTTGTATTATTGTAAAACAAATATTTGTAACTATTATGACTTTTGCAATGAAATTTGGTTCATGGTTAAGGTGTTAAGAAAATTTCGAATTTATACCGGAAAAAAAGGAAGAAAAAAACAGGGATTCGGATTTATACAGGAAAAAAGGGAAGAGAAAAAAGGGAAAAAAGGGAAAAAAATGTAGCCAAAAGAAGGATATTCGGCGACGAAAAAACAATTTTCGTCGCCGATGAGAGTTTCGGCGACGAAATTACATTTTGTCGCCGAATATTTCATCAGCGACGAAATCGACTTTCGTCGCCGATGATGTTTTCGACGACGAAAATTCAGTTGTCGCCAATTCGTCGCCGAAAATATCTTCGGCGACGACCGAATTTCGTCGCCGAAGACCTTCGACGACGAAAATGTTGCTTTCGACGACGATTTCATTCGTCGCTGAAACTTGAAATTCTTGTAGTGAATATTACCAAACAAATCATGGATGGTTCTCAATTTAGATTTAATACTATGCTTGAATTTGTATGAAAATTGAAGTTGAGCTATAATTTAACTTGAATTTATTGCATTGATCTCGTGAATAAAGTTGTGGAACCCCGGGTCAAATTAGACATCGCATTCTAATCCAAGTGGAGCCTCCTTCACAGGGCACGATTTGTCACAATTATTATGATATCTTTTAATTTCACTTTTGTTACACAGATGGTCCACCACGTGGCTTATAATCTGATTTACCATTTACGGTTGTATTCGTATGGAAGGTAATAAGCACGACCAAATTAACAAATAAACAATTTACTATTTTTAGATAAGTTAATGTTAATATTAATATTGTGGATTTATATTATTGATATTTTTTATATTTTATCAACTAAGCTTTTAGTGATATATAGAAATTTCGGTTTACACTTTATATCAATGATATAATAAAAAAATATTTGATAGAAGTACAAAAGTTTATAGAGAGAGAAAATAGGAAGAATAAATAAAAATAAAAAGTTGCCTCTGTGTATCGGATGTACTGAATCGACATAATGATTCCAATTATAATATATCGTTTTTTTTCTTTTTTTGACATTTTATAATATCGTATTCTTTCTTCAAAATAATAATAATAATAATAAATAAATTACGATATGATATTTTGCGATAAACACTCGATATGACAATATATCCCATCCCATCAATTATTTGTTCCAACTCCAGTCACTGTATTTTTATAAATTATATCAATATAAGTTTTGGTTTTCGTGTCCAATTTTATTACGATAATAAATATTATTAGTAATGTTGTTTCTTCAAAATATTAAAAATAAATGAATATATTATATAATTTAATTGCAGTTTATTTTACATGTAAATCTAATGTATAAATATAATTAATAGCATGAAATTGTTTATTAGACGATTAGTATATTAATTTATTTTTATTATAAATTAAAAAAATAATTTTTTTAAGAGGAAAATTAGAAAAATTGATGGAAGAAAATATGTAGAGAAAAAAATGAAGGACAAAAATGTAAAAAAGTGGACACCCTCAGCACGGAAATCTTGTAAACTCTGTGTTTCAAAAGGACATCCAAAACTATATTCTGTATGGGCTAGGATACTCGGGAATCTTACATTATCCTAAAACAAACGTGTAAATCTATGTCACGAGAATCTTGTATTTCCATGGAACAAACTACCCCTAAATTAAAGGAGATGGTGTTTCGACTTTTGTATAACAAAAAAAAAGTCACACTAATTTTTTATCATTAAATTTAAGTTTAAATTCCATTTTGGCTCATCGATTTTGAGGTTTTTTATTTTAATTCCTAAACTTTCAAATGTCTAGCGTAAGAATGTTTAAAAGATTACTTGATAATTTAAAAATAAATAAATAACCCTATCAAAACCATTTTGGGTGAGTTCAAAAATAGGTTAGATTGATTTTAAATAAATAAAAAATATGGATTGGGTTCGGTTCAAGAGTTTACGACCAACCTGAACTTAATTATTAATTTTAAAATCATATATTTTACTCACTATAAAATGATACATGGATTTTCTTTTTTATGTTTGTTTTCATTTTATTTTATTTTATTCAATAATTTCTTATAGATTATTTATTCTACGCCAACTTTAAATTTAATGTTTTAAGTTTTTCATTGTAATTTTTCATCATATAAATAAACATTGATTTAGAGATATTGATTCAACGTTAGAAAATATGTAAAAAATATACCATCCAAATCTAAATATTTCATGGTTAGACTGAGTTGCTTGAATTCATTATTTAATAAGAATTGCTTAAAGTAAATAAATTTACCAACCGAAGAATTGAGTTTAAAAAGTATCTCATCCCATGAACACCCCTCAATTTATATATGAAATTGAGATTAGAATTTAAAATTTAGATGTTGATAAAAATACGGGAAGCAAAGTAACTGCGACATATTAATTATTAAACATTAAAATACTAATTTGGTCATATATTTAAACTTTCGATTCATTTTACTCCCTATATTTTCAAAATATTCGATTTGGTCAATTCATGTCCTTTTTAAAAATAATCATTTTAATCCATATTTTTTAAATTTTAATATAAACTATATCCATAATAGAAACACTTTAATAAAAAAAGTCAGGATTATATTTGAAGAAATATATGGAACATAATGTCGTGTTGAAACTATGACAGAAAAATAATTAAATTATTTCAGCGGTAATTAGCACGTACTCATCTCTCATCAAAAGGTCATTCGAATAATCTCCCTACTTATTTACAAAAAAAATTAAGGAACTAAAATAGTAAATTTTAAAATACAATAACCAAAACCAACATTACCAAAGTAAAGATATTCAAAATGATATTTTGATTGAAAATAAAAAGTAGTAAATTTTAATTACTTTTATCACCCAAAAGCGGCCGATTTCAGTTTCGGGTTCGGGTTCGGGTTCGGAAAAGTAAAAGGATTTCTGTGGCGTACGTTATATAAATGCATTATTAAAGCGAAAAGCTAAGCTTTGGTACTCGCTCGGTTTCTTTTGTTGCTCCATTTTCCGCCATGGACGCCGGCCGTGTGAGCTTCGGGTTTGTTCTGTGCGTGGCTTTTGCCTTAAGCGGCGTCGTTTTCTCCACCGCCGAGCTTCACCGCCTCCTCCATCCGCCCAAAGACGACGGCTCTCTCGCCCTTCTCGTCGTCGGAGACTGGGGAAGAAGAGGAGCTTACAACCAATCTCAAGTCGCAGTTCAGGTCAAATTCATTCTCTGATCTCTGCAATCATTTTCCTTTTTCTTTTTTCTTTTTAATAATCTCGTATGTCTTTTTAGTATTACGATCATAAAGTCTTTTTTTTAATACAACGGGTAGGATGGGACATCGAATTCACAGTTTGAAATATATATCAATAACTGTTGAACTATGTTCGTTTTGGCATTACAAAGTATGAGCGAAAATTTTAACTCGTAACTGTAATGAAAACGGTACAAATATTTAATTACTGATCTTTTTTTAAAATATTGGTTTAATAATAAATTCTCTTCCTCTCAGAATAATAATAACAACAACAGGTTTTTTTTTTGTATATTTTAATGGAAAGAAAAAAAAATTTACTTGAATGTTTCATCTTTTCAAATTTGTGTTTCTAATAACTTGCAACAAGAATTTTAATTTCATAATATATACTTTCTTTGTTTCTTTTAGAAACTGTTTAGAGTTCATTCGATATATTCTTAAAATTCAAAATGAGAAAGTAAAGTTTCTTTTTTTTCCCTGAATTTTTCCAAAAGTTATATAAAACTAATCACACACATCTCAAACAAAAAGTATAAGAAACAAAAAAATGAAAAAAGGACAAAATTTAGCATAACAAAGATACTGTACTATATTTATCAGAAAAAAATATTAATTAATAAAAATAACGATGTAAATTAAAAAGTAAGTCATGGCTTTTTCATAAAAGTATTGATATTTTTTGTAAGAATATATAAAAATGGGTAATGCATTATAAATGTAAAATTGAGGAAATTCAAAGTTTTTAAGTTATCAATATCTTAACAAATTTAATTATATTCAATTGGTAAAAAAGATACTTCGACAATATTTATAATATTTTATTGACTAAAATCGTGCAAATTTTTATATATTAAAAAAATTAAATTTTTTAGTACAATAAATAGAGATGGAGAGATTTAAACTCATTTATCTCTAGGTTAAATACATGTGTTAATTATTCTTCAACAAAATTTATATCGGTAAAAAGAATAATAATAATAAAATAATAAAAGAGAATAAACTGAAGGTATAATTCCGATTCCAAGCATTATTCCAAATGGGAAGAAGATATTCCTGGGAATCTAATTTTCAGACAGGTGGGCCAATACGGCAATGCTCAATAAATTCCCATCAATCAAAAATTTAATTTAAAAAAAATTACAAAGAAAACAAAAAAAGAAGAAAAGATAAAATAGTGGAAGAAAAAATGACTCGGACTGATGTGGTAAATTCGAGTTACGAGATCGAGGCTTTAGGACCATGCTTGATATGATGTATAACTACCACAATTTCAAATAACATTACGATGAAATTTAAGATCACAATTTTGATCGTTATGTAATTGGTAACACGATCACATTATAAACATCAGGATTTTGATTCAAGAATCAACGGTCTAATATTAATATTACGGTGAACATATCATATTGCATATTTTTATTATATTGACTTTTTTAATCTTTTTTGTTTTATTTTTGAGGTATGTTATATCAATCATGCTCTCGTTTAAGCTAAGGATGAACAAGGAATGTTGAGTGGCGTGTACCAATTTCTTTTGTCTTTAAGCAAAGAAAAAACAATATTATCTTTACTTTAATAATTTGATCTTTTCTTTTTTCCAAGAAAAATATTTCCAAAAGATAGAATAGAATCAAATATATTTTTTTAAAATGATCTTTTCTAATTTTAGAATTTCAGAAAATATTGAAAAGCAAATAAGGAAGCAAAAGTGTTTTTATGCAATAATAATTTTTTTTTTAAATGTACTCTTGCCATCTCTTACTTATAATTTTTTTTTTACCAATTTTGTAGATGGGGATCATTGGAGAAAAATTGGAGGTCGATTTTGTAATTTCCACTGGCGATAACTTTTACAAGAATGGACTGAAGGGTACCGATGATCCAGCATTTGAAGAGTCATTTTCCAAAATATACACTGCACCAAGCTTGCAAAAGGAGTGGTACACAGGTAAATTAAAACCCTTTTATCCAAATATTATTTTTAAAATTATTATTAATTAAATTAAGACTTTTTTTTTGGCAGTTTTGGGCAACCATGATTATAGAGGAGACGTTGAAGCTCAATTGAGTCCAATTATAAGAAAACTGGACAATAGATGGATTTGCTTGAGATCTTTTATTGTCGATACAGGTAAATGAAAAGCATTTAACTTATTAATTATTATTGTAATTGCGATATTTTTGCCAAGATGATAAAAAAAAAAAGCACCACATTAAAATTTAAGGGTAATTAAATTTTGAAGAAATAATAAGTAATATAATTAATATATATATTGATATTTGTAGAAATTGTGGAGTTCTTCTTTGTGGACACAACCCCCTTGGTGAACAAGTATTTTATACACCCTGAGGACGCAGTCTATGATTGGAAGGGTATTTTGCCTAGGCAAAATTACCTTTCTAGCCTTCTCAAGGTTAGTGTTCTTTTTTTAAATTAATTATAAATATCTTCCTAAATGGTCTTTTTCTTATTTTAAAATAAGTTAATTTATTAGTTTTTTATTCTTTTTATTTCTTAAATCTTAGCCAACTTTTTAAGATAAAAAAAAATTAAAATATATGTTTTTGAATGTATAATAATAAAACCGCCACCAAACAAGTAGTTGTATGTCTTCCTCTCTAGCTTTGAAGCTTTCATTATTTTTAGCTTAGAAAACATCATGAATCAATTTATAGGCTCCACGCCAAACTAAACCATCTTGAAAGCTACTTAAAGCGTAGAGTTATTATTCAAAATTTAATAGTTGAAAATTGAAGTTATGTCAGCTTATCAATTCAAGTTAAGTAAATAGTCCAAATTATATTACTCCACTAAATCGTCAAGTTGTCTACTCATTGGATAACATAGCTGTAAAAATTCACTTCATCCAATATTTTCTCAAAATTTTCACATACTTGGTAGTTTTTTTCTTTTTTAATTTAATCTAAAACTTTATTATTATTATTATTATTATTATTAATAAAGTTTTTTGAATGAAAAATGAAATAGGATGTGGATTCAGCACTAAAGGATTCAAATGCAAAATGGAAGATTGTTGTGGGACATCACACAATCAAAAGTGCTGGACAACATGGTGATACTCAAGAGCTACTCCACCAACTTCTTCCCATTCTTGAGGTCTCTACCAAAATCTTTTCTCTTATAAATTGGATTAACTTGGCGAGATTCATTTTAGTTTGTGTAGCTTCGGTTCCATGCTTGTTTCACTTTAATTTTTTTACTCCATTGAAATTATGTTTAAAAACATGGCAGGAAAATAAAGTGGATTTCTATATTAATGGGCATGACCACTGCTTGCAACACATAAGCAGCATTAACAGGTATGTGCCCTTTCTTTATAAGTCACAGTGACCTGTAAATTAAGGGAAAAAAAAACATGTTTCATTTTGATTTATAATATCTATAGAGTCTAATAATTTCAAAATTAAACCTACCTACCTCAATAGTTTACAATTAATAATTGCAGACCAGAAAACAAAAATATTGACATCGTAAACTCGTGACCACCCGTCACATCGTATTTCACTCTCTTTTTACTTGAATGAAAGTAATTTTGGGGGGATTTTTTATTTTATTTTATTTGGGGTTTGTGGATGCAGCCCACTGCAATTTTTCACAAGTGGGGGAGGATCAAAGGCATGGAGAGATGACATAAATTGGATGGATCCAAAGGAGCTGAAGTTCTACTATGACGGGCAAGGGTTTATGTCACTGGAAATCACTGAATCACAAGCAAAATTTGTCTTCTTTGACGTCTTTGGCAATGTCTTGCACCAGTGGACCTCTTCCAACCAACTTCTTCACTCTTCCATTTGAACACAACATATTCTTAATTCTCTCCCCCAATTATTAGTATATATATGTGTTACCCTATCCATGTATTTATGACCTTTTTATAATGGGTATATGCAATTTAAATTTTATGTTTATTCTTTTTAGATTCAATAAGTCTTTGTTTTTCAGAATTGTTCATCCAAACTATATGTGAAATTTCTGAAAAACAACATGTTTTTTTTAGTATTTTATAGATTTTAAATTTTAAATTTGAAAATATAGAATTACAAAGAAAAATTAAATAAAACTTTGACGAAGTTACCGTTTTATGTTATAAACTCATTTAATTTTTTATTAAAATTAAATTAAGTATTATATAACATATTGTGTTAATAAGTTAGTAATAATATTTGAGATTCAACTAGTTTACGAGGTAATTTCACTATTTTTTTGGTATACTTTAGTGTCACTTTTTTACGAGAACTAATTTTTAAATGTACTACCAAACACATTCAACAACACTGAAAACTAAAATTTGGAATGCCAAGTCTATTTTTCGTTGAATCCATGGTTTTCAAATTCGACATTCATGTGGAGATGAGTGTATAGAACTTCTCATTGTAATCTCTTGTTTGGTTTAGCATAGGAAATGAGGAAGCTCTCTATTAAACAATAGTTTTTTGAGTAATCTTTCTAAATACTATAACATAAATATTATAAAATTGAATTTCTTGGATCTCTTAAGAAAATCACATATTTTTTAGATACTTGACACATTCTTTTTTGGGCTGTGGATATAAAGATGTGGCCCAGCATAACATCAAATATTCAAGTCCACATCTCTCTTCTTTGGACTTGAATTTGGGCTTGGGCTTGGGCCTGCATATGTTTTGATTTAACCATAATATTTACATTTTTCTCCACCTATCTTATACATTCCCAAAATTAGCCTTCTTAAACTACCCCAACTTATTGTTATTTTTTTCCAGTGTTCCAACTTTGTCCCTGCACTCAATTTTCAAACTCCCTGCATTTCAAAGTATGGATTTATTCAAACGAAATTGAGTTTTATAAAAAGGGCGAGGGTAGGAATGACCAAAATAAATTAAGACGTTTTAAAAAATGGTCAAACATTTATAAATGACTAAATGACATATTTTTTAGAATCTTAAATATTATTTTAGACAAATATACCCCTATAACTACCCTATAACTATATATGGGATTTTATTTGGTACAACTTGCAAAAACAAATAATCAAATTTAAACAACTAAATCTAATTAATTTAAAAATTGAAAGTATACCTTGAGAGTGGATAAATAAAAAATTATTCAAAATTGGACTAAGGTTTAAAATTTATAAATTTCTAAGTTAAAATCTAAAATCTAAAATTTAAAAATTCTAGGTGGGAGGGGTAAATGTATTTAATGAGTCCATACAACTTTGAAATCAAATCAAATCAAACATACCTTGTCACGTCAAGTCGTTTTGTCAAACAGTAATAACATATGCACATTCTATATATCAATAGATACACGTATAATTACTTGGAAGTTGATGGTGAGTTGTGGTCTACACTGAGTCATACTTCCATTTATTGGGTAAATGTCAATATCTATATAGTCCTCACCGATATCGCACTTCCATTTCTGGGGTCATGTCGGTATCTACAGTGGTTTGCATTTTGGAGGTCAATATCAATATCTACAGTGGTCTATTACAGATACTAAAATAGATTTTCGTGCTTTCACATCATTGATCTCAAACAGCTTAAAAGTTATGGTCCGAGTGATTTGTTGTAGTCTCAACTACCATCATATAAAAATGTCATTAGTACAGAATTCACTATTGCAGAGTGGAGAGCTTGAAATGATGAGACTTAATCAGTCGTTATAGCAAAAGAGCTTGGAAGAATGAAACATCGTCCATCTTGAGTAATATTGTCAATCAAATCGTTGTAGAAGGAAAACTTGGAAGAATGAGAGATCACTTTGAGACTAAAATTTAAATGATGGTCATATAAAATGAAATCAATCAAATCCCTTAAATATGGGAAGAGG
This sequence comes from Momordica charantia, assembly GCF_013281855.1. Taxonomy (NCBI): domain Eukaryota; kingdom Viridiplantae; phylum Streptophyta; class Magnoliopsida; order Cucurbitales; family Cucurbitaceae; genus Momordica; species Momordica charantia. The sequence continues at coordinate 20,993,750 of NW_028275162.1, read as the reverse complement.
AGATGTTGTTCAAATCTAACATATGTTAGGTGGTTTTAGATGAGAAAGGATAAAAATAGATTTAAGGGTAAAATTAGAAAGCCATCAAAATTTTAAATCGTCTAAAAAAGTAGTTTTGCTATTTATGGAAAATGTGGTACTATTAGCCATTAGCCATTTTTTTTATAAGAGATGTTAAATTTTAGCTAGTCACCTAAATTACCCTTTATAAAATGCTATTAATTGGCTTTTAGAAAATTATTAACTAATTAGTGTTGCATCGTGTTCATAAGATTAAGCTCTAAAATTCATGGATATGATAACACTAAAACCCCTAAGCTATAAAAAAAAAATCTACTCCGCCAAATCTTTTAATTAAAAAAAAATTAACCTAAGAAATATTTTTAACAAACCAAATCCAAATTATGTTACTATGTACTATAATTACGTGCTTTCACTAAATTAAGATAACAAGAAAAATTGATTAGAAGAAAAGGATTTTTATTTTCTCTTTGGAAATGCATTGACTTATGAAAAAAATGGTTCAATTCATAGTTACCTTCTTTTTTTTTATACAATAAATTGGGAGTATGAGATGGAACCTCTATCCTCAAAAGAAAGAGCTGTCAATTACTGTTAGTTAGGCTTATGTTGGCGTCTCCTTCTCTCTTAACTTAATCAAATTCTTTTAAAAAAAATTAAGAATTATCCAAAATTGGACCACTAACACTAAACAATTTAACATAACATGTTAAAGTTAGACAAAAATAAGAGTTTTCAAATTGGGTAAAGAAAAAAAAAAGAGGAATTATAGAGATGATTGAAGTTAGGTGAGTTTGGTGAAGATTCCTGAAAATGGTTTTTTAGTAAACTAATGTCTTGTCAACCTAATCCCACACAAATAGGAATCCCCTGTCCTTCACCCAATTTCCAATTCTACCCCTACCCCCCCACTTTTTCACAATATATTTTATCTTGTTCTCTATTATAGGGGTGCATGAATTTTGATATTAAAAAAATTGTTTTTTGTTGATTTAAACTATTATTTTTCTAATTTTGTTTAATTATACAGGCATCCGTGATTTTTAACTTAAGAATATATTTTACTTAAATAATAATTCCAAACTTTTAAAATAATGGGCATGTTTTTCTTATCTATATTGAACTTTTACTCAATTAGAGCTCAAATCTATGTACTTTCACTTTTTTTGACAAAGAAAATAAAAAAGAAAAGAAAGATATTTTGAACTCTTTATTGATTTATTATAAATTATATATAGAATTTCATTTTTGGTGTTATATGCTATTTTTCAATTTTGTTTCTAATCATTCCTTAGATGTGTTCTAAGATTTTTTAATTGATTCTTTTTTTTCAGTTCAATACTCAATACGAACTCATTGGGAACAATACCCACCACCCATGTCTTAACCACCAGTTTTTTTTTTTTTTTAATGATCATTAACAATGAAGAACTTAATTTAAAAAACTTAAACCACGTAATTAAGAATTGTAAAAATTTAGACCGAATTAAAAAAATAATATATATATTAAGAGCAAAATTATGATATATCAATACAAAGGTCTTAGGAAGTGCAATTTCAAAATTAATGTTTATTTTTCCCTTTTGTTAAGTACGATAACATAGAGTAGAAATTCGAACCTACAAATTTTTTATATATATATTTTAATTAGTTGAGCTATGTTTAGATTGACAATTTTTGTAAAGTAATTGTTGAAGGAGAAATTTTAGCCAATTCTTAAATGTCAGTCACGTCACAAATTTAAAATTATATCTTGGACCAATCACAATTTTTGGAAAGTAATTATTCAAGCTGCGAATATCATCAAGCAAACCGAATAACTTCACAAGCGTAAAGTCGAAGACTTCAAGGATTCTTCAATACTCTAAGCCGAAGATTCCAAAAATCTTTAGAAGACACAAACTCATTGATTCGAGAATATGCTCACAAGCCCTCAATTTAAAGTTCATTTTTGAGGTAATTAATTAGATGATTATACATTATAAATTGAACACTAAATACATAAATACAAATTCAAGTTCATTAATTTGAGTTATCTCCTAACAGTGATATTATATATATATAATAACATAACTATGAAATTAAAAGCTAATTCTGAGTATAACTAAAGCGGATGAAACGATTATTAAGTTCAACAAAACCAGAAAACTAATACAAATATTTTCCCACAATCCCCTTTTTGAGTATATATTTCTTCCAAATTCAACATTCATTCTGAAACTTGAGCCTTAAAACATACTGCAGAATCCATCTGCTCCCACTTTGGATTCCAATGGAAACTGAATTTTAAAAAACACAAAAACCAGAAGAAGCTTTCTGCAACATGACAACTCCCTCACCATCTTCGACCCTACAAACAAAACTCTCTATAATATTTTCATTTGGACATTTTCTCCTTAAAGTTCTCACAACTTGGCTCTCTCCTCTGCCACCATGGAATTCCCCTCCACACAAACAACCTTCAACTTAGCAACAATGGCAACCAACAAAGCAAACAAATACTAAATGCTGAATCTTTTTTGCTTTTTTTGTTTATTCAAATCTTTGAGGGTGTAATAAAATAGTACACAAATCTGGAAGCAAATTCAATGGTGTGAAACCAAACAACAATGCCAATCAATATAGCAGTGAATATGTAGTAATAATCAGAAAACCAAGAATCTAATAAAAACGTGTGATGTGATGTGAACAAAAAAGAACTATACAGATGCTCTTCAATGTGGATATCTCTCCTATGCTATGGCACCTTCTTCTTCTTCTTCCCCTTCCAATCACCCTCAAGAAATCTATCGACTGACCTCGGCTGTCGTCTATACACAAGAAAAGAAAATGGCTCAAGCAGAAGCGGATTCTGCCTGGCTTGGGTGGCTGTGGTGGTGGCTTTTCCCGTGATGGCGCCTTCCTTTACCGAACGTGACAGGGTCGAAGACTCGGAGTCGTTCAGCCTCTTCGGGGTTGATCACACACTCTGGAGGAGGGGCCTTGTAGCGGATGCGGTCGTAGCAATAGGAGTATGTCAAGTGCTTCTTTCTGAGGCTCTCCATTTTGGCTCTTTGAGATGGTGTGATACCAGAAGGGATTGGTTCAGATTTTTGGGAGTGATCGCAGCTGGTCGAGGACTGCTCGGTCGGGTCGACAGCACAGCCGTGGAGGATGAAGTCAGAGAATTCGGCGATATAAGGCGCGTATTTGTAGTTGACTTTGTATTTGCCTCCATTGGTAGCCCAAGTAGATCCATCCCATATTGTGGCATACAAAGTCATTGGTTTAGAAGGGAAGTCACCACCCATATTTGCTGTTCTCTTCACCTCTCTAATGGGAACATTGTCCACATAAAATCTACATTCAAAAGTAAAATCACAACCAATCTGTAAATACTTTTTAGGAACTTGTCTAAAACATGATGAATATGTTTGTAGACATGAACTGCAGCCATGAAATATAACTTCTGATCTTTCCTATTCTAGAAGGAGGCAGAAAATCCAACCCTTCCTAATCACAGTGATTTTCAGAAATATTTACAACTTGTCAAGACAAAAACAAAAAAGAAAAGAAAAGAATTTTTTGAATGAAATGAAAAAAAATTTGTATTGGCTTCCCAAGAAAATTGTTTAGCAGCAGTCAACAGCACACCCTCCTGGGTCCAATCCAATCACATGTTTCTCTTGTAATCTTCAAAATTCAACTGGCATTTTTTTTCCTCTCTTTTTTTTTCTTTTTTTTTTTGGTTCTTTTCATCTTCTTTCACAGGAAACCCAAACAGCCCCTTTATCCTGTTGGAATGGGAAAAGTGGTTTCACAAAACAAGGGACTCAGTTTTAAAGGAAAAGTCCAGAATCCACCCCTTTTCCCAAAAAGGGAAGATTTAAGAAGCTCTAAATGCTGTGCCATTACAGAGGCATCACTTCAAATCCCCTAAAGAGAGTAAAATATATATATACACATAACAAACAAGAAACAGCTTCTGATTCTGAATAACAAAGGATTGGAATGAATATATTATGGTTCTGAAGAAGAAGGGCTTACATGATAAGAGATTCAGTCCAGAGGATGCTGTATTGATGGAAATCTTCAGATGGGTCAAACCAGAGTCCATATCTTTCTTCCCTGCCTATGCTTGTGCTTCCATTCCCATAAATATTGGTCTGAATCCTCCAATCTTTGCCTCTGATATTCCCCAAGAACTCAAAATCTATCTCATCATGGTTCTTGGCAAACATGTCCCCATTTGACATCTGCAACCACAAAACTCGATCAAATTTTCCCCCTCTTTTCTTTTCTCATCCAAGCTGATTGAACAATCATGAATCAAACAAGAAGAGAAGGAAGTCGAGTGGCCATCAAACTCAAAAAAAAAAGAAAAAAAAAACCACAACCATAACCATAACAAGAACGTGAAAAATACTTGGACCACTGATAATATTAAGCTCTAAAACAGCCCAAAGAAGCCTGAAGAAATACACAGTTTCATTTTTGTTGGAAGAAACTCACATAAAAGGCAACCACAACTCCAGCAGTGTAATCAGAAGGCAGCTTAATGGAAGCACTGAAAAACCCATGAAGGTAAAGGTCCTGAGACACAAACCCAGAGCCTGAAAGTAAAACAGAGAAGAACAAAAATCAGAAGAATTAGAAACAGAAACAGAATATTCAAATCCATCGAAACCCCATTAAATAAGAAGAGCTTTGTTCCCCCACCAGTCCTCTCATCGAGATGAAGATGAACAGATTTCCCATCCTTGAGAAGCACAAGATTGTCATCGCCAAAAAGGGGGCTATAGCCTTCTTCAAAGTCAAGTATTGGGAAATTCCTTCGAGACCCAGAAGCAAAAATGGCGAACAGACAGAGAAAACAAGCAAATAGAAGGTGAATGCGAGAGAATCCCATGGTCCTAATCGTTTCCCCTTTCTTCTCTCTTTTGGGGTATTTCAAATTCAGGGGATGAGAGAGAAGGCTGTGGAATATATCTCTGATTCTCTACAGCTATGAGCGAAAGAGAGAGAGGGAGAGCCAAAAGTGGTTAATGTGAAGAGAGACAAGGGAAAAGAAAGGCCACAGCAGAGCAGAGAGCAGAAGCTGTTGAGCCGTTCTTATGTAGACAAATTTCAGAGGGAATTTTCTTAATTTTAATTCCTTCTCTTTAATTTAATTCCATAATTTCCATCTTATATATTGTTATTATTTTCTTTCTCCCCCATTTTTTTTTAATATTTCTGTTCAACAAATTTCAACAGTTATTAGTCTGACTGAATGTTTTTGTCCCATGCAAGATTCTTTTTATTTAATAAATGAATAATTCTGATTATAATTCCTTCCCCCCAAAAGTAATAATTAAATTAGTAGAAAAATTACGATATATATTCTTTTAATCTTTACATTACTCAAGGTATTAATACACGAATTTGGTCATTTGTGTAACACATGCATTTTTCCTTCTAAAGACAGCTGTTGTTTTAAAAAAATAAAGAATAATTTATAATCATATTTATAAATGGTTTAGATTATCTAACTCGTTAGTTGAGAAAAAGAATATAGAATAGATACTCAAATAAAATAAATTTGAATTGATAGGTTATGAGATTGATGTTGAATTTCATAGGTCTGTTTCCTAATCTTCATTTTATTGTTTCTTGTCTTTAGTTTTTTTAGGTATAAAATTTTGGTAACTGTTTTATTTCTCATTTCTCTCTTTTTTTATATAAAAAAAGCATTTTCGAAATTACGTAGATTTTGAAGGAGTAAGGGGTCGAGTTAAGGTTATGTTGGCAATTACATGGTCTATCTTAATCTAAATTTTAATTTTATTTTTAGATATTTTTTTATTTTTTTAAGGTCCAAACACAAGTCATATCTTTCCACCGCATTAAAAAATAATAATAATAATAATAACTCCAACAAATAGAAGAATGCCATTTTTACAACTAATTTTGGGCACTTTATCCCAATTTCAATGCTTTGGAAAAAAAATGCAAGAATTTCAAAGTTTTTTTTTTTTTAAGAAAAAGACAAGACTCTCAAAGCTTGAAAGTTGGATAAAGTGGCAAATATTGTAATAATTGCAATTTTAAATTAAAAGATCAAATTAAATTAAAGAGAAGCACTACAATACAAAGCATGTATCATTAGGTATAATATACAATTAATTTTCAAACAACGCCTTTCTGGTTATTGAAAAGTGGTTCTGCTTTTTTTTATATAAATAAATAAATAAATACATAATAATAATAATTTTTTCCCAGAAAAAAAAAAACAAAAAAGGAATCAACTAGTTGCGTCCATCATCAGGCAACCGCCCCACAGCCACTCTCCAAAGTCCAAATCCCAATTCAGTTTCTTTTCTCCTTTTTCTATTTTATTTTATTTGTTAAAAATATCAATTTTCTATTTCCAACAAAAAGTAGATCAATAATATCATCAAATAAATAATAAATTTTATTCTTGTTTTTAGCAATACAAAAAAATTGAAAAATTCGAGTATTTTCAGAGTTAGAATTTTGAGTAAATTTAAAATATTTTATTGGTTGAATTTTATTTAATATTTTTTAGAACAGATGCGGTATAGAAAACTGAATAATCCACTTATCTCTTTTAATTATATTTCAATGGACTTTATTGAGCTCATTAATTAGTTTGTGGAGAATGTGATGGGAGTGAAATTAAAAGATAATTTAAAATAGTGGAATTTAAATGGATGAAATTGAATGTGGCAGTGGCAGTTTGGTAAATATGGGTGGGAGAAGGGGGCAAAAGTGGGATTTTAGTGATTGGTGGAAAAGCTTTAACGAGCATCGCGTGGGACCATCTAAAATTCGGCGCCTTTCATTTACCCTTTCAAACTGTACATGCGCTCCTACGTGGACGGAGCCTACCAATTAATGATTTTCTTTCCCTTTTTTACATCTAAATTTCAAAAAAAAAAATTCAATCCTAAATGTTAAAAATATCTTTTTCGAACATTAGTGTTATCATCCGACTTAAAGAACTATTTACCCAAAACCCACTTCAACTATTTTTTCTTAATTTTCGATGAACCTTTAATTTTGAGGAGGTAAGTAATATTTCGAAAATTAAAATTATACTCTGAACTGTTTTGACCGACTCATACGATTTATAAATATATTTACATTAGTATTTTAATATGCATATCTGAAGTCACAGTACTCTGTATATATGTTATACTTGATAAATGTTAGAGAAAATAGGTAGAGGAATTAAAGAAACACAAAGTTAAACAATTCGAATCCAAAGTAGTATTGTTTCCTTAACAATTTTATTCCCTCTATGGCATTCAAGATTTCATGAACAATTATCTCCTATGATAGGATGAATTTACCAACCTCTTAATGCAGCAGTTCACGCACAGGACTCAACGAACCTTAGTATTTAAGTAATCGTATAGAGTAAAAATGAAGGAAAAATTGAGGGAATAATTTTCATTTTGCAAAACTGGAAAGAAACCACAATTTATATTATCTGTGGCAAGTCACATCTTTTCATATAAGATTATGTCTTTTGATAAATAACATATCCTTTCATATAAGGTTGTATCATTTACAAAGACACATCGTATTACGAAAAGTTGTGTTTCTTTATTTTTATCAAAATTTAATTTTATTAAAAAATTCCAACAACAAATACGCGAAAGGTTTATCAGGTGTCTTGAAGGGCTTGAAATAATAAGAGGATCTCATGTTATGGTTAAATTTTGTTAGAGTGTCTTAAGTAAGGGTTGAAAAGGATTTATTTTTATCATTTTTAAGAATTTTCTATGGGTTTGCATATTTGGTTTGGAGGGACTAATGTAAATTCTAAAGAATTTAAGGAGAATGGATTCAAACTGTAATGTTCACTTATATAGGATTTAATGTCCTATGAGTTTTCTTGGTAACCAAATGTTGTGGGAGCAGACAATTGTCTCGTGAAATTAGTGTGTCATTTGCTAGCCTGGACATCTTAACCATTAAGCTATTTTTATCAGGTTGATTAGTTTTTTTAATTGTATATATCAAAAAAATTGTATGTCACCTAACTCATGATCTTTTTTCCTTTTTTAAATATGGTTCATGATTTTCATTAAATTAGTGAAGTTTTGGAGTTTATATATATAGTTAAAATTAATGGGGGAATTAGTAGAATTTGAATAGTGTGTAAAAATTGCAACAATTATGTAAATCTAAGATTTAATTCGAAGAAATTAAAAGTTTAGAGTCAACATTGATAGAATAGGTAAAAGATATATTTTTTCCCATAAAATTTAATGATTATGATTAAATATATTTATATGCATGGTTTAGTGATGAAAATAAAATACTTTAAACATATAAAACTAGAACACTAAAAATTATTTTTTATTTTCTTCTCTATTTCAGTTTCAAACATATTGATGGAGAAATGTATCACCCAATCTCTAATAATTAGTTTAAATATGTCAAATCGAACCTAGCTTAAATGATCAAGACACATATCTCCAATTAGGAAGTATGAATTCGAACTCTCACCTCTACGTGTTGTATAAAAAAAAATAATTAGTTTAAATATAGCAAAACTTACTTCTATAACCCCAAAAAGAATATAAAAATTGCAATTAGTAGAAAATATATTAAAAATAAAATAATTACGATTATAGTAATAAAGTGGAACAGAATTAGAAGATTGGGCAGCTTGTGTCAGAAAATATAACAAAATAATAATAATAATATTGCGAAGATGACATCTCTCTCATTGTCCCGGAAATACCATCCCTTTCAGAATTTAGTAAAATCTTTTAATTTATAATTATTTTAAATTTGACTTGAAAAAAAAATACAAATTGCAGAAAATTTGTCACTTCTAAAGATGACATAATGGAAGGGAGGATGGGAATTGAGACTCGAAGTGTCAATTTTTTCGGTGGGGTTCGAGAAATCTCTATTTTAAATGAATAAAGGATCGAAAAATACGATATTTAAAATTTTGTCCAGATGTAATTATTTGCATGTTTTATAGGTTCAATATTGATTTAAGAAATGAATTGCAAAAAATATCAATAAAATATTATTAGTACATACATAAAATCTTTTTAACTTATTTTAAGATGATGAAATACTTTTTTTTAATTTAAATCATTTTTATTATTTTTTAGAAATCTTGTAAAGATCATATTTCTATATCTTTTTATAAAATTGAGATCTCAATATTATCATTAATATTGACATTTTAAATCTTGTAGGTAATGCATTTCTTGATTTTGGAAGAACCCACGTCCTCATCTTTTGTTGGAGGGAGAAAATTTGCTACGTGGAGGACAGAAAAAGCACCAGGTGGACCAATTCACATGAAAAGCCCTCGACTCGTCCCAACAGCACGACCTTCAACTAGGTTTGAGCTCAAGCACTCACTCGTCTGACCTTCAGACCAACACACGTAACTGCCTATCTGATGGCCTATCGTTCCCCTACCTATAATTAGAGGATCTCACTCCTACATTAGGTATCAAATTCTATCTGGAACTCCTTATTAAGGTCGAACTTAAACTGACTTGAGCGTCGAAATATTTGCTCGTCTTATGTAGGTAATTCATTGATTGAATGCTCAAGCTATTCCACTTGTCATACCTCGACAAAATTTGACCTTACCCTATTTACTGCATAAACATCTCTAAATTTTGCTACCTCCCGATCATTTTTCTTTTAGAGTGTAATCAATATTTTCTATAGTACCTAATAAATTATATTTAATACACCGATTCATTTGTATAATATTTTTTTCAAACAAGAATTTTACATATATTAAATATTTATTCTAATAAAAATTCTAATTGAATATGACTAAAAAGTAATTCTAATTTTTTTGGGTACAACGTTTTAGAGGTGGGGTTCGAACTTTAATGGAATATTTTATTGCTAGGTAACCCATATATGATATGTTATTTCAATTTCCAAACCTTACCCCTTCACAGGAATATAATTTTTGGATGCACCATTGGAGGTATGTGCTAAATATTATAAACGCTGTATTTTAGAAAAACTTAAATTTTGGTAATTTATGATTGTTTAAAAGATGAATAGAAATTAAAAATCCCTATAGGCCAGGTACTTTCACGATGTTTTTTTTTGTCTATATAATTTTAGAAAATAACTATTTTGATCTCATTTATTTTGATCAAAATTTCAGCATCACATTTTTTAAAATATAGGATCAAGACTAACGTTTTAAAAATACTCTATTAAAATAAATAAAATTTAGAAATACAAAAATAAGTATTTTAAAAGTAACTAAAATGAATAAAAATGGAGAGTAAATAAATAAATAAATATATATATATTTAAAACTAGGAAAATGTATCCACCATGAACAAGTTGATGATGGGCCGCGGGGGCCCACCAAGTATCTAAAAGCCACCGAATTTTCAGAAATATAAATAAATAATTATATTTTCTTTTAAATACATTTCTCCGAGGAAGAAAGGACAGAGGGAGAGAGAGAGAGAGAGATTTTGTCGCCGCGTGACAGCGGAGTTGGCGCCGTCGATCGTGGAGTTAATCACCGTTAATTTGTGAAAAGCCATTTCGGCGGACTAACCGTCGCGTGGGTAACGTCCGTCGAGAAAGCAGTTACCGTATTTTTTTAACCCCAGTCGTCGTTAGTGGGCTCCACCGTTCACGCGCTAAAAGAAGCTAATGAATTTTAATTTTCTAATTTTGTTTAGGAAAAGAAAAAACCGTTTTATTTAATCTTCTTAGGAAATCGTGCACGTGCATGGGGAAGGTCAAGGTCACAAGCGTATGCCGCCATCCCGGGCCCACGCTTCTAGGCGCACGTTATTCATATTGAGGTTCTTTACACTATCGTGCGCCTAATGCATTTTTTACTGGTGGTTGCACTACAGACCCACGGGTGGCTGAATATTATATACACACAAAATTGATTAAAATATTTTTGCCAAAATATCAATTTTTAACTTGTCATATCAATTTTGATTATAAACTTTTAATTTTTTAAAATTTGACCTTGAATTTAGATGACATGTGTTACGATTTTTACCATCTATTTAATTTTTGCTGATTCAAAGTAATTTCTCAATAATTTCTATTAAATCAAATGTTGCAAAAAATTAAATGGGATCAAACTCAAAATCATAAGGATATGTTTGATAACCTTTTTATTGGTTTTGGATTTTTCTTATTTTTGGTTTTTAGTTTTCAGATAACCATTTTTTGTTTTTTGTTTTTAAAAAGTTACAAAATTGAAAATACATATTAGAGAGAGAAAATTTTATGTAAAGTAGAGCTGACAATGGTGTGGGTGCGAGTGAGGATGTTCTCCCCTATTCTCGTGCTCCTGAAAATTTTTAGTCTCCGTCTCCACCTCGTTCTTGGGTCTGAGAGATGTTCTCGAGAAAAATTATCAATTTTATAATTGTTTTTAATTATTTTTAGAGTTTATGCATGAAAAATTGTAATAAATATATATTAATTATTTAAAAAATGGAATCGGGGACGAGACGAGGTTGGAACATGTATTTCCTGTTTTTAGGACCCGACCCTACAGAAATTTTTGTCATCCCGCGTAGAGACATGAAGATGTAAATAAACTTTTGGAAGATAAATTTTAGAGAGATAAATAAAAAGATTTAGAGATAAAATAGTGAAATAAAAGTTAAAGACAAAAAAGAGAAAAATTTTGGAGAAAAAGAATAAAATCGAGAGGAAAAAATATATTAAATAAATAAAAAAATTATAAAGAAGGAGAAAAAGTACAGTGGAAACAAATTTAGAGATAAAAACAAGATTCAAAATATAATTTTTAGAGAAAATAAATAAATATGAAGATAAATAAAAGTTACCGTGAAAGAAAATTGAACGAGAAAATAAAATATAATTTTCAGAGGAAAAAATAGATTACGAAGAGAAAGAAAAGTTACAAAATATGAAATTTTAGAGAGAAAAAAGTTAGAAAAAATATTAAATTTTTAGTCAGAGAAATGAAACTGTAGAGAAAAAAACGAAAATACATAAAAATTTAGAGAAAGACGAATAATAATAATCATTCAAAATATGAAAATTTTAGAGTTAGAAAAATAAAGTTTATAGAAAGAAATTTTAGAAATAAAAAAATTTTAGAATGAGAAATAATTTTTTTAGAGATAAATATGAGGAAGAAAAAAAGTTGATATTTTGAAAAACAAAAACTTGTTTTTTGAAATTTATGTAGAATTTTAAAATGGTTTTTGAAAAACAAAAAAAACAGAAAATTGGATTAGTTATCAAACAGCCATGTTTTTTAAAAACCAAACCAGCCCCAAATAATTATGTCAAAATTCACCAATTTCAATCAAACAAAGATCTAACGTGGTATTCCAAAAATATGTTTTTAATTCACGAACACATCTGATAACTTTTTTTTAATGGTTCTTCCTTATCAAAAGGTAAAAATTTTAATATTTTTAAAAGTCTAAAGATGCAATTTGATAAGTAAAAAATTGATACATCTGGTCACATTTATGTTTATGATGAAAGTGAATTTTTTTACAAATATATATATATATATATATATTTGTTTATTATCGTTGGTGTTGCCTAATTAGTTTATGCAATCTTTCAAATATTTGTTTTAAAGAGATCACTAGTATTTATTTCTTATATTTTTATTCTATATCTTCACTATTTGATACTTTTATTATGGCTACATATGTTCAATTACACATTTTATAAAAGGAATATTCTATCTAAATTATATCTTTCACATATTTGTGTATCAATTTTGTTCATGTGGACTTTTAATTTATTTATAATTATAAAAATGGTTGCTGTCATTGATGAAAGATTAGAAAAACGTAATTAAATGATTTAATCAGATATCTGTAACTCGAGTTAGGTTTGAGTTAGAACTTTATTTATTTACATATATGTATATATATATTTTGTGTGGATTTAAATGATTATGTAGATGAGAAATATGGAAATGGTAAGTCAAATGAGTTGGTCCAAATAATGGGTTAGATTGTCTAATTTAGCTGTGAAAATTTATGGCACATTTAAGACTTTATCTTGACTTTCAGTTCCGTTTGATTTTACCTTTTTGACTTTTCCTTTATTTTGACCACTTCAGAACATTATGATCATTACCGATACTTTGTTTCAACTGAAAAAATCAATTTATTTAAGATTTAAATCCTTGTATTTTTTAAATACTCATAAAGTTCTCACATATTATTATGAATAACAGTTTCGTTGTTAGTCACAAAAACAACTAACTGCATGCGAGAGGGTAGATTTGCCGTTTTGGTCTTAAATTTTTTTTTACTTTGCTTCCTCCATTAACTGAAAATTTAATTTCTCAATTCGAGCATAGTTTAATAAATAAGACATCAATTATTTTTTTGAAATTGAAAGTTTGGTCTACACCCTCGATTAAGGGTGGAACTGTAATTTTTCTGGGACGGGGCAAAATTTTACATGCTAACTTTTTAGGTATATTATCTTTTTAAAATAAAATTTTGCGATTTATTTTATATATGCTTTTTGAATTACAATGAATTAAGAGGGGAGGTCCCTTCCTTCTTCGCTTAATATACGTACTTCTGTCATCAATATTGTTGAACTAAAAAAAACATAATCGAGTTGTCAAAGTAAATTTGAACTATAAAGCAACTTTTTTAAAAGTTTTAAGTTTTTTTTTTTTTATATCCGTGAGTGTTTGTCAATTTACGTGAATCGACATGGATACCAAATCTTAGATAGGTGACAATTATGGGATAATTTGAACTTATTTGACCTTCACTCTAAATTCTTTTGAATTTTCTTAGCTCCTTGGACCAATTACCAATCCATGATATTTTTTTTTTCTAAAAAGTGCCTTTTTTTTAGTTTTTAAACATTGGCTTAGATATTTGTAAAATATTTTTGTCTAAAGTAGATGACAAAAACAAATATAATTATAGACGATTAAAATAGGGTTTAGAAGCTTATTTTCAAAACTAAAATGGTTATCCAACAAATCCTAAAATTTTATTCATGTAGATATTTCTTAAACCAAAATTCTAGTTATAAAATTTTAATAAATCCAAGCTTCCCCTTACTAGATTTTTTTAATTTGTTTCATGATACGGCATCACTTTATCTTTATCACATGTATTAAATGAAATTTTAACAAAAAGTCAAATAACCATAAGTAATTGAGTAAAATGAAAATGAATAGAAGTTCAAGGGGGTAAAATCAAAGAGTGAAAATTGCCAAATTGGGCAAAAGTTTCAGGAACAAAAACACTATCTAAAGTGAAAATTCCTCAAAGTATATTTCTCCAGGCTACTGCAATCTTTGAAGGGACAAATATGGTCAATTCACAGTAAAAACAATTTTTTTAAAATAATTATACAAAACTAGTTACAAATTAAGTTACATGTCACATCATTTTTCTGCACTAAATTAGGAATGAGATATATATATATATATAAAATACCATCTGATTTGTGGAGAAAAATATTAATAAATATGTAGGTAGTTTTGATGCTCTAGTTAAAAGAATGAAATTTCAAATAATTTTATTAACTTTGGAATCTCTAAATAGATTACGTTCTACCAAAAATATCGTCCTATTTTGTACATAAAAGATGCCCTTGTCTTCCATTAAGGGTAAAATAATACAAATTTCCAAAAGAAATATTATTTTAATTACCGTATATATAATTTCAGCCACAAACAATAATAAAGAAAATAAAAATAACTTCTCCGTCCTTTTTTATTAACAGAAAAGACAACACTTTTTTTTTTAAATACAATTTCTAAAAAACAAATTCTCTGACATTGCCTTTTTTTTTTTTAATAATATTTATATATATGTTAGGGCTTAGGGGATGTTTGGCTGACATATAATAAAAAACTAGTTTTTCTTTTCTGAGAGTCGATTTATTAAAGTAAGGAGATGGCACCCACGAAGAAACATTTAGCCACGTGTCGGTAGACTAATGGGTAGGCGGCGTATATTCAGTGGTGTGACGTGTACCGTAAATCGCCGGCCACGTTAGGCCGACCATCAGCGTGGTCGGCGGCGGACATGCGGTGCCGACTGGCGGAATTTGGCGTTATCGTTTTTACAGTTAGTACGCGGGTCACGGCCAATTTCCATGAGGGCACTTTAAAATTTTTCTCTTTTTTTTACACACTAAATTACAAATTTGTTATCATTAGTATTTTTTTTTCTCCCCAAACAACATACATTATAAATATAGGAGCTATAGTTTGAATATTTAACTTAAAAAAATGTTATAAATGTTTTAATTATTTTTGTTGATGCGAAAATTTGACTGAGGCACGGAGGATGACCTATGAAGTTGGTACTAATAACTTGGTGCAAATTCCTTTAGAGATACCTACAAAAATAGGTGGGTCATTCCAACACCCAAGTTAGTTAGGAATTCAAAGATCAGCTTTAGACAGATTTTCATACGTAGAGTGGTGGAAGGGAGAAGTATTTATAGTAGTCAAAGAAGTAGCTATCCGTCCCATCGGATACTTCTTTGCTCGCACTAGGTCCATCTCTTGAACCTTTGGTTCGTGCATTTCACCAGATATTTCCATATCTTGAAATGGAAGTCGTGAGCGTTTTTGTTTTTACCCAAGTACTCGACTCGAACCTGTTAAGTCGGGATGCTTGATTTCGTTTGAACAGGTCAGTCATTCGCAGTTTGCCTCCCAGCAATGTTAACGACTTTGTTTCTTTGTGATATAAACTAATCATATTTTATGACTAAATTTTGAACATTTTGTTTTACTTCTTGAATTATGTATAAAATATTATTTTGAATTTTATTAATTATTTATAAACATTTAACTTACAAATGTGTCTAGTTCATTTACATAAAAGGGTATATATGTCTCCAAATGACTATTTTGATTTATTATAATTTAGTTTAATAAGGTAGGCCTGAAATTTCTACATCTATATTTTAAAATATATTATGTCATAAATACTTGAGAGTTATGTTCAAATTGGTTGAAATAAGTATATTTGAAGTGACATTAATAGGTTTGAAGTGCAAACTTAAATATAACTCAATTGATAAAACGTTATTAATATCATTCATAGATTATGTAGGATCATATATGCGAATACTAGAAGAGGGAATAGAATTGCTTGCAAAATTAAATTTTTTTCTTGATTTTAACGCAACATTATTTTAATGCAAAAACAATTAAATCAACACCCAAAACCTAACAAGAAAATATTCAACGGGCACCTAATATATACAATCTAATAAAGACCGCCACAAAATTTAATTCACTAATAATGAGTCTAATGACATGTAATTTACCTAAATAATTAAAGAAGCGGTAGAAATGTAATCATGTCAAGAAATAAGAATTAAATAAAAAACTTTTGCCATAGTCAAGAGATTGTAGGTTTGAATCTCCTCCTCAACACGTTGTAGTAAAAAATAAATAAATAAAAAATTCTTATTGTGATTCAAAAATTCCTCCTCTCCCCACAACACACCCTTTAATAAACCTAATTGACTACATTTTTTTTCCTCTCTCAGGAGCTAACCCCTAACAAATATTTTTTTCTACCAAAATTTTAACTGGTCCCAGATCAAATTATTAACCATTCTTTTACGGTTTCAACATCAAGCCACTATCTAATATTTTTTTTTTTCAGATTTAGGATTAAACCAACTTATTCAATCTTAGACGATGCTCTACACCTTATTATAAAATCCTAATGATATAATGAAATAAATTACAACAAAACAAAGCTCTCAAAAGAGTATATCGACACATTTTAACCCTCACAAAAATAGTACCATTACTTACTAATTTATTACTCACAAAAAAAAAAACCTAAGCTTAGAGAGAGATTTCCCAATGGATTCACTTTGTTGGGGAAATTTTCAAAAAGTGTAAGTGTAATTAGAATTGATGAGTAAAAATTTAAAAAGGTTATGAATTAGGTTTCTAAATCGATATAGATTTGTATTAAAAAAATAATAAAAATAAACCTTAAGAATTAAAATAATTATTATGCCAAATTTAAGCAAAGTAAATAGACGTAGACGAAATATTTGGAAGTTCAATGATAAAAACAAAAAATTAAGTATAAAAAAAAGAACAAGAGGTTATGGGATTCAATTCGAGTGTTTAGGTTTTCACCTATCTTACTTATTTTGTTTTGATTCTTAAACTTTCAAATGTTATATTTGTCCTCTTTTTTTTTTTTTTGAAATCCGTGTGTAAACACAACTATTCAGACTCAAACCAAAGTATTTTGCTTCAGTGGACAATATCTCAATAGTACTGTTTGTCCTCCAATTTTCCAGCATTCTATTTTAATCTCTCAATTTTACATAAAATTATTTTGAGTCCTTATCATTAATTTTGTAACGTAAACATGTATTCATTTTAGAAATCACGACACACCTAATTAACCTATATCACATGTGGTTTCAAGTATTTGTTTATATTTCATCTGCACATTATCAAGTAATTCAAATTAAACAAAATGCATTTTTACCTTTTAAGTCTTCTTAACAAAATTTTAGAGACCTAACAAAAAAGAAATAGAAAAGTTTAGCCATGAGAATAAGATTTAAACTAAGAGACATATTTTCAACTAAAAAGTTGATGTCCAAATTTCCACCGTGCGTGGTTTTTGAACTTAAAAAGAAAAATATATTTTTTAGAATATTAAAGATTTAAAACTTAGTATTATTCATGGGTGGGGTTCCAAAGTTTCCTTCGTACCAATTTGTAAAATTATATTTCTGAATGTTGTCTAGTGATTGGTACAAAAATACCTTGGGATTCGGAAAATGGCCCACTTTATCCATCTTTATTTCCGACATTGAAAATACACAAAGCATAAGATCAAGACACATGATAGGGCCATGGATATTATATTACCAAATGTTTATTATTCTTTTAAAGAGATAATATTGAAGAGAAAAAAAAGTATATTTAGTTGCTTGCATTCCAAATAATGTACATGATTGACATGAGATCTGATATCAAGTTCTCTTTTTTTTTTCTTTTCTTTCTAATAATTCACCTTTTAAAGCTTTTTTTAGTTCTTATATATTTATTTATTATAATCTGATAGGTACATACTTGTGTTGTATTTAACGTAAATTTTAATCCACTCATTTTTTTAATATATTTAATAGGGTAACTATTTAATTTAAAACACACATGCACGTAGTGTCATGTGAGGTCTCGAGTGCATACATTGCAAAATTTTAATAGTGGGAGAGAAAAATAGATTTTTATGAAAAGTTGAAAGGCCAAAACCTTGAAAATAAAATGATTAATTAAGAAGGATGAAAATTGAGAGACCAAACTGAAATAGATAGAGAAATTTTAACAAAGATTACGTGAGATAGAAAGATATATATACACATTTTTTAATGAACTTTGTAGTTCTCATGAAATTAAAATGTCACATGAGCTATATAATCAAATATTTCTACTTGCCAAATTAATAGCTAGATAGGAAGAAACCTCGAGTTATTCTTCAAGGTCATTCATGTGTCAACAATTCGTGTTCCATCTTCATTTTGAATGTTGAACTCTCTGTTTATTATAAGCTTATGGCTCGGAGGGAGTCAAACTCGACCTCACATTTTGGAATCCCAGGTGTCTCTCTCAATTGGCTAGGATTTTTACAGGTAAAAGGCTAAAATTTATCCTAACAATGTAACTCTCATCGCCATATATGCAAAACTAATTTGGCCTTATTATCTTTAGTAAAACCATAAGCCCCCAAATTTAGATGGGGATAGATAAAATATCAAATCAAACTAGAAGTTGAGATAGAGGATAAATAAGAAGGTCAAATCAAAGTGGATCTTGTCTAACTAAATTATCACCAATACGTTAGTTAGAGGGACATATATCGACCATGATATACAATTGTGAGATAGAAAAACTTTAAGTTTAGATAAAACATCAAATCAATTGGATCTTGTCAAATCGAACCATCATTAATATGATAGCTAGAGAGAAATACCGTAAACTAAAATAAAGTCTGGGTAGACCAAAAAAATTACGAGACAGAAATATTTAAACTGTGAGTCAAACATTGAACGAGATTAGAGAGTTGAATAATGACAAGAAATTGGAAATGGAAGGATTGGGGAAAAGGTTGTTGAGGGATTATATTGGCTTTTAGACGGAGAGAAAGGGTGATGTTAAATAATGAAAAGTGCTGATTCAGCAAAGGGGAGATTGTGTCTATCTAAAAACATACATGTCCTAATCCAAAGGTAGTCCCCCACCCTCAACAAAATTTAAAGACCAAATTCAATAATGTTTTTATTGCATAATTATCTGTCGCTTGGAAAAACATATGTTTGTGGGGTTCTTTTTCTTACTTGTTTCTCTACTTCCCTTAATTCCCATGCTTGCCCTTCTCCCCCATTTCCATTCTTCTCCAAATTCTCAATCTTATATCGTCTTTTTAATCTTTCTATTTTTTGGTTAATCATTGGTCTGGGATCTCAAATGATCATATATCATAACCTACATCTTCCTTGGTGTAGTCTAGGTTTGAATTTTCTCAGGTTATCTGTGATATAATATTATGAAAAATAAATTATATATTAATGATTGAATTATTTTCATTACTTCATCCCTCTAATGACAACGTTAAAATAATTATTTTGATTTAATCAATCTGGAACATATCTCAACTTGTTACTGTTATGACATATGTTATTGACCAAAATTTCATAGTTTCGAATTCTCGCCTCTACTTGTTCTTGAACTAAATATAGAGTTGTTCCAATTACAATTATAAAAAATAGTGAATACAATATTATATTGTAAATTTTAATTTCATTACATAGTTATGAATTCTTTTCCATTTTTATTTCAATTAGGACCTTAAATTCATGGCTATAATACTAAACAGAAATTAAATTATGCAAACCACCGGCAATCAGCCAGATTATGTTTCTTGTTTTAGGATTAAAACTTTGATATAAATATGTTATTTCCTATTACATATTGAATTCATTTTTGTTAAAATTAAAACATGTAATTAATAATATTTTAGATTGAGTTCAATATTTACAAATATGGTACCAGCTTGAATAATTTTTAAAATTGAGATTCAATTTTCAAATTTTTTATCAAATCCATATGATAAAATAATATCTCAAAAAATCCTTAATTAAAGCCTCCAAATCTGATCACCTAATATCTCAACATTTCCAATTTATATTAATTAAATATGGTGATATGATCTATATAAATGCATGGCTTCCACCCTATAATTCATATATTGCACACAAGTTAATAATACAACTTTTCCACCTCAAAAAAGGAAACCTTCATTTCAGCTGAAATAATGGGTGCATTGATATTTTATAATATCTCATTATCAAGCAATACATATACAACATCATTGATGACTTCTTTTAATAACATTTTTCGATTAAAATTTAATTTAAATGTAGTATTTTTCTTCGAATATGTTCTGGGGACTTATGAATATAATAATAAGAGTATATTTGAGATATGAAATCAATAAATCGGACTGCATACAACTTTTTTCTTTTAGTACAACAATATATAAGGCGTAGATTCAAATTCACCGATACTTTGATCGAAAATAGGTGATTTAATCACTTGAGTTAAATTCAAGGCGACTTACTTTTGTTACATATCTTTTCCGCATAATTTGACATGAAATTGGTTACTAAATTTAATTGATGTTTTGTCCGGTCTTTTTCTTAAATGATTTTAAGAGCCAAAATTATGTGTGGCTTCACAATATGCCAAATTACATGTTGACTTTAGAGTAATGATTTGAGATTGTTTTTAATTAATTATTAAAGAAGATGATATATATATATATAATTAAAAGAGAGATATTTAATATATAATGAGTCTACCTCAAAAACAACTGTAAGAAAATGATTCCCAATGACTAATGGGATCAATATTGCCCCTTTCAATCCTTCTTTTTGGCATGGATTTTTGAAATCATAGCTACACAGCACAAACTAGGTGGGCCAAATATACATATAATTACAAAGGAATATTCAAACAACTTGCACAAAAAAATAAAAAGGATTTCTAATATTTAACATATTCTATTTTAGTTACTATTGATTTATTTTCACTAAAAATCAGCGGTAATGGACATATATCTCCAATCAAGAGATTGTAAGCTCGTTCTCCACCCTCACATCTTGTACTCGAAAAAAAAACATCTATTTACCTTAATTATGCTATAGCATAATCTATCAACAAATATATATATATATATATATATATATATATAAAGTTAGATAGAAGTCCTCTAATTTATAAGCAACCCTCTTGAATGTTGATTTTCATGTATGAAAGTTGCAATTATATAGACTTAATTGTAGTAATCATGTTCAAATCTTATATCCTAGTATCTCAACTTTGAGTTCTTGTTATGTGAAGTTTTTATATTTTAATCCTTAAAACCTCCGCAACAATCCACTCTAATTTTTACCATTAAATTTTCATTTCAGGTAATTTAAGAAAAAAATCTTCCACTACTCATTTTCCCAACCTAAATACAGATTTTTTTTTTTTTAAGTTTAGTTAGGTTACAAGTTTGTTTCCTGTATTTTTAATATTATTTAATAGGTTGCATAATTTTAAAAAGAGTCTATTTAGGTAACTTCCAATTTCGTGTCTCTAATAGTTCGCTCACTTCTTATATATTTTTTAAAATTTAAAGGGTAGTTAGACACAAAATTCAATTTCATATTGCATGATTTAAGATAAAAGAACAAATTTAGGCTATCCAATCTCTAAACCTAAATACAGTGGACAATTCTAAAAAATAAGGCTTAAAATATATATACATGGTTAAATTACAAGTCTGATTCATAATCTTTCAATATTATATTTAATAGGTCACTTAATTTTAAAAAGATAGATCAGACTTAATACTAATAGGCTCTTCTCTTGTTAGATACTTTTTTTAAATTGAAAAAAACACTTGGGACACAAAATTGAAATTTATATCAACATTAAACCAAAGTGTGTGAAATGGAGACAATTAAATTTATTTAGGTTAATAATGATATTGGAAAAGTAATTGGAAGCAATAATTAGAGAATGGGAAGAGTTGTTTCAAGGAAGAGAAAGTAAAACAGCAACACACAGCTTGATCTTCTCTTCTGTTTTATTCATTCATTCATTGGAAAAGTTGGAAAACAGCTGTTCTTCACCTTTTTGTTTCTTAATTAGCAACAAAAATTAAATAATAATTTTTTAAATAAATAAATAAAAAGCTTTCATTAATTCTTTTTAAGAAAAATTTATTATTGTTTCTTTTGCTTACAATCTAAGCTTCCCCTAGTGCTCTAGAAGGCTAACTAAACCTTCTATTATTTATCATATAGAATCTCTTTTCCATTATTAAATCTATCCTTTTTTTTTTTTTAACTTTCATTAAAAATAAAATAAAATAAAAAAACTATATTGAGACAAAAGTTATAAGAAAAACTCATATTCGACAAATTATATCATTTTATTCGAAGCTAACCAGCTTAATTAATAGATGAATGCGATTTTTAATTAGATTTCAAAATCTATATAGTGATGGATGTGATTTGCAAAATTTTTAAACCACATAGTATAATATATAAAATTATGATTTGTTTAGATTTTTAATAAGGTGCCACCATTTTTTCAGCATTTTAATGCTATTATTGAAGTGCTTGAAAGATGAGGTTTTATTTTTGATTAAATGAATGAGGGAGGTACCTAGATTGAGATGTCGAACTAATCCATAGACATTTTTTTAAATGATTTTGAAGGGTTCATGAAGAGCAAGAAAATTATTTTAATTATCACTTTTAACCATTTTAAAAATATTATCAATTCAATATTATTTTTTCTTCTACAAATAATTAGATCCCAAATGGAATTCATGTTCTTCAACTAAACTAAACTTGTCTAACAAGCCATAAGCCAAGACTAAGAGAACAGTTGAAAAGAAGAAGAAAAGTGAATAATTTCAAGTCAACAAATAATTTATCTTATTTTGACGTCTAAACTCTCAAATATTTTATTTTAATCTTTCAACTCTTAAATGTTATGTATTATTAATCCATAAGTTTTACCTCTACCTACAAATATTTACTTAATTATCATATAGATGGAAAAAAATGAGTATATATCAATTTTTTTTATTAAGATGTCTTTCATGAATTCATGCCATGGGTAGACACTAAATCATTATACATAAAAAATTATAAAGAAAATAAGATAAAATAATAAATAAACAAAATTTGGAAAGCAAGAATAATATTTAAACCAAATTTATGTAATCTTGGCTTCAATTATGAGGAAAAAGAGGGAAAGATTGCACACTGCCTTATGGAGAGCCACTATAGTGTATAGAAAAAAAAAATTGAAATACCAAAATTGTAATAATTACATATAAATATTATACATCAAGTGCACCATTTTTAGCGAGAGAGAGAGAGGGAAGAAGACATGCTCGAAATGGTTGAACGAATCATAGCCACTAATTATCTTTACTTTTCTTCTACACATTCAAAAGGTTTTTTTTTTTAATTTTATTTTTTAGTTTTATAAATATTTTCACTTTCCCTTGTAAAATAAATAAGTATATGGTTCGTGATTTGAATATATAAATGTAAGAACAAGAGATTCAATTAAAAAAAAAATGTTGTATCTCCTATTTTCAGATATGTATTTGATAGTAGATTTGAAAATTCAAATCTCAGTTTGAAAAATTGTTCCAACGTATTTAGTGATATGTTTAGTTCAATCTAAAATAATATTAATTAATTTATTAGCATATATGTTATAAATTTTGTTGAATGATTATTTAACAATATTATATAATTTAGAATATATTATATCTTTCATGTTTTAATTTTAACAAGAGTGAAATGAATTTATAACTAACAGTAGGGTGGGAAGATTCAAACTCATGATTTTTTGGTCAGAGACAAGTATTAATTACTGCTAAGCTAAGTTGATCATGTTGACAAACTCATTAATCGGAACCATTAAAAGCTATTGTTGTATGATCAAAGAAGTGAAAGACTTTTGTATAATGTCTTATTCAATATTATATAAAAGGAATCCATCTTGTCTCATGTATACATGCTTGGTCTTTAATCTCATACAATTGTTTACAAATATTTGATGTCTTAAGATTCAACTTTATAAATTCAAATCTGACACCCGACCACATAGTTTTTTTCATCATCAAAATAAAAGTAAAAAAAGTAAGTAGCATGGTATATATTCATTTCAAGTTAAAAAAAAATGTGACAAAAAGGAGCTTAGCCATATATTATTAAAGAGAGGTCATAAATGGCTAAGCAAAGTGAAAAGTAGTGACCTCTGTGTATGGTCAAAATGAGCAAATATTCAATGGAATGGAAAAAAGCCTATGCAATATATTAGGGTTTTTGGTGAACCCTTCTTTTGTAGGCCTAGGGCTACCTTATTTATTTTTATTGTAAGTCTATGGGGTTGTGGAGCTTACTATGAATTACAAAAATAAAGTTATCTAGGTAAAAAACATCCTTCGACGTACAACGCAACGATGTTATTGTAACATTATATTATCTCTTACTTACCCCATAGTCGGTTCAATAAAGCCTATAACAAAAGAGTTCATGTAATATATATATATATATATATATATATATATAGTATTCATTTTCTGTCGCGGTTGTAACTTCGTAGCCACCAGCAAATTTTTTTATGTGTTTTTTTTCCTTCTTTCTTGATATGGGAAAAGGTAGAGTAATGTACTTAGGGGTGATTAGGTAATTTTGTAATGTACTTAGGTTGTGTTAATTGGACTTTTTTGGTGTCTTTTTTTTTTCCATGGTCCAATGTGATATGGGTTGGATACTTGGCCCAATGTGGATTGTTCATTTGTTTAGTTGAGCTTCTTGGGCTCTCATTTTATTTGCCAAGTTGTAAAGGGCCACTTCCCATGGGGTGAACAATAATATTCTTTTATTTGTTTGAAAAATCTTGGTTTTCAATTATTCATGATTAAATTATCAATTTTTGTCAAATCATTGAGTATAGTTTCAATTTGATGATATGAATTAAAATTTTTAATTTGATTTCTTGATTTGCATTTTGTTTTAATTTAGTATCTAATGTTTGATTAAACTTGCCAACTGAGTATAATTCAACAGGTCAAGATGATTTACATTTTCTACCAAAGATAAGAGACTTATAAACTATTTTTAACCTACCTAAAAACCCAACACATTTTCTTTGTTGTTACCCGTGAATCACTTTAATATAATCAACTAACATAGTCAGTCAAATAGAACATACAAACTCATAACTTTTTTTCGTAGTTGTTGAATGATAAATTTTGATCAATCATCAATTGTCGTGTCATTATTTTAAATTAATGACGAAATTACATATTATTATATTCGGGGTCAATTACAAATTAATATGCGTCTCAAGATCGATTGGATAATCAAATAATGTCACAAGCCATTTGATGAGTCGAGTCATATTGTGCCATGTGTCAATTGGACCGAAAGCCAACCAAGCCCAAACTCACATGTACAAGGCTCACAAAAACCCTACCCACAAAGGAATCCAAGAACTCAAAGTCATAATCATTAACAAGAAGTGCCTACTTAAAACCCTTCATCAAAGCTACAACCTCAAACTGAAACCTTTGAAAATCCTTGACAAGCTAAAAGTTGTGGGGCCAACCTCATTTATACGTAAACAAACTCATCAGCCATCAAATCAAAATTCTTACTCGAGAATAAGTATCAAAATATTATATATTAGAAATTATATCAAGTTTATTTACTTAAAATTTCAGTTCTAAGAAATTTCTTGTGAACAAATTGACACACCCTGTATAAACAAAAAGAAGTATATAATTTAATATGGTAGTGACGAGGGACAATTTGCCAATTTACCGGACCAAAGAATTAGTTACTAAAAGATCAGTTGAATTGATTTCTTTATCTATTTTTCTTGGTCTTAAAACAAGAGCATGAATTTAATTGAATTGCTTTTGTTGATGCCTCTTTCTTCAAAGAGCCAAAAAGAAAGATAAAGAGAGCCTTCCTACCTTTTCCATCTTTGGCACCTTAAATTTAGCTTCCTCTTCCTTCTACCAAATTCAAAACAGATATCAAAAAGGCCCAATCTGAACCATTGGACTTACCTGAATTAGAAGAGAGAATTAATTTGTTCTTGTCGATCTGAACGTAGCTCAACTGATAATTAAAACATATATTCTCGAAAAGTTGTGGCTTCAAATCTCCAACCCCATGTATATTGTGGTACTAAAAAATTCTATTCACTCGTAATAAGAACCACTTTTTCTTTATCTGATATAATCAGTTGAAGTCTGTCGTAAGAAAATTTTTTAAAAGTCTTAAACTTTATATCATTCTCTCTCTCTTAGATTGATTTTTCTTATGCTTTGCCAAAGCTCCAAGTTTTCCAAACTCACAATTCCAAACCCAGCTCTTCAAGCAACATTATATTACAATATTTACTACTCCCTCTCTCTAAAAAAACCTCTATATATATATATATATATATATAAGAAGATGAAGAAGAAGTATTAAGAACAAAAGGAAGCTGAGAAGTTCAGCAGCCAATAATGGACACCATGGAGAGGGCAAGTTTTAGGCACACTGCATCTGCAGTAACAATCATGGCACATATTTTTGGTGTCACAGCCTGCATTCTTCTGCTTGTTTGGCTGCTGCATTATCGTGGCGGGCTCGGCTACGATTCTCCCAATCCCAACCTCGTCTTCAATGTAAGATTTCATTCACTCTTTCTCATTCCCTATTATGTGTAGATTCGTGTTCTAAATTTTATTAGGTTGAGTTCAAATAAATTAAAACTTTATAAGTTGGGTTAATCACTCGATGATTCAGATCATCTCAGTCCATATTTTATAGTCGGGTTGAATTAGGTCCATCATCTAGTAAGAGTTATTGAAATTTCGGATCAAGTTTGCAAATCAAATAATTGGGTTGGATCAAAATAGTCTTTTAATCCAATCCAACTAAACTCATCAGAACACCTCCAAATCTCAAATATCAGTTCTTTTAACACATATACCACTAATATGATATAGATATACCAGAGGAATTGACATTGGAGGGGTTTGTTTTTGGCAGTGCCACCCGTTCTTCATGCTCCTCGGTTTCGTGTTCGTGTCCGGGGAAGGTAGAGCCAACTCGAATTCATTTAACTTGTGTTTTAAGATTCAATGTTGACTGAAAAAAAGAAAAGAAACTGTGAAAACATAACCATTTGGGTTTGAGCAGCAATGATGGCCTTCAAGACAGTGAGGGCAGATAAGATGGCGAGGAAAATAACTCACATGGGGCTGCATTTGGTAGCCATTTGCATGGGAATTGCTGGGATAAACGCTGCTTTCAAGTTTCATGATTTGGTGAACTTGGAAGATATGTTTAGTTTGCATTCATGGATTGGCATTGTCACCTTCTCCCTTTATGGCTTGCAGGTATAATAATCTGACCCAATTGGGCATTGAGTTTGTAGGTTTCATTATTTTGTTTTATTGTGATCTACATTGGGTTGTTGGCAGTGGGTTTTGGGGCTGTGTACATTCTTGTTTCCAGGAGCAGAGGCAAGTACAAAAGCCAAGCTGCTGCCATGGCACATCAGTGGGGGAAGGGCTCTGCTGCTGATGATAATATGCACAGCCTTGACTGGTCTATCTCAGAAGGCTACTTCTCTCAAATTGGTAGCTAACCATGAGTCTCGTCTCCTCAACTTCACTGCTTTCTTTGTCCTCCTCTTTGGCATCTCCATCAACATCGTTGTCGGTTTTGCTAGGCACCCCAATATCCCGCTCTAGTTCTTTTTTGTTCTTATTCTTTTTGCCTCATCTTTTCTAGCTTCTTGATCTTTTTTGGAGTGTGGAAATATTTGTTTGTGTGATCTCATGACTTAAAAAGATGGGTTAATTGCTCAACCATCAATTGAAAAGATTACATTTATCATAATCATAACTAGGTGTTCTCAAAACTAAATGCATTCTATTTAGAACACAAAGACTTCATGATGTGTGATACTACAAGACTCCATGTTCTTACCAACGGGACTGCTCCAAGCCCCTTTGAAAGATAGAGGAGAACCGTTAAGAGATCGAGATAGAGAGAGACTAAATTAAAGATCCAGGGGGTGGGGGGTGTTTCACTTTACATTAATGCTAATGCAGGAACAGAAAAGAAATCAGAAGAATGAGAAAACTTTTGTAACTTTTGACAAGAGAGAATCGATCAGGATTGAGCTTCCCAATCACTGCCTATTGCGATCTTAAACAATAAACAAACACAACATATTGCAATATAATCCTTAATACAGTCAACATTATTGCTAAACCTTCACAAAAATCAAGTTAGAAATAAACACATGCCCCTCACCTCACACTATTTGCTTTTTTGTCACTTCCATCCTCTCCAACAATCCACCTATCTCCTTCTGCATTCTCATCTTCATGTTGTAATAATCTATTTGAGAGTTCTCCATTGCCTTCAGCTCCTCCACCTTCTTCATCCGCCTGTCTTCCGCCTCTTTCAGGCACAGCTTCCCGATCTTCTCCGCGTACTCCTCATCTAGTTTCTCCGTCTTTGCAATGATTATTTGTCTCAGTCGTTCCGCCTCCCTCCGTGCCTCATCCGCCTTGTTTTGGAACATTCCTGCCTCTGCTTTCTTGATCCTCACGATGCTTTCCAAGCTCTCGACGCCCTCTTTCTTTGCCAATGTCCTGAATTGGAACTCGTCGTCTGCGTTCATGTTGCTGGTGATGGAAGCTTTGAGATCGTTCCGTCGAAGATCGCTGGAAATCATGTCATGATGTGGCCTTGATGGGGTGTTTTTCTGCATGGTGTATGTCGATGGTAAGGAACTCGATTGAGGATGTGACATCCCATCCTTTGCAAGGCTGGTCGTATCGATTGGTCCCAACTTCTCTGAGAATACGCCTGACGTTGAAATCTCCGACGTGCCATCTGAGAACCAAGTCCAACGATTCTGTTAGTATCAGTATGCAGGAACACCAAAATGCATAATACCAAAATAATCTTAAAAGAACGAGACGAAAACGAATTCAATAATAAAAAAGAGCATATGTATGTAACGATTTCGAGTCGATATTCTAATCACCATGGAAATTAACTCCTCCAAAACAGATTATCCAAGAAGAAGATGGTTTTATCAACATGTAAAACAGCAAGCATTCAACACACACATAGACGCTACGCACATCTGAAAAGGCAAGCCAAAAGAAACAAGAAGCTTGTAACCTTCCTTTAAGATCCAGAACTCTCTGGTTTCATCTCTAAAACATATGACCGTTAAAGAAACATTCTACTTTGATCAAGAACTTGATATATCCTACTGATCTTTTCCCCATTTCCGGAAATCCGACCCAAAACCTGACAGAGTGTCATTTTACTTCGATGTTTGAACTAAGAGAAGAGCAAATATGTTATGTCATAAATATAAAGCATATATACAAACAAATCGAACTAATATGGCACAGACTGTATTTCAGAAGGCAAAAAACTACTATGTGCTGCAAAGATTCACAGATGATGACCATAAAACCTGGTTTTTTTCGACAAGAACCATTCTGATTATTCTCATAGATTATGAAATGGCTGCAACAAATACAAATAGCACTCTTTCACTGAGGAAAATAAAGACATTCAACAGCTATGTCAGAAAATGGATATAAAGCAGCAGATATTCTTCCAATACTTGTGCTTTTCATTTATGTTATATTAAAAGTTCATTTGACACTTGCATATAGAACATTTAAAAAATGCACTCATTCAGAAAAAATAAACAATCAACTCAAAATTGACGAGCTAGTGCGTAAGGCACTGATTAGTTACATTGAAAACAATATGTTTCCTTGAATCATTCAAAAACAAAACTCATCACGAAACCACAAAAAGTGAGTAAGAAAAGCGGTGGCCATTACAGGAGCAAAAAGATACAAATGAACAAGAAACAGATACAACAAAAAGCCAACAAATGATTCACATAAATATTAAAGAACTTCATGTTTTATGCAAACAGTCAGATTGAATATTCAGGAGAGCACAAAATAGATTAACATCTATTTTTCTTACAAACACATATTAAATAATCGAATTTAGGCAAAAGATTAGAATGGAAAAGGAACACGAAAGAGTTTTCAGACTTACAATTGAAGTATTCAAGAATGGTATTGCAGGCTTCCCAAGGAGCAAGTGCTTTCCTCTCGAGCTTGGCCAGCATTTGAGCAGCTTTAATATACAAATCCTTACCTTTGTAGTCATCACTTCCAATGAAGATCCTCTTCACACACTCAAGCTCCTTCATCAAAGTTTCTAGACCCCAGTCCTTTGCACAATACACAAAAACATCCTTCACAAATCCAAACATCTCTGAGGCATGATTGCAAGCAATGCAGTGGAACTGCATCTCGGTTGTCCCTGAAGGACCTTTGAGGCTCGGACCGGGTCGGATGAGATTCTTCTCAATCCCACAAGCAGCATGGCACCAATGGGAGCAGACGTCGCAACCGACCCAACTACAAGTATTGTTTGCACAATCAAAGTTCAAACAGATGGGGCACATACATGAGCTGCAAAACCCCTTGTTGGCCGAGCAGATTTTGCAGTCACAGTCGTCAACCGGGATTACACTCTTGCAGTTCCTGCATTTCAGAAACAAGAAAATGTCCACAAGCTCAGCAATGGAACACCTGCTTTTCCCGGAGATGAAACTTGCGAGCCCCATCTTCACTGCAACTAGAATTTCTAACTGGACTTTGTGACACTTCGAAAGAGTCTCCTTAGTGAGATCAGATCTGCGCTCAAGCCGCTTTTGGAGAGACAATAATTCATCTCTCTTGTCAGGCGTCGCAATCAGATCTTTCAAGTGATCTTTGATTGATGCAAGCGTTTCATCGGGAAGCTCCTGAACTATCTGAGACATGACCGAGATCGATTCTGAGACTATTTCACGAAGAATCCTCTCCGGCCTAGCAACACCCTCTAGCCCCTTTAAATTTTCCGATCCCCTTCCAATCGAATTTCCTGACTTCACCTCCATTCTCGGTCTCGCCGGAAGTTCAGACGGAAAAAAGGAGTGCTCTTCGGAGTTATTACATAACTCCTTGTTCAAAGGGCGATTGCCCTGCAACAAAGAATTAAGTCCACCCCCATGATTTGATAAGGCAACCCCATCCCCTAATGGTTTGAACCTGCTATGAACAGACCCATTAGTTCCCTCTCCACAATTCCAGATATGGTCGTCTCTCCCAACTGAATACTCAAAATTCTCAGTCGAATTTCGCGTCAGGGAGCAACTGGGGTTGTGGGAGAATTGGTGGGAGTAGGAATAGGAAAGCGAAGCAGCAGTGAAATCGTTAGAACACGTAGTTTGGGTATTATTCATCGATGGTGCCAAAGATTGAAGGCTCCTACAGGGCTTGGATCGAACCGGGGGAGGATCTTCATTTTGGAGCGCATTAGAAGCAGTAAGAGAAAGTGAGACTTCTGGTAAAGCTAAAGAAAGATTAAGCGTCTCGAGCTTCGGCTTCTTCCCCCGATTCTCCCTCTCAATCTCCTCCTCCAGCTCTCGCTTGGAGTGATTTCCCCTATTCGAGTTCAAATTCAGGAAATCCCTCTCGACCCATTTATCATCCTCGCTACAATTCTCAGAAAACAAAACTTCTTTACCTTTATAACTACCTTTCTCGAAGGAAGCCGCGAAACCCTTCCCTGGAAGAACCTCTTTCTCGGGGGAAGCCGTAGCCGAAGCCGAAGCGGAACCCAGCTTGGAATTCTCACAGAGGTAGCTGAGAGTCAGTTCCTGAGAGCCGGAATTCCCGATTCTCGCGGATTTGGGATGCAACCCATCGGAGAACCCAGATTTGGCATCAGAAAATTCCCTCTTCCGGTCGGAAACATGGCGCAGAAGCTTGGTCTGAGAGTTGTCGCCGTCGGAGGCGAGATCCTTGCCCTCGAACATGCCTCACCGGCGAATCGACGGAGAGAAGAGGGCGTTGAATGTTGGGGGATTGAGGATTTTTGGGTTGTTTCTCCCCCAAGTGTTGAGTCCTCGCAACGGGCAACAGCGAAAATGTCAAGCGTTTTCATACAAAGACGGCGACTGCTTTTACTGGGTCTTCCGAATTACGGAAATAGCCCTTGACTTGTTCAGAATTACAGAGATCTCTCTTTTTCCTGGATTCTTCAGATGAAGATGAAGATGAAGATGAAGATGAAGACGATGATGATGAAATTGAAATGAAACTCCCATTTGCAACCTCCACTTTCGCCGCGTTTTTCCTTCAAACAAAAACACTGACCTAAAAAACGTACCTTTTTTTTTTCTTGTAATAAATTCCTTCCTTCATTTTGTACATTTAAATTTTGAATTACATGCTCTACTCTTTGTACTCAATAAGTCAATTTATTTTGGTAAGCGTTTTATTTTTCCCAAGTTAATGTCATGATTATGTGAGGAAAAAAACATATTCTAAACCAATAATGAATTATTTGCACCTATTAGTTGTGGTCAAGTAGACTATTTTATATTATTTGTGAGGAAAAAAAAAAGGAAAAAGTGTACTTTGTAATTTTTTTTTCTTTTTTCAGTTGAATCTGGTAAATATTAGTCAATTTAGTTTTATGCTGAATTTCAATTCCTCTACTAAACACGCACCAATTTACTAAGCTAATTGCATAGAGAAGATAAAAGTCTTTGAGGCTCAAGTCAATAATGGTCTTCTGAGGTCGTTGAGACGTGCAATTAGAATTGCGTATTTACATATAGAATGAATTTCGATATTTGTAGGCGTAGATTGGTGGATCCCACTTGCTGGTTGGTTTCCACTATTGCAAATTTTCGACTGAAGATCTGGACTATAATTACAAACAGTTACTGACGATTGCTTGTAGGATTCTTCAGCTCAATCTTTACAAAGAACCGAGCTCAAACAGAGACTTAGGTGTAGTTTAATCATCAATGAAGATGAAGTGTCATGCCTCGGACAGTGGGATACCTTCATCCCGAAATAACGATTTATGATTTACGACTTATCCCTTATTCTTCTCCCATAAATAATCTCATAACTTGATACATATGGCCTATCCTTTTTCTACTTCATGGAAATATAAAACTGGGGAATAGTGGATGGTTTAAGATATATTTTACTATAAAGAAAACTTTAACCCTTTTTTAAAATGATTTTAAAATTGATTAATCTTCTTTTAGTACAAAATATTTTTCTTAATCTGATAAGTTTGCTTTTCTTAGATTCCTGAATTGCCCTTACGACGTTCATAAATAAAATGAAAATGGCGTAATTTATTTTTGAAAAATGAAAAATGGGATTAAAAAGAACATTTTTCACATGAAAAAAAATTGAAGGAAAAAGGAATAACAATTTTAGAATGTACTAATATTTTTGGGCTAAAATATGAAAAGTTAATAAATGTGATAAGGATGGATAATGTTGGAGTGACCGACAAGCGAAGCTTCCAAAAGATGCCAAATCAAAAGTCAAAACTCCCTCTTTTCAATTTTCAATTTCCCCCAACAAATTGCCTCAATTTTAAAATTTATAATTAATAACAATTTACTTAAATTGTTTTTTTTTTCCTAAAACAAACTAACAAAAGAAGAAAAACAACAATTTCTAGACCTTTTTAAAATGGAAGTTTCAACCCAAGGGTTGTGAATCCATTTCCATTTTCATATTTTCAAATACAATACAATAAAAACGCGTTTTGTACCTTAGTTCTTTTTTTTAATAAATACTGATCTAATATCTAAAATAATATATATTTTTTTCAAAAAATGACAAAATGATGTTTTGTTTTCTTAGTGCCAAAAAAATACTTTTTTAAATCAGGAACCAAGCCTTAATATATATATATATATATATATTAATTAGTACAATATGCGAGGTAGGGATTGAACTCACAACCTTTTGATTGGAAATATATGTTAATTAGCGCTGAGCTATACTCACTTCGACGATCTTATAATATATTCTAATCCTTCGAATTTTTTTTAGTATTACTTATCTATCATATTAATTAATCTAGGCATTTTGTTTAGTTAAAAAACATGTGAAGGTGGAGATTCGATTCTCCAATTGTTTTAGTTTAGAAAATATTTTAACCAATTGACATATGTTTTATATGCATATGATGGATAAATGTTTATATAAAAAAGTATTTTGAGTGCCGCACTGTATAGATTTAAAATGAGTTTAGATTTATATTATTTAAAAGTTAAAATGACAAGTGACTAAAATAATTTTCAAATAAAATTTAATGACTTTTAAAATACTCAAAATATAAGAATCAAAATAATCAACTTTGTGTTAAAGAAAGAGAGAAGGATGTGGCTAATTTCAGATTTAATTTACCAAATAACAAATGTTAAATAAAAGATATTTATCACAATTTATGTTATATTAAATAACTATTAATAAATAGATGGTCTAGGGTTTGAAATTGACCAAACGCACCGTTCTTTCTTTTTAAATATTGGGGACACCGAACTTTGTGTGAAATTCCTGTTTCTTTTAATTTTCCATACAACTACTTGGTCATACTTTTGAAAATGATATAATTAAATTCCCAACAACAACTTAGCTTTGTCCTATTAAATGTGATAATAAACCTTTTGACTTTTAATTAAAACGTTCATGAATTTGAAATTTCTTGAGTATTTGGACATTGTCAAATTAAAAAAAAAACTAACAATTTTTTCGTATCATGATTGATAACTATTTAACTTTTACCTCATATTTCATTCAATTATTATATACGATGGAAATACTCTTTATTTTATAGGGTGGTTCCACAATTATATTTTCGTAATTATTTTCAATAAAGGTATTAGTTTGGTAAGTTTTACATTATATTATACGAGTGACTAGTTTGTTTAATCAAATAACGAAAAGATATTTATTTAAACAAATAAAGAAAGAAAGAAAAGATATTTCCAACTCAATAATTTATTATTATTTATGCACACCATCATTTTATCAGTTTCAATTATTCATATTCATAGAATTTCCTCTTAAAATTAATTGGTTTGGAGAGAAATAGTCTATATCTATAATAAATTTTTGTGAGTTTTTTTTTCCTCACGTAAGATCATTAATCATCAGTGAGTTATAATATTTTGTGATATTAAAAAAAAATATATAAAAGATTAAATTAAAACTTTAATCTTATTTTGAAGATGGAGTGTTTTGTTTAATGTGATCATGAGTTGTATTTGACCTTATTTGTTTGGAAATTTAATTTTAAAAGATCAAAAGCTATTAATTCGTTAGATGCCACATCCATTGATTATAGGACTAGATATTGTGCTTGATTTTCATAATTGACCTTCCAATTCTTCTTATTTTCTTAATTACCCAATTGAAGAAATAGTCAATAAAAAACTTAATTGATGTCAATAAAAACCACCCCCACTCCACAAAAGTCTTCCCCACTTTATTCTAATTCCATTGGAGCAT
This sequence comes from Momordica charantia, assembly GCF_013281855.1. NCBI lineage: Eukaryota > Viridiplantae > Streptophyta > Magnoliopsida > Cucurbitales > Cucurbitaceae > Momordica > Momordica charantia. Next base: position 20,958,198 of record NW_028275162.1, on the reverse strand, counting down.
AGCATATGTACTCTACCACTATACATTAACATATTTATTACTCAAAATTGTTTGTTTACTATAAAGTCTCCATCTCCATAGTTTTTTATATTAAAACTTTTTTAATATAATGGTGACTATTGAATGTGGCTTTGTTCATAGTTCTGTCAGCAAAACCATATTCTTTGTATTATTTCCGGTCAATATTAACTATTAGTTGACATGAGCTTGAATGAATTAGGTTTCATTAGATTTATAAGAGAGTTATTTGTTAGTTTTCATTTCTTTACGATAGGTTTACGTACATAAGATATATTTTGCAGGAATTGACAATCGGGAAGAAACGAAACATTATTGGATTAAATTGAGAGAAAAATCGGAGTCAAAGTGACTAAAGAAGAGTACACAACAAAGATTGGAGCCTAAAACACGAGGAGATATCATTGAGACGCTGTTTGTAGCGTCTCAATGCTATGAACTTAAAGCGTACTTGAAGAATATGTAGTAGTGTCTCAATTCTATGTATAGTGTCTTGACACTGTGTGGCGTCTCAATGCTATCCAGAGCATCTCAACACTGCAACTTCTAGCATCTCAATCTCATTTATAGCATCTCAATGCTGTCGTGCCATTTTTTTTATAAGATAATAGGGTTGTTTAGGCGTCGAAGAGGAGAAATTTTATAGAGCTTTTTTGGCAATTTACCTTTTTGGCCCATTTGGAGGGCAACGAGACGATCGAAAAGCTTAGAAAAGAGATTCTCAAGACTCGGGATCGTGAAGGTCGCTTTAGGGACGGACGATTGACATGCTGGATTTAGTTTCTTCTCCTCTCCCTTGTGATTCTTCTAGTTTTTTTATGGACTTCTCATTGTAATTTTATTGTTTTACATTGAACATGAGTAGCTAAACCTCTTATCTAAGGGATTGATGTAGCCATTAAACTTTATGGATTAATTGTTTGATTCGCTTGATTGAATGCATTTGAATATTTTATTTGTGTTTCTCGATATTTCATGTCTTTAATCTACTGGTCATAGATTAATTAATCTTAGATTTAGAATCTTTACGTTTGGGAGAGGTGGTTTAGAGTTAGAACTGAGATGCATAACTAAAGGAGTTTTAAGATCAGAAAATTTAGAAGTACTTTAGAGGTCGTTAAAAGACTAATTCATTAAATCCTTTACATTGTTATTAAAACTAGATAGAGATATTGGTTTCTTAATTAGTAAAGAGAAGTAGCTTGCACTCGAGAGAGGCACGTGAGATTTGAGAGATCTTGGCCTATAGAATAAATAATTCATTCATTCTTGCGTAATTAAATAATTGGTTCATAGATTCAATAGGTGAATAGAATTCTTATGACCTTTCCTACCATTGACTTTCTCTTTTCTGTTAAATGTTTGTTTACTTTCATATATACTCTCTCATTTGATTCAATTCTTTAAATAAAATTGAACGATTGTATCTATGGTACTTGCTAAAAATCCAATCCAGAGGACGACATCAGTATTGACTTACCAACTATATTAAAACTTGGCCCGTATACTTGTGGTAAGCAATTTCTGCTATAGCTTAGTTCAGCCGTAATTGATACTTGCCTCTGACTAATAGGTTAGAACTCGAATTCCTCACCCCCACTTGTTATAATGATAATAAAAAAGAAAAAATCTTTCTTGGCTGATGTCTTCTATTAGATGTAAAACCTCTCAATCTGTAGTACTAGTGGCATCCACTTCAATTAATTAAAGTCATTTTCCTCTCAACAAAATAAAAACCAGTTCAATACAATGACACGAAAATAGACGTTATAAAAATACAAGTGCTAAATGGACAAGAGCTAAAAATATAAAGACCAAAGTGAATGTATAGATACCAAAATAATTAAAAAAAAAAAAGAAAGAATCAAAATAGTATTTAAATTACCTCACATAAATTAGAATTTGCTCTCAGATTTAAAAACAGGTAGACCATATTTCAAGTTGTAATTAAAAATAAAAATAATAATAATGACTAACATAGATTTCAAATAATATTTAGATAAAATTTGAACTATAACTTGATCAAAACACAGAACTAAATAATTTCAAAATACCAAATTATATCTGCTAGCCTCTGTCCAAAACCCCATCACCACTATTTTTGTCTATTTTTTTAGGGAGAAAAATACAGAGAATATATATTTTTTCTATTTTTTTAAAAATTAAAGAACTGTTTAAATTAATTTTTTTTAATTGTAGTCCTATTAAAAAAAGGATCTCAAAATGTTTGAGCAACATAAAAATGCATTAGTCTTAAAAATTGAATTTTTGTGGTATTTGATACGTAAGTTTACTTATTCCAAGCTATAGGATTAATTCTACTGTATTTGCATAAACTCATATTTTACGCACTTAGATTTAATTCTATTAATTAATCTACCAAATATTTTGTTGAATCAAGAAATTGATCAACTCCGCGATCGTGAGCAAGCTTGTTCGGCTCGGCCACTGAAGATAATTGACTCGGTCAAGGGAATGAGCCGAGATGTGTATACTTGGCTTCTCTGTGGAATGAATCTATGAGCCACGTGTCACATTTTGCATCCACTTGTCAAATTTTGCATCCACTTGTCACCTACCATGTGTACGCTGAAATCTACCTCCAACATTGGCCCCCACTGTGCTGTGGCGCAACGTCGGTTCAGCTTAGTGTCATGGTTGAAGTGGAAGGCTGACCTGGTTCGTCGTTAAAGGTGACGAGTTTTCAGGTAGGGCTGACGTAAGATGACATCATCATTAGCTGTCTTTCTGACGGGATCAAATCGTGACCGTCAGATTCAAATTGCATGAATGGCTGAGATGAAGTTGCCCTTTTCTATAAATAGGCAGCTCCAACTCTTTCCTTTCTTCTGCTTTTACTCAAGTTTCCCAAGACTCTCTCAACCTTCAAATCACTTCGGTTCAGAACTTGCCTTTAGGTCAGTCATCAGGTGTTTCTTTTGCATTTTTAATTCTGTAGCATGACTTCGTCATCGAGTCTGGGGGGGGGGGGGGCAATTATCCGAGCTTGCACAAGCCGTGAGGATAGTGTGCCGGTTTCTAGCATAGACCTAGATCTCTATGGGGACGGACCAACCTTAGACGAAACCAATCCTAACCTCACCGAGTCGAACTTGGATGAGGTCACCACCTCATGTAGACCTAATCTTGTGTCTGAGCCTCCTCCTTCAATTTTTAGAGAGTCTGACCTATCCAAATTTAGGGAAGAATTTAGAATTCCTGACAAGATCCTAATGAGGCTGCCTCAGGTAGATGAAAGTCAAGATAACCCTTCTCTTGGGTGGGTTGGTTTCTACCATCAAATGTTCGACCGTGGGGTTCGAATTCCTCTTCACCCCTTTATCCAAATATTTTTCTCTGCCACCAACTTGGCCCCAGCTCAACTAGCACCTAATGGGAGGGCCACTCTCCTTGGATTGTGGTTCGCCTGGTGGAGCTTCAGCTCGGGTGATGAAGACCGTCTCCTAACCGTAGGTCAGTTCTTTGTCACGCACATAATCAAGCCTTACAAGGAGTATCTGAGTCGGTACTTTATATCGGCTCAGAATTCCTTCTATAAGATCGTTGATTCCCCTTCGACCAATAAACACTGGTGGGACAAATGGTTCCTCGTCTCGGGCGAGTGGCTCATCACTAGGGATGGAGAGCCTTTCTGCCAAGTCCCTAGCGAGTTTGGGGAGTTAGGTATGTTTACCTCGAGTCAGTCCTGGAATAGGGATTTTAGGTTTCACCTGTGGTCCTTTTGATTTAAACTAACCTCCTCTTTATGTACACAGCTGTACCTCGTCCCGCTCCTCGGATCAGCCAGGTTTCGGCGGAGATCAAAGAGCACGTAGAGTGTTATGAAAGGATTTGGCATGAAGGGATCTTGGACGAGGTGAACTTGCACAAGTACGGCCTATCCTCCTTGAACCGAACCGAGCGACTAGACTTGACAAAATGGTGTAGAAGTTCTTCAACTCTCTGAGCAAAAAGCACACCGGAGATGCTCCTACCACCAGCCACGCTGAGAAAAGGCCTAAAGGTGAGGGAACCTCGGCTCAGGGGGCACGTGCTTAGGCTAGATCTTCGCTGCCCCTCCTAGTGGAGCCATTATAGACGCTGGCTTCAACTCCTTCTGGGTCTAACCAAAAGGGGCAACACTCAGGTCAGCGAACGCGCAGGTCGGACGAGGCTTCATCTCGGTCTCCTCCTGCTCCTATCCACATCACGTCAGAAGAAGAGGTTCCTATTTCTACTCCAAAATGGGACTTCGACTACCCTTTCAAGTTCAGCTTCTCAAAGAGTGCCCTTCGAGAGAGTGTTGTCACGGCTGTCCACAACAAAACAGCTTGGTCACTAAAGCAGAGCGAGGGAACATTCCTAGAAAAGCATGTTGACTACGTGCAGGCTCAGATAGACCAGCTGGCCGACCTCCATTTTATTGTGTGCTGCACCGGCCTTTAATAAGCAAGGAGCTTACCCCAAGGAAGATCAACCTTTTTCGGGAGCGCGAGCCGCCAAGACTATAGAGGCGCTGATGGCTGAGTTGGCTAAGTTGAAGGCAGAAAAGGTAGTGGAAGAAAATAAGCGTACTACACTAGAGAACCACCTGACCTGAGCCCGTCTTGACGTGAAAGACGCTGAGGCTTGAGTAAAAAATGAAACGGATCTGCGACTGAAGGCCGAGGTTGACCTGGTGGCGAAGGAAGTTGAACACCAAAAGAAATGGTCGACTTACGCCGACTTAGAAAACACAATAAAGGTTATGTCATAGTTTAATGAGGTGGTGAAGGCATTCGCCACTGATGCCGTGAGAAAGCTGGCACCTGAGTTGGACATCACTTTAGTGTATCAGGATTATGAGGCCGAGCTGGAGGTCGAGGACGATGAGGAGGTTCGAGTTGCGAGTCAGATGGATGGACAGAACGATCCGAACGTCGGAGCGTGACGCACCTCACCTGATAGCTATTATCATCTCTTCTCTCTTTTTTTCTTTGCAAAGTCTCGTTGAGTCGGAGCGATATTGCTTCGGCTCAGTTTTGTAATGGTTGAGCTCTACATGCCTCAGCCACACTTTGTAAGTGAATGAAAAAAAATTTTGTTTCTACTCAACTCCACTATTTGCCAAACTGACTTGCTTGATTGCTTAATGTGTATATATAAAAAAAATCTTTTTTTTATAATAATAACGCAACTAGTTAATGGGGGGAGTATGATCCGAGCCGATCGGTGAATTGGTCTCACTTTCAAATCTGATATCATAGCTCGGCCCCATTTAAGTTTAGCTCAGGCAGACGAGGTAAACTTAGATAAGAACAGATCGGTGTTTATTAATATTGCATACAACCTAGTTACACTTAGATTGTCTTACATTTATTGGTAATAAACACATAGATGCTGAGCATTCCATAGGTGAGGTAGTTTGTTGTCGTTCAGGTCGGTGATGATGTGTGTGCCGGACTGAACTACCCCGCGAACCTTGAACGGGCTTGACCAGTTTGGCTCCAGAGCCCTCACATGGGCCAGAACCTTTTTGAGGACAAGGTTCCCTAGCTTGAACGACCGTGGCATGACTCTAGCGTTGTGGTACGGAGCCATTCGATTTTGGTACTCGGCTCAGCGAAGCTAGGTCTGAGTGCGTTTTTTCCTCTAGGAGTTCCATGTTAAGCAGGAATGCCGTCATTTGCCACTTGGTCGAAGTTTTAAACCCTCAACGTTGGTAGGCCGATCTCCACTGGTACAACTGCTTTTGAGCCAAACACAAGTTTGAACTCTCCATTTAATCCTCGGGGTCGTGGTTCAGAACGACCAGAGGACCTCTGGAAGTTCCTCGGCCCAGCGGCCCTTCAGCGCCTCAAGCTTCGTCTTTAACCCACGCTTTATGATCTTGTTGATGGCCTCAACCTACGCATTAGCCTAAGGATGAGCAAGGGACGAGCTGAAATGCTTGATGCTGAGGTCGTCGCAGAATTTGCTAAAGTGGGCGTTGTAGAACTGTTTGTCGTTGTCAGTAATCAGGGCATAGGGTTTGTAGCACCGACAAACTATGTTCTTCCATACAAAGTTAGTAATGTTCTGCTCGGTTATCTTTGCCAAGGGCTCCACTTCGATCCATTTGGTGAAGTAGTCTGTCGCCATGATTGCGTGGTTGACCTACCCTTTACCGGTAGAGACGCCACGATTGCGTGGTTGACTTGCCCTTTACCGGTAGAGAGGGGTCCGATGAGGTCCAGGCCCCATTGGGTAAAAGGCCAGGGACTAGATATGGGGGTGAGCAGTTTGGGAGGTCAATGCGGTATGGTGGCACTTGTCGCATTTTTTGATGAATTGCTTCACGTCGCGGTCTAGGCTGAGCCAATAATAGCCTTGCCTAATTATCTTGAATGCCATGGACCGACCTCCCAAATGGTCTCCACACACTCCTTCGTGAACCTCACTCATAACGTATTCGGCTTCGTCTGAGTCAAGGCACCTGAGAAGAGGGAGTGAAAAGCCCCGCTTATAGAGCTTCCCCTGTTGGATGACTTAATGGGCGGCCCTGCGGCCCAAGTTCCTTGCCTCGACTCGATTCTTAGGGATTTTTCAATTCAAGTAGTCCCTGATAAGATCCATCCACGTGGGAGTGGTCGGCTCGACGTCCATCAGCTCGACGTGATTAATGGAGCGTTCATTGAGCCTTTCCACTAGAATCGAGTGTGGGAGTTCGGTCTCGTATACCGAGGCTAATCGGGCTAGCGCGTCGGCATTCAAATTTTCTGACCTGGGGACTTGACGAACTACGCATTCTTGGAATTGGCTGAGTAGCTCCTTCTCCTTACTCAGGTAAAGCTCCATGCGGCCGTCTTTCGCTTGGTACTCGTCATTAATTTGATTAACAATGAGTTGCAAGTCACTAAGGATGAGGAGGTGATTCACTCTCATTCCTCTCACAACCCATAACCCCACAATCAAGGCCTCATACTATGCTCTATTATTTGAGACTCTGAAGCTGAACCGAAGCGCGTACTCGAACCTCAGGTCATCTGGACCGAGCAGGAGCATACCAGCTCTGCAACCTTTGTCGTTGGAGCAACCGTCGACATAAAGAGTCCACTAGGCTCAGTCGTCGGCCCCGGGCCTATGTGGGGTCAGCTAGCCAATAAAGTCGGCTGCTGCTTGTCCTTTCATCGTCGTCCGGGGCTCAAAACCAATGTTATACTCGCTGAGTTCCAGGGCCCACTTCATGAGCCGCCCTGAGGTCTCCGACTTGTGAAAGATTTGCCTTAGGAGGAAGTTGGTCAGTACTGTCACGTGGTGCGCCTGGAAGTAGGGGCATAGCTGGCAGGCTGCGGTAACGAGTGCTAAGGCTAGCTTCTCGATACACGAATATCAGGTCTCTACGTAGGTCAACGACTTACTGGTATAATACACAGGATGTTGCTGACCTTGCTCCTCTTTGAGAAGCACCGAACTGACGGCTCTCTCGAACGCCGTAAGATACATTATCAGCTTGTCACCCGGAAGTGGCTTGGCCAGTAGTGGAGCCGAGCCGAAGTAGTCTTTGAGTTGGTTAAAAGCCACCTGGCACTCTGGTGTCCAACCAAAATTTTCCCTCTTCATCAGCACCTTGAAGAACGGGAGGCACTTATCAGTGGACCTTGAAACGAATCGGTTCAGCGCGGTACTACCGTTGAGGCATTAGAGTTGCTTTAAATTCTTGGGGGGGGGGGGGGGGGGGGGGGGGTTCCATTTCAAGCACTGCTCAGATCTTATCTGGATTAGCTTTGATGCCTCTTTGGTTGAGCATGAAGCTGAGGAACTTACCCGAAGCGACGCCGAAAGCACACTTCTCCGGGTTCAACTTCATGTTATAACGACAAAGGACGTCGAAGGCTTCGGTCAGGTCGGCTATATGTGAGCTAACCTGCTTCTTTTGACCAGCATGTCATCCATATACAACTCAATATTTCTGCCGATCTGCTTTGCAAACATCATGTTCACCATGCACTGATACGTGGCGCTTGCATTCTTCAGGCCGAATGGCATGACCTTGTAGCAATAGAGTCCTTGGTCAGTTACAAACAAGGTGTGCTCTTGATCAGGTACGTGCATCTTAATTTGGTTGTACCCTGAGTACGCGTTCATAAATGTAAGCATTTCATGGCCGGCTATAGCGTCTGACTGGGTGTTTATGCTGAACGCACGCACTAAGCGTGGTAACAATTATATAGATGCAAGCGCACACCTGTCAGAGTAATATAAAATGGATGGAGTATCCAAGTATCGATCCTCAAGGACTTCTAAACAATTTCCAAACTCTAAAGTTTTAAAGAATAGTGAATGTTGGAATGAGTGATTCTCGTAAAATGGGAAGTGGTCACAAATAATGGTTTGGATTTGGGATTTGGACTTAGAATGATAAAACCTAGCCCGATTTACTTCAAGTTAGCCAACAAAAAATCAAGGACATGCTAAGGATAATATGCATTTTACTTTAGAAACTAACGACTACGCTTCTCACTTTACTTATGTCTAAGCAAGTTCAAAGTCCTAAGACATTCCCTAATATGTTTATTATGAGATATATCTTAGTTTTAGGATGGAAATAGTCGCAACCTCGGGTTAAGGTCCTATGTCTAGGCTACTTAAGCGGAACCCTTATGTCTAAGGCGCTCCTCTCCTCGGTTTAACCACTCAACAATGCAAATAAGCAACCTTTTCAGTATTGACTTGTTAAGACTTACAGTGGCCTTCTCTAAATCCTAACTTTTTGGGAAAACATGTTGAGCAATGGATGGAAAGCAAAAGCACTACTTCTTAGCAACCCTTTTTAGACATAAAAGGCTAACTATCCATAACCGGGCTAGAGACGGGAATTTAGAAAGACATATTGAAGAAAATACAGCAAGTAAAATGGTTGAATGTGGAATGCATGTGTGAAAAACAAAAGATAACTAACGGAGAGTTTTTATCGGGATTGAGAGCTTCGCCCTTCTCTTTCAAGCAAGGGAGAGTGTCACGTGCTCTTTCCTCCAAAAAACACAACTCTCTTAACTAAAAATAAAGTAAAGGCAAAGAGAGAATAAGCAAACTGCTAGATTTTTATATATTTGAATAAGTAGAAAATGACTAAGTACAAATGGAAACAAAACAAGCTCAATAAAAGAATGTAAAGTGCTCGGGATTTAAAAACGAAAAGCAACTAATGAAAGCAACTCAAAAGTACTTAGAAAGCAACAAAGAAGCACTAAAAATGATCAAGAGAAGGAAGCAAGGCTTGATGAATTTGGTGGAGAAGTTGCTGGAATTTATAGCTGTGCAGAATTGGTTAGGTAGGTCCTAAAACGATGGTGAATCACCCATTTCCAACTCTTTTGACTGACCAAATCGTGCTCAAACTGATAGTGGAACACTTCTTCTACACGTATGCATCGGTTGGAACCACCAAAACGCATTGGAAGACGCGTTTCATTAAGGGCAAAGTTGGAAGAAAACCAGTTTTTCTGCAGGCTTCCCAGGCGCCTGGCGCCTCCCATGATACTTTTTCGTCTTTTTGCTTCTTTTGATTAATTTGCACTCCCAAATGGTCCTAAAATGTCATAAATACAATATAAGCCATCCACAAACCATAGTATATGAATTTTGCATGAATTGAAACTCAAACGATCGAGAAAAATCCGAAACAAAGCTGAAACATAGTAAAAACAGCATCTAAAACCTTCTTTTTACGCATGTAAACAAGCGTAATCAGCGTCAACGAGCTGATCTATCCGAGACAGAGGAAAACTATTCTTCAGACAGGCTTTGTTCAGGCTCATGAAGTCGATGCAGACCCGCCACTAACCATTAGCTTTTTTAACTAATACTACATTAGATAGCCACGTAAGGTAGTGAACTTCTTTATAAATTCAGTTCGTAAGAGCTTATCAACTTCTTTAGAGATTACAAGGCTACGCTCAGCGTCGACAGGTCGACGCTTTTGCTTTACAGGTTTAAAAAGGGATGACACGACCCGCCCCAAAACACCTACTACTCCTAGAACGAGTCGCGCCGACCACGGACCTCGACTAACTACAAACCCAATGGTCAACTTCTTCTTATCTTTGACCTGAACTTTGACTAACAAACATTGAATGGATGCACGGTAAAAAAAAATCTTTACAAAACAACCAATCTTACATCCATTCTATACATTCTCTTCTATCAAAAGGGAAATTACAGCTTTACTACAAGTACCTCTACGTACAAAGTGATATGCAAATCCTTGAACTACTCTGGGTGGTAGAAGCTGAACCAAATTCTTCCTTGAAACTCAGATACTCAAGTACAGCTTGGGGGAAAACAAAACATAAACATTGAGCTGGGAAGCTCGGTGAGTGGTAGGTTAATAGTAAAATATTCTTGTAAAACTTCTTTCATAAACAACTGAAAATTTAGTTCTTAAAACAAACTTCATAAAACTAAAGTAATAAACATTCTCATTTAAATTCCATAAAACTTGAGTAAAACTAGAGCAACATTATACATTTCATAAAACTTAGTAAACTTCTCAAAATCAAACTTGTAACAACAATTTCTTTCCAGGCAAATCGAAAAGACAACGCTCCCAAGTCCAGGATTCGGAATCCGGATTTGGCCCTTATCACCCCGGCATTCCCCTGCGTCCCCTGCGACCTAGTTACGCCAACTTCTCAACCTGCTATAAAACACATTCTAAAACATCTAAAACATTCTTCTTCAATCATAAAACAGATAGAGAAAACTCAACACCACACATGTATCCATATTTTATTCTAGTATACTGGCGTAGAGTAATCTCAATACACACAGCAGAATAATTCTGGTTTACTAGCATAGAGTAATCTCAATACGCATAATAGAATAATTCTCTCAACACGTGGAGTCAAATGGTCCTAAAGACTTTCTATTTCTGGGTATACAATAGAAACACATTCACATAACGGTAATCATCTGGATACAATAATATGGTGGTTTGGAAACTTCTTTCTCTATCTCATAAACTGTTCTAAAATTCTTCTTTTCTTCATTCTAAGAACTTTTCTTTATTTCTCAAATCATTTCTAAAATCTTTCTTCCTAATACATTTTCTTTCATTTCATTCTTAGCAGAAATGCTAAAACACACCTATTATATATAATTTCTCATAAATTCTGTAATACTAGATAATAAAAAACGTTTAATAAAGTAACCACTCACAAATCCTTCAAATTGGGTCGTACGCCGCTCCAATTCATGTCCAACCTGAAATATCGATTTAATACCAAATTATTTCACTTAATTCCAACATAAACTAATTCGAAAATAATCACAATATATTCCAACAAAACCAATTATCCAAATTCCCCGGTTCTCTCTCTTCATTAAAAACCCACTACTCTTCTTTCTTACAACCTTACAAATGTGGGTCCCACCAAAAACCAATTCAATTTCTCTTCCTTTCATCTTCTCACGTGATTTCTCCCCTTTTCTTTTACTTTCATTATATTTTTTCTATTTTAATCCATAATTTCTTTCTCTCTCATCAACACCATTCAACCACCCTTCTTCTTCTTCTCTCTTCTCCAACCAAATCCACGGTCATTTCTTCTTTTCTTCCTCGCTCCCTCTCTCTTTTCTTTTTTTTCCCTCCCCCAAAACCCCTTTTCCTCCAATTTCTTTACCATTTACGACCATTAACGCATTCCAGGAAGATCTCAAGCAAGCCTACTCATCTTCCTTTTATCTAATTACCCCAACAATTTCTGGTTTAACCTCATAAACTCATCAACCTGTAAAATCAATTAAGGAAACAAAAATCTCTTTTCGTTAACTCTTTCACATGGGTTTCTGAACATAATATACACAACCACAAAATTACTCTTCAATTTCTACTCATTTTCAAATACTCCATGGAACAGATTTCCTTACCAAGCTTTGTTGTCTTCCATGGTTGAGGTTCTTAAGTTCGGCTTAAAAAATTACCAATCTTCTTCTTCCACTTTTTTTCACAAACCCTTGCCGTCGGGTCTCACCTCCTCCTTTGTTTTTTTCAAACCATCTTCCATTTTTTTTCCTTCACTTTCTTTTCTTTTCATTCTTTTCTTTTTCTTTTTCTTTTTCTCCTTCGTCTCTCCCTCCCTCTTCTTTTCTTTCTGTTTTCTTTTTCCTTTCCAACTTCTTTTTTTCTTTTTCTTTTCCAAAACACATGTCACGCACGTGTCTTCTCAACAAAAATTTCCCTTTTTTCTTTTTCTCAGAAATGACCAAAATACCCTTCCAAAATAAAATTACAATTTTTTTCCTTTCTTTTTTTTTCAATTTCCTTATATTCTTCTTTCTTCTTTTTTACTTAAAAGGAAAAGAAACGATCCTTACAAGGGATCTACATTAAGCCTATGAACCATAATACTCGGGTCGACCCTAGCATGTCTTCATGCGACCATGCAAAGACGTTGGCATTCGTTTGCAAGAAGTTGATGAACTCTGCCCTGGTCTCTCCTCCCAGCTTGGTGCCGACTCTAACCTGCTTATCTGGACTCAAGAGTGGCACAAGCTCAAGCTCCTCGGCTGGGATCTCGCAGGTCGGCTCATCCAGCGATGGAGCCTCGGTCGTAATGGCTGCACAAGTGGCAGAACCCGCTAATGCTTCGGCGTAGCATTTCCTTGATGACTTCTGCTCGCCTCGGATTGTGGCTATCCCCAAGGCCGCCAGATACTTCATCATCTGGTGGTAAGTAGAGGGGATAGCCTTTAGTTGGTGTATGAAGTGTTGGCCTAGTATCACATTACATGTCGAGGTTCTGTCAATCACTACAAACTCAGCGACCGTAATAACCTGTTCTCCCCTTCGCCGAGAGTGACCGGGAGCGAGATACATCCCTCGGCTGTTACTGACTCTCCAACAAAACCCACCAGTAGTGTAAGGCTCGGCTTCAGCTTAGCCCGCTCCCATTCAAGGGCTGAGTAGACTGACCAAAAGATGACATTGGTTGAGGCTCCTCCATCAATGAGAACCCGTTTGACCATAACATGATCAATCAATGGGGCGATGACGAGGGCGTCGTTATAAGGCAAGTGCACACCCTCGGTGTCTTACTCGTCGAATAGAATCGACAAGGTCGGTTCCTTTGAGTATGAGGTACATACCTCATGCGTTGCTTCCCGTATCAGCGCCTTGCGCTTCTGCCCCGACTGGCCACCGCTGGGCCCTCAAGCGATGGTGTTAATAACTGGAGGTCGATCGCCCGTGCGCCGAGGCGACGTGCGAGACCTTTCCCCGGTCGGCTAGTCCCTTTCTCTAGAATGGATATACTTTTTTAAGTAGCCACGTTGAATGAGGTCCTCAATCTGGTCCGTCAGCGCATAGCAGGTCGAGGTATCGTGGTCGTGGTCCTTGTGGAACCAACAGTACTTCGTCTTATCCTTTTTACTGCTCGGCTTGCGTGTCTTCCCTGGCAATGACAGTAAAATCTCAAACCCATCTTCCTCCACAGCTGCAAGAATTCCCGTTATGAGTTTGTTGGTCGACGTGTACTTGTCAAACCTAGGTCTATTCTTTGATTCGGTTCGAGCGTCACCACGTTGCTCGGAAGTCTTTTCCTCTGGTCGACGACTTGAAGTACGGTCGTCGTCTCGTTTCTTCTGGACTTGTCATCTCAGTTACAATAGCGTTTGCCGCCATTGGCCTGCCAGAGCACGAGGCCATCGATGTATCTTCGTGCGCGAATGAGTAACTCATTCAACGAGGTAGCTGACTTGCTGCCAAGCTTCATCACTAGGTTTCTATCATTCAACCCGGTGGTGAAGTATATTATAGCCATCTCGTCGGTGCAGTTTACCACCTTAACGTGGTCATCCATAAACCTGGTGATGTAATCGGTCATGGACTCGCGATCTCGTTGTTTGAACATCCCGAGGTGGGATGCTGGAAGCTTCATCAACTGCCTTGCTGAGAACTGGTTGATGAACATCTTACGTAACTGTTGATAGCTGCTGATGGATTTCGGCTTCAACTGTCGGTACCATAATCGAGTCGAGCCTTCTATAGTGATTTGGAAAGCTCGACACTTGATGGCGTCACTTGCTGCAAGGAACTCCATCTTCCCTTCGAATATTTCCACGTACGATATAGGGTCTCCCGACCCATCATACGGGCTCATCGTAGGGGCCTTGAACTTATGAGGGATCGGCTCGAACAAGATGTCCTGCGTGAACGGGGGCTCCTCCTACTCTGAGAAGTCGACCTGGCCTGGAGCCTTGTAGTTATTTTTTAGGTCCTCGATCTCTGCATCATTTCCCTAAGCTGGTCCATTTCGGACCAGACACATAAGTCGGATCGGGACTGGTCCCGGTGATTGTTGACCTCCTCGCTTCGCGTCCTCTGCTCCACACGGTACCTCAAGTCACCTGGAGCCTTCTTCTTCTGGCACAAGGCCTCACGATCGGAGTGACACACCTTGAGTACACCGGGCAGATCATGGCTTCCTGTGGAGTCCTTAGGTTGGACCCTTGGGAGCCGAACTCGTGGGTGCTGAATCGGCCGGTGGCGGTCAGTCTGGTCGTGGGCCCTGTCCCTATAGCTGAGGCTCTCCCCACCCCGATGAGTTCCGGGTGGTGGAGTGACAATATGGATCCCTCCGGGACAGTGAGAGGGGTCAGCCTGGTTCTTGTTAGCAAGGTCACCCGATCTTCTCCCCTTATCTCTGGGAGTTAGGTCAGCTGGTCTCTTCTCCTTGTGCGGGTCGCAGATAATTGAAGGCGTTGACTCCCCTTCAGATCGCTCCATGGCAGAAAGGCGAGCCTTCACTTCTACAATCTCAGCGATTGCATTGGCGACGATGGATGGATCGACGCTCTGGCCCGAGTGGGCTCGAACATTCCCCCACCTCGGGAGGGTCAGAGGGCGCGAGGGGGAGAGGAGGAAACTCTCCCCTGTTCTCTAGAGCATGCGGGCTGGTTGGCCTGTCCCCGACAGTGGGGTGCTCCCGGTCGACACGGTCGTTGGATGTCCCCACGACGAGAGAGTAGGTCTTCTGAGCATTGGTTCGACGTTCTCCATCGCGCCCCTCGGCGGGGTTAGGAGTGTGAACAGCTGCGAGCGAGTTGGGTATGTCATCGCTTACTTCAATGTTTTGGTAGGTAACGACTTGAGAAAGTCAAAGTCATTCCCCACAGATGGCGTCAAATGTTGAATCAAGAAATTGACCAACTCCGCGAACGTCACCTCGGACTAGATGAGCTGGACAATGAGTTTCAAACGTCGAGTAGCAGACCTGCAAAACAGAGTGAGCACTCTGATGTCAAAGTCAGTGAAAGTCTGAACTAGAATCAAGAGAGAATCGAAATGTTCGCGTACCTCAAAATGAACGAAATGATTCTATTTATAGGCGAAGCCCCCGACAGAGTTCCCGACAAGGCTTTAACGGCTCTTTAAGGTTACCGTGAAACGCAGCGTGTTGTCGTGGAGTATGTCGGAGGTGTGACCGAGTTGAGGTAAGCTAATTAACTCAGCCAATAGCATGAGAATGCAATCGTGAGCAAGCTTGTTTGGTTCGACCACTGAAGATAATCGGCTCGGTAAGGGAATGAGTCGAGATGTGTATACTTGGCTTATTTCTTTATGTTGTTCCATGTCACATTTTGCATCTGCTCGTTACCTATCATGTGACGCTGAAATCTACATCCAACATACCTGCTTTGTAAACTTCTGATTTCATACTGCACAAATTCAAGTTTCTCAAACACGTAAATCAAAATAAAAAATCTAATTGATAATTTTCTTGATTATTATTTCCTTTTGTTCCTAATTTTTTGTTTTCTCTATTTTCAAAAAGAAAAAGAGAAGGGAAAAAAAAGAAAATTCAGCTTGAAATCTTTAGGATTTTTAATAAACAAACAAAACAATCGAAAAAACAAGGGCCCAAATTAAGTAAAATTACATTTTCAAAGTGAAAATATAAAAATACTTATCTTTTTTTTATTGATACATTAAATAATAAAATCTTATTTAACATTCGTTAAAAATGTAGTAGATAACGAAATTTACCTGCATTTATAAAAATTAAATAAACGAAATGTGAAAAGCCAGATTGTAAAATATTTTGTTTCTATGTAGATAAATTAAGTTTATAATTAAATATTTTTTAGATAATTATATTTATTTATAGAATATAAAAGTTTAAAAGGCAAAAAGTTTCATAATTGTTTCCTTTCTTTCCGTTATAAATTTGACCTTTCCCCTCATTTCCACAGAAATTTCTTTCAGGGGAAAGCAATTCATTTCAAGAGAGAGAAAATGCATAAGAAAATTAAAACATATACTAATAATATTTAAGGAGGTTTTTTTTAAGTATAATTAATTAAGGAGATTTTGATGAAATGAATGATAAAGCATGGTAAAAAAAATTATCAAAGAACATGGTCAGATTTGAAATACATAAATTAATTTAATTTTTAACAAGATATAAAACAATAATTAATGATTGGTGTGATACATATTTTATATTTGATACGATTTTTAACATATAAATTAAAATTTATTGCACCAACATAAACATAATACGGTCTAAGGCATGCTTCTTTCTTAAAAATCAGAAGTTCAATCCTCTATCCCTATATTTGTTCTACTGAAAAAAAACTAAAATTAATTGTCAACATAAATATAGTTTATACTAATTTAATTAAATAAACAAGTACAACGTTCATCGTACGTGGTAATAAGTAATAGTACATAAAGCAAAAATTTCTAGTCCTACCGTAGTATGAACTCCCATCCACATTATGTCATATATAATCTTATTTTAGAAATAAAATAAAGTGGATCTCACATAATTTTAAAATGAAAAAAGTTCATGTCTCTCTCCCTCGTAACTTACATTCTCTCCTCCTCCTAAATTACATTCTCTCTAAATTCTCAAAAATAAAAAATTACATTCTCTCTCTTAAAATACATTCTTTCTGCCAAAGTTAACATAACTAAACGAAAATTTGTATATATCTCAAAGAGATTGAGATTGTAAGTTCGATCCCTCACCCCACATGTACTAAAAAAAATATTCTTCCTCCTTTTGTAACACACTCTCCCTCTCTTAAGATACCTTGTATCTCCATTATTATTATTTATAATTTATAGAAAATGTCATTTATCTTTTATTTTTTCCTTTCATTTCTTCATCATCTATCATTTTTATTTAAATATTTTTACAATAACTTCACATTTCTCTCTACACCTCGGTTCATCTATAGGTTTTGCTCTTTTCTAACTAAATCCGTTCGTTTTTTTCATCTTCTATCATTTTTATTTAAATTATTTTTTCGTTTAAAGAATATTTGCAGTTCAAAGTTGTTCGTTATTGATATTTTCTTTTTATTTAGAAATTTATTTTAAAATAAATAATTAAATATTTTTATTGTCTAATGGATATTATAATTTGATTTTATTGGTTGACCATTTTGATATGTTATTTTATTGTTAAAAAAATTATTTTGTCCTATTTAATTGTTATTATAATTAGATTTTAATTGTTACCCATTATATATATTCTTTTTTATTTGTAACTTTATTTTGAAATAATTAAATATTTTTTTTGTTTTATATGAAATTTTATAATTAAATTTTATTTGTTATTTGTAAGCATCATGATAAAAAACAAAAATCTAAAAATTAGATATTTATTTTAGTACAATTTCTATTTTGATATCTAGTAAAAAAAAAAGATATTTAATAAAACCATAATTTTGTAAGGGAGAAAAATCTACAAATAAAAATGTGGGTCCACTTTATTTTATTGAAAATATAAATAAGAACAGACGAGAGAGAATGCAATTTATGAGGGAGAGAATAATACGTAAGCTTTTTATTTTAAAAAATTATGTGGCGTCCATTTTATTTTATTTCTAAAATAAGATTACACATACCATAACATAAATGAGAGTAGCATAGAAATCGCGGTACGTAATGAAAAGAAGAGAGAGGCATTAACATTGTTTTTTTGCTTTTTGTTCTTTGGGCTCACATTATCCGTTTATTGTCCGTTGATATCCTAATTAAATGATTATATCCATTAAACAAAAGGCAAAGAAGAAAGTAGCATCGTTTTATTTCTTCAAATGCTCTCCATTATTGATTCTTCTTTATATACATTAAAGAATGAAAAAGAAAACAGAGCCAATCACGGATTGCCACTTGTAATCTGTAAAACAACACGTTTCAATGGAAAAAAAGTCTATGCCAAAATGAGAATTTTGATTGCTACGAGAGTCAACACGGTTTTGAAAAAAATAAAAATAATAAATAAATCTCTCCATTCAATCGCTTGCCGATTACTTTTTCACATGTTTTTTATGGAAGAAAACTTGTCTTGTCTGTCATCAGCTTTATTAACTTTCTACCGCAGTTATTTGTACGTTAAATGCTATTTAGTTTTGGAGTTTTGCAGTTTAAAATGTTCTTTTTAATTCTGTATTCATTTTAGTTTTATTTGTAAAATGTTACCGCAAAATCTATATTCTTCGATAAGAAATTATTGCTGGATTTCAAAAATAATAGACCGATAATAAAATAAATGGACTAAAAAATCAATTCTTTATAAATATTTAAAGTAAAACAGTTAACAAATAGAAAATATAAGAACCAAAATGAATCTTTTTTAAAGGACGTCAAAAAAATAAATACTAAAATTATATAGAACAGAATAATATTTAAACCTTATTTGTATTAGCCTATTTTTATTATATTCCTAACTCCATCTTACTACTATTCTTGAACTATAATAGATAAACCACGTACTTATTTTGCAACCATTCATTTTCTATATCTTTAGGAATATAATGGTTCAATCTTTGAGATAAAAGGAATATATATTGTAGTTTAGCTATATTGATGAATGTATGATTAAATCACATTTGAATTTGGATTGGAAAAGGGTTGTTTGCTTATTTTGTGGATAGGTTGCTTTACAATAATAATAATAATAATGTAATTCAAGACTTGTCCGATGACTTCCAAAATTTCGAAATATTTTAAGAATTGTGGTAGAATGATATTTTTTTTTTCTAGTTTAAATGGGTGGGAATTTGCATTTCAAAACTTTTATTGAACTTTACTTGACAAATTAGTTTTGATTTAAAAATTAAGAAAAAATAGTACCAATTATATCATGCATGCCATTTTTAAAAAATAATAATAATTAGTAAAATATATTTTAACCAAAATTTTATTTTAAAAAGTAGAAAATTAAATTGAAAAAAATAATCCAAGGAACACCTAAATTATAAACCAAAAAATAGAACTAATTCGAAAAGTCAAAATAAAGGAACTAAAACTATAATTTGAAATTCACTTAAAAATAGATGAGGAAAAAAGACACGTGTATTTAGATCTAGTGGAGTGGTGGGAAGGGCAATTTCGTCAATATAATTCATTGGCCGCCATCCTGTCGTTCATGTCCCGGCCGACATGTCCCCATTTCCAATAAATATTCTCTGTAAATGGAATTCCATTTTTAATATTCTTATCGTTTAAAATGGAATTTCATTTTTAATATTAGTTAATATAAATCTCAACTCATTAAAATATGTGAGATTGGGTTTTTTTTTTGATACAACACGTGGGGTGAGGGTTCGAACTCATGGCTTCTTAGTCAGAAATAAGTATCTTAACTACTTGAATTATGTTCGGTTTGACAAAATATGTAAGATTAGTTGAATCGAAGAAAAAAAGAAAAAAAAATCTCATCAAAACATCCCTCTCATCTGTTAGGATAATCTGGTTCGTATTCTACCTCGACAAACTCAAAAAAGAAATCCGAATTAGATTCATAACTCTGAGCGACTTAACTTCATGAACTGGATTATATTATATGTTAGTATTAATTCCTACCAACGACATTCATATCATATAGAATAACTTTATCCGACAATCCAAAAAGTCAAATTGATAGTGAAACCCAACTTAAGGTTCTATAGATTTAAGAGATTATCGAGTCAGCGCATAGAAGCAGTTTGATATCATTTTAAGTGCAAATAAGTGATAATAAGAATATGTTGTCACTGTTCTTCCTCAGCAAATTCCTCAACTCACCAGTCACTTTCATGTCACATAATAGTAGTTTAAGTTCACTCTCATAAATCAACATACCAACCAAATACTGTCACACTCAGGATGATCGAATCTCTGTTTACAAATTATTCAGTTGAAACGCCAACTTTACGTTACATCGAGTGATGTGACAGAAGAAGCATTATTTCAATCATCCAAATGATGAAAGAGATTAGAACGGAAGCATTTTGAATTCATGGACAAAAACTGGAAAGTAAAAGGAATCAAAGGATCAAAATTATGTTAAACTTGATATTGAAGGTAATGGGCAAAAAAAAAAAATTGAAGATTTATTCAATATTCAAACTTAGAGCCACTAAAAAATGGCAGACAATGGCAAACACATCCCACTTTACAAAAGTTGATACATCAAGGAGAAGGCATCAAAGAGGAAAATTTACTTACTAAAGTTTCAACGTGAGATCAGGTGATGATGCTTCTGTTCTTGGTGGAGGCATTGTTTTTCCAAACTCTGAATTTGAACTTTGAGTTGTGGTTTTCATGGGACCTAAACTGCTGTCAACTTTGGCAGCCACCTGCTTGAAACTTCCTGGCCAAAATCCCACGACATCATCATCGTACTCCTCGACAAATGTCGGGAATCCAAACGAGCTCTGCTCAAATTTTGCTCCGACGCTCCTACCAGGATTGTAAGGCCTCTGATCTGAAGTTAGAACTGCTTGGTGGAATGCACCATGAGCTTCAATGCCAAGGGACCTAAGGGCTGAGCCATGCAGCGGCAGAGAAGCCAGACTTCTGTACCGATCAAAGAACATTCCCATCCGGGTCACACGTTTAGCCATCGTCCTCTCTCTTTTGTGTGCGTTTTGATGCCCACCGAGCGCCTGCGAGCTGTAGAACTTGCGCCGACAGTAATTGCAAGAGAAAACTCTTGGCATCGTTGCAGAAGATGGTTTGTTACTACTTGTTTCACCATGGATCTCGATATCGCCATTCAACTCGGCATCAGTGGAGTTAAACCGAAGTGTCAAGTCAAGCGAAATGGGCGTCGTATCAGCAACGACAGCTTTACTTGAGCTTGGAGGGCAGGAAGAAGAGGTGGTAGTGGCGGTGTTGGAGTGATCAGGATTATCTTCTTGGCTGCTGCTGGCTTCTGAATCTTTTGCAGCTTCTAAGTTGAAATTCAAAGTTTCCATGGTTGAATGGGCAGTGTAGAAAGTTAAGAACCAGAGGCTTCCAAAACAATGGCGCCCTTCTTTTCCTTCTGTGTTGATAATTAAGAACAATCAAACAAGTTAATGTTGCTCCCAGCTATAAGGCTGTTGACCTGCATTCCATACTATTGGAAAAGAAAGTTCAAAAAGGTGCCATTCAAATCTGCCATATTTGAAGCAAGAAACTCTTATTTATCTATATACCTAAATGATCGTTAAAGATTCGTTAAATCACCGCAAACCCAAAAGTTTACGTTGATTAGCTATGAGAAATTTAAGAGAATTCTAGTTTTTACTTCTGTACTTAACCGACAAAAGCATCGTTCATCTTAAACTTACAATTTCGTCGAATTCAACCTTAAACTTACATAAACGGTGAAATTAACAGCTCAAAGCTAAATTAGAGAACTACTTAGGAACGAACCAAAATAACACATAAGATTTAATAAACAAAACACTCAAAAGCAAACCATATAAATACTCGAAACCCAACTGTACAAATACCCATACGTAGCCACAAAATCAAACAAGTAAAAAGGTATACTAACACAACAAAACTGTTGAAGTATAACACAACTAGATAAATTAATACCCAAGAAAATAACTTCATCTGGTCACAAGAACACCTGTAGCTAACCTGAGAGAATTAATTTTACCACTTATTCACAGTCTAAACTCAACTTGATGAAATTAAAAGTTGAAGTATAAAATTGACTTCATGAGTGTAGGATAAAAAATGAATCTTCCCCTAAATTTAATCATTTAATATATATTCTCAATATTCCCTTTTAACATGTCAGCTCATGAGATGGATAGATAATAAAATTGAAGAGTTTGGAGTTATGATCTTGTGGTCTAATATGACGTAAAATGACCACTCAACCTAAAAGTTTAAGCCCATGGTCTAATGTGACGTAAAATTATCACTCAACCTAAAAGTTTAAGTTCATGGTCTAATATGAAGTAAAATAACCACTCAACCTAAAAATTTAAGCTCATGTTCTAATATGACGTAAAATGACCACTCAACCTAAAAGTTTAAGTTCATGAACGATGGTAACTTTATTTCACTCAATGTATTATCAAAAAAATTATCTATTATGGATAGCCACAAGTCTCAATCCTTACTGCCGTCTTTCAAATGCATTTACCTCTGAGTTTGAACAAACGAAGAACTAAAAAAGAAAAGCAATTATGGAGACAGAACTACACATAGTAATAGAAAACCCCCTACCATTCAAAAGGTATTTGATTCACAAATTAAGTTTGAATAACTTAAAAGATCAAGAAGCCAAACTTGTGAGATTGGTAGATTTATTTGTTTGTCCCAATCTACAAATTGATCAATACTACACAAACCTAGATTGTGAAACCTACTTTTCATACTCCATACAGTACAACCCATTCCTCTGTCAATTTAAACATAAAATTGAACAAATTAAAGCTTCAAAAACAAGGGTTACTAAAAGCCTGAGCAAGCACAAAGCAAGAACATCAACCACAACCACCATGGAAGCAGTGAAAGAGCAAAAGCACACAATCATTAACCTAATGCAGGGAAGAAAAAGAAGCCCAAAGCGATTCACCGATTACCCAGAAAAGCAGAGATTTCATTTCTTCATCACTAACAAAATAGACCTCAAAGAAAGCAAAAGGGCAACATTGAAGGGGGCAAAAACAGAAGAAAAAGGAGGAGAGATTCACATACTTGAGTGGGATTCAGAGATTGTGGAGTGCCCCTTACTTTAGGGGTTGATCTGTGGATTGTTGAAGGCTATGGGAGCGCCACAGGGAAGCAGAGCGTGGAAGAGGGAAGAAGCAGAGAGCAGGGAGGTGGGTTTCCATAGCCTTTACTGGTTATGGAGTGGGTAAGATTCGACAGAGGAAATAAATGGAGAGAGAGAGAGAGAGAAGGGGTTGTGGTGGGATGGAAGATATGGTGTAAAGTTACAGAATCAGAATGGAAAACCATTATTTTGGTTGAATTTTGGACCATTCCATTATTATTCAAATGAAATTGCAAACCCATTAACAATAATCACTATAAAACAGAGAGAGAGAGAAATGGAAAGTTGTTGTTTTGATCTTTAACTATAAGTGCGATATCTTTTTGCTAAAACGCTTATTCTCTTCCACAGTCTCCCACTAATAATTCGAGAGAGAGAAGCCAAAAAAAAGAAGAAGAGGAAAAAAAAGGATCTTTCGAATGTCTAGTCTTTACAAATCATGGAGCGGCACATATGTGAGTAGTTAAGCTTAGGGGTGGCAATGATTTAAAGAGCAGATAAAAAGTAAAAAGAAATACATATACTAGTGTAAATATTGTTTATAAGCTAAATTTTAAATAAAAAAGAGGAAATGTTTACTTGTTTTTCTTTTTGGTGAGTTTTACAAGTGTTCTGATGATTTAAAACTCCGCTTAAATTATAAGTTTGTATCTAAATTTTTTGTAGGTAGATATCTACTTAGTAAGTGTTAGACATATCTTTTAAAGTATTTATAGAGAACTAAAAATGTTATTTTGAAAGAATTGGTAGGGTTTGGTTAAAATTTTGAAAGAGAGATAAAAGAGTGTTTTTTAACCAATTAAAAATAATTTAAAGAGTTTTCAATTACTAAAAGTAATTTGGGAATTTTGAAAATATTAGACAAAAAATACTTAATGTACTTTCAAATGAAGTATTTAATTAATTTTCTTCCGGAAGTGCTTAATTTAAAAATATTTTTTCTCTGTAGTGTGTATTTTTTCTTTTTTTAATCCTATGTTTTCTTTCTAGTAAAACAATCGATTCGAAACTTTATGTAACTTAAGCCACACTGTCACGAGAGGTTGAGCTTAAAGCTTAATAATAAAAGACACCTCTAATGTATTCATTGCTCTTAAAAGAGCGGAAATAAAAGAATATTTATATATATTAATTAAAATAAAGAAGTATAGAAATTGTTATGTATGGTAAATATGGTAGGAGAGGTAATCGGTACGAGTTATAATACAAAATTAAGTAATTAAAATTTCGACCTTCCTTTAAATACACGTTGGCCTTAATTTGATAAAAAAAATCTTTAAACTTAAAACTATATAAAAAAACTAATATTTAATTACTACTAAAAATTAAAATGTAATAACAAACGCTTAGTATTTGTACCTTATAAAATAACAATTATAGATTCTTGGACTAGATAGATAAAGTTCACGTGCTTTTAAGTTTTTCTTAATGAGTTACTGAAATTTAAACTTTGTATTTAATAGATTTTTGTTGTTAATTGTTTAATAATTTTATGACACGCAACTTTATTATTTTAAGAATTTCATGGTTGGCTCATTTTAGGCAATTTACTTTAGATAGTGTAAATGTTAAACAACAATTCATAGAATTAACAACGAAGACTTATTAGCTACAAACTCGAAAATTCCAGAGTATATTAGAATAGTATAGAAACTAAAAAGATAAAAAAAATAAAATCTTACTATCTAATTAAAATACTTTTAAATTACAAGGACTATACATATAAACAATATTAAAAACTTTGGTACCAAACTTATTATTTGATTATTTATTTAATTTATTATTGATGTTTTTTCTAAAAAAAAAGGAAGTTTTTAGATTGCCCCAAAATTTTAAAAATTACAAACAATAATTTTCATAAAATCTATCCTTACTTTTAAAATATCAGTACGATTCAAAAGTACTTAAAAAAACATAAATATATAGACAATAAACTAGCTTGATTATTTAAGACATCAAATCAATGGATCTAAATAATTTTGAATAATTGTAGTTTTGCAAACTAATTATTAATTGTAGAGATTTATTTTCAAAACATAATATAAAAAAATGTGAAGAGATTACAACTGGGAGCTTACTTTAGTATACAATTGTGTACTTGATTTAAATAAAAACCTATATCTATTTTTATTCACTCATTTATAGTATTGAAACATTCAACCTCTTCTTTGAAAGAGTGGAGTTTCTTCCATTTTGATGATCAAAAGTTTCTAAAATAGTACAATTTTTCTTCATGATGTAATTGACTAATAAACATAATGAAATTTTGAAATGAGATCAATTATTAGCTCCAAGATTATATGGTGTCCACGTGCCACGAAAATCAAATGACTATTTGAAGTTAGATAAAAAAGTAATTTACATATTTATAACCAGCTACCAACAATATTTTCGCGATTAATATTCCAAATGGTACTTTACTTTTGAGAATAATTGACGAGTTTGTGAATAACGATTTCAACGGCTCAATTTTTTTACCGATTATCCAATTACGCAGCCTTGCTCTTAACAGCTGTCAAGCAAAAACAAACCAAACAGTGGATAAAACTATTCTTCAACTATTTTGAAATTAAAAACAGTCGATTACCAATCTTGTCAGATACCTTGTCGAGTTACAAATTATGAACACTAAACACTGTTCCAGCCTCGCTCAATAATTGAGTATCGAAAAATATAGGTGAGCTCCCACAAATAGCGAAAGAAATGAAGAGAGCACATGATGTCTCACACAAAGCACATACAAATGACTTTGTGCATATCTTTTAAATTTGGTTGGGAGTTTTGGGCATTTGGTGCTTGAGAGGGACATACATATATATGTATCTATTTATTTATTTCATTAGTCATCTTCACAACTAGTGTAGACAGACAAGCTTTAGAACTAAAGACAGAGGAGTAGTGAACCCATTTCAAAATTCAGCCACAAGAACTTCTTCCAAATCATCCCCACTACTTTTTTCTTTTTTTATTTTTTAATTTTTATATATAACACTCCAAAACAACATCAAATCATGTCTTGTCATAAAATAGATAACCACTATGTTGTTCTAACATAACACACCTGCTTTTTGGGGAGTTTTCCCTTTATGCATAAAGAAAATGTATGCTTTTTAGAAAGAAAATGGTATTGATAAACGTATGGCAAAGAAGTTGGCTTTATAACTTTGTATTTAATTGGTGGGTCAATTTTGGTCCAATTTGATTTTGCATCGTATCAAACTTTGAACTTAAATAAATGAGAAAATGAATGCTTTTAGTAGTTGGATCTAGGTTGGATGTGAATGATTTTGCGATTGAGCGAGTCCATTCTACTTTTGTGAATGCTAGATTTTAGAGTTGGATTATTGAAACTTCTCCTTAGTTAGGCTGAAACTTTTGATTTGAGTTTTCTTTTTCTTAATGTTCATTTATGGTCGGATTTCACCCTTCTAGTACAGAAGTTGGAGAGAATGCAATTGATGCAAAGTCTCGTTAAATAATTATCAATGGTCACGCAAAATAGTTCTTCAAAAAAAAAAAATAAAGGTCAGGACAAATTTTTTGGAGAAGAGTTGGAAAATAATTTTTGGTGCATATATATAGATTAAATATGGAAAGAATTGGCATTCGGTTTTGGGTAAAAGTTTGATAAGATATGTTGTTATTATTAAAATGTTCTAAACATAATTTAGGCTTGAAATTAAAAAGCTATTACAAAAAAGGAATTATACAATAAATAATTTAAATATTTTAAATGACTTTTTTTTTTAGCGAAATATTTTAAATGACTTTGTTTGATATTTAAAAAATATATGACCATACTCCATACATCAAATTGCCATCATTTCTCTAAAATAGTAATCTAAGTAAATGGGTGAAATTTGCACTTTTCACTACGGGTTGAGCCCAAATCTATGGTGCTTAAATTTGGGCCTAATGGGCTCAGTGACAGAAAATAAAGTGGGCCTGGTTGGACCTGGTTGATAATTTTCCATTTTTCTCTCTTTTAAAAATTTCAAATCTATCCTCTTTTTGTTGTGTATAAACGAAAATTGCAACTATCGCTATTTACACACTTATTTTAAATCAAATATCCTATTATGATGGAGTTCAAACATTTGATTCGTCACCAAAATGAGCTCTGATATTTACTTGAGGTCGGAGGTTCATCGATCTAATCATGTATCTTAGAATTTGAACTTTTGCTTTTAAGGGAATGAGTAGATGCATTGTTACGCTATGCTATTGGTTTAATTATGATCTTTTATTTTTATTTAGTTGATTTTGATTGGTTTAATTTTTTGTTTTCTAAGGTCACTTGGCAAAAACTGACCCTAATCAATGTCCAATCAATATTTAGAAAAAAGAAAAATAAAACTCAAATCCAACAATAAAAGAAAGAAAGATGCTCTAAATATTGGCAATTGAGAGGTGTTATATGAATTATTCTTTTCAAAGGAATTGGTAGTGAGATGTCATATCAAAAGAGAACTTGTTCTCATGTGTGAAGGGAAATCTTCAAGCTAGAGAATTATTTGGGGTTTTTTTTCCCTATGCAAAATTTTTTTGTTAATATTTTATTTATTTTGCAGGCTACCATCATAAAGTATTTTCCATAATTCTAATTCAAATTTAAAAACTAAAAAATCTAGAATATTATAATTCAAATCAGAGGTGAAAATTTTTAACTAATATTTTTATCAGATGACTAATGTTCAATTTACTCTTTAATAATACTTTTTTAAAAGAATTTAGAAAACCAAATTTGTTGGGTACTTTTGTCTTTGTATTGCTTTTTATTACTCTCTAATAACATTTCTCGAATCTTAGAGCAATTTCGATATGTATATAAAAAATAATTTATAAAATTGTGCTACAATCGGAAAAAAAATGTTTTTAGAGAGTAGATGACAAATAAAAAAACGTTGGAAATACACTAATATTTAACCATTTGAGCTATGCTTATATGAGCGTTTTATCAAAGTACAGTATCCCAAATTGGTATTTGGTTGTTAAGTATAAATATTAAATCCTTTCATTTTCACCAACTGTCCTAAAACAGGTAGATAAGACATGAATTGTATTATTTGAGTTCCAAATTTTAATCTTTATCACTAAATTTTTTGGTCTAAGTCTCATAAAAAATCTCTCATTTTCAAAAACTAGTCTCATAAAAAGTTTTTTTTTTCTTTTTTTTAGTGCAACAAATTTAGGATGAAGATTGAAACTCAAATATTAAGATACGTTATGAGTGGAATCATGCTCATATTTGCAGTAGCATTAAAAGATTTGACCATAAGCATTTGCCTCAATTGTATTTTTTTTAATGGAAAGTAAAAGTTTAGGATACCATTTTGACTTTGTAAACTAATTAATGGTGTTTTATCCTTAATGGAAGGAATCCACCTAATAATGACACTTAAAAAAGCTTATATGTCTGGCGTTAATGATTCACAAATGTTGATTAAAGGCATTACTATTTAAAAAAACTAATATAATTCTCTTTGTCCAATAAAATAAATATAGATACATATATCCTGAAAACAACTGATATTCATATTAAAATTTACAAGGATTGTGAAAATATATATATATATATATATATATATATATATATTATTAAATCTATGTATTTATTAATCCTAAGATTTATAATTAATCTTAACAAATCATCACAATTGTTTTTATAAAATTAAGAACTAATGAGGAAAAAAAACAACAAAATTTCATTGAGAATTGGAGGGGGAGGTGAAATAATGCCAATATTGAAAGAAATATCTTGGATCCTCTTTTGTCCTATATTTGTAATTTTGTATCCATAAAGTAGTGGGGTGTTTTTAATCATATCTTAGTTCTCCATTATATGTAAAAGAAATATTATCCTAAGGTTTTGACCATCAATGTGGAAGAGAACTAGATGCCAACAGTTAGATGTTTAAAACTTATTTAATTTAATCTCTAATATAAACTTTGGCTTAAAATATGGATTTTAAGCTTTAAACAATTAGTTGATTGAAATTTGTTATCTAAGCATGTTCAAACTTTAGCTATCTATCCATTTTATTTTTATCGAAGGGTAAGCAAGTTGAATGTTATATTATTTTATTTTGAAAAAGAACTCCAAAACCCGACCTCTTAAATCTCAAATCAGACCTAGCAATTTTATTTTTTTTTTAACAGTAATATTTATTATTCAAACAAACCAACTTTGGTTAAGTCCATCATTTTTTTTAAGAAAGAGAGGGGGAAAAAACTAAGGAATAAACATTATTAATCAATTCATGAGGATTCAATTGATAAAATTAAGCTGATTTAAAGCTTAGAATAAGAAAAAAAAATTCTTTTATCTAATTGTTACTTCCCTTTTGCTCAACAAAAAAAGGGGGGCAAATAATGATTATTTTATCAACTAATGGACTCAATCAATTATAGTTCAAAATCAAATTGTTTGAGGGGGTGACCCAAAGTGGTTGAAGGAGAAATGGAGAAATCGAACCCCATATGATAAGATTCTTTTTAATATATATATATATATTTTGGGAGTATTATAACTCAATATATTTAATTAAAAAAATATAAAAAAAAAATAAAGAAAGAAAGAAAAAAGAACATGTGGGGGCTGGTTGGGCATTCATGGGTTTGACCCTCTTTTAAGATTGAAGCTTTCATAAAAATATGTCATAGATTGCTTTCAAGATTTGATTAAGATTCTGTTTGAAATTTTCAAATATTTGGATTGCTATGAGTTTTATTTTATTTATTTATTTTTTTTGTGTACTAACAAATATGTAACATAACATAACAACTGGAATATTTTGGTAGAAAAATTCATATTCTTTGTAGGGGTGAGTTGGACTTGTTGGGTAAATATCCAAATTTTAATAGAAATTTTGGGCCTTCCATTTTGTTCTTATATCCCTTAAGAGCTTTTAAAAGTACACTAAAGTTAAAGCTAGGGAACTAAAAATATAATTTCATCAAAATATGTATGGTCACCCACATAAAAGGCATTTACATAACAAAATAATCATAGTAATTTGTATCTAAGTTTTCTAGTAGCTTATTGATCCATCTTATATACTCATATAGCATAGTCCCACATTAGTTAAAAAAAATAAAAATTGATGATATATAAGTAAAATACATCTCTATTATTGGTGCAAGGTTTTTCAAGTTAAATGAAAAACAAATCTATACATGCAAATTTTTAAGACAAAATGAAAAATATCGTGTCATCACATATCTCATATTTGTTATACTAAAAAATATTTTTGCTTCAAAGTTATGGTAAACTTTTCCTTAAGAAATTTAGTCACTATTAGCCTTCCATCTATAAATTTTGGAAATATCTTTTCTTAAATTGATTTTTTTTTGTGTCAAATTAACAATGAAAACTTATGGAAACTAATTTTAAGATTGATTGATTATACTAAAAATGATATTTTAACCAAACTTAAACACTAATTTAACTAAAATATTAAGGAAGCTTTTTGAAATGATCACAACTTATCCAAAATTAAAAATTAGTTTGAAAATTTTCAAAGAAGTTGAAGTTGAAGATAGGAAGTGCGTCTTGAAGTGTGTAGTTGTTGCACATGTCATTTCAAGTGAGGAGGAGGAAGTGGATAATGAGTGCAAGAGGGAGTGAAAAATGGTGGCCAATACAAGCTTAAGCCATGAGGGAATATGGAAAAGGGGGGAGAAAAAAAAGGAAAATGGGTTCAATAATTTGCATTTTGTTTATTTTTAGTAAATAAAAATAAAGTGATGGTGAGTTTTAAAATCAAATACTTTTAAATTTATTCTATTTTAACAAAAAAATGGCTATTTTTCAAGCTTCTTTTTTTTTTCTAAATCTTTATAAATATTCGACGAATTGAAAGTTGAATATGTTATGGGTAAAATTAGAGTACTAGGTTCATTCAAAGTGAGGTTAAAGAAGCGACATGAGTTGAGTCGATCAAGCCAGACCATTCAATTCTAACACAACCAAACCAGACTCGACCAAGCTGAGCCAACTAGACTGATCGAGTTGAGGTGGTAAATCACCTTGAACCAACCCCAACATATAGATTGCATTCAACATCGAAAAAAACTAGACTCACGACTCACTCTTTAGATAGGAGGAGATGTCTTGTGCACAAGGTATGCTCACAACCCTATTATTTAATAGGCTCAATTGAATTCATTGTTTGACTTAGACATAAAAATGTGTAACGTGTTGAGCTTAGCACCATACTAGTGTACAAATGATCTTCTTTTGCGTATCGATGTTCATTCATAACTTTTTGATTTACGACCCCTATCCAAATTCGATAGAAAATCTTTAACTGATACAATTGCATCTGTGAATTTTTTTAGATGAAACCAAAAGTAGACTGATGTGAATCTAAAATAAACAAATATTATACGGTTGCGTAAAAATACAAAGGGGTTGATTAAAGGAAGAAGAAACAACAAAGAAGACATAGGGCCCTGGCATAGGGAAGAGAGGGAAGACCCACATGGCCGACACCCTCTACAATACTTCACACTTGGAATGCCACACATCAAATTCCTCCCTCTTTTTTCACTACACGACAAACCAAACATCCCTAGAGAATAATATCTGCTCAGAACTCTACTCTCTACTTCATTTTCTGTCTAACTAACTATAATGGTTGATGCAAGAATTTGGCTTAATAGAATAAAATAGATTCGATGAAATCTATGTTCGATGAGAAATTTAAAGAAGAAAAGCTTGAATTTATGAACTTGTATTGTATTTATGTGTGTAGTGTACAATTTCTAATGTATAATCCTCTTATGCTTTCTTTCGGATATAACTTTAATTCAAAAGCTTGAGAGCTTATTCTTGAATAAATGAGGTTGATGCCTTCTTATCGAAGGATCTTTGAAGTATTCGACTTTAAGTTTGTTGAAGAATCTTTAAAATCTTCAACTTTGAGCTTATGAAAAATCTTTGAAGTCTTCGACTTGTAGCTTGTGAAGTTCTTTAGATCTAGCTTGATGAAGAGTTCTTCGACTTGTAGCTCGATGAAGAGTTCTTAAGTTTGTTGAAGTTCTTAAGCTATGAAGCTTGATAAAGACTTTGTAGCTTTGTGAAGTCTTCGACTTGTTGAAGTTATTCAGCTATGGGGCTTGTTGAAGTTTTTTGACTTTAAAGCTTGATAAAGACTTTGCAATTTTGTGAAGTATTCGGCTTGTTGAAGTTCTTTAGTCGATTGCTTGACGAAGAGAAAGTTTTGTGTTATTGAAGTCTCGTAGTCTTCAAGTATTCAATTCTTTAAGTCTTGTTGGCTTTGAATGCCTCGCTCGACTCTGAATGAATTACAAACAACTTTAAACGCTCTAATGGCTCTAAACCTCCAATTCTTCTTAATCTCTGGTGACATCCTATATTTATAGAGTCTTAATAGGTCTTAAATTGGACCATGAGCTTAATTGGCTTTGGCCCAATCTCATTATAGGTTAATGTCATTGAATGACTATAAGAGTAACACGTAACATAATTTGATTCACCGATTTAAAATTAATTTAGGATACGCGTAATTTTATGATTAGTAATAAATATAATTTTAAATTGTGATGTGGCATTTATCAATTGGCCAAAATTTCTCCTTCAACAACCTGTAAAACAAAAAAAAAATTAGGTACGGTCTAGTGCTAGCGGTTAAGGATCCCACATTGAAAAATAATAAACCTGAAAAAAGTTTATAATAGAACTACTCATCTCCTTGCCAATTAGATTTAAGATGGAATACACACTTCGATGTCAGATTGATATAAAAGTAACAAAATGTACCATTAGATGTTGTATTAAAAAAATGATATATTTTACCGTATTAAATTTATCCCAACTCTAACCACTTAATTAAGTCTTTTAAATTTAGTATTTATTTAACATAAATGTTTGCCTCGTACACACTCTTGCTCCTCATTATTAGTATATATAAATGTTAATTTTCATTTCGAAAAATGTCTCAATGATGAAATGCCACTTTAAAAAAAAATTCAAAATGGAAACAAAAATTTCTTACTCGTTTTATTTGAAGTTACTTTCAAGTGAAACCTATGTGGAAAAAGGCTCTTATCCAATATATTAAATTATAAAGCATGCTAGTAAATAGTATGTGGATATATAGCACAAGCACAATAAAAATATTCTTGGGGATGGTTGGCCCTTTTTTTGTGCATCTTTATTAGTGAAAATGAATACCAATATTTCATGGTCCCATGCAATCTTCCACTAAGATATATACTTTTTCTTTTTTTTTCAAATAAGACCAAACTCTTTCTCTACCATTTATGATGCTTTTAGAAAAGACTTGCCATACTCTGCCTGTTATGGTACTAAAAAAAATTTGGTAAAAATGACCCTTCAAGAAATAATGTCTTATCTAATTTATTTGTGTTTTTTCTTTTTGGTATACTAATTGATGTATTTTCCTTTTGCTGATCATGACAAACAAGAGAGAAAGACGGAAAAAGAAATATTTATTATGTTTTTCAAAAAATTAAAAAGGTCGTCAGATTTTTATTGATGGTCGGTGGGAAAATGGGTGCTAACACGTCACCACCTAAATATTTTTCAATAAAATATTTTTGTATATTGTGTTTGGAAATTAAAACACTCCAAACAATTTATCCAACCACAATTATATCCAGCGACACAAATAAGAGATTAGAGGGAAAGCAATAAATGACACGAGAATTTATACTAGTTCACCACAATAGATTATGGACGACGTCTAGTTTTCCGCTCAGACGTGGATTCCACTAATAAGAGATTGGATACAATGACTCAAATATCTCCCTCATATATTCATCCTCTATGTATTATCACACACTATACTTAGGTACAGGAATGAAAAACTCACAATACAATCAATATCTAATTACCTCGAATACCTCGATCTTGATCTGCCCCAACTCTACTACGAATACTCCTAACGTCTCAAAATTGCTGATATTTTCTACTGTTGTAACCTAAAACCCGAAACTGCAGTATTTACAAAGTTGATACAGTACCATGGCGCTACAGACAGAAAAATTCATTTGCATGCCTTATCGCGACAGTGCCACGACATTGCCTCCTTCACTTACTTTTCATCCCTCTTCGTCCTGACGCGTCTCTAGCTCGTTCCGACATCGATCTCCACCAATCCCAATATATTGATTCTAGTAGGCACATCCCATTTTTTAAAATAGTCTTCAAAGTATTCTAAAAAAGAAAAATAGTCTTCGAAAATAAAAGTAATTTTCAAAATACCTCTTTCCTTAATTATCATTTTTTAATTGGGTATAAACTATCTTTTAATGTTGGTTGTCCATCAAACTTGTATAGCATTAGGTTCCTTTAGAGTTCAAATAATTAAATTATAATTGACATCAAAGTTCAAAGGGATTCGATTAAAGTCATCTCAATTTAGAATTTTAAAAAAATAAATACAAAAGGATAGTGACAATATTTATTATATGATTAAAATCATCCAGATCAAGAGAATTTTTGAGAAATTGGTCAAGATCTTCCCTGATTTTATTTTTTTATATCACACGAAAAGGAAGATTTCTTTCCCACTAAAAAAAAAAAATCAATTCTTGACTTTTCCACAACTTTAATGAACAATAAAATTTTTTAAAAAATGTGGCCAACTCTAAGCTTGATTGATTGAATAATCCACGTTCGTACACGTGGCCTGTTGATTGTTTTGGACGGCGTTGATTTGGAAAATCAAAATGTGGGTCCCGAGGAGAAGATGTGAAAAAGACCAGCCTGTCTGTTCTTAGTGAAACTCACCATTCAAAAGGGAAATGTAATCTTAACGAACTCAAAAAGAGAAAAAATAATCCAATTTCATTATTATTATTATTTTATTTTCTTATTAATGAGTGTTACATATCATATACTTTGATTAATATACTACGACAATTGTCTAACTTTATAATATTGAAAATTTGTTTACTTATAAAAAATCGAAATAGTAAATAACTGAAATGAAAATTAGTTGATATGAGAAAGTTATTTATTTGATATTGTTTACCAGAAATTTTCTAAAATCAAAATTAAAAATTTATTGATGTTATCTATTAAAATGGTGTGGAATGGAAATAGAATCACAGTAATTAGAATATCCTTTCCTTATTTATAATTGATTAGAAAAAGTGTGCTAATATTATTTTTAATTAAAACATTAATAAATTTTAATTTATTTTATTGATAAATATTTTTGTTTTTATATATAACCCTTTTGTATTAACAAATCATAAATAATTAAAATAACATTAAACTAACTACAAAATATTAATATAATTTTTATTCAACCACCATGTTAATATAAAATGTTAGTAAAATTTATTATTATAACATTTAATATCAATGAAATCAATTTTAACAATTTTATTTAAAGAACAATGTAAAATTAAATAATTGATAGATTAAATTAAAAGGTGTACTATGTTATAATAAAATCATATCATTTAATAAAAGTAGTGTATTTTTATGTTAAAAGAAAAATTATTAATATTAGAAATAAAAAACGAGTATAGGTCTAACAGTAATTGGCATATATCAAGGTTGGAGAGTTCAATCCTCCAGCCCAACACTAAAAAAAAATGGTAAAATAATTTATTAAAAAGTTATATATTTCATTAATAAATGAGAGAAAAGGACAAAACTGTAATGTAAGACCCATGTAACAAAAAATGTGAATAAGGTTTAGGTGAGAATAAAATTACCTATTTTTAGAGTGATGATATAGTTTGACGTGTATCTCACCAATTTTTCAATTCCTATATTTTAGTAAACGTGAAAATTTTGATTGAAACCAAATTTAATCCGACCTTAGTCTCACAAAATTAAGACTTTAATCTCCTAAGTAGCCACCATAAATCACCATCTCCATCCAATTCCGTTGCAAAACCCCAACAAAAAATGAAAAACATTTACACCTTCGAGTTTTGGCACAGTGGCAACAGGTTTGGACGTTGACACCTAAGATCCAGGTTCGAGCTTTCTTATATCTATAAGTCAAAAAGATAATTATTAAAGCGTTAAATTACACCTCTAAAGTTTTGATAATTGTGCTTCTTTAGTCTTTCAACCTATAAAAGTTTCAATTAATTACGTTTAAATTCAATATTATCATTTAAATATTGACATTGCCTTTTTTTTTTCAAGTTCTTTTTTTTTTCCTTTTTTAGGAAATTTCTTTTTCAAGTTCAACAAGATAAGTGAAGAGTTTAGAATTTATACATTTTAAGAAATACGTAGCTGAGTTATAATCTTGGAAGTACTTGATAAACTAATAATTAATTATTTTACCCTGTCATTTTCTTTCGTTTATATACATTTTAATTTTATTGAGTCATTTCTATTTATCCTTCGATGTTACATCATACCACATTATTACTAGTATATGTCTTCTAAACATGAATAAACTTCAAATCATAAAACTCATTACCCGTTGAAAGAAAGTGATAAAAAAGTCATAAAGTCATAAATTTAATAGAAACTTTTCACATTTAAAAGCTAAACAAACAATAAAGAGATCTAAGATTAAATTTGTAGTTTTAAGTTTGATTAATGAAAGAAAAGGAGGGTGGATTTGGAAATTTGATGGAAAAGAGAAGGGGTTAGAGGTAAATTGACAGGGAATGAGATCCGAGCATTGTCGCCATGTCACTATCACACAGATTTGCGATGGAGATTTTCGTCTTCCCCTTCCTTTCCACCAATTCGATTCTCTCTCACACAGCAAAGAGTAGAAGAAGAAGAAGAAAGAAAAAACAAACAAAAAACAAAACCAAAAAGAAAAAAATAGAACTAAAGAAAGAAAAAAAATACCCAGATGGAAAATGGGGATGATTTTAGCCAAGTTCACTTTCACTATGGTTTCAGCTTAGAAAACAAAGAAATTTGGGATTTCTGATTCTGGGTCCGCTCAGGTTGAAGGTAATTTGATTTCCATTATTTTTAATGGAGGTTCTGTGAGGCCATACTTGTACTCAGTATAAAAAGCGAGCTCCCCAGCAGAGGAGAGAGAAACAGAGAGGTGCGACAGTTTGGTGAGGAAGAGAATAATATAATATGAAAAGGGAGACAAAGCCAGAGAGGAATAGAGTCACAGAGAGAGAGAAAGAAGACGACATAGTGGGAGTGTGCAATAGTAAAAGGGTATAGGGGAAGGCGAGCGAATAGGGAGACAGGAAAGTCAGGGGAGTATCCCAGAAAATCCTTCAAAATCTTTAAAAATTTGATACCAATTTGCTCTCCTCCAACCACCAAGCAAAAGGGGGAAGAAGAAATAGAAGAAAACCCATGTGAAATTCTGCTGTAAAAGCCACTCTGGATCGACTGTGGAGGAGCCTTCTTCATCGTCTTCCTCCTCCATCTCTGGAAATCATTTGCAAACATTGCCTCTTTTTTATACCCAGGTGAGCAAAATTGCAAAAGCATTGTTTCTTTTGATGATCCACTTTCCCTTTTCTTTTTCTTTGTTTTTTTTTTTTTTGTCTGTCTGTATCTGTGTGTTTTCTTTCCTTCTTGAGTTCTTCGCTGCGCGTGTGAGGTTTTTTCTTGGGAGCTGAGGGTTCAGGTTCAGCTGTAGGTTTGATTATTATTTAATGGAAGTGAAACATGTTAACTGAACTTCACGCCTGGAGGAGAGGAGTAGAGAGGGACATGATTTGCTTTCCCCTCTGATTTTTTAGTTTTTCCCAGTTTCCTTTTTTGTTACGCAAGGACCTCATTGACCGGAAAGTATATGACGAAGGGAATTCTTTGGAATGTGGGCTTTTCTCTCTCCCTCGGTTGTTATTTTAAAGAAAATCCCATCTTTTAAGAGTCAGGCTTGTCTTTGAGAATTGAGAGGCCCTCTTTATTGATACTGAGTCAATCCGCCCATCGTCTTTTCTCTCTACTATAGAAATGGGTTTTGTCGAGCGGCAAAAGGGAAAAATGGGTTTTCTTTTGGGTTGTGCTTTCTAAGCTTTAATAAACCCAACAGGTCAAATGCTGTTGTGACAATCATCCTCTTGTCAACTTTTTCCTTTTCTGTTTAATTGCAGAAGGCTTTTCATAGAAATTTTCAGAAAATAAAGGGAGCTGAAGAATGCTGCTCGGTCGTCGGGGTTGGTCTAGTTTTGGTAAGGGAATGAAGTAGAACAAGAAGTGAAAGAGGAAGGCGAAGCAGAGGTTTCTGGAAGATGGGTATGAAAATGCAGCAAAGTCACAATTCTGTGGCCATGAAGTGGAATGAGCAAATGGGAACAACAAAGAAGGGCTACACATTTGTTCAAGCTAACAGGGCTTGGCTTCGAAAGTATCTTCTGCTCTGGATTATGGGGATGGCGTTTATCAGTATGATAATCTATAATGGAATGGATGCTGATAATAAAGTGAGAAGGAACGAAGTGTTGGAGAGCATGTGTGAGCAGAGGGCAAGGATGTTGCAGGATCAATTCAGTGTTAGTGTTAACCATGTTCATGCCTTGGCTGTCCTTGTTTCCACCTTTCATTACTTCAAGAACCCTTCTGCAATTGATCAGGTTTGTGAGCTTTGTACATTGGTTTCTTCTTATATTTTTGGAAATCTGAACTCTGCCAAGATGTAATAGTTCTTTTCTATGCATTTTCTTGAAGGAACTGGCATTTTACTGTTTTTCCCTTTGGTATGGTACGGTTGTTTGATGAGCCTAAAACACAACAATGTAGGAAACTTTTGCCGAATACACAGCCAGAACTGCTTTCGAACGGCCTCTTCTCAGTGGGGTGGCATATGCTCAAAGAGTGGTTCATTCAGAGAGGGAGATATTTGAAAAGCAACATGGGTGGATGATAAAAACAATGAAAAGAGAACCTTCGCCGATTCGTGATGAATATGCACCAGTGATATTTTCTCAAGAAACAGTCTCTTACATCGAATCACTGGATATGATGTCAGGAGAGGTAGAGCTACATGAGCTTGATACTTTAGCTTCTATGTTGGATAAAAGTGGTATGTTGGTCTGTATTGTTTTTCCTCTCTCATCTGGATAGATTTCTGCCCAATGTGATGCAGGAGGACCGTGAAAATATTTTGAGGGCTAGAGCAACAGGGAAGGCTGTTTTAACGAGCCCCTTCAGGCTGCTAGGTTCTCATCATCTTGGAGTTGTTTTGACGTTCCCTGTTTACAAATCCAAATTGTCATCAAAACCAACCGAAGAAGAACGTATACAAGCAACAGCAGGGTCAGTCTGGATATGTAGTTTTATTAGGAATGTGAATTCATATGTGATTTATTTTCTCATTATTAAGTATAGAAAACATATCATTACTTGCCAAATATTATCAGTGGTTCTCAATATGGGTTCCTTTTTCTTTTCCTTGTGTGGATGTCCTTCACTATGACTATATAACTTTGTATTCATTATTTTATTTGGTTAATTCTCAAGGGGTATTATGCACATTTTCTTATTTTGATCTTTTGAATACGGTAAAGGCTAGTTTTCTATTGGCTCTATACTGCCTCTGGCTTGTTTGGCTTGGAAGTCGAATTCTAATCAAAACATAACTTAATTTTCAAATATCTTTATCTTTAACATTATGTGAGAGGTGAAACTCTATATGCTAGATATGTTAAATCGTTTCTTATCTAAAAGCAGCTATGTTGGTGGGGCGTTTGACGTCGAGTCCCTCGTGGAGAACTTACTAGGCCAGCTTGCTGGGAATCAAGCCATTTTGGTGAATGTATATGATATCACAAACTCTTCTGATCCCCTTGTCATGTATGGCCATCAATATCACGATGGTGACCTGTCTCTTTTGCATGAGAGTAACCTTGATTTTGGAGATCCATTCAGGAAGCATCTGATGGTTTGTAGGTAAAGCATTCTGTCATGTTAGTTACAGTCACTATTCTGATGTTGATTGTTTGTCTCTTTGACTTATGGCTTTCCTCATGTGGATATGGAGCAGATATCAGCAGAAGGCTCCCACATCCTGGACTGCTCTAACTACTGCATTCTTATTCTTCGTGATTGGGTTATTAGTTGGCTACATTTTGTACGGTGCAGCCACTCACATTGTGAAGGTTGAAGATGATTTCCATAAGATGCAAGTTCTGAAAGTTCGAGCGGAAGCTGCTGATGTAGCAAAATCCCAGGTCTGTCGATCAGGTCATATAGTTACTTGAAACTTAAATGCTTAAAAAGAGAGAAGGAAATAGATGGAATTAGGGTGAGAGAAAAGGATGGTTGGATGAAAGTTCTAAATAAATCAGATTCTTTTTGTTCAAGTTCAAGTATGTTATAGTAGATAATGGCCTTGTTACAGTGTCTAGTACAGAGCCTAATAGGAGGATAAATCAATAGAATAAGCCAACTATATCTTTACAACGTCTACATAATATCGAAACTTAAATATTGAAATATCTTGATTATGACTTCTACTTCTTTACCACATTGCCACATGCATTTGAATTTACAACTTATCCTTTTGACTTATTAGTCAAAAGGATAAGTTGTAAATTCAAATGTCTTTAAGATCATGGATTCAAAGTAGGATGATCACCAAGAAGATAAGAATGGTTGGTTCGAGTGTGTGAGCATGTTGGCTGATGTGGCATGTGTGTGGGACCCATTAGCTATTAGGTATGATGTAAGCATGGATAAGATGTGAGTAAGAGTCTATAGCCTTAGAAGTGAGTGAGGAGAGACATCTTTTGGTTTTTGATTCGAGTCTTGGAAATGTGGAGAGGACAATAGCTCTCGAATCTCCCTTGGATATGTACCTCTATGTTATAATCAATAGTTTAGTTTTATCATAACTATCCTCTGGGAAACAGTTTTTCAATGCCAGTGTTACGTGGGATTAATCAAGTTGCTTGTTTGTGGGAGGACATGTTGTTATCCATAAAAAAGAATATAAGACCCTTGTTAATGTTAGTACTCTGCATTGAATTTTCTTCATGCATCTCTCGATTTAAATCTCTCTTTCGTTTTGGTTTCAGTTTCTTGCAACTGTTTCCCATGAAATTAGGACACCAATGAATGGCATCCTCGGTATGTATTTCCTGTCAAGCTTCACCTTTTCCGAATTGACTGGTTTTTTTATATACAAAGGATACTCAGGTTGCTATACCATTGTGTGCATCATTTCAGGAATGCTTGCTCTGCTTCTGGATACAGATTTAAGTTCAACTCAGAAGGATTATGCTCAGACTGCTCAGGCTTGTGGAAAGGCACTGATCCAATTAATTAATGAGGTTCTTGACCGAGCAAAAATTGAAGCTGGAAAGTTAGAACTGGAAGCAGTTCTGTTCGACATTCGATCAATACTCGACGACGTCCTATCTCTATTTTCCGAGAAGTCCAGACAAAAGGGTCTGGAGGTAGGTCATATAGATATTATTCCTTTTTTAAATTAACACGTTTGCTGGCTGTTTGTTACATATCATGATACCTGATAACTTCCTTGCTCTTTTCCATGGTCATTTCAACCACTATTGAACATCTATTCGAAAATGAAGCTGGCAGTCTTTGTTTCTGACAAAGTACCAGAAGTTGTGATTGGAGATCCAGGAAGATTCAGACAAATTATAACAAATCTTGTTGGTAACTCTGTTAAGGTGAGTGGACAGTCCTGAATATATTCTGAATTCAAATCCAATATGAACATTTATTCAATCTTTTACCGCATCCTTTACTTGCAAGTTTGGATTGTTCGAGTTTTCTTTTGGGACCGGTGCAGTACTTCCTTGATGTGTATCATTATCTAAATGGTTGGAGACTCCATAAAAATTAAAAAGAGCTTTTTCTGTTTTTCCAGTTTACCGAAAGGGGACATATATTTGTTAAAGTACAGCTAGCTGAGCACTCAAAAGGCTGCATTGACTCAAAATATGTCAATGGTACATCAGACAGTGACTTGTTCATATCTGGTGGTCGTGAATTTAAAACTTTAAGTGGATGTGAGGCGGCTGATGATCAGAACAGTTGGGATAACTTTAAACATCTAATTGCAGATGATAACTTCCAGTCGAATACTGCTTCAAACAACACAGAAGTAGCCGACGAGTGTTGTGGTCATGTTACTTTGATGGTAAGCGTGGAGGATACTGGAATTGGGATCCTTTTACAAGCCCAAGATCGAGTTTTCATGCCCTTCATGCAAGCAGATAGCTCGACCTCCCGAAACTATGGAGGAACAGGTATCGGCTTGAGTATCAGCAAATGTTTAGTTGAGCTGATGGGTGGTCAGATCAACTTCATAACCCGGCCTCAGATTGGAAGCACGTTTTCGTTCACTGCTGTTTTAGGGAAATGCAAGATAAACTCAATCAATGACATGAAAAAACCCAACTCTGAAGAAATTCCCCCAAGTTTTAGGGGAATGAAAGCCATAGTAGTTGACAGGAAACCAGTTAGAGCTTCTGTAACAAGATACCATTTGAAGAGACTTGGCATCATAGTTGAAGTCACCAATAGCATCAACTTGGCAGCTTCCTTTTGCAGAGAGAATGGTTCCACAATTCCAGGGTAATGCCTTTTCTCTTATTCTTTTTCTGTTTTAAACATTAGTTGAAAATATTGAAACAGGTGGAATCACTTTTTAGGTTAAATCCTATTTTGGCCCCTCAC
Source organism: Momordica charantia (assembly GCF_013281855.1). Classification (NCBI taxonomy): domain Eukaryota; kingdom Viridiplantae; phylum Streptophyta; class Magnoliopsida; order Cucurbitales; family Cucurbitaceae; genus Momordica; species Momordica charantia. The sequence continues at coordinate 20,915,559 of NW_028275162.1, read as the reverse complement.
TTTCCTACTTATTTTGTTTTAGTCTCTAAACTTACAGTGGCTCTGTTTTAGTCCTCACCATTGATTTTTCATTAATCTTTTGAAAAAATCTGGATTTGTTTCTATTAATCGTGAACTAATATGGTCTTAATGCAAGGTTGAAGGACTAAGTTTTCAATAGCGTTTTCAAACAGTGAAAAAATAAATAAAGAAAACTTAAACCAATAACAAAATCTTTATCAAAGGAGACCTCAAACATTTGGAAACATTTCAAAGTGCAGATGGTCACTGGTCAGTGTTCTTTTTTCTTAGATTCACCAAGATATTTTGGTCTGCTTGTTTAGTGGGCCTTTCTGCAGATGGTTTATGTTGCAACTTGCTGAGAGGAAGTATTTTGTTGAATTTTTCAGAAACACAATCCTTCCAGATATGATCTTAGTGGAAAAAGATACATTAACTTCTGATGAGGAATGTGGAATCATTCATCAACTGAACTGGAAACAGAACGGGAGTTCGTTGAAGTTACCGAAACTAATCCTTCTCGCTACGAACATTACCACTACAGAATTAGACAAGGCAAGGGCAGCAGGTTTTTCAGACACCGTGATCATGAAACCGTTAAGGGCAAGTATGGTGGCTGCCTGTCTTCAACAAGCACTTGGGGTTAAGAATCAGAGACGGGAAAGGTGCCTGCCAAATGGTTCTTCTTTCCTCCAGAGCCTTCTCTGTGACAAGAGAATCTTAATTGTTGATGATAACCGAGTAAACCGTCGGGTCGCTGCAGGCGCTCTGAAGAAATTCGGTGCAGATGTTGAGTGTGCAGATAGTGGGAAAGCTGCTCTGAAGTTACTTCAGCTACCACACAATTTCGATGCTTGCTTCATGGATATTCAAATGCCAGAAATGGATGGGTATGTTCTAACAAATTTTCTTCATTTCTTCTATCTAAACCGTGCAGGACTTTAATTATAATGGTAATGTTCTTCATTTATCCTTTGGGTTTTGGCTAAAAGTATGAAACCTTCATCTCAAACCCGAAGTTAGTTTGAGACTCTTGGACTCAAATCACAAGGGTTATTATGGAATGCTGAACCCTTTTCTGATTTGAATCAGAAAAGTGTTTCTCAAAACAGCTCCTGAACAACCCGTTGCCTTTAACGTCTTGATTTATCTTTTCTTATTTGAATAGAAGCTGTAGAGTAAGTTTTCAGTGTAGTTTTTATGGAAAATGCAGGTTTGAGGCGACTCGTCTTATCAGGATGATGGAGAGCAAGGCAAATGAAGTGGGAGGATCTGCAGCAGAAGGCAAGTGGCATGTACCGATATTAGCAATGACTGCAGACGTGATTCATGCTACGTATGATGAGTGCCTGAAATGCGGGATGGATGGCTACGTCTCGAAACCCTTCGAGGAAGAAAATCTATACAAGGAAGTAGCCAAGTTTTTCAAAAAACCATAGCCCATCAAAGGCTCGATGAATCACAAAAGTCCATCAGCTGCAATTCAAAGAAGCTGAGGCAAAATCTCCATTGCAGCAGACCTCCTTTTGGTGGGTTGGAAAGTGCCAGCAAGTTTTGACACCATTGCTGGTGCTAACTGTCTTATTACTGATGACTCGGGATCAAGTTCGACAGGGGCATCGCAAATTCTCAACCGCCATTGCGATTCAAGTTTAAGCCGTCACCGTTCCTAACTGAGTACCTACCTGTAAAATACAACAGAAATTTCCATCCCCAGATGGATGTATAAATGGCTGCAAAGGGGGGAAGGAACTAAGATGTAAAGTCTCATATTTTAAGACCTCTTCTAATTATCTTGATAGTTGGTTTGGCTTAGGACTGTCTTTTGGCTAAATAGTTACATCAAGCTCATTCACAAGTTTATTGAACATAAAAGGTTGGAAATCTGTAATTACAGTATAAGAACTTTTAAGTATGTGTTCTAATATCAAAGCTATGAAACGAGGTCCTACGAGGCGAAACTAACTTTGGATCGATATCTATTAGGGGTGCGAGTTGAAACAGAAAAAATTGAATCAAATTTGTTGAATTAATCGGTATCAATTGAGTTTCGTAAAGTTTCTAAGATGAACAATAGCATAGTTTAAATGGGATTTAACTTTGGTAGGTTTGAAAGTTTTTTATAGTCAGAGAATTGATTTGAATGTTGGTTTTAATTTTTCTTTTCAAGTCTAATCTTGGTTTTGGTAAAATATTCCTAATAGCTCCTAAAGTCATATTCAATGGAAAGTTCACTAACAATAACTACTTGATTACCTTATTTACGTTGGATTATAACATTCAAACAATTCAAGTGGTCTATTTCTTTTATTATTATTAGAAAAATTGATTAAACAAAATACGTTGGAATGGAAGTTTGAACATCTTACATTTTCTAGTCAAGAATATATCATTTAAATAGTTAAGTTATTTTATGTTCACAATTGAAGTTGTTTTAAAAAGGAAGTTCATAATGAATGCTTTTTGAGTTCATAGTAACAAAAGAGATAAAACTGAAATGAAAGAATAGCGTTTTTTATAGACCACAGTAATAGTATATCTTAACTTAACTAAAAGAAATACATAACACACATTTGTATATACAAGTGCTGCCCACCATTTTTTTATTTTATTTTATGTCATCATGTACATTGGTCTTAATCCACCATATGGAGAATAAATTAATTAAATAAAAAAAAACATAGACAAACAATTTTATTCAAAGATTAAAAAATATATTGATTTTTTTAAATACCCCAAGTACGGAAGAATAATTATATATTGAAGATAAATCTTGAGGAACATAAATGGGTCAATTTTTGCTCATTTTGGACTATTTTTCAAAAATCAAACTATTCTTCTATTTATTATTTAAAAATTTGAGAAAATGATGCTTCATATTTAATATTTTCTTATTGACTATGATTGATAGGTATAGTTTTATTTGAATGGATCGAAATTTTTCAATAATAAATCTATTCATAGAACAACCAAAATAGTAATTTATGGTGGGCATAATAACAAATTATAACTTATTTCTCGTCCATATCTTATTTTGGTTTTTTTTTTTTTTTTTTTGAATTAGACAATGACCATCTAGGAAGGTGACTATTCTAACCTTCAAACAATTCTTACATTTATTATTTGAAAATAAAGAATAAAATCATGTTTCATATTTAATAATTTTTAATTGATTGATAGATCTAATTTTGTTTTAATTATATATTTATGTGACAAAATAGTAATTTTTTTTAGTATAACATTTGGGAGTGTGAACAAAAATAGTAATTTAAGATGGAGATAAAAGTAAATAGTATAACCTTGCATCCTCATTCTTAATTATTCAACTTCAAATTCTCTTTACAAATTAAAAGTAAAACTAAAAAAAGATTGGAGAATATTAAAAGAAGAAAGAAAAGAAAATATTGCATAAATGTCATGAATAATAGAGTAACCTAAATAGGTATGAAGTTTTCCAAAAAATACATTTCCATAAAATATGAAAGAATTTTGTAGTTCAAAATATTTTTGAATATGAAGTAAATGTAGAAAACGTAAAAAAATGCAAAAACTTTAAATTTCGACAAAATATTGATAATATTAATAATTATTAAAAATAAATTACAATAGTTCAAATAAATTTCTCTTTGAAAAGAAGTTCAAATAATTTCATGATTCTATTTTAAAGTTTTAAATATTTTGCTACAATATCAATCATAATTTTATTTAGGTTTAAATACTTTTTTTTCGTATTTTGAGTTTGGTTCATTTTGATCCATGTATTATCAATTTTTGTTTATTTTAGTCCACGTATTTTCTCAAAATGTTTGTTCAGTAGTTTTAAAAAGTGACCGTTTTGTTTATTTTAATTATGATTTTAGTACGATACTTCACTCACCAAATTTCTTAAAATATAACCATAAATTTTTATGTAAGAATTTTCATTAGGTATAAAATTTAGAGATGTATATTGGTCGGTCGGGTCAATTTTAAGACCCAAACCAATGCGGATCAACTGAATATATGCTCCCCTGATCGACCAACTGATCAACTAATTGCTAAAATCGACCGACCGACATCGATTTAGTCAGTTTTAATCGGTCAGATCGATTTTCCAACCTCTTGTGCACACCCTTAATAAAATTTGTGTGAAAATTTTGTAAAGATGACAAACATAAACATTTTAAAAGTACATAGATTAAGATAAGTCAAAGCTAAAGTACATATGAAAATAATATTATAACATATTAAGATAAGTCAAAGCCAGACGTAAAGATGAAAATAATATTATAATATTTGATATTCAAAATTTTTAAACAAGGATGTATGAATTCAAACCTACACTATCGCTAAAATCTTTTTTTTTTAAATACTCTTTTAGTCTCTTTACTTTTAAATTTTGTTTTGAAAATTTTCATTTTGATCTCTGAACCTTTTAAAAAGTGTTCATTTTGACCCTTAGCATTAAGTCTCTCGTTGTTAAATAGATAACGGATAGAATACAAATTCAACTCAATCCCTTTCTTTGCAATCCCGCTGTTTTTTTTCCTTCTCTCATTAAACTGCCACAAAAAGAAGAGAGATGTGGGGAGCACAAAAATCCTTTGGTTCTTCTTTTTCAAATCTTTCTCCCATTTTCTTCTGCTGGGCTCTTTCTTCTCTCCCACAAATTCTCATATCTCAGACAAATTGTAAAGTCATCAATTTGTTATCTATTTAACGGTGGGTTAAGGGCAAAGACCAAAATGAACTCTTTTTAAAAGTTCGGGGACCAAAATTAACAGTGTGAAAGTAAAAGGACTAAAATGAACCCAAATTAAAAGTAAATGACCAAAAAAGTATTTTAATATTTATTTTTTAAATTTCTTAAAAATTGATTTAACTATTTGTGTATAATATACCAATATTGGCCCTTTATTTTTCAAATAAATTACTTATTTTTTTTAGTACAATCAATTACTTATTTTACTTTTCATATTTTAATTTTTAATTAATAAATTTAAGTTCAAAGTCTAAATCATTAAACTTTTATTTATTTTTCTTTCCAACAAACATCCCAATAAAAAATTAATTATATTCATTTCAAATCATTCTCATTGCGGACAAAATAAATAATTTAAAATCATTTTTCGAATTTCAAATCAATAATGAACAAATTTAGTTGATGAACATGGTTTTATGTGCCGTTAATGTAGTGGTTTGTCGAACATTTGACAAATTCATCTCGATCGTATGTCTTTCTCGTTGTGAATTTTGATTCATGCAATCGTTCTTTGCTGTATCGGTATTTTCACTCCACACTCTCTATCATAATCTATTAGATAAGTTTTAAAAATGTATGGATACATTATAGGAATCTTTTGCATGTAGGTGAGCAACTTTGTTTTCATCTCTTTCTCGTAAATCTAAAAATAAAACTCATCTATGTGGGAAAATTGTGTTTGATACCTATACCTCATACTCATTTTCATATTCGATGGGCATTATAAAAAATTATCTATTAAAATACTTTTTAACGTTCATGTATATGTTGGATACAATTTTCAAAATTTTAGATTTTCAAAATTTTAGGGCCCATTTGGTATGTATTCCCACAATTTCCCTTTTCTTTTTTATTTTTCATTTTGAATTTTGAGATAAATGTGTCATAATTGTTCCTATGTTCCAGTTTTAAAAAACGTAATTCTGGAAACAACAAAATTAATGTTTATTTTATTTTATTTTTATTGTTTTCAAATTTTTTTCAAAACATAAATAAAAGTATTATTTTATCATTTTTTACGTATAAAATGCATAATAAACATTAAAAAATCAATATAACATAAAAAAATTTGAATATTTCATTTGAAAAATAAATTTTCATATAAAACTTATGTTTTTAATTTAAGATTTTAGAGGAAAAAAAAAGAGTACATGTTTATGTTTTTGTTTCCAATTAAAAAAAAGTTATCAAACATAATAATATTTTTCTTGATTGAAAAAGAAAACACGAGAAACTTGAGTGTGAAGCATGTCAAACCAAAATAGGAGGTGATCCAACCGCATCTTCCAGTACGGCTACCTTGTTACACATCTTCACTTTAGTCACTAGCCTTGACTTCGACATCCCCTCCTTGCAGTTAAGGTAACAACTTCGGGCATGGCCAACTCCCATAGTTTGATGATCGGTGTGTACAAGGCCCAGGAACGAATTCACTGTCGTATGGCTGATCGACGATTACTAGCAATTCCAGCTTCATGCAGGCGAGTTGCATCCTACAATCCGAACTGAGGACGGGTTTTTGGAGTTAGCTCACCCTCTCAGGATCACGACCCTTTGTCCTGAACAAGTGGTATCAGAGCCAAAGGTTTGGCCAAGCCATGGCTAGTGGGAAAAAAACCGTAGGTTAGTGTCATTGAAGAGCCTCAACGGGAGCAGACTCATAATCGTGTGGACGCCTTGTTACATAACTGAAGGGACAAATTTCGAGCGAGTGGATTTCTTCTCTGGAGAAAGATGGGCTGGTTAAGCAGACCAAAAGACGTAAAGAACGCAGAGCATGAAGTGCAATTAGATCCCCGGTAAAGTGCTTTCGTCGTTGGTGTTCTTTCCTATCTTTACGCATTTCACTACTCCACCAGAAATTCCCTCTATCTCTATCATACTCCAGCTTGGTAGTTTCCAACGCTTGTCCAGGATTGAGCCTTGGGATTTGACGACAGACTTAAAAAGCCACCTACATATACTTTACGCCCAATCATTCTAGATAACGCTTGCATCCTATGTATTACCGCAATTGCTGGCACAGAGTTATTAATCCCTTATTATTCATATGACCCATATAGCCAAGAGAAACCATCATACTTACGTGCATCATTAACCAATTAGATTGGAAAGCGGGAACTAATAGTAGGGATTGACGTATTTCAGTTAAAAAACCTGAAGTAAAAATAATACTTGGTGCAGTTATTGCGGTTACACTTAAATGATTTTTATATATTTGAAAATACATACATATATGAATAATGGAGAAACTCCATTAAAGAAATAATAATGATTCATATAAATCACTTAAGAGTAAATGCCTAAAATAAATCCAACAAGTAACTAATAATCCTGTTATACAGAAAAAAGTATGAGAAAATACCTCGAGTCAATGTTCGAATACCAGGTGCTATGACGGTGAAGTAACTCATATCATACTCCCAGAAAAAGCTCGAATAACCTTCAACAAAAGGGTACCCGCTTATAGTTATAGTGTCGAAGACACAATCGACTTTGTTGTTCTTATGACGGTTGTCAAAGACCGGATCTTTACACTTCACGTCCCTCTCCGAGTATGTGCTTAGTGCAAGGCCTCATATAACATAGAACAATGAAGTAATGTATCCGTATGAGCTCCAGCCCTCAGTAGCTCAAATACAAAATAAACTTGTTCATTTATGTTACCTACTATGGACCTTCAACGTTTTACTTTTCATAGATCTGGGAAAGGTTTTTTTGGTTTGGGAAGTGTCGTTGAGACCGGGCACGTGCGATAAGTAATAAAGAAAGAAAAGGAAAATTGGAGGAGTTAGAGCGGGGAACAATGTGTATCTTGCCTGGAAAATAATGAGTAGAGTCAGGCGAAGGACTTGACGCAACCCTACTATCGCCTTTCTTACCAAAAAGCTAACCCAACCGAAGGAAATTACATGACTTCTCACGCTAATACCATGTTAAGGATAATAAACTATCACTCAACCCAAAAACCTAAGCTGATGGATTTGGTAAATTTAATTCATATATTGGATAGGGGCTATAAAGAATCTCATTCCTTCCTCCCTTTCTTCCCTTATTTCCGAGATCGATATAGCTCTCTCGAAACTTAAAATATGAATGTTACCAAAGGGTCCTTAAGGACTAAATTTGTAACTTTACCTTAATTCATAGAAATTTCGAAAGAAACATGGTATGGATACGATTTTCAAGGAGAAAATGAGAATTCAAACGCATGACGTTTTGGTAAGAGATAGATACCTTAATCAATTGATCTAGGTTTAAGTTGGCAAGACTGTTTTATCCTTGGATCTTTTTTCCCTTAAAAAATTTAAATTAACAATAAAGTTTTTTTTAGTACTATTTAAGAATAAAGTTCAAAGGAAAAGGATTACCTTTTGAAAAAGGAGAGAGAAAAAGATAAGGATTTTAAAAAAAAAAATTTAGAAGCATTATTTATTTATTTATTATCATAATTATTATTTTGATTGTTTACGAGGAGCTAACTTTAATTTTTATAAATAAATGCGTAACGCTCTAACCATTAATTACATGTGAACTGTGCAAACGGCCATTCTGGAAAATGTAATAAAAGTTTTTTTTTTCTTTTGAAAAAAGTTGTTCTTTAGTATTATTATTATTATTTTTAAATCAATGAAGAAGCACTGCGAAGTCAGGTTTCTCAGAAACACTACATTTATTAACAATGCTATTTTTTAGTTGCAATTTGAATTTCGAGGAGAAATGACATTCAACTGTAAATTCAATACAATACAACTTCATGACAGTGGTGTAGGACAAATTTTAAACAATTATTGCTGCTCCCAAAACTAATTTTTATTATATGTTGAATTATTCTTGAAAACATTCCTTCAAGTTACAACAACAACATAATAATAATTTCCCATTTTTAAGATTTCTTTTTTTTTTCGGAGGAATAAGATTTCTTTCATGTGCAGAATAATTGTGTTGCATGCTATGGCATTAACTACTTCTTATACATCAACATATATATAATAAATGTAGTCGAGCAGATTGTAGCTTGTAAGCTTGACAAGCAGTCATGATGAGTTATGGTGGGTTGCTAGCATATGTAAGATAATTAACTGGACGTTGTAATATGTAGGCACAAAGTATCTCGTCAAATCTCATCACTTATCAAGCTTCTTATTTCGAGTGGTGGGATGTGAATCACACTCATCTCTACTCGTCTCTCTACTCGTCTCCCAAGACCTGTTTGTTGGCTTCTTTGCTTTTCCTAACGGGGCTATGCATCTTTGATATCATCTAGATGAACTCCACACCCATAATGGTCTCACATTGGTTATACTTCTCTAGTGACTTCTCCTCCCGCCTCAAGCTACACTCTAATTGTATTGTTGTGTGTGACTTGGTCAGGCCACGATCACTTAGTCTCATCCAGGTCCATAGCTTTGTGCTTTTTGGATCTCATTTTGTAACATTCCTCTTGAGCTTGAGTTTTGTTGATGTTTGGATTTTGGCATTCCTGGTTATCTCCAAAATATGCACCAAACTCGATGATCAAGAAATCGAATACCTGCAAAACCGAGCAACCCTAACCAGTGTGACTTCTGTTACACGGGCTCCGATGTTAAAGTGGGCTCGGTCTTCCGATCCCTGCTCGGTTCGGTTCGACTTTCGTGGGTCGCCTTGTAGGGCCTCCTTTGGTTTATTGTAGTCCACTTGTCTGTTGTTTCCTATCCCATAACAAGTTTCACCTTCTAACTTTATGTTCTTAACTATTCGAGCTCTGACCCACTTTATTTCACTCGAGTTGCAAGTTGTAGGCTTGTAAATCTTATATTGTAGATCTATAGTCTCACCTGGTTGGGCTACAACCCAACTTTGTCCCACCTAAGTTACATTTGAAGGCTTTTGAGTTTCATTATGTAACTTTTGTCCTTGTTAGATTGTGTTGATATAATCCACATGAATTATTTTTAATTTAAGTATGTCCCTCGTATATAACGTTGATTAAACAAAAAATTAAAGTATAAATTATTATAAAATTGAGAAACAAAACAAGTCACTTGAAGTAATAATAATAAAAATATATATATATCAAAGATGATAGGAGAAGAAATGTGAATTTTCTTGAATTTTCTCTTGAATTTCTTTTAGATTTTCTTCCTTCTTCACATATGTTTGTTCATGAACCATCATAAGCCTTTATTTATAGGTAATTTGTTCGACATGAGATGTGACAAGTGGAGCTTATATATATATATATAATATATATATACCCATACTGCTATATTTCAAAAGAGTACCAAACGCCCATGTGATTTGTTGAATTATGACAAGGTTACCTTATATAGAGAGGTCTAAATTTATAAATTCATAAATCACATAGGTGTTTTGACTATTGCTTTGGAAATATATGGGATTGCTTGCAATATAAGAAACCAATTTAAAATTATTTTCAAAATTTTTTATAAATTACATCCAAACAGCTCATCATGGTATTGGGTTTTTAAACTGCTTTTATACTTTATTGTTTTTTCTTTTCTTCATTTTTCGAAAAAATGGGCACATTACATTATCAATCTTGACAAGGAAAAAAAAGGTTGAGATATTATTTTTGTGGGTGTACTCTCATGATTCATTTCAGTTCATGTATTTCTTAGATTCATTTTGATCCTAAGTGATCAATTTTAGTCCTTATTTTCAACTTTTTATCGTAAATTTTACCGATAACAGAAATTCTTTAGTATTAAATAATGTTTTACATTTTATGAAATATATTAATTGTAACGTCACGTTGAAATTATGATGGAAAAAATAAGATAAAAAAATAAAATGAATAGACCCAGACAGTCATTTTTAAAAGATACAGATACCAAAATAAATATGTTGAACATACCATAACTAAAATAAACTAATTGAGAGTACATGTAGCAAAGTTAATTGGCCAAAAAAAAAAAGTTACACATCATAGTTGACCATATTATGGCAAAGGTTGATCAAATCGTCTGAAGCTTCTTGTCACTCGTCTATCGTTGATGATATGGATAACAAAAAGTACAACCTAAAAAAGAAAAAAAGAACAACTTTAGAACAATTTAAGTAATTTCTTTCAACTTTAATTAAAATAGAGATCTATGTATTAACTAATTCAATTATAACTTATGAGACACCTAATATAGTAAGTAGCTCTACTTGCAAAACTTTTTGCTCTTGCCAAGTCGCTTACCGGTTACGATCCATTGATAATGATTTATGTTTTTAATTTTTAATTCTTCTGTTTTCTATTTTTTTTTTATATTTTTGTTTTTAGAAGGCAAAAACTATATATTTAATAACTTTTTTTATTTCATGTTTTTAGAGTGTTAGAGAGTTGAAGAGATATGCTATAGAGAGGATAATATGGATAGTGTGTAAATGACAATGAGGTGGGTGGGAGTTGGGATACTTTTTTCCCATCCTCGTCCTTTCGGTAATTTTTAATTTTTATCTACACCTCATTCTTAGATTTTGGAAATCGAGGTTTCGGTCGAGGAATCCCCATTTGGGGATGGGGACCTTTGGGTTTAGTAATTAATTTGTATTGTTTTTATAAATACAAAAATAAAATATATCGAATTTACTGAAAATTACTATTTACTAGTATAAATAATAAATTTTGAAAATATTTAATATTTTATTCATAATTTGGTAAATTTGTTGATGAAATATATATATATATTAAACATTTAAAAAGGTTAGGATGAAATTAGAGAGAGTAAATTTTATAAAGAAATAAAAAGATTTAGATAGAGAAAAGTCAGAGAAAAAGATTTAGAGAGAGAGTAAAGAGTATGTTAGATAAACGAGGAAAAGTTACAAAAAAAATATAGAAATTATAGTGGAAAAAAGATCTAGGTGGAAAAAAGTTTGAGATATATATACTAGAGAAAAAATAAATTAGAAATAAAAATAAAAGTTATAAAGAGAAAAATTTTGAGATAATAAAAGGTTTAGAAAAATATTAAATTTTTAGAGAGAAAATGAGGGTGATATGTTAGAAAAAATATATATATAAAGAGAAAAAAAATTTGGAGAGAGAAATAATAGTCAATATTTAGATATGTAAACTTTAAATAGAGAGAAGATAATTTTTCATGGAGAAATCTAGAGGAAAGAATGAGAAATAAATTTGTTACAGAGACCAATGTCAAATAAATAAAGTTGAGGACAAGAAAGATATGAGATTCTTAATTGGCACATGTTTCTAACCAATAAATTATGAGTTGCTAGAACAAGTATAATTCAACAATAATTAGCATATATCTTGATTGTGAGTTCGATCCCCTACTTCCATATATTATACAGTTTAGATCCCCATCTCACTTATTGTAAATATATATATATATATATATATATATATTTTAATATTTACTTAATAGTTTCAACGATGTTGTTAAACAACACAGAATTGAATTATTATCGAATATATTTTTTAAAAAAAACAAAACAAAAGGATTATAAATGCCCCTAGCTTTTGCTTCATTAGAATATTGATTTCAAATTTGAAGTAAACTACAAGACATCTTAAATTATTTTAATTCCATCAGTTTATATAAAGTTTTTTTTTTCCCTTAAGATAATGTCCCCACTCATGATTAATATCTTCTTTTTGTTTATTCCCCTCTTGATTGCACATGATTAGAGTAGATTTTAATATTTGAATTATACTGTGACAAAATCTTTTGGAATGTCAAATTTCCTTGAGTGAGAACTTGAAGAAATTTTTTTATAGATGTCAAGGTTCGGAAAGTTTCTTTTAAAAATTAATCTTAATTGTTTAATATGACTATAATTAAAGTTGTCACGCACAATCCTACTAAATTACGTTAAAGATTCATATTGGAAAGATGATGGACTATACTTCTTTTATTGCCAATTAGTTTTTAAATAAAATCTCATGACTATTAATATGGTATCAGAATCCAATAAACCCAAACGAGCATTCAATCTAAAAGTAAGATCCGAGCCATGATCTTAGATCCATGTAGACATAGACACAAAATCACTATGAAAAGTCATAAAGTAATTTTGTTGATAAAAATTTGTCAACTTACATTTTTTGGAAAAGCAGATAAAGTTTTTATTATTATATTTTCTTCTTCTTTTTTTTTTAATATAAAAAAAAACAAGTTTTCACAACTACCTTTCTTAAAAGATATAGTTATCAGTTATGTTAAAATTAAAAGTATAAAAATTATTTGGATAAAAAAAATTTGATCAAATATGTTTTTACTCGAATTAATTTTTGAATTTTAGTTTGTAACAATTTAGTCTATATTTTTAAATTGGTAAAAATTTAGTCCTTAAATTTTAGTATGTAACAATTTAGTTTCTATAGTTGGTTCAAACTATAGTGACCACCTACCTACGATTTAATATCCTACAAGTTTCCTTGTCAATCAAATGTAGTAGGGTCGCACAGTTGACCCTTTGAATAATCGAGGTGCACGTAAGTTGGCCCGGACACATGAATATAAAAAAAAAAATTCGTAGTTTAAGGTTTGTAATGATCTATAATTTGACAAATCTAGTCAGCTCATTTAAAAAACAAGTTTGTAATTATCTATAATTTCATGAAAAATAAATAAAGCATTCACTCGATCATATGTTTTTGGCAGTTAAATCGTCTGAGATTAAAGTTGGGAGACTAAACAGTTACTTTAACAAAAATACACCGACTATCAATTATTTTGATTTAGTAAAAAAAAAAAAGGAAAATTACAATGCAGGAAATTGAAAAATTGATTATTGTTTACGACAATAAAATATATATATAAAAGATTAGATTTTTGTTGAATTTATTTTGGTTGCAACTGTGAAGTGGTTGTCATGAGTGGGGTGCGAATATAGTAAAAAAGTGTGTGTGATAAGAAAGCGATGATTCTGGGAGAATACAGAGCGAGGGATTTGGGAGACAGCCAAGCATATCATCTTCTCCATTGAAACTGCCCAAGCTTTTGCCCTAGAATTTGTCCACCATTTTTTACTGTTTTCAAAAAATTTTCTCGGCTGGACCCCACACGTCATTTCCTTTTTCTTCCATTTTCCCACTTCCCAAACACCCCTCTTTCTCCCTCTCTCTTCTTTATTCAATTTCTTTAACGCCTTCCCTTTTCTCTTTCATCCCTTTTCTTCATTTTTCTTCTCTCCCTCCCCCCATCTCCGCCGCTTTCTCCTCCAACCTCCGAGAAGGAAGAAATCGAGGGAAAGGGAAGAAAAATGTCGTGAACGGAAGGAGAAAAGCGGAGGGGGTTTTAATGCAATGCAGATTCTCCGGATTGTGTTCCCAATGTGATGATCTAAACCCTACGATTTTGGGTTCCTGTTCTTTCTTTCTTCTGGTTTACGACCCACAGGCGGACGGGACTTTGCCTTCTTTTTCCTCTCTTGGATTCCTAAGGAATATCGAAATATGAGGGAACCCCATTTTGGGCGTGGGGTTTTCCTCTTCGTTTTGACGTCGTTTTTGGGATTCTACGTTGTTTGGGCTCAGCCGAGTGGCGGGGATGGGGATGGTTCAGTGATGGTTATTTTGAGGACTAGTATCGGAGCCCCGGCGTCTCTTGGATGGTCTGGTTCCGATTACTGTCAATGGAAGCACGTGAAATGCGATTCTGAGAACCGGGTCGTCAAAATTCAAATTGGGAACCAAAACCTCAAAGGGTCGCTGCCGTCGGAGCTCTTCAGCCTCTCGGCATTAGTGCAATTAGAGGTGCAGGGGAACCAGCTGAGTGGGCCGTTCCCTAATCTTGCCGAATCACTGCAGATACTTCTAGCGCATGACAACCTTTTCACTTCCTTGCCGGCGGATTTCTTCGCGAAGAAGTCGACTCTGCAAATGATAGAAATCGACAACAATCCTTTCTCCGCCTGGAAAATTCCTGATAACATTCGAGACGCTTCTGGGCTACAGGAAATATCTGCCAATCGCGTCAATATAACTGGTACAATCCCTGATTTTTTCGATGGCACGACGTTTCCGACTCTTAGGAACTTGCATTTGTCGGGTAATTTTCTTGAAGGCGGATTGCCAGCAAGCTTTTCGGGTTCGTCGATTCAGTCGCTTTGGTTGAATGGACAACAGAGTAACTTTAAGTTGAACGGTTCCGTTGCCATATTGCAAAACATGACTAATCTGCAGGAGATTTGGTTGCACACGAATCAATTTTCAGGTCCTTTGCCGGATTTCTCCAACCTTCAGGGATTGCAGAACTTGAGTTTGAGGGATAATCAGCTTACGGGTATTGTTCCTCCGTCCTTGGTAAATTTGAAATCCCTCGTGATTGTGAATTTGACGAATAATATGCTTCAAGGACCCGCCCCTGTTTTTGATCGTAATGTTCAGCTGGACATGAGACCAGGAACCAACAACTTTTGCGTGGATTCTCCGGGTGTCCCTTGTGATCCTCGTGTGAATGCTTTGTTATCAGTTGCACAGTCGATGAATTTTCCGACAGTCTTCGCAAAAAACTGGAAAGGGAACGATCCTTGTAATTTCAAAGGTGTAGTATGTATTGGCAACTCCCCTGTAAATGTTACAGTTCTTAACTTTAGGAATCTGGGTCTTGCGGGCACTATTTCTCCTAGCTTTTCATTGCTTACATCTGTGACAAAGTTGCTTCTCTCTGATAATTTACTCTCTGGCGTGATTCCAACCGAGCTTGTGACTATGCCTAGTCTTGTAGAATTAGATGTCTCCAATAACAGACTTCATGGTAAAGTGCCAAGCTTCAGGAAAAATGTGATTGTGAACACAGATGGGAACCCCGATATTGGGAAAGATAGACGCAGTACTCCCCCACCAGGTTCTCCCACTGAGAAATCGCCCTCCGATCCTGGATCGGGCGGTTTACCTGTTGATGTTGACAAGAAAAGTAATAGTGGAGTGGTAGTTGGTTCTATAATTGGTGTTATTGGTCTAGTACTAGTTGGGGCTGTGATTTTCTTTTTGTACAGGAGAAATAAAAGGCGTAGTAGTAGAGTTCAGAGTCCAAATACTGTGGTGGTACATCCTAGTCATTCTGGGGACCAAAATGCAGTGAAGATAACAATTGCAGAATCTAGAGCCGATGGGAACGCGCCTGAAACCGGCAGAGTTCCAATTGGTGGACCTAGTGATGTCCATGTGGTTGAGGCAGGGAATATGGTAATCTCGATTCAAGTTTTGAGGAACGTAACAAATAATTTTAGCCCAGAAAATATATTGGGGAGTGGGGGTTTTGGAACGGTTTATAAGGGGGAGTTACATGACGGTACAAAGATTGCTGTGAAGAGAATGGAGTCTGGAGTCATAGGTGAGAAGGGTTTGAATGAATTCAAGGCTGAGATTGCAGTTCTTACCAAGGTCCGCCATAGGAATTTAGTCGCGCTTCTTGGGTATTGCTTAGATGGAAATGAGAGGCTTCTCGTTTATGAATACATGCCCCAGGGAACTCTTAGTAGGTTTCTGTTTTACTGGAAAAAGGAAGGGATCAATCCCCTTGAATGGAAAAGAAGGCTGATTGTTGCCTTGGATGTGGCCAGAGGTGTTGAGTATTTGCATAGTTTAGCACATCAAAGCTTTATCCATCGCGATCTTAAACCCTCAAACATTCTTCTCGGAGACGATATGCGGGCCAAAGTAGCTGACTTTGGGTTGGTTCGTCTTGCTCCCGAAGGGAAAGCATCAGTTGAAACAAGACTTGCAGGAACATTCGGTTATCTTGCCCCGGAATACGCAGGTACACACTCTTCTCTTGTAGTTGTTTGTTATGAAACTCCATCAATGCAGTTAAGTTGTTTATATAGAACAATTGCTTCATTCTATTTCTTATTTCGGTCAAGTATGCCCATTTTCAATACCTGTTGGGTCGTGAATTTAGTTAAGTAGAATACTTTGATTATGCATTTATTGTAATGGATTATGTTGCTGAACTTGTTTGTTTACATGAATTCCTCAGCCCAATAGGCTTTTAGTAACTAGCTCTTTCTGTTGATAATATATAGACTAACATTTTACATCAATGGTTGATGGAGCAGTAACGGGACGGGTTACAACCAAGGTTGATGTCTATAGTTTTGGGGTGATCCTGATGGAGATGATAACCGGTAGAAAAGCACTCGACGATAGCCAGCCAGAAGAGTGCTTGCACCTTGTATCATGGTTCCGCAGAATGCACATCAACAAGGATACTTTCCCAAAGGCCATAGACCCTTCAATCCACCTAGACCAGGAGACGCTTGGCAGCATCAGCACTGTTGCGGACCTGGCTGGCCATTGCTGTGCAAGGGAGCCATACCAGCGCCCCGACATGAGTCATGCAGTCAACGTGCTTTCGTCTCTAATCGATGTCTGGAAACCTACAGAACCAGACTCTGAAGAGGTACTCGGAATTGATCTCGAGATGTCATTACCGCAGGCACTCAAGAAATGGCAGGCATTTGAAGGAAACAGCAACATGGATGCGTCGTCCTCTTCATCATCCTTCCTTGCCAGTGGAGACAACACACAAACCAGCATCCCAAACCGACCTTCTGGGTTCGCAAATTCATTCACCTCCGTCGATGCACGGTGAGCGATAGAGAAGCTCGAGTTTCTGATTTCTCTTAGGTGCTTTATGTTGTTTATTCTTTAGCCCCTCTAATCTTTGCTGCTTCTTTTACCTTAAACCTCTTTTGTGTAAGGCTTGTTATATTTTATATCGCTATGTTTTAGATACTTTGGTCATCCATCTATAAAGTTTTAGAGAAGCTTTATAATCTTTGTCAACCCTGTCCACAGAATAGTCATTTTTCCTTTCAGCTGAACCTTTTATCCAAGGGATTTTCTAGCACTTTCTCTGATTCAAGATTTTTTTTTTTTTTTTGACAGCACTCGTTAGAACTTTAGAAGAAATGAAGAAAAGAGGCCTAATTTATCATATGTACCCTTTTATTGTAAGTAGTTTTCAATATTACCCCATTGCATTTATTTATTTTTTGCATGGTATTGTCAAAATATTGCAAAATAAAACCCCAAACATAATACTGTGTTATTAATATCAAAATCAGAATACAGTTTAGCTATTTGTTATTGTTTTACTCGATATTTAATAGGATGGTCTTCTTCTATAAGTGAAATACTTGTCCTTCACATATGTTTAGACGGAATACTAGTTAATTGTTTTTTTCCCCAAAGATACTTTGTAATTCTTCTAAGTGCATATAAAATTTTAAATTGACAATATAACCAAATATTGCTTCTTAAAGAATAGGAATAAATTCATCTTTAAAATGAACAAAAATGAATATTTTGAAAGTAGTGTGAACAAAATTTTATTTAAGCCTTTATTGTTTCATCAATCGGTAATTTATTTTTAAAATAGGAAAAAAAAATAACAAACCTAGAAAAATAACCACAAAAATAGCATGTCCAAACGACACTTTTGTTCAATGGAATGGGGAAACGGAAGGCGTCGTTTGGGAGATGGGAGTGGGCCCGCCAACTCGGGATACCTAAAGTCTACGATTCGGTTGCGATTTCTTCAGTTTCGTCCAAACAGTGTCCTACTATTAGGATTAATTACCAAAAATGGACAAAAAGAAATTTAAAAAAGACAAAACAAAAAAATCAACACGCCAGCTCAGCAATATCTGGGAAACGGACGCCCGGTCTGGTCTGCACTTGCTCGCTGTTTTGTCTGTTACGTTACGTTGCGTCACAGTCGTTTGCAAATGACACGTGGCGATAAAACAAGGGTGGGGCTTACCTGGCCCCTGGCTGTCATTTACTTGTCGAATCGGTGATAGTGATTGACTATGTTGGTTACCCCCACCGCCCCGTCACTGCGGCTCTGATCTTCTGAAATTTCCCCAAAGTTTTCCGCTCATGCTAATTAATAATTTAATGTTGATTTTTCTGTATTCCTTCTTTCTCAAGTAATTTTTTTTTATATTTGATTTCTTGAAATATCTATTTTAATCTTTCAATTTTTTTTTTAAATAACTATATAGATTCTTACTCTTCATCTATACTATATTAAAATGGGAGGATCTTGAAAAAATATTTTTAGACACTTTTATCCATTCCTTAATTTGTTAATTTATAAATTATGCCATTAATAATTTATTATAAATATTATATTAATTATTGATTATTAATTATCAACAATAATACATGTACATGATCTATACAAGGTTAGAATGCAAAAGGCTAGAATACAAAAAATTTTCTACACCATAAAATTAAATTATTTTCTTTAATTATAATTTATAATAGAATTTCAAAAGTTTTGTAATGTTTTATTTCCTATTACTATAAAACCATATTTCTTTCACTATTTTTTCACAACACTTAATTCTTTACAAATATTGCTCTCAAATATTATTCAATCTAAAAACATCTCAAAATCATTTTGGTGACATATTCATCAAGTTGCAGAGAATACATGTGTCAAATCTATATCTTGAATTCAACGTTTGCGAGATTATCATTCCATAATTTATGAGGTAAAATAATAATGGTTATTAAACATCAACATATTTTAGATTATTGTATAGCTAAAGTTTGTTTTTTTTTTTTTTTTTACTATTGTTTTGAATTGTTCTTTTATAATTAATATTTCATGTATTTAGAATGTTTTTTAGAAAATAATAATGTATTGATTTATTGCAAACTCATGTTGATTTTGTTGGAAGAAAAATTGTATAAGGACATAAAAAAGTTTTAATTAATGGTAAATAGTAAATTAATAAATTAATTATGAACAATAATTTGTATGAAATCTAAGGAATATATAACTTTTAGTTCCTTCCTTTTCTAATAATATAATATAATTTTAATTATAATAGGAAGTTAAATTAGTAGAAACTAAAAGTTTAATATATAACAAAATGTTAGCGTGTAATTTTTTAGAATTTCTAGTAAACAAACAAAATATTTTTAAAAATAATGGGCCAAAATTAGATAAAATAACATTGTTAAAATAAAAAATTAAAGTACTTATACATTTTTAATAATATATTAAAAATTTGAAATGTAACCTAAAATTCATTAAAAAAGTGGTACGAAATAATGAAATTTAAATACACCCATAGATTAAATGATTTAATTAGTAAAGTACTTAATGAAGTTTGTATATATACCTCTTAATGTTCTTTTTTTGTTTATTATTGTTATTATTTTACTGTTAGTGGTATTGTTTTTTCCTCATTTATTTATGTTATTATAAAATTAAGTTAAATAGAAAATTTTCATGCATTTGCACGAGGTATCGAACTAGTTAGGATAAAAGAAACCAAACCAACTTGAACTATACTAGTTTTGGTCGATTCGACTTAAACAAAATATGTACTGAACTCATAATTTTTTGTTCGATTCGATTTTAACGGACAATAGAGTTTCACAATTCTAACCCAACTCTAACGAAGGAAGACTATAAGTGGTGTTTGATTCTCCGTTTTCAAAATGGGAAGTAGGATTTATCTTACAAACCCATATTTGCTTCACAATTTTATAAACTCATATTTGCTATAGTAAATATTATTCTACCTAAGTTGCAACAGTAAATACTATTCCACCTATAATTGTTACAGTATTTTATCGCTACCCCTAAAGTTGCTACAGTATTTTATCTTTATTCTTTTAAATTGCTACATTGTATATTTTATCTTTTATCTCCATTCTAAAATGCATTAAATTTATGATAATATATATTGGTCGAATAAGAAAATTAATTAATTAATAATAAATAAGTAAATGAATTTAATTAAAATTGCAAGTAATAAATTATTAATTCTTTGGCAAAAAAGTTTTAATAGTAAACTTTATGTGTGAAAGAGCTAAGATTGAAAAAGGAAGAAACTAGCAAAATCGAGTTAATTATTTGATCGGTTGGAACCATAACGGTAACTTAATTCAATTTTCTGAAACTTATATGTTGACAAAAACTGCCAAAGCGAATATATTGATATTAATTACGCGTAAAAAAATATGAGATTTTTTTAGATTGGATACAAAAATTAAAAAAATAAATTTAATCAAATAAAATAATAATAACTAAGGGCAATATTGAGATTATGAAAATTTAAAATATGAGAATCTAAATATGAAAAAAAAACCTCAAGATATTCGTGAAATATAGTTTCTAAAATGACCCATTAAAAATATTTTATTAAACCGAAGGGGTTATTTAATCGGGCCTAACTTTTATTTTCATTTGGGCAACTTTAGAAATGGAACTATGGGCTTCTTAAACAAGGCCGATGGACGATAAAGATCCGCTGGGCCCAAAGCCCAATCCACGTTCCGTCTCGCCTGTCGATCGGCTACGTCAGGCGACGCAGCATCTCTTCTCCAAAATTTCCAGCTTCCCCAAACCCCTATTACAGATACACTGCTCTTTCTTCATTCCTTCACAAATCTTCATAAATCTCAAACCCTAATTTCTCCCATACACTCATCCTTAACCCCATGAAAACCCCATTAACTCTCGTTTGGTTTTCTCACTCTCCCTTCTGAAGCTGTCTCAGCTCCCAAAACCCAACCATTCTTTTTCGGGTCCCTAAAGGGATTGCATAGCCTCTTCCGGCAATGACTCTCCCTCCGCTTGAGTGTATATACGTCGTAGAAAGCAATCTTCGCGAATGGAAGTCCGGAAACTCCAGCTTTAGGGTCCCTAACCCTGTCCCTGTGCTTCGCTTCCTCTACGAGCTCTGCTGGACCATGGTTAGAACTCTAATTGATATCTATCTATACATTTTTTTTTTTAAATTATCAACTTATGTTTTCGTTTTCATGTGCTTGGTAGTTTTGGTTATGTAGAAGTTGTGAAATTTAGTAATTATTAGGCGTTTTTGTTTGAGGATATTTGTGGTGCAATTATTTCATTATGATATAATCTTGTTTTTGGGGTTCTGTCGAATTCAGGTCCGAGGCGAATTGCCGTTCCCGAAGTGTAAAGCAGCATTGGATTCGGTAGAGTTCTCGGACAAAATATCTGCGGAGGAGTTAGGATCGTGTTTTGCTGATGTCATTACCCAATTGGCCCAAGACGTTAGTATTTAATTTAATTTATCTCTCTGTTAACAGCAAGCTTCATATTCCATTATGTGCTTAAATTAAAATTTGAAGTTTCAATTGTTTATATGATAATCATATTAGTTGAAAGGTGGAGGCAGAAATTCTTATGTATATTTGATAAGAAACTAACATCTATTGTGATGAATGAAAAAATAAAAAGGATGCTGGCCTTAGAAAGGCAACCCGAAAGTGGGGTTTTACAACAGAGAAAAAAAAACTTACTTTTGGTTACCAAAACTGAAGAATTATTACAATACAAATTTAAATCAAGAACCCAAAATGGATGATTTAAACTGCATTAAATCCCAAACATCATCCTACAAACCTATTTAGCCCCACAAAGATTCTTCGATTTCTTTATAACCAAAAAAACTATGCAAAGAAGTTGACTTCCTCCATCATCTTTTAGATACTCAACCTCATAACTACCAAAAACCGAAACTCTTCCACATTCAGCTCCAACTCTTGTTGAGAGAGTGCATCACCTCAAAACATAATTCAACATTTTGCCCCGAATCTACATAAAAGGCACTAGTTTTTGTTATCTTGTTGTTTGTTTTGAAGTTCCCCTGTCATGGGATGACCTAGTGGTCAATCAGGACCAATGTAAATATCAAATGACTTAGAGGGAATGAGTTCAAATCATGGTGGCCACCTATCAAGGATTTAATATCATATGAGTTTCCTTGTCAACTAAATGTAATAGGGTCAAGCGGTTGGCCCATGATTAGTCTAGGTGCCGCAAGCTGGCCCGGACAAATGGATATAAAAAAAAAATCTGATAATATAATTGTCATCTTTTGGTTGAGTTGAAAGTTCACTTGTTGAAATTCTCTTATTTGCAGGGTTTGCTTTTCACTTCATTATGATTATAAATGCTTTTCATGTTTCCGATGGAGCAAATATATTCAAACGTTAGAGGTTCTTTACTTATTGATCTAAATTTACTTAATTTGCAGATCACATTACCAGGAGAGTATCGTGTTCGCCTTTTAAAACTGGTGAGTATTTAAACTATCAGAGGTTATGATTATTGTCTCGCTGTAGTATAGTTTTGTGTTGTGTTTGATTGCTTTCTAGTAAGGTTGAACTGTGAGTTTGCAGCAAATAGTTGGAACAATGTTTTAAACAGATTCAAAATACTTTGGTGTAATCCTAACTTTGTAAAGAATTTCTTTGAACAAAGTTTAACAGGCTGAAATAAAAATAAATCAAGCCAGGATCTTTAGGATGAATGAAATATGGAAGAAAGAAATTGGAGATTCTTCAATGATACTCAAAGGGGCATTGTAATTATCTTGATGTGGTAGTCTTTGTAGCCTACAAATTGTTTTTTCTCTCTCTATTTTTAATAAGAAACAAGAAAATATATTTAAATACAGGGAGAAAATATCAACAGCCTTGGGATGGGGTTCCCCACCCAAAGAGACTACAAAAGAATGGCCTTTCAATCTGTCATAATCATCCGAAAACTATAATTACAAAATAATTTTCTGTAGTTGGAATACAACACCACCATGAAGCTACATGCTACACGCTATTACAAAAAGAATCAAAAGAGGAAGTCTTATCTTTGAAAATTATTTGATTAAGCCAAAAAAGAGCTCTTGCTGCTCAACTCTACAGAATTTTTTCCTCGTCTTTGAAACCCCAATCTGAGGAGGCCTCTAAGACCCGGTCATCCACTTTTCTTAGAATGCAAATTTCCAAACCAAGCTCCTTCAAATCTACCCATTATATGCAAAAGGACAATGCCGGAAAATTTGATCCAAGGCCTCTTCCTCCCTATAACAGAAGCAATAAACCAAAGGGTATAACACCCAGTTTGGGAATTTTCTTTGGATCTGCAAATGAATATTTAGGCTCCTATAAGCCAACAACTAGAGAGAATTTCACTCTTTTAGGGTAATTGAATTTCCAAATTAAATCGACCAGAGGACATTTTAGAATGGGAGGTCTACGATAAGGTTTAGAAAAGCTGATTTTGTGGTACAGGAGCCCGACAAATCCATTCAAATGTATTACTCTCACTAAACAATTTTGTAATTTTATTACCTAACAACTTTTCTGTAAGACTATGTAATGAATTATGGTACAGAGTGGTGGTAAGTATGTCTGGAATTGAGAAAGCTGGTTGGTGTACTAAATCCAAAAGGAATGAAAGTTGCAGAAACCGTTGATGGAATATTCCTTTTTCTCTCTTTTTTTTTCCCCCTGATAAGAGACAAAATATATTGAGAAAAAGGGAGGGAACTAACCTAAGGGCAGGGTTTGGACTGGACCCCTCCATAAAAAGCTAAAGCATTACAACCTTCCAATCAAGGATGATCATATCTAGACTGTAGTTACAAAAGAATTTCTTATGGTTGAGGCATCAAGTGGCCGTATTGATTTGTACGCTTTCACAAAATAAAGCAAAAGGATGGGCCCGCTGATTACATTCCTTCCAGATGCACCAAAAAATAGTTCTGACTGCACAAATCCACTAGATTTTAACTTTCCCTTTCAAATACCACCCTTCGTCAATCTGGGTAGACAACCCGAAAAACCAACTTCTTCCCTCGAGAAAAACCACATTTTAGAAGCATAAAGGCAGTGTAAAAACAAAATTGTCCATACTTTCTGCATTTCGGAGACAAAGGTAGCACATCGAGGGAGAAATGCACCTATTTGGGAGTTTTTTCTGTAATTTCTTGTGTGTATTCAAGCTTTCATAGGCCAAACTCCACAAAACACCCTTACCTCTTTTCTTTTTTAATTATTTTTTTAATAAGGAACACTGAAGAGCCCATATGCTAGATTACAAAAAGGCCTTCCAGCTAGAGACGAGAACATTGAGAGTGTAGCTATTAAAAGGGAAAATAAAAGCACTTACACCAGCTAAGGGCTAATGCAATAACTTTATCATAAAAAAGCATTGAAAGGAAAACACCTTTACCTTATTTGGGTACTTGAATCTCCGAGAGGGGTTTTCAGCCGTTACTGTGTCTCTGAAAGTTTCAAAAACATAGAGTTGGTGAAAAATAGTTTTCCACTGTCAAGGGACTATTCCAGCTTGTCAATTCCTGTAGGTGTAGGCTGTACCCATCTGAAAAGAGTCATCAAAGTTAACCTGTTATTCATTTCCCTATCCAAGATACCTCTTCTGCAGCCTAATTGCCAATCTCGTCAAATATCGTCCCAACAATCTGCCACTGAATCATTATTCTTAAGAGAAATACTGTATAGCTATAGGTGTTTCTGCTCTAAAGGTAAAGGATCCAGCCATTTGTCTTTCCAAAAAAAGTAACAAACTTCATGAAAGATGGGCCATGCTTTGCTATGTCCACCCATGGTCTCCCTAGAGCCTGACCTCTTGGAGGAAAGGGTAGCCACTCATGGGTCTTGGACCATATATACTTGAAATGACCCTGCTCCATGACACATTTTCTTCATGGGTGTATCTCCATAACCATTTGTGCAAGAGGGCTAGATTTCTCTGCTGGAGAATGCCTAAATCTAGCCCCACAAAAACTTTTGGCAATAAGGTAGTCTCCCAGATAACAAGGTGTTTGCAGGTGGAAGCCTTTTCCATTCCAAAAGAAGTTTCTGACTATGCTTTCCATCTCCTTGATTACTCTCATAGGGGCTTCAAAAATTGAGAACATATAAATGGGAAGAATATTTAACACGGAATTAGCAAGAGTAAGTCTGCCTTCTTTAGTCGACAAAAAGTTCCTCCACTTATCCAATTTGCTTATGAATTTGTCAACGATGGGTTCCCAAAAAGCTGCATTTCTATGATTTCCTCTTAACTGCATACCAAGATACTTGATGGGAAGATCTTCTAGAAAGCATCCCATCCTCGAAGCAAAAGAAGCCACAACGACCCTATCCACATTGATGGCAATGGCTACATCAATCTCTAAGATAAGAGGATTTAGCTACTCATATTCAATGTAAAACAACAAATCCCAATGAGAGTTACATAGCAAAGCTAGAAAAATCAAGAAAAAGGAGAAGAAACTAAGTTCGGCGTGTCAATCGTCCGTCCCGAAGCGACCTCCACGATCTCGAGCCTTGAAAATCTCTTTTCTCAGCTCCAATGGTCTCCTTGCCCTCCAAATTGGCCAAAAAGGCAAATTGCCATAAAACCTCTCCAAAATTCCTTCTCCTCATCGAATAGAAAACCTTATTCTTTTAAAAATGTCGCTATAGCGTTGAGACACTATAAACAGAGTTGATACGCTATAGGCCATAGTGTTGAGATGTTACACATGGTCGAGACGCTCTAAACAGGGTTGAGACTACGACAGATTTTTGAAGGATGCTTTAAGTTTGTAGTGTTGCAGTGTCTCAATGCTGCCTCCTTGGGTTTTAGGCTCTAATCTTAGTCATTTTGACTCGGATTTTTCTCTCAATTTGATCAAATTACGTCTTGTTTCCTCCCGATTCTTCATTTCTGCAAAATATATCTCATGTGCGTAAATCATTCATGAATAAACAAAAAGTAACAAATAATTCTAATATAAATTTCATCAGATATGGCTCATAGAGTGCGCTATCAATTTACACATTAGAATAAATTTAAAAGATGAGGAGGTAGCCGAATATTGTTGTTTTTAAGCTGTTATATGAAAAAGCTCTTTCTAGAAAGGAAGATAATAGATGTTGGAAGTTGAAGTCTTTGAGTTGGTTCTCAGTCAAATCTTTGTTCAAAGGGGAGGTAGGGAGATGCTGCATTGCCTAAAGTTCTTGTTTCTGCCAATTTCCGAAGAAGGTGAATATCTTGACTTGGCTGGTATTTATGGAGATGTTAAACACGGACGATAAAGTCCCAATGGAATGCCCTAATTGGGTACCGAGTCCCAGTTGCTGCTCCTTGTTTTGAGGCCAATGAAGACATTCATCACATGTTTTTCCATTGCACCTATAAAAGACATTTTTGGATGAAACAATTCCAGATTTTTTATTTTTTGTGGGCAATCAACTTCAGAGCTAAGAACAACATTTTTACTCTTCTTTGTGGCCATGGCTGTTAAGGGAGAGCAAGAATTCTATGGCACAACATGGTAAAAGCTATTGTCTCCTGAATTTTGTATGAATGAAACAGAAAAATCTTCAACACTAAGTGCTCCCTTTGGGATGAAACTTCGAAAATTACCAAATACCATGCGGTTTCATGGCGTGTTATTACAAATCTTTTTAAAATATCATATTAATGAGATTAACTCTTACCGAAAGCTTTCTTGTAAGTCGGATTGAAAATTTGATACGGATCCATTAGTTTGTTATTCATGACAGTTCTCTTTTGTATTTTTAGGCTGCAAATAGTATGTGTGCAACCTAGAGGGGTTTTCTTTTCTACCTCGTATATTCCTTAGAAAGTTGATAGCATGTAACCTTACAAATATGAATGAAAAGTTCATGTATCTTGTTAAAGATAAAATTACCGAACAAATTTTCATCAATTGCAGTTCTAATTTGTATCCTCCTTTAGTAGAGGCTCTTCTGTCGATCTGGTTGCAAATAACTTTATTTTGCATAATGAGAAGTCACTTTCAATATTTCACAAAAAGAAAAAGAAGAATGAAAATATGTTGGTTATTAAGGTTTACCTCACCTTTACGATGTATTATCTGAGAAAAGAGGAATTTTCAAACTTGATCTGTCTCATTTGGCCACCAAATTACGTGATGATCTTTATTGCTATTTCATTGCATATCCTCATGAACATTTGGAATATTATTATCAGATATCTTTAATCTTTGATAATTTTCTTAATGTGGAGAACATGCTATTCTTTTCTAACAAGAAACAAACTTTTCATTGATAAATGAAATGGAGAACATGCTATTATGTTTCCCATTGCCATATGTTTCATTTTTTATTTAAAAAATTGTAATAACTCATTTATCAATTGCTTGTATCCTGTTCCTTTTAGGCTAAATGGCTGGTTGAATCTGCATTTGTTCCATTGAGGCTTTTTCAGGAGCGGTGTGAGGTGATATCTATATTAAATTTCTCTCAGTTGTATTTTTATATTTTTTCACTCTACTTAGAGACAGTAACATGCATTTTCGTGCTGTTCTAATCATCTACCAAGCATAATAACCTTTTGCTTGTATTTGTGGGCCTCAATAAGTGCTGCACCATTTCTTGATTTTAGGAAGAATTTCTTTGGGAAGCTGAAATGATAAAGATTAAGGCTCAAGAATTGAAAAATAAAGAGGTGAGTTATAGTTCTATTGAGATTCAAGCATTGGTATTGATAATGCCTTGGGTATTGATGTGATATTTATATTCCTTTTATATCCGTATAGTAACTGTATAGTGTTTGGTTGTTTCACATTGAATGTGTTCGCATCTCAGGCTGACATGATATTATAGATTTACTAAATATTCCACTTATAATAGCAGGAGAAGGGTTGGTGGTGGTCTTGGATTTATGTTTTTAATTGAGAAAATGAAAACAGATTCACCTGTTCCAATCATTGTGCTAAGAATGAAACTAATCTACATATACAACTAATCTCATGCAAAATCTTTTCTATGTTGTTCCGTCAACCTAAGTTTTTATGCTGTCATATGGTTGATAAAGCCTCATTTTTTGCATGGAGGCCAAACCTGTAAGGGTGATATATATACATATTATTTTGATTTCAGGTCAGAGTAAATACGCGTCTTCTTTATCAACAAACAAAGTTTAATCTTCTGCGGGAAGAAAGTGAGGGCTATGCCAAGTTGGTATGATACTGACTAAATACCTAGTTCTTTGTTTTTCTGCTTTTCTTCTTGGTTTTTTGCCTTGTTCTATTTATTTCATAATAAAATCCGCTCTCTTTCTCTGGCTCAATTCACACATTTATGCTGAATAAATATATATGTTGCACCTTTGTGTTAGTTGGGTTTTCCTCCCGTTGATAATGTTAGGTGCCAATTAGAAGGCATTTTCTCTCAATGTGGAAGGTGTATGCCTATTCAACAAGTTCTTACAACAGTTATTATTATTTCTGAATAGGGAGAAAAAATCATTCAAAAAGGCCAAAAGCCAAACTGGATAACGTAAGGGACAAAGGGGCAAGATGTCCCGTTTTCTAAAGAGAGGGTCAAACAAAAGTCCTCCAATCTATGTTGATAAGAAAAATATTTGTGTTGAACACTCCAATTAGGGGTAGTGAACCTTGCAATAATTTTTTTGGAACAAGAAACCAATTTTTTCATTGAAAAAACAAACAGAACCTTGCAATATTACAAATACATTAAAAAGAA
Organism: Momordica charantia; assembly: GCF_013281855.1. NCBI lineage: Eukaryota > Viridiplantae > Streptophyta > Magnoliopsida > Cucurbitales > Cucurbitaceae > Momordica > Momordica charantia. The sequence continues at coordinate 20,886,526 of NW_028275162.1, read as the reverse complement.
TTTGACTTTATCAGAAAAGATGTAATATTTCTTTCCTTCCTAGCCACAAAAGAGCTCTTGAGGCATTCGACCAAAACATTTCTTTCCTTACAAAGCCATTTTCCCAATAGGGATAGATTTTTCTCTTTCAAACTGCTGTGGCCAAGACCATCTAAGGAGATGGGGCAGGAGGTTATGTTCCTCTAGAGTCTACGGTATTTGCACCACATGACATTTTGAACAGAGACATGTAATTGGTGGGTAGGTTTGAGAGAGAGGATTGAATGTGGGTTTGATGGCATAATTTTGGAGAAAAAGGATCCTTTTCAACCCTTGAGTTTTTCTTGGGGACTTAGGTGATAAAGGGGCTCCAGACTCCAGACAGAAAGCTGTTCTGGGTTGCCTAGAAGGGGAACTGAACTGAGAGAAGGACACAAAACCAGACCAAAGCACCTTTGTTGCTCCTTTTCCACTGTATTTAGACTTTCTCAGCAATAAGCCTGCTGCCCGCACAAAACCATTCACTTTTTCTGGGGCACGAACCTTTCCAAGAGCTTTGCACCTGAAAGATTTAATAATGGAGAGAACCGGATCATTAGATTCATAAATGTTTTGCTCTGAAATCTGATTATTTTGTAATCATTGTATTCTTACTACTACAGTCATTAAATGTCAATTTTTTCTATATAATTTCTTTTTGTTGTGAATTTGTACTTCATCTACTGAGAAGCTTCACTTAATCCATAGGTAACGCTTCTTTGCCGTGTCACCGACACTTCAAATAATAATTTGCCAGGTTCAACAATTGGTATTATAAAGGTTAGTCGTAAACGTTCAGATTGAGTCTCTTTTCTTTCTCTATTTTTAACAAAAAGACACTCAAAAGGACATCAAATTAGTTATTCTTTTATGTAAATATATTTAAAATTTTTTTCAATTTAATGATCTTTAAGCTTTCTGCAGTCATTAATTGGGCATTTTGATCTGGACCCAAACCGTGTTTTCGACATTGTGAGTTATTCCCTTGTTTATTTTGCTTTATCTTATATTTTCTATTTTCCTTTTTCCTTCTATTCATAATTGTTTTCTTCTAAAATATTTTGATGCCTTTATATCAGGTCCTGGAGTGTTTTGAACTTCAACCAGAGAATAGTGTTTTCTTAGAGCTGATTCCAATATTTCCCAAGGTAAAGATGCTTACGAATAATGACAAGTTGCGTTAGGTGATCTTGTTCTTGCTAATACTTGCTGATAAATGAACTCTTAAAGTCTCTCATGATGTTATGTTTATTGGCAGTCTCATGCTTCACAAATCCTCGGGTTTAAGTTCCAATATTATCAGCGCATTGAAGTAAATTCACCAGTGCCATTTGGGCTTTACAAGCTTACAGCGTTACTAGTGAAGGAAAAATTTATTGATCTTGATAGCATGTAAGTAATTTTTTTAAAAAAATTTAAATGTTAGTTTCAACTTTCAATTTGATACAAATCATTTTGCTTCTTCATCATATTTTTAATCTAGCCGTTCATTGATTGTGCTGCTATATGCTTCATTGCATTGGAAGTGTATTTGGAAGCGCTGAGGAAGAATTTTGTTTTATCGTGAAAACATAGGCTCAGGTAGATTTGGAAAGTCAAATACTTAGTTAATATGATTTGGGGCATGCTTTTATAATAGGGAACTTGTGTCAAAGGGGGCCACCTTGAAGAAATGTCATAGTGATAACTAGACTAGTATTGTAGGAGGGATACTGAATTAGCCTAATGCTGCTGAGGTAGGCCGGGCTGGGATTGATTTTGAAGATCTTAAAAGTGATTATTGAAGAATTATAATCGTTTTTAATATTTGGTGAAAGTAAAAACTAATTGTATATTAATTTAAACAGAATTCCCCCTCCTTTTCTTGATAAGAGAAAGATATATATTACAAAACAGCATAGAGACAAAAACAGCCTAAGGGCAGGGGGAAGAGGAATCCCCCTCCCAAAAACTAGTGAAGCATAGCCCTCCAGTCTTGTATAATCGACGAGATGCTATAATTACAAAAGAATTTTCTATGCCTAATTCCCCCTCCTTTTCACCTTATTGGGAGATTCTCTTAGCCGTTACATCCATTATTGTTGTGAAAAGAGGTGCTTTGGAAGTGCCGTCATAAGTTTCCAAGAGGTGGAAGTCACTCACCTTCAATTTGCTGATGGTACACTCATTTTCTGCCAGAATTTTGAAGAAAACATGGTCAGATATTCAATTCATAGAAACCAAAAATTATAGGGTGATAAAGGAAATGAGAATTTTAGTCCAGGAAAGGAATTCGCAATTTATTTATTTTTTTGATAAGAGACGAAATTGTAATGGGGTATTTGTGATGCTAAGGGTTATTGTGGAGGATGTTTGCCATCTAGATTTTGAAGGTTGCTTAGAGGCACTGATCTAGTGTTAGGAAGTCTATTTTGGTCCTTGGGGCCTGGATTTGGATAGATTCCTCATCTTCTATTGTGATACTTTTGGAATTCATACAAGTATTCTCTAGAAAACAAGTAACATTCCACCCAATCTCTCTTTCACGCTATTGCTTTATTTCTCTCCCTTGTCCTGAATCGTGTGGTGTTTTAATCTTGAAGTCGTACTTTCAATTGTTTACTTGTCATCTTTTTATTTATGTTTTTATTTACTGCAGCTATGCACATCTACTTCCCAAGGAGAATGAGGCGTTTGAGCATTATGATTCTTTTTCTTCCAAACGACTCGATGAGGTATTGCTAGAGTAAATACTAGTTAACATTACTTTTCAAACTCACTTGGTTCCTCCATCCATGTCACGTATATATTCACTTTGATTAGAACACCATACTAGCTAGTTTTCCTTTCATCTTGATAGGCTACTTTGTGTACTGAGTTTGTAATTTCTCCTTTTTATTTGAACCAATTGGATAGCTTTTTTGTACAAATCCATGATGTCACCTTTAGATAAAGACTCAATTGATGAATGGAGGGAGTAAAAGCAAGTCATTATTTTCCTTTTTTTGGTTCCGAAACAAATTTTATTGATAGCATGAAATTTACAAAAAACAGGCCCTATCCAATGATGTGAGAGAATTCAAGTTGTAAGGCCTATAACTAAGGAAATGATTTACACATTTGCACCAAGATAAAGCCAAAAAAAATTGTAGAGTCAATCAATTGTTGAAGTGTATGTTCTTTTTCCTTGAAAATTTTGGAGTTCCTTTCTTTCCATATAATCCAAATGAAGGCCCTGTTGATATTCATCCAGAGAGTAGCCTTTTCTTTCTTGAACGGATGTTGCATAAAAATTGTTTCAAGCCAATCTTGAGGGTTGGTTGGAAGGCACAAGTTCTACCCAAAAGTTGATAGGAAATAGGTCTAATAGGAGATGAGAACGGGCGGTACATAAAGATGTGGCCTTGTGTTTCAAAGTTTGTCTCACACAAACAGCACCATGATGGGGATAAGGTCCAGCTTGGGCATCTCCTCTACAGCTTGTCAAAAGTGTTTAGTTCACTAGTTATTTACTCTGTTAGTTAGCTAGCTTGTCGCCTACATGGCAGTTCCTATACACTAGTTTGTTGGCCTTTTGTGAATGGAGTTTGGATTCCAGTATTTATGGTGAGTTAGAAGTTTTGACTGCAGCTGTCAAGTTATTTAATATTATATTCCGGTTTTTCTGCATGGTTAACCTATTAATTATGTCCATACATATATTTATATACACACACACACACACATATATATATATTATATTGTCATGGACTTGATTAATTTCTGCAGGCTAACAGGATTGGAAAAATAAATCTTGCCGCAACTGGAAAGGATCTTATGGATGATGAAAAGCAAGGAGATGTAAGCATTGATCTTTTTGCTGCTCTTGATTTGGAAAGCGAGGCAGTAAGTGAAAGGTCTCCAGAGCTGGAAAATAATCAAACATTGGGCTTGCTTACAGGATTTCTTTCTGTGGGTGACTGGTACGTAAGATTGAATTTATTAACCATACCTTCTGTCTGGTGTTAATGTGTCTTTTTGTGTCTTCTGTCTGCATATTGTAATAGTATCACCGAAGTGTCAACTTTAATGTTGTTCTGATTACCTGTTCAACTCTATTTCTTCGAATAAACGTCTGTGCATGAGTTGGTGATGATGTCCTTTCTTTCCTTCATTTGTTACAAAATATATTTTATTACATATTAATATAATCTATCAACTACTTTCCCCGATTATCTATGTCTGCGTGAAATAAAATGGAGTATTCTCTCATAACATTATGCAAAATTACATGTAGGGTTGTTAAGGATTTAATGGGTCGTTAGAGTTTGAAATTTGGATTACTGTTTGTCGATTTTACCCACCCAAAGAGGAGCACGAATGACCAATAAGTAGTTTTTGTAATGAGAAATTGAGCTTTGATTGAGAGAAAAGAAAGATATACAAGAATATACAAAAAAAAATCAGTCTAACAAGAGGGGCTGACCATAAGAAAGAGACTTCAATCCAAAAGAATAACACCTAATTGACGATTACAAAAACCTTAGAAACCAACTCCCATGTGGAGGTATTAAATCTAATAAGTTTCCAAATATCCTACTAGAGTTTCTCAACCCCTAAACATTCTATTGTGTCTCTCGAGTCAAATCCTTCAGAAAATAGCAAAAGAACAAGCCTGCCACAGAAACCTTCCCTTGTTCCAAAAGGGAGAACAACAAAACCTCCTCCATCAACAGATGACCGGTAAGCTTAAATGCCTCCATTGTGTGTCGGAGGGAGCCGGACTGAGCCTAATGTGTTGCCAGAATTATCATAACAGTACCATATTGTGATGTGGGTTGACGTGTTTATTTCACATTGGGCTCTAGATTTGTCGTGATATATATCCCGTCATTTTTCTTGGTTGGGACAGAATACAGCCAAGTGTGAGATCATTTTTAAAGAAGAGTCCACAATTTTCTTATTTTTCTGTTCTATTTTTGGTGCATTCAAATCAAAATGTGTTTCCATATAACTTGTTGATACTAATAGCCAAGAAGTTGATTGTAATGTCTGAAGATATTGTCAAAAATCATGCAGCATTAACCAAATGGTTCAAACAATTATGAGGAAAGTAAAACTGTCGAAACTAATCAACATAAGTATTGGTGTAGATACTCAAATGAAGAATGACCCATCTGCAGGTTACACACATGATTGGAAGATGTCTGTCTTAACCTAATTGATAATGAAGTCGTCAGTTTGACGAACCATGAGGCGTCGGTACATGATGTATGACGTGTGCTGGACCTTCTGAAAACGTGATGAATCTCTTACAAACTATGTTAGGAGTCATTTATAAAGATTAACATATTGTTGCCATTAAGTATAAACGTTAAAGTCAAGCTGATTTGTACAATCATAGATATTTAAAAAGGTATAGAAATTTTCTTTTACCAGATCTGCACCTGAATTTGGACATATACAGTTTACTTCACATGCATGAATGATGAACCCAACATGTGATAATTGAAATCTCTTCTCTTGTTTTTTTAGGGAAAAATTTTCTCAAGTGTTGTTACTTGCTACCATCTTCTAATACTTGAGTTCAACAATTTGAAGTCTACTTTTTACTTGTTGGGGCCCTTTGCTTCTACTTGTGCTCTACTTCTAAAGTGTTTAGTAATGTTGAATTGTTTCACATTTATGCGAATTAGGAATCCTTTTTATAATTCTCTGGACTCTTTTCAGAATCTCATCCTCTTTCTGTATGGCTTTTGTCTATAATACAAGTTCAGTTTCCTTGAAAAAAATTTGAAGCTCTCAACTCTCAACTCTCAACTCTCAACTCTCAACTCTCAATCAAGCAGAATGTTAGACTTTATTAGCTTTATTCTTTGTTCCTGTCAGGTATCATGCTCATGTACTTTTTGATCGGCTTTCACCTCTCAATCCAGTGGAACACCTTCCAATTTGTAACAGCTTGTTTAGGTAATTCCGATGTGAGGCTTAATTATATACATAAATAGACGCATATGTGTTTCTGTATTAGTATTGGCCTCTTTTATGTATTTGGTGAGCTTGTAATCCAGTATCAGTTTTATTTTGGTGTGTGTTTAGGCTCATCGAAGAATCAATTTCCTCTGCATACTGTAATGTTCGTCAAAATCATCAAAATCATTATCAGAGCGTCGTGAGTAATTCAGGAACTAGCATTGATACTACAGACACCACGAGTTTGCTGGTTGCTGGTTCTTATATAGATCTTCCAAGGGAGCTTTTCCAGATGCTTGCTGCTGCTGGACCTTATCTCTATCGTGATACAATTTTGCTGCAGAAGGTAATTCGTTTCTTTAGTTTTTTTTTCCCTTTCACTTCTCACTATATTTCTCTGATAATTCTCCTAACTGAAATTGTTATCATCTATTTTAAAATTTTTGCAGGTTTGCAGAGTGCTGAGAGGTTATTATATGTCGGCAGTTGAGTTTGCCAACAGTGGGGAAAGAGGTCTGAATCCTGAATTTGTTATGCCAGCTGGCAACCGGGTTCCTCATCTTCACTTAAAGGATGCTAGGTTGAAGATTGAGGAAGCCTTGGGAACCTGCCTACTTCCTTCTTTACAGTTGATACCTGCCAATCCGGCTGTTGGTCAAGGAATATGGGAAGTAATGAATCTTCTTCCATATGAGGTAGTCCATTGTGTTAGTACCTTTTAATTCTATCGATGAATTTGTTTATTAATAATCGAATACCTTGAAACTTGAATTTCATTGAGATTGGTGCTATTTTGTTTTTATCCTATGTAGTCGATTCTGTAGCCTAAGAATTTAATTGTACTTCTGTTTGTAGTATAATTCATATCCATATTAGTGCTTTTGATATAAAGATCTTATATTACTAGGTGCGATATCGTTTATATGGTGAATGGGAGAAAGATGATGAGAAGATTCCGATGGTTCTGGCTGCAAAGCAAACAGCAAAGGTACTGGTTAATTATTTTTTTATTTTATGTTATTGTTTGCTTTACATCCTTAATGGTTTAGAATTATGTAACCACGATCAACCTTTTCTCAGTTGGACACGCGAAGGATTTTGAAGAGGCTGGCTAAGGAGAATTTAAAGCAATTGGGTAGGATGGTTGCAAAACTCGCTCATGCTAATCCAATGACTGTCCTTCGCACAATAGTACACCAGGTATTGTTTGATTTAGCTATATTGAGCTAGACACATCTCATCTTCCATCTCTTTGGAGTAGAGATCATGATTAAATAACATTATGCAGATTGAGGCATATAGGGATATGATTACTCCTGTAGTAGATGCATTCAAGTATCTGACTCAGGTATGTATTGTTCTGTTTTTCCATGGATAAATTATGTTAACATTTAATTTTCAAGGTTTAAAAAAAAAAAGTCTTCGTTTCATTAAAAGGAAAAAAGTTCAAGATTTTTTAAGTCTTTTTTCCCATAATTCTTATGCAGCTTGAGTATGACATATTGGAATATGTTGTGATTGAACGTTTGGCACAAGGAGGGCGTGATAAGCTGAAGGACGATGGCCTAAATCTGTCAGATTGGCTCCAATCATTAGCTTCATTTTGGGGTCACCTGTATGTTTCTCCTTTCTTTCCCACATAAACACGAGTTTTCTCTATGTTTATACTTATCAATATTCACCCAAAATGCTGATTTCTGCTGTTGTGGAAGTCTTTTTACATTTTAGTAGGGCACTTATGCTTTTGATTTTGTAAGGGTTGAACTTCAATTTTAGACTTTTCTATTTGGCTTCAGACTAGGTTCTACCTTCCACAGCAATTAGTTTACTGCTGGTTGAAACTTTGGAATCATTGCTGGGATTTTTGCGTTTTGGGTGTTCTAATCTTTTCTGCACTAGGTATTCAGTCCATTATCATTTTCAACTATTTCTTTCAGATGCAATGCAGCCTGAGATTTTTCATGACATTCCTCGGTTATACCTAGAATGCCATACTTTAATATCCAGGTTGCTGCATATGCCCCCAGCAAATGTTGATTAGTTAAACTGGGGATTTTTCTTTGATGAGAGACCAAGCTTTCATTGAGAAAAGAATTAAAGAAAACAAGACAACAAAGAACAAGCCAAGGCTACAAAGTACCAGCCCAAAACAGCCCGCAACCAGGGGAGCCTTCCAACTAACTATACAAAAAGAGGGGTCCAATCCAAATCTGTTCCTTGATTATTGTGTTAACAGCCTGCAGCAGCCTGCTGAGGGTGTTGTGGACGACTCAACTTTTGCATCCTTGATTAGTTATATGTCGGAACTGTTCTTTCCAACTACATAAGTTTGCTTTCTCGGGCATGCTCTGCAAATGATATACATGGCATTTGGGGGCCCGCAGTTGTGTGATGAAATATCAAAATTGGGTTTTGACTAGTCACTGGACACCGAAACTAAAGTTGGGTTTCAATTTTCCTTTCAAGTTCATGATATAGTTGTTTGGGAGGTGAAGTAATCAGGTTTTTGCTTCATTAACAAGACACTGAATGTGATAGGTTGAAGTTCAGCCTCTGTTATGCTGCCTTTGTTCAAGAAAATCTTCTGGGTTGTTTCAATTTATCACCATAATGGTAACAAATCTGTAGAGAAACAAAGTAAACTGTTCGAGGGTCACAGGATCCTTTTACGTGGAAGGGAGTAATTTACATGACCTAATATATCAAGTGGGCTAAGGTCATAACTAGTTCATTGAGAATGGAGGTCAGATTTTATTGTGTTAACTGCACTGGTTTTCAGAATGGCTGAAGGTTGAAGGAGAGGTGCTATTAGCTCCTCTTGTGACGACATCTTTCCTGACGTTCAGAAATCGATTAGGATCTGGTGTTCTTTAATTATAATGATTAATGAACCACATGAAGATGTTAGTTTCGTCTGGAGTTGAAAGTACAACTGGATTAGTCATTTTGAAGATTTTTATCAGTTTTGATTGCTTCAACCCTCCATGCTGATTTCTTTGAAGATTTTGAAATTTTGATTGGCTATACTAGTAAACTTCATACACCAGCTAGGCACAGATTATCTTGGTCGAAGGACTCAAATTCTTTTTCAAAGGGGTTGTTCATCAAAGAAATTCTAGCCTATTTGCATGCATTGGTTACAGCTCTATGGCAAGTCAGGATGTAATAGGTTCGTTCATAGTTCTACATTCAATATATGCCATGCTTTCTAATGAATGGCATATTGTACGTTTAAGAAGGGATTGGAGGAGCAACTGAAGTGAACAGAAACCGAGTAGGATTAATTGGGAGTTCTGTGCTGCCTTTTCTTTATTTGAGCTTCTTGTTGGACTCCTCTTTGAGGGTTTTGGGGCTGGTCCAACGTTCAAGGAATGGGAATGGTTTAATCGGGACGTGAAATTTGCTTTCTTTTTCTTTTACTCAATAGGTAATTATGTTATGTACTTACTTAGTATGAACAGAAGAAAAAAATATGATTCCACTATAAGTAATTTTGACTGCAACCAGTTCTGTAGGGTTTTTCTCAATGAGTTAAATTCTGCATTACATTAGTCATATTGTTGTTTTGGATTCTAATGTTTAGATCAGAGTGCCTTGACCACCTGTGTCGTTGCAAATTTTTTTGTCTTGATGGAAGCTCGTTGTTCCTAAAGAAGTAAAGCTAATTTAGTTTTGTGGATATTTCCCTTTTGCTTCTAGTTTCTTCGATCCAATGTGCAATTTAGATATATATTTAATAATATTTTTGTGGTTTGAATTTGGTTCTCATTTTTCAGATGAACTCTCTCTGATTTACATTTTGCAAGTTGTTCCTGACTATTTCCTTTTGTTGCACTCTAGAAGTTGTTAACATTCCCACTAAAGAATATTCATAGAAGGAAGCCATCCATGTGATTGATTTCCTTTTTCTTCTACCTCCGAAGACTTTTGAGTGAATGGTTTACTGCTGTCCTTTGAGAAGTTTGTCTTGAATGCATAAGAGTTATTTTTTATGATGTGGAGAAGACAGTTGATCAGATTCAGGATGTAATAATTTGGTCTATTAGATCAAATATGTATTGTAATTACTCCTTGGTTTCTATGTATAGGGATTGGAGATTCTTTTAGCTCCTTGCAGCCTGTTCTTCTTTTTCTAAAACAAGAAGCTTTTGGGTTCTAATCTAAAATATTTTTGTGCATTCTTATATATAATGCAGCATTATTTATTTGGATGGTCACGAAATGGTAAAACTGCTGACATTAGTGTTTATGGATAAAACTTTCATCTTTTTCAAATATAGTTTTTTGAAAGAAAATTAATTTCTTGTATATAATTTTGCTCGTTTTACCATGATGTAGATAAAGTAATATCATTCTTTTTGCATGCAAATATTTTTCACTTTTATCTCCCATATATGCCATATATTTATTGATTTATTATTTGGACTCTTGCTGTTGGTAGGTGTAAGAAGTACCCATCTATGGAACTAAGGGGTTTGTTTCAGTATCTCGTTAATCAGTTGAAAAAAGGTCAAGGAATTGAGCTTGTTCTCCTACAGGTACTTTTCAGAACGGGAAGGGATGTTTTGTGTTAGTCAATGACCCAATATCTAGATGTTTTACCACCCCAATACTTTGATATTTCAATATTTGCTTCGTGCTTAGAGATGTTTTCGTTACATAATCAGGAACTTGTTCAACAAATGGCCAATGTCCAATACACAGAAAACCTAACTGAGGAACAGCTGGATGCTATGGCAGGAAGTGAGACACTTCGTTATCAAGCAACTTCTTTTGGAGTTACTCGAAATAACAAGGTGTTGTATTGATGGGCAATATAATTTTCTTCTTCCCCTTTCTTTATTAGAAACTGAGCATCATTGAAGTATATAGACGTAGATAGCAGTTGGAGTGCCTGGAGTCCTGATGGGGTTTGGTACTTAGGAATTTTTAGTTAGTGGCTATTTTGCTGTTTAAATAAATATCTTCCTGTCTGATGCATGGTTTCTTATCAAAAAAAGAAAGAAGAAAAGATAATTTTTCTACGATGTGGTCCAGCATTTTTTTTTTTTTTGAAAGAAACAATTTCATTGATAACACGAAATTACAAAAGAGATAACAAAGACTCAAAGAGGTTACATGAAGCACTTCCAATCGTAAATAAGCATGCCTTTCCAAAAAACCAGGCAAGGTGACGCCCCCCGTAGAAGTGCTCTGAGGTGTGCATCTGAAGCTGTATATTATATTTTTTTTAATATTTTATAAAGAAACTAAAAGATTCTCTTAAAAGTACTCATATATTCCGCGATCTTTTAATTTCTTAAAATTTTCATCATCTTATTATTCATAATACTGTACTATATATTTATACATATTTAAAATGTGTCTCGCATTTTTTTTTCACTTCATGCTTAAGTCCGCCTGATGTGGCCCAAACATCTTTTCATCAGGTTAATGGACGTATAGATTTTTAAACCAGATATTTTTTGTATTCCATTTGTGATTTTACACTCTGTTATCTGAAAGTTATTTGCCATTCTGGACTACAAAAGCGTGGTGATTTGTTGATTAATTTAGAGTTATTATATCATTCTTTTTTTATCATTTTTCTGTCGGAAGAAAAGAACTGTTAGGATCTTCAGTATTTTTGTGGTTTCTCATCTTGAATAATGCAGGCATTGATCAAGTCAAGCAACAGACTGCGTGACTCATTGCTTCCTAAGGATGAAAAAGAATTGGCGGTCCCCCTTTTGCTACTTATTGCTCAACACCGTTCAGTGTATGATTTCAGTGTATGCTTTGTTACTTTGTTACTTTGTTTGATAATGAGAAGGGTACTTAGAGTTAGAACCAGTTAACTTCTGGGTGGGCTGCCCATGGTGTCATTATTGTGCCTTCTATCAGTGCCATTCAGTTATGATTTCCACTACCGCTGCTCTTTCTATAAGTGAATCGTAATTCAATCATTTGAGATGTCCGTTGATACATTTAGCAGCTTCAGTACTGTGATTTGATTTATTTGACTTTTTCGTATCTCCCATTTTTTTCTTTTCACCTGTTCTAACTATAAAAAATTCTTAGTAGTTCTTAGTGCTTTGAAATATGTGGACTGACGTATGATCTGTTTACTTCAGGGTTGTTATAAATGCAGATGCTCCGTATATAAAGATGGTGAGCGAGCAGTTTGATAGATGTCATGGAACTCTGCTTCAATATGTGGAATTTCTTAGTAGTGCAATCACGCCTGCATCAGCTTATGCTCAATTGATTCCCTCACTCAATGAGCTTGCACATCTTTATCACCTAGATCCCGAGGTCCAACTCTTTGTGTGTGTGTCATTGTTGTATGATTTCTTTGTTCTTGGGTTTGTGTTTTTATGTCTGGTTGGTGGTTTCTCATCATTGAACTACCCTTGATATATATATGTCCTTTCTGTTTATGTAATGTAACTTTTCCAAATTCATTCTACTTTAAAGTTCTTTTGCATGCTCTTAAATTATGTCTGATAGGACTCTTTCTCCCTTTTCTAGGTTGCTTTCTTGATATACCGGCCAATAATGAGGCTATTCAAGTGTCAAGGTGGTTCTGATATCTTCTGGCCACTGGATGGCAATGATGCTAATGTTGCAGGCAATAATTCTGATTCTGAACCTGCAGAATGTTCTGCTGATGTCATTTTGGATCTTGGTTCTTCACAAAAACCTGTGAGGCAAGGCATCTATTTCTTTTCAGCTTTAGAGTTATAAATGCACTCAAGTTGCTTGTTCAATTTATTCAGTATGATTAAATTATGCACTACTAAGACTATTGATAAAACATAGTTCCGAAATACTGTGATAGGATCTGAGTTTAGAATCAAATGGAATTGTAACCCCTCCGCCTTTTTTGGCATACTGAGAAATTATACAAGATGTTCATTCCGTAGAGTGTTCTCTGGTTGATTTTAGCTGTGTTTTCTTAACCCAGCAGGATAGTTTTCATCATATAATAACACTATGTAAGCTACTAAGAAGTACTGACAGACACAGAAATTCCACGCCACCATGACACTTGAAGTCAAACTTTTCCTCTTTTTTATGACAAAGTAGGGAGGTCACAGTTTGCAATTTGATGTTATGGTTGCTAATTTTCTTCAACTTCTTTTTATAGGTGGCCGGATCTTCTTGATACTGTGAAGTCTATGTTACCTCCAAAAGCTTGGAATAGCTTGTCTCCTGATCTCTATACTACGTTTTGGGGTCTCACACTCTATGATCTTTACGTTCCTCGGAGTCGATATGAATCTGAAATTGCTAAGCAGCATTCTTCTCTAAAAGCTTTAGAAGAGCTCTCTGATAACTCAAGTTCTGCAATCAATAAAAGGAAGAAAGACAAAGAAAGAATTCAAGAATCTCTTGATCGCCTGTCCAATGAACTCGTTAAGCATGAAGAGAATGTTGCATCCGTTCGTAGACGACTTTCTCGTGAAAAAGATAAATGGTTGAGCTCCTGTCCTGATACTTTGAAAATTAATATGGAGTTCCTTCAGCGATGTATTTTTCCCCGCTGTACATTCAGTATGCCTGATGCTGTCTATTGTGCTATGTTTGTGCACACTCTTCATTCCCTTGGAACACCTTTCTTTAATACAGTCAACCATATTGATGTTTTGATATGTAAAACCTTGCAACCCATGATTTGCTGCTGTACGGAATATGAAGCAGGCAGGCTTGGAAGGTTTTTATATGAGACACTAAAGATAGCTTATCATTGGAAGGTAATTGATCACTTCATCTTTCTTTACTTATGCTGAAGACCAAATGAAGTTAAAAAAGTTATACATCATTCGGAAAAGTGCTTGAATTCTGTTACTGGGTTCTTCCCCATCTTCATTTCTTCATGTTGATCGATCATTTTGTCAGAGTGATGAATCCGTTTATGAACGTGAATGTGGAAATATGCCTGGATTTGCTGTCTATTATAGGTATCCAAACAGCCAAAGAGTAACGTACGGCCAGTTCATCAAGGTGCTTCTTGAACTTCTACCATTTTCATCACAAATTGTTTTTGCATATGCTATGTGCATTGTGATGAATAACGACACTAGGTTTCCTGAACGAACATTCATGTTTATGATTAAGTCGTCGTATTGCAAGGATATCTCTTTACATATAGCAAGTCCATTGCTGGTAAAACTCTAATAAGTCAATTTCATAAAAGCTGTCCTTTTTCCCCTCTTTTAGATCTATTGGATAACTAATTTGCAGTTATGGTGTAGGGTATTATAAACCTTGTGAGATTTTCTTCTTTGGCTTCATTTCTTCAGAGTTGGCTACTATCAGTATTCTGTGGTTTTATCGATCTTAAGTTTTTCTTTCATTCTTTTTTTTTGTCGTCATAGAATAAATTTTCAATTTAATTTCCTTAACCATCATGAGATGGCTCAAGTGGTCAATGAGGGCCAATAAATAGCAAAAGACTTAGAGGGAATGGGTTCAAACCATAGTGGCCACCTACTTAGGATTTAACATCCTACGAGTTTCCTTGTCAACAAAATGTAGTAGGGTCAGGCGGTTGGTCCGTGAACAAGCTGGCCTAGACACACGGATATCAATAAAAAAAAGAAGATTAAATTTCCTTATCATACTGATGTGTTTACAATTTAACTAGTTAACTATTTCATTGTTTAATTTTTCATGTACAGTACTACTATATTTCTGTCACTTTATTTAATACTTCGTTAATTGTTTTTCTTATAGGTTCATTGGAAGTGGAGTCAAAGAATTACACGGTTACTGATTCAATGCTTGGAATCTACAGAGTACATGGAAATTAGAAATGCTCTTATTATGTTGACAAAAATTTCCAACGTTTTTCCTGTCACTAGAAAGAGTGGGATCAACCTTGAAAAACGGGTAGGACATCTTCAGTGCTCTTCTTAAATTTCTCTTTGTTAATGTCAACTAAGAATTCTTCCTGTTGTAGGTTGCTAAGATCAAAAGCGATGAGAGAGAAGATCTGAAGGTGTTAGCTACTGGTGTTGCTGCGGCCTTGGCTGCTAGAAAGGTTTGTCGCTGTTTTTTTATGGTGTTTATCTTCTCAGTTTTAATTGCTCCATTAATGTTCTTTCATTCTACAGCCTTCATGGGTTACGGATGAAGAATTTGGGATGGGATATCTTGAATTAAAGACTGCACCATCTCTTGCAGCAAAGTCTTCAGCTAGTAATTTAGCTGCGGGCCAAAGTAATTCCATTTATCTTTCCCAAAGTGAACCTGGTGGAGGAAAGACTGCTGCACTAGCCATCCCAAATTCAGATTCTGGAAATATGGCCAAAGACCATTCATTGAGGTCGAGAGCTTCTGATGTGAGAACGGATAAAATAGAAGGTCTTTCTGTTCCAAAATCTGAACTAGGGCATGGTAAATTGAAAAGCACTTCATCAAATGGGCCAGATTCTCAGCCACTGCCGCCCTCAACGTCTGTCCATTCAGGGTCGTTAAGAATGGTGGAAAGTCAAAAACCAGGTGATGACTTAAGTAGGACTTTGGATGAAAGCTCATCAAAAGTTATTTCAAAGACCTCTTCTGAATCTGAGGTAGTATTAAATCATAGTATTAGTGAGCATTTGACTTTGTGTTTGTGTGTGCGCCTCTGCTGAGTTCTGATTTTTTATATTGTCATGTTGACAGTTGAGAGTTTCAGCAAAACGATCAGCACCTGCTGGATCTCTTAATAAAGCACCAAAACAAGATACTACGAAAGATGAGACTAGATCGGGAAAAGCTGCTAGCAAGAATCCTGGGTCTTCCACAAGTGATAGAGAGCTTTCAATTTATGCAACAGACGGTGGTAGGCATGGAGGTTCTTCCAGTGTACCTTCTTCAGTTATGGCAAATGGTAATACACAAATTTCATCAACTCGAGGCCCGTCCTCTTCAGTAAAAGCTTCAGATGTGAATGCTATTGAATCAAAGGCAGAGAGTGGGATTGGGAGGACTTCTGATAGTAGGGCTGCATCAGTAAAGGATGATGGCACTGAAGCTCTTGAAGTTGCAAGATCCTCTTCTTCCAGACTCGCCCATTCCCCCAGACATGATAATTCTGCCAGTGGTTCTAGATCTAGTGATAAGCTGCAGAAAAGAGCTAGTCCTGCAGAAGAACCAGACAGACAAGGTAAACGCCGGAAAGGAGATGGTGAAACTAGAGATTTAGATGGAGATTTTCGCATCTCTGACAAAGATAGATCCACTGACCCACGATCTGTAGATACTGATAAAATAGGAACGGATGAACAAAGTGGTTACAGGGGTTCAGATAAAACTTTAGATAGAACAAAAGATAAGGTAAATGAAAGATATGATAGGGACTACAGGGACAGAGTAGAGCGTCCTGAAAAGTCCCGTGGAGACGATCCTTCAGTAGAAAGAACAAGAGATAGATCAATAGAAAGATATGGAAGAGAGCGCTCGGTTGAGAAAGTAGAGAGAGTTTCTGATAGGTATCCTGACAAGTCTAAGGATGAAAGAAATAAAGATGATAGGGTCAAATTACGATATAGTGATACAACCATAGATAAGTCTCATGTTGATGATCGGTTCCACGGGCAGAGCTTGCCACCTCCGCCCCCCTTGCCTCCCCACATGGTCCCTCAATCTGTTAATAGTGGGAGAAGAGATGAAGATGCAGATAGGAGGTTTGGAACTACTAGACACACACAAAGGCTTTCTCCTCGACATGAAGAGAAGGAACGAAGACGTTCAGAGGAAAACTTAATTTCACAGGATGATGCAAAACGCAGAAGAGAAGAGGAATTCCGAGAAAGAAAGAGAGAAGAGATGTCATTGAAGGTAGGCTTTAATCAAATTCAATGCAATTAATTTGATGTCATTTACCTTTTTGCAGACTGCAAAATTAGTTTAAGCAGTGTGTTTCTCTATATGCAGGTAGAAGGGAACTTTTATTTTCATCATTTTACTTAATATGACACTTAGTCTTGTATTTTGTTGAAATCACTACTAAGGTGATAAGTTTATGCGTTTGCCTTAAGAAAGTTGATTTAATAGAGGATTTCCCAATCCCAATTAGTGCCATGGGATGTGTCGATCAATCTATCTTTGACTCATAATGGGAGCTGATTTTGGAAAAAAGATTTTAAAGTTTCATGGGTTGAGCCAAGAGGGCCAAGAGGGATTTAAATCTTGTCATGTTAAGGAAATTGGGATTATTTTTAATGGAAAGTTATGTTTATTTTCTGAAGTTCTACATGGTGACCAAACCTAAAAGATTTATCCAAGTGTTTGAAATCTAAACCAAGCAGCATTGTAAAAGTCGCAACATTTTTTCAGAAATAGTAAATTGAACTCTCGTTCATGGTGCAAGTCTTTTGTTTCATATAGGTGGATGACAGGGAGAGGGAAAGGGAGAGGGAAAAGGCAAACGTTTTGAAGGAGGACATGGATGCTTCTGCTGCCTCCAAGAGGCGAAAACTTAAAAGGGAGCATCTTTCATTAGCTGAGGCTGGTGAGTATTCTCCTGTTGGCCCACCGCCACCTCCGATAGGTGCTGGTGTGTCTCAATCTTATGATGGACGAGAAAGAGGAGACCGAAAAGGAGTAATGATGCAGCGTGCCGGTTACTTGGATGATCCAGGCCTAAGAATTCATAGTAAAGAAGTGGTCAACAAGATGACCAGGCGTGAAGCTGATCTGTATCCTTCCTATCGTATCACCTTGCATTGTGCATGATCATTACTTTCTTAGTTGTCTTTGAATTCTTTGTCTAATAAGTTAACCTATTAGGCATTTTAACCTCCGTGACTTATTAGACAAAATTGAAAGTTAAGAAGACCTGTTAGACCTTTTTAGAAGTTTTGGAACTTGTTAAACATAAAATTAAAACTTGAAAGAGCTATTAGATACTTTGTTAAGTTACCTGTGTGATCAAACAATGTATTTTAACCTTCTAGTTTTCATGCATTTATCTCAATATGGGCTTAGGAGATGTGTTTAATTTGCATCTACTCCTTAACCAGAATTTAGAATGTACGATCGAGAGTGGGATGATGAGAAGAGAATGAGAGCAGATCAGAAGCGGAGGCATCGGAAATAAGCTGTTGATCATTTTTATCATGAAGTTCAACTGCAAACATGATATCTAATCTGCCTATGGGGGAGTGAACATCCATCAGTTCGTCTTGTAAAGATCGATTCATCGATGGAGAGGGAGACAGTGTTGTAATTTATTGACAATAGCCAAGCCTTCCGTGGGGGAATAAATGTCCGTGTCCACTCCAATATTGACGAGGAATTCGTAAAGGGACAGGACAAGACATTGGAGAGGAATTGTTGAGAACTGTTGTAACTTATTTAAAATTCAAAAGAGAATAGAGGTATGTATCATATCATATATTTTGCCCCCACCGAGAGTATATTTGTTGTGTAAGCCATTAGATAGTGAGTTGTTGAAGATTATTGTGAATTGTGGGGGCTTCTTCCTTGCCCTGCCTAGTTTGGTAGAACAATTTTCACCCTAATTCCAGATGAGGGTGGTATTGAATCAATCTCTCATGAGGTTCCTACATGATCCCCACTTTTATCACCCTCTCTGTTATTCAATCTTTGTGTCCTGCCTCTACTCTTAAAACATTTTTCTAAAACCGATGATTTTATTTTAGAGAACAATTTGCAAACTTGAGCGAGCTCAATAGAAAAAATACTTGGCTCTTTATTGGTTCAGATATCTTGCATTTAAATTATTGTTGAAGCACGATCGGTGGCTCCATCTTATTGCTAACAACTTTGAGTTGGAGAGTATGATTATAATAACAAATCAATGTTTAGGGTTTGATATTATTAATATTTATAGTTTATGGATAGTTTATGTCAAGGTTTTAAAAGTCTTATTAATTTTATGGAAATATTGGTTAGATGTCGTGATATCTCTTGGGAAAACTACAAAATTAAAAAAGATCATAACAAATATTTAAAAAAAAAAACAAAACAAAGAACATTTAACTCTTTAAACCAATTAAAATTTATTAATATTAATATTATGTTAATACTATTGATAATTTTTTTATATTTATATTTTGTGAATTTTTTTACAATACAGCATGTCACAAGGTATAGTAATAGGTGGACTTGGAAGTTCAGGTTGTATATTTTTTTAGTACAATATGTCGGGATGGAAATTAACTAGATGAACTAGGTTCAGGTCGGCAGAAGTCGGAGATATTTATAAGAGTTGTAGGTGGTTTTTGCATGAGTGTTGGGAAGAAACAGTCATGGTGGAAAGGGTTGATAGAAGTGGGATTGTAAAGCTGAATATTTCCAGTTTGTTCCCCTGGATTTTGGTCCCAATGGTGAGATGATTTCAAGCCAGCAGAAGCTTCGAGCAAATCCTCCCAGCTACACCCACTCTCTTCTTCTTCCTCCTCTTCCACTCCAAGATCAATCAGTGCCTTCTCCTTTCTCCACTCCTCTGCTAAATCATCACCCTCAAAAGTTTCCCACTCACTGTTTCCTGTTACAACAACTTCGTTCACTGCCTCATCATTTGCCCATGGCGGAGAATCCGACGGCGACGATAAAGACGATGATTCCGTCAACTCCCACATTCTGCCGACGAATTCTTCTAGAGCCTGGATCCGTGATTCCGGTATGCGGACGACGTCCGGGAATTCATACGCCGCGCAAACTCCCATCTGCTTGCACCAGCCG
The DNA here is from genome assembly GCF_013281855.1 of Momordica charantia. NCBI lineage: Eukaryota > Viridiplantae > Streptophyta > Magnoliopsida > Cucurbitales > Cucurbitaceae > Momordica > Momordica charantia. The sequence goes on along the minus strand of NW_028275162.1, from coordinate 20,866,897 downwards.
TAGAGCTCCGATAGTTGATTTGCTTGAACCGCGGCCTTCTTGTATATTTCAATTGCCGCAGCGCAACTCCGGTACGGCAATTGCAGAAGGTTGTCTTCGATTGAACCGATATCTCTACAGAAGATCCGATAGCAAATGAAGCTCTCGCGGACTATGTGCTTCATCGCGAATCGGATTGCGAAGCTTCGCGCAGCTCTCCCGGCCGGCCTGCAATCGATCACTCTGTCGATTAGGCTCTGCATCTGTGATAATATTTCAATCGCTCTGTTAATTTCGCTGATTCTACTCGAAATTGTTCCGATCGCTTCGTCTCCGGAATCGTCCGGCGAGTTGGCGTCGTAGAACAGGTCGCAATTCAGAGATTCATCCAGCAACAGAGAGTAAGATCTGATGAAAGAGGCGTAATCTTCGTCGTCTCGGATTTGGCGCTGATGGAGAAAGATCCAGCCGCTGGCGCGGCAGCGAAGAAGCTCCGATCGGAATTCCGTGTTCTCGGAGACTGATTGGAGCAATCTGTGGAGGAGAAGCAGACACTTGAGTCCAACTCGCCAACAGCGAGTGTTGCGAAATCGACGGGAAAAGCTGATCGAAAATGCTCGAAACGACGGCGGAGAGAAGGCGAAGATCTTGAGGAGCTCCTGAACGTACTTCTCCGGCAACGGCGAGTCATTTGGAGCAGTGGCTTTAACGACTATGAGATCGACGTCGCTGAATCCTCCGGCTGTGACGATTTTGGCGTAGCCGACGGAGCAATTCTCTTTGACGGTGGTGAGAACTCGCCGGAATCTCCTCTGCATCGTAACACAATCGAATCGAATCCCAATCGAGAGAGATTTCTGAGAAAGATTATGCGAAGAACAGGAGAAATGATGAAATTAATATAATACAAGTTCATGGGTATTGATTTCATATAATTTTGACAAAAACTGTTGGATAATTTTTGTGCTTTGGGGGGATCGCAGAGTTACAACTACAAGAAGTAACTTTGTTGCTTCTGTTTCAACTATAAAAATTATAATTTTCTTTTTTTTTTCCGTGATTTTGTGGAGAGGTTGAAAAACAAGTGGGGTTTTAAATTACTCTTTTTTAGTTTTTATCGATTTTCACTTTAGTTTCTTTTAGTTTAGTTATCTCTTTAATAATAATTAATAGTTTGCAAGTTAAGTTGATTGGTTATATTAGGCCAGTTGTATTAAAGTTTTAATAGGGTAAAAATAGAGGGCGTGTGAGTTTTAGTGATAAAATGAGATTTATGGCTAAATGGCCCTACGGGTTTTTATTTAGATACTATTTCCGTCCCTATAGTTTTTACTTTTATTCATTTTGGTCTAGTTCCTGTTCTTTGTTTTCAAAATTGTACTTTTGAAACGTTTTTTTTTTTTTTTTGTCATTGTATTTTTGAAGGTGACCATTTTGGTTCTTTTATTTTTATTTTTATCTTACTTATTTTATCAAAATTTTAACATGGTATTTCACTCATTAAACTTTTTGAAATGTTGCCATAAATTTGATTTAAAAGATTTCCATTGTGTATACAATTTATTTTAAAATTTTGCAAATATGAATCAAAATCGCCACTTTTTATAAGTATGAAAATCAAAATAGGTCTTGAAAGTACAAGACTAGAAATGAACAAAAATTAAAAATATAGAGATAAGTCTCGCTATATAGATGAAAAGTAACGAACCTTAAGATTCATCCCGCAACAGAGCGTAAGATCTGCACAAGACTAGACTTATTCTCTTTGGCATATGACAAAGGGCAAGGAACTTCTTTCCACCTTCATTGACTTTGAATTTCACTGTTCAAATTCAGTCTTCCTCTCATATGAGAAGAAGAGGAAGAATTGGAAGAATGAGAGGAGAGAGAGAGAAAAAGAGTTTGGAAAGAAGAGAGAGAAACACAAGAAAAATATAGATGAAAAGTAAGATAAATAATGAGAGACGAGGCATAATTTCACATAAAAAAAACTTAGATTTTGGCACATTAAATATTTGCCCCAAGGGTTACACAAAATCTTGGCATAAAATAAGGGCAAAGAAATTCCTCAACTTCGTTGACTTTGAATTTCACTATTCAAAATTTCAAATTCAGTCTTGCTTTCATCTGAGCTCACATTTGTTGAATGGAATTGGAGGATCCACCACTTCACCAAACAAAGTCCCTTTTAGTCTCTCCATTTTTTCCGCCACCAAAAATCCTAATCATGTCTCTTCCCCTCCTCTGCCTTCTCTTCTTCTTCACATCTCCGGCGGCCGCCCAACCGCCGCCGGCACTCAAGCCCCGCAACTTCTCCGCCTTCTCCATCTCCCAATCCCCATGGCGGCCTGAACAAAACCTCATTCTCCTCTCGCCCAACTCCCTTTTCGCCGCCGGCTTCCGCCCATCAACCAACAACTCCAATCTCTACGTCTTCTCCGTTTGGTTCCTCAACGTCTCCACCGACAACGTCGTTTGGTCCGCCAATCGTCTTTCTCCGGTAAACCGCTCGGCGGCTCTGGCCATCACGTCCTCCGGCCAGCTCCGTCTCAACGACGGCTCCGGCCGAAACCTCTGGCCTTCTAACAATGTTTTTGGGAATCCAAATTCGACGAAACTGATGCTTCGCGACGATGGGGATCTTATCTACGCAACGTGGGAGAGCTTCCAATTCCCCACCAACACCATTTTGCCAAATCAGACGTTTAACGAAACCACCATCGTCTCCAACAACGGCAAATATGAGTTCAAGAACTCTGTTAATTTGACGTTTGGTACAGCTACGTATTGGAACTCCGGAAATCCCTTCAATATTTTTCAAACTGATGGTCGAATCATCAGAAACAACCAAGGCCCAATTTTCCCCTCTGATTTTAACTCGACCCGACTGCGGAAATTGGTTGTTGATGATGATGGGAACCTCAAGATTTTCAGCTTCAACTCCAATCTCCAGCGGTGGGGTGTGGTTTGGCAAGCGCACGTTGAGTTGTGTCAGATTTATGCAACTTGTGGCCCGAACTCCATTTGTATGAGTGGTGGCAGCTACAATTCCACCTACTGCGTCTGCCCTCCGGGATTCATCCCGGATTCTCGCGGCGGAGCACGGCAAGGATGCCACCGGAAACTCAAGGTATCAAAGAAAGTCAAGTTTCTTCCGCTCGATTTTGTGACTTTCAGAGGTGGGGTTAAAGAAATTTCCTTGCAACTCCCAAATATTTCGACGTGTGAAGCGAATTGCGTGAAGAATGCGAGCTGCGTTGGGTATACGTTCAGTTTCGATGGAAGCGCTGTGTGTGCGCTTCAGTTAGACATTTTGTCGAACGGGTTGTGGTCGCCCGGGATGAAGAAAGCTGCCTTTGTGAAGGTCGAAAATTCGGAAACTGATCGCTCAAACTTCACCGGAATGATGTACAGACTCGAATCGACGTGTCCGGTTCACATCACCCTCCGCCCGCCGCCGGAAGATAAAGACAACACCACCAGAAACGTACTGATAATCATCTCCATATTCGTGGCGGAACTAATTTCGGGGGCGGTTTTCTTCTGTGCATTCTTGAAGAGATTCGTAAAATACAGAGACATGGCTCGCACGCTCGGTCTGGAGTCGCTCCCCGCCGGCGGGCCGAAGCGGTTCACCTACGCCGAGCTGAAAACTGCCACCAACGACTTCTCGAACTCCATCGGAAGAGGCGGATTCGGCGAGGTCTTCAAAGGGGAGTTGCCGGATAAACGCGTGGTCGCCGTCAAGTGTTTGAAAAACGTTGCCGGCGGCGACGGCGACTTCTGGTCAGAGGTCACCATCATCGCCCGAATGCACCACCTCAACTTGCTCCGATTGTGGGGATTCTGCGCCGAAAAGGGTCAAAGAATGCTGGTCTACGAGTACATCCCCAATGGATCTCTCGACAAATTCCTGTTCATCAAACCGCAGCCCTCTGATTCGGAGACGGACGCAACAGAGACGGCCGGAGAAAACCCCTCACTCGATTGGAGCGTCCGGTACCGAATCGCCATAGGAGTGGCCAGAGCAATCGCGTATCTGCACGAGGAATGTCTGGAGTGGGTGTTACATCGAGACATAAAACCCGAAAACATCCTTCTGGACAACGATTTCTGCCCGAAACTATCGGATTTCGGGCTGTCGAAACTGAGGAAAAACGACGAGACGGCGGTGAGCATGTCTCGGATCAGAGGGACGCCGGGTTACGTGGCGCCGGAGCTGGTGAAATTGGGTTCGAATTCAATAACGACGAAGGCCGACGTGTACAGCTTCGGAATGGTGCTGCTGGAGATCATCAGCGGGACGAGGAACTTCGAGACGAAAAGATCGACGGTGGAGAGCGCGGATTGGTACTTTCCGGGATGGGCGTTCGAGAAAGCGTTCGTGGAGGAGAAGATCGAAGAGATTCTAGACCGTCGGATTAGGAATGAGTACGACAGCGGATCCCATTTTGCTATGGTAAATCGTATGGTTTCAACGGCGATGTGGTGCCTTCAGAACCAGCCGGAGATGCGGCCGCCGATGGGGAAAGTCGTGAAGATGTTGGAAGGAAAGCTCGAAATTCCTCCCCCGGATAAGCCCTCCATTTACTTCTTGTCAGAACCCCAAAATTAATTATTTTTCAATTACAACTAATTTCTAAATCTTATCTTATTACTTTATCAAACAAAGAAAAAGTCCAATCTTATTGGATAAATGTAAAATGCTTTTTTTTAGCGAGGTGGGAAAGACGACCTCTCAATTTTATGAAAATATCTCTAAAATGGTGGATACCTAAAAATGATAAAAAAAATATTTATTTTATTTTTCTATTTCTAAATAAGTTAAAAATGATTAATATTAATATTATATATATATTTCTGAAATTTTGTTCGATATTTTAAAGATTTTATAGACTTTTTTTATACAATGATAGAAACATCGATTTACCACTCATGTTAATGTCGAACCTATGGATACTTGACATGTCAGATATATAATACCAAATTTCTCACATTAATATAAGTCTTTTTATATATATGATTTATTATCAAATTAATAAGTCAAAAGAAATTAGAGAAACAATTCCAGTGGGCTAAAACTATTTTCACCTCTACAAAAGTGAAGCTCATTCAAACTTGAAAGCCTTTCTAATATAATAATTGGATTTAGTGAATCTTAAATCTTGAGTAAGTCAAAAAGACCAATTTACCCACCGACTATTTTTTAGAAATTATGTTCTGTATTTTGTTGACCAAGACTGGAAACCATGGAGTGTGGCCACCCTCTCAGCCTTGTCTGCCACGTTCTTATTGAGGACAAAAAATGAGAGATTTTTGGGCCCCCAATAACAACCACCACATATCAAATTGGGCCAGAGAGAGAAAATGGCGGCCCATAAAGGGAAGAGAGAGAAATTTTGGGAACATGAAGAGGAACATTCTCACAAAAAAAGGTTAAGGCTAAGAGGCCAAAGTCAATCATAATGTCTTCAATGGCATGCGCTAGCAAAGTAAACACATGATGTTTTAGATTAAGCAAAGAATTAAATATAAAAAAGGTTCATTATTAGATTATTGTTTCCACAGCCAACTCTCTCCCTCCTCTGTACAACCTCCAAAAAAATTGGCACAAACAAATAAAAGAGGCTAAAACACAACCAACCCAATAAACAGCCAATGCAAGAGTTGAAATATATGTTGTTATATCTATACTTGTGTGCTGATAGGAATGTGATATGTGAAAAAATGTGGGATAGGGAAAAAAAGGTATCGATTGTCATAAGTTTACGTTACTTTAGAGGTGATCGGTGCGGAATGCCTTTCCTTTTGTGCAGAAGCTTCTTTGCGTTCAAGGATGACTTCGTTCGCCATGCTTTGATCTCTTCAGTTGATTCAGCCATTGATATAGATGATTCAATTTCACTTGTGTTTGTTTCTGGGTTGTGATTTTCCTTGCATGTAAGGTCTTTAAGATTCGGCTCCGAAGCCATGAATCTGCTGCTTTGATCATTGAGTTCCACTGGAGCCATAGACACCTGAAAAAGTTGTTAATCACTGAGTTTAATCTAGTGAGATATGTGAAAGTGTTGAAACAGATGACAAGGAAATTTCATTTACTTTGCAAGCGATTGAGCAAAAGCGGTTAGGCAAGTCTTGTATGTATCTCCCGCAAGCTTCACAAGTACCTCCAAACTTCAACTTTGTCGACGGTTTCGAATCTTTTGACTGTGGACGGGGACTCAGATGAACAGCCTTCTCCCCGTTTATCTTATATGTCTGGTGAATCGAACATTCAATACTTTAGTCCTAAATTTACCATAACCATCATGGGGAAGGGGGTGAGTATAAGAAGTAATGTATTTAGCTAGCAAGTCGAATCGTGGAAATAGCCTCGAACGAGAGAATATTCGTGATTTATACTACTACAATAGACAGCTATCAGTCCAAGTACTATCACTCTTACTTGTACTTATGCCATCACTAGAACACTCGATCATTGACCAAAAAGAATTCCAATGTACCAATAACAGAACTTTTCCTTTTGTGATTGAATTCACTGCTTCCCGGTTGTTCCTCTGGGAGTCATTTTTCATTTACGAGAATAGACTCGATCGAAGAAAACATATTATTCTGATTGGTGGCAGTTTGAAAACAAGACAATAATGTGACTTTTGAAATGGTTACAACTTGCACCAGAAGCAACAGATAACAATACAACTTTAGAGCTAGAAGTTTGCATAATTTAAGGTGGTACTGAAGGGATACCTGAATGTTGCAACAATCAAGGTGGTTCTGCAAGTCGTGCACCCGGACGACATACTGATAGACGTACTTGCAGATCTGTAGGCGCCGATGAATGCAATGAGAGATCAGGCAATGCCTGCAGATGGCAACGCCACAGTCTAAACAGAACACGTTCTTCTCATTTTTCCGGTTGTTTTGATGATGACCACAAGAACCAAAAAATTTGCTTTGCAAAAGAGAACTAAGCCAATCCGCTTTCCTTTTCTTCAGATAAATCTTGCATCCTGCCTGCAAAAAGCAAGTCCAACTATTCAATTTGCTACTTCACAGATCCCCCCGGGGCCAAAATCGAACACTTAGTGAAATTGGATAGAGATAACAACAATACATTGTGAGATTGGTCTGCCAAATGAAAAGGGAATCCCAAAATGAACCAAACAATACGCATTTAGACATCATAAAATGTGAAAGAAACTGACTTCAAATTGAACTATCAGAGTTACCAATTTAATCATGTAAGGTCTGGGTATTGTATGTAAAAGCTATATATTATACTCTCAAAACAGTCACAATCAACCAACTAAACTCAATAAGAGGAAAATTGTACATACATAATACATCTAAAATACAAGACAATAAATTCTAAATCCAAGGATGTAAGGTCTGGCCATTGTTTATAAAAACTATAGATTATACTCTCAAAACAGTCACAATCAACCAACTAAACTCAATAAGAGGGAAATTGTATGATACATAATGCATCTAAAATACAAGACAATCAGTTCTAAGTCCAAGAATGTTCAAAATTCTTACGATCTTCTTTACAACCAAACCTGTTTGGATAGTAAACAGAGCATGCTCTCAACAATCAGCAGTTAATAATGGCAAAGAGAACTCAAACAAAGTGATCCAGTAACACCCGATATCAACATTTCACGATTAACAACGGAGAGAAACAATCTGGGTGGCTGAAAATCACATGATTGAACCATAAAAACAAGAAATTAAAAAAGAAGAAAACCTTAAATAAAAACACCCCCAAAACAGCAAAAGACAGAGGAACCATCCATTCTTACCATGTCCAAATGCAATTAGAAGCAACTCCAACTTCTGGGTCGATCGATACAGAGAGAGAAACACTGAAATTTCTCGGAAATTTCTGGAAAAAGGAAAGGGAGAAGAGAAATCGGAGAGAGAAGAAAAATGAATAGAGAATGGAGTCTGTTTCTGGGGCTGCAAACTGAAAAATGATAATAATTAAAATTAATTAGAAAGAAGAGAAAGGAAAAGGGGAAAGTAGAAAATGGAAGGTGAAATGTTTTTGGAAGCTGCTGCGTCCATCTGCGCCCATTAGAGTAAATGGAAACAGTCTGCAAACGGCGGGAAAGATGAAGTGATTGGCGCCGTCGGATGCGTGGTTGATCGGACGGTTGAGATTTCGAAGCCTTTTTGGAGGTCATGATGGGAGTTGGATTGTGTGGGTCCGATACGACAAATAATTTCGTTTTTCGCCGAAATATCCGAGATTTACGCAATCGCCGTTCTTCCTCTTTATTGTAAATTTATAATTTCCAAAATTATAACCATATATTTAATTACCAAAAGAGATAGTATCTTATAATTTCCATTTTTTCCCATGCAGTTCTAAAATTTAAAGAAATTTCGTTATGGCATATACTCAATTTGTATTTAAAAAACAGTGAAAAAAAGTGTATATTAAAAAATATTACAACTTTCTTTTTTTAATAGTTTTATATTACTTTTAAATTTGATTTTAATTTTAATTATGCTATTTTTTTTTAAACTTTCCAATTTTCAATTTTTGAGTATAACAAATAGAGGATGGAAATAGAATTGAACATCCACCTCAAGTAACGGAGTATATGCATTTGTATTTATTGTTGAGTTATGTTCGTGACAACTTTTTTAATATGAAAAATTATATTGTTTTTATGCTATTTATGTAAATGTCTCTGTTGAATTTTCATTTTTTTCAATTTGGTTATGATTTTTTTTTTAATTTAATACAACAAGTTGGGTGAGAGATTCAAATTCAATTATTGGTTTAGGTGCCAATTAACACTCGGTTAAGCTCATGTTAAAAAATTGATTAGATTTTTCAAAACATTCGTGTTGTTGCCAAATAAGTGTTTTGTCAATTAAATGATAAATATATCAAATGACTTTTAATTTTTAAGGTTTTCTTTTCAATTGGGTTATTAATTTTTTATAATTATCAATTTTACCTTTTCTGTATTGAATTTTCGATTAAAAAAATATGTTAAATTTTGTTAATGGGAAGTTGATGGGTAAATAAATTGTTTTACACTTTTTTGACATGTGAATTTGGCATGGGAAGGAATCGACTTTGTTGATGAGACGGATTACAAGTAACATGTGACATTAACATGTTTAGAACTTAAAAAACTTATAAAAACTACTTCCCTTATTAAAAAAAATTGATTAGAAATTCAAATATGATTTAAGAAAGTAGAGAGGTCCTACTAAAAAATATGAAAAAGAAAATAAAAGTTATTTTTTTCAAAATAATAATAGTAATTTACAACGAAATGATTATCATGAAAGTAAAAAAAGAATATAAATTATTATCAAATTTGATGGACATGACTCGATTGATAATTTTTCATACATTAAAATTATGAATGAGAATTTTAAAAGATTAAGGACAAAAATGAAAATTTTCAATACATTTAACCATTAAAATAATTCTAAACTCAAAAGGTAAGTGAAACTTTTTTATTTTATTATTTTCATTTTCTAAAATATTTTTTTAGTATAACCGTGCAAGTTCAAATACACAATCTTTTGATGGGAGGTATATACCTAGTTGAAAGTTAGGTTGATTTTTTTTTTTTTTGGTTTATAAGTTAGACTAAAGGGTACGGCGTCAATCAATTATTATAATTATTATCGTCATTTTAAACGAATATCAATTGATTATAATATAATATATTCACACACTTGATTCCAAGAGAAAAAAAAAGGAGGTATAATAAGCAGAAAATAAGTGGAAAACTTCCAAATCTTACTTATATATAGGAGTAATCGACAAATACTTAACATAAAAAAATCATGGTAAAATTTTTCCCTTAAATATATTCTTAAAATCGATGATATTAAATTACATTTTCATATACTCATGGCCCATGGGTTCAACATCTCCATTTCGTAAAAAAATCAATAAAATATAAAAACTATGAATATAATATCAGCAATATTAATATTAATAATTTTAAATTTATTTAAAAAATGTGAAATTTTTATTTGTTAATTTAAATATATTTGATATAAGTTTTCATAAATATCCATCAACATCAACATCGACAATTCATCGATATTTCCATCAAATTATGACATCGACATCGACATTAAAACTTTAAATATCAACCCTTAAAAAGTATAAAGTATAATTCTACAAGAAAGTGTATGAGTTTTACATATATTTGAATGGTTAACAATTCCAACACTTGCTCTTATGGTACCAATAAAAGGAATAAAGGAAAGACCTAGCATTGTGGGACAAATCAAGAGAATTGTTTTAAATATATATATAAATATATATTTTGGTTGTACAAATTATTGAGAAGCTTAATCCCATTGGGGAATGTAACCAATAATGAGGTCCTGTCTCAACATTTTAGCTAAAATAATGTCCTAATATAGTAATATTTAAGTCAATCATTTTTTTCAAATAATATAATTGGTAGGATTCCCTCTTCCTTAGAAACAAAATGTCCAATCACAAAATGAACTTATCATATATCAGATAACTTATTACATTGTACTTTTGTTATATATTATTTACTAACAGGTAGAATCAGAAATTTTCAGAGGCACAAAATTTTAATAGCCTAAATTACAAAAAAATACATCTAAATTTTGCTTTCGTTTTAAAAAAATACTCTTATTCTTTACGGATTGGATGTTTCGTTTGGCTTTTTTAATTTTTTGTTGTCTGCTTTACTTAAAAAAACAAATCATTTTTTTTTGTTTTAATACTAACCTTTTATAAATATATAAAGATACTATTTTAGCAAACATTCGTTAATAATTTGAATGAAAAGTTGACGCGATACAATTGTACTGGGATAATGGAGTCAAAACCAAAAACTCATGTCTATGAAGAAAATGATTATAATATTGTTTTTCCTACGAGAATTAGGATATTTGTCTCCTATAAATAGAGTCTTTTTGTTTAGGTTTTGTTTATGTGTCATTGCATATCAAAGTGACCGCAAAACATGCAGGTGCACGAATTTTCAGAGTGCAATAGCAGTGTATTTGACAGAGTTTCAAAGGCGAGATCACGATGTTGTAGAGCATCATCGGTAACCTATTTTTGTAGGTATTTGGTGAGGTTTTTATATCATGTTTTCTAAGATTCTATAAAGGTAGGTGACTTTTGTCGAGGCTTATAGATTTGAGAGATTATTGTATTTCCCCATTGTATTATTATAATATCATACTGGAACCCGTTGTCACGGAAAAGACTGACGTAGCCCATAGTTTGGTAAAAGAGTATAAATCTCTTACTTTGCTTTCCCTGTCTTTCTCGTCTTTCTCCTATTGCGTGATTGACTTATTTTTCATTGAAGAATTGTGGAAGGTGAAAATATTCTTGGTAAGTAATTTTCCCAACAATTTGAAACGACATGGCAATTAACATAGAAGCTTACCTAAATTAAGTTCGAAAAAAAGATGAATTGTGAAAGAAGTTATCGTTTTTAAAAATGGATGAGGGCAAAATTTGGTAGACAATTGGAGAAGCAAACCCTCCCCAGAATGGAGGAAGAAGACTTTAAGGCAAAATTGAAACGTTAATTGTCACGTCCATTCCAAGTTTTGTCACGTCAACTTTTCATTTAAAATATTTACGAGTGTTCACTACAAAGATATTTTCGAAAACTTTATAAAAATTCAGTCTAAGGACGATATTGAAACTTTCAAAAGGATATTATAATATTTTTAAAACAAATTATTAAAGTTCAAAGGTTTTTTTTTTTAATTTAACCAAAATTTTTATTAAAGTTTCTTTTCATACATAACCTTTAAATCTAAATTATTTAGAGGGTAGGGGTGTTCATTTTTGCAATGGAGAGGATCTCATGAGGACTCACCCTAAATAGGGTGCATAATCTTTGTTTAGATTCTCCTCGAAACAGGGATGGGGGACATTTTTTTCTGTTATCTAAATGAGAACGGAGATGGAAAATGCATTTCACGTTACCTAGACGGAGATGGAAATGTGTATGTGAAAGGATTAAACCTGTAAATGAAGTTTTATTATGGGAAATAAAACAATTAATAAGAAAGTCCTTTTTTCAAAAATTAGTTTATTGAGTAATAGATTTAAAAATTTAAAAATAAACGGGAAAAACTTCACCGTGGGGAACTCGATCCCCACAAAGAATCTCTAGCCCAATCATCGTAAAATATCTTAGAGAATTTCACGGGAATAGAGAATTAAATGTGAAGTGGAAAGGGACAGGAAAGCTTTCTCCATCTCTACCCGTCCTGTAAACATTCTTCTTGGGAGGGGATTCGAACTCACAACCTCACGGTTGGAAATTACCGCTGAGCTATGCTCGCTTTGATAATTTTTTAGGAGCTTCAATTTCTTCACTTATTTATTGACTTTTTAATAAATTAATTGCAGTTAAAACAACACTAATATTTTCTAAAAAAAAACAAGAAGACAATGACAGTATTTGAATTTTAAAATTGTACTTTTTATGAAAATTTCAATTATTAGTATATCAAAAATTTTATTAGTCAATTTTCTTGTTGCATTCAGGTCAAGTAACTTATTATGTTTCAAAATTTAAATTTTCGAATTGGCATGTCTATGTAACTAAATAAAAGCATAGAATATTTTTCAACTCAGTGATTAAAATATATTTTGACATTAGATCATCACTTTACCATTTAATTTTGTGACAATTCAAATTTAATTAAAAAAATTAATTTAATATCTGGAGTAAAATTGAAACTTTTGAAAAGGATAAAATCAATAAAATAGCAAAATACTATAAACTAAAAAATATATGTAGTCCTTTTATTGATATAATTTTTTGAATATTAGCCAAACAATTACCCTTCTAAAGACTACTAACTTGGTTTACAAATCAAATATACATTCTATATATTTATATATTTTTCTCACACACTCGAATTTTTCATACTCTGAATTCCAATCTTATTAAAATTCTCTCCCAAACCTCTCTCAAAAGTAGAATCTATCAAAGCTTAACAATTATAGGACTTTGTGCCAACACATTGGAGGTTCAATTTTCCGCTACAACTTTTACCCTATATCAAAGGTAAGCTATTTTACCAACTAATTTTAAAAAAATGTAAAAACTCAATATTCACCGATCTAATGTACTAAAGAAACCCTCACCAATTTAATAAAAAAAAAAACCAGCTTTATACAAAATTAAGTTTGATTAATGTACAAAATCGATCGTTAAATAAATCTACTGATACTTACGAATTTTTTAAAAAAGTATATATAATGTTATTTTTGTTTAACTCCTATTAATTTCATACTAACTTCTTAAGTGGTATATAATTACTATCAAAATTTTGCAATGCTTTTTTTAAAATATATAGCTTTTTTCTTTTCTTCTTTCTTCGACATCTTTTAAAATAGGTTCTCTCATTTGCAATTAGTCATGTTAAATTTTATGTCCTTGAATTTATAATGTAGACCCTACTTTTTTTTTAAATAAATTTAAATATATAAGTCTCAAGTGTCTGTCTTTTTTTATTTTCTATTCAAATTTATGTTAATTCACTTATTTTTACATAAGTATGGTTCATAAGTTAAGACATCTTGCTCTTTGTTGAGAGGTCGGAGGTTTAATCAATTTCCACATTGGTCATACTAAAAAACAAAGAATACACAAACAAAATTCATTAATTTAATAAAAATCAAGTTTCTTAGTTTGATTAATGCACCTAATACACTATTAAATAACTCTGCCAAAACTTAAAATCTAAGTTAAAAAATCAATTATATTATTGTTTTTTTTTAAATCATATCAATTTCATACCAATTATGCTTTTTCTAACTCATTTGACACATATGATGAGAATATTTTGTCTAAAAACTTTTCAAATTAAAATTTATCAACGGGTAAAATTTGCAATACTTTTTAAAGTTAAGTTGAAGATTGCAACATTCAAGTGTAAGATGCAAATTGATACAAATCCTCAAAATTATATGCATTTGTGCTCCTGGATACAAAATTGATATCAAATATATGTGTTTATGATTTATTGGACGTACCAGAGAATACTTGTTCAATTATTCTTGGAATGAGACAGTATAAATTAAAACATTTATTAAATCTAGGGTAAAAGAAATTACAATATTTATCCAAATTTAGATTACAATTTGACACAACTTGTCAAATTCAATGTTAAAGTGGAAAAAGGTTGAAATTTGAACTTCAAAAGATTAACCAAAACTTTAACTAGTTGACATTCACGTCGACAAATTTTCGAATCTAGAGTCTATTGAATCCTCGGACTACTCTAACGGTAATTTAGAACATTCCCGAGCGTCCGATGAGAAGTAAACAGAAGGCTTTTCCGGCAGAGGAATCTCCAACTTCCCTTCCAACATCTTCACCACCTTCCCCATCGGCGGCCTCATCTCCGGCTGGTTCTGAAGGCACCACATTGCCGTCGAAACCATACGATTAACAATGGCGAAATGGGCCCCACTGTCATACTGATTCCTGATCCGACGGTCCAAAACGTCATCCATCTTCTCCTCCACGAACGCTTTCTCGAACGCCCAGCTCGGGAAGTACCAAAACGCGCTCTCCATGGCCGATCCTTGCGTATCGAAATTCCTCGTCCCGCTAATGATCTCCAGCAGCACCATTCCGAAGCTGTACACGTCGGCCTTCGTCGTTATCGAATTCGAGCCCAATTTCACCAGCTCCGGCGCCACGTAGCCGGGCGTTCCTCTGATCCGGGACATGCTCACCGCCGTCTCGTCGTTTTTCTTCAACTTCGACAGCCCGAAATCCGATAGTTTCGGGCAGAAATCGTTGTCCAAGAGGATGTTTTCGGGCTTTATGTCGCGATGTAGAACCCACTCGTGACATTCCTCGTGCAGATACGCGATTGCTCTGGCGACTCCAATGGCGATTCTGTACCGGATGCTCCAATCGAGTGGGGGGTTTTCTCCGTCCAACTCTGTTGCGTGGTTCTCTGAATCGGGGGGCGGGGGTTTGGCGAACAGAAATTTGTCGAGAGATCCATTGGGGATGTACTCGTAGACCATCATTCTTTGACCCTTTTCGGCGCAGAATCCCCACAATCGGAGCAAATTGAGATGGTGCATCCGGGCGATGATGGTGACCTCTGCCCAGAAATCGCCGTCGCCGCCGGCCACGTGCTTCAAGCACTTGATGGCGACCACGCGTTTGTCTGGCAACTCTCCTTTGAAGACCTCGCCGAATCCGCCTCTTCCGATGCAGTTCGAGAAGTCGTTGGTGGCGGTTTTTAGCTCGGCGTAGGTGAACCGCTTCGGCCCGCCGGCGGGAAGTGACTCCAGACCCAGCGTCCGAGCCATGTCTCTGTATTTTACAAATCTCTTCAAGAAAGCGCAGAAGAAAATTGCTCCAGAAATTAGTTCGGCGACGAATATGGTGCTGATTATCAATACGTTTCTGGTGGTGGTATCTTTATTGTCTGGCGGCAGGCGGAGGCTGATCTCAATTGGACACGTTGTTTGGAGTCTGTACATCATTCCGGTGAAGCTTGACCGATCCGTTTCTGAATCGTCGACCTTCACGAAGGCAGCTTTCTTCATCCCGGGCGACCACAACCCATTCGACAAAATGTCTAACTGAAGCGCGCACACAGCGCTTCCGTCGAAACTGAACGTATACCCAACGCAGCTCGCATTCTTCACGCAATTCGCTTCACACATCGAAATATTCATGACTTGCAAGGAAATTTCTCTAACCCCACCTCTGAAAGTCACAAAATCGAGCGGAAGAAATTTGACTTTCTTTGATACCTTGAGTTTCCGGTGGCATCCTTGCCGTGCTCCGCCGCGAGAATCCGGGATGAATCCCGGAGGGCAGACGCAGTAGGTGGAATTGTAGCTGCCACCACTCATACAGATAGAGTTTGGGCCACAAGTAGCGTAAATCTGACACAACTCCACGTGCGCTTGCCAAACCACACCCCACCGCCGGAGATTGGTGTTGAAGCTGAAAATCTTGAGGTTCCCATCGTCATCAACTACCAATTTCCGCAGCCGGGTCGAGTTAAAATCAGAGGGGAAAATTGGGCCTTGGTTGTTTCTGATAATCCGACCATCATTTTGAAAACTCTGGAAGGGATTTCCAGAGCTCCAGTAGGTGATTGAATCAAACGTCAAATTCAGAGAGTTCACAAACTTGTATTTGCCGTTGTTGGAGACTATGGTGGTTCCGTTCAATGTCTGATTCGGCAAAATGATGTTGGTGGGGAATTGGAAGCTCTCCCACGTTTCGTAAATCAGATCCCCATCGTCGCGAAGGATCAATTTCGTGGAATTTGGATTCCCAGAAACGTTGTTAGAAGGCCAGAGGTTTTGGCCGGAGCCGTCGTTGAGACGGAGCTGGCCGGAGGGCGTGATGGCCAGAGTCGCCGAGCGGTTGACCGGAGAAAGACGATTGGCGGACCAAACGACGTCGTCGGTGGAGACATTGAGGAACCAAACGGAGAAGACGTAGAGATTGGAGTTGTTGGTTAGTGGGCGGAAGCCGGAGGCGAAAAGGGAGTTGGGGGAGAGGAGAATGAGGTTTTGTTCCGGCCGCCATGGGGATTGGGAGATGGAGAAGGAGGAGAAGTTCAGGGGCTTGGCTGCCGGCGGCGGTTGGGCGGCGGCCGGAGATGTGAAGAAGAAGAGGAGGAAGAAAACGGCGAGAGACATGGTCAAGAGTTGGAAACTTGGCTACTGGAGGCCATGGAGGCCTATGGTCAACTCTCGGATCTTCCATTGATTTATCTAACTCAACCATCCCTTTCAAAGTTTGAAATAGAAAGAAAATAAAATTTATTAATGTTGTTACTTGAAAAAATTATTCAAGTTCGGCATTAAATTATAGTTTTCAACTTTTTTTTTTCATAGGTCTAATTATATAAAATTATTCTCAATTGATTAACGTACCTATTATCGATCAAAAAGTCTAGACATTTTGAATATTCATCTTACATATTGTTGAACTAAAATAAAATTATACAAAATGATTATTAAACTAAGTAAATAAGATATCTAATACCACTTCAAAGTTGATGATTCGAGGTAGGGGTGACCATTTGTTTCTATGTCAGACCGATGCACAGTTTTTTTCCTTTCTATTTTTAAAAAAGTTGTATTTTAATAATTTTATTTTTTTAAGAAAAAATGTTAAAATTTAATTATAAATAATTGTATAACTTTTTGAGTTGTTAAACAATAAAATTATATATTTTTTAAAACAAATTTTATCATCTATATATATACTTGATGAGTTTATCGATTTTTGAAGTTTAGAATAATCGACCAATTGACTAATCAATTTGCATAAGGAAAAATTGACTTCCGACAAGTGCATTTGTCAAATTGATCGACTTCAGTTTTGTTGAGTTTTGTCTAATCGACTTAATTTTTCGACTGTCTTTTTGAACCTCTAGTTTGATTCATTACCCATCATTATTGAACTTGAAATATAGATATATTTATTGGTTACATTGTTGAAACATTTTTAAATAATTCATCAGAAATTGTTTGTGATCATTGTTCTGTCTCGAGCTCCTTATCTTTTAACTCTACTTACCGAGAAGGCAATGGTGCAATGCACAGATTAGTCCGAGTTGTTCTTTCTCAACGTTTAAATTGTGTATGGCTTGATGAAGTTCCTGCTTTTCTTGTTAGGATAGTTTTTTCGAATTGTTTGTCTGGTGTTCTATAGTTATTTTTTGTTTTTTTATATCGAAAATAATAATAATAATTAATCAGAAATACTATGACTATTTATTTATTTATTATTTGTTTATTTATTTTTGAGAAGGAGAAAAATATCATGCCTATTAGGTGGGGGTGAAAAAAAATTATTCTTTTAATTGCTCAATTATACATCATGAGGCGGCCGCATTTAATAATTATCTACATGTGACAATTTGTTGAATAACGATGATTATTTTTATTGTTTTGTAGCTTGACTTTGCAGGGTGCAATACAAAGTTTGAGAACAAGGTTTTCTGTTCTTCTTATTTAATTTTTGAACTTATTATTATTATTATTATAAAGAAAAATAGCTTGTCAACTTGGTTTTCTTTTATATCAAAATTATAAAAACTCTATCAATTTGCATTAACATATGAGATAATCAATTACAAATTTGGATATGCTACAATTATATATATATATATATATATATTTGTTGAATTTTATTGTTATTTTGAAGCAAAGTTGTAGCACACATATGTATACCAATTCTATAGATTTATACAACCAACTTTCTCAATTAAGTGTCAAAGTGAGTATAGCCTCAGCGGTAATTGACATATATCGTAGATTGAGATGAATGTATCAAATATTGACAATTCAAATTTACGAATATATCGATAGATATTTAGATATCATCAGATATTTCAAGAAAAATTCTAAATATCAGAAAAATTCTTTGAAATTTTGTGAATTTCTTAATTGATAAAATTTTAGAGAAACTTATTTAGGTTATATACTATCTTTAATAATGTATATGATTATCATATACGTTAATATAAGAATAGATAGTAAAGAAATTAATGTCAACAAATCAACCAAAATTTGATTAATGAATTGATAATTAGATGATGTCAGTTCATAACATATCTATCATTATTGTTAATGAGATGTATTTGGTAATTCTACACACGAATGAATCAAAACTTTGTTAATTTATAATCACAAATGAAAATTACACTCAACTGATTCTAAACTATTCGTGATAAATACTTTATAATCATTATTTTGATAATCAACTTTGTTTGAGCCCGAAATTGATGAGCTCAGATACAATTTAGATCGGTACGTTCAAGACGAACTACGACTAACGGTCCCACACCTTCCCTGAACACCCTTGAGACCTGCAAAACAAAGTTAGTACTCTGACGAGCAAGTTAGTTCTAGTCCGAGCTAACTTGCCGAGTCTACTTAAGATTACGTACCTTGCATTTAAGGCAAAAGTTTCTATTTATAGAAACTGGGCCCGACAGAGATTCTGACACACCCTAAAATCATGGCGTGTTGTCGGGTACGGAAGAGACATTGTTACGGACTTTACCTCAGGTCGGCTCGGCACTGTAGGTCCTACCCTCACTGCTGACCTGAGTGTCTTGAAGTCAATTTCTACATTTTGTCTGTGCGTTCGCCCAACTCATTTTTCCGATCATGACACGTGGCAGGCCAGGATTCGCCTGCAACATTGGCCCCCACTTCGGCGGGGCGGAGGTCGGCTCGGCGAAGTCTTCCGAGCTAACTGGAGATGGGTCGAATCCACGCGTGCATGTGTGACGTCATGGATGTCGTCAGCCCTAGCTTCTGCTTCAGGAACCCAAACGTCGTCGTGGGGACAGCCTGGCGTGGACGGATCTTGTCCGTTGATTCCTCCTTGATCGAGCGGCTCTCGTGCCTCCGGGCTGTCCTATAAAAGGCGAAAGTCTTTCACTTTTCACTTTTGAGTTTTCGTGTACGTCGGTCGTTTCCAAGTCAGGTACTCTCTCCCTCTTTCTTTAGATAGTTCTTTTAAGTCTTCCCAGTCAGGTCTGGCGATGAGTAGCTCGTCTAGGGATTCGTCGTATGGGTCGTCTAGTTCCTCTAGTTCAGGCGGCGTTTTAGGAGATCCGACCTTAGCCTCTACTTCAGGGAACCCTTACGTCGAGGATAGCTCGGCAAACCCTAATATAGCCCCCTCCTCGGGAAACCCTGACCTCGGTCCAGTAGTTGAGCTTCCCCCATCGACTTGCTCAGTAGGTAGGTTAGCCGAGCTCCGCAAAACCTACTCGATCCCCAACTCTATAGAGCTTAGGGTGCCCAATGTCGGAGAGTCTCTTGACGACCCTCCTCCGGGCTTCGTCAGCTTCTATCCCCAGATGTTTAGTAGGGGGGTTAGGCTTCCACTTCACTCCTTTATTCAAAGAGTCCTTAGCGCCGTTAACTTTGCTCCAGCTCAGCTTTCCTCTAATGGGTGGTCTACCGTGCTCGGAGCCTACGTCCTTTGGTGGGTCCTCCGAGACGAGGATGAGGACAGGCTCACGATAGATCAGCTCTTAGCGACCCACACCGTCAAAGCCTCCAACGAGGGAGAGGGTCGGTACTACCTCTCAGCTCGGCGGGATTAGGAACCCCTCCTCTAACAAAAATTGGAAAGAGTGTTGGTTCCTCGTCTCTGGCGAGTGGCTTCGGAGGGACGGAGGGGGTGAGCCGACCTGCCAAGTCCCGGTAGAGTTCGGTGACGTAGGTGAGTGTCTTAGGCGCGAGCTAGGGGTTTTTTTTTTGTCTTCTTAACTTAAGTAACCTCGTTGCTGATATCGGCTTGTTTTGCAGCTCTCTCATCCCCCGTTCGAGGATCAACAACAAGTCTCGACACCGCCTGCTCGGAGGACGTCATGGCCGCCGTCGAGCAAGAATACGAATCCATCTGGGTGGAGCGACCTGCCGAGGCCGGTAAAGAGGCTGAGGCTGTTGAGGCGGGGTCCAGCAAGCCTTTCGACCCTCCTCAGAAGTAGATCGTCTCGACCTTCTGTTGTTTCTTGCTTTCTCCATTTTTGATAAATCAAATTACTGTACTGAGCCGAGGCATATATACCTCGGCTCTTCATCAAACTTAGAATTCAATGAAATGAGGTTGTTTGGTTTAGATCCGAGTTATTCTTTCCGAGGTCCATATGCTTAGAGAAATTTAATTAAACTTTAATTTTAGTTTTGGCCTCGTTGTTTGAGTTTCTCAAGCCTTCATAATTTCTTACCTACACAATGGCTTACGAGCCGATCAATTCAGCTCGGCGGTGTGTATTTGGGATAACCAGGTTCCTACGGGTTGACCATTGCTTCACATGTTTGTAAAAATACAACTTATCATAGGTCGTTTAGCATAGGTCATACCACGTAGTCTTCCTCGGCCCCCATTTGACGTAGCTCGGTAGTAGTAACAATTCGAGTGCTCCGACATACTGCATTACCTTCTTGAGGACAAGGTTGCCAGGCTTGAACGTTCTGACCTTTACCCTGGCGTTGTAGTACCGAGCCATACGGTTCTGATATTCTACTAGCCGAAGTTGGGAGTGAGATCTTTTCTCCTCGAGGAGGTCAAGGTTCACGAGTAAAGCTTCACTGTTGGTCTGCTCGTAGAAGTTCTCAACTTGGGGCGTTGGCATACCAACTTCCGCAGGGACAACAGCCTCCGACCCGAAGGCTACGTCGTATGACGTCTCACCAGTAGATCGGCGGGGTGTAGTTCGGTAAGACCACAATACCTCTGGTAGCTCTTCTGCCCACCGACCTTTCAGAGATTCCAGCCTCGTCTTCAGACCACGGTTGATGATCTTGTTGATGGCTTCAACTTGTTCGTTAGACTGCGGATGGGCAGGCGACGAGTTGAGGTGTCGTACGCCGAGCTGTTGGCAGAATTGATTAAACCGGGCACCGTCAAACTGCTTTCCATTGTCGGTAATGATGGCGTTAGGTATTTCGAACCGACATATTATGCTCTTCCATACAAAGCTGACAACCTTCGCCTCGGTAATAGACGCCAGAGGTTCCGCTTCCACCCATTTGGTGAATTAATCTACAGCTACTATAGCGAACTTCAACTGCCCATTCCCCATCGGTAGTGGGCCGATCAGATCTATCCCCCACTAAGCGAAAGGCCAAGGGCTTGAGATCGGCGTCAGCATCTCCGGGGGTTGCCTCAAAATGCTCTCGAAGCGTTGACATTTGTCGCATGTTTTGGCGAACTCCTTGGTGTCGCTCTCAATCGTCGGCCAGTAGTAGCCTTGACAGATGACCTTCGTGGCCATGGACCGAGCTCCTCCATGGTTTCTGCAAACCCCTTTATGAATCTCGCGCATGACATACCTCGCCTCTTCTGGGTCGAGGCACCGCAGTAATGGTAGGGAATATCCCATTTTGAAGAGCTTGCCTTCTTGCATCAAGTAGTGAGCAGCTTGGCGTCGTAGCTTTCTGGCCTGGCTCGGCTCGGTAGGGACTGAGCCGCTGATCAGGAAGTCCTTAATCGGGTCCATCCATGTAGGCTGAGCTGACTGGATCTCCATTACCTCAGGCTGGTCGATGGACGACTCGCCGAGTATTTCGATTGGAACAGTTCTTGGTAGGTCAGTCTCGTATGCTGAGGCTAGGCGAGCCAGTGCGTCGGCGTTGGAGTTTTCGGACCTCGGCACCTGCCGAATCACATAGTTCTCAAACTGGGCGAGGAGCCCTCGGGCTTTGGCCAGATACCTCTCCATGCGAGCTTCCTTCACCTTGTACTCCTCGGTAACTTGATTGACAATCAGCTGGGAATCGCTGAGAATCAAAAGTCGCTTCACGCCCATCCCTCTGGCGACCTTCAGTCCATTTATCAATGCCTCGTACTCGGCTTCGTTGTTGGAAGCTCGGAAGTTGAAC
This sequence comes from Momordica charantia, assembly GCF_013281855.1. NCBI lineage: Eukaryota > Viridiplantae > Streptophyta > Magnoliopsida > Cucurbitales > Cucurbitaceae > Momordica > Momordica charantia. The sequence continues at coordinate 20,844,510 of NW_028275162.1, read as the reverse complement.
CGGAGTGCGTACTCAAACCAAAGACTACCGGGGCCGACGAGAAGCATGCCTGCTCCACAACCTTTCTCATTGGACGAACCATCTACGCAGAGCGTCTACTGGTCACGGACATCGTCCCCTTGCCTGGGTGGGGTCAGCTCGGTAACAAAGTCTGCAGCTGCCTGACCTTTCAGTGCTGTTCTCGGCTCGAAGGCGATGTCATGCCCACTGAGCTCTAGTGCCCACTTCATCAGTTGACCCGACTTTTCAGGCTTATAAAAAATATGCCTCAAGGGGAAGTTTGTCAAAACGATTATCTTGTGCGCCTGGAAGTACGGTCGTATATGTCGCGCCGAGGTTATCAAGGCTAGGGCCAACTTCTCAACACAGGGGTAACGAGCCTCGACCTCGGTCAATGATTTGCTTGTGTAGTAAACAGGGCTCTGCCGCCCTTCCGCCTCCCTGATAAGTACAGAGCTCACTGCATTTCCCGACACTGTTAGATACAGGTAGAGTACATCACCAGGCAGCGGCTTTGACAACAAGGGAGCCGAGCTGAGGTACTGCTTCAATTGCCGAAGTGCGGCTTCGTAATCATCGGTCCATTCGTACCGACCCTTTGTCCTTAGTGTTTGGAAGAAATGGTGGCACTTGTCAGTGGAGCGAGATATGAAGCGATTCAAGGCTGCCAATCGACCGTTTAACCTCTGTAGCTGCTTAATATTCCTCGGTGCTTCCATCTTGAGGACTGCTTTTATCTTGTCTGGATTTGCTTCAATTCCGCGTTCGTGGACCATGAATCCGAGGAACTTTCCTGACGAGACCCCAAAGGTGCACTTGCTCGGGTTGAGCTTCATCTGATACTTTCGAAGCACGCTGAAGGCCTCTGCTAGGTCGGCTAAATGGGAGCTCGTTTGCTTACTTTTTACCAAAATGTCGTCTATATACACCTCCATGTTGCGTCCGATCTGCTTGGCGAACATCATGTTGACCATCCGCTGGTAGGTCGCCCCAGCATTCTTCAGACCGAAAGGCATGACATTGTAGCAATACAGCCCTTGGTTGGTAACAAAGGCGGTATGCTCTTGGTCAGGCACATGCATCCGAATCTGATTGTACCCAGAGTACGCATCCATGAAGAAGAGTAGCTCGTGCCCTGCCGTTGCGTCGACGAGCTGGTCTATCCGAGATAGGGGAAAACTGTCTTTCGAACACGCCTTATTGAGGCTCGTGGAGTCAATACAGACGCGCCACTTGCCGTTGGACTTTTTAACTAAAACTACATTAGACAACCACGCGGGGTAATGAACTTCTCTTATGAATTTAGCTCGTAGCAACTGCTCGACTTCTTTACAAATTACATTACTTCGCTCGGCGTCGACAAGCCGACGCTTTTGCCTCACAGGCCTATGACTAGGATCTACATTAAGCCTATGCACCATTATACTTGGGTCTATGTCCGGCATGTCGTCATGAGACCATGCGAACACATCAGCATTTGCTTTCAGAAAACCGACGAGCTCCTCTTTCACCTCGGCCCCCAGTCTGTTGCCGATGCTGACCTGCTTTTCTGGCCCAGCAGGGGGACAAGTTCTAGTTCTTCAGCTGGGGTACCACGACTTGGCTCTGGTTCGTCGGCTTACGGCCCTGCCGCGCCCGTGACCACTGCACAAGTGGCTGTTCCCTTCATCGCGGCTGCGTAGCATTCTCTGGACATTTTTTGCTCACCCCGGACTGTCGCAATTCCGACCAAGGTGGGATACTTCAAGACTTGGTGGTAAGTAGATGGAACTGCCCTGAGATCATGAATCAAGGGCCGACCAATTATGGCGTTGTATGCAGAGCTCCGATCTATCACGACAAATTCTGCAACCTTAGTCACTTGTTGGTCTCCCTCGCCAATGGTAACAGGGAGCGAGACACATCCTTCCGCGCTGACTGACTCCCCTGCGAAACCGACCAAAGGCGTCGGGCTGAGCTTCAATTGCTTTCTCTCCCACCCCAGGGCCGTGTAGGTCGAGAACGATAAGATGTTGGCCGACGCTCCACCGTCGATAAGAACTCTTCTCACCTTCACGTGATCTATGAGTGGGGCGATTACTAGGGCATCATTATGGGGCATGTGCACTCATTCGCCGTCTTGGTCGTCGAATAAGATCGGCATTACAGGCTCCCTGGGGTAGGAGGTACAGGCCTCGTGTGCCGCCTCCCGAGCCAGAGCTTTTCTCTTCTGCCCCGACTGTCCCCCACTCGGGCCCCCATGGATGGTATTTATAATGGCGGGACGATCTTCCTTCCGTCTCGGTGGGGGCGACTTCTCTCGCTTGTCCTCCCGAGCTGACCCCTCTGGCTCCGCCCTTTCATGTCTGCCGACGTATTTTTTCAGATAACCCCTCCGGATTAGATCCTCGACCTACTCCTTTAAGTGGAAACAGCGTGAAGTGTCGTGGCCATGATCCTTGTGGAATCGACAGTAGAGTCGCTTGTCTCGTTTCCCTGAGGTCGGCGGAGCTTTTCTGGGGCTGTGAAAAGCGCCTCCAGGTCGGTATCTTCGGCCGCCGCGTAGATCTCCGCGATTGAGGCGTTCAGCGGAATGAACTTGTCGAACTTTGGCCCTCGACGGCCTGAAGGGTCTTCCTTGTCTCGGCGGCCTCTACTCTTATTGTCGTCGGCCCGCCGAGACGAGCCCCAACTATCGCTGCGCTGCTTCTTCGGAGGAGGGGACTTTTGGTCCCGATCCTTACCACGGTTGCTTCGCCGAGCTCCATTGGCTTTCCATAACTCCAAGCCGTCGATGTACTGGCGAGCTCTAGCAAGCATCTCGTTCAGGGAGGCCGACGGTCGGCTTCCGAACTCTATCGTCAAGTTCCTGTTGTTCAAACTCGTGGTGAAGTACATCATGGCGATGTCATTAGTGCAACTTACCACTTTGACATGCTCGTCAAGTACAATTGGTCGGATCGTCGAGCGTCAGCCCTCGACCCGGTTGTCCTGCTGAGGGTGGTCACGAACCTGCGCTTCCAGGGCACTGCCTGTCCTCACCCGTTGTGGCTTTCGCGAGGGTGCCCCAGCTCTGGCCTCCCTGCGAGGTCGGAACTGATACTCCGTTCTTTGGGTAGGATGCATCGGTCCCTTTCCTCGAATGGGATCCCTGGAGACGGAAGAGCCAAACACCTCGCTGCCTCTTTCGACCGCCTCGAGCCTTGCCTTGACTTCCCTGAGCTCGGCGATCACGTCGACTACCATGACGGGGTCCACGCCCGCATCGGCACTTGCCCCGGAGCGTGCACCTGTGTTTCCCGAACCGTGGAGGCGAGGTGCGAGGGGCGGCAACCCGTTTCTCTGAGGTTGCAGTGGCGGGAACTGATCTGAGGCGAGGTGGAAGTCCCGGACTGCTACTGGATCGGATGTGGCCGGCCGACCGCCATTCTCCTTGACCACCCCCGCCTGGGGTCGTTGTTTGGCGACAGGAGTTCCTGCCACCTGAGAGTACGTGAGTCGAGGATGGGCTCGAGAAGTGACAGCATCCCTCATCAGAGAGCGGATAGGCGCAAGTTGAGATCGTGACTGCTGGGAGCGGGTTTGGGCCATTGGCTCAGATTGCAAAAGGTGAGGCTGACTTCTAGATGTGTCTTCCCCACAGACAGCGCCAGGTGTTTGAGCCCGAAATTGATGAGCTCAGATACAATTTAGATCGGTACGTTCAGGACGAACTACGGCCAACGGTCCCACACCTTCCCTGAACACTCTTGAGACCTGCAAAACAAAGTTAGCACTCCGACGAGCAAGTTAGTTCTAGTCCGAGCTAACTTGCCGAGTCTACTTAGGATTGCGTACCTTGCATTTAAGGCAAGAGTTTCTATTTATAGAAACTGGGCCCGACAGGGATTCTGACACACCCTAAAATCATGGCGTGTTGTCGGGTACAGAAGAGACATTGTTACGGACTTTACCTCAGGTCGGCTCGACACTGTAGGTCCTACCCTTACTGCCGACCTGAGTGTCTTGAAGTCAATTTCTACATTTCGTCCGCGCGTTCGCCCAACTCATTTTTCCGATCATGACACGTGGCAGGCCAGGATTCGCCTCCAACAAACTTTAAATTTATTCTTCAAAAAATGACTATACACCAATTTTATCATTGCAAAATTAATTTTTATTTGTTACCAATAATGTTCACCTTTCCTATCCTCGTCTCCGTGAATTCCCCTTAAAATTTTGTTGGGATCAAAGTGGAAAAAATTTCTTATTAAATAAAAATTGTCATTTTTTTTTGGAGAATTTGTGGGAAATTTTTCTTTGTTTATTTTTTATTTTTTAAAATTATTTATCAATTAAATATTTTAATTCTAAAGAAACATCTAATCAATTACTTAATTTTTAACATAAAACATCATTTACATGTCTAATCCTCCTCTATATATATATTGGGTGGTCATGCGGGATAAACAAAAGAAAACTATTATACACGCAGATAATGATAAGTTTTTTAGTATATACATATTAAAGAAGTGAGTTGGAGTTATTTAGGTGACGGGAAAAAACTTCTCCTACCCTACGTGTGGAGAATCTAAATGGAGATTCATCCTCGTTAGGCGGATCCCGTAGTGAAAATGGACATCCCAGTTACCAAACACTCTAAATTTTTGAACAAATACTTTTGCCTCTTTAAAATCAAGTTAACCCAAATAGTGTTTAATACATACAACATCAATTACCTCAATGATTCAATCCCTACCTCACCCTTGATGAACTCAAAATGGATCGATATTAATGGAGATCCTTAAAAAAATCATGAAAATTAGGAAATCTACCCACACAACTAAACCATCTGAATTAAAGTTAAACTATAGATTTAGTTGATAAACTTTGATGATTATGGCGGTTTCGTTGTTAAGATTTAAAAGTTTCGATTATATTCATGATCTTTAAAGGTTAAAAGATGAACCAGAGTTAATATATTTTAGTTTAACCTTCTTATTTTATTTCAATATTTCAATGTTAATAATTATTTTAAAGATAAAAAGTTGTTAATATTTCGGTGGAGAAAATAAAAAGTTTATAATTTTAATTGAAACTTTTTAGAGCTTAAGCTCCGTTTGGAATATGTGATTATATGAGAATCCTAATCGTTTTTCATATTTGATGAGAAATAATTATAGATGAATCCACTTGCAATCGCTTTTTGTAAAATGATGTTCATTTACAAAATCTGTTTACCACTGGTTTTTAGGATTTTTTAAAAATAATGTTTTCTATTAAACTAATTCTATATCCACCAAACTATTTCTAAAGTTAAGTGACGTATGCCACTACCGATTTTCTAGTTGGATGTTCACCCGATATGTTAGAATTAAAAGGAAAAAGAAAACGAAACTAAAGAAAACTCATGACCTCTTGATCAAATATAGAAACTCATTAGTGTTGAGTTAAGCTTATATTGTCGAATAAATTTAACATTGATTTTATATATTGTATCTTTTACATCGAATTGAATATTCTAACACAATCATTTTGTTTTAAATTATACCATGATTTTTTATAAAAAAATTTAACAATCGTTTATAATTATAAACTTAAGTTGAAACCATATAAAACTTTAAATAATAATTATCTTTAAAAATGGTATACAATTATCAATAATAAATTTGTGTACTGTCTATTTTAGTCCTTATAACTAGTATTAATTTAACGAACATCATATCCTACGTTTTGAAATCTTAAACTAAGCTAAGACGGAGAGTTAGGGCTAAATTTGTAATTTGGACATTATTTGTCTTGTAACCAAATTGTTTGATTTATGAATTGTTCTCTTACCATCTTTGTTTGCTCGAGTTAGGTGATTTCACATCGATCTTTAGGTTTATTAGTTGATTAGAGGTTTGTTCAGCTTAAGTTCTTTACCAATTCGGCATTTTTAGGGTTTGGATAGTTTTCTATGAGGGGATTCAAAGCTTTATAAACTGCAAGCTTTTACGCTGCCTTCTAAGAGATGATTACGAAGATAAATTTTGTTATTCCTTCCAAGTATTTTGGTGCGGAAACCATTGAGACCTGAAGAGGCTTTATAGAGGCCCGCTGGTGCAATCTCTTTTATTCATTCTTAAGAAAAACTTCAAGACTAGTTGAGTTGTTTTCCTCACATGGTGGTGTTCAGTTTTCCGTTTATAAATCCTTTGAGAGCAATTTCATATGTGGGGCTGTGAATTTCCATTTTTCTTTTAGCTGCATTCCTTACCAAGATTGTTATATATACTGTGAATTGGAAAGGGAATGGGAATGTAAATCGTAATTAAAATTTAATATCGTAAGTTTTTATTTTTAGTAAAATTTTATAATTAAAAACATGTTAAAGCCCTTTCACTTCCCTTCGGCCCATTGGTACCCAAACCCAACAACCAATTTACTTTTAAATTCTATCAAATCTCAGCCAACCGAAATTTCTGTCTCTCTAATCCACACCGTTCGTTCGCCTTCTTAGTTCTTCCCATCCCACGCCCTAATTTCTTCTCCTTCTTCTTCTCAATTGCTTCTCACGACCAGGTGAGTAAAAAAGCCCTACTTTTTTTTTTTTTGTTTGTTTGTTTGTGAATCGAAACTTTCGATTCGTTCCATTTCTTACGGTTCTATCATTTGAAACCTGGGATACACTAAATTTGCGATTCAAAACACGATTTGAATCGTTTTGCCTTGTGCGTATCGTACGTTTTTAACGACATTGTTCCTTACCTTTCTTCTTTCCGCTGATTTCTTGCTACAACTTACTTAATTAGTGTTCTATGTTAAAAAATAATGCTTATGACCGAAATATTTTTACTTTTAGGACTGCATTCTATATCTTATTTTTGACTCTCAGGATGGGAATAGTTGAAACTTTCATTTCCCATGTTTATCAATGTCACAATGTGTATTTTCTTACAACTATTTAGCCTATACAGCAGTTTCTCTGGATCATGATGTTCTTTAGGATGTAGCACATTCTCTTTCGTGAGATTATGTTGTTATGGTTGTAATAATTTTTAACTATGTGCTTATGGTCATATATTTTTCATGTATTTTCAGCATCACTCCGAGGACGACGCTGAAAATCAATCCCTAATTACAAGATGAGGTAGGTATTTCCATTATTTTTTTATGTTGATTTGGCAATCTCAGTCTGTCACTTACTAATGGCTTTCACGTTCTCCTTTTTTCATTTTTCTCTTCTTGCAGCCGACCAATGGAGGAAGATGTAAGTTTCTTCGGTCTTTTATGCTTACACTTTAAGTACTTTCATCCAATACATGTTAAATTGGTTCAGATTTTGTCTTATGCTCAAGTGAGTTTGTGAATCATGTCTCACTCTCGCGACATTATAAAAGGTTTTCTTTGTATAATATAAATTGAATTGAATACCATTTTATTAGTTTATTCAAAATCTAACATTTTATTAGTCGACTTTTGGTGCATAGAAGTTAAAAATGAGATATTTTGAATTTCTAGCCTGAAGTAATTTTTTGAAGTTATGATTTAAAAAGTTCACATGCATTTTGTTGTTTTGTTTGGACTAGGAAGGTTAAATAATTGTCATAAGTAAGTAAAAGATCTTATTTCCTATGTCCCCTTTGTATATTACATGTTCGTATATTATGTGACCGTGATGTTGTATCATCCAATCATTTATTTCTACACTGTAAGTATGCCAATAAGCTGCTCAAGTTTGTTATGACTTATGAGTATGGAGTATCTTGAATTTTTGCTATCTTTTGGGTGTTTGTGTCGGAAAGAAGCAACATGATTTTTAAGACAAGTTCTATACCTTTAGGAGTAAAACTGATGACCTGTGTAGATTCTGTTCCGTTTTGTTTTTTACTTTGTTTGGATGGTTGATGACTTGATTCTTGTAATTGTTTTTATTTCTGTTTGATGATTGTTTACCATCTTAGTCTTTTGCAATCTATTTATTGAAAAGGTTATATTTATAATAGAAAAAGGGATAACTATGACATTTCCTTAAAGCTTGTTTCTTGTAACTTTTTATGACTATATTGGCTCTGTTTCCCCATTTCACTCCTAGTGTTAACTCTATGTTTTGTTATTATAGTAGCCTTTCTTATCTTTCCGATCCCCCTTCCCCTATGTGTTCCTTTGGGGTTATACTACTACAAAGTACCTTGACTCCTATTATGGTCTGTTTATTTTTCAACTTTGAGGCTGACTGCAGTGTTACTAGAAGCACCATTAGAAAAGTACTTACTTTGCATCTCTGCAGGCTACTACTAAGAATGAGGAAGAGGAATTCAACACTGGTCCACTTTCTGTTCTCATGATGAGTGTTAAAAACAACACTCAGGTATGTGTTTTATTTGTATGTGGACTATGTGTTCAACCGTTGTGCCTTGCAACTTTGACAAGCATAAATTTTAAGGCAAAAACTCTTTTTGTGAATTTCTTTTTGACCTTCTTGACAGGTCCTCATAAATTGTCGCAACAACAAAAAGCTATTGGGACGTGTAAGGGCCTTCGACCGGCATTGTAATATGGTTCTGGAAAATGTTAGAGAGATGTGGACCGAGGTTTGTGTTGTTCATTTGTGCTCAACTCTTTTCCTTGCTTTGTATGGACACGAGAATTACACATCTCATGTATTATTTCTATGACTAGGTACCAAAAACTGGGAAGGGCAAGAAAAAAGCTCAACCTGTTAACAAGGACAGATTCATCAGTAAGATGTTCCTGAG